>NC_141993.1:12403345-13779180 GCF_049901715.1 Pseudonaja textilis
AAACACGCTTCACATTTCTGGGATTGCATGTAGAACTTGGTATGTTCAGTAGTAAGTTGTATTACATTCCAGCAGGGTTAATATATAGCCGGGGACCTGTTTTCACTAAAATGGATTTTTTTTATTTTAATGGAGCGACAGGTTCTCTAGTCCATCTCAAACCTTGGGAAGTTAATGTGTCTGTCATAAATTAATTCACGATGAAGCTGCCACAGCTTTGAGGGTTTCTCCAGGAACTAGACAATGTACCACTTGTGCCGTTGGTTGTATAACCTACCTAATAGAATATGTATGAAAAGCAGAAGGCAGGATGCTTGCTTGTATTAGAAAGATTGAACAACTCATTAAGCTATTTGTACGAAATAATTATTCTTTTTCCTTTTAAGATCCTCACATTAAAGTCTCTGGAAAAAGGGAGAATGTTAAAGAAGCTAAGGAAAAGATCATGTCTGTCTTGGATACAAAAGTAAGTTGAAAATTTAAAGTACTCATCTTTAGGCTAGAATTCTAGGTTTTAGGATTTTTAAAAAAATCTTGAGTGTTCATAAGAATAGAAAAATGGTGACATCTGATCTCT
Organism: Pseudonaja textilis; assembly: GCF_049901715.1. Taxonomy (NCBI): domain Eukaryota; kingdom Metazoa; phylum Chordata; class Lepidosauria; order Squamata; family Elapidae; genus Pseudonaja; species Pseudonaja textilis. The sequence continues at coordinate 12,403,923 of NC_141993.1, forward strand.
AGCTCACAAGGGCAAATTTTCTTACTAGAAGTGATAAACAATCTAATATGGATTTTTCCATAGTCGATTCCCTGAGATTTCAAAAATAAACAATCATCTACCAACACCCACAATTCTGTAGGTAATCGTGATTTATGTAAAACTCAAATCTAGCCAGTTCTGCCATGGTAACACATTTCAAAACTGCATCCAACCAAAGAGACTTTTAATGTAAGGACTTTGATGTATTTTTGATTATTTGCATCCTTTGCAACAACTATACAACTATGAGCCGTGGTAGCTCAGTGGTTAGAATGCAGTATTGCAGGCTACTTCTGCTGATTGCTGGCTGCCTGCAATTTGGCAGTTCAAATCCCACCAGTCTCGAGGTTGACTCAGCCTTCCATCCTTCCAAGGTCAGAAAAATGAGGACCCAGATTGTTGGGGGCCATAGGTTGACTCTGTAAACTGCTTAGAGAAGGATATAAAGCACTGTAAGGCTGTATATAAGTCTTGCTATTCAGTGTTGTTAATAGTCTTGCTATTCAGTGTTGTTTTTATCTAGGTTTTGGGCACCAGATGTAGTCAAGCATTCTGACCTGCTCTTAACAAGTAAAATATATAGCCCAAATAAAGAAGTTGCAGTCCAGACTGAACTTTTGGTCATCCCAAATTTTGTATCTAAATCTTGAAAAAGTGCAGGAAGTCACCTATATTTGGAATAAGGCTATTTTTCACGGATCGGTAGTTTGACTCTTGATTCTGTTTTCAGAAATAGTAGGCCATCCAGTTAAATACTCCTCTAATTACTCATCAGACTCCAGACTTCCCAAATTGGCTCAAAGGCGGTATATCAGGATTCCAGCAATCACTCTAATTAAATCATGATTCTCGAGCCAAACTTCAAAAAACTTCAGAAGCAATGTACTGGTACTGCCCTGTATGAAGCCAATTCTGGCATTCATAATTTACAGTCACCTGTGACTCTGTTCCCCCCGCCCCCCCCAGTGTCTAATAAACCAGATTCTCCAATTGAGCGCATTCACGAGCTGTTTGTCATCATTCACGTTCTCCAGTTAAATATATTTGGGGACAAAAGCACTGGTATTTTAGTTACAATCTTTTAAAGATAAGAGCTGGAATGTACTTTTGCTTTCAGATTGCTGCAGATTTCCTTCCCCCTCCTTTTTTATAGCAACTACTAAAACAGGCATAGGAATGCTTTATGAGTTGACATTCGGCTCCTCTCACTTCTTGAAGGTGACAAATTGAGTGCAGATGTAGAATTTAGGGTTGATATACTTATGAATAGTTTTTAGGAGAGCTTTCACCTGCTCACCTTCCCATCTCAGACTTTTTAAAAGCAAGGTCAGGGAAAAATAATAATAATTACAGTTTTAACATAACCGCAAACCGAAAATCTTGCTGAGTTTCTGGGCAAGATAACTTTTGTAAACCAGCCTAAAAACAGTTGTGTTTTAAATGTACAACATCTTAAGAGAACTGTTGGAAAGTAACAAAGCTTTGGGGCCGGTCCCAGATGAGTAAAGGCTGGGGCACTAAAACATTTAAAAACACTTTTTTAGGATAGAAAATGACTTTCTCAACTCGTTTGCATAATTTCTATGCTGGATGTGCAATTAAAGTTTCATGGGGGATGAAACTATGAATGACTCTGATGCTGGCCAACCATTTCTAGACTGGATTTTTAAGGATGGGCTTTTTGTAAAAAAAAAAAAAAAGACTATTAGTTTTGAATTAAATAGAGTTATAATTATTCGAAAGCACACACTATCTATGGATTTGGTCCCACAGAGATTTTTGTTTGCACATTTGAGATAGAGCAGCGATCCCCAACCCCTGGGCTGCGGCTCACTACCAGGACGCAGCCTCTTTCAAACCGGGCCGCATAAGCGATGGGCAAGCACGTGCATACAAAGTGTGAGATCTTGCAATCGGCGGAGAAGAACTGAGGCGACTCAGAATAACAGTGGCTAACAAGATTTATTTCTAACAGTGGGTTGCCAATGGGCATTCAACTAACTGCCCCCTGCGCTAATGGCAACCTGAGGCGGCTTCATCTAACAGCACTTTTATACTCCCAGCTGCCAGACAGCCAGCCAATCAGGTAGCCGTATTGCGCCCCCTAGCTAGCGGATCGGAGTAAAGACTCCAGACACAAGCTCCACTTGCAGCCAATCAAGTAGTCATATTGCACCCCCTAGCTAGCGAATCGGAATGGAGACTCCAGACACAAGCTCCACTTGCAGCCAATCAGGTAGCCATATTGTGCCCCCTAACTACCGGACTGGAGTGAAGACTTGTGTGAGCAGAGAACACTTGAGCTCACACACAGAGAGCCATTCGCATAAGCGACGGGTGTACATGTGTGCACGTACCACTCACACACTCACACCCTCCTCCCTGCGCCAGGCTGGGCCGCCAAGATGGAAAGGTTGGGGAGCACTGAGCATAGCCACGTTCCTTTCAGTTTATATGAACTATTTCCATTTTTAGTTTTTGAAAACCCGAACCTTTTCTAACTCAGGAAAGGTGATTTGAAATGGACCAGACGAAATCTCACCAGAAAAACGGGCTTAGATTGGAAAGCAAGGCTTGGATGTCAACAGCTTCATAAAGATGAAATGTATTCTCTCCCGGGGGAGAGTGAAATAAAGAATATCCTGATTTCCATTTCAGAGCAATCGAGTCACCCTGAAGATGGACGTATCCCATACTGAGCATTCTCACGTCATTGGCAAAGGAGGGAATAATATTAAAAAAGTGATGGAAGAAACAGGCTGCCACATCCATTTTCCAGATTCTAATCGAAATAACCAAGCGGAAAAAAGCAATCAAGTAGGTAACTCTCTGAGTTTCTCTTGAACCCGAGACCAACTCTGATGAAGTCGGAATTGCCTCGGAGGACTTTTTGTGGAAAAGCATTTAGCCCACATCTCTTAAGAGGGTATTGCTTTCACACTTTGTGTTTCTTTTGTGTTTGGTGGAGGAGGAAGCGGACCAAGAGGCATTATATATACATTGGATATGTGCAAAATTGCATGCTTGTCCTAAGAAAAGCTCTTTCCCAGAAAAAGCATCTTTTGGCGGTTTTCTTACTGAAATTAAGCCTCAAGGAGCACCAGATGCTTATTCTGGGTGTATTTTTTGTCAAGTAAGTTGTCAATTTTGCATCATGCCTAATTCTTTAAGCAGGACACAGCAGTATACTTTTTAAAGGTTGTTGAAACCAAATTGTGTTTCATTGTGTGGTTTTGTCAAATCACTGGCTTTATTTTGTCCTTGCTTCAACACAACACCCCCCCCCCCTTGTCATTCTGTGCACAATAACTCTGTGAGCGTCCGTAATGCCACGTCCATCAAAACGTGTGATAAATGAGGATGATTTGGGTTGCACAGTTTTATCTCTCAGATAATTCCTCTCTCTGATGAACATACTAAGTCCTAAGAAACTCTGTTTCCTGTATATTTGTGCAGAGAAAATAACCTCAAAGCTTGTTTTTAATTACCACAACATTTTTAAATGCTAGGGCAAAGTTGAAGTGCTCAAGGGGCCACAACTTCTCAAGGTGCGTGTAGGCATAGCTTACGAACAAGGCCCAGATATTCAGATAATATTTGCTTTTTGTGCCCAACTGAGATGCAGTAGGCTTAAGTCTTTTGTGAATGTGTCTGCCATCTTCCCTTTCTCTTTATTCTCTGCTCCCATGGAAGGGGGAGACTTTGAGAGTAAGAAACTAGAATTCCAAGAATGCATTGATATACTGTCAAGGATTCACTCTATTCTATCTGTTCCTGCTATTATTAGAATTTAACTTTTGGTCCTTGCATTTCCACAGGTGTCTATTGCAGGGCAGCCAGCCGGAGTGGAATCTGCCAGAGTTAGAATACGGGTAATTATGAAATGCCGGCACATGTGAACATTACTTTAAAAAGTTGGGATTCCTCCAGATCCGTTATGTGTTCTGCAAAATTTGCAGCTCCAGGGAATTTAGCCTACCTGGAGCTGCAACTTTAGTTATCGTTCTCCTAACTTCCATTCCGGTTGCACGTCAAGGGAAGTGGACTGTCAAGCTCTGTTTGCATTTTTTGCACTCAGGAGAGTGGATACCTTAAGTCACAGCACAGAAGAACGAAGTATTTCTATAGACACTTCTTGTCACTTCCTGTGTCTTTATAGACCAGGAGTCCCCAAACTTGGCAACTTTAAGACTTGTGGACTTCAAGTCCCAGAATTGCTGGCTGGAGAATTCTGGGAGTTGAAGTCCACAAGTCTTAAAGTTGCCAAATTTGGAGACCACTGCTCTAGATGCCACTGTGTATCCTATTCAGGATTTCTGCCCCTTAATGCCAACTCAATAGGTCTTACCCCTGTAGAGCTTTCCATGTTGCTAAGAGTCCAAGTCTGAGAATTAACATGTTAACCAGCTAAATAGGAGCCAGCAGTGTGCAGCAGCAGTTAAAAAAACTAATGCAATCCTAAGTTGCATTAACAGAGGGATACAATCGAGATTAAGTGAGGTACTAATACCACTCTATAAAGCCTTAGTAAGATCACACCTAGAGTACTGCATCCAGTTTTTGGTCACCACACTACAAAAAAGATGTTGAGACTCTAGAAAAAGTTCAGAGAAGGGCAACCAGGATGATTAGGGGACTGGAGACTAAAAGATATGAAGAACGGTTGCAGGAACTGGGCTTGGCTAGTCTAGTAAAGAGAAGGACCAGGGGAGACAGGATAGCAGCCTTCCAATATTTGAAGAGCTGCCACAGAGAGGAGCAGGTCAAGCTATTTTCCAAAGCATCTGAAAGCCAGACAAGGAATAACAGATGGAAACTGATCAAGGAGAGATTCAACCTGGAAATAAGGACATATTTAAGGAGACTCTAGAAAAAGTGCAGAGAAGAGCAACCAGGATGATTAGGGGACTGGAGACTAAAACATATGAAGAACAGTTGAAGGAACTGGGCTTAGTTAGTCTAGTGAAGAGAAGGATATTTGAGCGGCTGCCACAGAGGAGGGGGTCAAGCTATTTTCCAAGGCACCTGAAGGCCAGACAAGGAATAATGGGTGGAAACTGAACAAGGAGAGATTTAACCTGGAAATAAGGAGGAATTTTCTGACAGTGAGAACAATCAATCCATGGAACAGAAGTTGCCCTCGGAAGTTGTGGGAGCGCCATCAGTTGAGACCTTCAAGAAGAGATTGAACTGCCATTTGCCAGAAATGGTGTAGAGTCTCCTGCTTGGTTGGGTGGGGTGGTTGGACTAGATGACTTACAAGGTCCCTTCCAACTTTGATTATCTGTTATCTGTAAACACAAATAGAGTTCATTAAATGTAGGTCTCTCAGCAGAACTTCACGTTCATAAGAATAAACACAAACACACACACACACATACACAGCGCTGAAGTGTCACCCTAGAATCATCACATATCTACACTAGAATAAGCTCCCCTATAAAATTCTGTTGCTGTACCCCATTTCTCTGTGGCTTCCCCTAAAGGCAAACTCCTTGCTTTTAGGAATAAATATTTCTTCTTTCCTCGCAGCTATCTGGATCTCATTTTTTTCTTTATTCTTGTACAACCCTGGCTCGAGTTGGAACCCAAAATTATTCTTCTGACAGGGGGCAGCCCCATTGTCTGAAATGCTTTGCCCATCGAAGCAAAGCCTGTAGTTTGAGTCTCAGCCCCTACCCTCCCGATCTTGGCCCCGGAGAGTTAGTTTTTCATCAGTCAAGGAAAAACAGCATTTGAGTCATGACCGAAGCCAAGGACAGGCAGACAGGCAAGTCTAGGGGGAACCAGGTAGCCCATTAAGGAAGTTCAACGGAGATGCCTGGGTTGGAAGGAGCAGGCGTTACTTCTTTTAGGCTATTAAAAATGGGGAATTCTACAAGCTTGCAAATATTTTCATTGTTGCTTCCTCTGAGCTGAATCGCTTGCTGAAAACCGTTGGTTTTGGCTTCCTGCTTTCATCAGTCAATCTCACTTTCTGCAGTCCTTGGATTTCTCTGAAGCTCCCTTCCATGCCTCGTTGCAGCCTGGGCGTGAAGCCCAAGACTGCCAAACTCATTAGGGCCTCTCCTATATATTCCTCCTGCTATTCTATCTAGTGGCTCTGCTGAGTTTTTCCTCCTTCTCTTTTATATTGTATTTAAATATATTTTTTCATTGGGGACCACTGGGGATGCATCGCATGAAATGCAAAATTGAAATAGTTCCCGGTCTTTCTTCTTCTGTGCTCCAACTTCTGAAGAGCCATCAGTGCCAATGAGGAGCAGCATCCTTAATTGGCAACAAAGACTTCCCCAGTTTTAATAATGATATGATGCAATGGCTGTGCAGAGCGGGGGTCTGTCCCGAAGCCCTCCCAGCTCTGTGCTGAAATAGGCAGCATATTAGCAGAGTAGATAAAGGTAAAAGGTAAAAGGTAAAGGTTGCCCTCTCACATACGTACTAGTCGTTTCTGGCTCTATGGGGCGCTGCTCATCTCCGTTACAAAGCTGAAGAGCCAGCCCTGTCCGAAGACGTCTCCGTGGTCATATGACGTGCATGGCTAAATGCCGAAAGGTGCACGTAATGCTGTTCTCTTCCCACCAAAGATGGTTCCTATTTTTCTACTTGCATTTTTACATGCTTTCGAACTGCTAGGTTAGCAGAAGCTGGGACAAGAAATGGTAGCTCACTCCATTATGTGGTGCTAGGGATTCGAACAGCTGAACTGCCGACCGTTTGACCGTGTCTATACTGATTATTTGCTGTGGATTTGTTTTGGTTGCTGTTTCAGGAACTGCTGCCCTTGGTGTTGATGTTTGAATTACCTATAGCTGGAATCCTTCAACCCATCCCTGACCCAAGTTCTCCCACGATTCAGCATCTATCACAGACATACAATATTTCAGTGTCGTTCAAGCAGCGTTCTCGGACATATGGTGCTACGGTCATGATCAGAGGCTCCCAGAATAACACGAGTGCCGTGAAGGTGAGCTATTATTGTTCTGAACTTAATGGTTTTAGGGAACTGTTTGATAGGGTACTTTTTCTGGAGTGGGTGGCTACTAAATGGAGCTTGCAGAAGCTTCAGGCTTCTTCTGGGCAAGAGGGGAGGAGAATATAGATCCAGAGAGGCATAGTTCATGCATAATATAAATTGCAATTGGAGACTGCAAGTAGAAATCAGAGCTGCCTTTAGACCACATACCTGTGTTCCAGTGGCGGGATTCAAAAACTTTTACTACCAGTTCGGTGGGTGTGGCTTGGTGGGTGCGCTTCGCGTGGGTGCACACGCCAAACACACACTTTGCGCAGGCGCAGAGGCATTCTAACTAACCTCCTGCAATCCTGGTTGCTTCAGCAGCCGCCGTGCAGCACTCTGCTGTGCCGCGCAAAGCGGCTGTGCTTCAAAATCAGGGAATACAGGTGAGCCTGGGAGCCTGGGTGGGCCCAACAGCAGCGCAGTGGAGACGACTGGTTCATCGCCGCTACCGGCTCAGCAGAACCAGGCCAAACCGATGGAACCCCACCACTGCTGTCTTCAGATTTCAAGGCGGCCCCGCTTACAACTAAATGGGCAAAAACACAAAAAATGTTTGCCGAAGAAGGTTGCGCCATCCGTTTTATCTAAAGCAAGGTTCTGTCTGCTGCCTTGCATAAATCATAATGATGAGGATGACAATGAAGATACCCATTTTTAAAGGTTCTGTTTGCTTCCTCGCATAAATAAATCATCTTTCCTTACAAGCTACTTGGGTGTTTATCTGGTGATTTACCAGAGTTTGTTCTTATAGCATAATTTCCTAGAAACAGGATATGAAGCCTACTGGAATGAGCAAAGCATTTTGTTTCCAATGTCCGTGGAGATTCTCAATCATCCAGGTCATGGTTTGCCCCCTAAGTGCTTTTTCCAAAATGCAACTGGACTTTCTTGGGAGGTTCCCCCCCTCCCCCCACCCCTGTGAAATGGTTTCGCTTCTCATCCGGAAGCTTCTTCAGAAGAAGTTCCTTCTTGGATGAAAAATGAAATGATTTCAAAAGGGAAAACAACAATAACAAGAAGAAAATCCAGTTGCCGTTTCTTTCAGATAATTTTAAGCGCAAAACTTTGCCAAATGGGGAAAGTTTCATGTCAGGAAGAAAGGTGATTTCTACCCTTTTGAAGGGCACTGAGATATGAGACACGGTTGCCCCATGCACAGAGTGCAGTACTGCAGGCTACTTGTGCTGACTGCCAGCTGCCTGCAATTTGGCAGTTCAAATCTCATCAGGCTCAAGATTGAACTCAGCCTTCCATCCTTCCGAGGTGGGTAAAAGGAGGACCCAGATTGTTGGGGGCAAGAGGCTGAATGTCAGCAGTCCAGCAAACCTCCATTCCACCCAATAACTCCGAGGCAGACATCTCTCAAAAGTTCCTTTTATTTGGATAGTAACTGGCACAACTGTGGAATCCCGAATCTGAAAGTTTCAGGCTTCCTTACAATAAGTAAAAACTACACAATCCATCCCCTGCACCCATCATCACATCACATGCCCCAATCAGCATCCGTCCCAAGTTAAGACGACTTCTCACTTATGCACAACACAACATGACCTTAAATCAGAAAAAGAATGTTATGTCTAACTAGATATACTTTGATATTATTTATTTATTTATTTATTTATTTGATTTGATTTGTCAATCACTTGCAAGATAACAGGTATAAGGATAAACATAGTTATGAATACATGGATACATATAAGAAAAATAAAAGAAACAATAGGACAGGGATGGTAGGCACGATGGTGCGCTTATGCACACCCCCTACAGACCTCTTAGGAAAGGGGTGAGGTCAATAGTAGACAGTCTAAGGTTAAAGCTTTTGGGGTTTGGGGAAGAAACCACAGAGTCAGGTAGAGTATTCCAGACATTGATCACTCTGTTGCTGAAGTCGTATTTTCTGCAGTCAAGCTTGGTGCGGTTAACATTGAGTTTGTATCTATTGTGTGCTCTTGTGTTGTTATGGTTGAAGCTGAAGTATTCATTGACCGGTAGGACATTGCAATGTATGATTTTATGTACTATACTTATATCAGACCGAAGGCGGCATAATTCTAGGTTTTCTAGGTCTAGAATTTCAAGTCTGGTGGCATAAGGTATTCTGCAACAAGTAGAGGAGTGTAGAACTCTTCTTGTGAAATATTTCTGGACTTTCTCAACTGTGTTAATATCAGATTCCCCCCTCCCATTTTCCCATGGTCAGATGTGGCAGCGTGGGACCATCAGATCTCCATATGTCTTCCAAAACCGACACTGACTCTGTAAACCGCTTAGAGAGGGCTGTAAAAGCACCGTAAAGCAGTATATAAGTCTGTTGCTATTCTACAGTGAATCTAATCTTGTTTTGTTTTCCCTTCCTGGACAGGAAGGAACAGCTCTGCTCTTAGAGCACCTGGCCGGCAGTTTAGCCTCCGCCATCCCGGTGAGCACCCAGCTAGACATAGCAGCTCAGCACCACCTCTTTATGATGGGCCGAAATGGCAGCAACATCAAGCATATCATGCAGAGAACCGGTGCTCAGATCCATTTCCCTGATCCTAGTAATCCCCAGAAGAAATCCACTGTCTACCTCCAAGGCACAATCGAATCAGTCTGTCTTGCCAGACAATATCTCATGGTAAGAATCCTGAAGGGTGGGACTGGGCGTGTGGGGCAGCAGATGAGGGTAGGAACTGGAGTTTGCAGTCAGCATTTACTTCACATGTGATTCCCGGTAATCCTCGACTTACGACCACAGATGTAACAGAACTTTCTGTCACTATGTGAGACATTTGTTAAGTGAATGTTGCCTCCTTTTACAATTTGTCTTGCCACAATTGTTAAGCGAATGGCTGCAGTTGTCATGCCCCTGTCAGACTCTGAATCCAAGGAGGAAGACGAGCAGCTGACATGGAATGGGAGTGTGGCTCTGTTGGCTGTGGAAAAAACTGGGGAAGGACAAAGTCCAGCTGGGCAGAGCTGGGGAGAGGTAGAACAAGTGAGAGGTAGAACAAGTGAGAGGGAGGAGGCCCACCCCTTCTTCATCCTAGGGCTCAAAGGGAGAAACGGAGAAGGGAGCAATGTGGGTTGTGTTGTTTATGGAGGAGGAAAGGGCCCTGATTCTCTTCATTAGCCACAGCTGGGAATGGGTTTAAAAGAAGTGAATGCTGACTGCGGCAGTTGCTGGGAGCAAACGTGACTTTATTCTGTGTTGTCTTTGCTTATCTGGGTTCCTGGAGTCTTTCCAACCATGTTGAGTTATTGCCGTGCCTTCATGTCTGGAATTCCTTCTCCTGCCCTGCCAAACTAATTACCTCCATTTGGCTTGATTGGATTTATAGTTACAGTTTGTGTTGACCATGTTTTGGACTTGAATCTCTGCAGCCAAAGGCTGTTCCTGGGAGAGTTTTTCTCCAGCCAGAAAGTAACCAGGACATTGGGGGCAAAGTTGGTGCTAATAAAGGGACTCTTATTGATTATCTGACTGTGTTGTCTTTGTGCCACGCCCCTTGGGGTCATCACAGCAGTTGTTGACATGTGAATCTGGCTTCCTCATCGACTTTGCTTGTCAGAAGATCACAAAAGTGGATCACACTGTCCCTTGGACACTGCAACCATCATAAATACAAGTCAGTTGCCAAGCATCTGAATTTTGATCATGTGACCACGAGGATGATGCAGTGGTTCTAAGACTGAAAAAACAGTCATAAGTCAGTCTTTTCAGTGCTGTGGTAACTTTGAATGGTCATTAAATGAACTGTTGAAAATCCAGGACTACCTGTACCAGTAATTGCATAATCTCTTTTATGGAAGAAAAAATTACCCAGAAAGTCTTGCTTGGCTGAATCTCCCTTACCCACATCACAAATTATATTTTTCTCCCCTTGGAGTAGGAGCCAGGCTCAAGAGTTCAAACCTAGGTTAGTTACCGCAGGATGTACTAGCTCTTAGCTACCCATACAGATAGCCTGTTAGTGTTAAGACTTAACGTAGTTTCCCTGGTTTAGGAAAACGTGATCATGTTGTTATTGTTGTTGTTAGTTGTGAAGTCGTGTCCAACCCATTGTGACCCCATGGACAATGTTCCTCCAGGCCTTCCTGTCAGATAACAGATAACAGATAATCAGAGTTGGAAGGGACCTTGTAGGTCACCTAGTCCAAGCCCCTGCCCATTTCTGACACCATTTCTGACAAATGGCAGTCCAATCTCTTCTTGAAAGACTCGAGTGATGGCGCTCCCACAACTCCCAAAGGCAAGGTGTACCATTGGTTGATTGTTCTCACTGTCAGAAAGTTTCTCCTTATTTCCAGGTTAAATCTCTCCTTGTTCAATTTCCATCCATTATTCCTTGTCTGGCCTTCAGGTGCTTTAGAAAAGAGCTTGACCCCTTCCTCCTCTCTGTGGCAGCCCCTCAAATATTGGAAGACTGATATCATGTCTCCCCTGGTCCTTCTCTTTACTAGACTAGCCATGCCCAGTTCCTGTCACTTGAGACCTTCAAGAAGAGACTGGACTGCCTCCTGGATTGGACTGTAGGGTCTCCTGCTTTTGGGGGGGTGTTGGACTAGATGACCTAAAAGGTCCCTTCCAACTCTGATTATCTGTTATCTGTTAACTGTTCTTCATATATTTTAGTCTCCAATCCCCTAATCATCCTGGTTGCTCTTCTCTGTACTTTTTCTAGAGCGTCAACATCTTTTTTATAATGTGGTGACCAAAATTGGATGCAGTATTCTAGGTGTGGTCTTACTAAGGCCTTATAGAGAAGTATTAGTACCTCACTTGATCTCAATTGTCCTCTATCATCTTCTGGAGTCCATTTAAGCTCATGGCAACTGCTTCAGTGACTCCATCCAGCCCCCTCCTTCTCTGCCGTCTCCTTCTTCTATTGCCCTCAATTGTTCACAGCATTAGGCTGGGAATCCTTCCTTCTCATGAGGTGGCCAAAGTCTTTGAGTTTCATCTTCAGGATCTGGCCTTCTAAAGAGCAGCCAGGGTTGATCTCCTCTAGGACTGACCAGTTGGGTCGCCTTACAATCCAAGGGACTCGCAGGAGTCTTCTACATCACCACAGTTCAAAGGCCTCAATTTTTTGTCACTCAGCCTTCCTTATGGTCCAACTTTCACAGCCATACATTGCAACTGCGAATTGCAATGTATGGAATCCCATTAAAGGATTCTGTGCTTCCCTCTGAAATCAGGGGCATTAAACCGGCTTTTCGTAACTCTGATGAGGCAGATATTTCAATTACCCATCTCAAGAATGGTTAGTCAGTTAGCTGGTATGATTTTCCAAAGCCAGCAGAAGGCAAGAGAAGAAGCAATGGAAGAGGAAGAATCTGAACATCCATTTGTCTGAAATGGTTTAGGGTCTACTGCTTGGGCAGGAGCTTGGACTAGAAGAGCTACATGGTCCCTCCCCAACTCTGATATTTGAAAATTCCTGGACCTCAAAAAAGTGAAGTCTGACTGAATCCAGTCCAGAATTTCCTTGAGTCTGAAGTTGTCTTGTGGGGTTTTGGCATTTGAAACTTGCAAAATGCAAAGAAGCTGTTGAAAGTTGCAATCCCATAATCCGAAGAGAGTAGCCACAAGAGTTCGCTAGATAGAATCACATAAACTTGTGGCTTGCGCATGCCTTGGGATAGTCACTAACACTGCCGTTGTTTCTTTCAATGCAGCCAGGGAGCAAGCATTTTATGGGATGGTAAGACCTCGCTCTCTTTTTTATCTATTCTGTCGCATTTTAATATTCAAACCTAGCATAAGGAGCCTCTGTGGCACAGTGGTTAGAGTGCAGTACTGCAAGCTACTTCTGCTGCAGCCAGCTGCCTACAATTTGGCAGTTCGAATCCCACCAGGCTCAAGGTTGACTCAGCCTTCCATCCTTCTGAGGTGGGTAAAATGAGGACCCAGATTGTTGGGGGCAAGAGGCTGACTCTGTAAACCGCTTAGAGAGGCACTGTAAAGCCCTGTGAAGCAGTATATGACTCTAAATGCTATTGCTATATGCCGTTCCACATTTAAGGCGTACAGAACTGGAGCGTATCCAGAGGAATTCCTTGTAGAATGAAAGAGGCAAAAAAGAATACGAGCAACAACAGAAAGAGTTGGATGTAGACTAGAAGACTACCAAGGCCCCTTCCAACTCGGCTATTCTGTGAAAACATTAAGACTAAAGGGCAAGGCAGAACATTCCTCTTCAAAACATTTGAACAATTCTCAGTTGAATTAGAACTGTTCTTGAGTGGTCCAGATGGCAATGAAATGAAATGATACAAATTGTAAATTTAGGAACAATATGGCTTTGATTGTTGAAAGTTATAACATTTTTCATCTCATCAGGTGTAGTGGGCTGGATTCGCTACATATTTTTTTGTTTTTATGTGTTTGGCATGCTTGTTTCTGTTTCCAGTGCCAAATGGTCTTGCCTTTTTGGTTCTCACATATTCATTATTGGATTTTTCCATGTCTTGCAAGTTGACCAGGCAGTCTACTGCAGGATCATAATAGGCCTGCATGCAAATAATTAGTTCATAAGAGTTTGTGTGTGTGTGTGTGTGTGTTTTCCTATTGCAGAAAGGATCAGAAGATTTATTCCCAATAGATCTGCACAATTCTTGGTTTCAAAGAGGATCTTTAGAAGTTTTAGTTAACCCTCCATTTCAAAACTGTTGGGGCTCACTTAAGCAAAAGCTGAAGTTGTAAGTTCTTGGTTGTATAGTAGACCCTATCCAGATGTCATCAGGCATTGTGCATCTCCCATATTTTTGAACTGCTGAGAATTCAAACATCCTGAGAAAATACACTCTTGTCAGTATGGAAATGTCAAACAACGGGCATTTCTAGAGTCTGTAAACCTCTTGTTAGAAGGATCACGTGAGGAAAACATAGGAGAAGGAGTGTGTGTTTATGCTGGGAATGATGAACAGGAGAACATTATTCCACTGTGTGCTGCACAAAACAATGAAGGGCTTCCTGAACTTCATATTGGATTTTGCATTTAATTTTCCAGGGCTGCCTTCCTCTTGTGCTGATGTTTGATATGAAGGAAGAAATCGACGTAGAACCACATTTTATTACCCAGCTGATGGAGCAGCTAGATGTCTTCATCAGTATTAAGCCAAAGCCAAAACAGACGAGTAAGGTGAGTAGAACGGACTCTGGTTTTTCTGGACAAGGCTATTGTTTAGCTTTTTAACTATCCTGCTTGAAAGTTAAGCCAGCCCCCTTCTGGTTATTGGGGCAGGATGGCTCAGCAGTTAAAGACGCTGAGGTTGTCAGCTGGAAAACTGGCAGCCCAGGTTCAAGACCCAAGCACCGTGCAACGGGGTGAGCTTCCATTCCTGCCCACCTAGCAGTCCGATAGCATGCAAATGCAGGTAGATAAATAGGTACACTTCAGCGGGAAAGCAGCAGCTTTCTGTGCACCTCGGTGTTATAGTCTGGCTGTCCACAGGACCAGAGAGGTGTCTTCAGAGAATGATTGGCTACCTTGTCTAAGAAACAGAGATGAATATTGGCCCCTTGTGTTGGACACAACTGAACAGAGGAAACTTCTACCTTTTTTTAACCTTCTGGTCATTGTAACAATAGAGTTATTATAATGAGAATTCTGTTTTAGAACCGAGTTGTTATGAATCCAGCGTTCGTTTAGTATTTACGTTGAAAGGGGAGACTATACAGCCCTGTCTCACTTCTTTGCCACTTGCTTACTCTTCTTTGTGTTGTGTTATATGAAGATAATGAGATGCTCTATGATTCTAATTTTCCTAAGGACCCGTGAGAGTTTAACATGATTGACACTTGTCAAAGAGCTTTCTATTGTCAGTGAAGCACGTATTGACTTATTTTGGGTATTATTTGGTTTTCTAAATAGGTCAGCACACACCAGCAATAATATGCCTTGTTCCTTGGCCTTTCCTAAAACCATCTTGAACATCTGGGCTCTAATTTGTGTTGGATGATCCTAAACATTATTTCACTGTCATGTGAAATTAAGTATATTATGTAATGATTTTCACACTGTTAAGTTTCCTTTCTGTGGTCTTGGTGTCTGTGTTATTTAACAGAAACAAGCTTATCTAATTACCACAGTGTAATAGCTAAGGTAAATAAAAAAAGATCTTTATTAATTAGTAAACGATGTCTTTGGAATGACATCATCAGATTATATTTTTAATATCAAGTTAATTCCTACAAAAGCACAACAAAGCTTATCTTCAGTGTTGGACTGAAGCTTCCAAGAAAAACAGGGATGTAGCCAGTATCTCACTATTATGTAATTTTAAAGCTAAAAGAAACACAAGCAGGGAATAAAATCTGGCCAGATGTTTTTTTTTCCAAAGTTCTTCTCAGCCCTGATCATCTTAGGCTGATGTACACAACAAGGAAAGACTCCTCTGACAACTTGAAAGAGGCAGATAACAAACCAAGAGGCAGATTTAAATAAAGCAGCCATTGTTTTGTCAAGATGAACCAAACCAGTTCTTATCGTTCTACATCAAAACATGCTGTCACAATTATTGTGGTGACTTATTTGTGAAGGAAAGTTGGTTAAATGTGGTGGGAAGACTCAGAGCTCTAGAAAATGAGAAATCCAGTTTCTCTAGACCTGTATGTTGGGGTGGGGGGAAACGTTATGGTCTGATATTTTTATTTGACTTGGAAAGCACTGTGATGTAATAAATTAGCGAACACTCCATAATTTCCCACAAAGTTCTCCACAAGGACAGGAATCTTGAGCTTAAAGTTTGGCTGCCTAAAGCAGAGATAACTACATTCATATCAGTGATCGAATATTGTTGGGTGGTGTGATTCTAAACAAGGCTGAAATGTGGAGTGGACCTTTATACAAAGCCTCATTTATTTCCTCTTCTGAAATATTACAGAACAGGGTTATGGTTTCAATGACTGTATAGTGCAGCCAAGAATCCCGACCAAAGTGCACCCTACCATTCCAGATTTTTTTGGATAAATCAAAATATGTAGTTTAGGAGCCACAACTACGCTCTTTCTGTTGCTACTAGGGGGAGCTTCCTTCAAGAGAGGATTTGTAAACAAGACTGGTGACTCTTGTCAATTGTCTGGAATTGTTTGAAATGTGTGTCAGAAATTCATACCCCGTGTTTTCTTTCCTCAGTCTGTGATCGTGAAAAGCGTTGAACGAAATGCCTTAAACATGTATGAAGCACGGAAATGTCTCCTGGGTCTGGAAAGCAGCGGTATTGCCGTAGCAACAAATCCCTCCCCCATCTCTTGCCCAGTTGGCCTTCCTTGTCCTGCCTTGGACATCTTGACTTCAGCTGGCCTTGGACTAACTGGACTTGGTATGATCTACAGCCTAATATTTTCAGACCTCTTCAGAATGAGCTTTCAAGGTTTAAGACAGGGATGTTCAACCTTGGCGACTTTAAAGCGCGAGGACTTCAACTCCCAGAGTTGAATTCATGGCTGGCTGGGGAATTCTGGGAGTTGAAGTCCACAGGTCTTGAAGTGGCCAAGGTTGGGCATCCCTGGTTTATGGATTTATTTAAAAAGTAGGTAGAATAACAGCTTTGACATGTAAAATTATGTTGATATGTGTGTGTTTTCCCCCTTGTACTCAAGTAAAGACAATACTGCATCAGAGTGTTTACAGCTATTGTGAGACAACCCAGGAGCAAAACACAGGACACAGAGGCCTTGTCTTTTAACAGTGGTTTATATACAAGGCTGCTATATACATATATACATGTGTTAGGCAAATACCAGGCAGGCAATCAATCTTCAACTCTATGTGGAGAACTACAATGGAGATAGAACGCGAGAAGAAAAAGATGCCTTCACATGGCCTCCCTTATATAGACAGCTTCTTAAAGCGGCAGTATCCTTCTGACTCACCTTCAGTTCATCATCTTGGCTTACAGCCTTACAGCAGCTGGTCAGCTATTAAATCTTCATTACTTTAGCATACTGAAAGGAAAACATCTGTTTAACTCAAGAGTCCTCAACCTTGGCAAGTTTAAGACATGTGGACTTCAACTCCCAGAATCCCTGAGCTAACATGATTGGAGGAGGAATTCTGGGAGCTGAAGTCCACAAGTCTTAAAACTGTCAAGTTTGAAGACTCTGGTTTAACTGATGAGAGGAAATAGAAGAATTAGAGAAGAACTTGAAAATGTGAAGTAGGGATTTGTGGAGGTAGGGAGGTTGTGAACAATGAAGGAAGAATTGCAGTCACAGATGTTAAGATGTAGTTGAGTTAAGCGGCCACGAGCTATCCGAATAAAGCCTTGATGATCTATTTCCAAGGTAGACTGTTGACCAAACTTCTTTGAAGAACAAAACAGAAGGACTGGGTGGATCCCATTTCTTGTCTTAAAGATGCTTTTTCAAAAGGGAACTGGCATTCTTTGTTGTTTTATTTCGAAGACATTTCATTTCTCATCCAAGAACCTTCTTTAGTTCAGAACCGAAGAAGCTTCTTGGATGAGAAGTGAAACATCTTCAAACAAAAACAAAGAAAGTCCAGTTGCCTCTTGAGAAAACACTTTTGGGACAACCATGGCCTAGATGACTTAGAATATCCATAGGCAAACCCCATTTCTTGTTAGGAGCAACATCCAAGGAGAGATGTAGGCATCTTGACCATCTTAGAGCAGGGGTCTCCAACCTTGGCAACTTTAAACCTGGTGGACTTCAACTCCCAGAATTCCCCAACCAGCTGGGGAATTCTGGGAGTTGAAGTCCACCAGGTTTAAAGTTGCCAAGGTTGGAGACCCCCTACTCTAGAGTGGATCTTCCTTAAGTGTTTTCATCATCCAAAAGAAGAGTAGAATCACTCCTTCAGTTTTGCATCGGTCCTTAAAATCATTGGTTGTGCATCTACAGGGGTGTAAAATCTCTTTTACTTATTGTTGGTTTTTTTATAGGTCTTTTGGGTCCAACCACTTTATCTGTCAACACATCCACACCTCCAAACTCCCTCCTAAACGCTCTCAATAGTTCGATTAGTCCTTTGCAGAGTCCAAGTTCAAACACGCCAAGTTCAACTTTCTGGGCTTCCTCAATCGCTAATACAAGCACTACAGGTTGGTATTTGGGGTTTAAATTGGAGACATTTTGAATAGAGCAATCCTTGCATTTCCCCTCACTCCCCCCCGCAAGCATGCAGAAACAGGACATTAAAACGATGCCACTATTTCAAGACACCATAATTGAAAGATGGTATCATCTGAGTCCTTGGGACTGCCAGATGGGCTTAGGATGTAGCTGCTCATTTCATTGTGGTTTGTGCTTTGCATCCAGAAGATCCTAATTTAATCCTTGGCATTTCAAGGACCTCATGAAACAAAATCTGTCCTAGGGAGTTTAAGGCAACGCTGGGCTGCTCAGATCCTATTCTTTCAACTCTTGCTTGGCTGAATTACAAATCAACTACAGGCCGTCCTTGTCTTACAACTACTTGTTGATGCTGAAAAAGGTGACATACAAGTGGTCCTCACGCTTAACTCTCAATTTTATTTCATTCGATAATTAAAACACAAAATCCAAAAAAAAAAAAATTAAACAGAGATGAAGCAAAACTAGACAAAAACATTTTTTAAAATGTGAATTAAAAATAATAATAAAAGACCAAAACACACATTATCCCCCCACCCCAGCTGACAAATCTATTGTAACAATATTAGCTTTCCTCCCTTGCAAAGCAGGTCCAAAATGTATACGCGCCTGCATCTCTTTGCAAGCCAATTGACTTCCCTCACTTGCTTGCAACTCATTGCAACATCTCCCATAATCAGGTGATCAAAAATCCAGGTACTTGGCAACTGGCAAAACGGTTGCAGCATCCCAGGATCACAAGATCGCCATTTTTTGACCTTCCCAGCAAGTTTCAGAAATCAGAGGGAAAATCTGGATTTGCTCAACGCCTAAGGGATTCACTGAACTGCAGCAAAAATGGTTGTACAATCAGGTGTAACTCACGTAATGATGACCTCACTTAGTGTTGGAAGTTCCCAATTGTGGATGTAAACTGAGGACTCCCTGTGTCTGCTTAGGACTTTAGATGTCTTCAATCTCAACAGAAATGAGGCAGAACCTCTGATGTTTTCTTCCAGGTTTCTCTGCTATTCCTCACCTGATGATGCCACCCAATGCACAAGCCACGTTAACCAGTATCTTGTTGTCTGGAGTGCCCAATTATAGTCAAAGCACTCCATCTCCCCCTCCTGGCTTAACTCCTGTTGATATTCACATGAACGCCATGCAAGTGGAGAATAAGAAAAACCCAACCTCGTCATTGAACGGTCATGTAAAGGTAAAAAAATGACCCCAGAGTAGAAGTAGCATATTCATGAGAGAGTAAACTCCAACTAACTAAGCAGAATTTTCTTTTGTGCACATTCTGTGTAATAGCAATACCATTTAGACTTATATACCACTTCACAGAGCTTTACAGCAGCGGTTGCCAACCGGTGGGCCACAAGAAAATTTTGGTGGGCTGCAGAGAAATGTCACATCCAGAGCAATTAATCCAGGCTGTGCGGAAACATAAGGCTATGCCGCCCACATGGCCTGAGGGAACCCTCCCCACCCACTCACTCCTTACCTGGCAAACTTGTCTGCTAAGTTGCTATTTTTCCTCTTTTTTCCCCCCCCAACCATCAGCTGTTCTGCTCTGCCAGGAGATTTAGATTAGCTAGGAAGCAGGAAATGGTTGGATTTCTTGCTTTCTGGCTAGTCTTTAGATCTTCGGCTCTGCTTTTAACCACAGCTGAACCTCCCTTAGGACTGAAGGTTCTATTATTCAGAGCAGACTCAAGGAAATTATATGTGGCAGACTGAGCTAGCCAATGGCAGATAGAAAGATCACTGAATGATTCTGTGAGCAACTCAATCTGCCTGCCTGCTTTGCCTGATTTCGGGTAAAAGTTGCTCTTTCTTTTTTTAATAAAAAATTCAATATTTACATACATGGTGTGTTGTGAGTTAATTTTGTGAATTTGCTTGCTAGCAAATTTTATGAGTTTGCTTGTAGGCAAATTTTATGTGACAGACTGAGCAAATCGATAGACCTCTGAATGAATCTATGATTCTGTGAGCAACTCAATCTGCCTGCCTGCTTTGCCTGCTTTTGGGTAAAAGTTGCTCTTTTTTATATAAAAAATTCAATATTTATATAAATATTTATAATATAATATAATACTTATAATACAAGCTATGCCCAGCCAGTCACATGACCACCAAGTCACACCCACAAATTAGGCCACGCCCACAGAACTGGCTAATGGTCCCTGTTTAGAAAGCAAAAGCGGGCATGAATCAGTCGCCAAGTCAATGGGTGAGATTCTCAGTGGGTAGGTGGGGGGTTCATAGAAATCAAGCAGAAGTGCCCCCCCTTGATTAAGTTTCCGGTGTATATGTTCAATACTGATGATTTGGTTCTATGATACAATGTGAAATGCTGCATTTTAGCACGATAGATAGATAGATAGATAGATAGATAGATAGATAGATAGATAGATAGATAGATAGATAGATAGATAGATAGATAGATACTGGGTATCCACAGGCAGGTGAGGTGGGAGTAAAATTATAAGATCACCTGTTTGCTTTGTGTTTTGTTTTTTGCATGAAAAAGAGATGTTAAGTAATGAAGGAAAGTCATTAATGGACTTTCTTTTTTCAAAGTCTAAGATGATTAAACCTAGGTTAAACATACTGTTCCAGACCTCATCTATGAAGTATCCTGCATTCTCAGCCACAGCTCTTGGTGAAAATGTATTAAGTGCAAACCACAGTGATCCTTCTCGGACGATTGGTAACCATAATGCCCCTGAACCAGTGACGGCCAAGACAAACTCTGGCGAAGGTATAACCAAAACTACCCTGGTGTGTACTCTGATGTTGCATCATCCCTGTAGGAGGACAGTGCAACTTCTTGGGCTTAAGGGGTCATGTTTAAGAAGGATGGTGGGAAGACCACCTGAGTATTTCTGTTCTAAAAATAAAAAATATGTCTCGATTAAAAGTTGCTCCAGATCAAATGATCAAAACGTTCCTAAAATACCTGTTTCCAGGCATGGCCCAAAATAATTTTTTGGGGTGGTTTGATTCAGAATTACAAACCATAATGGGCTAATACAAGTATGAAATTTGGGCTTAAAAGTGCTTCGTTGGTGAATCTTAATGCTTCAAGAGGGCTTTGTTCTAAACTAACTTCTCAAATGCAGAGGAGTGAGAAACTCAAGATTAGAGCAATTTAGGGAACAGAAGTTTTAAATTTCTTCTCCTTCCCGCAAAACAGGAACTCTGGAATTTTGAGGTTCATGTGAACAGCCTAGAATGTTTTCCCTTTGAACTGGGCTGGAAACAGTGCCCCAAAAGGGAAGTTATATACAGAGGTTTACATTTTATTTGTGTTGATTCCATTTATCAACAATAGAAGTAGTCTTTCATAGCAAAATTGTGGCCCGTGTGTTTTAATACTTGGACAAATATACATGGGACTCAACACATGATTTAAAAAAAAAATCTCATTCTTTGTCTGTTCCTGTGTTAATAAAGACAAGATATTTCAGTCATTAGGAAATTTCTGGATCCTAAGATATAAAGATGGCCTTGAGCAGTTTGTTATGAAATGACCCAAACTAGCCGAAAAAGAACACCCCAACCCCTTTTAATCACAATAATTCCTCTTTTAATGAAGTGGAAATTTTATGATGGTTTTCCCCACATGTCCTGTGATGACCCGGGGCATGGCACAAGGCAACACAGTCAGGTAATCAGTAGGAGTAATCAATAGGAGTCCCTTTATTAGCTCCCAATGTTCTAGTTATCTTCTGGGCTGGAGAAAAACTCTCCCAGGAACAGCCTTTGACTGAAGAGAATCAAGTCCAAAACGTGGTCAACAAAAACTGTAACTATAAGTCCAATCAAGGCAAGATTAGTCCAGCAAGACAAGAGAAGGAATTCCAGGCATGAAGGAATGGCAGTAATTCAACATGGTTGGGAGGATGCCAGGAATGCAGATAACCAAAATCAACACAAGATAAATTCACATTTGTTCCCAGCAGACACCACACTCAGCTTGCATCTCTTTTAAACTCTCATTCCCAGGTGTGGATAATAAAAGGAATCAGGGCCCTTTCCTCCCCTGTAAGCCATGGAACCCATGTTGCTCCCTTCTCCGTTCCTCCCTGCATGCCCTAGGGTGAAGGGGGGGTGGGCCTGGGTCTTCCTCTGAACTTCCTCTCCCTTGTTCAACCTCTCCCCTGCTCTGCCCAACCAGACTTTACCCTTCCCCAGTTTCCCACACAGCCAACAGAGCCACACTCCCACTCCCTGTCAGTTGTTCATCTTCCTCCTTGGATTCAGACTCTGACAGGGGTATGACATGTCCATTAAGAAGACATCTAACTCACACCATCAGCATTGGGAGCGCACCTTTCATGTGTACTAATCGGTCCCTCTTGCTTCTTTGTAGGTTGCAGTGATGCTTTTGTAGAAGTGGGCATGCCGAGGAGTCCTTCACACTCTGCAAATGCCAACGATCTCAAGCAGATGATGAGCACCTCAAAGCAGTCTTGCACGAAGAGGCAGACGGTAGAATTACTGCAAGGCACCAAAAATTCTCATTTACAGTATGTCATGTTTGTAAACACGGGGTTGTGCAAAGGGCGGAGATGTTTTAACATGTTTTCTGTGGGGTTGTTGTATAAATAAAACACACTATTCATAACACAATATCCCTGGAGGGAAGTCCTTATACAACATGCACAAGCTCAAAGGCCATGATCTTTTATGATCTTCTGGTGGTTTTTATTTGGTTCAAGTGCTTTCTCCCCTCAAAATTGTGTTACTTGTGCAGTATTAATATAATATTAAACTTTCATCAATCCTAACATTCCTAACATTGTAAATATGGTTTTTGCTAGGCTGTGAGAGTCATACTGGCAAAGACCTACATTTTAAGACATCATCATTTTATATTTATCGTTCGTCTCTTAGCTGTTGCTCTTCTGCTCCCTCAGAGAAAATTGGTGACATATTTCAGTCAGGGGTTAAGTTATTTATAAGCATTTTTCCAAATTCCTTCTGAGGTAGGTCATGATTCATAGTGGAGAATCTGTTGGGGGGAAAGTTAGATGTAAAAGATTTCACCTTACTATAACTCTGTGGGAGAGTTACACAGAGAGTAACTGCATCCTCTTTTCCTCCTTGCTTATTTAATGGCGGGGACAGCGGGGATCCAGTAAAATGATTCATTCAGCAGCGTTCCCAGTCCTCTTCGTTATCCCAAGGCAGGAAAAGGAGGAGATCATAAGGAGAGAAGAGATTGTAGCTCTGGCTTCCAGGGCCCACTTCAAACAATAAAATCAAAATGAGTTTCAGAGAGTCTTTAGCTGTAATGGCAGCATTAATGGTCAACTGAAGTAGAGAAGCGGGTTGGAAGGCCCCGAATTTGCCCTTATGAGGAGATTCTGGAGAGAAGAAAGAGAGTCCATAGCAGTATTTTTGTCAACCTTGAAAAAAAAACATTGGCTTTGCTGGCTGGGAATTCTGGAAGTTGGAGTCCACATCTCTTCAAGTTGCCACAGTTGAGAAACACTCGTCAGTAGTGTTGGTTCCCGGGAGGGGCTTCCCGTTGCATGGGAGTCAAGCTGTGGAGAAGACAAGTGTAATCTTAATGCTTTTCGTACAAAAAGAAAAAAGAAAGAAAAGATAGTTAAGAGGTACCCAAGATGTGTGGCCCAGGAAATGAAATTATCCATAATCTTTTAAACTAAGTTTAATGAAGGGAAAGGAAAGGGAGGGAGAAAGGGAGGGAGGGGAGGGGAGAGGGAAAGGAAAGAGGAAGGAAGGGGAAGGAAAGGAAAGGAAGGAAAGGGAAAGGAAAGGAAAGAGGAAGGGAAGGAAAGAGGAAGGGAAAGGAAAGAGGAAGGAAAGGGAATGGAAAGGAAAGGAAGGAAAGGAAAGAAAGGAAAGGAAAGGAAAGGGGAAGGGGAAGAGAAAGGAAAGGAAGGGAGAAGGGGAAGAAAGGGGAAAGGAAAGAGGAAGGAAGGGGGAAGGGAAAAGAAAGGAAGGAAAGGGAAAGGAAAGAGGAAGGCAAAGGAAAGAGGAAGGGAAGGGAAAGGAAGGAAGAAGGGGAAGGGAGGGGAGAGGGGAAAGGAAAGGAAAAAGGAAGGAAAGGGAAATGAAAGGAAAGAGGAAGAGAAAAGAAAGGAAAGAGGAAGGGAAGGGAAAGGAAGGAAGAAGGGGAAGGGAGGGGAGAGGGGAAAGGAAAGGAAAGGAAAAAAGAAGGAAAGGGAAATGAAAGGAAAGAGGAAGGGAAAGGAAAGGAAAGAGGAAGGGAAAGAAAGGAAGGAAGAAGGGGAAGGGAGGGGAAAGGAAAGAGGAAGGAAAGGGGAAGGGAAAGGAAAAGAAATAGGAAGGAAAGGGAAGAAGGGGAAAGAAGAAAAGGCTCCCAATCTTTTCTACAATATTTATGACCACCATTATAAATTTACCTCTTTCTCCAAAGTTCCACCATGGCCCTCTTCTTTCTATATAGTCTACCCTGTCTAATCACCCAAAGCGTAATTCATCAGTTCCCATCTCTTTTTAAAAAGAACACCTGTCTTTCTGTAGCGCGGGGGAGAGGTTGCTTTCGGATTCTGAGCTGAGCGCTTCGGAGGCCACGGTGGCTGACAAAAAGGCACCCGGAAGTGAAAGGGCAGCAGAGAGGGCGGCCGCGGCACAGCAGAACTCGGAAAGAGCACACCTGGGCCCCCAGTCAACGTATGTGGACATGCAGGTATTGACTCCTCCAAGGAAGGATTTCCACTCTGTGAAGCGCTGTGTGGGAGTTGTGCCTGAGCTTCATTGTTTTCTTGCAGCCGTTTCATAACCCAACTAGTAACATCATGAGCCGCCGTGGCACGGTGGTCAGATGCAGTACTGCAGGCTGCCTGCAATTTGGCAGTTCGAAACCCACCAGGTTCAACCTTCCCTCCTTCTGAGGTGGGTCAGATGAGGACCCAGATTGTTGGGGGGCAATAAGCTGACTCTGTAAACTGCTTAGGGCTGTAAAGCACTGTGAAGCAGCATATAAGTCTAAGTGCTATCATTATATTGATTTGCCTTGCCAATGTTGGTGTGATGTTCTTGGCACTTCTTTGATCAGGCTGTTATTTTACTGCTCAATTGTTAGTCTGATATTCATCCTGGTGTTAATCCTTGCTTATCTTGATGTTGATTGCTGAGAGTAAACCCCACTCTCTTCTCATACTGATGATGTTAACTTGTCGGGTAATGAAATGTCTGCAAGAAAGCAATCAAGTTCAGAGAGCACCAAGGACCACACAGTTCAAACGTGTGCTACACATATTCCCTTCTATTAGTAAAGCAGTCTCCGTGTTGCACTAACACAGAGGTCCCCAAACTTGGCAACTTTAAGACTGGTGGACTTCAACTCCCAGAATTCTCCAGCCACCATAGCTGGCTGGAGAATTCTGGGAGTTGAAGTCCATCAGTCTTAAAGTTGCCAAGTTTGGAGACCTCCGCACTTACACAACCAGGATCAGAGATTTATGTGTGGCTCTTCTAGTGAGGCGATCCTCTGAACATTCCCAAGACTTTGAAATGGATTGCTGGTGCTCCCAGGTTTCTCCTCACTGGACATGGCAGCCCCAATTAGCTAGTTTTAAGTATATCAAAGGTTCATTGGACTCCTGGCACATTGTTGGGTGATTCAAAGGGTTCCTCCGAGACAAAGTGATGGATCCTGTTCCAAATCTTTGTTGCTTGTGGAGCAGAGTGTAGGCATGGCATTTAGCAAGGTCAGTGATTAAGTGGCCTTCTCTGGGTTTCATTTCTAGGCATTTGACTACGAACAGAAGAAGCTACTGGCAACCAAAGGTATGTGGGACAACGGTGACTCGTAGCATGCATCTATTTGTAAGCAGGGTGATGAAGGAGGCTTTCCTTTCCCTCCCCCGGCCATCCATTCCCTTCAGCCATCGGCTTGGGCTCGGTCATTGTTCCAGTGGACAAACTGTAACTTAGACAACCATGTTTTGCAATCCAACTGGTCTTTGTTTCTTTTCTTCCCCTTGAAAGGCTCCCGGAGTTACATTTTCTGAGCAAACAGGATCACTTTTTATCTTTCTGACTACATGGCCCTTTCTATGGGGTGGTGATCAGAACATTTGCCCTGCCCGTTACAGGATTGTTTGGAATAGAATAGAATAGAATAGAATAGAATAGAATAGAATAGAATAGAATAGAATAGAATAGAATAGAATAGAATAGAATATGGAAAGGAATAGAATAGAATAGAATAGAATAGAATAGAATAGAGAACAGAATAGAATAGAATAGAATAGAATAGAATAGAATAGAATAGAATAGAATAGAATAGAATAGAATAGAACTTTATTGTCACTTTAAATGTACACTAATCAGCATACATTAAAATGAAAGCGTGTTGCATTCAGCTCTCTCAAAAAATATTCCTATTTCTATTTGCCTTTCTCACTCTTCAAAAGGCCCAGGTCTTAGGAGTTGTTTTTCTCATGCAGTGTACATCCTTTTTTCATGCCACTCAGAAGGGTTGAAAACTTTATGCATCCTTATTCACCATCCACAAAGACAAACAGGGTTTCAGGCCAACCATGTTTCTCCATTCAGCTGGCACTTTCGGGATAGGTGCACATCAGCATGTTGTATGTATTTTTGACTCATGAAAAGGAAAGAATCATGAAAGTCACAGAAAGATGAGGTGGGCAGGCTAGAGAAGGGTGTGACCTGGAGTGTGCCAATTATGCAGTCCTTCAATACTCTCCACCCATAGAAGACTCCTAGAAGCCTTCATGATTCCAGATGGGTGTGACGTGTACTGTACATCTCAGTGTACAGATTTAATGGCTATATAATTCAACTGGCCCACATGGCATCACTGCAATGATATCATGAGCCATTTGATGCCATTCTTTTTTTAAAAAAACATAAAATTTTATTGAATTTTACACAATTAAAAACAACACAAATATAAAACAACACAACAAAACAACACAAATACCGTGTTTCTCCAACAATATGGCCTCCACCAATGGGAAGGCCCAGCATGATTTCTAGGCATGAGGTGAAATTAAGCCCCACCCCCAAAATTTAGGCCTATTTAAACCATGCGTTTCCCCGCCATTTCTCACATCGTTCGTTAGAACTACACGAGGTGAAGAGAAATGGGCGGGGGAAGGGTGGTGGGGGTGGGGAGAAAACTTGCCTTTAGGAGTGCCCTGCAGGTAGCCTAGGCTAGAATACCCCGATAGCCGATAGAAGCTCCCCGAAGGCAGAGTCCCCAGCCGCTTCAGGGCGTGGCATGGCTACCCGTGTCCCCTCACCTTTAGGGCAGTCTCTTTCGGGCGATGGAAGCTCCCCAAGTGCAGTCACCGGCCACTTCGATCAGCCGGTAGAAGCGGCCTCGGGGCAAGCACACACACACACTCCCCTCGCCCCGAGGCCACTTTTACCGGCCGATCGAAGTGGCTGGTGAATGCATTTGGGGAGCTTCCATCACCCGAAAGAGACTGCCTAAAGTTTGAGGGGACATGGGCAGCCACGCCATGCCCTGAAGCAGCTGGGGACTCTGCCTTCAAGGGAGCTTTTGTCTGCTGATAGAAGTGGCCTCGCGGCGAGGGGAGCATGTGTGTGTGTGTGCTCTCCCCAAGGCCGCTTCTACCAGCCGATCGAAGTGGCTGGTGACTGCACATGGGGAGCTTCCATCATCCAAAAGAGACTGCCTAAAGGCGAGGGGACATGGGCAGCCACGCCACGCCACGCCCTGAAGCAGCTGGGGACTCTGCCTTCGGGGAGCTTTTGTCGGACGATAGAAGCGGCCTCGTGGCGAGGTATGTGCATATGGGCCGCTCTAGGTGGGGGAGGAAATTAAGTCACCCCCAAAAAGATGGCCTAGCCGTTTTTTGGGGGGGGGGGGTAAAAAAAAAATAAGGCCCGGCCTTATTTTGTGAGAAACACGGTACAATTTTTACAATGTTTTGACATCTACTTTCCCAGTTTTTGTTAACTAGCTACCTATATATTTATATATAAATTTATTTGTTTGTATTATTTTTTATTCTTGCTGTTCTATCATCCAACCAAATTGTACCATTTTTTTCAGACTGTATAGTTTTCCCTCTCTTCCCTCTCTTGTAATTCGAATGTGAGTTTTGCCATTTCTGCACAATCCATAATTTTCTTTATGATACTGTCTGCAGGAGTGCTATCTAATTTCCAACTTTGGGCATAGATTATTATCACTGCTGTTAGAATGTGTATTATGAGGTATTCAACTTCTTTTTTAGATGTTCCTCTGATTATCCCTAGCAAAACATTTCAGGCTTACATTCTATTTGAAATCCAGTAATTTCTTGCAACCATATTCTAATTTTATTCCAGTATTCTTTTGCTTTAGTGCAGGACCACCACATGTGAAAGAAGGTACCTTGTTTATTTTTGCACTTCCAGCATTCGGGGTTCATATTTGGGCAAAGTTTTGCCAGTCTTGCTGGTCATTTGATGCCATTCTGATGTCCTTATGGCTTCTGACAGATGCCTTAAGGCTTCTAACAGATCCTTAGCTTTTCTGCTTTCTTTTCTGATCTTCAGCCATCAAACATGAGCAGGTAGCCTTCTTTATTGGGCACGCAGAAAGATGCAGATTTTAAGTACTTTGTTATAGAAAAGGGAGTGGGGTTATTTTTGGTCTAAACACATGACTTCTTCCATTTTTATAACACAGAGATTCATCCTTTATTCATCCTGTTCTCGGCTAGCAAAATCCTCCCATCAAATATTTGCTTGGTAGCTTTCTCCCATGCTTTTGGGCTTGCTCTCTACTTCTCCCTTGAAATTGAGATAAGAAATAAAACAATAACAAAAGATTATCGGCTTACTTCCCTTTTTTTCAATGCAGCTGCTCCGTCTTGCCACATTCTACCTTTGTAAAGCTTTACCGCTTTTTTTTTTTAAAAAAAGGTTTCTTCTACTTCCAAAGATTTCAGGTTTCTCTTTTCCATCTCCTGAAACTTTAGAACGACTCTTTTAGCTTTATAAAAACATTGATATCCTCCAAGCTTAACCTTAATGTAATTTATAGGAATTAATGTGCTTTCTGTGAGTAAATACTGTATGTACGCAATATGTACACATGTAGAAATACGTATATGTGCTCAAGGCCACACCACATATTAAGCATAATCCTCTCTTGCTGTGTGCTCAGAAATGCAAACTGAAATAGGATGTTTAAAATATTTGGAAAGCAGTCAAAGCGGAGAGTGGAAGATTTTCTGCATCTGAGCATCCACTGCCAAAAGAATTTTGGCTGCCTTTTATGAAAAAGAAAAAAGGTACCGATGCTCATAAATATGCTTCCTGCCCCCTTAAAGCTATGCTGAAAAAGCCAGTTGTTACGGAAGTGAGGACACCCACCAACACCTGGAGTGGGCTGGGCTTCTCCAAATCGATGCCGGCCGAAACCATTAAGGAACTGAGAAGGGCCAACCACGTAGCCTACAAACCGTCGATGTCGACCACTTATGAGGTATGCACAACTTTAGGGTGGGATAGGCATACAAAAAAGAAGACATTGGAGCGTTTGGTCTGAACTTTGAGCAGGTTGTGTCTGAGGATTGCCCTCTGTCAGGAATGGCGTAGGGTCTCTTGCTTGGGTAGTGGGGGTTGGACTAGATGACCTTCTAGGTCCCTTCCAACTCTGTTAATCTATAAAGTTTTGCTGCTAGAACTTCCAAGGTCTGTGATGACCTGGGATATGGCACAAAGGCAACACAGTCACATAAGTAAGAAAAGTCCCTTTAATACCTCCAACTTTGCCCCCAATGTCCAGTTACCTTTGGCTGGAGAAAAAAACCTCTCCCAAGAACAGTCTTTATTTAAGGGGAGGAAATTCAGTCTGAAAACAAAGTACATACAAACTGTAAATAAAAATCCACACAAACCACACTGCAGCAATTAGCTGGACAGGGCAGGAGAAGGAATTGCAGACTTGAAAGCCCAGCCAAACACAAACTTGGGAAGATGCCAGGAGCACAGATAAGCCTTGACAATACTTCACAAAAATTCACAATTTGCTCTCAACAGTTTGCTACCCGCAATTTCCCTTTTTAAACACTGTGTTCCCAGCTTCAGCTAACGAAGGGAATCAGGGCCCTTTCCTCCCCCGTAAGCCACGCAACTCATGTTGCTTTTTTTCTCCATTCCTCCCTGCTTTCCCTAGGATGAAGAGGGGGTGGGCCTGGATCGTCCACCAAATTCCCTCTCCTTTGCTCTACCTCTCCTCTGCTCTGCCCAGCCGGCCTTTGCCCTTCCCCAGTTTCTTCCACAGCCACGGAGCCACACTCCCACTCCCTGTCAGCTGCTCGGCCTACCCCTCCAAATCAGATTCTGACAGGGGCATGACAGGAAGGCTCTGACAAAGGTGTCCTTTGCATGACCCCTCAAGGCCTCTGTGAAACTGCAGATTGCGTTAACATGTTTTTCTGCTTGTGGGAGGCAAATTTAATTCATTGTATTTTGTTTATTCCATAAATATCTGAGTTTCATGTTATTTTTTGAACATTTCTCTCTTTCTCCTTAGGAGTTTATTAGTGAACACACACACACAGTGTGTGTGTGTTTGTGTGTGTGTGTGTGTGTGTGTGTGTGTGTGTGTGTGTAGACTGTATCTGAGTCACTTGGCTGTCACCCCAGGATCAAACCACAGCCTGAGTTCTCTGCTCTGTAAGCTGTTTTTTTTTAAGAGACTCGGCCATCCGTTGTTTTTCCTACAACTTGAAACATGTGGGAAAAAAATAATTTTTAAAAAACAAAAACCATCTATTCCTTTGTTTTTTCCTGCTTGCCTTGGGTTGTTTTCAGAATGTTCAGTCTTAGAAACGCTGGTTTCAAAAAAGGATCAGTCTGAATTGGGACAATATAGTAGGACCCAGTGTGCCACAAGGTAAAATTAATTTGACAGTACTGAGTGTTGCTAATCAAATTAATTAACAAATTTATTAATTAATTAAGAATTAACAAATTAATTCTTTATTTGCGTATTCCTTTACCTAAGGTACTTAAAACTTCTCTGACAATAATATCTTTTAAACAAAATATTACTCATTAATTGAAGCTAATGGGCTGCACTGTTGACATCATGCCCTTGAGTAGAGCCAAGTGGAGAGTATCCCCATCTCTCCCAGTCACACCTCTTCCTGCTGACTTCTTTACAGGGTTCCTCCATGTCTCTCTCCCGATCCAACAGCCGGGAACACCTGGGGAGCGGGAGCGATTCTGACAACTGGAGAGATCACAACGGCATTAGTTCAACTGCTCCAGGCGACTTCGTTCCTTCCATCGGGAGCCCTAAACGGAAACAGAAGTCAAGTAAGGATTTATCCTTGCTGGGTTAGGTCAGAGTTCTCATGCAGAGCCACTGAGTTGAATAAACCCCAGCTTGGGTTTAGACCAGGGGCATCAAACTTGATTTTATTGAGGGCCACATTTTATTGAGGGTTGTGTTTGACCTTGTAGGGCCAGGGTGGGCGTGGCCAGCTCGATGTCACTCATGTAGGGGGTGCCTGTGCTCTGCCAGAAAAAATGGGCTCTCAAGCTCCATTTTCAGCTACAACAGACTCCTGCAACCCTCTGCCAGGGAAAATGGAGCCCTGTTTTCCCTGGCAGAGGCACTGCAGGCCGAATCCGGCCCCTGGGCCTTGAGTTTGTCACCCCTGGTTTAGACTAAGGTCAGTTAGTTGCATCAAGCTATAATTGTCAATGACAGGCTATTAGAATAGAATAGAACTGAAAGGGAACCGGGAGGTCTTCTAGTCTAGCCCCCTGCTCAAGCAGGAAAGCTATACTATTTCAGATAAGTGGCTGTCTAGTCTCTTCTTGAAAACCTCCAGTGATGGAGCACCCACAATTTCTGAAGGCAACTTCTGTTCCACTGGTTGATTGCTCTCACTATCAAGAAGTTTCTCCTTAATTCTAGGTTGCTTCTCTCTTTGATGAGTTTCCAACCATTGTTTCTTGTTCTGCCCTCTGTCCTTTGTAGCATTTGACCCTTCTCTTCCCTCAAATTCTAGAATACTGCTATTGTGCCGCCCCTAATTCTGCTACATACTATTAGAAACATTAGAAAGTTGGTGACAATCATGGCTTGGTGTCACATTTCTTCCCCGCGGTGACTTTGTTTCTTCTTCTCCATGTCCAAATGTCGTCGTATGGTTTTATTCTCCCAAGTCACATCACAAGAGATGGAAGTGGTTGGGGTGCTCCAAAGCAGCGTCTCCCATATTTGGGGTGGCATGTAATTTTTGCCTTACCCTGACCGATACTTGTGTTCTATTTCCTTGAAAACAAAGATGTAAAAGCTTGGTAATTCAACAGCAGGCAGATATTCAGTTGAGAGGTCCTTGGGGCTCACTGAGCTTGCTTGGTTTTTTTTGCAGACATTTAATTACCCTAACTAGGTAACATCATCAGTGATCACTGATGATGTTACCTAGTTAGGATAATGAAACATCTGCAAGAAAACAAGCAAGCTCAGAAGGCACCAAGGATCTCTCATTTCAACACTGATCTATAAATATTCTCCTTTAGAGATTCAGTTCAGTACTTCGTGACAATCGCAAGTACCGGAATGTAAGCCGTTGAAGAGGCTCCTCCAGCCTAAAGCGAACTGAACCTAACTAGAAACTTATTGTCTCTTGAACTTCTAGGTGAGCATTATCTCAGCAGTAGCAACTACATGGATTGCATCTCTTCCCTGATTGGAAGCAATGGCTGTAACCTGAACAGTCTCTTTAAAGGATCTGACCTACCTGAATTATTCAGCAAACTGGGCCTGGGTAAATACACAGACATATTTCAGCAACAAGAGGTCAGTGTTTGTGAAAGGCTTGGGGGTGTTGGTCGTGGTTCCTTGTAGACCAAGGGTCTACAAACTTGGCAAGTTTAAGACTTGTGGACTTCAACTCCCAGAATTCCTGAGCTAACATGACTGGAGGAGGAATTCTGGGAGTTGAAGTCCATAAGTCTTAAAGCTGTTGAGTTTGAAGACCCCTGTTGTAGACTATTTTGATTGCTTTGCAAACAAAATGGCTCCCATCTGTTGCACTTTCATTGATAACCCAAGATTCATTCCTTGGCAATTGGAATAGCTAGCTTCATGCCTCGATATTTTTGAAGTGCTGTGTTCAGAGAACCAGTTCTGCATTCTCAAACCAATTTCCATTGTTTGTAATCATACCTAAAAATTAGCTCTCTGTGGAGGGAATGGGAGTCTGATTTGGATGTTATCAAAGCCATAACTCACTACTTGGAAAATGCTACTCAGAGCAGGAAGGCAAGTGATGGAGTGAAGAACAACCACCCAGAGTTACCTTGTGATAAGACAGGCAGTCAATAAATTTAATAAATAAATAAAAGCAAATATATAAGACTAATGGCCATCAAAAAATGATCAGAATGGGATAGCTTGACAGGACTGCAGAAAAAGTATGGAATTTCCTGTGAATCCTCATGCTGTGTGTTAATTCACTCAGTTGTATAGATGCAAAGTTGTGTTCACCGATAGAGGTAGTTGAAACTTATGCAAACATACATGCAAACATGTGAGTCACAAGTATGTGTTCGTGTATACTGATCCTTGCTTCTGTGTGTTTGCAGTGTTTGCACACAAACATGCCAGAATAAATATGTTATATGTTTTTCATCTGATACGATTTCCTTAACTTTTAAATATCACTGTTCCAAAGAGAAATGCATTTATCTAATATTTTGCAATACTAATATAACAAACAAATTATTTTTTTGTGGGCATAAATTACCAATAATGGCTCAGTAGTTTTAAAATTTGTTCAGAAACTGCCACAAATAGCTAAAAGGGATGATTGTCTTTCAGAAAATAGCATATACTAATTCACTGGCAACCACTCGGAAAAGATCCAGATATGATTATAAGCTAATATATATAAAAATTATAAACAATATATATAAACTAATTTTAGAACACAAGTAATATCTTTTGAATTGTTCTGGCAGCCAATTTTTTATGACTCACCAAACGGGATTTGAAGGAATTCTATGCCATGAAGAATTCCAAGGTGATTCATCTGGTGAATCCTTCTAAATCCTCTTCTAGTATTTATTTAGGCTGTCAAATAATAAGTTGCATTTGGTATAAAAATGTTGCTCATTTGATTTTTTTAACGCTTGGGATGTTATTAATAGTCGTAATTACCAGGAACTGAAAAAAAATGGTTTCGCTTCGGTCCTTTGTAACCAAATATATACAAAATATATTCAGCAGAATGTTCTCCCACAAAAGTCCTCTGCCCTCTCAGTGGAAGAGCATCTTAAAGAGTGTGGTGTTGTGGTTTCTCCTAGATTGATCTTCAGACGTTCCTCACTCTGACAGATCAGGATCTGAAAGAGCTTGGAATTACCACTTTTGGTGCACGAAGGAAAATGCTTCTTGCAATCTCAGGTAAAGAAAAACCACTACCTTGTGCAGTTTGTAAGAATTCTCTTTTCCCTTCGTTTCCTTGACGGAGCTACTCTCATAACACAGGATATGGAATGTCTCTTTTCAGAAACTCAAGGTTACCCCTGTGTATAGTTATATTCTTGTCCACCCTTATCCTGCCAGCCTTAATCTCTCTCTTCTCATAAGTCCAATCATGTGTATCTTTCAATGTGAGATCCATTGATTTCCATGGGAGTTATTTCTGGTAGGCGAAGTTAGGAAATTTACTAGGTTTCGCCTACCATAAGATTGTAACAAACAGCTTCCTGATGTTTGGTTTCTACCTTGAGGTTAACATCTATAATAGTTTATATTCAGGGACATGGAAAACCCCATAAGGGGAACCTACAAAGCCCCATGTCTTTATAGGTTCCCCTTGAAGATAGCCAGGTATGTCTCATGTGCTAGCAACCTGCTCTGAAATCAGCAGCTTGATACATCTCTTATTTTCAACCCATAATTAACCAAGCAATCATCTCAAAAGACCTGTGATGGATCTATTCCCTTTTCTAATCCAAATCTATCCTAAATTATTTTAGATCTGAGGTAGGTATTGTGGTAGAATCTCCAGCTAGAAAGGAGGGAGGTGTTAAGGAGGGGCCAAGCTTGGAGTCTTTGCATCGCAGGAAGTGGCACAGGTCTGAGCTCCCCCAGAATCCCGGAAGCCTCCTGTGACCATTCCCAAGGGAATGCAGTCACTCTGGTGAGATACTTGTAACACAGGTGCAATAAAGCTTCTCCTATTCACAAGTGGTTTTCGTTGAGAACTACAGAGAATCTGGCGGGATGAGCCATAGTGACCCAATGGTAGGAATGCAATATTGCAAAGCTGTCTCTGCCCACTGCCAGGAGTTCGATCCTGACCAGTTCAAGGTTGACTCAGCCTTCCTTCCTTCCGAGATTGGTAAAATGAAGACCCCAGATTGTTGGGGGCAATATTGCAAACTGCTCAGATAGGGCTATAAGGCATTGCGAAGTATCAGTCTGAGTGTCAGCATTTCAGAAAACCTCCACTCCAACAAATAACTCCAAGACAGACATCTTCTCAAAGGTTCCTTTTATTAGAGTAGTGAACTGGCACATCTGGGGAATTCCAAATTTGAAAGTTCTGGGTTTCCTTGCAATAAGTAAAAATTTACAAATCCATCTGCACCCATCATTGCATCACATGCCCCAATCACCATCTGTCCCAACTTGAGACGTCCTCTTCAACAGGTGCAGAAATAACATGACCTTGATTTAGAAGAAGAATGCTATTATGTCTAACCACATACACTCCAAGAAATTCCCCCCCTCCCATTTTCCCAGGCTCAAGAAGGTGGCAGTGTGGAAGTGCCTGGTGTCAATATATCTTCCAAAGTTGACACTAAGTGCCATTGCTATTGCTTGCACCTGACAGGGACATATTGCATTTGATTGGACTCAGTTTCCCCGCACTATGAAATAGTAAAAAAATGTCTCCTGCTGAGATTGTATCTGGTGTCCAGATTTTGAAGGGAAGCTTCTCTTCTCTCCCCTCTTCACCCCCGCCCCACCCCCTATGCAGAACTGAACAAAAACCGAAGAAAACTCTTTGACCCCTCTAATGTCCGAGCCTCGTTTCTGGAAGGCGGCGCTAGCGGGCGGCTGTCTCATCAATACCATTCGGACATTGCCAGCGTGAGCGGCCGTTGGTAGCAGGAGCATGAGGCTTCCACCATTGACTGCACAACTCCACGGACATGACAATCCTGTGGACCATCCATCACCACTGCACATCACCCTCTGCACTTGGGAGTTTAGGTACCAAGGACCAAAGTCGTCTTCTTTTGCACAACTTCCTGTGCCGAAAGAAAGAAAGAACATTTGTCTGTCTTTCCACACACCAAATGTGGATATTCGCCTTTAACTCTTGTAGATTGGACAGAATTTGCAATAATATTGGGGGTGGGGTGGGAGTTGTTTAGTATTTTATGACTTATAATAACTATATTGTATGCACTGAATGAATTTTTTTTTTTTACTATTTTTGAATGGAGAGTGATGGGCAGGAATGCCAGAAGGGGTCATTGCTTATGAGTTTTTATCAAAGAAATTTCTGGTACTGCTTAATAATTATTAGAGGTCTTTCTGCACTTTATGTGTTCGGATTGCTTTTCCTGTGGAAATTTTTATTACTTTCCTCTATAATTTCCACGGGGGAAGACAAAAAGGTTACCGTAGTGGCGCTAAACCAATGTTTGCCAGGTGCATTCCCACTCCAGGTGAAAAGGCTTACCCTCCCCCATAAATGGTACTAGCGAGTTGAAATGTAGAGGATGATGGTTTTCTTTAGACAAGTGTAGGGAATTTTCCCTGAATCAGATCTATGAAGAGAGGAGTCTCCAACCTCCTTGAGAAGAAAGTCTTGAGAAGTATTTGCAACACTGCAAACCAAGCAGGGAAAGACCAAAAACAGAGTTGTGTTGCCATCGCTAATCCTAGTTAGCTGCTGCCTTCAATGCTAAACCTGATTTTAATGATTATCTCAAACCAAGGACTATTTTTAGTATAAACTACCACTAAAGGACACTTTATTTATAGCAAATGTCTTATTTTTAGAACCTGTACACTTAGAGCGCATAAGAAATTAAAGTGATCCACTAAAGCGTTTAGGGTAGAGATTTGGAAATGGATCATGAAGCGGATCTCCAGGCCCTTCGTTCATTTGACAGAGCAGAAATTTGACAAAGACAGCACACTTGCATCTGTTCCCTAAGGCAGGGGTCTCCAACCTTGGCAACGTTAAGCCTGGCAGACTTCAACTCCCAGAATTCCGCAGTCAGGTTTGTTTGCTGGCTGGGGAATTCTGGGAGTTGAAGTCTGCCAGGCATAACATTGCCAGGGTTGGAGACCCCTGCCCTAAGGGATGTTGCTGACCTGATTCTCCATACCCCCATTTAAGAG
The DNA here is from genome assembly GCF_049901715.1 of Pseudonaja textilis. Classification (NCBI taxonomy): domain Eukaryota; kingdom Metazoa; phylum Chordata; class Lepidosauria; order Squamata; family Elapidae; genus Pseudonaja; species Pseudonaja textilis. The sequence goes on from NC_141993.1 coordinate 12,441,420, forward strand.
CTTGTCAGATTATGACATCTGCCTCCTTGACTTAAGCCCATGATTATCTGCCACAAAGGTTTTGAGTTGGGCTACTTCCAAAACTCTGTATTTGAGCGAAGAGTTCGTATGATGTCTTGGTAAGGCAAACAGTTATGTACCTATCCTGGAAAAGGTCTAGAAATCCAATTATACTGTCTCTGTCAAATGATTTGGTATAAATTTATGAAGGATGAAATGAAGTGCCTCTCAGTGATGCAAAATGATGTTTCTGAATGCAAATTTATTAATAGAAGAAAAGCAACATTCCCATTGCATATATTGTGAATTACTTGTACTGTAATTTTTCTTTTTTTATTTATGTACAATGTACAAACTCTTTAGGGTGGAGGCAAACCACTCTTCAGAAAGGCATTAACAATTATCATGGTGGTGGTGGGGTGTGTGTGTGTGTGTGTGTGTGTGTGTGTATGTGTATGTATGTGTGTGTGTGTGTATGTACACACACACACACATACACACACACATACACACACACATACATGCAACATAGAGGTGAGGAAGAGTTCTGACACTTTTTGTGGATATATTTCATTTCTGTCATGAAGGAGCCACCAACACAAAGGGAAGATTAGAAAGGTGAGAACTTAGTTAGAATTAAGAAATAATAATCAGTTATACTTCAGAATTCATTTTAATCACAACCTATGACATCTCAACAGGCTCTCACTCCTGCTGGAATAGCTGCTGATATTTCTCGGATTTTGGAAACAAACAGGGCCAGAGGAGCACAATGAGTGCTTTTTCTCAATCCGGAGTTGTGCATTATTCAGGAAACCAATTTTTTTTCCTTTTGAAACACAGTCTGTCCTGTCAATTTGTACAAAATGGAGGTCCTGATATTTTCAAAGAACATGGCGTGTTTTATGGTGGTTGCTCCCTTCAGTGGGAGACTCCACATTGTGTTGTGAAGCACAGCCCTTATGTTAAGAGGTTCAGGACCTCAGGAGGTGAAGCATTTTACCTCATGTGGAAAACTAACTTTGTTTAATCTGTGCCAGAGTGATTCAGTTGAGTCTTTTGGTTTACACTGAGACCTAACCCACAATATATCCCACTGGAGATTTTTTTTCTCTCTCTCTCTCTCGTGGATTTTGTGTCATGATATTTTTTTTCCCCCCAGTTTGAACTCAAATGGCCGAATGCTTCGATAGCAATACCCTTGGAAGACGCATTTAAGCTGCAGTGGTCTATACTGAAGCGAAGAATGTCTGAGATATAAAATTAATAAGAGGCCCAGCCTTCCACAAAGACACCCCACCCCTCCACATATCACACTGGGAAAACAAATTTTGTTACTCATTTGGATTCCACGAGAGGAGAAAAAAATGGCAACGCAACATTCAGTATTGTCAGTATTGTATTAATGCACAAAGAATACCGAAGCATTCATTTTAAAATTTTGTGCCTTTATAGCGACCAGTTATCTGTAAATATAGAGCAGATACAGATTGTATTTGGGGAGGGATGCGATCCTTTTTAGTGATTTTTTTTAAAAAGGTAAATAAATAAATAAACTATGGAATTAAACATTTACAAAAGGAGGATTTCAAACTAATCAAATGTTACATGAAAGAATAAATTTATATAATCCTTGTTACGTTGCTGGTTAAATGAAGTCTGGTTTTATTTCTAAACATGTCACTAGTTAACCTTCTGTTCTTAACTGGAATGATTGCTGTAAAGCCGTGATGGTGAACCTATTGCACACCTGTCACAGGTGGCATGCAGAACCATTTGTGCTGGCACACGCAGCGCAGGCAAACTTACCTCACTGAACATGTGCGTGCCTCACAGCTGATTTTCTGCCTGTTTGAGGTCTTTTTTGGCCTCCCAGAGGCTTGAGGAAAGCCTTTGCAGGCCCCAAAATAGGCCCACTTTTGTCACTTCCTGTATTTCCAGAAATACCGGAAGTGATGAAACGGGTCCATTTTTCAGCCTGCAAAGCCTGCAGAAGCTTTTCTCAAGCCTCTGGGAAGCTGAAAAAGGCCTCAAATGGGCCGAAAACCAGCTGGGAGGTGCAGTGCAGGTAAAGGGACAGTGGGGGGAGATTGCAGGGGGCACAGGGGGTGTGGGGGGGGCATGCGCATTGCCTTCTGGGTGCTGGCACGTGATCACGAGAGAGTGCACGCAAAATTTTGGCACAGGAGCCCAAAAGGGTTAGTCACCACTGCTCTAAGGACTACAAAAATTAGGTGGCTCACTTTTTCCTTAAGCTAAGATAGTAATTGTAAAGGGAAGTCAGTTAGGAAGAGCAGTGGGATCAAAAAAATATTTTTTTTTCTGGATTAAGGTATGTTTTCTGTGAACCATTATCATGTCAATATTTTTCTGTTGCCATAGTGGTGTGGAGTCCTTGGGTGCAGTTCCTTCTCTTTTGTGCATGCCGTCTACTGCTACCAAAACAGCTGGAAATACAATGAGACTCCCTCAAATTTCCAAATGCAGATGTAAGGATTGCATAGCTCAATGCTCCTTCTTTCCTTCTCCAAAAAACACCTTTCTTTGGAAAGCAACCATACCAGGGTGACAATTTGAGACTTCTCTTTAATGTAAACTGGGTACTATAAATTAAGGTGAGCTTTTTGCTCACATTAGTTGGGGAGCCTGTGTTGGCAGTGATGTATGCCTCTAATTAGTTGTGCTGGAATTGAGATGTGGACTAAACGGATGGTGGTATTGAAGCTTTGACTCCATTAAGCTATGCACTTGTCTATGGCTGTGATGACCTGGAGTGTGGCACCAAGGCAACACAGTCACATAAGTAAGAAAAGTCCCTTTAGCACCTCCAACTTTGCCCCCAGTGTCCAGTTACCTTTGGCTGGAGAAAAGAACTCTCCCAAGAACAGTCTTTATTTAAGGGGAGGAAATTCAGTCCAAAAACAAAGTACATATAAACTGTAAATAAAAATCCACACAAACCACACTGCAGCAATTAACTGGATGGGGCAGGAGAAGGAATTGCAGACTTCAAAGGCCAACAAAACACACACAGTTGGGAAGATGCCAGGAACCCAGATCAGCCTCGACAATAAAAGATAACTCACAATTTGCTTCCAACAAGTTGGTGTGAGCAATCTCCCTTTTTAAACACTGTGTTCCCAGCTGCAGCTAATGAAGGGAATCAGGGCCCTTTCCTCCCCCATAAGCTACGCAACTCACGTTGCTCCTTTCTCTGTTCCTTCCTGGATAAAGAGGGGGTGGCTCTGGATCTTCATCTGAATTCCCTCTCCTTTGCTCTACCTCTCCCCTGCTCTGCCCAGCCAGACTTTGCCCTTCCCCAGTTTCTTCCACAGCCACTAGAGCCACACTCCCATTCCCTGTCAGCTGCTTGGCCTCTCCCTCAGATTCCAATTCTGACAGGGGCATAACAACAGCACTGTGCTGCTTTCTGTGGTGCAAAGATCTTGAGGAGGGGAGGAAATTAGATATCTGTTTTCCCTTTCCAGGAATTACGAGTTAAGACCTACATGCTGGTAGTGTTTATGGAAGAAAGTTGGAATACTAAAAAAATAATGATTAGAATATCTGAATTAGATTTAGAGAAATATAATTCAGAGATTAAAAGTTTGTTAAAAGCTAACATTTAAACTTAGATTTGAAGTCTTTTCAAAGATTGCCAGTTGGTTTATTTTCATCAACGTCACCAATTATTTTTGAGGCCCTGTTGAAATTGAATTGTCATTCCCAGTAAGATTTAAAATGTAAGAAACAAGCAGCGCGAAAGCGCAAAAATCAAATAAATATGCAAAAAATGGATTTCTGCAGAGAAGTGATGCTGTGCAGTAAGCAGACACTTAAAGAAAAGATTATCCAACTGGAAGGATTATATTCAAGCAGTTGCTCAAAGAAGGACTGTTTGGAGGTGCATCCGGAGAAAGAAGAGTCTCCCCCAGAATGCCAAGACATCAAGGCAAAACTTGGGTCATTGAAGGTGAAAAGAAAGCCAGGTGTTTTACTTTGGGGCAGGGACAAAAAAAATCAGTGGGACCAGATCAGTTTAGTTTTAGCTGGAAATCACTTAAATACAGCTAAGAAGATTACATCCTATGCATTTAATTTTTAAAAAATCCCTTTTCTACAACTTGTAAAATTACTACTTGATGGTGCTCTGCGGTGGGACACAGCTTAAGGTTTGAAGCATCTCAAGTGGCCTCCCTCCCTTCCTTCTCCTCTCCCTCTCCCTCTCCTTCCTTTTTCCTTCCTTTCCCCTCTCTTTCCTTTCTCTTTTTCCTTCCTTTCCCTCTCCTTCCTTCCTTTCTTCCTCCCTCCCTCCCTCCCTCTCTTCATTCCCCATTCCTTCCTTTCTCTCCTTTTCTCTCCTTCCTTTCTCCTTCCTTTCCTTCTTTCTTTCCTTCCTCCCTCCCCCTCTTTCTTTTTCTTTTTCTCTTTTTCATTCTTTCTTCAGAGAAATAAGGGTCGAACTTCATTCTTCTGAGAATGTAAGCCAACCTGCAACCAGTGATGCTTTGCACAAGGGGCACTAGCCTCATAACCAGGGAGATTATCTACCATACTATCCAGAATTCATTCTTTTCATCTCATCTCTTCCCCAGTCCTTTGGTTACACAAATAGTATCCCAAGAGCTCCATCCTGAGGTGGAGAAGGGACAAAGCTGAGGAGGAAAAATGTTGAAATTATCTGTCTTCTGTCTAAAAGTAGGGTCTTAACTTTGTGTCTCTTGAAATCTTTTCCACGGCATTGGTGTCTGAGTTTCTTCGCATGTCTCTGAAAAATATGTGCCATGCACATTGTGCCTCTCAAAGTCACCCAAATGACAGGAAAGCTGATTTCTGGATTGTAGCATTTTTAACGGTTGAAATGGAGAAGTCACTTTGGAGCCATCTGGTAGACATAAAACCCAAGAATCCAGGAACCAAGGGTTGAATCACAGTCGTCCTCTATGAAAATTGGCTGCAGATTTTCCAGTTTTTGTTTAATCACCTCTTCATCATATCCTGTCTCCGACCTTTGAATATTAAAAGCCCAAACAGTGTTTGGAACCACACACAATTCTCTGGACTTCAGACTTACATAAGCACAAGTGATGAGCGTGGAGAATTTCCAGATCTGAAAAGCAAGTCAAAAGGAATGCTTCATGCTCGGTGTGTGTGTGTGTGTGTGTGTGTGTGTGTGTGTGTGTTTTCAAAGCACACATCTAGACCTATTCAGGGCTTGGTGAAGGAAATTTATCTGCATTCCTCTCCCAAATTTAAACTTACCACTTCACCCTTGTGAGAAAGGGACATAACGTAGTTAAATGTTTTCACGTGGAGAATTCATGCATGGAAAAGGCAGTCGACTCCAAAAAGATACCATCCTTAGGAATGTTTTCTTTTGGTCTCATTTTTACTGCTTGCTTCATTATATAGTAGCTATAGACATTGCAAGTTATTTATCTTTTTAAATATAATTTATACTCAAATTTTTAAACAAGAAGATAGAAGCTAAAATTAATGTAAAGTAAGCAAGAAAAAAATGTATTTTTAAAAAAGCAAAGTGCAAGAAAAGGGGGAAAATGAATAAAAATGGAAAAGAAAGCGGGGAAAGATTTATCCAATGTTATTTATCCAGGGCTGGTTATTTGGTGGTCAGATGATAGATAAGAAAAATATATCTCCAAACCAGTCAGGAATTATTTGCAAGAAAGAAAGATACAAGTTTTGGCTTCAGAGCTCCCTGGCCTGAAAAATCACAAAACACTTCTGAGCTAGAATGAAAGAGTTGAAATCCAAATGCAAAAAAATTAAAACTGTTAGCTGCCTTTGGGAAATATTTGGATGCTGCTGTTTCTGCCACAGGAGGGTGATGCAAACTATAGGATTGATTGAAAGGTGGTCCATTTTTGGCACCTCCATATAACTGCCTTCCTGCTTTGGATCTGCAAAACAATTGCTCAAAAATATCAGGAACGCTTTTATATGTGCAGAAAGCCATCATGTTTTGTTATTGTATCAGATGAAACTTATGTCAGCTTCTTTTGAAAAGGGGATCGGCCTATTCTTCAGAGCACCTGAAGCAGGACAAGAAGCAATGGGTGGAAACTAAACAAAGGGAGAAGCAACCTAGAAATAAGGAGAAATTTCCTGACAGTATTGTGGTTCGCCGGCAGAGGTCTCTGATAGCGAGTACTCAGATGAGAGGGCTGCGTGTGATGCAGGGATGGGGCCACGACTATCGGAGAGTAGGGAGCTGCCTTCGGAGCTTGTGGAGTCTGGCAGCAGTGATGCAGAGGACTCCGGGGAGCCTGTGCCCAATGCGCATGCGCACAGGGCTGCTCGAAGGAAAGAGCAGCTGAAGCAACAAGGGCAACACATGAGTAAGGCTGGAAGGTGATGGCCCCTCCATAAGGGATAAAAACCAGCCCTTGGGAATGTGTTTTTTGCAGGAAGCAAAGAAGTTCTTTAGACTCAGAGTTCTCATCGAAGCCGTAGTTATGCTGGTTTGTTCTTGAAACTTCTGTTGGTGGATATTTAATCAGTAATTAGTCTTCTGTTCTTGGCAGGCTTTCACAATCTTGAAAGGGCTTGCTTTTGATATCGGACAATTAGCTTTAACTGACTCTTGGCTGGGAATGCAGAATTCCCAGCACCGCATTTAAAAATGCTTTTCTTACACAGTTTGTGTTTGTTTCATTTGAACAAGGCTTGGTTCAGAACAGACAGAACAATTAACCAGTGGAACACCTGGCCTCCAGAAGTTATGGGTTGCTCCATCACTGTAGGTTTTAAAGAAAAGATTGAACAACCATTTGTCTGAAATGGCTTGAGCAAAGGTTTGGACTAAAAAATTTCCAAAGTCCCTTTCAACTTTGTTATTCTGTTATTGTGTTCACTTAGGGGTTTATTGAGGCATATAGCTTGGCTAAGATGCCTAAACTTTGTACAAAATCAAACTGACATATACATACAAGCTAAGTGGTGTTATTTGGTTTGTGGCCGAGTCACACTTGCACTGGTCTCTTTCTTGTCTTCTTGAATTTCAATCCAGATTAATAGGACATGATGTGAAACCTAAGGCTTAATATTTTACTTATTCGGCCCTCGGTTAACATGGATCAGTTGATGTTCATCCAGGCCGGGCAAGTGTGAGTCGAACTTCGTCGTATTGACATTCCCACCCAGCAAACTGCCTTTTGTTTATGGAACTGTACAGAAAGGACATTTAAAGCATCCGCCTGACCTGCCCTATCTTTGGAGCATCTTAAGGGCCCTATGTGTTCCTGTCCCTTTAAGCAAGGATCAGGGACTACGACTGTACAATGTAAGCAATTTATATGTAAGCAATTAAGCTGGGTTGACAAAATCAGAAATGAGAAGGTGATAAGCTGCCTGAGGAAGCTGAGGGAAATCATCAAAACCATTAAAAAACGAAAGTTACAATATTTCAGACACGTGATGCAACACCCAGAAAAATACGGCATACTTTGTTTAATTCTCAAGGGAAAGATTGAAGGCAAATGAGGTCCAGGCGGAAGAAGAACATCTATCTATCTATCTATCTATCTATCTATCTATCTATCTATCTATCTATCATCTATCTATCTATCTTGTCAAACGCTTACAATATAATAGAAATAAGAATAAACATAAGTATAAATACATGAAATAGGAGCTAATAACTGGGCACAATAGGACAGGGATGGAAGGCACGAATGCACGCCCCTTACAGATCTCTTAGGAATGGGGTGAGGTCAATAGAGGTGAGTTTGAGGGTAAAGCAGTGGAGGTTTGAGTAGGTGAAAACAGAACCAGGTAGTGAGTTCCAGACATTGACCACTCTGTTGCTGAAATCGTACTTCCTGCAATCAAGTTTGGAGTGGTTTATATTTAATTTCTATCTGTTGTATGCTCTTGTGTTGTTGCGGTTGAAGCTGAAATATTCATTAACTGGTAAGAGATTGTAACATATGATTTTATGTACTATGCTTAAGTCCAATCTTAGCCGGCATAGTTCAAGGTTGTCTAAGCCTAGAATCTCAAGTCTGGTGGTGCGAACAGAGGTGCGTAGTACTCTTCTTGTAAAATACTTCTGGACTCCCTCAACATGGTGGGCTGGTTTGGCCAAAACTCAACAGGACTTTTTCGTGTGGCTGTTGATAAAAATAGGATGGCCAACATGATCGCCAATGTCCGATGATGGATATGGCACAAGAAGAAGACGCAATTAAGGTGAGTACTTGTGACTGCCATACCTTTGAACTACCAACTTCCTTATTTGTGGAGATTCTCAATCATCCAGGTCACGGTTACCCCAAAGGTGTTTTTCAAAAGGCAACTGGACTTTCTTGGTGAGGTAGAAGTTCTTGGAGTTTGTGTTCCATGTTCTCTTCCCCCCCCCCAAAAAAAAAAACTCAGTTGTAAAATTAATCAGTCTTATTCTTTCATTGAGAAGCTGGAGCTGTGCTTTCTGCAGGATGTTTGCTGCCCTGTGTCCTTTCATTCTGAACAAAGATGCAGACTATTGGGGGTGAGCCTGTGTTGTCTGCATCACAAGCTCAAATGGCTCCTGCAGTCTGCAAGTTTTCTGGAAATCCGCTCGTATTCCTGCACCATTCGAAGGAGCTCCATCCCAAAGCGCATGGCTAAATGTGCATAGCATTCAAGTCATGGTTGTCCCCAAGGTGCTTTTTCAAGAGGCAACTGGACTTGCCAAGAAAGTCCAGTTGCCTTTTGAAAAGCACCTTTGGGACATCAGCTGGCATGTTCATTTATTAGTTTGCTTAAAATATTTTCCTACCTTGCCTTTCTTTTGAAATTCTTATAGTGTTTAATCTGGCAGCACTTTCCTGCCTTGTGACCTGTTCAATTAGGGGGGCACATTATTAGTCAGGTTGATTGCTGGAAATTCCTGGGGATCACAGAAGAAATTTGCTAATAATCTTCCAGAGTGATCTGGACATCTAAATTGTTGTTATAAGCGATATCATGTCTGAAGGGAGTGATGCTTTTCAAAAAGGACAAGATATTCTGGACAGCACGTTGGGTAGAAATACAGCGTTGGAATGTGGTGGAGAAGATCTTGTGTCCCCTAGGACTGATTCTCTCGTTAAGTTAATAAATGGACATACCAAATACACACACACACAACACAACACACACACACACAACACACATATACACACCCTCCTTATTTTTCATTGGTGGACTTCATTGGGACAGACACAAAGCTCACACTCAGCAAATTTGTTTGGAATGTAATTGCCCTCAATCATCGTTCAAAAGAGTTTCACAATTGCATGCTGGCACTTCTAAGAAGGAGACCCTGCCAATATGCTTCCCACTCAGGCTGCTTCCCAGAGATAGCTTGGCTTCTTGAATCCTAGGAAGTTAATGCTCTGCAGGAAAAAGGAAAAAAAGAAAAACAACGCAACACAGAAACATCTGAAACTACTATCGTACACTGCGATGACTCCTAATTCATCAACATTGAATCCTGGTTAATTTCCCTTCCTCCTTCTTTTCAGAGAGGCTTAAATGCTAGAGGAAGGTTTAAACTGTGCATAATTGTCTTCTGGACCTGGAAAGCGGCAAGGGAGATGACAGAGGAAAGATTGTGTTGTTGTGTTGTGGGGTTGCCCCGGGAATGAAGTTGCCAAAACAATTATCTCCTCTTTCTCTTCCCACCATCAGCATCAGGGAAATCTTCGACTGAATCTTTTGGAGGTAGGATGCCTCCAGCCATGAAAAGATCCTTTTTGGAACATTGGAGATCCCTTTCCTAAGAACTCCCCTTAGTTTAAAGGAGCTGTCCTTTGCCTGGATTTTCTGAGTCCCATAAAAACAGGAACTTAAAAGTGTCTTTTACCTTTGTAGTGATAAATAAATAATTATATTTCATAAGGAATCCACAGAAAAGAATGGCAGGTTGGAATATATTCACTGTTTGGTAAGGTACCTGGTTCTTAGGTAAGAATGGCTAAGGAAGTGCACAACACACACACAAACACAAACACACTCACACACCACAGAGAGAAAGAGAGAGAGAAGGAGGGAGAGAGAGGATGCATCAAAAATCAGGATTCGTAGGTCAATCACAATAAATTTTATTTAATTATGGCTCTTTTTTTTTCAGAAAAAAAAAACTGTGTACTTAGGAATATTCAAAAATCATGCATCAAAGGCATAAGGAAATATTTAGAAGAAAATTGCACCCAATTTGAACATTTACTGCAACTCTTGTAATAAATGGTCTATGGAGCCTGGTTTTGAGGCGCACCCAGTAGATATAAAATACAGCTTTATAATGTTTTTCTTAGAAAATGCTTTACGCCAAGGAGGATAACTGGACAATATATAAAGGTCTTATAAAAGAAGTGCACAACAGACTGCATTTACAGGTATTTCCATTAATTCTACAAATGGTTCCTCTACGATTGAGCCAATACTTCTTAGCCAAGTCAACCATGATAAAATAAATTCCTCCTATAAATTTTACATTTCCAACAAGAAGTATTTCTTAAGTGCTGTTTTGCTTGGCTGTGGGCTAGTGACCAAGAGAGGCTGCAAGAGCTCCCTCCGTTCCTGATTCTTCAGAAAGCAGAATAAAACCATTTCTGTACTACATCTCGGCCAGAGATAATAGTCTGGTACGGTTAACAAAACCAGACTATGAGATAAGGACTTCTCCAATAACAGAATAATAGAGTTGGGAGGGACCATGGAGGTCATCTAGTCCAACCACCTGCTCAGGCAGGAAACCCTGTTCCAATTCAGACAAATGGTTTTCCAATCTCTTCTTAAAAGCTTCCAGAGCTGGAACACCCACAATTTCTGGAGGCAAGTTATTCCACCATAGCTGAAGCAGTGGTGGTATTCAGCCGGTTCACACCGGATCGGGTGAACTGGTAGCAAGGATTTGGCATGGGTCGCCGAACCGGTGGTAAGTTCTGGCCGACCTGGTTGCTGGCTCCCTTGCCCCACCCATCCGATGCTCGCTCACCCCGCCTGCCTGATGCTGGCCCCTTAAGGTATTTCTTTCTTTTTCCCTCCTGACAATCAGCTCTGCTGGGATTCTCCTTGCTGAGGCCCAGGAAGGCAAAAAATGGAGGGAGGGGCTCAGCCCCCCCCCTCCATTTTTTACCTTCCTGAACCCCAGAGGAAACTTCTGGGATCAAAAACACCCCCCAGAGGCTCTTCTGAGGCCCAGAAGGTGCCAAAAACAGGTGGGGGAGCAACTGCAAAAAAGTGAAAAAAGGTCACGCCCACCCAGTCTCATGGCCACACCCACCTAGCCACACCCACCAAGCCATGCCTACAGAACTGGTAGTAAAAAGTTTTGAATCCTACCACTGAGCTGAAGAGATATTTTCATGGGCCTTCCACAGCTGGTGGACATATTTTGTTTGCTTCATTTATATATGTATATTGTATATTATAGCACCCAATGCCCATACTGGAAATGTCCTTTCCAAATATTTATTGCAGGTAAAATCATCATGTGCTCTTCTGTACTGTGCTAGGAAATATCTGGTCAGTTAGAAGCTATCAAGGATTAACACCTGTTGAGAGACGATGGATAGGAAGGATTTTTATTAAAAAAAAACACCAATTGGATGTATTAAAAATTAGAAGAGATGAAAACATTAGAAATATTTTTACTTAACATGTCTAAAGTGAATGTTAGAGGATAAGATCATATTTTGAAAGAGGATCTTTGCTCAATAACTATGCTATTACTATTAGAAGGATGTAGCAAATATTGAACAATTGAAATAGGAAGGATTATGTGTTAATACTGATACGTATAATAAAATTAGTTTAGTTTAGTTTATTGTCATTGCACCTCATACAATGAAATCAAACATCATCTTCAGTGCACAGCATGACCATGAAATAAACACAAACACACATCCTTCACTCTCTACACATCGAACCGAAAACCCAGACATAGCACCAACACTGCACTATACAGCATCATTCAAAAGAACTACTGCCCTGGGATAGAAGGGCTGTTTTTCAGCCTATTTGTCCTTGTTTTTATTATCCTATACTGTCTGCCAGATGGTAATAGTTCAAAAAAAGGCTGCCCAGAATGAGATGGATCTTTGAAAATGTTTTGAATTTTCTTAAGGCAGCGGGAGCTATAAAGCTCTTCCAAAGAGGGCAACCAATGATCTTCTGAGCAATGATGTTAACCCTCTGGAGTGCCGTCCTATCTGCCACTGTGCAATTGGCAAACCATACACAAGTGCAATAAGTTAAGATACTCTCTATGGTACAGTGGTAGAAGGTCACCAGCAGTTTTCCATTCAGTGGTTGTTTCCTGAGAAGCCTCAGGTAGTATAATCTCTGCTGGGCCCTTTTGACCAGGGCTGCAATGTGAGCACCCCAGGTCAGGTCCTCTTTTAGGGTAACACCCAGAAACTTAAAACTGGCCACTTGCTCCCCTTGGTCTCCATTGTTAAGCAAGGGCTGGATGTCTGATGGCTGGATGTCTGATCTGTTCCTTCTATAATCCACTATAAGCTCCTTGGTCTTATTGGTATTGAGGACCAAGTTGTTATTGTTATTGTTATTATTGTTGTTATTGTTATTATTATTATTATTAACCAAGTTATAAATTGGATTATATAAGTTTGATTAATGTGGTAATTTTTATCTATATCAATACTATTTTTGTATGAATGATACTACACTGCCCATGAAATGATACTGATGTATGTTTAAAAAATAATTACACACACACAAAAAAGGATTCACATCTGAGGTCACTCTTAAAAGGATTTTGATTAATTTTTAGAAATGGCGTAATCACCCTATGCCTCTCTGGAGGACATTATTGAATTCCTGCCTGCAGGGCAGCCAAGGAAGAAAAGAAGAAGTTGGTAAGGAAAGGGCAGAATGGAGAAGCAAGCCAAGAAAATGACAGGGAAGAACTTGGCTCCAGATCTTGGAAGTTTCCAGAGCAACCAGCAGAATCCCAGAGCTGCAGGAGGGATTCCTTGTCTGATTAAAACTGCCCCACTTTGGAACTTTCTTGTCATAGTAGCAACAAGAAAGAAAGAAATTAAGTTCAAGAAGCTAAAATAAATCTCAATATTTTGGTTCAATGGCAAAGTAGCTCTTCTTAAAAAAAAAAGCACTAAACCCAGGAATGTTCAAAACTATCCTCAGTGTGGCTGTTAATCAGTGGTGGGATTCAATTTTTTTTTACTACCGGTTCTATGGATGTGGTTTGGTGGGCATGGCAGGGGAAGGATATACTGCAAAAAAACCCTTCCCTCCTCACCCCGCTAACCTGCTTTCCAGCTCTGTTCTCCTGTGCAGGGCAACCAAAGGAGACCTAGCCTGGGATCAGCTGGGACTCAATGGGAGGCAGAGAAGAGATGGGGACAGGGCCAGTCAGAGGTGGCATTTGCCGGTTGTCCGAACTATTCAGAATTTCTGCTACCGGTTCTCCAGAACTGGTCAGAACGAGCTGAATACCACCTCTGCTGTTAATCTTTAAAAGATCACAGGTAGTTCTCGACTTACGAGCACAATGTCCCCCAAATTTATGCTGCTAAGTGAAATTTATGTTGTGAGGTGAATTTTGCCCCATTTTGACTATCTTTCTTGTCACAGTTGTGAATCACTGCAGCTGTTAATAGTAAACCTGGTTGTTAAGTGAATCAGGCTTCTCTGTTGATTTTGCTTGCCCGAAGGTGGCAAGAGGTGACCACATGAGCCTGGAACACCGCAACCATCACAGATATGAGCCAGTTGCCAAGGGTCTGAATTTTGATCACTGCAATGGTCATAAGTGTGAAAAATGGTCCTAAATCACTTTTTCTTTTCAGTGCTGTGGTAACTTAGTCACTAAATGAACTGTTTTAAGTTGAGGACTACCTGTATTTGTTATTATAACTTATATATCAGGAAGGTGTGGAATTATTCCTTTCTCTACTATTCCACCAACAACAAATCTCCTCAAGAACACCAAAGGTGTTTTATTTTTCAATTGGCAACTGGACTTTCTTGGTTTTTTTTTCTTTTGAAGATGTTTTGCTTCTCATCCAAGAAGCTTCTTCAGTTCTGTGGGAGTAGGAATGGTTTTCCAGAGGAAAAACAGCAGACTACAGGAACCAGAAGTACTACTCAGGTGACGCTGAGGACACAGATAAACCTCCAAGTGGCCTCAACGACCCTTTAAAGGGATGCAAATGACCAGCTGTCTGCAAGGAATATAAATCCTTCCATTTCCCACCATCCAGTCAGAGCTGAAGAAGCTTCTTGGATGAGAAGCAAAATGTCTTCAAAGACAAACAAAAAACAAGGAAGTCCAGTTGTCTCCTTTGGGACCAGCATGACCTGGAGGACTGAGAATCTCTACAGACTCAATACTCTGGGTAATAATTTCATGGTCTTCAGCCCAGTTCACACCACGAAGAAGGTTGAAGGAAACAAGGATCAAGCTGTCCCTGGAGGTAACTAGAAGGGGAATGAGGGTCTTGATTTATGAACCAGCAAATGGATTGCAATTACACTCTATGAGTATTTAAACATCATCACTGCAGAAAACAGGTGCAGAGTGTTGAGATTTTGGTGAAAGGAATATTACCATTTGGTGGCCATTTTTCCATTCATACTTTGAATGTATATATTGTTGTTATGTTACTTTTTTTCTTTGGGTTTTTTTTTACTTATAGTTTGTTTCTATGTTCCAAGCCACCAAATGTGGGCAGCCTTGTAAACCTTTAAAATATATAACCTTATATATCCATACCTTGCTGGGTTAATGGGTCTATTGGTGATAAAACTTCTTGTCTAGAGATCTGAAACTATTCAGAGATCATCTGAACATCTACAGAGGAAGTAAGCCATGTTGGCCAACAGCTGGACTATCTTTTGAAGGGGGAAACTCCAGTTGGCTGCTAAAAGGCAGTAGAGAGGTAACAGTTTGCAGGTAAGAGGTAAGAGTTTAAGAATTTAAGAAAGAAAAGAGTCTTTTCTTTCTTAAAAAAAACAATGTTTTATTATTTTAAGCACAATTAATACATACCTCATATGTGGCCAGAATCTGAAAATGACATTTAATACAGCACAATTTCTGACAAATAATGGTCTGTCTGAGATCGGCATATGTGGGCCTGTTTGAGGTGCAGGGGTGATACAGAAATATAATTGTTATGTCCTGAGGACTCTAGGAGTTCTCACTCAGGTCCACTCACTTTGTGTGGGCGTTCTTTCCCCATCCTCATTGGTTGGTTCCCTCCAGCAGCCTGCTATAAAAGCAGGCTGCGGGGTCCAACCAGTTGCTGATTGCTGCGAGCCAGTTCCAGGCGTGGCAAGCACGGTCAGCCCTTTATTGTTATAATAAAGTATGGTTGCACTCATGCTCTGGTTCAGTCTCTCATTGCTCAAACTTAACACTGGCGACGAGGATGGGATGGCTACCAGAAGCACCATGCAACCGCTGAGTCACTAGCCACCGATCCGCAGCCCAGAGAGAGCGATCGGCTGGCGATAAGAGAAACGCTGATCCGCAGCCAGAGAGAGCGGTCAGCCAACAAAACGAGCGATCAAAAAGAGCAAACGCTGATCCGCAGCCAGAGAAAGCGGTCTGCTTCAAAAGTTAGAAGCATCTGTAGCCGCTTGTTAGCCCAGCTACAGGGAAAGTGAAGCGCTGCGAGCCGCAGCCGCTCTGTATTTGGCGCGAAATTCAAACGGGTGTCATTTGAATTTCGAGCCAGTGAGAGACACAGCACAGCGCTGTAGGAAGTCACTAACGCCCACATTGGCGCGAATCGAGACACCTCCAACGGCTAACAGCCAACGTGGTAACCCAGAGAGAGAAAGAGAGGATAGCAAAAAACCTCTCCAGAGCTGATATCACTAGTAACCCACGAGCGCCCGTTGTCCCAGAGAGATTTTTTCCGCAGGTAGCCCAGCCGTTCCAGCACCATGAGTTCCAACCCAGTATTCCCGGCGTTCAAACCAGACGAAGAGAAGTGGGAATCGTATAAGAACCGCTTCAATCATTACATCGATGCGGTCGGCCTGGCGGATGCGGGAGAGCATCGGAAAAAATCCTATTTCCTAATCTACTGCGGAGCCACCGTTTACGATACCGCCGCAGCACTCGTGGCACCTAGAGAGTTGAAAAACGTTCCGTGGTCCGAGTTGCTTGAGATCCTCACTAACCACTACGCTCCCAGGCCTTCACAAATCGCCAGGAGGTTCACGTTCCGTATGAGGAAGCAATCGAGTAAGGAGACCATCAATCAATATATGGCCGCCCTCAGAACAGCAGCCCTGCACTGCGGGTTTGGAACATACCTGGAGGACATGCTCCTCGATCAATTAGTTTGTGGGGTCAAGGATCTCAACCTACAGAGGCGCCTTCTAGCAAAAAAAGACCTCAACCTCGCGCAAGCGGTCGAGGAGGCCCTAGCAGCCGAGCTAGCAACGAACTCAGCCACCGAAATTCAGGGCCCAAGTGCCAAGCTGGCTTCGTTCCCAGTCCACTCCGAAGAGGTGGAAGCAGAGGAAACCCTCAACGATGAAAACGACGTCCACCGCCTCGCCAACGACAGACGGTCGCAGGTAGGGGCCAAACAAGAAAACACCGGTCCACCCAAGCACATCACACTGTGCCTAGCCTGTGGGGGATCGCATCAAAGGGCCACCTGCAAGTTTAAAGGAGCCACCTGCAACAACTGCCATAAGAGGGGGCACATCGCGAGAGTCTGCCAAGCCCCCCAAAGCGCTGCACACAAACCCCCTTCCTCGCACTCGGGACCACAGAGGCAAGTATTAAACTGTCGCACGCACCGCCTTGCCAAGCGTACTTGCCACACTGTTAGTAAAATTTCTCTCTCCGTTTCCCTAGAAGGTAAACCGTGCCACATGGAGGTTGACACAGGGTCAGCGCTCTCAATAATCTCGTGGAACACCCTCAAGAGACTCCACCCCAGCCTATCTACTACCCGGCTTCAAAGATGCCAGTTCGGTCTGAAGGACTACCAGGGGAAGGCCATTCCCGTGATCGGCAGAGGCAAGTTCTTTGTCAGTTTTAGAGCTTTTAAAGGTCACCTACCTCTAGTGGTAGTTAACGGCAACCTACCCACCTTATTGGGGCTCGATTGGTTTCCCCACCTCGGCCTAGGGCTAACAGGAGTCCATGCTGTCTCAACCTCAGACACTGACTCCTTATTCGCTGACTACGCAGATGTGTTCAGCGAGGAGCTGGGGTGTTATAATGGAACCCCCATCTCATTCACAGTTGACCCCCAGGCAGTCCCAATCAGACTAAAACCACGTAGAGTTCCATTTGCTATTCGGCCAAAACTAGACGCTGAATTGGATAAACTATTAAAACAAGGGGTCATTGAGCCAACAGATTTCGCCAAGTGGGAGACGCCCATTGTCACACCCTCAAAAAGATGGTAGCCTGAGAATTTGCTCGGACTACAAGACAACAATCAATAAATATTTACAAGTTAGCGCCTACCCTGTGCCCGTCATTCAGCACTTATTACACACATTCGAGCCGGGCAGTATTTTTGCTAAATTGGACATGTCTCAAGCATATCAGCAGTTCCCTGTTGATAACCAAACAGCGGAACTTCAGACCATCGTCACTCAAAGGGGTGCCTTCTGTTGCAAGCGTCTCCAATTTGGCGTAAGTGTTGCCCCGGGTATTTTTCAATCCCTCATGGAGCGGATTTTACAGGGCCTCCCTGGTGTAGTACCCTACTTCGACGACATCTTGGTCTCGGCCAGGGACAGACCCCAACTCTTCCAGAGAGTGCGAGCAGTGTTAGAGAGGTTCAGACAGCATGGCCTCAAGTTAAAAAAAGAAAAATGCGCCATTGCCACTAGACAGGTGGACTTTCTGGGTTATAAATTGACGCCTCTGGCATTCACCCCCTGGAGTCCAAGGTTAGGGCAATCCACGAAGCTCCCACACCGACCTCCAAAACGAAGCTACAAGCTTTCTTGGGGCTCCTGAACTTTTACGCATCCTTCTTGCCCCATAAAGCCTCAGTAGCCGAACCCCTACACAGATTACTAGACAAAAAGTCACCATGGCACTGGGGGCACAAAGAAGACCAGGCGTTTAACGCCGTCAAATCACTACTTACGTCAGAGGCAGTGCTTATCCAATTCGACCCCAACCTTCCTTTAGTACTGGCAGCAGACGCATCCCCTTTTGGAATTGGGGCGGTCCTTAGTCACAGACTTCCCAATGGCGCCGAGGCTCCCATCGCCTTTTTCTCCAGGACGCTCTCGGCCACGGAGCGAAATTACAGCCAGATCGACAAGGAAGCCCTAGCAGCTGTGGCGGCCGTGAAAAAGTTTCACGAATTCCTTTTTGGCCATTTTTTCGAACTGGTCACCGACCATAAGCCCCTCCTGGGCCTACTGGCCGGGGACAAACAGACCCCTCAGGTCCTTTCCCCTAGGATGACAAGGTGGACACTCTTCCTAGCGGCCTACTCATACAAACTTATTCACCGCCCGGGCAAAACTCTATCCCACGCCGACGCCCTCAGTCGCTGCCCCTTACCCGCTCCGGCTGAAGACCCAGCTCCTGTCAACGCCATTTTCGAGATCACCCAGTTGGACCTGCCCATCACCGCCCTTGACATCGCCGCTAAAACCAAGGCAGACCAAACGCTCCCCCAGGTGCTCGACTGGGTGAGGAGGGGGTGGCCGGGAGGCAACGTTGATAACAAATTCGCACCCTTTAAGACTCGCATGCAGGAGCTGTCCAGTTTGCAGGGTTGTCTACTGTGGGGCACTCGAGTGGTCATTCCGACCTCGCTGCGTACCCGAGTCCTGGAGGCGTTGCACGAGGGACACCCCGGCATCGTGAGAATGAAGGCATTAGCACGCAGCTACGTGTGGTGGCCGGGTCTAGACGAGGACATTGTCAATTGGGTAAGTTCCTGTAACATTTGCCAGGAATCCCGTCCTGCTCCCCCCATCGCCACCCCTACCAGATGGGAGAGCGCCAGCGCCCCTTGGTCTAGAATCCATATCGATCTGGCCGGCCCCGTGCATGGGAAGATGTTCCTAGTGGTCGTGGACGCTTATTCCAAATGGATTGACGTGGCACAGCTATCCACGACCACCACACTAGCAATCACCAACGTGTTAACGCGCCTGTTCGTTACACACGGACTACCCGACTCCATTGTCTCCGATAATGGCCCACAGTTCGCATCAGTAGAGTTCAGCCGTTTTGCTGCCAACCTGGGCATTCGCCACATTTTCACAGCCCCATTTCACCCTGCCAGTAATGGGTTGGCTGAAAGAGCCGTCAGGACCACCAAAGAAGCCCTCGCCAGGTTTGGCAGGGATGACTGGCACCACAAACTCTCACGGTTCCTGATGAGCCAGCACTCAACCCCCTGTTCAGTCACCAATAAGTCCCCAGCGGAGCTCCTGATGGGCCGGCGCCTGAGGACTGTATTGGACAGACTGCACCCACAATACTGCCCTGACTCTCCCCTCGCTTCTACTTCGGGGGTTAGACATTTTATGTTACAGGAGCCAGTATTCGCGAGGAATTTCGCTGGGGACCCACTATGGATTCCAGGCGAGGTCATCGCTGTCACCGGGCCGAGATCGTATAGGGTCAGGCTGGAGGATGGTCGCGTCTGGAGGAGACACATAGACCAGCTAAGAAGGCGCCTCAGCACCCTTGCCAGCAAGAATCCAGAGTCACCAGTCGAAGGGGAACCGCCTCATCCGCCGCTCAGCCACATCGCACCCAACGACCAGTCTGCACCAACAGTCGTTCCGGGCAGCACGAACTCGGACAACGGCGCCCAGGGAGTTGACCAGCCTGATCCAGCCCACGGGAGCTCGACCCCAGTAACCAACCCTGTGGTTTCCGAGGATGCCCAATCCGGAGAGCGCGTTGGCGACACTATGCCGGCTCAACCGTCACAGACTGATGCTGAACGGACAGACAATGTTCCCGAGCTGCGCCGTTCCGGGCGCCAACACAACCCCCCCGTCTACCTCAAGGACTATGCATGTTCGCATCTGGGGGGAAGGGGTGTTATGTCCTGAGGACTCTAGGAGTTCTCACTCAGGTCCACTCACTTTGTGTGGGCGTTCTTTCCCCATCCTCATTGGTTGGTTCCCTCCAGCAGCCAGCTATAAAAGCAGGCTGCGGGGTCCAACCAGTTGCTGATTGCTGCGAGCCAGTTCCAGGCGTGGCAAGCACGGTCAGCCCTTTATTGTTATAATAAAGTATGGTTGCACTCATGCTCTGGTTCAGCCTCTCATTGCTCAAACTTAACAATAATTTTATGTCATTTTATTCTATTTTACATATCTATGTAACACACACACACAAACACTCACACCTATTTCAAAGCACAACATTCAGAAGCGGTCTCCACGGGGAAACCAAAGTACTTATATTCTTTTCTTTAATCAAATTAGTCAATTTTGCCACTTCAGCCAACTCCATCAACTTCTGCAACCATTTGTGCATGATAGGAATTGAAGTGTCCTTCCTTTTTTGCATGTACAGTAGACTTGCTGCTGTCAACATATGTAATAACAAAATTCCATTTTTTTTCTCCAGTTCTTTTTTCCATTAGGCCCCAAAGGAAAAGTTCTGGTTTCATCTTTCTCTCCATTTTCAAATTTTTCTGTATTAAAATATGAATCATACTCCAACAATTTTTTGCTTTATCACATGTCCACCATAGCTGTTAAAAGTCCCGTCTTTACTTTTACATTCTCAACATTCATTTGATATATCTTTATACATCTTAGATAACTTATCTAGTATTAAATAGCAATGATACATCATCTTATAGAAATTTTCTTTTAGATTATAATTTAATGTAAATTTTAAACCCTTCATTCACATATTTTTCCCATTGTTCAAGCACCACATTATATCCACATTTCCTTGCCCACTGAATCATACAGTGTTTTACATGTTCATTTTCCAAATTCAATTTCAATAACATTTTATCGATCTGAGCGATAATATGTTCATTGTTTCCAATTCATTTTTAACAAGTCAAATCCATAGCACTTTTTTATCCAGTTTAAATCTTTCTTTCAGTTGTTGATAAGTAAACCAATAGCAAGCAGAACCCTCTGGTTCAAGTTCTTCCCTCAGCTTTAATATTGGGTCACCAGAGTTGAAGAATAAAATTTTATCATAGGTCAACCAGTTTGGCTTTGCCGCCATTTCTTTTCTAAAGAAGGCTTCCTGGGGTGACACCCAAAGAGACAACTTCGTAGAGAGCCTTGTTTTATATTTATTCCAAACTCTTAGTATAGAACGTTTCACAAAATGATTATTAAATTCAACATTAACTTTACTTTTATCATACCATAAGTAGCCGTGCCATCCAAACCTTAATTCATGACCCTCTAATTCAAGCAACCTCTTATTCTGGAGGCTGACCCATTCTCTTGACCAAGTCAGACAGCATGCATCAAAATACGGTTTCATACCTGGTAGACTCAAACCCCCTCTTTCCTTAGCATTTTGCAGTAAAGTAAAATAAAGGTAAAGGTTTCCCTCACACATATGTGTTAGTTATTCCTGGCTTTAGGGGCGGTGCTCATCTTCATTACAAAGCCGAAGAGCCAGCGCTATCCGAAGACATCTCCATGGTCATGTGGCCAACATGACTAAATGCCGAAGACACACGAAATGCTGTTCCCTTCCCACCAAAGGGGTCCCTATTTTTCTACTTGCATTTTTACATGCTTTTGAACTGCTAGGTTGGCAGAAGTTGTGACAAGTAATGGGAACTCACTCCATTACGCAGTGCTAGGGATTCCAACCACCAAACTGCCAATCTCTCTGATCAACAAGCTCAGCATCTAATCCACTGCGCCACCACATCCCTTTCATTTTGCAGTAGCTCATATCTAATTCTTGGTTTTTTCCCTTGTCATATGAATTTAGAAGTATCCCTTCTGCCGTTGTTTAAATGGATTGTCAGTTGTAAGTATTGGTAACGTCTGAAATAAAAAAGCATCTTTGGTGAAATATTCATCTTGATTACAGAGATTCTACCCAATAATGATAAGTGCAGTTTATCCCATCTTTGTAAGTCCTGTTTAATAGTTATTTTGAAACAGTTTTATATTTGAATTTGTCAGCATAATCCCTAAGTATTTCACCTTTTTCTCAACCCTAAAACCCGACTTTTTATATCACTATCCTAAGAAGACATATTCTTTTTTTTAAAAAAAAAAAACAAGTTTTATTGGTTTTTAAAGACAAACAAAAACAAACAAAACATAAAAACATCCAACTTTCTTTCATAAATGTACAGTGTGTCGGTTGTTTACCAATTTTTTGTGCATCCATTTCATAGTCTCAGTTACAGTTACATTGCATAATAACTCATATTATCAATCAGAAATTGAATACCCTAGTATCACTATTAATCAGTCATTTGACTATAATTTTGTTCATTGATACTTTGCGAGATAGCTATAATTTACTTAGTTTATTTTATAACAATTCATATAATCGTCCCCAAATCTATCCTAGAAACATTTTATAGATATAACAAAAGTAGAAATACATCTTTATATATTCATTATATTCTAAAATTCTAAGTATTCTATTTTTATATTTTATTATCTAACCATTGATAGAAAAGGTCCCAAATTTTATAAAATTGTTTATCTTCTTGTTCTCTAATTTCAAATGTCAATCTACTCATTTCAGCACATTCCAATATTTTCTTAATAATTTCCTCCTGTAATGGTATTTTCTCATTTTTCCAGTTTTTAGCAAATACAATCCTAGCCGCTGTTAATACATTTACAATCAAATATTTTAAATCTTTACTGTATGTATCAGGTAAAATTCCCAATAAAAAAAATCTCTGGTTTCAAGTCTATATGTTTTTTTATCATTTTTTCCAACCACATGCATATTTTAGCCCAGTATTTTCTAGCGTCCTCACAAGTCCACAACATATGGTAATATGAGCCAGGTATCTGATGACATTTACAACATTTTTCGGATTTATTCTTGAACATTCTTGCAATTCTTGTCGGGGGAAAATGCCACCTGTAAAACATCTTATACAAATTTTCTTTATATGCTGTTGACATTGTCATTTTATAATTCTGAGACCACAATTTTTGGCGTTTTTCTAAATCAATCCCATATCCAAAATTCTTCCCCCAAGCAATCATAGTTTCTTTAACTTGTTCTTCCTCTAGTTTAATTTCCAATAAGTAACCATATAATTTTTTAATCACCTTTTCATCAGTACCTGTCAAAATCTTATCTGTCAGTCAATTTGTGATAGAATCCTTCTGTTTTGAGATCTTCATCATACCTTGAATGTATTTGCACATATGAAAACCAATTCATCTTTATACCTTGTTCCTCTAAATTTTGCATCGATTTAAGTTCACCCTTTTCATCCAATATTTCCCCATATCTAACTGTTTGTTCCTTTTTATATATTATAAGATAGGAAAATGCTTCAATAGTCAATAACCAGACTGGAATTTTCAAATAACATTGTCTTTTAATCTTTTCCCAATTTAACCACAGAGACTCCCATATGTGATGTCTTCTAAAATAACCCTGTGTTTTAGTTCCCTTATACTATAGAAAAGCATGCCACCCCAGTAGCAAGTCATGTCCTTCTAATGTCAACAATCTAGTATTTCTTAATGTTATCCATTCCTTGACCCACATCAAGTTTGTAGCTTGGTAGTACACCTCCCAATTAGGCAAACCAAATCCTCCTCTAATTCTAGCGTCTTGCAAAAGTTTTAACTTTATTCTTGCTTTCTTACCTTGCCATATATATTTCAAGACAATTTTATTTAAATCTTCAAAATAATCCTTTCCAAGCCTATTGAAAATTCAAGTTACGAACAAGGTCAAGTATTTGGGGATACATTTGACAGCAAGATGTAGTACATTAAAAGAGAACAATTACATTAAACTTAAACAACAGATAGCGTTAGATTTGACGAAATGGGAAAATCTACAATTGTCATTAATAGGGAGAATCTGAACGATCAAAATGAATATCCTACCCAGAATTTTATATCTGTTTCAAACAATTCCAATTAGGCCAAGAAGACATATTCCTGATCAGCATTGTTGTTTTCTGTTTATTTATTTTGAAATCTGCCAAAGCCCCAAACTCATTCAATTTCCTCATCAAATATTCTATATTTTGTTTTTTGGGGTCCTGTAAAAATATAACCAGATCATCAGCTAATGCCCTCAATTTATAAACTTCTTTCTTAATATTTATACCCATTGGAGGTTTTCAAGAAGAGATGGGACTGCCATTTGTCCAAAACGGTGTCCTGCTTGAGCAGGAGGCTGTAATAAAAGATCTCCAACATCCTTTCCATTTCTGTTTATTCTGTTCTGTTCTGTTCTGTTGCACTTTTCACTTCTCTTACAAAGTTTCCTCACCAGAGTGTCTACCTCTACATCTAAATGGTTATGTCATCATCATTTATCTCTGTAGATGTGCTCAGACTTTACGTCCCCATGATGGGATCAACACAAGATCTCAGGGTGTCAGGAATTATGGCAATTATAATCCTAGTAATTTTGGAAGCCACTCACCAAAGCAGCTGTTGCATCTGGAAAAACCCAGGGCTGTAATAATAGAAAGAGAAGGGCTTAGGCATTGCTTGGGCATGACCCTCTTTCTTTCTCTTTCTGTCAGCAGGATTGGCTGCCTTATCTTTGGCTTCTCAAAAAAAAAAAAAAAAAAAAGCCAGAGGCTTAATTTTAATAGCTCGAAGATTTTTAAGCCTTGTACTCAGAATGTGTTGAGCTTCTCTCTGATTTATGATGAGCTTAGCTAGAAACCATCCAGGAGAAGAAAATCAACTTTCTCAGGAGGCTTCAGGGTAGGGTTTACAAGATTTTTTCTACGCTTAAGATAAAGCATGCAACTTTAGCAATCTGTATTAGAGATCCTTGGTATTTCAGCCAATCTGACTAATGGCTCCTGCAGCTCTTTTTGTTTCGCTGGTAAATCTGGTAAGCATCTGTTTAGGAGGAGCAGCACTCATCATGATGAGAGCCCATTCTACTCTTTGCTGGTAAAAAGGTGTCAGAAATGGTGTAGGGTCTCCTGCTTGGGTGGGGGGCTGGACTAGATGGCCTACAAGGTCCCTTCCAACTCTGTTAATCTTAAACCACCAATGTTTGTGGGCATAGAGGAGATTGCAGCTGGCCAACGTGGTTATCTTGGATCAATTTCCCTTTCTCAGTATAAGTTCATTTTTCTCCTTCAGGCCTGGCCCTAGACCATCATCCCAAACTCAAGGCTGACACAAATACCTTGGTTCCCTTGTTCCCTATTTTCAGCCATTTGGCCAAAGCCCCACTCAATTGATGAATGTTAGCCCAACTGGGAGGACCAATTACTGTTCTGAAGTTCCCTAGATTCAGTGCGCATGTTCCAAAACACTATTTATTAAATCTGGCATGAAGGCCAGAGATGGTTGACATTAATGATTATGGGAAGGGGAAATTATTATTTGTCTTCTTCATAGGAGGTAGGGGCTCACCTATTTTGGAAGGAAACATCCCCTCATTTGCTCTGCTGGTGCGTGAGCACATGCTCTAGTGGGATTTTTCATTGCTGTGCATATCTGACATTTATTTAGTGGCCTCCCTTAACACTCTACTCTGCTCCAATCTCTGTGTGGGTTCCAAATCTTGGATGGAATTCCAGCCACAGATTGCCAGCAATTGAGTCTGGAATCAGACAGAGACACAAACACAATCCCGTTGTGTCTTAATTCCCTGAAAATATCACTGTGCAAAAGCCAGATTTTCCTCCTATCCAGATGAATGTCTTCACATGTCAATTGGAAGTAAATTGTAATCTTATAACCACTTTCTAAATGGTTAGTCTGCTTTCTGTCATTCTTCAGTATTTCTAGGATCGGAGAAAGAAAAATCTTCCAAATTCTTTAAGCGATGCTGGTCCTGCAGAAAGATACCGTGATGTAAAGAAGCAAAAAACAATTTTAAGTTGCCTCAATAAAAATGTTGAGCAATATCCAAAGAATACTTTGGAAATATGATTCCAAATTACAGAAAGTTAACATTCTGACTCCTTTTTTGCCACCACTGTTGGAAAAGAGCTGGTTATATCCCCATGAAAAGACACTGTAAAAACAGTACCTGAGTTCAACCCTGTTTTGTTTTTTCAAAAGTCAACAAAAACATAAATCTGCTAAACAGAAATGAGAGGCATCAGACTTTTAATTGTGCAGTATTATTTAATACCCATCAGATATTTTCACGTACTGAGAGTACTTCGTGGGAGTAGAGCAAAAATACATATGGTAAGCATCACAGCATGTGTTAATGCCAACTTTTGAAATTCCTACACAGAGATAAGATGAATACAATTTAGAATGAATAGCCAAGAAGGCATTTTAATTTATAAATTTGGAAAGTCCCCACCTTTTAGAATTTCATTCTGCAGTCCTTCGGATGCTGAAAGAACTTCCATTACTTAGTCCGTTCTGGGAAGACTTGTTTGTGTTTTAATTTTCTGTTATTGTGAACAGCTTTGAAGCTTAGGAATTGAGCAGGATGCAAAACCTCCAAAAATGAAATTGTGAAATTAAATCTCAGTCTTGGGAATGAAACCTCGAGGGGGAAAGTATCTGGTGGCAGAGGGCATTAAGAGTGGAAGTCAATGCTAAGAAGAGCTTTTGTTTGTAGAAAACTTCAGCTGTTACCAACTCATCGGCCTGATCTTTAGATCATGCCAAACCAGTTTAACCGTTATTTTCCCATTTGGACCCTGAAACTGCTGGGTAGGAATATTTATGGATAACTGAAGCTGCCATCTTCTAGGCTAGCTAATAACATGCCCAATTGCACACAGCTGGACTTCATTAAGAAGAAATATACATCAGATTGTGAACTTTTTCAAACTGGCAGCTAAACAAAATTAAGCAAAGGAGATATATTTTAATTTCGAGGAGTGAGGATTTCGGAGAATTATTTTACAACATCGTCTACTGTTGATAAAAACAACAGCAATAATAATTTTATCTGGATACCTATCTCCATGCCTTTAAAGAAAATACATCTGAAATCCTTAGCAATTCTCATTCTTGTCTACTCTCTTTGCCATAATTCTATGCATTTTACTACAAGGACAAACCAAAAAAATGCAATTTTCCTGGCACCATCCTTGAAAGTTTGGGACTGTGTACATTTTTTTTAACTTTCAACATTTTAAGTACGCCAACCAATTGTGAAATGTTTCAGTTATTTATTATTGCCACTGGCAGGATTTAAAGCAATTTGAAACGGAGCCACATCTGGTCTATTTTTTTTTTTTACTTTAGGAGGAATGGACAGGAAACAGAGTCAGGCTTTGCCAAATCGAAAATGATAAAAACACAGTAATGATACGTTGCAGTATAATGCAGAAGAATTCCTTCCTCTCGGGGTATCTTTCCCACTGAATGCTTTCCAGTATAATTTATATTGTGCTCTGTTTTCTGCCTTTTCTGGGGGAAAGTAGTCCTTGGTTTTCATATTTCAACTTCTTGGAAGACTAGCAAAAAAAAAAAAAAAGGCCAACATTTGTTTATATACCAAACGAGAATATTTGAAGGGGAGGGGAAGTCAGGACACTTACTGTCTCCAGTACAACAGCGTTCTTTGTTTATGGAGATTTTCCATAGTCATTTAGGTCAGGGGTCTCCAACCTTGGCAACTTTAAGACTTGTGGACTTCAACTCCCAGAGTTCTTCAGCCAGCTTTCCCAAGTAGGCCACACCCACCATGGCCATGCCCAACCAGCAACCAGGAGAGAACCCTTTGCTAAAATTTTTGAAGTCCATCTCTGCTGATAACCAGGAGAGCAGGGGAGCTGGCCAGGAACAGGAGGAAAGTTAATTGTATCTTTTGCGTGCAAAAATCTCAGATCCATCTTTGCCTCTTTTGGCTTTGGTAAAGTATACTTTTGGCTAATCGTGGGCTAGTAGTCTTTCTTTTCTATCTGACCAGGTTGACATAAGACTACATTTTCAAGCACTTCCTCAAAGCTCTGAAAGTTTGGGACTTTCCATCGCCTCGATCCTGCTCTTGTATTTCTCTTGGATGCAGGAGCCATTCCTTTGCTGCACTCGTGTTATTTCATATTTATACAATTAAATGTGACTTTTCAGTACATCATTTGTTTCCTGTTTGAAATTCACCACCACATTCTTGCGCTCCCCGAGCCCCCACCTTCAGCGTCATCCAGAAATAACAAGAAAGCCTGAAGAGATCCAGGAGGCCTCTCACAACAACATGGATGTCAGCTGTGGAGTGAGCCTGGTTCCCTTCAAAAGCCAAAGGCACACACACACACACCGCGTCTCTCCTTTGAATCTCAGGATCTGCTAAGAGCAGCTTCCGTTTTCTGCAACTGATTCCTTCTTTCCTTTCTCAAAGCAAAAGAAAAACCCATCACCACTATTTAAAGGTTTAGCAAATGGATGAATCAATATTTGCTGCAACGGTGTAAGTGGGAAGGATTTCCACATCCAGTGTTTGCTTCTGGAACCAAGACATGCCTGTGCCCTGTCTACAGTCTGTTGGAAGGTCTGTTAACTATCAGCAGAAGGCTTTTGGATAGAAGCAATCAACCCATGGAACAGAAGTTGCCTTCAGAGGTTGTGGGAGCTTCAAGAAGAGACTGGACTGCCATCTGTCAGAAATGGTGTAGGATCTCCTGCTTGGGCAGGGGGTTGGACTAGGTGACCTACAAGGTCCCTTCCAACTCTGTTAATCTGTATAATATAAGGGTGGTGGAAGAAATAGTGACCTACCTATTTTGAGCTGAAGGGTTTATTTATTATTTGGTTATTAAATTGATATGCCACCTGTTGAATATTGAAATATAGGAGTGAAGCCATGAAACGAAGGCTTCACTCAGGTCCGCCATAACGGCGGGAAAAATACTTTAACCTGTTTGGCTGAGCCGTCTGACAGCTCCCTATAAAAGGACGAGCTGTCAGACAGGCAGTTGCTGGATTGTTACTGTTGTTGTTACCGAATAAAGAGCTTCAAGTCAAAGGTTAGCCTCTTCCTCTTCAATCTGCCCACAATACTTAATACCACCCATCTCCCCAATAAGGCAACTCTAGGTGGCTTACAGATCCTAAAAGGATGAATAGAAACTGTTCAGAGTTTTGCAGTGTTAATTAAGCATCAGAAAAATAAACACAGATGGCTGGTGCTTCATTTAACATCTTTATAAACACAATAAGTAGATTTTACAAACCAGTTGTAGATTTCTCCAAGGCGGAGCAAACCCAAACAGAAACATGTCTCAAGTTCAGAGCAGAGCTCCAGTCTTCAGCAAGCAAGTTAGTTTCTCTTTTACTTTAGTTGAGCAGGCAAGCAAGAAGAGAGAAGCAGTTTCATTTTCAATAGACAGACTCACAGAGCTTCACAGAGCTGCAGAGTTGCAGAGCTGAATACAGAGCCATGCCTGGGCGACTTCTAGTTTCAGTTTCCATTGGCTGACTTAATTGCTTTGCCTATTCATTGGCTGACCTTGTTACCAAGCTCTACTCTAGTTCATGAATATACTCTGACAGAAACAATGTTAAAGCTTTAAAACTATGCAAATTTTTAAAAATACATTTATTCTCTTCCTTCTTACCCCATACCTCTTTATTGCTAACCTCTAGAGCAGGGGTGTCAAACTTGATTTCACTGAAGGCCGCATCAGGGTTGTGTTTGACCTGGGTGGGTGTGGCCAGGCTGGGCACGGCTAGCTCAACGACACCCGTGTCAGGCGGGTACCTGGGGTGGCCCAAGGGCTCTGCCAGTGAAAACAGGCTCCCAAGCTCCATTTCCAGCTGCAACCTCCTCTTGCAATCCTCTGCCAGTGAAAACGTAGCCTGGGAAGACCATGCAGGACCCTCCCAAGCTCCGTTTTCACTGGCAGAAGCACTGCAGGCCAGTCTTCCTTCACTGTTTCCAGGGCGGGCCAGAGGGTCAGATCTGGCCCGTGAGCCTTGAGTTTGACACCCTTGCTCTAGAGGAAGGCAGAAGGAGGGAGGGAGGAGGAGGAGGAGGAGGAGGAGGAGGAAGAGGAGGAAATGACAAGCCATTTCCATTGCTGCCAGATAGACTGCGTGCATATGTCAAGTCCACTTGAGAGGTGAAGTGTTAATCCGATAAATAATAAACCGACCAGCTAGCTAGTTTGCCAACCTACCTAACAGCCTTCTGTTTAGTAAAACATTGGCACAATTAATAAAGTAGCCTGATCTGAATTTGGGGAAGTATAGAATTAATGGCTTGAGCTGAGATTGCAATCACTACATTAGGGAAGGCCGCATAATGAGCTAATTAGAAAATGAAAGCAATGGCATGATAAAAATGGAATAGCTCGGCTTTTAGGCTGAGTTTGTGGTGGCATGAAAGGGATTCTCTCCCAGCACTTTCTGGTTTAAGATATCCATTCTAAAACTTATCACAATCTGCAAACCTGCCGTGATCCAATGATGAGCAAGGAACCCCTGAACCCTCAGGCAAAATCCATGGCCTCTCCCTTAGCCCTTTTTGCTCTTCCCTATCCCCCACTCCCACTTCTGGGCTGTTTTGTTTTGCAGTTCTCAGCAGACAATATCAACCGGAGATTAAAGAGTCAGCAGTGAACCATCCGAGTTATATTTAGCATAATGGACACCCTTCGGCAGCCTTTTGTTTTTATTCAACCAAAAATATAGCTAGGACTGTTTGCTAAAAAAAAAGGAGAGAAACTTGAGTTTGAATTATTTGGCAGATGCCAGGGAGGAAATATGACTCAAGATCAGCTTAAGAGGAAAAGTGCTTTTAATGGGAAAGTTGGATTTAATCAAACATCATTTTTGCATAATATTTTGAATGTTCTTCTGTGCTGTGATGGTTGACTCAGAAAGGGTCCTTTTTTGATATCAGCTGTTCCTTCCCTCTTTTTCAAAATATACAGTGGTGCTGATCCCTGCCAAAATGTGGAACTTTTTTTCCTCAGCTCTTTCATTCAACTGAGAAAAATGGCAGAACAAGCCAGGAGGAGGAGGCTGCTTGATAGACAACTCTGCTGAGAAATGTGTAGCAAAAAGAAAGCAACCCATATAAGAGAATATAACAGATAACAGATAATCGGAGTTGGAAGGGACCTTATAGGTCATCTAGTCCAACCCCCCACCCAAGCGGGAGACCCTACACCATTTCGGACAAATGGCAGTCCAATCTCCTCTTGAAGGTCTCAAGTGATGGCACTCCCACAACTTCCAAGGGCAACTTCTGGTTGATAGTTCTCACTGTCAGAAAGTTTCTCCTTATATCCAAGTTAAATCTCTCCTTGTTCAGTTTCCATCCGTTACTCCTTTTCTGGTCTTCGGGTGCTTTAGAAAATAGCTTGACTCCTTCCTCTCTGTGGCAGCCCCTCAAATATTGCACGACTGCTATCATGTCTCCCCTGGTCCTTCTCTTCACTAGACTAGCCAAGCCCAGTTCCTGCAACCAGGGTTGAACTTGCAGCTTGGGGTTGAACTGTGGGGCCCTTGGTCCTCTCTGAGCTGGATTGTTTTCTTACAGACATTTCATGACCCAATTACGTTACATCATCAATGCAGGTGGGGGGTTGTGGAGAGGAGGAGAAAGAAGAAGATGACTATGGGGTTGTTTGCTTTCTTACAGACATTTCATGACCCAACTAGGTTACAACTTCAGTTGCAGTGGAATGAAACATCTGCAAGAATGTTTAAAGAACCAAGATAAGAGGACCCCAAGGACCCCATAGAAAGAAAGGTGGTTCTCCTTTTAAGCTCTCAATCCCATAAATTGCTAGCCAACAATATATGCTAGCCCTTGCTAGGGGCTAGCCAGGTTTGGCAATGTCTTGGTTTATTTAATGTGGAAAGAAAAAAAAAAAGTATAGAATATTTTGCCAGTCTTCTTTTGTGGAAAAATGTCCTCCAGGGCAGTTTTGCACCATGCTAGAGAATATTCTGTGGCTTTGAACTTGAGTCATTGGCTGTAAATACAAATGGCAAATAGTTCTAGCCATCAGTTGTTATGAAGAGCTTTACTGTTGGTTACTATTATATTGTAACACCACCAGCATGTTTTAAATAAAAGCAATAATTAGAATTCATCAGTCAATTCAAACTTGGTTGATAGTCTTCCTGATTTTGGTGGAACAACAAAAATGCAAGTAAATTAACTCAAAACGGTGGGAGCCCTTCACTCTCTGGTTTTCTTGGACAACGCTGGGTATAAATAGGAGCAAAGCCCAATAACTTTCAATAGCAACGTCTTAATTTTTCCCTTACTATATTTCATCGATTTAGTATCATCAGAAGTTGAAAGATCCTCACAGTCCCTAAGATTTGGGATGAGATGTGATCATAAGACTTTTTCCTTATAACTGAAGGCCAAATGTATAACTTGGTCCCAAGAGATCAAAGGACAGTGAATAATCTGAGTGGTAGCTGTTTGAGTTGTGATGCAATGCATAAACCATTCAGAAAATGGGGCTGTTTGGAAGCACACTGTAAATGAAGACATGGTCGTAGTGTCTGAGAAGAAGTTTTGACAGAACTCCCATTGTCTTTCGAGACACATCTTTTCAGGCAGAAAACGTGCCTCCAAAATCTCTCTGTGTATCTTGGAAGGCTGGCAGGTATCTCTTAAGGCTTTTGTTTTTAAGGCTTGTTTGGTCATGCAGATTTCCTTTGCGAAACTTGCTTCTGATAACATAAGTGTAGAATGGCCCAGAAATGCTTTAAAAAGACAGGAATGCCTGATCTTGCAAGAGATCTAAAATATAGTGTCCAAAATTACCACTATAAACGAAGAGAGGAGAATCAACCCTTTTGCTTTGCAAAGAAAGTTTCAAATTAGGTAAAGTGCCCAAAATACACTAATTCTTCTCCACCTTGTTTTGGTTCCTTGTCGACATTTGTGACAAGAATCTGGAGAGTATAAAACCAACAAGTGAGAAATATAGACCATAGCAGGAATTATTTAACAAATTTGTACTTATGGTTTTTGAAATGAGGTTTGATATATTTATACTTATATTTACATATATTTATACTGTATCTATTTATATATTTATGGTTATATATTTATATATAGAATAATTAGAATTAGAATTGTATACACATTTATATATACATTAAATCATATTAGCATTAACATAATAATACCATATGTAGTAGAATATATATAGCATTTTGTTTATTTGCTTATTTGTATATTATTAATTGTATTTACTACTATTTATTATTAAGGAGAACCATATGTACTGTCAAAGATGATTGAGTTTTGTAAAAAGAAAAAAATACAATAAAAATATTTATTAAAAAACAACAACCAATAAGCAAATCTTAGCCACTGGCAAGTATTCTGATACTTCAATCTCCCACTAGATGGCAGGCTGTCCTTAAAATCAGAGAATGGACAACTGGATCTTGTGGTCAAGCTGAGATTTTGGCATTGCCTGGGTCCTGGCAGCTATCTGCAAAAGGTCTGTCACAATGACACAAGATGCATTTTGACATTGTTCCTGAGAAGTGTCACGAGTTGTTTACAAAAATCCAGGCACTGCAGAGGTTCTCTGATACATAGGTTTGGTTTGGGAAAAAATTGCAGTCCTTTTTAAAGGCTCAAAAGCTAATGGTTGGTTTTTTTTCCCTTGCAGGTATTTTCCTTTTCAAAAATGCTACATGTCTACAGCAATCTTCATGGTTTTTCACAATTTGCAAAAGGCTACTGTGGTTTCTTTTAGAGTAAGAATTCAGTCCCGGGAATACAACTGAATTTACATTAAGCACAACAGCGATCAGTGCATCACTTGAAGCCATCATAAAACGTGTTCTGTCTAGCACACTGAGCAAATGTAGCCGGTTGCACACTTGTTGGTTGTAGTTTATAGCTCAGCATGTTGTGTAAATCCAGACAACCGTGGCTCGAAAAAAAATGTGAATGAATGCACCCTTTGTTCCTTGAGAAGAGTATACATCTGATTCCGTAAGCGTCCAAGACAAAATACCTAATCTAAAATCCAGGAGACTGCCAAAAATCAGGCACAATTGAATGAATAGCCTCATGGGCTCTGACTGGCATCTGGAATATTTTGCAGACCAAATGTTCTAGCCCTCTAATGGCCCAGTCTGTGATTTGCAGTGAGTTCTCTGCTGGCTGGTGACCTTTAGAAAGCTGTAGGGCAGCAAACCAGAGGGTCTTGACCAGCCAATTCATTTAAAATGACCTGCACCCTTGAGAGCAGAACATCAGGAATCCTCCAGCCAGCCAGAACAGAGGTTGTACAGCAGTAGTGGGATCCTTCCTTAGTCTCTACCGGTTCGATGGGTGATCGCACATGTCAGGGCTCCGACAAATCCACCCCCATTCAAATCATAAGTCTCTAGCTGCATCTCAGAGTAAAAAAAAACCTCTTTATTAGGAGTGACCATGTCGGTGTTACCTGGGTGCAGCCA
Organism: Pseudonaja textilis; assembly: GCF_049901715.1. Classification (NCBI taxonomy): domain Eukaryota; kingdom Metazoa; phylum Chordata; class Lepidosauria; order Squamata; family Elapidae; genus Pseudonaja; species Pseudonaja textilis. Next base: position 12,475,908 of record NC_141993.1, read on the forward strand.
ACACTAAGATACTTCGTTCATTTCCCCCTTGGCCCTGGTCTTCCCCCCACCCCCTGGATGTATATTCTCCAATGGGACACATCCATAGCCAAGAGTCATCAATCATGCTCTACAGTAATAATCTTGTGCGCCAACAGCTTTGGCTGCCTAGCAATTATCTGAAGCATTTGAGGAATGCATTACTTTCCCCCTTCCCTTTCTGCTGGCAACTAAAAAGACCAAAGAAGTTTTTTTTTTTTTACTTGACAGTGCTTGACAGACCAAAGAAGTTTTTTTTTACCCCTAGTGCGCGTACCCCTAACAAGCCAATCAACAAAGAGGATGAAGAACAAGCCAATCAGCTGAGAGGGTGAAGAAATAAAAAGCTAGGAGTGACTTTCCCACCTCCCACCCCCGTGCACTTTTCGGTCTTTAATGCTCTCAGCTGATCAAGGCCTTTTTTTTTCTTCTACCGGTCCAGTTGAACCGATCTGAACCAGTAGCAAAGCACCACTGTTGTAGAGACAGGCTGAGAAACAGCAGCGGGGACAGTGTATTTGGGGCCAGGATCAGGGGTGGGATTCAAATTTTTTAACAACCGGTTCTGTGGGCACAGCTTGGGTGGTGGGCATGGCTTGGTGGTCATGTGACTGGGTGGACCTGGCTTGGTGGTCATGTGACTGGCTGGGTGTGGCCAATTCAACATCCCTCACATTGAGGCATACATCTCCTCGCCTGGCCTCTCATGACTGTGGGGATACTGCAATAGTCATAAGTGTGAAAAACAGTCATAAGTCACTTTTTTCAGTGCCATTGTAACTTGGTCACTCCACACAAGCAAAGTACCAGCAAAGGAGGGGAAAAACACTCCAGAGACGTTCCTGAGACAGGAAGTCTGGTCCTGCCAAGAATGTAATAAGGGTTAACGGAGAGGCAGTTTCTGTAGGTGCAAACTGGTAGAATCCCAGCCCTGGCCAGGATTATTTCCTACCAGATGGATTGGATGGATATCACTCGAACTGAGCTTCGGGGAAAGATTATGTAACATTGGTCTCCAGTTTCCTTTTGCCTAATTACTTTTTGAAAAATCTATAGATTGGGGGAAAAAATAATCAAAGAGAACAATCAAAGTTGCCAGCTGAAGTTTTGGCCTTCTCAGAAGCAACATTTTCTTTTTCAGATAAATGTGGGAAAAGGGAGGAGGGGGAAGCAGAGTAGCCACAACCTGTGTTGTGTGTCTCTCTCTTTCTGTCTCACACTCCCTGCGTCTCCCACCATCTGCTGGTCTCCGCCTTGTTGCTAAGCAATTGCTTCCCTGATCCCGCCACACACTGACTCAGAGAAGGATCAAAGATATTGGAGGGTGTCCGCCATGATGTTGCCATCTTCTCAGGAGGCCTCTTGTTCAGAGAGGAGAAGCCATAGAACCCTTCAAATTAATCTTTGTGCAATATCGCTGACTAAAAACTGCCAAAAAGATATCGAGCTCCTTACATACTGAATTCCAAAGGGGAAGCAATATTTTCTTGCCGTATCAGAACCAGCAAGCATGTCTGGTATTCTGGCTGCGTCAAACACTTCACGCATCGTATTCATACTAGCTTATGTGGAAATAGATGGCCTCTTTCTCTTTAGGCCTGTTAAGTTTTTTTCTTTACATGATCCTGCAGACACAGCATTAATTCTTTTTGACAGCTCCAATATTTTCCTTAATATAAGAACCCTGACTTATAGCTCATCAAACTAAGCCCTGTGGTGTGGATTCCTCAATTCCTTTTCAGTAGTGTTAGATAAGCAGTAAAAAAAAAATGTATCTATTGAAAATTCTTGGGAGAAATCATAACTCTATAGGGAAAGGTTTGGCTTGATGGTTTGTATATTCGTTGAATATTTTGTCCTGCTTATATTTGTGAAGAAACTAACATCTCCCTGGCTCAATTGCCAAGGAAGGGCTGACTAAGATCCAAATGAAACGGACATCAGAGGGCAGCTCTTCTCTGGCGTTTGTCTCAAACCTGAAACCCTGAAAATTCTTTGAATCGGTTTCTTCACAAATATAAGCTGTCAACCAAATATCTATCCTTAGATACAAAGAAGACTTTTTATGAGACACATGCTATGTTAAGCTTCACATTTGTTCACACAACCCACTGAATCCTAAATGTGAGTTCATAAAACATTACTGCTACGTTGGCTAGTTCATTGTGGTCTCTCCACTGATGGATTGGTAGAAAAGTTCTTGATTCAACAGAAATTGGACACTCTGCCTGTGGTGTGCAATTTGAAATTTGTATCTGCTGATTTTCTTGGTCATGGCTGTTACTGACTGCTTTGTGATTTCCAGTGCTTCCTGGATCTTTCTTGCCTCTAGGTGATATTTCTTGATCAGATATTCTTTGGTTATTACTATTACCTCTACTGCAACATGAAAAGTCACCTGACATAATTATTCCATAATTACGGAATGACATCTTGATTCTCACTTTTAACTTTCAATAGTCTGAATTTCTGGATGTGTAATTTGCATAGCTAATTAAAACCAATTCTTCGTCCTTTCTGATGCATCCTGGCAGCCCCTATGACTCCTTTCTCTTGCCTTTCTGATGTTCTTGGCTAATGCTTTTTAATCATTGAGCTGCAATGATTTACTGAGTCAATTAAGTTTGGGGCAAGCTTTTCTTTTTACATCTAGTTTTTAAACCACAATCTAGCCTCCATACAACATTCATCATTAAACTTTACAGTGCTAAGAGCCTTTGAGAGCAGAGTTCAAACCCTGCCCTATTATCCACAGCAAATAAGTGAAAATGGGAAGACTGCAGGCCTGTTCATTCCAACTTATGGAGCCAGCTATGGCCTATTTATTTGGTGTTTCTCCTAGGATATTTATGACCCAGTTTGGCTGCCTCTATTGGATGTCACATGAGAAGGTGGAGGCTGAACACCCCGCCCACCCCCGGGCAGAGACTGAGTACATATATATGCAGACTTTGGAAAGAGATTCCTGAATTCCACAAATCAAGGCATCTGATCCTGCCATGATCTGGTCAGCTTGATGCTATGAGGTCTGCCTTCCACTTTCCGCTGGTGATACTTAACGGCAGCAAACTCTTTGGTGTTTCATAGGGTGCAGGAAGTCCCACTCAATTTTCTGAATCTGCTCAGAATGAACTGATAGCACCACCAAATTGTGGTTGTGCCCGATTGGATCTATGGTGTAGTTGACATGATTTGCTGGCTAAAGGTACTATGGTCAGTGCATGATAGCTCTGAAAAGCCGTGGTAGATGTCATCCAACAACTATAGGTTCTTCATCCAGTTCAACGGGCCAAACAAAAACGAGTGAGGAGCAGAAATAGGTTCTTTAGGATGCTCCATTTAAGAGCTTTGCATGTGTACGTGTTATGGTTAACTCTGATTGTTCTTGGTTCCAAATCCTACTTAATTAGCGTTTTCAGCTACTGTACTGATCACATATACGGATGGGTTTCCAAAACCATCTTAAGTAAATCCCAAGCCTTCCCATCTTCCCATTCAGAGCTACTTTGCAGTTGCAGTATGTGTTCATTCTAGTATATCTGTGTTTCCCTGCTGATGGATGGTGTTTGACTTGTGCGTTTTCCTCCACAATATTTGCATCCCTTAACTGTGTTCACCAGACTCCTTTTCCCCTCTCCTCTTTCAGAGCTGTATTTCATAAGTTTGGGTCCTATTCCCTCACCCTGTAAATCTCCAAGCCCTAAATTCATCTGTTTCCTCCACAGGTTTTCTCATATTCAAATGTTCTTGGATTATCCAGTCCCTTATTAATGAGCCTTGATATCTCCAAACTCAAACCTGGTTATTTGCATTTTTAAATAGCTATAATATCCTCCGGTGTCTTTCCAGTTGCTGGATTCCAGGGGGGTAAATAATCTAACCTTCCATTATAACCAAAGAATACTGTCCTGGAAAAAATGTTTCCACGTAATATGTACTTATTTCTCTAATCAACCATAAAAACACTTCCATTTTCACACATTTCCTTTCTTTTCTTTTCTATTGCAATTACACCTCAGGATTCAAACGTGCCTCTTCTGTGCAGGTGTAATTTGAGTTTTAGGATCCTTTTCCTGCTTTTCTTTGCTACTCCTAACATTTCATACTTGTCAAAGATTTCACAGAAACAGGTGGATTCTTCATGTCAAACCAACATTTAGTCTTCTATTTATAGAGTAAGAGCAACAGCACTTAGACTTATCTACCACTCTGTGGTGCTTTACAGCCGTGTCTAAGTGGTTTACAGAGTCAGCCTCTTGCCCCCAACAATCTGGGTCCTCATTTTACCCACGTCAGAAGGGTGGAAGGCTATAAAACATAATGATAGAATATTCAGATTTAGCATTAAAAAAAAAATTTTTTTTTCTTAATATTATCTTTATAAAACATTATTAAGGTAGATTTGGTATGATCTTATGATTTATTGCAAAATAAATTAAGCAAACTATAGTTATCTCGTTAAAATATGAATTAACAAAATTATAAATGATTTTTTTTTTAGTGATGATATTAGGTTATACAATTATTGATTGATAATATGAGCTATTATGTAATATAATTATACTAGTGACTAGGAAATGGATGCACAAAAAAAAGTGGTAAACCAATCGATGCACTGTATGTAAATTCATGAAGAAGGATCTTTTTATGTTTTTTGTGGTATGTTTATGTTTATTTTGTTATGTATGTTTATGTTTATCTTGTTATTAAAAAATAAAAAAAATTATTTCAAAAAAAAAAAAGAAGGGTGGAAGGCTGAATTAACCTTGAGCCTGGTGAGATTTGAACTGCCAAATTGCAGGCAGCTGGTGATCAGCAGAAGTAGCCTGCAGTACTGCACTCTAACCACCATGGCTCTTATATATGTATATAAATGGAGGAGCAGATGAAGCTGTGCTGGTCCTTTGAGTGCTATTAGGGCCTACGGTCCAAAAAACAGGTAGAAAACAGATCATAGCACCAGGATGAAAATAAAATGAAATGGATGGATTCGATTTAAACTTTAGTGCAGTGAATATCTTCAGATGTTTCTTAACTCTCTTCTGCCACTTTCAAAATGAGAAAACTGATTGTAGGATCTCGCCTTAAGACGGCAACTTTCTTTTCTATGCACCAAAGTTGGAACATATGAATTTTACCGACCATTCTTAATTTTATACATCTTAAGCTGACATGAAAACTGAGACAGTGATCCGTGAAATGATAATAGCAGTAGCACTTAGACTTAATATACCGCTTTGTAGTGCTTTGCAGCCCTCACTAAGCGGTTTACAGAGTCAGTTTATTTTCCCCAACAATCTGGGCCCTCAATGTAATCTCAGTTCTCTCCGTTTATAAACTGTGCATAGAAATGCGTATATTGTACAAAGATAATATAATTCTGTCTTATTTGGGATCCACCCATGCAAAATGGGGATGCTAAGTAAGGCCTTTTTTAAAAAATCATGTCATGAAGCTGATAAAATTACCTGATACCTAAGTAAATGATCAGTCTGACTGCAGATCAGTTTACTCATTGAGGGACATACTTGTTTTAGTCTGCCCGACGCTTTGGATTTGTCTAAGAGCTACATCTCAGCTACACCTGAGATTGTTAAATGCTCAAAATTGAGGCCTTCCCACCTGGTTTTGACACTCATTCAGATCTCCTTGCCGGTGCTGGTGCCAAAATCTTTTGGAAGGATGTTATATTATTGTAAAATGTGTTATCCTCTTCACAAAGTTTGATTCTGAAGGAATGTCTCAGCATTCTTAATTAGCTGCCTATCTCTGTAGGTTTTAGGTAGAGCAAATGAAGATGTCAAAAATCCATTTAGGAAGTAAGCATGTTTTTTTCTACTCCAAATCTAGGTTGTTCCTGAAAAATTAATGCATTTTTGCATGGGTGAACATACCCCAAAGAAACACGTTTTCATTTATGTCTGAAATCAAATGCCTCCCAGTGCCATTAAGTAATGTTGAAAAGCCTTTGCTCTTCTCTCTTGAATTAAATCAGAAAATATACACAGCTGCCTGCTGAATAGGGACATTCAAACTTCAGCTGCTCCGTAAGGGTGGTGGTGGATGGCACGGGGAAATTCATCCAGAAAGGCCACATTAGTAGCCAGCCACATCCAGAAAAAGGTTTTTTTTTTTCCCTTTAATGTGTCATCCTGGATGAAGGCAGAAGAAACAAGTTAGGGAAAGAAGCATTCACAAAACACAAGAAGTTTGGTAAATATTGATCTTGGTTTGGCGATTGAGTAAAAAAATGAGATATTTCAGTCAACTGATTAAAAGCTTGGTATGAGAGCAATGCTACAATTTAAAATATAGAGAAGCAGAATAACAAAAAAGGTCATAACCCTTGACACAACTTCAGAGTAGATCCACTCGTTCAACTAGTTCACATCCAGCAGCTACTGGCTGAAGCATCTCAAGGCTCCAAGCCTGAGTTTAAGTCGTTCTTCTGGGTAGCACTAGCAATAGCCCATAGACTTATATACTGCTTTACAGTGCTTTACAGCCTTCTCTAAGCAGTTTACAGGGTCAGCCTCTTGCCCCCAACAATCAGGGTCCTTATTTTACCCACCTCGGAAGGAAGGAAGGCTGAGTCAACCTTGAGCCTGGTGGGATTTGAACTGCCAGATTTCAGGCAACCAGCAGTGGAGCCTTGGTACTGTAGTAAAAGCACCCTCTAACCTAGTGGTTGCCAACCAGTGGGCTGGAGACCACTGGTGGTCCACAAGAAAATTTTGGTGGTCTGTAGAGAAATGTCACCCCCAAAGCACCCCCTAAAACAGTGAATCCAGGATGCATGGGAATACAAAGCTGCACCGCCCATATGGCCCGCGGGAACACAAGGCTTACAACACTTGCATTGTGAGCAACATGAGGTAGTGAGGGGAGGGGGGAAAGGGGGGAGGGGGGAACTTGCCCCATGCACCTCGCTTGGCCACCAGACTGCTTCTTTCCACTTCTTTCCTCTCCTGCTTTTGACTGCACACAAGGAAAGCAGCAAAAGTCTTTTTTTCTCTCCCCTAGAAATGAGTCTTTGGGACCCTGCAAGGCCTCCTGCTCCAAGAGGCTGCGCCAGCATGACAAGTCTCACAAAGACTCATTTCTGGCAGAGTTTGGTGGGAGAAAGACTTCTGCGGCTTCTGCTGCTTTCCTTGCATGAAGCCAAAAGTCTCTCTCTCTCCCCCTGAGAATGGAGCTGGAGACGGTATCCTGTGATCCTAAATAAAGAATGATCGATCGGTAGGAAAATGGGGGTGAGGAATTTTCCTGCAGCCACTGTCAGTCAAAATTCATATTAGTGGTCCATGGGATTTAAAATTATGAGTTTGGTGGTTCCCGAGGTCCAAAAGGTTGGCGATCCCTGCTCTAAACCACAATAAATTTTTGTAAACTGTGCCAATGTAAACAAAGGCTTTTGAGCTACAGTAGCAAATTGTTTGTGTGTGCTGGAATTGCAGAAAAGAGGTAGATAATTAACACACTGTGGGATCTCTCCTAGAATACAGATCTGCTCCCTCTTGATTTTCCCTAAAGATTCTTAATTTGGACAGTTGGGGATGGTACGTATGTAGACTTCCTTGCTGGGTAAAATTCTTGGATAGCCACAGCATTTGGAACTGGATCCAGGTTTAAGAATATAGTATAATCCCAGCCGGAACATTTCTCTGCAGCTTTGATTGGATTTTTAATAGCATTTGGATCTGAGCTTTTATCCTAACCCATCAAATAGCAAATGGACATTGCCCCCTCCCCTGTTTTCCCCCAACTAAAAAGGTAATTGATTAAATTGGGGGCGGGGGAGAAAGTCATCTCCCCAAATTGGTTGCAAACATATTAACATTTTTAAGGATTAAGCTTCAGCTGGAAGGAGGAATTCAAACTCACCCAAGAGGTCTGCTGTTTCCTCTTGTGAGGAAGTGGTAGTTGTGGAGTTCATCTTCCCAGAATCCAAAAGCTCCTCAATCTTCTCTGAAGCATCTCCTTCCAAGGTGTCCCGATCAAAGCTTTCCTTGTGCAAATGCTCAGCCTCGGTCATTGAATGTCAGGGTGGTGTATTTCTCGACACATGGAAACCTCCCGTGATTTCCTATCCTCATTCCCATCACTTGTTGCTGACAAGAAAAACCAAGCTGAATAAGAAAATACCAAATAACTCTCCATCCAGAAACCCTTTTGCAAAAGGAAAAGAACCCCATGGATAACTCGTAGTTAAACCATTTATTATGAGGAGGCCTCTGGAGAGCAGGAAGTGCTGGCTTAAGGGCTGAAAGCCTCTTTGCTCCAGAATGACAGCCATGCCTCCAGAATCCTTTTCTGCGACTAAGCCCCCTGCTCGGTTAGGTAGCCTGGGGCCTCTAAAATTGCTGCAGAGAAATTAAAAACAGAGCAACGACCCACCTCCTGCCCACATTTCCTTTCCTTTCCTTTCTGAAGGCTCGACGGTTTGCTTATTAATCTACCCTGGCAAAGGCTTTGTTGTTTGGCTGAGCACAGGGGAAGCCACAAGGAGCCTATTCATTGCATGAGGGCAGACATGGAAGCAGCTTTTACAGATTCATCTGTACCGCTGTGTATGATTATCGAGTCGGCGCACTCAATTCACTCCATCAGGGTTGCTGGGCTGGCATCTCAGGCTGTTGTTGTTTTGGAACAGCAGAAACCAGACAGACAGACAGACAGAACGCAGGGACAGGAAGCCAGGAATACATGAGGGCTTAGCATCTTCCAAGGGCAGCAGTTCAACCAAAGGGCAACAGGAAGCCAACCGAAGATGGAATTCATGTGGCAGGTTTGCAGAGGCATTTCCAAGAGAGGTCAAAAGAAGTCGAGCTGGCTTGAGTGGGATGGAGGGCTTATGATGCAGGGCTTTGAGTGTCTGTTTGTGATGGACTGTGGACACCATCTTCATCTTCCTTACAGATACCAGGCAGGATTGTGATTTGACATGCCTTCTCTGGGAGATGGTCACATTCAAATGACAACATTTTGGACATCACCTCAAGAAGATGACTGGAGGAAAAGGCTTAGAACAGGAGTCCCTGTCTGTGGCATGCCAAAAACCAGGATGCACAAACTTCACAAAGTGAAGCCCCATCTTCAGGATGCAGGCATCGCATGAAACTCCTCCAGTCTGCAGAAAAACCTCTCTCCATGGAACCAGTCCCTGGTGCCCCAAAAATTGGTGGCCGCTGCCTTAGAAGGTGTGATGACCCAGGGTGGGATACAAAACAAACACAGTCACAGAAAACAGGTGAAGCCCCTTTTATTCCTTCGCTTTGCTTCTGTTGCAGCAGATTCTGTTTCCAGATCAGGACACAAGACCACGAAGGGTAGGAGAATACAGGTTTATTTGCGCAAAAGGTTCAGAGCATTAGCATGGCAAATTCTGAACCCCCGGCTCTTCCTGAAGTTATTTTTATACAGCTCACAGCCCCAGCCTAGCCCGGGGCGTTTCTTTATCAAGCTATACCATAACCTATGTACGACAGAAAAGAGAAGTAGGTCTAATTAGTCATTTGTTCTTATCTTACACCATCTGTTATTTTCCATACCCACCCTTGTTTATTGGAACATGTCTAGTTCTTTGGTTCAGTAACTTTGTGGTTTGCACAATGTTGTATTAAGCAAAGCTTGAGAACTTCTGCTAATTGTAAGAATACTTTTTCTGGTAATTTTCCATTTTGCTTCACTTCCAAGCTCTGAATATCCTTGATGGAAGACAAAAAACTCCCACACAAACAGTTACAAGAAGGAGGGTAAAAGCAACACAAACCAGGCAAGATAAGGGCTGGAGGACATCCACAGATAACAGAACACATACTTGGAAGGACGCCAAAATCAGAAAGGAACCATAAACTAGAGATATTTCCACACCTTGTTTCCAGTGTTTTCCAGTACGCAGGTCCGTCCTCTTACTCAGTTGTCACAGCTGCAGCCCATGAAGAGGATCAAGGCCCTCTCCTCCCAAATAGACCATGGCTCTCCATTATCCTCTCCTCCCTGCATGCCCTAGGATGGAGAGGGGATGGGCCTGTGTCCTCCTCTGACTGCCCAGCCAGCCTCTGCCCTTCCCCAGCCTCCTCCACAACCTCCAGAGCCACACTTCCACTCCCTGTTGGCTGTTCCTCCTCTCCCTCAGAGTCAGTCTCCACCAGGGGCATAACAGAAGGTAAGATGACTTGGCTGAGATGAATTAAGGCCAGAAGAGTGATTGGCCAGATTTGTTCTGCCATCAGCAATCTTCAACCTTCATGTCACACATTCCTCTCCCATGTTTAACACATATTATGAAGGTTTAGGTCATGGATGATGAATAGTTTATTAGCATCAACATATAGTTACCTGGATGTCAACCCTGATATGGATGGGGGGACTGTAAGTGGCCAAGGGTTTGGGGCTGAGGGTCCAAATCTTGGAATTTGGAAATGCTCTTTGATTCATCTGGTTTTCATGAATAAAGGCAGGCCGTGATTAAAGTTGAGTTCTTTAATCTTTGCCCAACATAACTATGCCTAAAGGGAAAAAAGGAACACCTTGAATTGGCAGAGTGAAAACTTTACCCACAAGAAACACAGTGATGCAGAGGTGGTATTCAGCCCGTTCTGACCAGTTCTGGAGAACCAGTAGCAGCAATGTTGAGTAGTTCGGAGAACCGGCAAATACCACCTCTGGCTGGCTCTGCCTCCATCTATTCTTTGCCTCCGAGTCTCAGCTGATCGGCTGAGTCTTCTTTTGTAGTCCTGCACAGGAGAACGGAGCTGGAAATCAGGTTAGTGGGGTGGGGAGGGAATGGGGATTTTGCAGTATCCTTTCCCTGCCACGCCCACCAAGCCATGCCCACAAAACTAGTAGTAAAAAAAATTGAATCCCACCGCTGCAGTGATGGCCACACACACCCCTTCCTTGAAAGAATAGCTGCCTCATTTTATAGAAAATATGAGCAAGGAAAAAAAAAACGGTATTTCTTCTCTATGACAGCTAGGGCATTAAACAAATTCAGCCCATTAAAAATATTTCATAATTGTGTTTTTAAAAGCATTTCATCAAGTGCCTGTTTTCTCTTTTGAACTTAGCTCTAATCTGCATTGTTCTTTCCACCTCTGTGGCTTCTGAGAGATTTCCTACTCTGTACAATATACACCTCATTTATAGGAGCCATGCATTTGCCTTAAAAATTGTCTGAAAACTGCCTTCCGTGTTCAGTGCTACATTCGTACCTTTAAGCATCTCTCTCTTTTATTTTAAAATGCCTCCTGCTTCTGAATAAATATAAAAGGTCAGAGACTTTGACATATTTGGGGAGGGGGTGGCAGTGATATCTGGGAATATATCATGCTAGGATGCAGAAAATTTTGCTGGCAAGGATGGGTTTGGTCAAACCCACTCGGGAAAGGACTTTATTCCCCGCTGCTCTATTTCCAGGTTGTGTGATCCATAAAGATTCAGAGATTGGTCAACGTGGATCTTCAACAGTTATAAAAATAAATTGCCAGGCTTAATGGTTTCCATGGAGAAAGTCTCAAAAGAGCTGCTGTAGAGACCTACCCTGTTATAAAAATAAACACAAGGCACGTCTTAAGCATGTTCTCCATGGTTCAGGCAGAAGTGGGTGTTGTATCACTATTCCAAAGATCTACATATGTGTGGGGCAAAAAAAGAAGGAAGGGGGAAGGAGAGGAGAAGGAGAAGGAAAAGAAGAAGAGGAAAGAAGAGGAAGAGGAGGATGATATTTGTCTCTCCTGTCCATCTCTAATTCCAAAATTCTGGGTGGGAAATTATGTGAGTCAAAGTCATATTGAACTGAACTTATAAAAGAGTAATAGCGCTCATTATGCATTATAATAGCTGGGTTACGGTCATGGGTTCTGATGGCCAATTGGCACACTATGAAATTACATGTGGAGTTAAAACCCTTTTATCTTTAACATTCCTTGTTTTTATTTCCTTAATCGTGCTCATAATGGCAAGCTCTGTTGGAACTATCAGCTACCAGCACCGCACCACTTCCTGATCACAAGAGGCAGTGGAATAGTGAAAGAGAGATAATGGGGAGATGATAAGACCCACTATTTCCTAGGGAGCCTCATTTCTGCTACACTCCCAAAGAGCTGCTTCGCCTGCCCCAATCAGGTGAGGTTTCCAGGAACAAACCCAAGTGACTCCCTTGTAAACTTTACTGCATTTTTTAAAAAAATATTATTATGGTTTGTCGCGTAGCCAGATGTTCAGACTGCATTTGGCATTTTTGGCATTACCCACTGAGTCCTTTTCAAGGACCTGAGGTAGGCAAATGTTGCTATTTGAGGGTGTAAAGGTATCGTTGCAGCAGATAAGCTGTTCCTTTTGCAATTGACTGATAGTGAATTTGTCGATACCGATGGTGTTGAAGTGGCACTCCAGATATTTGGGGATTGCCTCCAAGGCACTTATCACTATTGATACTACTGTGTTTCCCCCAAAATAGGACCTACCCCAAAAATAATCCCTAGCCCGATTTTCACACCTGCCCCTAATATAAGCCCTACCCCCAAAATAAGCCCCAGTGAAGAGGGGGTGGACGTGGCCAGCCTAAGAGGTGAGCATGAGCGGACTGACGGTGTCTGGCAGCAGCTGCAACACGCACAGCACAGGTAAGTTGAGTACCTATGCAAATAGTAGGTAGAAGCAGAGCATGGGGAGGAGGCAGGCAATCCAGACAGGCCACGCAGGCTGCAGGAAAACTGGGCAGTGGTAGGTTGCAGTGGTGGGTGGCCACAGGAGGCTCATCTTCACATCTCTAGGCTTGCCTGCAGCTCATCTGACACATTGGAGTGGCCTGCCTTCCACTTTGTGCTTTCTGCTCTACGCAGCCCCAGAGCTGCTGCTGGATACCATCGATCCCCGCATACTGTTGCACCATAGAGAGCATTTTAACATACTGCACCTCTGTATGGTTTGCCAATTGCACAGGGGCAGATAGGAAAGCACTCCAGAGGGTTAACGTCATTGCCCAGAAGATCATTGGTTGCCCTCTCCCCTCTTTGGAAGAGCTTTATAGCTCCCGCTGCCTTAAGGAAGTTCAAAACATCCTCAAAGATCCATCTCATCCTGGGAACCCTTTTTTTGAATTATTGCCATCTGGCAGACGGTACACAATAATAAAAACAAGGACAAATAGGCTGAAAAACAGCTTCTATCCCAGGGCAGTAGCTCTTTTGAATTCTGCTGTATAGTGCAGTGTTGGTGTGGTGTCGGGGGTTTTCGGTTCAATGTGTGAAGGGTGAAGGATGTGTGTTTGTGTTTATTTTCATGGTCATGCTGTGCACTGAAGATGGTGTTTGATTTCATTGTACGAGGTGCAATAACAATAAAGTAAACTAAAAACTAAAACTACTTGCTCTTGTGTGCGTGCAGGGAGCAGGGCACCCAGCCAGGCTATTCACCCAGAAATCGCGTTTCCCCGAAAATAAGCCCTTCTGCTTATTTTGGGACCCAAAAGAAAATAAAACCAGGTCTTATTTGGGGGGAAACACAATAGCTTTGCTTTCTTGGGTCACAGTTCTATTTCTATATGCAACCCTTTGTATTTTATTATTTTCCCCAGTTCTTTCTCTTCGATTCTCCTGTCTCAAGAAATAAATTAGAATACAGATGGCATTTTGATAAGGCTCTTCTCAACTTTTGCAGTACCACTGAATGTGTGCTTTCTTAATTTTGAGGTTAAAGGAAAACTCACTTCCAATGTAATTTGGCGAGAACTGGGATTCAGTGGACTTACTTCTCACAGCCTGCTATACTCTGCTGGGATTTGCTTGTTTTAGCTTTAGAGTTTGTACACCTCAAATATTACAATTTGTAAACTCTGATGTATGACTTGGTTTGCTGAGCCAAACTAGACCACTGTCGTTTTTGTTCAATATACTACTGTTAAACAAGCCAAGACTTGAGAATATTGCATGTGAAAAACTGTTTTCAGAAGATGTTAGAACGGCCCTTCTTTTCTTGATTTGTTTGTTTAAAAGACTCCTTGTCTGTAACCTGACCAAGGAGAGATTCAACCTAGAAATAAGGAGAAATTTTCTGACAGTGAGAACAATCAGCCAATGGAACAGGAAGTTATGGGAACTTCATCACTGGAGGCTTTGAAGGGGAGATTGTACTGCCATTTGTAAGCGATGGTGTAGAGTATCCTCCTTAGGTGGGGGGTTGGACTAGATGACCTACAAAGTCCCTTCCAATTCTGTCTGTCTGTCTATCTATCTATCTATCTATCTATCTATCTATCTATCTATCTATCTATCTATCTATCTCCATTTAACATCCTATCATATATATCCACAGTATCATCTCGATCTATCATATCTATCTATCTATCTATCTATCTATCTATCTATCTCCATTTAACATCCTATCATCTATATCCACAGTATCATCTCGATCTATCTATCTATCTATCTATCTATCTATCTATCTATCTATCTATCTATCTATCTCTACCTATCTATCTATCATCCATCCACCTATCATCTATCATCTATCTATCATCTACCTAGCATCCATCCATCCATCATCTATCATCCATCCTTCTATCCTTCCATCCGTCTATCTATCTATCTATCTATCTATCTATCTATCTATCTATCTATCTATCTATCATCTATCTATCATCTATCTATCCATCCTCTACTTTTGTGGAGCAGCACCAAGATTGTCTTAGTTGATCTTGGACACCTAACAGGGTTGGCTGCTACTTTGAGGAGTTCATGGCCTTTGGAATTTCAGGGCTCTTATCTAGAATGAAAAGCTAACCCCCAAAAAAAAAAAAATATTGGAAAAGCAAACTTTTTTCCTATCCAAAAAGTCTGCCAGGAGGACTGTGTGGAAGTGACATCACCAAAGTTTGACCTCTCCTCAAAAGGGATCTGGCCCTCAACCCTTAAATCTTATTGGGATCCCCCACCCAATTCTTTTGATTTCCCAGGAGCCTTTTTGTTTCGGACCTCAAGGCAAACCTCAAGGGGCTGAACGTTTGGGAGACTCTCCCCCAGGCTAACGCCATTAAAGGTAAATTCTGCAAATCCCTTGGTGGGATTTCTGCCTTACCCATCTGGGAAAGTCAAAGGTGGCAGAATGATTGATTGATTGATTGAAAATAAAGAATCCTTTTGAATATACAAGATGGGCTTCCTTTTGCTGAGGAGACTTTAGCCTTTGTCCCATCACAGATCAACCCAACACACCACACAATCCTGCTCGGGGAAGGTCTTCTTGTTGTCACTGAAATTCTTCCCAGGGATGTTTGTGCACAGCATTGTATCATTTCAGTTTTAATTCCACCAGGTCAGTTTAGCCCTGATTACAATTTACAGATGGAAAAGGACAACAGTCACATTATTTTTAGCCTCTGGGTATTGCAAGCCACCACAAAGGGTTGTCCATCCAAGCAAATTATGTGCCTTATGTTACATGATCCTGAGGGATTCCTCCCTTGGAAACCGTTCAGAAGACAAAAATTCCACTCTCTCTGCTCGACAGATGGAAATTGTACACTGAGCAAAGCCCATTTGTTTATTTAATAAAATGAGCTGGTAACGTTGTATGGGCTGAAACTCCCAATGAGCTTCACCACAATGATGTCATCACCAAGATTTAAAGAAGAAGTTGGGATTTGTTCATCTGACAAGACTCAACAACTGTATCTGTCAGTGGTTTACCTTGCATGCTCTGCAAAAAGAGAGCCAGACTCAGATTGGTGGTGTCCTTCGAAGATGTGGAGCTAATTTTCCAAATTTCCAAAGATCTTGGGGTCCTGCTGAAAGCTGATACTCATTTTTAATGGTCAATTGTTATTATTCAGTTGTGGAGGTGCAGTGCTTAGAGCGCAGTACTGCAGGCTACTTCTGCTGACTTGCCGGCTGCCTGCAATTCAGCAGTTCAAATCCCACCAGGCTCAAGGTTGACTCAGCCTTCCATACGTCCAAGGTTGGTAAAATAAGGACCCAGATTGTTTGGGGGCAATAGGTTGACCCTGTAAACTGCTTAGAGAGGGCTGTAAAGCACTGTGAAGTGGTATATAAGTCTAAGTACTGTTGCTATAAATATTTCTTGGAAATTTTGTGACTGTATGCTAGGTTTTTTAAAATATTTTTTAATTTATCTCAAAAGTTAAAATACAAAACAGGGGGGTGGGGGTGGAACCAACTCCAAACAAAACAATCAAGCAACATGCAAAGAATGTGTGTATAACGACAACTAATAAATATATTATTAACATTAAACAGGAAATGTCCATCCTGGTTGAATGCTGAAAAAGATAACTCAAATATCTAATGTGTTCTCCCTACTTATATAACAGGTCTACAAGTAGTTATAAATTGTACCATCTATATATATATTAAAAATGTTATGTTCCATGAAAAGATGTTACCAATTAGAAATCTATTGTCTATCAATCAGGTCAATCCACCATCTGTCTACTATAAAAAAAAACAATTAACGACTAACCCCAAGAACAAGGCTAATCTACAAATCTTTGTATACCGGGGTTTAAAAGAATGCAGGAAGCTGTTAATTCTAAAACTCAGATAAAGGAAAATCGAAGATTTTGTTCAGAAAGCCATTTGCTATCAAATCCAGAGAAGCTCCAGCAAGTTCTTGTCACCCCAGCAGAAATACAAGAAATGAATCTTGGAGAGGGTATGAAATGGAAAATGCAGGTTTATGCAGGAAACAGAGATTTTCTTCAACTCAAGGCTCCTAATCTGGGGGAGGGAAGCTTTTTTTTTTTTCTGGGAGTTGTGACTCCCCCTCCTCCAAAATGGCCAATGTAAAATTCCACAGTTCTTTGAGTCCCCAACCATTCTAATATTTCTTCCAATGGGAAAATCATTAGAAAGAGTTTAGAAATATATTAATATTAAAGGTTGTTTCTTGGAGGTGCAGTAGTACAGGACTTTCCCTTCCCTAACTTTCTAATTCCCCAAACAAACTCCATGCTGTTCCTGGGTGGGCTAACTGTAAAACTATTAGGGGGAAGTGATGAAGAATTTTGAGAGACCCTAATCTCATACTTTCCTTAACGTTATGTATTATGTTTCAGGAGCTGGTGGAACAATTCAGGTTTTTTTTTTTTCTGGACCTTTGTGATTGTTCACTTTGAAGTTGCCTTGTTTTCTCATTTGTGAATGCTCTTGAAGGAAGCTCCCTGGAGGTGTGTGAAGTGCAAAATATAAAAGCTTTTACTGAACAGAATTTGCTGGGAAGAGCTATCTAAGTAATTTGGCTGCTTAAAACTGCAGTCTCAAGCAAACCAATAAGATGGCCTTCATAAAGGAAACACTACCATTATATAATCTAAATCTGGTATCAAAGGATAGTTCAGTGGAACCAATTCTATGGTATAAGATTCCAGACTTCAGCTCAATGGCTGGTGGGCCTTCACACTCCATTTTGGCAGTAAATCCCTGTTTTTCATGTGCTGGTGTCCTTCCTCAGGACTCCGTTAGAGATGTATTTAGTATTTTAGTATTTATTTGATTTGTCAATCACTTACAAGATACAGGTATAAGAATAAATATAGTTTTGAATACATGAGATAGATACTTATAAGAAAAATAAAAAACAATAGGACAGGGACGGTAGGCGCGATTGGTGCACTTATGCACGCCCCCAATTAGTCTCCCAGTTAGACTTTGGCTAGTTTCCAAACCTCATTGCAGACAAGGATCAACTCCCTTAACACAACCCTTGATCATCCACAGCAGAACAAGGATTTCCAAGTCTATGTAGCTAAGTGTTGACTTCTGGTTTTTTCCACTTTCCTGAGTCAACAGAATCCAGATGACAGCTGTCATTCATCGCCTGGTCTAAGTACAAAGGAAAAGATGGGTTGTGTGAGTCAGCCTCAGGCAGAGTAAAGGAGAGATTTCCTGTAAGCCTAGTCTCATTTATCATGACTTCATCAACACAATGGTGTTTCTTTGTCATTGGGCACAACCCTTGTGATCTGTATCAAAACACTCACCAGACCCTAATCTTCTTAGTTTTGGGCAACAGGCAATCTTGATGGGGTGCTGCTTCCTAATTGTGCACAAAGACCCACTTTCAATGGAATCTGAGTGTCAGCTGGTGCTCCATTCGAAATCCAAGAAAGAAATACTTAGACTCTTTTAGTTAGAGAAAAGATATCTTTTACTGGAAATCAAGTGGTAGCAACAAAAGAATTCTGAATCTGAGGAAATAGGCACGTAAATCACATATACCAAGTAATGGCAACATTCCCACCCCCAATAGTTCAGTTGGCTCATCCAATTAAAAGTTGTGTATATCATCATGTGGGCATCTCCAGGTGGTGATGAGGCTTCTGTCCGTTGACCTTGACATATTTTGCAGCTGTGCATAGCATAGGATAGAAACCTAAGCAAGAATGTACCCCCCCACCAGCTTATATGGTTCTGGTTTGTTACACCTCCAGCTCACTTCCCATAATCATTCCTCCCTCCTCCCCCCGTTACTTATGACAGCCGGAAGAAGCAAAGCAAAGGGAGAAAAATCTTGAAGGCTGACATTCAGCCCTCCTAGAAAAGAGACGTTAGTCCTAAAAAAGATAAAAATAGAAGGTAATAGAAAATATACATGTAACAGCAACATACTAATATTTAGGGTTTATCAGGATATTTAATACGAAATGCCTTGATAAGTGTAGGAGCTCTAACATCCTTCTCATTCACCCACTCAGCCTGGGAAGGAGGAAAATGTTTCCAAGCAACCAAATACTGGAGTCGACCCTTTCGTTTTCGAGAATCCAAAATTTCTTTAACTTCAAAATGTTGTTCACCTTCAATTAGCAATGGTACAGGGGGATCAACCTGAGTTGGTCTCAAGTCAGAGGTATGTTCAGGTTTTAACAAACTAACATGGAAAACAGGGTGGATCCATCGAAGAGTTTTTGGTAATTTCAGTTGGACAGCCACAGGGTTCACAATTCGTTCAATTGAGAAAGGTCCAACATACTTAGGTCCAAGCTTTTTTGACTTTTGTGTAGTCTGCAAATATCTGGTGGATAAAAAGACCTTGTCATCCACTTGATATGGTTTTTGCGGAGTTCTCTTTTTATCTGCAAATTTTTTATGAGCTTGATGAGCATCATCTAATGCTTTAGGGGTAACTGGCCAGGTAAGCTGGAGCTGTGTTATCCATTCATCTAATGACTGAATGTAAGGTTTCTCCCATGGAAGCTCGGGTATGGGTACAAAGTCTTGTCCTGAAGCTACTTTAAATGGTGTAAACCCAATACTATTATGTACCGAATTATTATATGCCACCTCAGCGAATGGCAATAGGTCAGTCCAATTATCTTGCTTATAATTTATATAACATCGAAGATATTGTTCCAGTACCAAGTTAGTTCTCTCACAAGCCCCATTGGTTTGTGGGTGGTGGGTGGAGCTTAAGCCCTGGGCAGAGCCCAATAACTTCAGGAACTCCTTCCAAAAGTTTGAGGTAAACTGGACACCCTGTCTGAGATTATGCGTTTAAGTACTCCATGTAACCTGTAGATATGTAAAATAAACAGTTTAGCCAACGTTTTTGCAGATGGGATTTTCGGACAAGGTATGAAATGTACCTGTTTGGAAAACAAATCGGTTACTACCCAAATAACTGTATTCTCCCCACTTTCAGGTAATTCCACTATAAAATCCATAGAGAGTTCCTTCCATGGAGCCGTTGGTCTAGCCACATTTTGTAGAAAGCCTGCTGGTTTACCAGGAGGCCGTTTGTCTGAGGCACAAATAGGACAACTAGCTACATAAGTCTCAATGTCGTTTTTCAAGGTAGGCCACCAAAATTGCCTTTTAACCAAGTGTAAGGTTTTCACGAATCCAAAATGACCAGCAGCTTTAGAGTCATGAGCTTGCTGTAATATTTGGTTTCTCAGCTTCACTGGCACATATAATTTGGCCCCCACCCATGCCAATCCATCTCTAGCCGTACAGTTATTTGAGTGAGCAAGGAACCAATCATCCAGTTTTTAGAGCATCTCTTAACTGTGCAGTCAAATCATTTGATAAATCAACCTCCTTCTTTTTCTGGGCTCTGGTAACCACTGGAGCTGCCAACTGTTTGGTTGGGACAATCGGCCGTACCACTTCTTGGTGAGCATTATTATATTGAGGTAATCTTGATAAAGCATCTGCCATGAAGTTCTTCCCCCCGGAATGTACTTCAATGAAAAATTAAAGTGCTTAAAGTACTGCGCCCAGCGAACTTGCTTGGGAGACAGCTTCCGAGGCATTTTCAAAGCCTCCAAATGTTTAAGATCTGTCCACACCTCAAATGGGTGTTTTGCCCCTTCTAAGAAATGCCCCCAGGTTAACAGAGCCCAACGAACTGCAAAAGCTTCATTTTCCCAGATGACCCATCTTCTTTCGGTTTCCGTTAGTTTACGGGAAGTATATGCACACAGTTGCAGAGTCCTCGTATTGTTTGCTCGTAGTAACACCGCCCCGACTGCTATGTCATTCACATCAGCTTGGATTACAAAAGGAGCATCCATGTCCAGGTGCTTGAGTACTGGTTCAGCAGCAAACAGTCGTTTCAGCTTCTCAAAAGCGGCTTGACATTCCAAGGACCACTCCAGGGGTTTACTAGGCTTTGGTTTCACCTCCCCTTTGGTTTTTAGGAAATTTGTGATAGGCATTGCAATCTTCGCAAAAGCAGGGATAAATTGATGGTAAAAATTAGCGAATCCCAAGAAACTTTGAAGTTGTTTCCTGGGGCGGGGAGGGGCCCATTCCAAAATGGCATGAACCTTCTCCAGATCCAATTCTATGCCATCATGTGAGATGCGATAACCTAAATAGTCAATTTTTTCCTGGTGGAATTCACACTTGGATAACTTTGCA
This sequence comes from Pseudonaja textilis, assembly GCF_049901715.1. Classification (NCBI taxonomy): domain Eukaryota; kingdom Metazoa; phylum Chordata; class Lepidosauria; order Squamata; family Elapidae; genus Pseudonaja; species Pseudonaja textilis. The sequence goes on from NC_141993.1 coordinate 12,496,808, forward strand.
TACAGCTCAGCAGCTCGAAGTTTTTCCAGAACTGACCGCACTAGTTTCACATGTTCATCACGAGTCTCCGTGTAGATAAAAATATTATCAAGATAAACCAACACCCCTTTGTATAGATGTTCATGCAACACCAGATTGATCATTTGCATGAATACTGCAGGGGTCCCCTGTAGGCCAAATGGAAGAACGTTGAATTGGAAACAACCCATTGGGCAGTTAAAAGCAGTTTTCCATTCATCCCCTTCCTTAATTCAAACCCGGTAGTATGCTTCTCTCAAGTCGAGTTTTGTAAAAATTTTCTCTTTGGCCAAGTGGGCCAACATATCCTTCATCAAGGGGAGGGGGTACACATTCTCCACTGAAATAGCGTTCAGGTTTCTATAGTCGACACATAAATGAAGGGAGCCTTCTTTCTTTTCACAGAACAATACTGGGGCTGCTACCTGGGGTCTAGCGGGTTGGATGAAACCATGTTCCAAATTCTTATCGATAAATGACCGCAGCTCTTCTAGCTCCCGCGGTGTCATCGAGTACAGTTTTGGTTTTGGGAGTTTCAACCCAGGTAGAATTTCAATACTGCAATCTGTTGAACGATGGAGGTGGGGAGCTCATCCGAGGCCTTTTCACTGAATACCTCCTTTAAGTCCCAATATTCCTCCGGAATTTTCTCCTCCCCTTCAGGTTCTCGGTGCCAGTGGAGGCCAATTCAGTGGGATTCTTGAGTTTCGGTTGAGATTGCCCCTCCCCTTCTGGGCGCTGGTCAGTATGTATGCGCAATGACCCTCTCCTCTGATCAACGTGGGGGTTCCATTTCCGGAGCCAGGGCAAACCCAGTATTAGGGGCCGCTCCATCCCAGGAGCCACGATAAAACACAAAGTCTCTCTATGCTTCCCCATTGTCATTTCTATTGGTTCTGTTATGAAATGTGCAGGGCCACCCCCAGCTACCGATCCATCCAATTGACAAAAGGCTATGGGCATTTTTAAAGTCTTCAGCCTTAAGCCCATTTTCTCCACTTCCTCCGAGCTGATTACACACCTTGTGCACCCAGAGCCTAACAAGGCAAGCATTTCCCCTTTGGCTCCCGACGTGGGTACCCTTAATCTCACTGGAATGGTCATAGGGCCCTTGCTTGGGCTTACCAGTGAGTTGTCTTCCGATTTGGATTCACTGTCTTCAGAAGAGGTTGGAGTTCCCAGCTCCTCTCCTTTTGGAGGGGCGATCTCTACAACCTCCTCTGGTTTAAGCGTCATTTCGCAAGGCTTTGCTGGGTTTTTTTCAGGTTTCCTTCCTCCTCCTGGTGCCCCCTTTGGTTCTAGCTTGGCACGGCAATCTGCAGCCCGGTGACCTTCCTTCCCACATCGGAAGCATGCAGTGGTCTTGGGTTTTGCTGCCATTCCTCCCTTTTGAGGTTTTAAGGCTTCTCGGGGGCTGGTGGGGAGGATTTGCTCCAACCACCCCCTCCGGTGTCTGTTTTGTGTCAGATCAATTTCCACCTCTGCCACCAGCACGTACCACAGCTGCAGCTCACTGGGGTCTCTTCTGGCAATATAGCTTTGATAAACATCTTCATTCAACCCATCTTTAAAAGCTTCTATCAGGGCTCCCTGGGACCAGCCTCGAATATGACACGCCAGCTCTCTAAATTCCTGGGTGTAGTCGGCCACTGATCTCTGCCCCTGATTTATGGTCTTCATCCTAATTCTGGCCTTACGTGTCAGCAAGCGGGTCTTCAAACCTGGCCCACAGCGCAATCCTGAACAGGTCTTAATTCATCAGCTGAGGGGCATTATCATTATGCAAAGTCACCATCCACTTTGCAGCTGTTCCCTCCAGAGCCCTGGTAACACATCTAACTTTGGCTGCTTCTGAGGAAAAATCCCCTCTGTATTCCTCCATATGGCTCCAGACTTGTGCCAGGAAGAATCCTAACTCCTTGGGATTCCCCCCCCCCCCATTTTACTTCCAACGGAGGCACCTTTGGAGTTCTACGTCTTCTGGCAATTACTCCTCCCGCTGGGCCCCCCCGGGGCTGCTGCTGCCTGTTGCGCTAGCCCAGGTTGATTTATGGGGGTGGCTGCTCTGAATCTTCTGGCTGGGGCTGCCTCCCCCTCCTCTCCCTCATGCCTTTGATCAGTTTGAGGTTCTCCGATAGCTTCATTTAGAAGATGCATGGCTTGAGTTAGTAAAAAATTCTTTCTTTCCTTCTCCTGCCATGGCTCCTCTCTTCCACGCCGACGGGTAGTGGTCACTCCTGGAGGAGGCTTTTCCTCAAGGTCCTTCCAACCGACTCCCAGGGACCATTTGGGTTTTACAGCTGGTTTTTCCCCAAGATTTAGTTCTGCTAACAAGTCGGCTTCCGCTGCTTCCTCTTGCAGCAGAGAAATTTGTCCTCCAGTTGCTCCCAGGTCTTCATGGTCGCTGGCTGGATTTGACATTGTGTTCAGATCCCCTCGGAAGAAAATTTATTATTTCTCCGGGTGGGCTGCTAATGTGGAGATTCAGAATAATGTCAGCCTGTGCTCCATTCAAAATCCAAGAAAGAAATACTTAGACTCTTTTAATCAGAGAAAAGATATCTTTTACTGGAAATCAAGTGGTAGCAACAAAAGAATCCTGAATCTGAGAAAATGGGCACGTAAATCACATATACAAAGTAATGGCAACGTTCCCACCCCCAATAGTTCAATTGGCTCATCGAATTAAAAGTTGTGAAATGTCATCAGGTGGGCATCTCCAGGTGGTGATGAGGCTTCTGTCCGTTGACCTTGACATAGTTTGATAAAAGGTTTGCAGCTGCGCATAGCGTAGGATAGAAACCCAAGAATGTACCCCCCCCTCAGCTTATACGGTTCTGGTTTATAACACCTCCGGCTCACTTCCCATAACCATTCCCCCCTCCTCCCCCCGTTACTTATGACAGCCAAAAGAAGCAAAGCAAAGGGAGAAAAATCTTGAAGGCTGACACTGAAGGCTGCAGCATCCTTCCTTTAAGATTTTTCTTTTTCTTTTAGGGGAAATATTCTGCCTTTTTAATATTTCCTAGAATGTTTCATTCTTCTAGGAGATGAGTGGCTGCTAACTTTCTACAGTACGGCTTTAGGATGTTTCAAGGTTTGGTTACTTCGGCAGGCAATTTTTGATGACTGGTAGGAGCTGTACAGAGACAGCTACAAAAAAACCAGGGCATGTAAGACGAGATGTTTTCTATTATGAAGGGTATGCTATGACAACGTTTACACAGACGCGCACCACATTTTTCAGTTGAACTGTTACAAGGGCCACCTTCTTCTGTGGTTTACCACTTTATCTAGGATGACAGTGTTTTTTTGCTGGAAATCTTCATTAAATTATGGATGGCCCATTTCTTAACTCCCATTAGCTCCCGCATCTAGAGCAAGGCTGCTCTTCAGTCTTTGGATTATATCCAGGCAGGGCCAAGTAATGTGTATCTCCAATGAGACTTTCAGAAGCTTCCTAGCCTCTGGACTAGAAGAGGGTGGGGGAGTTTTCAGAACAGTGTTGTCTCCACACACCCCTGCCCCATTGTGATAAAATGACTCTCTCTTTGTTTTCAAGTGTTTCAGACTTCGATGATAAATTTAGCCTGCTTTGAACCAATCTCAGTCTTCTCAAGCCTGATAGTGACAGGTTTTGCCTCCCGCTGTCCTCAGGAGAATCCCTGGCTGTCAGTTCAGTCTTAGATTACCAAACTGCTAACTAACTGCAAATTGTTCCGTGAATGGGAGACATCCTTGCAGACAGAGCATCCCAAGAGAAGAGCTCTGTATCAATAAGCAACCTTCAATCTGGCCAATATGCTGTTTTTGTTTGCTTCGTTTTGCATTTTTAACATTTCTGGCACCGCAGCCAAGTTTCAAAATCCAAAACAACCATGGGAAAACATCAAAGGTCTTCTGTTAGCAGCTTTTCATCAATGACCTTCAGAAGTTCTTCTTTCTCATCCCCATGGGTTTTGAACCTGTTGTCTTTGGACAAAGACGTGCAGGCATTGGAGGAAGGAAGAGAAACTTTAGCAATGCTGGTAAAGTTGCTGCAATTCAGTAATAGCTGAATCTGAGCATGAAAAGGACAACACCATGTTGGGACTTTCTCTGATCTTAGCAGATGCTGGTCCTACCAAGAGTCAGTCTGAGAAGCTTTCCTGCCCAGGACATAAAGTGATGATGAAAACTCCCATGACATTTCAGCAGCACAGGGCAACTGATTAAAAAAAAAAAAGCAGAACATCTAAAGGAAAGTTGGCAGTATGATTTTTTTCATATGGATTTACAACATAGGTCTCAGAAACCTTATATTCTTAGATTAGATTAACAGAGTTGGAAGGGCCCTTATAAGTCATCTAGTCCAACCCCTGCCCAAGCAGAAGACCCTACACTATTTCTGACAGATGGCAGTCCAATCTCTTCTTGAAAGCCTCCAGTGATGAAGCTCCTACAACTTCCAAATGCAACTTCTGCTCCATCAGTTGATTGTTCTCACTGTCAAAAAACTTCTTATTTCTAGGTTGAATCTCTCCTTGATCAGCTTCCATCCATTATTCCTTATCTGGCCTTTGGATGCTTTGGAGAATAGCTTGACCCCTTCCTCCTCTCTGGGGCAGCCCCTCAAATATTGGAAGACTGCTATCATGTCTCCCCTGGTCCTTCTCTTCCCTAGACTAGCCAGGCCCAGTTCCTGCAACCGTTCTTCGTATGTTTTAGTCTCCAGTCCCCTAATCATCCTGGTTGCTCCTCTCTGCACTTTTTCTAGAGTCTCAACATCTTTTTTATAGTGTGGTGACCAAAACTGGATGCAGTACTCTAGGTGAGGTCTTACTAAGGCTTTATAGAGTGGTATTAGTGCCTCACTTGATCTTGATTGTATATTCGTAGCTCATATACCTTAAGCTAGAAGGTACTTTTATTCTATACAGGTAGTCTTAGCTTAGTGACAGTGGGTTTGTTTAATGACCATGGGTTTGTTTAATAACTAAGATGTTTTGCTTAATCATTGCAAGGATTCACCAAACACCCACTGCAAAAATAGGGAAATTGGATCGGTCACTTGAGCGAGCTGCTTTACAATTGTCATGACTTATGACCGTAACAGATGGGCTCCATTACAGTTGTAAGTTGAAGGCTACCAGTAATTAAAAAGAAAGACTGAGATAACATTAAAAGGGTCTTTGTATGCTAAGAATGACTCCAGCTCAACTGCATTGAAGCCCAGAAAAGTCCAAAAGAATTCAGATTCTAATTGGTAGTGACTCTGAGAGAGGGAAAACAATGCCATATAATATTGATAAGAAAAAGCAAATTTAGTCAAACAACAGATGCCTCTAAACTCATTGTTGCTCTGTTGTTGCTATAATTATCTTTTTTTCCCCTCCTCCTTTCTCTATATATCCTCAGTTATTACTAGATATTTACACCAGCATTTGTTAAGCTGCCTATCCCCAGAGTAAAGTCAGCCCTGAAAAAGTCCTTAGCAGATGGCTCATGTCTCAATATGAAATGGAAATGTATGATTTTTACAGATTAACTTAACTTCATCATCTGGCACCCATGGTAGAAAAGTTCCCTTCCTCCAGAGGTGGGTATTCAGCAGGTTCTGACCAGTTCTGGAGAACCAGTAGTGGAAATTTTGAGTAGTTGGGAATATCTTTCCCCTACCATGCCCACCAAGCCATGACTACCAAGCCAAGCCATGCCCACAGAACCGGTAGTAACATTTTTTGAATCCCACCACTGCCCTCCTCCCAATCATTCTAGGCAATGCTGGGGACATGGTGGCTTCTCACTGCAGCTCTGAGGCTTTTCATGATTCCTGTAACTAGGATGCACATTTCATAAATAGTGTGGAAAGCCTCCCCACTCCCCAGAAGAATAAAATATTTTGGGAAATATTTTAAAAGGCAGTATAAAATATTTCCCCTAAAAAAGTAATGAAAAAAAAAAATCTTAAGGGAGGCAGAAACCAGCACCAGTCACCCTGCTCCAAGCAGAAACTGAGGAGGCCAGCTTTAGAAATGCAGCTTTGGTAATCCCTTCAGAAAGACTGGGTCAGACAGAGACTCCAGATAAGCAACACAATTAGGCAAGTCGTAAGTGACAAGATTAGCTCAGACAAACACCCAGGATTTGCATTTCCCCTTTTGCCTATAGAGCCAGCCATGACCCCATAGGAATCTGACAACAGCCAATAGAATATTAAAGGACTTGTTCTTGCACAGGAAGCTCAAATACAAAGCTCAAAAGAAGGTATAAAAGCCCACCCACTCTCAACTCCATTTTATCAGCTGTCCCAGAATCACATGTGGGTGGTGGTTCTGCTTCATCAATTATGAGAACCTTTCTTTCCAATCAGCCTCCACCCTCCATTTTATCTCTAGTGCCTTTCTCCTGGCTTGGAACTGGATTTTTCTTCTGACACTAAGATCTTGGATCCTGGATCCTGACCGTTAGCAGTGGCATCCCCTAAGGATGATCCAGGTGGATGAAGGAGCCCCAGAATGGGTGGGAGAGCTGACTCTTCTCAATCATGTATCTTCAATCGTATCTGCAGTCAAGATCTCCATATCTACCAAAATTGTTTCTAAAGCTCCTTCCAAAACAGAAGTATCATTTTGCAATCTCCAAAAGTAAATTCACCAGTGAAGCCTGAGTGCCTTCCAATTTCTAATTCAAATTAAATTTTATCTTTTTAAAAAAAAATATCAGTTGCTTTGGACAGCTAATAAACCAAGAATGTTTTCATCTTATTCACCTTATTTTTTCTTCAATCTCATCTTACTGAAAGTCCAATGGACTTGGGCATCTTATCAATTCAAATCCATAAATAGTGTCATGGCCACCCCGTGCCTGTAGAAAACTCATTTGGTACAAGGCCAGACATTTCATCCACCTTGAGTTTAATTTTATATATAGATGTAGATATATAGGTAGATATAGATTAGATGATAGATAGATAGATAGATAGATAGATAGATAGATAGATAGATAGATAGATAGATAGATAGATAGATGGATAATGATAGGTACATAGATAATTAAAATTAAAGTCAAGTTGGATGAAATGTCTGGCCTTGTGCCAAAAGAGTATGTATAGATGTATATATTTGTGTGTGTATATATGTGTATAGATGTATAGATGTGTGTATATGTATATTTATATAATCTCCAATGCATGCCTCATCCCATGGAGGCAATTTTAGAAACCAAAATTAAATAGCTACTCTTCCGTGTTTGATGCAAAAGGGCGTCCATGTAGATCAACTTCTCCGTCATTCCCCCACGGATCTCTTCCACCCCGTCAGGCAAAATCATTACATGGAACAGCTGACAGACCGACAGCAAGTTCATTTTTCAAATGATATGGTGTGGTGAAAGCAATGCTGTCCAGGATGAGTGATGAGAAGAAAAGGGAGGGGAGGGGAGGAGGTGGGGAGAGTTCAAGACAGGCAAAGCAGGCAAAAGAATAGAAGAAAGAAACTGAAGGGGCAGAGACCCCAAACTAGTTCAACAAAGTCTGGGCCTATTTAATGCGCACTGAATACAGAGATTCTGCCATTAGGGAAATCGGAAAAGTGGGGAATGGAATGGAATGGGTTTTCTGTATTCTGCACAGAAATGGATTTATAAGCTGTAGAGATGCAGATAGATAACTCAACAAGACGTCCATAACAAAGTACATTTATTGGTTCATCAGGTATCCTCATAACTCACATTTCTGATGAAGTTCTTCTTTAATGACCAATCCTTTGCATATCTGCCTTATAGATAAAAGATGGTTATCTCCTAACCCATCTCATAGCGATAGAAAACAGCTGCCATGAGTTAGAGAATTCAGGCAAAAGTGAGGAAAACTCCCCCAACCCATCGAGGGTCAAATTAGTGACCAATTGGCATTACAGATGTGGCCACGTGACATGAATGACATTTCCCAGGATACCTTTAACTACATTTACCATGATGCATTCCCTTAAGGGAACAGCTCATAATTCCTAATTAACTATCCAATTCCCATAGACTGTCTGGGACAGCACACTCCCCACCTGGAATTGTAAATTCCACTATTAAGAGAAGAGAAAAAAACTTAACTATAAATTAAGATAAGCAGTAAACAGTAATACTATGAATAGCAGATAACTATATAACTAAGACAAACAGTTAGCTATGTAACTAAGAAAAGCACTAAACATTAATAAAGCATCAAACAAAGCAAAGCATGCAAAGCTTGAGGTTCAATCTTCAAGTTCGGCCTCTTGGTGCAAGTCTGCTGGTCACCTCTGGCGGCCTTTTAGGGTGGACAGGTACTCTTGGTGGCAAAGGTGAAAGTCTGGTGGTCGCTTCTGGTGGCCTTTTAAGGGCGTCGGGAAGCTGTTGGAAAGGATGTTCTGGAGACATATGCCCATGTAGAGCATCTTAGTGGATCTCTGGTGGTTGCTGATGACCGTTTAGGGTGTCCTAGCGAAAGTGATCGCTCGCAGCCTTTTAATCTGGAACGGCATTCTTGTTTTTGATGGTGCTAAAGGGCGTCGGAAGGGTGTTGGAATGGATGGTGCTAAGGCATTTGCCTGGGTTGGAGCCTGCATCTGATCGTCACTGACAATTCCTACTATCCCCCATCCTAGTGGAGATTTGATGGCCACTGGGCCGTCTACAGGGCCAATGACTGACTCGGAGAAGAGAAAGGCGCATGGGGCATTATTTCCCAGCAAGAGTAGGATCTCAGCCTCCAGGTCTAGAGCAGGGAAGTGATGAGCCAGGTACTGTAGGTGAGGTATGCTACTTATGTCCTCAGGTGTTGCAATCTGACAGCGGTTGTTCAGCACCCCATCGCATTCAAATACGGGCAGTAGTGGGAACCGGGAACTTCCATCCAATGACTCTATGCAGAGTCCAGTAGCTCTCCTCCCTGCTGTGCTTCTTGGTCCATGGCACGTTGATACAGTGAAGGGAAGTTCATCCTGTTGCTCCTCAAAGAGGTCGAAGAATGCGGGTCTGGCCAGGGTGCAGGTGCTTTGAGTGTCTATCTGCACATACAGTTTCACGGCATTTTTGGGGCATCCTTCAGGGTACACTTTGGCTAAGCAGATGGGAAGACACGAATGAGGGCATGGTGAGTCAGCGCACAGTGCTGTGCAGTTGACACTCATCCTTGGTTTTGGTTGTAGTTTGGCAATCTGCTGAGGAGCCCTGCATGCTTCTGTGTTACGTTGAGGCCCCTTGTCCGAAGGAGGGCTGCAGTGGCAGCTTGGAGTCTGGATGCAGTGCAGTTGGGTGCTGGTCACTATGGCATAAGTCGGATTGCACTCTAGCTGTACAGTACTTGGACGGGTGTTTGGATTCACAACACTTGTAGCAGTATTGGTATTCCCTTAGCAACTCTTTTCGTTGGTCAGTGATTTTACTGCAAACCCAGTGCAGCTGTTCAGCGAGTGATGAGTATGGTGCATAGGACAAAACTGTATCCTCCTTGTATTCGGAGATCTAAATTGGGTTGTATCTGATGAGTTCTCTCCCCAACTGTGTGTGGATGAGGAGTCGATCTTGGTATTATGGACAACCAATGAAGGGTCTTTCCCTGGTAGTGTGCATAGGGCCTGAGGGCGATATATGGTTGCTGTTGTATATTCTGTCATTAGGAGGACAAACAGCTCTGAGTCCATGGGCCCGGTGTGTGTTGCACACTGTCGCCTGGTGGGACACAAATTCTTCAAGAAGTGTGAAGTGTATAAAGTGATGGCGACCCTTGGTCATGAAGGTGTCAGACAACTGGAACCACTTTTCAAGTAGCACCTGTGGAAGTTTTCGAACAGTTTTGTTCTCTGTGTCAATGTGATCAAGACAGGTGAGTCCCAGTAAGTTGGGATCTCATTGTGCCAGCCTCAGCTGGACAAGTATGTTAGTGAGGTCTATGATCCAGTGAGGCTTTTTGACAGGAATTTTAGGAAATCTGTTGAGGCTATCCAAGAGTGTTCCTTCTACGTCCTTAGAAGCGCCATACAGTTCAAGCCTTTTCCATGATAACCATAGGGCAGCGGCCGGGTCATCTAAGTGGGATGCATAAAGTGCCCTCGGTATGTCGAGAGACTGTGGCCCTAGCCATGCTATCAAGTGTCCAATTATTTCATCAGGGTTCAGGTGTGCTGCCTGAACGGGGTGCAGGAAAAGTTTCTTCCATACTAGATACTTGCTGCCTGGCTTGTCAGAGAATTTGCGAACTCCGTTGGCATGCAAATTTAGCTTTCCACTCTGTACAGCCAAGTTTCTCCAGTGTCAGCATTTTCTGAGTTGGGGAAAGGTATTGACATAGAGGGTTAGTCTCCTGGATTCTCATAGGGTGAGTTCGGGTTGTAAGTCAATGACGGGTTGTAGTCTTCCTCCCGGTACTTATGGAGGATGTCGTTCTCCCATACTGGGGACAATGGTCGAGTGTCACGCTGCTGTGTAGGCTGGGCGCGGTTACCTTGTGGTGCCTGGGAGCCGGATTGGTATTGAGGTTGTGGCCGGAATGCTGCTGCCTGTGGATTGAGTGTGGCGGTTGTTGTTGATGGCATGTCAACTCATCAAGAAGTTGTTGTAAGCACTGGTGGGCTAAGTTGCTCAGCCAGCAGGGCATGAGACGTTGTGGTAGGGTTGCTGATGCTGGGAAGAGAATCTCGGACCTTAATACTACATTTCCCAGGATACCTTTAACTACATTTACCATGATGCATTCCCTTAAGGGGACAGCTCATAAATCCTAAGTAACTATCCAATTCCCATAGACTGGCTGGGACAGCACAATAGGAGTATCTTAGTATCAGGTATGGCTGACTATGAGCCTAGTAGACATGTAAAAACTTACCCCAGGGATGCATGCGAAGGAGGGGTTTTTTTAATGCAGTGGGTTTTGCAGATACTAAAGTCATGGAAACATTGACTTACAGAAGTCTATACTAGATGTTTGCTGAGTTGTCACTATATGCCTCTTCCTTCCTGCCCTCTAATATTTTGTAAAAACCCTGGAAGTATACAAAGAAGGTGTTCTATTTCACTCCAGATGGGCTGCAATAGTGCTTGGGACCTGTTGTTCTGATCCAAGCCTTGTTCCAAGGAAACAAACACGAAACAGAGGTAACAGCAAAATCTTTCAATGATTCTTTATGAATTCCGTTCCTTCCCAGTTAAAAGGCTGTTTCAAGCTAATTGTCTCTGATAAGAACGAGCCTCACCAAGGTTGTGCAAGGCTGCCAAGAACAACAGGTAAAATTGCCAAGAAGCATTTCAAATACAAAGAGTCTCCAAACACCAACTAAGAGAGTCTGAACGTCCACAAGGTTTGAGTGCAAAAACTTCTTTGCTTCCTGCAAAGAACTCCAGTTTCTCAGCTAGCTTTTATCTCTTAAGGGAGGGGCCATTACCTTGCAGCCTTACTCCCAAGTCACCCATGCTACTGCAGCTGCTCTTTCCTTCGAGCAGCCCTGTACGCACACACACTGGGCACAGGCTCCTCGGGGGCCTCTTCATCACTGCTGCCAGCCTCCACAATCTCCGAAGGCAGCCTTCCATTCCCTGATGGTCCTGGTCCCATCCCTGCATCACAGGCAGGCCCCTCATCTGAGTCTTCGCTCTCAGAGACCTCAGCCATCCACACCTGCTGCCAGTGAACCACAACACTTGTGTTCTAGCCATCTGTAATACCTAATACACCTTGTTAGGTTGTTTCTCCCAACTGGAATGATCTTTTTTTTGCTTAGCAACAAAATAAATAGCAAGTATTTCTCAAGACCTCTAAATAGATTTAATGAAAAGTTGGGCAAGTGTTTCTTCACCAAACATGCAGCACCAAGGGGAATCCCTCCTAATTGTCTGATTTGTTTGAAATGGCTGTGGTGGCAACTAGAAAAACATCAAAAAGGAAAAATAGATCAAGGATTCACATATGAATATTCATTCAACTCAGTGGCTGAAAGAGAGTAACTTTATGCTCCGGTTTCTCTTCAGATCAGGTAAATCTTTCATCTCCTGAGACATTTTCTGGGCTCCAGCAAGCTAACAAGAAGATGAATCCATTGCCATTCTCCTCAAAATTCATCATTTGGATTTCCAATCAACGCTTTTAGCAGTGAGGAGCTGAGATTAGTACTGATCACACAAGCTCTTCTTGGTACCTCCCTAGCAGCTATTGAGCATTTCAGTCCAACTAGCAAGTTATCAAGTGAAATTGGGCAAAATATAGGAAGATGGTTCTGCTTTGGAGACCGCAGGATTCCAGACCTGCCAAGACAAGAGAGGAAGACTGGAGAATTACTATGATGGAATTGCTACGAAAAAAAAAAAGAAGATTGTGGTTCTGTGGCACAAAGGCTAAAAATTCATGATGCTACAATCTTCTTGATTCCACAGAGGGTAGTTTAGCTCTTAAGATCTTAGCATGAAGACTGAGAGGTGATATCAATGCCTGACTTCCTGAATATAATACTCCAGCTTTTAGAACATGCAATATGCAGAGCTGACTCAGATAGGACATCTTTGCACAGATCTTTCTTAACATGTTCAAACAGATTTTTTTTTCCAGAAATATGTTTATTTAAGCAAGTGCTTGCATATTTAAACGTTGCCTTCAGAGGTGATATTCAGCCAGTTCTGATAGTTTCTGGAGAACCGGTTGCAGAAATTTTGAGTAATTTGGAGAGCCGGTAAATACCACCTCTGGCTGGCCCTGCCCCCATCTATTTGCTGCCTCCCGAGTCCCAGCTGGTCGGCTGAGTCTTCTTTTGTTGCCTGCACAGGAGAACAGAGTTGGAAAGCAGGTTAGTGGGGTGGGGAGAGTATGGGGATTATGCAGTATCCTTCCCCTGCCATACCCACCAACCCAGGCCCACAGAACCAATAGTAAAAAAGAAATTGAATACCACCACTGGTTGCCTTCACTTCTTTTCTCATCTGAGAAGACCTTTATATTTATCTAACATTTATATTTCCTCTATAGCAGGGGTAGTCAACCTTTTTATACCTACCACCCACTTTTGCATCTCTGTTAGTAGTAAAATTTTCTCTAACCGCCCACCAGTTCCACAGTAATGGTGATTTATAAAGTAGGGGACAAAACTCCTACCGCCCACCATGAAAGCTGGAACGCCCACTAGTGGGCGGTAGGGAGCAGGTTGACTCCCACTGCTCTTTAGCCTTGATGCTGTGTATTTTTATGCGTCAGAAACGGGAGGCCGTTGACTCTGATTTAGCTTCAGCTCAGCTCCATATTCTCTCTCTAAATTTCCTTTCCGGGAGAGTCAAGCCTTTCAGTGCTTGTACAGCTTCATCAATGGCCTCTTCCCTCTGAAGTTAATCATGAAGTTCCTGCATCACACTGAGTCATGGTTTGCCTCACTGTGGCTCATCTCAGCCCCCAAGCCATGAGCCATGGCTGAATTCATCATTCATGAGGCCAAAACCAAACAAGTGACACTGTCCTATCACAGAGGTACAGCTATTTGAAATGCATATGGGCACCTTTAGTGAACAGCATGATGGATCAATGAGCTTTCAAGATTCTTAGGGCTTTTCTGTTGTAGCCATGACAGAGTGTGTGGAGGAACAAAGGGTGCCAAGTCACAGTTTCAGAGGGGAAAATGTAGTTTCTGGTACATGTGGGTGCCCACGTAGCACCTGCTGGGAGGACCCCGTGGTCTACTGCATCTTTTCCTGGGGGATTTTAGGAAGAAAACATGTTTCCTTTGGTGCTACCTACATGTTCCTACTTGCTCCAGGTACTTTGCTCTTCTTCTCTAGATCATTACATAGCTGCTGCATTATTATTCATAGCTCAAAGAATAGTCAAGCCTTACTCCAGATGACTTCATGAACACGTCCATGAAGGACAATAAACCTGAAAGGGCTTGTTGTGGCTCTTTTCCAGAATCTTTGTTTAACTTTGTTGAGCTTTCTGAGATCAGGAAAGCCTTAGTGGGGCTACCACTTAACCAGGAACCTCAGGAAAAGAACGTGTGAAATCCCAAGCTTGTAACTTTGGCAAGTTATATTAAAACTCAAAGAATTCCCAGAGGAAAAAAAGGGCAACTATCTGACAGCGGGAGGGCCAGGTGTGAATTACGTCTGCTTAAAAACAGCTGCACTTTCTTAAAAGAAAATGTTTAAGAGAGAAACATTGGAAAGAAACACCAAATGGATTTAGCCACTTGTTCTTCCACCTTGTTTTCTGGGAGTTCCAGAAAAGCAGATCCTTTTCTATCTTCACCATAGGATTCAAGCTACTTTTGGGGTCCTTCTGAAAAACTCACCTCTTCATCAGCTATTCTGGATGGCAAATCTAAAGGGATACCACTGGTGGGAAGGCTTTGTCCCTGTGATTCTGGAGAGGTAGAAACATCTGGACACATCCGTCTTCACTGCTTCTTTTATAGAGACATTCAAACAAAATTCATTTCCCTGATAATTAAGAGATATCCTGACTGTTCTGGCACCGTTTATCTTCAGTGGTTGCTTATAAAGACGAACAGTTCATCGTCGCAACACAGGTACCTAGATTCTGCACGGCAGCACTAAAGATTCATCGGAACCTGGTGAATAACCCGTTATAACTATTTTGTACAATTAATGCATTAAATCTTTTTATGTTATCACCCTATTGTTTTTAGTAGCTAATGGTTTTAGGCCTTCACAATTTAAGGACTAATGTTATATTATAGCTTAAGCTGTGCTCTTCTTTATGTGCAACTGATAGAATACCAAATTATGATTTCAACATAGATTTTATTTGTTATTATTTTATTCCAGAACTTTTATCTCTTTGAGCATTTTTCATTGCATTCATCTTTGATGGTAATAAATCTTTGAATCTTTGGACCACTTCTTCATACAGGAAGGAAGGAAGGAAGGAAGGAAGGAAGGAAGGAAGGAAGGAAGGAAGGAGCAGTTTAATATCCTGGTTAAGGCACCAGACTAGAAACCAGGAGATAGTGAGTTCTAGTCCAACCTTAGCTGTGAAATCTTAGCTGGGTGACCTTGGCCAGTCATTCTCTCTCAGCCCAATCCACTTCACAGGGTTGTTGTTGTGTAGAAAATAGGAGGATGAAGAGTATTAGATTTATTGGCTATCTTGAGTTATTTGAGTTATTAAGAGCCTCGGTGAAGCAGTAGTTAGAGTGCAGTAGGCTGAAGGTTGACTCAGCCTTCCCTCCTTCCGAGATGGGTAAAATGAGGACCCAGATTGTTGGGGGCAATAGGCTGGCTCTGTAAACTGCTTAGAAAGGCCTGTAAAGCACTATAAAGTGGTATATAAGTCTAAGTGCTATTGCTATTTGTAAAAATAATAAATGTGAGATGCAAAAAGGTCCTCAGCCTTTAAATGCTTTAACTTTGCTTAAGGATGAAATAACTAATAATTGCTTCAGATTTTGTAAGTATATGTATTTGTATGTATATGTATATAATCTGTGCGGTAGCTTAATGTCTTAGCTTGTTTTGCAAAAAGGGGGGAAATGTCATTGAGTCTCTTGCCCTGCCAAAACAAATTAGGAACTAAATTGTTAAACTGAGGAAAAAAAGCAGACAGTCCCTGCTGTCACATATCTGCTAAATGAAGCTACCATTCCAGCATTATTACTGGGGCCTAATTGCTTAACTTCCCCCCATCCCTGAGTTAAGGAACATTAACTTAGCAAATTTTGTTAGAACTATAGCAAATTTATTTGAAGCCGCAGAAGCAATGAGTCAATATTAAAAGTGCCTCCCAGCAATGAAACAAACCAAGTACTTTGATTTCTTAACTGGTATCCATCCGGGAGGCATCAAAAAGTACGAAACGTACTAGACAATGGTGGGATTCAAAAAATTTTACTACTGGTTCTGTGGACGTGGCTTGGTGGGCGTGGCAGGGGAAGGATACTGTAAAATCTCCAGTCAGAGGTGGGATTTGCCGGTTCTCTGAGCTACTCAAAGTTTCCGCTACCGGTTCTCCAGAACGGGTCAGAACCTCTCGAATACCCACCTCTGATACTGGGCTTTTTGTTTAGCAAAAGTGGGGATGAATTTCTCTGGAAGTAAAGATAAGGGGAGATATATTTTCTGTCAAAGGTATCTCATGAATTAATGAAATTGTTTCTGGGAAGGGACAATGGTAAAAGATCAGCTTGGATCTGGGTGTCAAGGCAAATAATGGATGGAGAAAACATCACTAGATGAAGAAGACAATGAATTCACTCATATTGTTATGAATGCTCCAGATTAGTTTGAATGAAGTTGAAATATTGTAAATGCTCCAGAGGAGTATAAGCTCCAGTAGTTACAATTCTGAAGCAACCTTGTCTCTCATCCCTACAGATCAGGTATCATCCATTGCCAACTGCACCCAACTTTGTCTCTTCATTCAATCTGGCAGAACTCATAGCCTAAACACCTGGTCTAAATTTTGGACTTTGTTGCTTCTTCCGTATCTCCAACATTTTTCAAGAAGAATAATTCTGGAAAATTCTTAGCATTGGGGATGATCCTAAGCATATGGACTCTGAAATTAAGCATTTGGTAAAAGACCACCATCATGGGATCTCTGGACAAGATTGGGAACTTAAAAAGTATGTGACAAACCTACATGAAGCAGAAAGCTTTTGCGTTCCTAAATCTAGATAAGGAGATAAATATTTTAATTTCATGGAAGAACAGTTCCTCCACCATTGCTTTGGATAAATAATTGGGTAGGAAAATAATTTTCCATGACACATGGTCTCCTCAATTTTTGATTATTATTTTTTATTTCACTGCAAATAACACTCGTAAGCTCATGTTCTTACCAGAATTCTCCCAGAATCTTGAGTTGACATGAAATGACTTCTAATAGATTGAGTGGACACCAAATGAAACCTGGAGGCTTGAGTTTACTGGAGAATGACCACTGGAACCTAGCGTTAATGACTCTAGAATGATTCTTAGAAGTTCAATGCAAATAACACTTGGAAACTAGTGTTCATGACAGAATCAGTCCGGAAGCTTAAGTTGACATAAAATTAGCATTAGGGATGACCCTCAAATTCTCCCTGGAAGTTTGAGTTGATCCAGAATGACTTTTGGAGTCTTCAGCTAATCCCAAAGTAAATTTTGGAAGCTTGGGTTGACACCAATTAATCTGTAGAAGCTAGAGTTGAGTCAAAATGATCTCTAAATGTTTGGGTTTACCCCCCAAATGAATCCTGGAGGTTTGATTTGATCCCTGAATGACCCTTGAAGACTTGAGTTGGCTACCAAAAAAACCACAAAAGGTGACCCCAAATAACCTTTGGAAGCTGATGTTCAAGCTAGGGTCTCTACAGAAGTTTGAGTTGTCCTGAAATGACCTCAAGAGGCTTGGGCTGACCCCCAAATGAACCCTGGAGGTTCAATTTGACCCATAAATGACCCCTGGAAGCATGTGTTGGCCATCAAAAAGCCCTAGAAGTTGACCCCAAATAATCCTTGGAAGTATTGTTCAGACCAGGATCATTCCAGAAGGTTGAGTTGACCTGAAATTATCTCTAGATGTTTGATTTGAATCCCAAATGACTCCTGGAACCTCGAATTGACCAAAAATAACCTCAAGAAGTTGATCCCAAATAACTATTGGAAGCTAGTGCTCATGCCAGAATCACCATAGAAATTTATTTGACCTGAAATGGCCTCTAGAAGCTTGAATTGACTCCAAATGAATTCTGAAAGTTGATTTGACCCCAGAATAACCCATTGAACTTCAGTTGGCCACTTTTGGAATCTAGCCTCTAAATGTAGCACCTAGTAATTTCTGGGCAGAGTGTTACCCTCACTGTCCTTCCCTGGAAGGAATAAAAAGAGCAAGAATTGTAATATAATGACATAAATATAACATAAAATATATAAATATATAAAATAAATACTGTACATTGTTTTATGTTAGGTTTATAACACATTTTTTATACGTGTTTATCTAATTGGACCCTTAGGAGATGCAGTTTCCTGGCATTTTGTCATTATCCCAGATACCCACCTGTTCCTCAGCCTCATTATTTAGGAGTTTTGTCTACATTTGATCGCAGTTCCTCTCTCATTCTTGGACCAATTTCATTTTCATATTGGTTCGTTTCTGAATGTCTAGCTGCTGGGAAAACACAGCCACAGATGTTCACCCATAAGCTACCTAATCTTTTAGGAAACACATCTAATCTCTTAGATGTGGAAATGGGGTCACAATAACCTCAGAAAGGTGGGGGCCTCTATCCAGTGTTCGAAGATTAGTTAGGAGAAGGCAGAAATGGCTAACTGGGGGCTCAACTGGAATTGGCATTTTGAGTGTGGGAGGTGGATTTTCAGTAGTCCTAAATGCAAACTCTCTCCAGAAAAGTCCAGGTTAATGGTAGCACATCTCCATTTGGTCCTTATAATCGATATTACAGGAAAAATAATCCATAAATGAGAGATTGACTCATCAGTAAGGGATTCTATACCAAGAGCAAGAGTATTTGGGCGGTTCCCAATTGGAGGTATCCCAACCTCTTCCTAAAGGGAAGGATGCTGGTTTTGAGGGAGCTATGGGGTTGTCCACAGGGCATGATCCAAAAACATCAAGAAGATGACCAAGGTAGTGTGATCAAAACTCCATCTGTTTTTATAGGGGTTGCACACATCGTGGCATCTTCTCAACTGTGTGGACCACATCTTGCAGACATGGAGACCCAGGGGATTCTTACCAGATGAGAACCATCTGCAGAAGGTTCACTGTGTAAACATCTACCCCAATGTCATCATGCCTTCAATTAGCCTTGTTCCTAGGGGAACAGAACTGGAGGCTGTCCTCATCAATCAATGCTCAGGTCAGTTCTCTCCTCAGCTTCTGCACACAGCTTTTTCTCTGGGTAGGTGGTAAAAGTTCTGCTGGCTTGGCTACTATCATCCTCCTGTCCTCCTTAGCTGTACTGCCTCCTACCCAAGTTCTGGGGCAAAGGGCCTCTGTGTAACGGGGGTGTGACCAGTGGTGGGATTCAAAACCATTTACTACCAGTTCTATGGGTGTGGCTTGGTGGACGTGGCTTGATGGGTGTGGCCATGTAACTGGGTGGGCATGGCCCTTTTTTTGCTTTTTTGCAGCCCCACCCACCCATTTTTGGGCCTTTTGGGACTCAGAGGAGCCTCCTTGGGGGGGGGCATTTTTGCTTCCAGAAGGCTCCCCTGGGGCTCAGGAAGGCAAAAAATGGAGAGGGGGAGCTGTGCCCCTCCCTCAATGTTTTGCCTTCCTGGGCCTCAGGGAATCCTCTTGGGTGAAGCAATAAGACAAGGTAGGGGAATCCTGGCACAACTGATCGTATGAACAGCTGGTTGTCTGGAGGGGGGAAAAAAGAAATACCTTAAGGAGCGAGTGTCAGGTGGGTGGGGTGAGCAAGCATCGGGCGGGTGGGGCAAGCAAGCCAGTGGTGACCAGGCGACTGAGTTGGGGGCATGGCCAACCAGAATTTACTACCGGTTCGGTGACCCATGACAAATCCTTGCTACCGGTTTGCCTGAACCGGTGCGAACCGGCTGAATACTGCCCCTGGATATGATATGTGACAGCATCTTTCTCTCAAGCTCATTGCCATGAAGCTCATGATGGGGTGGAGCAGCTGAAGAAGCCACCCGTGGAAAGATGCTCCTGCTTTCTTCACATCTTTTCAAGTCCTGACCCTCTGGTTGCCATGGTGACTAAACACACCACTCTCCTTGCCAAAATCGTAAACAGAAAAGGAAAGAAAGAGGCTGAACATGAAATAATTGGACATAAAATAATTCCCTTTAGTTTAATTTGTAATGGAAAGAACAACGTGTCTGAATAGAAGTGGTTAGCTAGTACAACAA
Organism: Pseudonaja textilis; assembly: GCF_049901715.1. Taxonomy (NCBI): domain Eukaryota; kingdom Metazoa; phylum Chordata; class Lepidosauria; order Squamata; family Elapidae; genus Pseudonaja; species Pseudonaja textilis. The sequence continues at coordinate 12,516,650 of NC_141993.1, forward strand.
TGCAAACTCGTTTGCCTTCAAGTCTAGCACTTACAATGAAGATTTCTTATTTTCAGCCTGGGGATATTTTCACTCGGCTGAAATAAATGTCATTCTTTTAACCTCTTTAATTATTGTGCCCTCCCGACATATAAAATAAGAACCGTATAATGGATGGCTTTGAAGTCTGTGTGCAAAAAGCTTAATTTATTGTCACCAAAGAAGCACGCTTCAATGCTCCTAAGTTCTCCTATAAGAGTTAAATGTCCAGGATGTGTCTTCAAAAGTGAACGTTATCTGTTTACTCCACCTACTTGTTTTTATAGGGAATCTAAAGAGTATTGTTGCTTAGGAGGTTTGGAAAATAGAGTTCTTTTTTTTTGCAAAAAGGACCAAATTGCGTTTGATGTTTTTCTCAAAACACCTTCTTGGAGGCTGGATTATAAATGTTGCATAAAGTGTCGATATCTTTCTTATTGGCATTTCTTAATGAGTTCAGCAAAGCGTGCCCCATTGCAAAGCCAGTCAATTTGTGTTATCAGGTTGAATTTTCTGCCTCGGAAAATTTGCTGCCCTTTGCACTGCTGGGTTTAATGTGTCTGCTCGGTTGGGGAGGCGGCTTGGCAGTAAGATCCACAATTGTCTGTTGAAATGCCAAAGGCCTCATGAGTCCAGGCCCCTTTCTTTCAGGAACAGTGCAGAGTTGGAAAGGACCTTGGAGATCATTTAGTCAGTGATGGGATTCAAAAATTTTTTACTACCGGTTCTGTGGGTTGGGCTTGATGGGCATGGCAGGGGAAGGATACTGCAAAATCCCCATTCCCTCCCCACCGCACTAACCTGCTTTCCAGCTCCATTCTCCTGTGCAGGGCAACCGAAGAAGACCCAGCTGATAAGCCGGGACTCAGGAGGCAGAGAATAGATGGGGGTGGAGCCAGTCAGAGGTGGGATTGGCCGGTTCTCTGAACTACTCAAAATTTCCACTACTGATTCTCCAAAACTGGTCAGAATCGGCTGAATACCACCTCTGCATTTGCTTCTACCCACTGCTCACTCAGGAGACCTACACCATTTCTGATAAACAGCTATCCAGTCTCTTCTTGAAAGCCTGCAGAGATGGGGCACCCACAACTCCTGAAGGCAATCTGTTAACAACTGGTTAATTGTACTCCCTGTCTCATACACCCTTCTAGGTGAGTCTCATAAACTTTCTTTCCATTGCCTTCAATGGAAGGAAAAATATTTTCAAGTCAGGCTAGCCTTTTGTGACACAAGACATCATGGATGAGTCTCCCACCATCCTTTTTATCCAGGACAGAGCTATTTCCTGAACCCTTTCTATTGTTGGTTGGTGATGATGAAAAATTTGGATCTTGCATCAAGCAGATGTTTTGTCCAGTGGTGGGATTCAATTTTTTTTACTAGCGGCTCTGTGGGTGTGCTTGGTGGGCGTGGCAGGGGAAGGATATTGTAAAATTTCCAGTCAGAGGTGGTATTGGCCGGTTCTCCAAACTATTCAAAATTTCCACTACCAGTTCTCCAGAACTGGTCAGAACCTGCTGAATACCACCTCTGGTTTCATCCCAGGATGGGCCATCCAGTTCAAATTCACCCATTCCTGATATCTTCCAAGTATTTTGGACTTTTGCTGCCACAGCTCTGTACATGCCCCTGGCCATGCTGAAGTTGGGCACAAGGCTGCCTCTCTTGGGCTTTTCTGACTCTTCCAAGACAGAGGACATGCTCCTCTCCAACTTCTTTTTTTTTTTAAGTTTTTATTGGTTTTTAAAAACAAACATAAACAAACAGAACATAAAAACATCAAGCCATCTTCCATACAGCGTGCCGGTTGGTTTACAAATTATTTTGTGCTTCCATTTCGTAGTCTTCAATTAAAATTACATTGCATATAATCTCGTGTTTTTAATCAAAAATTAAATACCTTAGTATCATTATTAATCAATCATTTGACTATACTTTTATTCATTCATGTTTTACAAGATAATCATAATTTACTTAGTTTGTTTTATAACAGTTCATATTATCATCCCAAATCTATCCTAAAATCAGGTATAATAAGAAAGAAGTACATCTTTATATACCTATATTTTTTAGGTATAATAAGAAAGAAGTACATCTTTATATATTTATTATTTTCTAAAAGTCTACATATTTCATTACTGTATTTTATTGTCTAACCATTGATAGAATAGATCCCAAATTTTATAAAATTATTTATCCTTTTGTTCTTTAATTTCAAATGTCAATCTACTCATTTCAGCACATTCCAATATTTTCTTAATGATTTCCTCCTGTGATGGTGTTTTCTCATTTTTCCAGAAATAGGTCTATAGTTCTTAATTTGTAGTGGATCGGCCTCCTCTTTTGGAATAAGTGTAATATAGGCTTCTGACCATGATTTAGGTATCTTCTTCTTTAAAATAACTTCATTCATAACTTCTAGAAATGGAAGATTCAACGATTCTTGTAATGTTTTGTAAAATTCTGCCGGAAGTCCATCTGGGCCTGGTGCCTTTCCATTATTTTGCTTCTTGAGTGCTTCAGTTAACTCCATCATCGTTATATTGCTTTCTAACATTATTTCAATCTCTTTAGGTATCTGGGGTAAATTAGCATTCTGTAAATACTGTTTAACTCTTTCCTCATCAATATTCTCTTGTGTGTATAGTTTCCCGTAATAATCTCAAATAATTTCCTTCTTCTCTTTACTACTATAGCAAACTTGGCCTTGGTCATCTGTTAATTGCAATATTTTCCTTGATTCTTTCTCCTTTCTCAATTTGTATGCTAACCATCTACTTGGTTTGTTTGCGTCTTCAAAGTAGTTCTGTTTAGCACCTCTAATTTTCTGTGCTAATTCTTCTTTTTCTATTTGACCCATTTTATGTTTAACTATATCCATTTTTAGCTTGATGTCCTTTTTCTGTGGCATTTTCTGTAGCTCTTTTTCAAGTTTTTTATACTCATCCTCTAAGGCCTTAGAGGCTAATCTTTTCATGGTATTTCTTTTCCTTGTATGGTCTATTATCAAGCCTCTGGCATATGCCTTCATTGTATCCCATACATTCTGGATTGATGTATCTTCTTTTTTGTTTTCTCTAAAGAAAAAAGCCAATTCTTTCTCCATCCACTGTGTGAAGTCTTTTTCCTTTAAAAGAGTATTATTTAATGTCCATCTAGATCTTCTTTTTGTCCTTTCCATTTAATTGTCATTGGATTGTGATCTGCTCAAGTACTTGTTTCAATATTTATTTCTTGAATATTAGTTATTAATTCTGCTGACATCCATATCATATCTATTCTGGACCATGATAAGTGTCTATTTGAGTAGAAGGTGTATTGTTTAGTTTTAGCATTTCTTTCTCATCATGTATCTTTTAAGTTTATTTCATCTACCATTTTAAAAAAAAATTTAGGGAGAGTCTTTCTGTTTTGCTTTATTGTTTTCTATGCTGTATAATCCAATTTATTGTCTACAATTCCATTAAAATCTCCCATCATAACTATATTAGCAAAGTCCAGTTCAATTATTTTCATATGTAATTTTTTGTAGAATTCTTCTTGTTTGTCATTCAGAGCATAGATTGCAATCAGGAGTATTTTCGTATTATTGTCCATTATTTCCACCATTAGTATTCTTCCGTCATCATTGGTATAAAACAATTTTGCTGGGATGGTCTCTTTAATATATAAAACCACTCCTCTTTTCTTACATTGTGTCAAGGAAGTAAATATTTTCCCTAGTTTTGGCTGTATCAACAATTGTTCATATTGTTTTTTAATATGTACTTCTTGTAGACAAATTATATCAAATTTTAATTTCTCTAATTTATGAAAGGTTTTCCTTCTTTTAACAGCTGAGTTAAGTCCATTTATATTAATTGTAATCAGTTTTTTCTCTTCCATGGTTATATTTTGTAGTTAGGTTTAGCAGCTCTCGTAGATCTTAGTTCACGTTGTTCTTTGGCTTCCACCTTTCCACCTACTGCACCCTCTTCTTTTTCAATCGCCATTTGGCAGTCCCCTTGGAATTCAATTAGTGAAATTTCTTTTTCTGCCTCTTCCTCTTTCCCTCCAAAAACTTCTGTATAAAATAATTCCGCTTTCTCAACTGAGTCAATTCTATGTCTCTGTTCTTGCCATGTGAATATTAAACCTTCTGGAATCAGCCATCTATAATTCACCTCTTTTTAAAGTAGCATTTTAGTCAGGAATCAGTATTCTCTTCTCATCTCTCTCGCTCTTCTGGGTATTTTTTTCAAGACCACAATCTCCTTGTCTTTATATTTCAATGTTTTCTCTTTTGCCACTTGCAATATTTGCGTTTTAATGGCTTTCTTTGTAAATCTAATGTGAACTTTCCTTGGTAAGCTATTTCTCATCGCATATCTTGTGAAAACTCGATAAACCTCATCTATTCCATCCATCATCTTCTCTTGAGTTATTTCCAAAGCATCAGCCAGTATTTCTATCATTATCTCAGCTAAGTTTTGTCCTTTTTCTTCCTCTATGTTTTGGAATCTGAGATAGAATTCTGATCTATCCGTATCCCATCTCAACATACCACTTTTATCTTGTTCAACCACCATTAATCTATTATCAATATCTCCAATCTTCTTGTCTCTTTGTTTATCTTCTTCTTCAATTTCTGGGAAACTGTCATCATACTTCAACATCATTTGTTGGATGTTCTCCACTTTTTCATCAATTTTCCTTGTTCTTTGTTCAATGTTCTCTGTTCTTTGTTCAATGTTCTCTAATCTCTTTTCAATATTCTCTGATCTTTCTTGAATATTTTGAATTCCTTGCATAATCATCTGCAGAGTCACTTTTTCTTGTTCTTTTTCTTACTTTAACATTGTCTGTATTGAACGTTGTCCTCCAGATGGTGGAGAGGAAGAAGTAGAAGTTGAAGAACCAGGAGCTGTAAATTTCCTACTCATTTTAAGCAATTCAAAATCTTCAGGTTCTTCTAAACCTTAATCCAATTGTGAAATAACCAATTGTAGTTTGAAATAAAAATAGTAAAAAAAAGAAGCCAAATAGTAATGATAAAAAAAAAAGGGAGGACAAAATTTCTTCAGGTTCTTGTATACCTTAATCCAATCAATAGTTAGATGAAGAAAAAGGCTTGAAAAAAAAAGGAAAGGAAAAATTCTTCAGGTTCTTCAACACCTTAATCCAATTGAGAGGTCTCAGATAGAAAAGAGTGCATAAAAATAAACCAGAAAGGTAGATGAAAAAACAAAAATACCAGGAAAGGAGAAAAAAAGGCTATCCCCTTAAAAAAAAGGAAACATTAATACTAAAGCTTTCCCTTTAAAATAAAAAGCAAGCTTAGAGATTGGACTTCCAAAGAAAAAAAAGAAAAAACAAAGCTCCAACAAAGCCAAAGATCCAAATAGCTATTGCAAAAAACAAAAAAAAAAGATAAAATGAAATAAAATAAAGCTGGTGAGGAGGGATAGCACAACTTAGAAAAAGTAAAAAGAGCACACTGCACTTTGTTTAATTATCCAAGGCTCTTATTATAACTCTCTTCTCCAAAAACTTATCACCTTTTTTTCCCCTAAGTTTCAACACCAGACTCCAGCTGTTGATAGAAACCCAGAAGAGCACCTGCAATAATACTCTCCCATGCTCTTCCCTCTATCTTATCAAATAGCAATGTCCTTGAAAAAAAGTCTCCATTCTTTCTTTCTCAGCTTTGTCTGGTCACAGGAGAAATAGAATATTTCCAAGCCTCTAGTTGGCAGTGTTACCAAGTTTCTTTGCTTTCACTTTCCCCCTCCTTTTCCAAGCAAAATAAAATAAGAATTAATAAAAAAAGAAAAAGATATTTTAAAAAAAGAAATAACTAAAAGGGAGTCTCTAGCCTAAAATGTTACAAAATCAAAAAGGAGGAAAAAAAATAGATGGAAAAGAAAAAAACAGTCCAGTTTCAAAATCATGTATAGAAAATCCAGCAATGAAAAAAAAAAAACATTACTTTGACATTCCTGTTTAAAATCGCCGCTTAATCATTTCTGTCAAAACTTTTACAGATTCTTTCTTTTCCTTAGGGTGTCCTTTCAGATCTTAGAATAAAGAAAAAGTTCTCACCAAACTGGCACACTCTCTCTTTCTGTTCTCTTTCGTATCGGAGCTGTCCCAACTTCAACAGCTTTAATGGCTGCCTCTTTGCCGCCGGCAAGAAGAGCTTCTCCTGGATCTACCAGGGACTTTGTGGTATCCCTGGGATTGACAGGATGCGCTCTTCACTTTCACCATCTCTTCGGGATGGTTTAGATCCGATAGGACCATCCAGGAGCAAAGATATCGGCAGCGATCTCAGACCTCCAAGATCGCATGCCGTATCGTCGCGATGCCAGCTCCGCCCTCCTCCAACTTCTTCATGACTGTTCTGGCCTCTACAACCACTAGCTGATTATAGAGCAGACAGATTAAACTCCACAAAGGCATCCATACAAAATCTCTTTATTGGTTCATCAGGTATGCTCAAATATAACTCATGGTTACGTCAAGATTCTTCTCAATGTCCAATTCTCGGTATAGCTGACTTTATGGTGTGAAAGGATAGTTCTCTTTTCATTCCTATAATGATGGAGCAATGGGGTGAGGCACCAGAATGCTGCTGGGGTCCAGGCAAGAGTGAAGAAACCTCCCCCAACCCACCAAGGGCCAATTCAGTGACCAATCAGGATTACAGATGTGGCCACATGATATGGACTACATTTCCCAGGATACCCTAACTACATTTACCATGATGCATTCCCTTAAGGGGACAGCTCCCAATTCCTAACTAACTATCCCAATTCCCAAATAACTATAAACTGTCTGGGCAGCACAATGACTAGCAACAGGGATCTTTCTCTCCTTGGAAATTACCCTGTTTGGTTCCAGAGCTTGTGTGGTAGCTCAGAAAGTTTCTTTTTGAGATCCTAGTTGTGCAGGAGATTTAAAAAATATGTTCTTTTTTGTCTTCGGGATAGACTTTTTCTTTTTTAAAAAAAAGAAAACCTTGCACAGAGCGAAAGTATGTTTACATGATAAAGGAAATGGCAAGGTATTTGCCTCCTCCCACCTCATGATGGATGATTCAGATTCCTGTCATCAATCCTTGTTTATCCAGAGAGCAAATCCCAAGAAGTCACATCTTTTGGCTCTCTTATTTCAGACGACTGAATGCTTGCAGTGAATTCTCTTCCTTTGCCACCTCTGTGCAACCAAGATAAAAGCCAGAGTATTGCTTACACAAACAGAGTAAAAAAAAAAAGAAGAAAAAGAGTTATAAAGGAACCGCTCGGCCTTCACTTAAACAAACAAATGGATGAACTTCTTTTTTTTAATTGCCTAAGTTTTGACAGATTATTTAAACAAAAATCACCCAAGGATAACTATATAAAAATAAGGTAGAAAATAACTGCCAATAAAACGTAAGTAACAACAGAACTGAAAAAAATATACAAAATAAATTTTCTGGAATTATTTCTCATTAAAAAATTGTGGTCTCAGTTTCAAATTTTATCTTTAAAGTATGCCCTTTGAAGCGTGAAGAACATTTTCTCCTCTTGATCTGGGCAACCCCATCACTATCCCCTCCATCTGTATTTCTAGCTCAATTGAGACATATTTAAAATGGTTTTGAAGTCTGCCTCTTCATTTAAAAAGCTGTGGCCCTGTGAGCATTTTTACATCACCCCAGTAGAGCTTTACCTGTGGCAGCATCATATCAAAATGAGATCGTTTCATCAGTGTTTGAAAGGATGCTGGGGGTGTGATTTATTGGGAGCTTTGTAGCTCCTCCTTGTGTCAACAGCTCTGGTTTTTGTTGTTGTGTTACATCAGGGGTCCCCAAACTTGGCAACTTTAAGACTTGTGCACTTCAACTCCCAGAATTCCTCAGCTGGAAAATTCTGGGAGTTGAAGTCCACAAGTCTTAAAGTTGCCAAGTTTGGAGACCTCTGTGTTACATCAACCGACGTGAATGAACAATAAACCTGGACAAGGTCTAACATGATAGGATGATCCAAGCCAATGAATTCCTTTTCTTGTACTCTTATTGTCACCTGGAAGGAATCCTGCTTGGCTCCTGCTTGATCTCAGTGCTTCAAAGTCAGCAAGCAACGATGGCAATCAGTTGTAAAGGCCTTTGTTCCATGGGTTTCTTCGTCATCTGGCCACTGAAAAGCACCCAGCAAATTCTAATGCTCTGGTGTAGATTCCTCTCTCTGAGAAACTGGCAGGAAATGTCTGGTTTCAAAGAAGACATCTAAACAGACACCAGATGGTGGATCATATCTACTGGGTCCAAGGCTGCCCAGATTGTGTCCTTCAATGTGCCAGTTTGTTATCCACCTAGTCCCTCTGGAGCAGCCCACTCACTTAAAGGAAATGTTTGATTTGGGGCGAGAAAGCGCCAGCAGACACCTCGCACTCCTCCAAGTAAAAGAGAGCTCAGGGTTTGTTTGGGGGTTTTTTTGGAAGGAAAAATAAAGGAATATAAGTTCTTTTTTCTAAAAAGACAGATTGGGATGGAGTTGCCAGCCGTTCATCCAGCTTGAAAGCCAGAGCCAAATTTTGCCATACAAACCCTTCTTCATCCTCATGAAATCTGTGGAGATTTTGTCAGAGGCACTTTGAAACAGACCAACTCCTCTCATCGTTGAAGATTTTCCAAGGAAAGAGAACGCTCGCCACCTTGAGTTACTTATAAAAGTGGGATTTTTTTAAACAAAAATATAATAACCTAATAATAATATTTATATTTAAAAATATCACACAAGTGCCCACAAGTTATGATAAAATAAAAATCAAGATGGTGGCCGCAATGGGGTGATTGAAGCTCCAGGCAGAGATTCTTTTCTGATCATATGGGAAGCAGAGGATGGTCTTCAGCAGGTTGTGACCAGTTCTGGAGAACCGGTAGCGGAAATATTGAGTAGTTCAGAGAGCTGGCAAATACCACCTCTGACTGGCCTCACCCCCATCTATTCTCTGCCTCCCATCGAGTCCCAGCTGATCGTCTGGGTCTTCTTTGGTTTCCCTGCACAGGAGGAAGGAGCTGGAAAGCAGGTTAGTGGGGTGGGGAGGGAAGGGGGATTTTGTAGTAACCTTCCTCTGCCACACCCACCAAGCCACGCCCACCAAGCCATGCCCACTAAGTCACATCCACCAAGCCACGCCACATCCACCAAGCCACACCATGCCCACAATACCACGCCCACAAAACCACGCCCACAAAACCAATAGTAAAAAAAAAAAATGAATCCCATTGAAGGTAGACAATAATTTGCAGTTATCTTGTCCTCATCCGGATTTTTGCAGCTCAGATCTGAGAATTTTAGGGAAGGGAAAGGGCTGTCCTTTTAATGAGTGCCAAAGATATCAAAACTTTTCAGACAACCAGCCTTGTGAAAATCCAAGACAGAACTCACAGAACCGCTTTCCAGGCCAATATGTACCAAATTTCATTTCAACTAGGCTTCCAGAAGTAAAATTCCTAATTAATCTGTGACCTTTCTTATTCTATTGATTTAAGTCCTGCTTGGTCTTACAGTGAATAATATTTGATGGTATACTGGGGCAATAAAACTGTAACAGCTTGGAAAAAATTAATAGGAAAGCAGCTCCATTCTTTTACAGCGAACTCAATAAACCTGTGCAAAAATATTATTGCAAACTTTGGCTTTCCAGTTGATTATTAGTGGGCCACAGTGTGCTTCGTAAAATGGCACGGAGAGCGCCCTCCATATTTATTGGTGCTTAATGGCAAGAAATCACCCTCTAGTTTTTAGAATGTCCCAACCATCAAGCTGGAAGATAAGTGACTGGGAGGTGGCTCACTGAAGTTTCAATTAGACCAGAGAATAAAAGCTCAGCCAACTGGAAATTTAACTGGAGGCCATTACAAATAAGAGATGCCTTCACAGATGGTCTGTAGAACCTTTTAAACACTCTGCAGGGCTCATTACTGAATATATTTGACGCCTCCTTCCTTATCATGCAATTTGGAGGACGTTTTCATCTGCCTTGACAAAAAAACACGGGCTCTTCCATCTGTTTATTTCTTTTGCAACACGGGATTGTAAAATACTTTGTGGAGACTGATGCAAGATTTGCAATGTTTCTGCTTGCTTCCAAAATCAAAATGGCTCTGTGATGATACATAGGAGGGAGGGAGGGAGGGAGAGAGAGAGAGAGAGAATGATAGATAGATAGATAGATAGATAGATAGATAGATAGATAGATAGATAGATAGATAGATAGATAATAGATAGATAGATAGATAGAAGATGGATGGATGGATGGACAGATGGATGGATGGATGGATATGAGACGGACAGACAGATATGAGAGGGAACCCATATTTGTCATTTCAGGATGAGAATCTCTTGGAAAAGATACTCCTGAACCTTTCAGCTGCCTTCAGAAGCATGGAGAGTTCCTTCTATAGGGATAGATTGAATTGAAATATCCTCACTCCTAATCTCCTTCGTGCTGCTTCTTGTAATCATGAAAGAACAAGCAAGGATGTTTGTGGAAGTCACAGTTGTAAATGCAACCCCTGCAGTTGAACAGCTTCAATGAGAAAGTCCCATGATTTCGTGGGGACAAACAATTGCTTGGGACAAAAATTTTACGTGCACACCTGGCATTTATGCAGTTTCTCTTATTGGTGGTTCTCCCTCTTTCAGAAACAATGGTAAGAATTTTTCAATGATGTGGGAAGCAACCAATGGTGAAACCTCCGGCCAATTTTTCAAATAGCCAGAGTAAGGGGAAAAATTAACTGATTTAACAAATGTTAATAGATAATTTATCCAATGTTGTGAGAGCTACAAAAAAAAACTGTGTTATGCATTTAAGTGTTGTTTCTCTATCCAAGAACATGCAATATAGATTTCATTCCCCAAGATTAAATATGTTGAATCCTCCAATGAAAGACAGCTAAGGAAGACCCTGAATGAGACATTTCAAGGCAAAACAGAATATTTGGAAATCCTTTTCATTTCACAGAGTTTAGCAGATGCTTAACCTTGCTTATTGAGGTTCACGGGACTTAAGGAAAACATAATAGTTCCACACCCCCTATTGATTTGATTAAGACCAACTTCATCCCAGCAAGCAATGCTGTGTGAAGCTAAATAAAAGTACAGCTTTAATATCGTGTTGAAGTTCTTTTCCTCTCTCTGAGAAAATGTGGAATTGACTCTCTGAGGTTCGCAAATGACTGCGTGAAAAAGATACCAGAGTTTTATTTATATCTCGACATCATGGGAAACTTATTTCCTGCACCACTGAATTTGTGGCAAGGTGCTCTTTGCTGTTTCACATGAGGAATTGGAACTTTTCTGAAGGCAAGGTCACTTAATTTAATACACATGTTTTAAATCTCTTTCAACAAACACAGGTCAATGACACTGGAAGTCAGAATTCTTCTCTGGTCTCTTGAAATTAATAAGATTGTGAAGATGAGGAGAGAGAGATGAAAAATGCATGTTGGTTATTCAATCTCAGAAACATAATTTTAGATCTTGACCTTTAACAGTTGATCTACATTTCAGTTGAGTTAGGGGTTTACGTGAAGCTTCTTCATGGGATCCTCCAAATATATCTCACAAGGTCATCACACAGTGTGATTTTGGAATTGTAGACATGGAGGTCTGTGTAAATTTGACTGACAGGCTCATAGCTTGCCCTCAGATTAACATCAAGTTAAACAAGCCACAATGACCGAATGCCAAGCCATAGATTATATTTTACAAACCACAGTGGCTGGAGCCATACTAAGTCAAAACCAACCCACCACATTTCATTGTAGCTTAACAACTGAATATGTAGATCAGGCCATGATGTGAGTTTCTTACTTAGTATTGGGCATAGGGGTGCATTTTTTTTAGCAGTTTGAACAGAAAAAATGGAATGAGAAGAGTTGGTATTTGTGAAGCAGAGATAAAAAGAGTTTCGCCACTTAAACGTCTCCTTTGTATGAATTTAGTGATCCTAAGATCTAACAGACAATGTTCCCCAAAAGAGAAACTTGGAAGGATGAGGCTTGTTTCTCATTTTTGGAATTATATATCACCCAAAGTCTAATATTTTTCAGCTGAAGATCTATGAACTCATCACTATATTTTCTACAGCTAATTTCATTATCCTTTGACTAAAGAGAAATGCAACCGTCAGTGGAGGCTTCTTCTCAATCAGGCTAGCTAAAAATCTAAAGAGAAAGGACCAGGGTTAAGTGCCAAAGAACAGACAGTTCAGTGGTGGTATTCTACCGGTTCGGCCCGGTTCTGGCAAACTGGTAGCAGCAATGAGCAGCGGAGACTGAACCGCTTCTCTCCGCCACTCTGCTGTTGGGCCCACCCACCCGCCCAGGCTTCCATACTCACCTTTATCTTCTGAATTTGAAGCACAGCTGCTTTGCACAACACAGAAGAGTGCTGTGCGGCAGCTGCTGAAGCGACTGGAAGATCGTGCAGGTTTGCAGGAGGTGAGGTAGAACTCCTCTACGCCTCTACAAACTGCGTGCTTGGTGCATACATGCACACAAAACACGCCCACCAAGCCACACCCACTGAACCGTGGCAAAAATATTTGAATCCCACCACTGAGCAGACTCATCAGGCAAGCCTCAAGTTCAGTCCTTGAAATCTCTGGATATGGCCAGGAAAGAGCCAAGTGGATCTTCAGTATAGGGGCAATGCTCAAGATACAGATAGCCATCAACTTTCAAGTTTCTTTAGTGGTGGTTCAAAGTTACAACATCACTGGAAAAAGTGACTTACGACCATTTTTCACACTTACAACCATTACAGCATCCCAATGATCACATGATCAAAATTCGGATAGTTGGTAACTGAGTCATACTGTTGGAGTGTCTCGGGATCCATTTTTGTGACCCTCTGAGAAGCAAAGTCAATAAGTAAATCAGATCACACTTAACAACTGTGTTACTAACTTAACAACTGCAATGGTCCACTTAACAACTGTGGCAAGAAAGGTCATAAATTGGGACAAATGTCTCAGCAACATAAAATTTGGGACTGAATTGTGATCGTAAGTCAAAGGACTCCCTGTAACATCATTCTAAGCTTCTGTTTGACAGTATCTTCTTCAAAGCACCGATTGCACAAAGATACATGCGGAGGCGTCCTATCCAAGGTTGGTTAAGGCTGGCAGTGTGAGAAAAGATATGGCTCATACTTAGACTTTTGCTAATAGGTGGGAGGTCCTTCACCAAGAATGCTGGGATGGCATCCCAGAGTTTCCAGCTATGAAAGACTGGGCTTGATTTCAAAACACCTTCACAGGGTGAAAAGGAAGGAAAAAGCACAGATGCCATGATTGTTTTGGTAGAACTCGCTCTTCCAGTGTCACAAAAATCTTCCTGACTTGCCTGCCTCTTTCCGATTTTGTTGGGAAGCAAAAGTTTTTAATTCTGTAAACAACCTTGATTTCTAGAAAAGACGCTCTGGAGCCATTTTAAATAAATGAAATTTGGCACCTAAAAAGTCTAGGTACAAAACTGTGCTACTATTTTGAGAGAGCTGGCAAGACTTCACATCTCCCCACAGTTCAGTGGCTCATGTAGAATGAATTGGATACACCAAGACTCAGCGCTTTCGGTAATTGTGTGTAGTCATGGGAACTGTGGGGAAAAAAAGCAGCCAAGCACTGAGATTTCAAAACATTTTTAGTTCTCTGCCTTTTGCTGTGGGAAATCAACTGAGACATTACAGATCTGCAGACTTTAGGTTTGCCTGATAAATGACATGATTCTTACAAACGTGTTTCCTTCGGTTCTCTTTGCAATCTGTGCAGTCTCTCTGAGGTCACTGCAGGTGACTTCCCCTACGTTTGTGTCTCAGGTTCACAGCATGTTATTTGAACATTATAAATCACAATTACAACTTGCACAGCCCACCACAGCCACGGCTATGTGTGACTCCTGCCATCACTGTGTCAAAGACCTAACTGGGTCAGCCTAAAAAGAAATAGACCTGAGTGGAGGACAGAAATGAAACCAACACTCAAAGTTCTGCAAATATAACTCACACATCAGGTGGGTTTTGTGTGTGTGTGTGTGTCGGAGGTGGTATTCAGACAGTTCTGACCAGTTCTGGAGAACCGGAAGCAGACATTTTGAGTAGTTCAGAGAACTGGCAAATCCCACCTCTGACTGGAGATTTTATAGTATCCTTCCCCAAGCCACGCCCACAGAACTGGTAGTAAAAAAATTGGAATTCCACCACTGGTGTGCGTGTGTGTCGTCTTGAAGTCTAAATGAATAAAATAGATAATCTAACTAAGAAGAACCTTATTAAATCATTCCAGTGATATGCATAAGTGGGAATGTCAAAGTTGAAGCCAGGTATCATAGGAGAACAAGGCCACCTGGTCATGGGACATTCCAGGAGCCAGTTGGAAAGGGCAGCTCTTGCATTACAAGAAGATGTTGGGGTGTTCCTACTTCTGCCAACCAGTTGCATGGTGAGAAGAACAAGCCTTGGAGCAATTGGAACCCCGTCTCCACAATAGCTGAAGGTCAGGGGTGGTTGTACCAGTGGTGGGATTCAAATATTTTTACTCCTGGTTCTGTGGGCATGGCTTGGTGGGCATGGCAGGGGAAGGATCCTGCAAAATCCCCATTCCCTTCCCACCCCACTAACCTGCTTTCCAGCTCCATTCTTCTGTGCAGGGCAACAATAAGCTGGGACTCAGGAGGCAGAGAAGAGATGGGGGCAGGGCCAGTCAGAGGTGTTATGTGCCAGTTCTCCAAACTACCCAAAATTTCTGCTACTGGTTCTCCAGAACTGGTCGGGACCTGGTGAATACTACCTCTGGGTTGTGCAAACTTCACCAAACAGACATGGACAGTGAAGAAGAACAATTAGTGCTCTTTAATGGCGCAAGTGAGATAGTAGTAATATCTGAAAGGCAATGGTGATCATTGGCTCCATTGTTCTGCTTGATCTCCTCAGCAGCCATAGAATCTGTCAGCAAGGATTATTCTGCCACGATTCTGCCTTTGCTACGGACACAGGAACAAGCCTCTGCTTGGGAAGTCAGCTAGTCCAGACATGGTCTCAAATTGAGGATAGAAGTAATTAGAAGTGCCTGCCCCAACCTGACCTTCTGAGGGTATCTCAGATAGAATATAACAGAGTTCCATACAGCAGACACCAAGACCAAGTTGATGGAAAGTTATGGGTGTAGCAAGTGAGAGAAAGCTGAATTAAAGGAGTGGTGCACCGAGCTAGGACAGCCCTGTTGAGAGTTGTGTTTTTCTTTGACGTGCATTGTACTAAGCAGAGTGCCAGCAGACAACAATAAAATATTATCTGGAGGACAATCCATTTAATAATCATTATTTGGCCCCAGTACTAATATCACTGAGCTCCACTGAATCCACAGAGAATTCATACTTCACGCTTAAGCTGTAAAACGTGCCCTTGTTCAGCTAATACAGCTGTCTCTCCAGTAAAACCAAATGCACGCCATTGTATTAAAAGACACTGAACGTTTTTCTTTCCCATTCCATCCAACTGGAAGATGGGGACCAAAAGTCCTTAAAACAGAAAACAAACAAATGCAACCTTTATTCGTGACTAGGCTAATTAAACATTGATTTTACTAATTAAAATGCTCCAAGGCCGACCAAGTCCTTTGTGCCAGAGGCTATGTGTGTGTGTGTATGTATGTATGTATGTATGTATGTATGTATGTGTGTATGTATATATATATATATATATATATATATATATATATATATATATATATTTCTTAAGTTTTCACGGGTACTTACATGCATGGCATTCAGCTTCATTGGGGTATTTTCCCACGTCATTGTAGTTGTGCTTTTAAAGTTGTAACAATGTTTCGGCAGAATCTCATCTGCCATCATCAGGCTGATGATGACGATCATCAGGCAGACGAACACAATACAGAAGCCTGATGATGGCAGATGAGATTCTGCCGAAACATTGCTACAACTTTAAAAGCACAAGTACAATGACGTGGGAAAATACCCGAACGAAGCTGAATGCCAAGCCTGAAGATGACGAATGAGATTTCATTGAAATGTCGCCAAGACACTTCCAATTTTATGTGGGAGAAAACCCGAATAACCAAACATCCACATCATAGTAGTTGTGCTTTTAAAGTTGTAGCGACGTTTCAGCAGAATCTCATCTGCCATCATCAGGCTTCTGTATAGTGTTCATCTGTGAGTCAGACTTTCACGGCCGTTTCTGTTTTAAATTTGGGGCTAGCCTACTGCTGTGCCAGAATGGTTTTTTCTTCATCCTGATTGGTTGGGAGTCTTGGTCTGTATTTATTGGTCTTGGAGTTTGCTGTGTTCTGTTTGATTGGTGTTTTTAATATCTTCTGTCTGTTTTGTAGCTTTTTTTGGTCTTGATTGGCTGGCAACATTGTATTTCCTGATTGGAGGCTTTTAGTGCAGCTTGGCTCTGAGTAAATGGATGGCTATCATTTATTAGGAAGCTAGGTTTCATCTGGGTTCCTGGTTGGGGTGTGTTGGAGCTGGAGGTATCAGGTGGCATCTGTTTGTGCCCAGGTGTTTGCCTGGCTTGTGGTGTGGAGATTTTTTTGTTTGTGAGTTTCACTATTCACTCAAGTCCTGATAAAAGAAACTCTCAAAATCATCAAAAATAAATACCAAACACCCAAACACCTCATGGAACTAGCAGAACACTGCTTAACCAACACATATTTCATATACAAAGGACAAAGATACAAGCAAATTGAAGGAGCCCCTATGGGATCACCACTGTCACCCGTTATTGCAAACCTGTTCATGGAAGAATTTGAATCCAGAGCCCTAGCCAATGCCACCCACAAACCCAAACTATGGTTAAGATACATCGATGACACATTTGTTATTTGGCCCCATGGAAAAGAAAACCTAAACCATTTCCTAACACACCTAAACAGCACACACCCCAAAATCAAATTCACCATGGAAACGGAAACAAACAAACAACTACCATTCCTAGATGTACTAATCTACAAAAAACAGATGGCACACTAGGACACACCATATACCAGAAGAAAACACACACCAACTACTACCTCAACACCCAATCCCACCACCACCCAGCACAGATAAACTCTGTAGCCAAAACACTAATCGCCAGAACCAAACGCCTGGCAGACAGACTGAAGACTGAACTATGCACCCTGACTAAAGTACTGACAGCCAACAGCTTCCACAAAAGCAAAATCACTGGCCTGATCCACAAAAACACACTGAAACATGATGGAGACCTAGGAGATGAACAGACATATGGAACAACTGTCCTGCCCTACATAAGAGGTACTACCGACAAAATCAGCAAGATACTACACAGGCATCACATCAAGACTGCCTTCAAAACAGACAGAAAAATAGCAGCCACCCTAAGAAACCCCAAAGAAAAAATTGACCTGGAAGGAATATATATATATATATACAGAGAAAAAGAGGGAGAGGGAGAGGGAGAGGGAGAGGGAGAGGGAGAGAGAGAGAGAGAGAGAGAGAGAGAGAGAGAGAGAGAGAGAGAGAGAGAGAGAGAGAGAGAAACTAATTAATGGTGGGGAAAAACTGTTACGAAAGAAAAAGAAAGAATAAAGGAAAGATCACATTTTTCCCCTCTGTATCCAGACCCAAAAGTGATTGTTGCAGAAAAGACCCCTCCCTCCTTGCCTGACCAATGCCGCTATTCTCTTGCACTCCAAATTAATCGACGTGATAAAATATGCAGCACTAATTAGCATACTGTTTCCAGTGGTAAGCAAATAAATTGGGAGCATTTGCCAGGATAATCCTTTAACTTTGTTCAAGGTCACCAAAAAAGCTGACACTGAGGTCTCCTTTAATTATGAAGTAGTTCCATGTAACCTTATTCAAAAATATTTCCATGACCTTTTCTTGGTGCAAAGGATCATTTTATTTAGAATAATCTCTGTTTGGCACCTGCATATTGAAACTGCAGCAAGTTAATCTTTTTCATGGTGGGTGGCTTCTTCTAAGGACCCCCCCATTTCAACCCTGAGCTATAAATACTCTCCTTTATTGGCCTTCTTCTACCCTTAAAGCAAAACCAGGACCTTCAGTTGAAGACAATTCCTTCTGGTCCTCACTGGGATTTTCACTCCTAAAAGTTGTCATCCTATATGCTACTTTAATTATGGAATAGTGGCACATATCTGTAGCTCGGGTGTAGGATGCGGGTGAAGGTTCATTCTCCAAGCTTCTGGGTTGGTTTCTGAACATTTCATTACCAAACTACGTAATGTTTTCAGGGGAGTTTAGTGGATGTCAGTGTTCTTCTATTTATAAGGGCTTCAGGTGTGGGTGTGTCAAGTGAAGGTGTTGTGATGGCTCAGCTGTGAGTCATCAGTAAGTTTTAGTTTTAGTTTACTTTATTGTCATTGCACCTCGTACAACGAAATTAAATACCATCTTCGGTGTACATTATGACTATGAAAATAAAACACAAATACACACCCTTCGCATTCTATACATTGAATTGAAAAACCCTGACATTGCATTAATATCGCACTATATAGTAGAATTCAATAGAGTTACTGCCCTGGGATGGAAGCTCTTTTTCAGCCTATTTGTCCTTGTTTTTATTATCCTGTACCGTCTGCCAGGTGGTAATAGTCTTGTGATGGGTCTTGTGATGGGAGGTTATGTCAAGTCAGGGTCATTGGGAGATGAAATGCTGGTTGGGGGGACTTGCATGGGTTGGTTGAAGGTTGGTGCTCTCTCTGGTTGGCTGATTGGTTGACTTGTATTCTGAGGGGTTCATAGGCTGGTTGCAGGTTGATGTATCTGCTGATGGAATTGCTTGTGGAGTGCCAGGCTTTCATGAACTCCAGCCACAAGAGCGTGGTGGGTGGTAACGTGGCTGATGATTTTTGTGTTGCTCCAATCAAGCTGGTGCTGCTTGGTATGGGTGTGTGTAGACTTAAGGATTTGGGATCGTGGTGTTTGATTGCCAGCCAGTGTTTGTGGGTCCTGGTTTTTGATTGACATGATGTTTGTCCCACACCAGCCAGTGTTTGTGGGTCTTGGTTTTTGATTGACATGATGTGTGTCCCACGTAGATTTGGTTGCAATGGTTATGATCGATTTTGAAGATTACATTCTTTCTTTCATCTTTTTGTATTTTGTTTTGGATAATTCCTGGCGGAATGTGGCTTTGGGTTTGTGAGCTATTGTTATTTTTAGGGGTTGGAGGATACTTTCATATTTGTTGATGTTGTCTTTTTGCAGTTGTGGGACACTCTGACCACTGTATGATTCACCTTGTACCTGCCTACAGACAAAGACTTAAAACCATTAAACCAACAATTAAATTAGTGAAGACTTAGTCAGATGACGCAAAGCTGAAACTCCAGGCCTGCCTTGATTGCACTGATTGGAATGTTTTTGAAGATGCCTCTGCATACCTAGATGAGCTCACAGATACTATAACATCATATGTTAGCTTCTGCGAAGGCTTATGTGTACCAACAAGGAACCTGCAAATATATAGTAACAATAAACCTTGGTTCACAGCTAAACTTAAGCAGCTACATCATTCCAAAGGGGAACCCTACAGAAAAGGTGACAGAATGCTATACAACCAGGCCAGAAACATATTAACAGGAGTGATCGGAGCAGCAAAAAGAAGCTACTCTGAAAAGTTAAAGAATCAGTTCTGAACAAATGAACCAGCAAACATGTGGAAAACTCTTAAAAACATCACTGGCTTCAGCAACCTCCTTCCCAGGCAGAAGGAAATCAACAACTAGCAGATGACCTGAATGTGTTTTACTGCAGGTTTGAAAAGGAACTACAGCCACCTATCTCCACAACCCACATCTCAAACACACCAACAACAGCCAAGCCTCCTACAACTGGCCCCAATCCATTGGGCTCACAACCTCTGGTGATCACAGAAAAAGAAGTGCAAGATCTATTACACAGACAAAAGCCAGGAAAAGCACCAGGGCCAGACAAAATAACTCCTTCTTGCTTAAAAGTCTGTGCTGACCAATTGGCCCCCATCTTCATCCAAATCTTCAATAGATCACTAGAGATGTGCTATGTTCCTTCCTGCTTCAAACGTTCTACCATCATCCCAGTGCCAAAGAAGCCCTCCATCAAGGAACTGAATGACTACAGACCAGTTGCTCTAACATCTGTAGTTATGAAAATCTTTGAAAGTCTTGTGCTGTCCCACCTGAAAACCATCACGGATGTTAGATCCCATGCAGTTTGCATACCAAGCAAATAGATCAACAGATGATGCTGTTAATATGGCTCTGCACTACATCCTACAACACCTTGAATCTCCAAATACCTACGCAAGGGTCCTCTTTGTAGACTTCAGTTCAGCATTTAATACCATCATTCCAGACACACTTCTAAGTAAATTAAACCAACCAGCGGTACCTGAACGCACTTGTAAGTGGATCATAAGCTTCCTAACAGACAGGAAGCAGCAGGTGAAACTAGGCGGAATCACATCCATTACCTGTACAATCAGCACAGGGCCTCCCCAAGGCTGTGTGCTTTTTCCACTTCTCCCTATATACCAATGACTGCATCTCAAACGATCCATCTGTTAAAATACTGAAGTTTGCTGATGACATAACAGTGATTGGTCCCATTCGAGACAATGATGAATCTGCATACAGACAGGAGGTTATACAACTTGCCTTGTGGTGTAACCGGAACAATCTGGAACTGAACACACTCAAAACCGTAGAAATGGTGGTAGACTTTAGAACAAACCCTCCCATACTACCACCTCTTACAATACTAGACAACACAGTATCAACAGTAGAGACCTTCAAATTTCTAGGTTCTACTATATCACATGACCTAAAATGGACGCCTAACATCAAAAACATCATCAAAAAAGCACAACCAAGAATGTTCTTTCTGCGCCAACTCAGAAAGTTCAAACTGCTCAAGGAGCTGCTGATCCAGTTCTACAGAGGAATCATTCATCTGCACCTCTGTAACTGTCTGGTTTGGTTCTGGATCCCAACAGGACAGACAGAGAGTTCAGGGGATAATTAGGACTGCAGAAAAAAACAATTACTACCCACCTGCCTTCAACTGAGGACCTGTATACTGCACGAGTCAAAAAGAGGGCTGTGAAAATATTTACAGACCCCTCACATGCCGGACATAAACTACTTCAACTCCTGCCCTCAAAACAACGCTACAGAGCCCTGCACACCAGAACAACTAGACTCAAGGACAGTTTTTTTCCTGAAAGCCATCACTCTGCCAAACAAATAATTCCCTCAACACTGTTCAACTATTTACAAAGTGTACAGTACTATTACTGTTAATCTTTTAACCACTCCTTATCACCCATCCCCTCCCACTTGACTGTTTCCTAGTATGATTGCTTATTGTACCCTGTGACTATCATTAAGTGTTGTACCTTATGATTCTTGATGAATGCATCTTTTACTTT
Organism: Pseudonaja textilis; assembly: GCF_049901715.1. Taxonomy (NCBI): domain Eukaryota; kingdom Metazoa; phylum Chordata; class Lepidosauria; order Squamata; family Elapidae; genus Pseudonaja; species Pseudonaja textilis. The sequence goes on from NC_141993.1 coordinate 12,538,144, forward strand.
TATGTACACTGAGAGCATTTGCACCAAGAATACATTCCTTGTGTGTCGAATCACACTTGGCCAATAAAGAATTCATCATATTCATCATTCGAAAAGGAGCACAGGGTGAAAAATACAATCACAGTTGCAAAGAGCAGTTTTCAGAGTTTTCCTGTGAGTGACCTCCACTGAGGATGGCTGACAGCCTGAATCCAGGAGAAATGAATTCTCATCTCTACCTTCTAGTCACTTGTAAAAATTTTAAGGCTATTAGCCCTTATTTTTCTGAGCACTTGCAGTTCATTGCTCTCTCGGTCCTGCATTTCAGCTGGAAATGAAGAGGCACTTAAAGAGCCTGGCGATTGGATCCTTGATAATCTAGGAACCCCAGGAAAAGCTCACGCATTTGATACTGTGCTTGCCATTATTGTCATTAAGAGTTGGGTTGAGCATCATAGGTCCAGAAACATTTTTTGGCTTGCAATTGAAGACCCATAGATGACCATTCCTTTATTGCTCAAGAAAATTGCCAGGGATGTCTTTAGGATGGAATAGAACAATGGCAAGATGGCAACCATGAAGGTGCAATCCAAGTTCTGCCTATTGTTTTGCATGTTTTCCAGGTAGAGCCTTGAACGCACCAAAATGGAGGTCATCTCATCTTTTTTTTTTTAGCATGCCCTGTGGGCAGACCTAGATCTGTTGATTGGTTTGCACCGGAATCCTGCAAATGTGTTCCCATCTCTTGGAGGCATAGTGAATTCTCACCTTACTCTCCAGCTAAAACATGATTGTTTGTTTTGTGTTTCAGTGTGCCACATGTCTTTCATGATGTAGAAATTCACATTAAAGGAAAAAGTAACAAGAAAGGAATGAGGCAGGGAACCCACCTAAAATTAAACACTGCCTGTGCTGACAGAGAGAAAAGGAGAAGCGGGGAAGTAAGTAAGTTTGTGAACATGACAGAACAGAAATTTGGTTACTTTTATGGCCTTCATTTCAGCTTTGCACAAATGAAATAAGACACTGTAGCCCTGCAGGCGTTTAGCCTTTTCAGACTTGTGACTCAGCATTAATCCTAATCTGCAGCATGGACTTCATGTTTAATTGATACCAATATGTGTCTTTTCCCCTCTCCCTTCTGATGCGTCTCCTGAAATAAAAAAAACTCCAAATCAAATAAGGCTGATGGCAAGGGAGGGAGGAAGGAAGGAAGGGAAGGAGGGAGAGAGAAAGAAAGAAAGAAAGAAAGAAAGAAAGAAAGAAAGAAAGAGAGAGAGAGAGAGAGAGAGAGAGAGAGAGAGAGAGAGAAAGAAAGAAAGAAAGAAAGAAAGAAAGAAAGAAAGAAAGAAAGAAAGAAAGAAAGAAAGAAAGAAAGAAAGAAAGAAAGAAAGAGAAGGGAAGGAGAGAGGGAGGAGAGAGAGAGAGAGAGAGAGAGAGAGAGAGAAGAGGAAGTAAGGGAAGGGAGGGAAGAAGGATCTGATGCAATGTTTCCCAAGTTGGGAACTACCACAGGTATGATACTTCATTTGTATAGTTGGGGATTATGGGAACTGAAATCCAACACCACTAGGCAAGCCCAAATTCAATAGCCTGCTCTAACACCGTGCTTCTTAAATTTTTAACTTCTTGAACCCTTGAAGAAGAATGCTCACTCCGAAAAGGAACAGTATGTTGGACGTCAGCTGTTCCTCTACAACCTAATTCAACAGCAGCTCACTTTAGAGGTAACGAAGTGCTTGTTCCACAGCAATTCAGTTGTTCCCCATGATGCTTTTTCACTTGTGCGCATTCCACATGCATTCGCACTAGACTTCATCCTGTCATGATTACCTGGAAACCATGATGGCGATAGACACCGTGGAGGCATCTCTGCTTTGGATATGTGGTTCATCTCAGGATGTTGGTCAAACATTCTCCCCCTCCCAAAGAAAAGGAAATCCTGCAGCATTGCACATATTTTTTTTTCCTTCAGGGAACAAAAAGCTGCTTTGAGACAGTGGGGCTGGATGGACAGATCTCCTGTCTCTTTCCTTAGGTTTTGAGGCTGATCTAGATCTTTTAATCGCAGCTCTTAGGCACCCAAGTTCTGGAACATGGAAGAATGATGCTGAGTCCTGAAGGACGAATCTTCCTGCATCTCACACGAATAAAAGTTCTGGATAGCAAAATCTCCAAAGCCACAAGATGAAGACCGAAGATAGAATCAGGATTAGCCTAATAATTGGGAGAATGCCGCCGTTACGCTAATCTGTATAATTTAAAGTCTTTCCCTGGGCAAGCACCCCTCTTTTTAAAACATGACAGCTGTGGGGGTTTTTTTAGGTGATTTTATTTATTTATTCATTTTAGGAGATTGCCGAGGGTGATCTCAGGATCCCCTCAGCCAAACATTTCAGCTGGAAAAAAAGGCAGCAAGTTTGAAAGTCGCTCTCATTGGTCAGTCAGCAAGTTATAAAACTACAGCCATTTTCTATTCTCACATTTGTTGTTTTAAAAGCATTGCAACTTACTGGTGGGGTTTTCCCTCCCTCAACTCAGCTTCACCACCGTCAGCAAATGAATGATGGGGTTTTTTTTGAGTCTGAATGCCTTATGTAACCCATTTAGAGAACTTGGGTGATTGTACCTTTGTCTGCATTTTTGGGACCCATTTAGCAGCCAAGGCTGGTAGAAACCCAAGCTGATTCGAAATCCAGGGCTCGTTGATATTCTGTTGCAAGAAAGCTGAATAAAAGCTTCCTTGTCCCGAAGATTTCAGTAGACAGTTGTGTTTGTATCTCAGCCGAGACAAAGTTTTAATATGTATGCGCTTGGAGTGGCTCTCCTCTCTTTAAATAAGAGTTTGTTCTAATTCTTTCTTGGACTTAATTTAGTGAAACAAATTCCCTAAACTCTTTTCTAAACAAGAGAGAGAATGAACAAAATTATTCTTTTATCTGAAAGTTGCTCTACATGCTTTAGTGAGGATAAAATATTGAGACTTAAGTTGCCAAGGTTTGGGGATCTAGTACAATGGTTTTATTCTCTCCCAAGTAGGTCAGAACTGAACACACACATGCGCATGCGCACACACACACACACACACACACACACGTATATATACTGTATATATACTGTATATAAAGTACAACTATAATGACTTAAGAAAATACCCGAACAAAACTGAATGGCATACATATATATATGCAGTATATATATATATATATATATATATATATATATATATATATATATATATATATATATATATATATATATATATATATATATATATATATATATATTTGTTTTCTGAGGTTATATATATTTGTTTCTGAGGTTATATATATTTGTTTCTGAGGTTCTCATGGGTATTTGTATGTGGATCTTTGGTTATTCGGGTTTTCTCCCGAATTTTCTCACACATACATACATACATACACACACAGTACATACAGTACATACAGTATATACAGTATATACAGTATATACAGTATATACAATATATATATATATATATATATATATATATATATATATATATATATATATATATATATATATATATATATATATCTGCCTGATGATGGCAGATGAGATTCTGCTGAAACGTCGCTACAACTTTAAAAGCACAACTACTATGATGTGGGAAAATACCCGAGCAACGTTTTTTCTTAGTTGCTGGGGGATTTGAGCTAAGACTAACCGGAGCACAGCCAAGCCCCCACCTGAACAGAACACGCCTCCAACCAATCAGAACACGGCTAACCCCCAACCAATCAGAACACAACCAAACCCCTACCAATGAGAACACACCCCACCCAATCAGAACACAGCCAAGCCCCCACCCAATCAAGTCCCACCCCACTGGCAGTTAAAAGGAGGAAGCAGCTGCAATCTCACATTACTCTGAAAAGCACAGAGCCGGAGACAGAAGCCTGAAGATGATGAATGAGACTTCATCGAAACGTTGCCTAGATACTTCGAATCTTACGCGGGAGAAAACCCAACAACCAAAGATCCACACATAAATACCCGAGAACCTCAGAAAACAAATATATATATATATATATATATATATATATATATATATATATATATATATATATATATATATAGTATATATATAATATATATTTTATCTATCTATCTATCTATCTATCTATCTATCTATTTATCTATCTATCTGAATACACATATCACTTTTCAAATAAATATTTTGCAGGACATGTCAAGTCAAAACCAGTAGTTGACCAACAGACTCCTTAGCAACCTTACAGAGCTCAATAAAACTTCCTGCCTGGTTTTCAAAAAGAATTCATAAAGTTCCTGGATTTGGAACTATCATGCATCTAAAATACAATTAATAAAGCAGCAACATGCTATGTCATACATTCTCCCTGTCTCCCCGCCCCCCAGTTCTGCATATGGTTCTTCTAAATCCTAAACATTCTTTGGATCCTGGTGGAGCAAAAACATTTGGGCTACTGTCTCCCTAGATAAAATCACTTTGATGCAACACTTTTGAGAGGGGCAGAAAAGTAAGAATGTTTCTGGAGACCTACATAGCTCCTTCACAGCTTCGTTCTGCTGAAATTTCTTGAAACATCAGATCAAATCACCTCTCCTTCAGGCAGAGGTGTTTGGAGGTGACTGAGGCTGCTTATATAACAATGGCAACGGCAAAAGAGAGTAACAGTTGGAAAGGGACCTTGGAAGTCTTCTATCTCCTCCAACCCACAACCTCCACACAAATGGCTGTCCAGTCTATTTATATATAAATGGCAGTCCAGCCTCTTCTTAAAAACTTCCAGAGAAGGAGCATTCACAATTTCCAAAGGTAAGTTGTTCCACTGATTAATTCTTCTCACTGTCAGGAAATTCCTCCTTAGTTCTAAGTTGCTTCTCTCCTTGATTAGTTTCCATCCGTTGCTTCTTGTCCTGCCCTCAGGTGCTTTGGACAATAGCTTGACTCAGGGGTGGGATTCAAAGTTTTAACAACCGGTTCTGTGGGACTGGCTTAGGTGGTGGGCGTGGCTTGGTGGTCATGTGACTGGGTGGACATGGCTTAGTGGTCATGTTATTGGCTGGGCGTAGCCAACTCAATATCACTCACATCGAGGCACACATCTCCTCGCCTGGCCTCTCGTGACTGTGGGGATGCTGCAACAGTCGTAAGTGTGAAAAATGGTCACAAGTCACTTCTTTCAGTGCCATTGTAACTTTGAATGGTCACTCCACACAAGCAAAGTACCATCAAAGGAGGGGGGAAAAACTCCAGAGAGGTTCCTGAGACAAGAAGTCTAGTTCTGCCAAGAATGTAATAAGGGTTAATGGAGAGGCAGTTTCTGTAAGCAACACCAGAATGTTTCCTTCCTGCCTTCCTTACAGGATTAGGCAGTAATTTCTTCTAACAACCAGTTCTTTGAACTGCTTAGAATGTTAACAACTGGTTCTAGAAAATAGGTGCGAACTGGTAGAATCCCACCCCTGGTTTGACTCCCTCTTCTTTGTGGCAGCCCCTTAGATATTAGAACGGTGCTATCATGTCACTCCCAAGCCTGCTTTTCATTAAACTAGACATACTCAGTTCCTGCAACTGTTCTTCATGTGTTTTAGCAGAGTAGCTGTGGTGGAATGTAGTCAGGCAAAGAGGTGGCCGAGCTTGGAATGTCTGCTAGGCAGGAAGAGGGTGAAGGCAGACCTTCCTTAGCAGTTCAGAGAGCATACAGTATATATAGTTATACAGATAATTGCTTTACTCTGGTGAGATTCTGCCTGTAGGCAAACAACAGTAAAGGAACTACTCAAAAGTAACTCTACATGTTGTTCTGGGTTCTTGGGGCCTGACAGTAGCAGTTCAGATGCTGCCTTTGCGGAAGAAATCAAGGGGGTGGGGAAAACAAGGGGGTGGGGAACCCAAGAGGATTTTGGAATCTTCTCCCTTCCTCATAAGGACCACAAATATACTCAAGCTGTCCAATGTCAGATTGGTCTCTTGTGCCAGGGTCATCATGCAGTTGTCAGTTTTAACATCTATTTTTGGACTGGCTGTTTCAGCCTTTCTGCACTTTCTTGGGAGCCTTCTTCCTGGAGAACATTTACTTAATTCCTTTCTTTTATTCCAATAGGTATTTTTTCTACAAGTAGGTCAGATGGGTAACTCACTGAGTCTTCATGGCAAATCATCCTTACTCTGTGCAAATTCAATGTTTTCAGAGCTGACAGAAAGTTGGCTTCACTGACCATAGAAAATGTACAGCTAGGATTCTGTGATGACCTGGGGCATGGCACAAAGGCAACATAGTCAAATAAGCAAGAAGAGTCCCTTTATTGTCTCCAACTTTGCCCCCAATGTCCAGGTTTCCTTCGGCTGGAGAAAAACTCTCCCAGGAACAGCCTTTAACTATAGTAAATTCAGTCCAAAACAAGGTACATACAGACTGTAACTAAAAATCCAAACAAACAAAGCTGCAGTCATTAACTTGACAGGGCAGGAGAAAGTCTTTCGAACTTGCACATCAACACTCACACAGTTGGGAAGATGCCAGGAACACAGATAAGCCACAATGATACCAGATAAATTCATTATTTGCTCCCAACAACTTGCTGTGCACAGTTTCCCTTTTTAAACACTGTGTTCCCAGCTGCAGCTAATGAAGGGAATCAGGGCCCTTTCCTCCCCCGTAAGCCATGCAACTGATGTTGCTCCCTTCTCCATTCCTCCCTATGTGCTCTGGGATGAAGAAGGGGTGGGCCTGGGTCTTGCTCTGAATTCCCTCTCCCTTGCTCTACCTCTCCCCTGCTCTGCCCAGCCAGACTGCACCCTTCCCCAGTTTCTTCCACAGCCAACGGAGCCACACTCCCACTCCCTATCAGCTGCTCGGTCTCCCCCTCCAAATCAGATTCCGACAGGGGCATGACAGATTCTGTGGTGGACCTCAGTGCATCTTAGAAGGTTTCTGGTACATTGGGAAGTGAATCGGATGTCACTGCAATACATACAGGAGCTGCTTTGGCTACCCATCAGATATCCCAAATGTCCCCTGACTAGGCAGGCAGGGGATGATGATATTTGTAATCTCTGTCTGTTATTTATAGTGGATTTCTACGTAGAAGCTGTAAGTAGGTCAGACCCATGGACTGTTCTCTACTGACCAGGGAAGATGGGGAAAATAACTTATTTGGACCACCCAGTGTTTGTGTCACTTGCTTTACCAGGCTTATGTCCTGTTCCACTTGAATATTGGCTCTGAGCATCTTATAGAACCATGAATGTGCATAGATACTGTTAAAAGAATAGAAATGACAGCCTGCTGAGAAAAAAAAATACATTAGCAAAAATCATGATGATGTATTCCACTGCTGTGGTTCAATGTGTGCAGTGGCACAAGATCTGCTGAGTTCTCGTGCCCCCAAGAAGTGAACAGAAAGCCCTTTTAAGCTCCGTCGCAGTAACGAAAGGAGCATCATAGCTGCAAGATGATCCACTAATGAATTGAAGCCTTCCCCGATATTTGGCTCCAACGCCAAGGACTTGGCACCAGAGCAGGCACTGAAGAAAAAGGGCACAAAGAGGGATTGGAAGGCAGGGCTTGTGCCATCCGTCCTCTTTGTTAGGAGCAAAGTTATTCTCCGAGGGAGAAGCCATATGTTGCCAGAATGATGCCATCCACAGGCTCCACACTCAAGGAGAAAGAGCTGCTGGCTTGGGGAAGAACTTCGTTGTTTGCAAAAACTGGGAGAGGAAACACTTTTAAAACCAAGCGAGAGCAAGGAGGAGATCTCGGACAGGCAGGTGAGGTCTGAATACAGAAGGCTGATTTGTTTGGGCGGAAAAATAGAGCACTTGGGATGGGTAGGAATGGAGTGGAAGACTTGGAGAAGACTTGCTAAGGTAGGCTGGACGGCGCCACACTGCCATATTTCATTGCAAGCTCTGCTCTTCTTCTGCAGGCCACATGATTTGGTGACAGTGTGTAGCAATGGGTTGGTCAAGAAAAAAATTAAGGAGAATTTTTAGGAGTCTATTTCATGTCTCTTCCAAATCTTGATGCCTTCTATAGTTTATTTCTTCTATATAAGTACAGACATTTGAGACAAAAGAAAAAATAAATAAATCCCTGCTGGTGTAAATCCATCCTTCCTTTCTCCTTCCTCTCCAGATATTTTTTGGTAACTGAATGTGGATGGAATTGGGTAAATGTAATTTTCAGTTTAGGAGCATATCCTAGGGATCTTTACCTTTGGGTAAAGTATGCTAACATGCAAAAATGGCTATTTTATAAAGCTGGACATTTACACCTTTACTGGTTTCTAAGTGACCATAGCCAGAGGAAGGGAGGAAAGGAAAGAAGAGTTGTAAGGGAGAAAAACTCAGAATAAAGGAGAACTGTTGGAGGAAGAATTATGGAAATGACAATATGGGATAGAAAACAGAGTCCAGAAGAAAGATATCAGGAAATATTAAAAACCAGGGAAATGAACATCTTCTTAGTGAAGGCCACCAATCTTGTGTTGTAGATATCTGGGCATCACCAAGCAAATGAAATCAATTTTCTTTCATCTGGTCGTTCTTATCCGTAGCGAACTTCTTTTAATTATTATAACAACTTCATTTTTAGGTTTGTCACTTTGTCTGTAAGTGTGCTAGCCTTGGGCCACATTACAATTTGATTTGGGTGTGTTATCCATATCCTCAAGTGCAATGAACCATAGAACAAAAAGCCCTTATTAGAACCAGGCTGAAGTTCTGGGAGATAAAGTTGCTTGAGAGCACTTGCTGTCGATGTTCTCTGAATCCCAGTTCATCCATTGTTTGAGCTGCTTCCTGAAAGAAGGGAGAATTGTGGTTTCCACAGAATGAGTGAGTTCTTTTTAAGTGCTCGTGTTACTTCCGAAGAAACAGAGATTGCTCCCATTATTGAAACCTTCAAGCTATTCTCCCCTTCTGGAAGTTGTTTGGTTTTTCTTACCCTGATACTCTGCAGACCTGAGGGAAGGTCACGGGAAAGGAGGTCTTCCTCCAGAAACTTCAAAGTTCAGTTGTAGAGTTCTGACCTGCTTTTCTCCATTACCTTCTGGTTCTCTCTGCGCAAAGGATTTATTCTTTGTTTTATATGGTAGGCCTTCAGTCTTGGGAAGCTGCTTTTATGGTGTTAAATGCTGCAGTCTAGATGATAGCTGAAGTCCCTGAGAAGCGAGACATGTTGCATAGTTTGGACCAGGAAGATAATGAAGATAGTAGTCAATCAAAACAGTCTGATGAGTTTCCTTTGACACCTTAAAGATTAACCAATGTGGGGATGGCTACGTAAAAGACTGGTAGAGAGACGAGTAAGGATGTTTAGCTTAAAGGACAGAAGAGTAATAGACAGAACGCTGTCAGGGTGATAGACTCAAATCTGTCTTCTCCTTCTCACCCCAATTCTCTCAGTGGGTTACAAAATGCTTTGACCACACATGCATGGTTTCTGGCTAAGAAAATAAAACTGGCTGAGAGGTTATTTTCAGGGTTCTCTGTCTCGCAGACTGCTGAGAAATTTTAGCTGATTTGTCTTCCTTTTTCTCATCTTTCCTTGTCAGGAACTGCAAATGACTGTCTAGCCTAAGGCTGCAATTATACTTTATAAAAAAAAAAAGCAGGGAGCAAACTTTTTAAAAAAATACACTATATTCATTTTGCAGAAGCCTGGTTCAAAGAAAGGTTGCAGGGTTCAGAAGCCAAATATATAATCTCGAATCAAAGCACACACACAGCCTTTAAATTGGCCTCAGCATATGAGGAGATTTCAGCAGAGGAGATTGAACTTGACAACATTTAGATGAGAGATGAGAAATGAGAGAGAGAGAGAATTATCTGTCATCTATCTATCTAAGATAGATAATCTATCTATCATTTATTATCCATCTATCATAGATATAGATAGACACAGATGATAGATAGATAGATAGATAGATGATAGTTAGATAGATGATAGATAGATAGATAGATAGATAGATAGATAGATAGATAGATAGATGATAGATAGATAGATAGATAGATGATAGATAGATAGATAGATAGATAGATAGATAGATAGATAGATAGATGATAGATAGTGATATAGAGATGATAGAAGAGAGAGAGAAATGAGAGAGAGATGAGAGATGAGAGAGAGAGAGATGAGAGAGAGATGATAGATAGATAGATAGATAGATAGATAGATAGATAGATAGATAGATAATAGATAGATAGCGATATAGAGATGATAGATGAGAGAGATGAGAGAGAGATGAGAGAGAGAGAAATGAGAGAGATGATAGATAGATAGATAGATAGATAGATAGATAGATAGATAGATAGATAGATAGATACACTGTAAATACAGTAGATAGCAATAGCAATAGCACTTAGACTTATATACTGCATCACAGTGCTTCACAGCCCTCTCTAAGTGATTTACATATTGACCACAACAATGTGGGCCCTCATTTTACTGACCTGGAAAGGATGGAAGGCTGAGTCAAGCTTGAACCTACTGCGCCACATGGACAGAGAGGTGGGGAGAGTTGGAGGGAGAGAGATGGGGGTGAAGAAAGAATCATAGGGCTAGAAGGTAGTCCAACTCCCTGTTTAAGGAAGGAGACCCAATACCATGCTGGACAATTGAACAATGGAATGCCCACAACTCTGGGGGACAAACTACTCCATTGATTAATGGTTCATTTGGGAAATTCCTCCTTAGTTCTAGGTTGGACCTCTCATGAACAAGAGTCAGACCATTGGAGGGGGAGGGAGTTGTGACTGTTACACAGTAGCATTGATCAACCTCTACTTGTATGGGCTAGTAATCATAGTATACCAACTGATGCAGATTCATTGATTCTTGCTCTCTAAATCATCATCCTTTGAACGGTTAGTTCTTATGGATGATGTTGATGAGGGAGCACTAAGTCTGCCTTCTCCCATCAGAGCTACACCCTGCTAGCAACTACGTGTAGCACCAGCTCTCTTACAGAATTGGCAAATCTCTTTTACAAATGTGACTGTGCATTTTGTAAACACCCATGCTATAAATGAATACATCAATATTAATGACTTTCTGAGCAAAGAGAAATAAATGATTTAACTATCCAAAATTCATTTTGCACCTCATTAGTTTTTCCAAATCCTTTCATTTGTGGGTTTGCATTTTCAAAGCAAGATTGTTTTTTATTATAATTAACATATCAATGATCTGTCCATATTATCTTGGTAAATGTCTACACAATAGAATTAAGACACTGATTACTTTTTACAACTGTTACTTTGATTTCATATAAATTAGAGTATCTGGGATGCAGAAATCCTGGCAATCAGTAGACGGCAGCAAAGTTATCCAGAAAGCTGCATGTTTATACAGATTTTTGCAACCCAGATCTAATTTTGTGGGAGAATTAAAACACTGATGTGGATTTAATTTCCTTTGGATCATGACTGGATTGGATAGATAACAATTTGGGTCCCTTTTTTTTAATGATAACCTACAATTTTTGTTGACACGAGAGAAGGGAACATTTAACTATAGAGAACAGTCATGTAGCACATTCAGCTTCAGAATCCAGTTCTAAAGTGGGGGGAACCAAATCTTGGGAAAAGGGGTCAGTGTTGCTTTGACACATTCAGTGAAAAACAGCCTGGTTGTGTAGTTGTTTGGTGTAACCTGACAACATCATGGCTCGTATCTCACAACTGCTAGACTGAAGAATGCATCTGTTCCCTTTGCAAGTATGTAAGTCAGTTGTCCTTTAAAAGTTTAAAATGGATAATAGGAACAAGAATTGTAGAAATCAGAAGAAGATATAAAAATCTATAGGAATAACTAGAAATATATGGAAAGGTAAAATATAGATAATAGTAAGAGTTATTTAACATACTTGTACTTATAGTCTTTGAAATTAAGCTGATATATTTATACCTATATTTATATATATTTATTTATATACTTATGGATATATATATATATATATATATATATATATATATATATATATATATATATATATCTTTGGTTATTCGGGTTTTCTCCCACGTAAGATTGGAAGTATCTAGGCATTGGAAGTATCTAAGTATCGTTGCCTAGATACTTCCAATCTTACGCGGGAGAAAACCCGAATAACCAAAGATCCACATACAAATACCCGCGAGAACCTCAGTAAACAGATAGATAGATAGATAGATAGATAGATAGATAGATAGATAGATAGATAGATATAGAGTTAGAGATAGAGATAGAGATACACACACACACACACACACACACACACACACACACACTAAAATATTAGCATCAATGTATAGTATAGTATAGTATAGACAGTAGAATACTTATAACACTTGGTTTATTTGCTTACTTGTATTTATTGCAATTCATTATTAAGGAGAACCATATGTACTGTTAAAGTTGATTGAGTTTTGTAAAAGAAAGTAAAGATATTTATTTTTTAAAAAGTTTAAAATAACACTTTCAAGGATAACCAGAGCTGCTAATTAATGGAAGCTTTAAAAAAAGAGGACAGTTAAAAGACTCATTTTTAACTGATTATTTAATTCAGCAGAAAATGATATTGATCTAGGCAATATTTTAAGATTATTTAATGGAGTTATGGTTAAATGGCAATAAATCCTTTACTGTTTGGGGAAACCTAATTAAATTCTGTATCCAGAAATCTATGCATAAATTGCTTTCAGTGATGAATCGTCTGTAAAGAGGAAAAAACAGCAATGAAAGCACTGATAAATAATATCCCATGTTTTAGAGGTTTCCCAATATTTTTGAGGATCTCTCTAAGGAAAAGATCAGTAGAAAAGCATACCAACTTTAGTAAAACCCAGGACATTCACTAGATGGTAGCAAAGAAGCATTGAGAACTCCAATTCCAAATTTGGAGTTTTACTTTCTTTCTTTTAAAGAGTGCTGGAAGAAACATCCAGGTCCAGGTCCAATCCGGGAGAAAGGCACTGGAGACAAAATGGAGGCTAGAGGCTGATTGGAAAAATGGTTTAACGATGAAGCAGAACCACATAGATGGTTCTGGGCAGCTGACCACATGGAGTTGAGAGTGAGGGTTTTTTATACCTTCTCTTGGGCTTTGCACTTGAACTTCCTCTTCCCTGTGCAAGAACATATATTCTATTGGCTGTTGTAGGGGTCATAGTTGGCTGAGCTAAGTTTGGTTGAAGTTTGGTCTGCTCTGAGATGATGCAATGAAGGAGCTTGTGTTCTAAAATAGTGTTGGGCAATTCCTATTATGGTTAATGGCTTTGTCCTGGTTTGGATCTTGAGTGAGGCTATTGGCTTATGAATAGAGCTACCTAGAAACTTGGCTCCTTTCAATAAGCTCTTTATCTCTTAAGTGCTGACATCTGCTGAGGGCTATTAAGAAAGGTGGGGACTGCTTTCTGTCTCCAAGAACATATTTCTCCATTCCTCCTTTAGGGAAATATAACATTCTGCCTTTTTAATATTTCCTAAAATATTTCATTCTCCAAGGAGAGGGGTGGGTAAAACTTTCTGCAAGAGCTTTTGACAAATGAGATATAAGGTGAAATCCATCCATGCTGTTGAGAAAGAAGCTGCTTTTGAATCTAAATCGATATTTTAGTATTACTTTATGCATTTGGAAGCTGTGGAAACATCTAATAAATTTGGGCAGGTCATAGAATTTAATCAGTCTTTGTTCTGCTCAGTCCTCAGATGGAGGATAGCTTGGGAACATCAGAAGTAGAGTAGAAACTAGGAAAGAAGAGGCACTTCTGGAACATTCCCAAGAGAAGGGATTTCACCAGGAGTCACGACTGAATCGATACATTGTTTCAAACACTATGGAGAACATGCATCTATGCAATATGCACTCACTCCAACCCACTTCTGGGTTCACACATTTGCTAATTTGGTGTCATGCCCCTGTTGGAGTCTGACTCCAAGGGAGAGATGGAACAGCTGACAGGGAGTGGGAGTGTGGGTCTGGTGGTTGTGGAGGAAACTGGGGAAGGGCACAGGCCGGATGGGCATTCAGAGGAAGACCCAGGCCCATCCCCTCTTCATCCTAGGGCATGCAGGGAAAAGTGGATAAGGGAGAAACGTGAGTTATGTGGTCTACAGGGGAGGAAGGGGCCCTGATCCCCTTCATGGGCTGGGAGGATTGGTTAAAAGGACAAATTGCACATGGCAAAGTTGCTGGAAGCAAAGCGTGCATTTTTGTCGGAGCTTATCTGTGCTTTGGCTTCCTCCCAACTGTGGTTGCTGCATTATCTGTAGAAGTCTGCAATTAATCATCCTTGCCTGCTGTAGTAATTCCTTCAGTGTGGTGTGTTGGATTTTTTATTTCGAATTAACTTTACTCTGGGTGCAGACTGCATTTACTCCCTCCGTAAACTGTTTTCTTTAAGAGTTTGATATCCTTCCGAGGATAATTGGACATTGGGGCCAAGTTGGAGGCATTAAAGAGACTTTCTTCTATTTTTGTGACTTGGTTATTTTTGTGTCATGCCCCTGGTCATCACAATTGGGCTTTTTTGGGCAAGACACAATGCCTGGATTCACACACACAAAAAGAAACCATACTGTGGTTTAGTGCAACCTACAAATCAAGGCACAGCCTTCTGTTTTTCTGAAGGAAGGACTTTCTAACCTCAACCAAGCTAGAAACCAGGAGACGGTGAGTTCTAGTTCCACATTAGACATGAAAGCTGGCTGGAAGACTTTGGCCCATTCACTCTCCCCTCCCCACTTCGACCTACCTCACAGGGTTGTTATTGGCGGGGGGAAGAAGGAGGAAGGAGCGTTAAGTATGTACACTGCTTTGAGTTAATTATAAAAATAATAAAGAAGGGACAAAAATAGTCTTTAAAAATGTGGTTCAGCTTCCATTCTGCGTACCAGATTCAAATTTTAAGGCACCCCTGGCTGCCTATTTCCTGTTTTTATGGACTTCAGATTTCCTTTCTTTTCTTAGACTTGCAAAAGAAGGTTTTGGCACATGTGAAATATAGGGATAAACTTAATATTGTGTTAATTGTATCACTTCTCTTCGCTTTCACTCATTGCTCCACTTGCCTGCACACATGGGGGGAATTCTTATCAGTTTGCAACAGCCTGAGCTGCTATATTAACTCTTTCCTAATTTAGATTACAAAGCCTACAGCCAAATGTTTCATCTAATCTGATCTGGAATAAACAAATACAAATGTTTCTTATGTTGTGAGTGCAGTTGTGTTGTGGCCTCTCGGCTACCGGCCCCTCCAGGAGCCAAATCAGAGGAGGAGGCCTGGGTGTCGGGATCAGAATCAGAGGAACCGAGGAGCTCTGAGGAGGAAGAGAGAATGGAGCCGGCAGAGAGAGAGAGACAGAGAGACAGAGGCGGAGTCTGGGCCAGCCATCAGGCCTCAGATGGAGAGTCCACAGCCCCCAGGTCTGGAAGTGGCTGATGAAGAAGAAGAAGAGGAATAGCTGGGTCCAGTGCCTGACGGGCAGCTGCACAGAAGGCAGAAAGGGGGAGAGCAGTGGAAAGCCATGGGTCGATCCTGAGGAAGGAAGAGCCACCACTGCTAAAGAGGCCTCACCCTAACTCTGGGGAAAAAAGGCAGAAGGTGGAGATGAATAGGTGGGGCAGGCAACTATTTATCTTCTGGCCGGATGGACTGGCTAGCCTGCGAGATAAACTTTTTGTCAGGGCTGCCGGCATTCCTAATAAAGGCATCTTTTGAGTTCACATCAGAGGGTTCGTCGTGTTTGGGGAGCTTGGCGGAATGCTAAAAGCACAGGATCTGGTTGCTTTAACCACTACACCCCAATTCGGTCCAATGAGATATGTTTCCGGGTGATTTTTTTTTCTTGTCCTCTCCTCGGAAGATGGAAGAAGCTATCTTGCAGTTTGGGGTTCTGACTAGATATGGCTTCCTATCACAGAGGAAGTAAAATGAATTTTCCCGATGATCAACTGATTGCAATGGCCTTCCGTTGGGTCAGCTACCTGTCAAGCCCGAAATTGACATAAGTGTAGCCATTTTAGTTAGTCTTAGTATATATTCTTTTTCTTACTTTCTCTGCGGCAGTCATGGGGGAAGGGTTTCGGGCTTGCCACATTCCTAAGGGGGGTGGGAGGAGTGGAGATAAAGAGAGTGTTTTGGCTAGGTGATCTTCCTTCCCGTGGGAAAATGAGCTGTCCTTGCTTGAGGTGGAGATGTATGACATCAAGCAATGTTGAATTACTTCTATTGGAGAATGTGACTTTGTGGGGGGTGTTTCTAACTTGTAATATTGTAGGGTAATTCCGGGTTGTGTCAGATCCAGAATTACCATGGACTGTGCCAATTTAATTCTTTCCTAAATAAAAGAAATATTTTTTGAAGATAGACTTTGTTCTTTTCTTTTTAAATGGATTTCATCACTTGGAAACCTGACACTACCTTGGCTGGGATGGTGAACCTTGGCGCCGATGGTCCTTGCGTTCATTGCAAGAGAAGGAGGGGTCCCTCTAAGTGGAAAACCTTGTTGCTATAAACGTAGATGGTACTTGTCATTCAGGAGTCCTTTTGACTCTTCAGATTAATTCATTGTCTGTACAGAAATGAAGCCACAGCTACTAATAATGTTCTAGTAGACTTAGTGAAAAGACCCATGATGGTAGTTCAGTTGTTAGAATTCAGTATTTCTACCCAATACCAGCAGTGGTATCATACCAGCTCAAGGTTGACTTAGCCTTCCATCCTTCCGAGGTCAGTGAAATGAGGACCCAGATTGTTGGGGGCAATATGCAAACCACTTAGAAAGGGCTGTAAAGCACTGCACAAAGTGCTATATAAGTCTAAATGCTATTTTCCATCTCCAGGTCCAAGTGGCCTTGAGATTCTTTTCCAGGCTGATTACTTCCTCCTCCTCCTCCTCCTCCTCCTCCTCCTCCTCCTCCTCCTCCTCCTCCTCCTCCTCTTCCCCCTTCTCCCTCTCCCTTCTCTTTTCCTTCTCCTTCTCATCCCTTTTTCTTTTTCTTGATAGATGGTGGGATATCTTGAGAAGGCA
Organism: Pseudonaja textilis; assembly: GCF_049901715.1. Taxonomy (NCBI): domain Eukaryota; kingdom Metazoa; phylum Chordata; class Lepidosauria; order Squamata; family Elapidae; genus Pseudonaja; species Pseudonaja textilis. The sequence goes on from NC_141993.1 coordinate 12,555,147, forward strand.
AATAAAAAGCCGTATTAAACAACCCCAAACTTGTCCTTCTGTATGTAACGAAAGCCTCCAAGAAATCCTTGGCACTCCCACCCTTTCTATTTTCATCCCTGTCCTAGAGGCAAATGGGCACCAAGGTCACTCAACAGTTCCTGTATCACAGCTGAACAGTCACTGCCTCACACAAGGCATTTGCACAGCTTTATTAGAGCTTGAACTCTCCTTGCTTCCTGATGGCTCAGAATCCATCCCTCTTCCAAGTATTTCTCCCAGTCATAACAGATCGGTGTAATATGTTGACAGCAGCATCTCAATCAAGCTATTTTTAGTAGGGCAATATTCCTACCAAGCTGCTTCATATTAGTCAGATGTAAATACAATCCTTCTGTTCATCCTATACTACCTGATATAAATGCCTTTAAACCATTATACTTCTTCCAGAGTAATGCTTTTGTTCCTTAAACACTTGCCATATTCATTAATTCATTTTTCTTTTTAGAAGAGCTCTTCTTTCAATTGTGCACTTGTGTTTTCTTGGCTAATTGCTTATTTCACAGTTGTCACCTTTATTTTATCAAGCCTTTCATCCAGTTTCAAAATAGTTGCCATTCAGAGGTATTGTTTGTTCCCTTTCTTTCTACTGGCAATATAAAATCTCCTTCAAGCCCAACCCAGTTTTCACGCCAAAAGGTTTTTTACCTATTACCTTCCTCTTGGTTGTTCATTTTAATGTCAATTCTGGTCCCATTTTGCCATTGAATGACAGGCAAACAGAATTAAGATAGATAGATAGATAGATAGATAGATAGATAGATAGATAGATAGATAGATAGATAGATAGATAGATAGATAGATATAGATATAGATATAGATATAGATATAGATATAGATATAGATATAGATATAGATATAGATATAGATATAGATATAGATGGCTTCAGAAAACCAGGACTTCTGTATTATTTTCAGTTTGTAGGGAAACAATGGATTGTCCCATCTCATGTTCACACAGTTTCAGCTGTAACAGCATAAAGGAGTTTATTATTTCAGAAGGTAGCTACTTGGATGAATCCCACTGTCGGAAATCCAAACTGGAGCTTTCAGGGGCTACAAGTGTAATTCATAGGTAGTCAGTATAAGCCACATATGCTTCATGACAGCGTTTGTGTGAAGACATCAAAACATGCAAAGCATTGCTGTTAACTTGCTCATTTTCCAGGCATCAGCACTAACTGATCATAGCCAAAAGCAGGTTTTCTTTCTTCCTACAGAATGGACCAGAACAGGAAATATGACTCTGACTTTCATGCCTGCAACTGTACTGGATATAAGTCTAGAAGAAAAGTTCACTAGAAATGAGAACATGATCAGAATCACCACCAGATGGATTTATAGCTGGCTGACAAACCATACTCAATGAGTCGTTCTTAATAGTACTACATCTATATGAAGGGGAAATAAACAGTGGGGTACCACAAGGTTCCATCTTAGGCCCAGTACTCTTCAATATCTTCATAAATGACTTAAAAGAGGGAATAGAAGGGGAACTCATCAAATTTGCAGGTGGCACTAAGCTAGGAAGAATAGCCATCACCCCAGAAGACAAGCTCAGGATCCAAAAGGATCTTGACAGACTTGAATAATGGGTTGTATCCAACAAATGAAATTTAATGTAGAGAAAAGCAAGGTTTTATGCCTGGTTAGGAAAAACCAGAGGTCCAAGTACAGAATAGGGGAAACCTGGCTCAAAAACAGTAACTATGAGAGGGACCTTGGAGTCCTAGTGGACTTGAACATGAGCCAGCAGTGTGTAGCAGCAGCCAAAAAAGCTAATACAATCCTGGTTTGTATAAACAGAGGCATAGAATCAAAATTGTGTGAAGTATCAGTATCATTTTATAAATCATTAATAAGAACATCCCTGGAATACTGCATCCAGTTTGGGTCGCCGCATTGCAAAAAAAAATGTTGAGACTTTGTAAAAAGTGCACAGAAGAACAACTAAGACGATTAAAGGCCTGGAGACAAAAATATATCAAGAATGGCTGCAGAAATTGGGTATGGCCAGTCTAGAGAAAAGGAAGATTAGGGGTGACATGATAGTATTCCAATCTTTGAAGGGCTGCCACAAAGAAGAGGGGGTCAAATTATTCTCCAAAGCACCAGAGGACAGGACAAGAAACAATGGATAGAAACTCGTTAAGGAGACAAGCAACCTAGAAATAAGTAGAAAATTCCTAACAGTGAAGACAATTAACCCAGTGAAACCGCTTGTCTTCAGAAGTTGTAGGTGCTTTATCAGTGGAGGTTTTTAAGAAAAGATTGAACAACCAGCTATCTGAAACGATATAGGGTCAACTGCTTGACAAGGCATTGGATTAAAAGACCTCCAAGATCCCTTCCAACTCTATTCTGATTGATTGATAACCATGAGTAGATCAAGAGGGAACTTTTTCAGCAGGCCTTAGAAGCAGTAATGTTGTATGACTTGCAAATATAAAACCAAGTATTGCTGCCCTGGTCTTAGTAACAACTTGTTGAGTCTTGAAATGTGAAAGTATGACTTAGCTTGGCTTGGTAGATCTCAGGAATTGAATAACCTGCACTGCCAGTCTCTACTCAGTAATCAAATATAATAAATCCCACTACTTGAAAACACAGCATAAAAGGTCCATGGATTTGGCACCTTGACTGCTTGGAAAAGACAAGCCTGCAACCATGAAGACAAGGGATTAAGGATGCTATGTGTTAAGTCTCATTAAAATCCATGGGATTTATTTACCTGTCCAAAACCGATCTGTCATTTGAAACATCAGTGAAGACCTCAGGATTTTAATCATCCCAGATTGTTAGCAAATGAAAGAGAGTCTGCAGATACAGAATTACACAGATTTCTTACTTCTAATTTCTGTCTATTGGAAGCCATAACATGAAACGGTTTTAGAGATTACCCACATGTAAAGGTATTAAATTTTGTATTTGGGTTTTCTAAATAACAAATTATGACCAATTTTTTATGATTATTGCTTGGGTGTAGCATAATTGCTCAGGGCTCTTGAACAGCATTTCATATTTCTGTTTTCCTCTGGGATTACTGCTTCTGCTAGCATCTATAGACAAGACCAACACAATTATTTTACCTCACCTGAACACAGGATTAGCCCATTTTCCCAATCCTGCCATGCATCCTGGAAAATAGCATGACCTCCGGTGAACTCTGGGCTCCCTGGGCCGTTGAAAACAAACAAACCAAAACAATAGGTATTTTTTTCATTTTATCGACCTCAGAAATATAATGAAGGAGGAATTGAAGGGAAGGATTATATTTGAAACTAAAAACAATACTGGCTCTAATATTAATTTTAAAAATGGCATTATGTTGGAGCTTTGTTGCATTGGGCCAAATGAAATACCTGCAAGCTTTTTAATGGCTTGAGTATTTGCTTAATATAGTTTGATGGCTGGTGACTAACAGTTGTAGAACATGATTGTATACCTGACCAGCACTGGAAGGAAAAAGCATGTGTTGGCTATATTATATGATTACTTCACATTATAATTAATTAATGCATCAATTAGAATAAAAAGGTAGGAATGAACTACAGTATATTCCACTGTGCAGATTTATACTATAGAAATCAGTTCTGCTTTAAAGACCAGCAGTGTTGATCTACTTGTTTCTGCTTGACCATTTGTGAATATGTTCCTCTGGTTGTCATCCACTAATCCAGAGAGATGCATTTTAGAATGAGCCACCTTTAATCTGTGTGTATTACTTTCTAATCAATAAAAACAGTAAAAAAATATTTGTTTTCATCAAAAAGAATCAGTAAAAAGGAAAATGGCCTTCCAAAAGCAACACTATCTTTTTGAAACTTGGTCCAGAAGACAGAGGTCATTTAGTTAGGTCCTCCATCAGATAATTTTACGGGTAATTCCAAAAGAAAACTGGAAGACAAGACAAGAAGCAACGGATGGAAATGAATCAAGGAGAGAAGCAATCTGGAACTAAAGGGAAATGTTCTGACGGTGAGAACAACCAACCAGTGGAACAGGGTGCCTTCAGAAGTTGTGGGTGCTCCAACACTGGAGGCTTTTAAGAAGAATCTGGACAGTCATTTGTCTGCAATGATGTAGGATCTCCTGCTTCAGCTGGGGTTTGGACTAGAAGGCCCCTTCCAATTCTGTTACTCTCTTATTCTGTCTTAGCTGGGATTCTTGACTATTCCCTCAAAGAGGTCCACCTCCTACTTGATACATTTCCAATATCAAGGAGAGACGATCGCCATCCTAGATTTTACCATTTAACTTTTGAATGAAGGCAGTGGTTAGGATTTCCCCTGCATTTCTTCCTTGTAATAATGTTTCTATACATTGGGTTTTCCTTTATTCCATTAATTTCATGTAACACTACAAGAGTTAAAAACAGCAACGAACAAAATAATAGGCAAGAACAAATGAGCGACTTACAAAACAAGATTTACAAAACACCACACTGGTTCCACTCCTAAGGGAAGACTTGCTAGTAAAAGATGCCAAGTATGTCTATTGGAAATGAATTGCTCTTTGCTAGAAAATGGATCAAAACCAACTCATTTCGGTGGTGTCTACAATTCAGCTGCTGGTTAGCACAACTGAGCTCTGGTCAGCATTTAAACCAGGAACCTAAAGTGAAAATGCTCCTTATTGTTGTCATCTACGAGTCCAGAGAGCTGCATTTTAGAATCAGCCATCTTTGATCTGTCTGTATTGATTTTTAATAGGGAGAAGACTAAAATATTGTCAGCATCTGTGGGTGAATGTCTATTTATGTCTTTAATGGTCACTCTCTTTATTTGTGCTCTTTTGTCCTTGTAATTACTCCCAGAATTCTATGATCACTTTTTTTCAGTGCAAGCCATAAATAAGTAGCTTTGAAACCAGAGATGCATTGTCCACAAAAGAACATAAGAATCAACAACAACCTTTCATTGTGATCATATTCTGCTGCTTGCACACCTCCTGTTTTGTAATGCAATATATTAAGATATGCAAATTCCAGTCAATTCTATACTCATATGATTTGCATAGTAATGCATCTGTTGTGTTTGTTTATGTTCTTGGGTATGTTCTTAATTTTTTTGTGGGATTTTCTTAGTTTTATTCTTCCTTAGCTTTCCCACCATCACCGTCTTTGACATTTCATCAGAATGGATTCATTTGTGCTTGTAAGCTTTATAGCTAATCATCTGACATCTTATTCCTCTAGTTTTCAGTTCTGGATTTGATGCATTTTCCACAAAGATTCCTCCAGGCAGTTCTGAAAACATTGATGTGTGGAGATGGACACTGCTTGTCCAAAACACCTTTGAGTATCACTCTCGCTTCCTGATAGTCATTCCTGTGAGCATTGGAACTCTTAGGAAGATACCAGGTTAGCATCATTCCATCCATGGGAATCCTGAGATCATTCCTTTGGCCAACATGGCATCTTGTAATATTTGAAGTTCTGCTTTATTTTCTTGTTGCTGCCGTATTTTGGAAACCACCAAAATATGGTGTTTTCCCCAAAATACAACCTACCCCCAAAACAAGCCGTAGCCTGATTTTCATGCCTGCACCTAATGTAAGCCCTACCCCAAAAGTAAGCCCTAGTTAAGCCCTGCCCACCATTTGGTTGTACAAGGTGGGATGAGGCTCATGCATAAAAATCAAGCTAGGGTGGGGGTATTTCTACTTTTGACTCTCCAGGGCACTTAGGGCACCCTGGACACATTTTATGGAAAATTATAGGAAAGACCTTGCATACTATAAGACCCTGGTAGAAAATATCAGGGAGTAGCTTGAAAAGTCACCACTAGAATATCTGATTCCACTTGAAAAATCACCACTCTCAAACACCCTGATTCAGTTATTGGTTTTGGCTGATCTTCGAAACCAAGAGGTGTGAAGGGAGATTTTTACTAGTATTACTGCTCCTAACCTTACTGGTTTTTGAATGGGGGGATGGTTTACCTGGGAATCCCAGGGCTATAGGTGAAACTGGGAGATCGCAGGAGGGGAGAAGAAGGCAGAATGGAAGACACAAATCATTTTCTCAGCTTTTGAAGAAAATTACTGGTACATGGTTGAATTATATTAGAAGTCCATCCAAACAGGAGAATATCTTTATTCTTATCTTTACATTGCCATACATATTTACCCAGGTATAAATCCCATTGAATTCTCCTGTAATCTCTTGTTTTTTAACTGATTTGTGTAGGATTACACCGTAAATCGATTTCATATATTAATAATATATAATATACAATGATATTAATAAAAGAGAATATTTATAGCTCAGGATTGAAAAGAGGGTCCTTGATTTCAACCTCAGCAAGAAACATGGCAGAAACATCTGTAAGAAAACAACCAAAGTCAGAGAGCACCAAGGACCCTTCATTTCAAATATTCGTATGTTCTGAGCAAGAAAAGCTATCTGCTTTGTTACGTTTTTACACATCTCACAATAACTTGTCCTTCAAGGACAGACACTGAAGTCCTGCAAATATCTGTTCATTGCAAAATCCTATTAAACTAAGGGGTTGTTTTAGCTACAGTTAAGGTGGAAATAAGCACATTTGAACTTAGCAGGCCTTACTTCCGTGAGGTGTGGGGCTCTACCTGACTTGATTAGATGGCCAATTAATACCAGCATGGCCTCTCCTGGTCCATTGAGATAGAAAGATTGACAATGTCAATCTTTCCTTGTGTCATAGATGAAAGAGGAAGCTGCAAAGAATTCGGTCCACTCTTTTAGGTCCTTTGTTTTAGGTGAAGGAGGAAAGTGATGCTTGTGAAAAGCAAAACATTAGAATAGGTGATTACTTCAAGAGTTGCATTATAGATGGATAGATAGATAGATAGATAGATAGATAGATAGATAGATAGATAGATAGATAGATAGAATAGGTAGGGGAGAAAGAGAGAGAGAGAGAGAGAGAGAGAGAGAGAGAGAGAGAGATGATAGCTAGTTAGATGATAGACAGGCAGTGTTGTGGCCTGCTGGCAGCTGACGAAGCAGGCAGCAGAGTTGGACAGTAGTGAAGAAGTTGGGGAGAAACCTGGGCCAGTCTTGGAGGCTGAGGAAGGCTTGGATGAGGGCTCTGCATCAGAGGCAGAGATGGGGCCAGGGCAGACTGGCAGTCATCAGCTGCCTTCAGACTCAGACAGCAGTGAGGCAGGAGAGTTTCTGGAACCAGTTCCCAGCCTGCACATGCACAGGGCTACCAGAAGACAAGAACAATTGAGAAAGCAGGGTCGACTCAGGAATAAGGCCACACCTCAGAGATGATTGACCCCTCCCATAGGACAGAGAAGAGGCGCATGAGCTTTTGGAGGAAGCAATTAGTTCGTCTGGTTGATTCAAGCTTTGAAAAGTTCTGTTTGACTCTGTGTCAAGTTTGGCCTTGCCCTGCTTTTTGGCAATTAGTTCTTTGGCAGCATTCCAAGTGCGATAAGGTGGGTGTTTATCAACATTCCCCTGAAAGATTGTTTGTGAAGCCTTGCAGGCTGTGAATGAACATAATTCACAGCCATGGAAATAAAAGAGATTTTGCCGGAACTAAGATTGTGTTTTATGCTTTCTAAGGAAACCTAGGTCAGAACAGGCAGGCAGACAGACAGACAGACAGACAGATGCGTTCATAGAGGAGGCAAAGAAAGCTATGTTTCTACAGGAACAGGTATTTTAATTTCTATAGGAAGGTAGATAAGTGGATTATAAATATTTTGAAAATATTATTTAGCTCGTGTATTTTAAAAATATGACAAATCATATTTTCTGAAGTGAAGAACTTTGTTCAAAAGAAAAAGTTTAAACTATTAAATCATTAAAATTCAGGATATTGTTGGGCTGGATTCCTACTTTCTTGTTTCTTAAAGGATTTTAACCAAAACTACAAACTCAGATTCAGCTGAGATTTAGCGTACTCTTTTTTCAGACCGTATGGATGCTTGTGGGTACTAACTCAAGATTCTAAAACAAGATGGGATAATATATTATGATATGTATATTACAACATACAATATACAGTATGTGTTCTAAAGTTGCCTTCAGAAGTTGTGGCTGCATCACTGGAAGCTTTTAAGAAGAGACTGGACAGCTCCTTATCTGAAATGGTTTGGAGTCTCCTGGTTGGACTAGAAGACCTCCAAGGTCCCTTCCAACACTGTTATTCTCTATTCTAATAGAATTAACTGAATGGATGAAGGTATAGCGTAAAAGGTTAAAATACTGGCTGATCACTGGGTAAAGCCATCCTGCTCCATAAAACTCCGGTGGAAAGTCTCCAGGGGAGGCTGAAGGAGGCATAATTGACTAGCCTCTGCTGGACTGATGCCTCCAGCTTCCCAAAGATAGTTATAATGTGGCCACCAGCCAGGTTGAACCTCTCAACTTCCCAGCTGGACAATTGTGGAACTCTGAGCTGCCACCTAAGAACTAACTCTCTCTTCACGGGATCTGAAGGGAAGACGAAGGAGGATCTCCATCCTGCAGTTGGTGTCCCTAGTTTTTCTTACCGTTTGCCGCCCCCCCGACCTTGGGTTTCACGCCCAGGTCCACTTTCACTGAGAAAGGGGGTTTGGGCGTTCCTGAAGCCCCCCCGCTGTAGAGACACCTGCAGGCTGGAGGTGAACCGGACTTACAAGTCCCAAGACCGGGGCAATCACGGAGCCTCTTGAAACGCGACGGGTCTCAGCGCCGACCCAAACTATGAAGCGGATCCGGACTGAAAGGATCCGGAGGGACGCTTGGGGTCGGGGGAGTGGGGGGCAGCAAAAAAAAATAGGCCTGGAGGGAGCCTCTACCTGCCTTTCAGCGGTCGATAGGATCGCCGCAGCCCAAAATGGCAGCGCTCCCGCGGCCGTGGGTCAAGCTTTACGTAAGCAACGGAGTGGGGGGGGGGGCGAGAAGAGGGGTGCTCAACAGGGCCTTGCACGGCCGGTGGAGTGGGAGGGGGGGGAGCAGGCGTTGTGGTTTGCATCTAGAGCTGCGGCGGCGTCGCAGACGCTGCTAACAGCGAGCTCCTTCCTGCGGAGCGAGGTGAGCAGCATCGGTGCCTTCCTCCTCCTCCTCCTCTTCCTCTTTCTCCTGCTCCTCCCTTCCCGCGCCAGAGCAAGGGCTCGCCAGCCCGTCGCTCCTCCCGTCCTCTAATCCCCGCCCGCTGCCAGCCAGCCAGCCAGCCAGCCAGCCAGCCCCGGGGAGGGACGGCGGGAGGGACGGAGGGAGCGCGCGCGCCTCTGCTGCACCGCGCAGTTCCCAGCCAGTCGGGGCAGAGGCAGGAGAGCAGCCAGGCTGTCGCAGAGGGCGCCCTCTCCCCCCACCCTCCTGGCTCCCCGCTGCCCGCCCGCAGCTCCGAGGGAGGGGGCGAGACCCGCGCCCGTGGCCAGCCAGTCCAGCCCAGCCCAGGAAGGCGACCAGTCGGGAGAATGGAGGTGCCTCGTCTGGACCATCCCCGGAGCAGCCCGGCCAGCCCCTGCGAGGATGTCCTCAAGAACCTCAGCCTGGAGGCGATTCAGCTCTGCGACCGGGACGGTGAGTTGGCGCTTCTCACGGGCCTTGCGGCGAGGGCCGGTGCCAAGCCCCCACCCACCCACCCCCGGCCTTCTTCGCCGCCGGCTATGGACTGCCGCCGCCCCCTTCTCGGCGCAGCCGGTCCTTGCAATTTGCTGCTAACAAAAGGATTTTTTTTAGAGGGAGGGGCGGGCTCAGCTGGCGAGGGAGCTGGTGTGTCTGCCTGGAGAGGAAGAGACCTCCCGGCTCCGGTGCTGCGCCTTCCATGGGGCTGCAACCCTTTTGGACCCGGTTACAGGAGTCCCGGGTTGCGCGCAGGCCGCGGGGAGCAGAGCTGGGCCCGGCCGGGCAGCTCCTGGCGATGCTCCCTTCGGGAGAAGCCGAAGCCCCCATCGCGGACCAGCCCCTTTGCGGTGCCTTGAATTGGTGGGGTGGACGTGTGTCTGGGAGGAGCTGATTCCCGGGGAGAGAAGGCGGCTCTTTTCCAGCCCCGAACCTGTTGCGGATCCGCCCGATGCGCGGCGCGGCCCCGGTGATGATCCGGCCCCTCCGAACTTGGGGGGCGACCGACCGAAGCGGGCGGGCGGGCGGAGACGCCGGGCGGGGAGAGGTGGCAGCTCGGCGCGGACAGCGAAAAACGAGAAGCGGGAGGCTGGGAGGATTTCAGCACCCTGGACAGGGCTCGCCTCCCCCGGCCTCCATTGAGTGGCGGATCCGCCAGATGTGGCGCTTCGGTCCGCTGCTCAGCTCTTTGTTCTATACCCGCCCAGCTCCAGATGTTCGCATCCTGGGAAGCTGGAGCGGCTTTTGCAAGGAGGGTCTTCCCATCGGAAGGATGGCAGCTCCGTCATCCCTTATTAATGAACCGGAAAGTTAACCATGCTTAACGAATGAAGTTTAGTTTTCACGTGTGCCAAGGGTCAAGCAAGCAAGCCTAAGAAGGCTGTCCAGTAATCAGTACTGTATTCCTGACGCCTCTGTGCCCAAGGCTTGCACTGATTATGGCACTTGTTAGTTCTCTATATTTATGTATTAGTGCACACAAAACCCAACCCATGTCCAAAATTTAATATTTTAGAGGATTATCTTCCAGAGTGCCGTTTATTTTATTTTTTTATTTTTTATTGGCTAATCTGCTTTCCTTTTCCCTTCTTTTTTTTTAATGTGCTTATCAAGTGGCTTTAGTAATCTTCTGAACATGGGACAATTTAATGTGACATGTCTGGTCTCTAAATACTTAGCCTGTTTTGAAATGTATGCTTGAAATAGCTGCTGGGTTTTCAGGACTGCAGATGAAGTCAGGCAACAAAGAAGGTTGGTCACAGCCAGCAGTTTTAGTGGATGTATCACGTACCTAATCATTCAAAGGTTGGGCATTTGTGGAGCTTCTGCCTTTAAACAGCCTTTTAAAGATTTTGTACAACAGTCCACCATTACAGGGAGGATTTAATGGGATAATTACAAAGTATTTCAGATTGCCACTGCAATTACTTTAAAATCTTTTGCTGAAGAAAGCTTTCTGGGTAGTGACATGGCAGTCACACTTCCGTTTCCATTACGAGAATATTGATCATGCAATACCTTTTCCTAAATTTGATCTGATTGTTCTGTTTCCCTCAAATGCCAACTTAATGGGAGTGTGGGTGAGAGTGTGTGTGTGTGTGTGTTTCATTGTTATTGTAGTCAAGTCAATGTTGAGATGCCACATGTTGATGACACATTGTGCAACTTTCTTTGTCTCAATCAAAATGGTATGAAGTATATGAAGTTCATTGGAGTAGGCTGCTAATTGGCAGAACATAGAGTCTAATTTATCAAGCACAATCACCTAATAACAGCCTTGTTGGTGGGTTCTCTCTTCTTGGGTGAAAAGGAAAGGACAAAAAAAAAAAAACAGCAGATGGCTATCAGGGGGAATATGGCGTGCTTTCTCTTGGATAGGCCTTAGATGTCCAGCTAATGCCTGGAAGAATTAAGGTGCTCCCCCCGTGATGCTTCAAGAGCTTTTCCCATGTCAAGCTATTGATCATTTAGGAAGATTTCTTGAGGGACATCATTTCAAGGCTTTTCAGTGAAAGTGGAAAGAAAGAAAAGAACATGCATTTACACGCTTTGCGTGGGCCATTTACTAGTAGAGGTGGCCAGTCCTTGAAACATACTTTAGTGTGCAACAAGTGTCATTTAGAAGTCACAAGTGCCTCGGGGGAGAGCGCAGAAGTGCAATAGATACACTCTTTGGCAGGAAGACATATCTTCGTTTGCTCACAATCCTTAATAGAACATAAATAGCACTTGTTTTTAAATAAGGGGTGCCATTTGTCAAGCATGCTCTAGTTAGTACGAAGAGTATTTCTGAGGTTCTGGCCTCTGTGAAAACTTGATTGAAATTGATAGTTGTTTCATAACAGCCTTTTGAAGGAGGATGTGAGTTTGATTGGTAAAATCTATATTCTTTAAAAAAAAATCCCCAGTGTGTTCAGTTCCTCTCAAACTGACAAACACTTTAATTTCACATTTTTTTCCAGCCAGTAAATCTACGCAAGCCTCAACTAATACCAGGCTTACAGAACTCAGCAACACAGCCTTTATTTGACTTTATTTTCAAGGATCTTTTACGCAAGAGAACATGCAGGTTTTCCAATTAACTTTTTCTGAAAATTTGCAGAAGATAAATCTAACCAGGCAATTTAATCTTACTTATTGATATGGATACACAGGAGAACATGATCATAATCTAGAAACAGGATTATTTTTATCTAGAAATAAGATGAACAATCAATATTTCCTTTATAAATATTCTAGAGTTGTGTGGTATGGCTCGTTCTAGAATTCTTTTCACTTCACGTTGCTGTTCTTGGTGATCAAGAGATGATGGTGGGGTCACTTCTGGAAAAATTATGTCCCATTCCTTTCTGCTTTAGGGAGATGCCAGCTACAACTTCCATTAGAAACAGAGTAATATTTGCAATCCCAGGGCACAACAATCTTATATATGGAAAGTAATTTCATGTGGAGGTTTTTTGTTTTTTTGCTCACAAAATCTTCATTGTGTTGTGTTTTTTTTTTAAGCAAGACTCTAGGAAGTGAAAGAGAAGTTGAAGCACAACTGTCTTATATCTTCCTCCTTAATCCTCTTCTTGTTCCAATCAACTGCAGTCACTGTCCTTCTTATTTTGCTGAATCCCATCTAAAATGCTTTTATTCCATTCAACTACTCCTTCTAATTCACAAACATCTGTGGCCTGCAGTTTAGGTCTCTTCTGTTGTTTATCTGCATCAGTCTTTCTAGCTGCACGGAAATTGGAAATGTCTAGACTGTTTTGAATTATTCCCATTTATTTGGTTCTTTTGCAGTCTAAACGTTTCCTTTTTTAAAGATACACCCACATCTCTGAGTGCTCATTCCTGAGTACAAGAATGTGGATCTTCATTATAAGTTCATTTCACAATCAGAGGGGCAATATATCAAGTTTATGTTGGGAAATGTGCATTGCAAAGTAATTTTCCCCTTTTGAAAATGAAATGCAAACGTTTAGTAGAATAGCATAAAGCCACTTATATTTTTTGTAATAATTTTTATTGTTCTTTTTCACCTTTTACACTTTAACTTTAACTTTAACAGTACTGTGTCATCATTATTATACGCACCAATCTCATGTAAATATCTATATTTATACATCTTTATATACATTCATATCCTTTTATCTGTAATTTTCTTATTTCCTTTATCTTTATTTCTACTGTTCAACCAATTATACCAATTATCCCAAATTTTGTAATACTCCATCTCTTCATTCTCTTTTAGCTTTAATGTCAATTTGTAAAGCCACTTATATTTAAAAGATCATTGAGATGATACCCAACTTAGCCTTATCCTGAAGGTGCAGAAATATTCAGTTACAGTATCCTGTTTTTTCTTCTGATCATAAATACCCCCTTGGGTCTTCTTTTCTTTAAATTCATCATAAATTCATCTCTAGGCCCTCCCAGGCACGATTATCATATTATTTGTGCAGCACAGCTTTGTGAAGACACAGTATCTATATAAAATAGGGTTGAATGAAATCTCCTAGAATTACCAGTTGGATTTTATATGATGTTGTGTGCATGAAAATACTTTCCTTGTGTGCCAGTAGCAACCATGGGAGTATGGCTCTTAACTACCCATTCATTTCAATGGCATATGTTTTTAATTCTTTTTTAAATTTAGACCTCACTTTCCCTTCAACAAATAATATTCGTGGGAATACTTCAATATGGATTTTATCTTCCAAATTTTTGTGATTGTATAGATTCCTCAGGGCTTCGCTTTTTATAGGAAGCAACTTTCTACATCTCTCTTTTTCATTTGATGCCCAGTTTTCTCTAAGTGATTCTCCTTAATTGCTTAGCAACCATTCAATATTATCCTACTATGTCCATATTTGGGGTCCATAACCTTTTAATTGAATGAGCCAGTTGCTTAAATAGAACATTTTCAAAACTTGATATATATTCTCACTGTGAGAAATTGTGTATATGTTGGCATACTGTAAATGTCCCGCTTGGCACTGGATGCTATTCCTAATTGACCTTTGCTCTTCCATTCATCTTTTTTGCATCTGTTTTCTTTCTTTTAGCTTCCTAGATTTCTTGGCTTTGAAAAGAGCAACCTAAGACTGGGCCTTTAGACACCAAGGCCTGGGTGATGATATCTGGGTGCAAGAGCCCTGAGGCTCTTCTTCAATCCTAAATTGCATTAACAGAGAGATACAGTCAAGGACAAGGGAGGTACTGATACCACTCTATAAAGCCTTAGTAAGGCCACACCTAGAGTACTGCATCCAGTTTTGGCCACCACACTACAAAAAAGATGTTGAGACTCTTAAAAAAGTGCAGAGAAGAGCAATGAGGATGATTAGGGGACTGGAGACTAAAACATATGATGAATGGTTACAGGAACTGGGCATGGCTAGTCTAGTGAAGAGAAGGACCAGGGGAGACATGATAGCAGTCTTCCAATATTTGAGGGGCTGCCACAGAGAGAAGGGGGTCAACTATTTTCTAAAGCACCCGAAGGCTAGACAAGGAATAACAGGTGGAAACTGATCAAGGAGAGATTCAACCTGGAAATAAGGAGAAACTTTCTGACAGTGAGAACAATCAACCCATGGAATAGAAGTTGCCTTTGGAAGTTGTGGGAGCTTCATCACTTGAGACTTTCAAGAAGAAATTGGACTGCCACTTGTCAGAAATGGTGTAGGGTCTCCTGCTTGGGCAGCGGGGTTGACTAGTCACTAGATGCCCTACAAGGTCGCTTCCAACTCTGATTATCTGTTATCTGTTATCTGCTTGCTTTGTGCTGGTGGGAACTGTCCAACTCTTTGTCCCAAAGGTGCTTTTTCAAGAGGCAACTGGACTTTCTGGTTAACCAACAACTGTGTTCCCAGGAAAGATCCTGTGCAAAGCTTTGTTCTTCACTTTTCCCACATATTTCTCTCAACTGCCTTTTGAGCCTTGAATGCCTGTCCATTCCTTCGCTTCATATCCTCAACTCTCCTTCTTAACATTCTGGGTTTGTTGTGTTCCTACCCCATTAATTCTCCTTTGCTTTCTGTACCCAATGCATTTCTTCTTCTTCTTCTACTTGGCGTGCTCATTTAAATTCTACTACCTCCTCTGATTTCATTCATACCATGGGAAAGTATCTTAGCAGCATGGTTGAAGAGAGTATACTGTTCCCATTCATCTGTGTCCACCAGCTTCTGGTCAGTGAAATGCAGATTCATGTAACATTTAATATTTTTTTGGACTCAGCAAGCAGCAACACTTAGCTGACCTGGGCTGGTCTATGCAGAGTTGGGCCTAGTTAATATTGGGATGGGGATTGTGTAGATTTCCATGACTCTTAGCTACTTTGGGAAATCAATTCTGCAGTATTAAATATCTTCCACATCATTGCCAAGAAAATGGCATGGATACAGTGATCAAGACTCACACTTAAGTTGAGGGTGTTTTTACCATTAGCACCTGGAAGAAAAACAATGAACTGCCAGAGATAAAAGAAAAGCGGATTATGTCATAGCTTTATTTTCTCTGCCAAGGAGATCAGTCACTCAGCAAATCCAATGCCAGCATTTTATTCCATACATTTTTAAAAAAACATTTGAAAACTAGTTTGGATTTTGTATATTTTTGAGATTTGCCAGCCCATTTGGACAAATATGTGATTCAGGAGGGAGGGCACATATTCATATGCAACAAAAATTCAAGCACAATTAAACAAGAAATTAACAGACAATCATCAGTATGCTTCAAAATGCAGAGTTCCTATCATTCTGGACACCCATTATCCCATTGGGTTCATCTATAGGTAGATGGGAAGAAAGCATCTCTGAAAGCCAGTCATGTTTATGAGATGCAAAAGCCATCATCTTTCTATTTAACTTTGAGCTACTAATCCATTCTCACTGCAATCTACCTAAGAACAAAACATCTTAATACTCTCATGCATACAGAAGTGAAATTCTAGGAGCATTGCTGAGCTACAAAGATGATAAACAAGATTAGGGTAGGGTTATCTTTAGCAGCAGGATAGGGGAGATAATCATAATGGAGCGAATGGATTCTTAGATGCTTTCCATGTTGAGAACCAGAGGAATTTTCAGACAAGAAGTTTTTGCTTTCTCAAGTTGGTCACAAGTGTTCATCAAAGCTATGAACAATGAAAAATTATCCAAGGACTTCCTTTATATCTTTTCCACCTGATTGCCAGAAATCTTCTATTTGACTAGAGTGGCTGTTTCTGTAGTTATTTCACAGTAGGACCGTTATCTTTTTAATGGTGTCTATGAAGTCTTCCTTCATGTTGGGGCAATTGTTTTAAATAATGACACAAGGTAATCATAAATGTTAGCTCTTCTTTGGAACCACTATTTCAATCTTGCATGGTTTCTCCATAGACATGAGCTTGGAATCCTCTGTGTAGATACATTTAACAATTCTAGATATTCATATAGTGCCTTAAAATGTTGAGATGACATGTGATTTGTAACTCTTCTATCATAATAAATAGGATGGGGTGTTAGTGAGTAAAGTACTTGTTTAACCAACACTATAAACAGGTAGAGTTCGTAGCAAATGAATTGTTGATGAGCTCCAGGTCAGGTAACCAAATGTCTCCAGCTTCCTCTGCCAACAGTCTGGATCACATGGCACCTGGATGTTAATTACTTCATCGTGTGGCTGTTCTGCTGCTTTTGTTGTTGTTGATTACTTGTTTTTGCATGATGACAATGCTGTGTAAAAAAAATTGTGATAGACGATAGATAGATAGATAGATAGATAGATAGATAGATAGATAGATAGATAGATAGATAGAAAGGGAAAGAAAGGAAAGGAAAGAAATCAGATCAGATTAACAGAGTTGGATGGTATAGGGTGGGATGGGAAGGGAAGGAAAGGAAAGGAAAGGAAAGGAAAGGAAAGGAAAGGAAAGGAAAGGAAAGGAAAGGAAAGGAAAGGAAAGGAAAGGAAAGGAAAGGAAAGGAAAGGAAAGGAAAGGAAAGGAAAGGAAAGGAAAGGAAAGGAATCACATCAGATTAACAGAGTTGGAAGGGATGGGATGGGATAGGATGGGAAGAGAAGGGAAGAGAAGGGAAGGGAAGGGAAGGGAAGAGAAGAGAAGGGAAGGGAAGGGAAGAGAAGGGAAGAGAAGGGAAGGGAAGGGAAGAGAAGGGAAGAGAAGGGAAGGGAAGGGAAGGGAAGAGAAGGGAAGAGAAGGAAAGGGAAGAGAAGGGAAGAGAAGGGAAGGGAAGGGAAGGGAAGGGAAGGGAAGGGAAGGAATCAAGTCAGATTAATAGAGTGGGATGGGATTGGATGGGATTGGATGGGATGGGATGGGATGGGATGGGATGGGAAGCTGGAAGTTTACTCCATTAGCTTTGAAGTAATGTACTTTGTCACATCTCTTGACTGACCTTGAAATAATAACTTTTCACTTGTTAACTGGCACATTGGTAGCTGAATCAATTTCATTGTGGTGTTTGTAGCTGAATCATTAATCAATGTTAGCTTTATTGTTATCACAAAGTGTTCCTGTCTCTCTTCATGCCTGAATGCAAGTACAATGCAAGTGCTATTTTGCATAGATGGTTTTGGAAATAATAATTGCATTTCAAAAAAAAAAATGTGCTGAAGGCTTCAGTGAACCTTGGCAAAGTTACTCCAAGCTTGGGGAAAATGTATTTGCTGGAACACTCTAAAATGACCTAGTTTAGCTACTTTGTGTATCAAATATCTAAAGAAATGACGAAGTGCATTACCAGAACTCAGCAGCCCTTCTTGATGCTTGTCCGTTGATTGATCTCTGGGCTGTGGCTTTTTGCAGCCTTCCATGAGAGAGAAATCTGGGTTTTAAAAGCTCTTGAGTTCTACTATCTTTTGGTGGTTTTTTTCCTTGGACTGCTATGAAGAGGAAGAATCTCAAAATGCCCTTCAGCATTGAAAAAAGTGGGAGTTTTCTAAAACGGCCATTTACTTGTGCCAAATCTATATTAAGAAAATACTTAACTGGTCTTCCATCTACAGGGTTTGTTACTATGTGCATCATACTGTGAGATATCTTCAGCTAATATTGATGTGTGTGCAAATTAAAGTATTATTTGCTCTTGCAATATCTGGGCAACAGGAGGCTCCCCAGATGTCCCCAGATGATTTTGGACTGCAACAGCTCCCATCATTTCTGGTGAGCCTCACATCGTTTTGCCTGGTTGCAAAAACAGGCATCAAGTAATAGTATATTATTCTTATTGAGGAAAGAGCTGACAGCTCAAATGTACAAGTGGAGATGGCAAAATGTTCAGATGTTTTTGCCATGACTGTTCACCTAACTTTTAAATCCACATGGAGCTGAATTCTTTATCAAATACAACCACTTATTTCACTTTCTCTGTTATTGCAAGCCTACCTCTGGCTTCAACCCAACATTTTGAACATTTGTAGTCAGAGGGTGACCTATTTCAGTTCAACCCATTGATTCAACTCAGATTCAAATTTGAATCCAATTGATTCAGTGGTTTAATTCCAACTCCCTAATTAGGTCACTTTGACTAAGCTGCCCAGAACAAGTTTTTTAAAAAAGGTCATAGAAATTTGATTAGGGGGGAAATGAATCAAATCTCCAAATCAATGTCCTATATACCCATAATTACTAGACATCTGATCTAGTCTTGTTATATTTATTTCTTTAACATCAACAATAAAAAGATGCAGCAATTTTAGATGCCTGAAAATCCACCTTCTAAAGCAGGGGTCTTCAAACTTGACAGCTTTAAGTCTTGTGGACTTCAACTCCCAGAATTCCTCCTCCAGTCATGTTAGCTCAGGAATTCTGGAAGTTGAAATCCACAAGTGTGAAACTTGCCAAGTTTGAAGACCTTGGTTCTAAAGAGTGAAACATCCTTTTTCATGATGGCACATCTGCCATAGCAGGTGCAAGTCCAAAGACCAGCAGAGTTTGACCTCTGGTGCAAAGTCAAATGATGGTCCTACAATGGCATTCATCTCATCCTCATGAATCCCATTTTTGTTGGTTTGATGAAATCCATGTACGACTTCAGTCCAAATAGACTCTTAGCCAGAGGTCTCCAACCTTGGCAACTTTAAGACTTGTGGACTTCAGCTCCCTGAGGAATTCTGGAAATTGAAGTCCACAAGTCTTAAAGTTGCCAAGGTTGGAGACCCCTGCTCTAAGCAGTTTCTGGAGTCACACACGTCCCTGTGGACTACAAAGACAAGTTCATGACATCAGTTTGCCAAGATTTTTCAGAGATAGTTTGCCCTTGTCTTCCTCTTAGTGTCGGAGAGGAAGACTCTCCTAAAAGAAGGATTAGAATTTGGGTTTTTCTGCTCTCTGAGTCCAGCATCCTAGTCACTAGTCCAAGCAAGATCTCTTCTAGGCAATTTACAATGTATGTCACACACTAGAAAACTAATAATGCAATGATATAAAATCTAAACAACATAAAATGCCTGCTTGGGAAATCCCAAGCAGACATTCCCCTATCCATCTGGACGAGATAGGCAGGTTTGATTAGAAAAAGGCAGTCTGTTGGATAGTCAGCCTGAGTCATTAAGGGTTTTAAAGGTAGCAACAGCATTTCAAACTGCACTCAGAAATAACCTGGCAACCAAAGCTGCTGCCACAGTAACAGGGCAGCATTGAAGCTGACCAGTAAGGATGCAGGATGCTGACTGGTCTCCAGGTGGACCTCAAGGGAAGTCCTCTCTACAGCAGATTGCAGAAAGCTTAATCAGAGATGATGGGGATGGAAGTGCCTGTCCTGTTTGCATCCTGCTCTGAAGTCAGCTGCCTCTGATGCACAAAGGAAGCTGAGCAGAGGAGTTCCTGGCCAGAGTTCTTCCAGTAAGAGACGTCCCAGAGGGTGAACCTTGTTGGATCAGGAGAATACAAGTACATGGAAAGTCAACAGGAGCCATTCCATCTTGCTTCAGTTCAGTCCAAGCCTGTTTCCTCCCCATCCTGAGAAATATCCTCACATTAAGTTGCAAGGACCATTTGTGCATTTGGGCCTGGAATCGTATCACTGACCAGTGGTGGGATTCAAAAATTTTTACTACCGGTTCTGTGGGCATAGTTTGGTGGGCGTGGCGTGGCTTGGTGGGTATAGCAGGGAAAGGATCAGAGGTGGTATTCAGCAGGTTCAGCAGTTGTGGAGAATTGGTAGCAGAAATTTTGAGTAGTTTGGAGAACCGGCAAATCCCACCTCTGTCTGGCCCCACCCCCATCTATTCTCCGCCTCCCGAGTCCCAGCTGATTGGCTGGCTCTTCTTTGGTTGCCCTGCACAGGAGAATGGAGCTGGAATGCAGGTTAGTGGGGTGGGGAAGGAATGGGGATTTTGCAGTATCCTTCCCCTGCCATGCCCACCAAGCCACACCCAGAGAACTTGTAGTAAAACAAATTTGAATCCCACCACTGGGAAGGATACTGTAAAATCCCCATTCCCTCCTCACTCCTGGGGGAAGGTTATTGCAAAATCACATTCCCTCCCCACCCCACTAACCTGCTTTCCAGCTCCGTTCTCCTGTGCAGGGCAGCCAAAGAAGACCCAGCCCATCAGCCAGGAGTCGGGAGGCGGAGAATAGATGGGGGCAGGGCCAGTCAGAGGTGGGATTTGCCAGTTCTCCAAACTACTCAAAATTTCTGCTACCAATTCTCCACAACTGGTCAGAACCTGCTGAATGCCACCTCTGTCCCTGACCTTCCAACTCGGGCCTGGTGACCTTGTAATGGCTTCTCATAAAAGATTCATAATTAAATTGAATACTTTCTTCTGAAATGGATTCCTTAGACAATATTACACTGCCCAAATTTAAATCTTACGTCAGCTTAGCTCCTGCAGTGCATTTGATGAGTGAGCTGTTGTCCTATAATATTTTTTTTATATAATTGGAAAAATATCAGACGACTCCTAATTTTTGCTTACCATACTCTAACATCTCTCTCCTCCTAAAATATATTTGAAGTCAATTAAAATTCAAGAATCTTGCAGGATTTGGGCCATTTTAACATTTTTAATTTTTAAGTCTTGGCTTATTATATAGTGGCTTACAAAAGCTTTTCAGTAGTGCCTTCAAGAAAAACATTGAGAATCAATGCTCTTTTTTATCTTGTCATGTAATTTCCAAATAGTCCCACTGTGGTTTAGAATTTCTCCTTCACACTTTTCTATTTTATAATATTTTTAATTAATTTTGTATCTCCTCTTCTGTCACAATATTCCCAGACGTTTAGGTATCTCCAAGACATCTCTAAATGCTTATACATCAGAATGAGCCACTGGCGGCTGGAGAAAGCATCTTACAAGGTAGCCATTAGATTGGTAGCAAAAGGAAATTTGAGAATGGAGAAATTTCCACGTTTGTTCAGGGAATGTCAGGTATAGAGTGAAAATTATGCCTTTCATTTCACAATAATCTATCTAAATGTACAGCTGTTGGAAAGCTGCGAGTGAAATCATACTATATCAAAAGTGTGCACTCTGCCCAAGTGTTCTCTCAAATCAAGTTGCTTGTTCTAGGAACCATTCATGCCTTGAAATATTCAAAAGAAATATATGCATATTGGTAACTTTCTTCAAGCTGAGTCATCCAGCTCAAGAGACAAAATGTCATCCCTGCCCTGATCTTGGAGATGCTTTAGTTCAGCACATTACTCCATTAATTTAGGCTTTCTTGACTTTCATTGGCCAAGGAATGATTGTTTGTAACTCTACCCAAGAATGGTTTGTTCCGTTGCAAAATCTAGTTATAAACATTGGTCGTTTGGACCCAGTAGCAACCAAGTTCTGGAAAGGAAAGTATTAGCTTTAAGCAGATTGATCTGCGTCTTTACCATAATTGCAACAGGTATACATCCCCCTGGTCAACATTTGGATGCAAGTTCCTGGACCAATAAAGGAGAATATTTGTAGCTTAGGGTTGAAGTGCAGGGTACTTGGTGCTCTCTGACCTTAGAGGGTTTTTTGAAGACATTTCATGATCCAATTAGGTAACATCATCAGTGTTAAACTCAGATTATTGCAAGCTCAAGATGAGCAACAGTAGAGAGATGCTCAATCCATGCATTCTCCTTTCTCACACATTTATAAGTCCATCTTATGGACATTTCCTGCTCCACCAGCCTAGAATAGAATTGGCACTGAGTGCCAAAAATCCTCTTTGCTATGTTCTGAAAAGGATCTTGGTGGGAGAGAGAGATTATTGACTATAAAGTCACCTCCTGTTTCCCCTCTAAAGGTAAGTTTTCCTTTACTTGCCATATCCCAAGGTTCATTCTTAAAAAAAACTGAGGTCATTTTTCTTCATTTAAATCTCAGCAGATGTATCGTACATAGTTTCATCCCATTTTTAAAAAAATGTAATCTTATAAAAGTGTATATTAGGCCTGCTTGCCAAATTGAAGCTATCAGGGAGAATTTCTAGCAGCCAACCAATTTCTAGAAAGGAATAAATCAAAATCATCATTTTTGTTCTTTCTACAACATCTTAGAGGTGTGTTTCGAAACCACACAACGTTTTATGTACAAATATATAAATCCAGCTATCCTGTTTTTCTATTTTTCTGGACCCTAAGCTCTTAAAACCATGTTTATATCAAGGATTATGACCTTTGCTGGTTCATGAATTCACACTCAGCTATAATGACAGTTAAGTTTCAGCTTAATATATCAACTTGATGGTTGTGCTTTGTAAACCATGGTATATGGCTCCGTGTATAATGGAAACCCAGCCAACCTTGGTTTTATTAAACCAAGGTTCATTAAGCCATGATGTGTGAATCCAGAAGTTCCCATTGGCGCCTAGCTCTACTGTTGTGTGCATATGAAACTGTCCTCAAATTTCTCCTTGGCCTAAGCACAGTTACCCATTAAATCACAAAGCAGGTTGCAACATTGATTGGCAATATTTTTATAACATTGGGTTCATTTTTAAGTATAAGAGCCAGTCTGGTAAAGTAGTTAAGGTCTTTCTTTTTCACCTATAATAATAAGAAGAAAGCCTGGAATGAATAGACCTCCTTCTTTACTATTACTATTACTACTACCCTGTTTCTCCAACAATACGGCCTCCCCCAATAGGAAGTCCCAGCATGTTTTATAGGCATGAAATGAAATTAACCCCCCCCCCCCCCAAATTAAGGCCTATATTAAAACATGCAAAATGGGGGGGGATGGGGGGGGCTTGCCATTAGGAAGTACTTTTGTTGCACACCTGGATCTGGTGCTGCCTGCGTTGAACCCAATACGAAGTGCCCCACCAACGCCGAGATCGACATCCAAGCCGTCGCCGCCCGCCCGAAGATGCAAGTGGGGGGGAATTAAGTCACCCCCAAAAAGACGGCCTAGTCATTTTGGGGGGGCTCAAAAAAAAGTAAGACCCAGCCTTATTATATGAGAAACACGGTACTACTACTCCTTCTTCCTCTTCCCTTTCCTCTCTGCCGCATCCTCCTCTTCCTCTTCCTCTTCCTCCTGCTTGGTTTTTCTGGTGGTTTGGACATTAAACAGAATTCCTACCTAGGAATTCTAAAAAATTTCTCCCCTAAATAAATCAGGATGAAGATGCCCCCTGAAATGCAGGTTGCTTAATGATGCCGGCTTCTACTACGCACTCAGGCAGGACACCTGGCCAACAAATAGAGCGATGTTTTGATTGAGTAAAGAGTTGAATAACTGTGTTGGCGATGGACACGTTGTTTGGGCTTGATGGTGAGGCCCAGATTTGGCCTCAAGATGCTTTTGATTTGCTTCCAGCATTGCAAGCTTTCCTGCTCAAGAAATCCAGAATTTGCAGCGTTGGCAAAATTTGATTCTAGTCAGGACAGAAACCGAAGTGACAGACGTGTCGAGGTTTAAGAGAGTTTGGGGGGGGTGCAACCTTGAGTCCTGTTTCAGCTTCCATTGCACTCAACTATGACCTGAAGGGGGGAAAAAAACCACCACCATCACATGCGCACAAATGCATCCCTAATGTTCATCCTGCTACCTAGAACTCAGTCTGATTTCCCAAGTGAACCCTGCTTACTTTATTTTAGTTTTAACATTTTGGGAAAACCTCTTAGTTGTCTCCCAGGTGGAAGACTTGTAACCTCATCCATTTTTGCCTGCAGCATCCTCATTCTCCAAGCACTCCACCCCAAAAAAATCTCCCCCCTCCCCCAAGAACTATGAATTTCATGGCTGAGGAAACTAATGGAGGGTAAGATACGATCCAGGCCGGCATTTAAAACTCTGCAGGTCCATTAGGCACTCATCCCTTTTCCAACAGAAGTCCCTCTGAAGAGTGACCTTGTCTCTCCATATTATGCCATTCTTGTGCAAGGAGAATTATCTAACTTGGAGGGTCATTTGGGGTGATGGTTTGTATTCCAGGTCATTGGCTGCTAAAATTTCCACTCTGCAGTTGTTGTGGTTAGCCGGCAGCAGGTGCAAATTGTTGAGGAGAGCGAGGATTCTGATGAGGGGCCAGGACCATCAGGGAGTGGACTGCTGGTTTCAGAGATTGGGGGGGGGGGCTGTCAGCAGTGATGAGGAGGTTCCCGAGGAGCCTCTGCCAAGTGCGCGTGCACAGAGGATTACTTGGAGGAAAGAACAATTACAGCAGCATAGGCGACTCGGAAGTAAGGCTGCAAGGTAATGGCCCCTCCCTCAAGAAGATAAAAGCCAGGTTTGGAAAAGCATTCTTTGCAGACAGCAAAGAAGCTGTTAAGCTCAACTGGTGGACATCTTAGTTTGTGTTTGGAGAATCTTGTAAATTAGTTCTTATCTCTGGGTTTTTGGCAGCATTGGCGAACAACTTGAGAAGGCTTTTTCTTGTCAGAGCTAATTAGTGGAAAGCAGCCTTTTATCTGTAAAGGAACAGAATTTGTTATTAAACCTTAAATGGTGGGGGCTGCTGCCTTTGTCTGTGTTTGCTCTTTGGGAACCCGGTTGGGTCAGAACAGTAGTTTAGGCAGAATTTTGAAATACTAATGAGAGTTCAAAAGCCAGAGGCTGGTCATTCAAGTTGTTTTGGTCTGGGCTTCCTGTTTTTGTAAGCTTGAAGTGTTTTAATTACTTTACCCTTTTTTATGGATTGGGTAAACTGCCCAGAGTCTTCTGGAATAAAAGCCCATGTTAAACTGAATAAATTAAATTATATTATTGAGAGCTTAAGGAAAAAGGAAAAATATCACTCGATGTTGCTTCTTGCTGATCGAATCCGCTCAAGACAGCCGGGTTGGGACTAGAAATATATAGATTGGTGTACTTGCAATCCATTTTACTGCGTTTGGCATGTGTTCCTCCTGCCATGAATCCATTAGACGCAATAAACTCCAATCTACTCCCAGCAAGATCTTGGTGCAGGTCCTTTACATCCCTAATAAGAATTTAACGTTGGGATGCTCTCTTGCAGTCTCCTTCTTCTTTCAAATCTTTTTACATATTCAAAAGTAACCTGGTGGGTGAGTTAGATTTTTTTCATCCAAATGAACTGGATGTAAAGCTACAGTAACAATAACAGAGTTGGAAAGAAACTTGGATGCCTTCTTATCCAACCCCCTGCTCAGCAGGAAACACTATACCCATGATGGCAAACCCATGGCACAAGTGGCACGCAGAGGCAAACTTACCTTACTGTGCATGCATGCGTCTCACAGCTGATTTTTTAGCTGGTTTGAGGCCTTTTTCAGCCTCTCAGAGGCTTGGAAAAAGCCTCTGCAAGACTTTTCAGGTCGAATAATTGGCCCGTCCTGAAAAGCCTTGCAGAGGCTTCTTCCAAGCCTCTGGGAGGCTGAAAAAGGCCTCAAACCAGCCAAAAAATCAGCTGTGAAGCACAGTGCAAGTAAGGGGGTGGCAGGGCGGGTGGATTGCACACACATGTACAGAGGGCGTGGGGGGGGGTGCATTGCATTCTGGGTGCTGGCACACGAGTGCACGCACACTAACACGCATGCAATTTTTGGCACAGGAGCCCAAAAAGGTTAGCCACCACTGCACTATGCCATTTCAGACAAACAGCTGACCAATCTCTTCTTAAAAACCTCTGGTGATGGAGCTTGAGGACAATTTTATCTCAGAAAACAAAAGTCCCAAAAGTGGTTTTTCTTCCCCCCCAAAAGTCCACATTCTGGACACAGAGGACTGCTGGTTGAAAGAAGGATCAAAGAAGCCATCTACATTAAGATTGGACAGCCCTCTCTCCACAGAGGGGGTGGATACCACACCACGTCTCTCCTGTTTACAACACAGTCCTTTCAGCAGTTCCAAGAAGGTTTATACTCTGATTCAGGTGATTCTGAGGGTACAGAACAGTAGTGGGATTCAATTTTTTTTACTACCGGTTCTGTGGGCGTGGCTTGGTGGGCGTGGCTATATAAACTCCAATTAGAAGTGCTATTTTCTGGTTCTCCAAACTACTCAAAGTTTCTGCTACTGGTTCTCCAGAACTGGTCAGAACCTGCTGAATACCCACCTCTGGTACAGAAAGAAACCCAAGTAGCCTCAACGACTCTTGGAAAGAGTGCTAATGACCAGGTGGCTGCAAGGAATATAATTCCATCGTCCACTTCAGTCAGAATTGAAGAAGCTTCTTGGTGAGGAGTGAAATGTATTCAAAGAAAAACAAAGAAAGTCCAGTTGCCTTTTGTAAAAAGTACCTTTGGGATGACCATGACCTGGATGACTGAGAATCTCCATGGACATTTAGTGAATCAGAACTTAAATTTGAGTATCTCACTGTACTTTAATATTCATGAATAAAACCAGCATTTGTTTGAGAAAATAATAGATATTTTAGCCATTAACGCCCTTACAGTATAATGCGCCACATTTTCTGTCCCAGTCATTAACACTAATTTCATTTATTTTGCTTTCCTCAATGGCTTGGTTCCCCTCTTTAAGAGCTCCTCCTTCTCTGCTAGGGATATTAGATGGCAGAGTTTGAGGAAGTAGAAACTTACTTGGAGAATCTATTTTGTCACTCTTTTTATAATTATTTATTAGAGATAGAATTAGAAGAGGAAGTAGCCAAAGGCAACAGGATAGCTTGGAGTAGAAACATAGGACGTAGCATTACATTATTAGAATGGGAAAAGGTCTGGACAAGGAATAATAAAATTACAAAATCAGCAATATATAAAGAAAAAGCCTATAAAATGTTTTATAGATGGCATCTCTCGCCCTCGAGAATAGCGAAAATGTCTCCGAACATGAATCCGAATTGCTGGAAATGTAAAAAGAACCAGGGAACATTCTTTCACATGTGGTGGTCCTGCACTGAAGCCCAAAGATACTGGCATAGAATTTTAAAAAATGGTTAGAGAAAATAACGGCGGAGCAAATTGAATTAAAACCAGAATTCTTTCTTATTGGGGATATTTAATAGACAAATTTCTTTAAAAAGTCAAATATATAATCCTGCACATTCTTACTGCAGCCAGAATAACCTTTGCACAGTGTTGGAAACAAGCAGATATTCCAACAGAAGAAATGGTTATTCAGAAATAACAGCCTGTGCTTTGGAAATGGTGTAATGTAGGCTCTGAAATGGAGCAAATGACTGAGACCTAAAGGTAAGCTGCTCTCTGCAAAATCCACTCTGAACTTACCACGCTAAGCCTGGCACGAAAAAGCAGAGCAGCTTACTTGTTTTGAAGAGGAGGATCTGGAAGGAAGGAAGAAGATTGGCTCCAACAGTTTTAGGAGACTGCATAGTTTTGTTTACCCAGAACATTCCCAAGGCAGGAATCAATACTATATTAGCTCCAAATGTTCTTTTTGCTAAACACTGAATCCAGGCATACCGGATGGCTGGATGGTCCCAGGAGGCTGCAGGAAAGGCCTCTGAGGCCCAAAAGGGGGCCTAGCAAGCCTCCCTGGAGCCCCTTGGGAGCAAAAACGAGGTGGGGGAGTGGCACTGGACCCCCCCCCAACTCCCCATTTTTACTCCCAGGAGGCTACCCTCTATTTACCTGGTAGCCAGACGAGGGGACTTCTGGAAAGGGCTGGGCAGGGCTTCTAATGGGAGCTCTCCCCTCCTTCCCGTTAGAAACAGCTGCCGGGCAAGCAGAGAAAAGCAGGATTCAACCTATACAACCCTCTCCACGTGTTACGCGGCGGAAGGCAAGTGGGGGGGGACAAAGGCGACCGGCCGTGGCAGCAAAAGGCAAGTCGTGGGGGGGAAGGTGACTGGGGCTTGCAGAGTTTCACTCACCCAGGGAGATCCGTAAAGGCAGGGCCATCGCGGAAGGCAGGCAGCAATGGCTGCCCTGGCGGGCAAATGCAAGGCTGCAGGCATGTCGCTTATGCGCCCAATGTTGCACATGTGCAATAGGGGCTGACTGGGCAGGGGGGCGGAGAGGGGCGGGGCCAGCCAGGGGGCCATTTTACCGGTTCTCCGAACTACTGGGAGCCCTAACATCCAGTTCTATAGAACCAGACAGAACCAGTAAAATTCATGTAACTATCAATGTGAATTGCCCTGAAACCTATTTTTAAATGTAAAATTAGATCCTACTTTAATTGCAAATAATTTTACGATTTGCTTTTATTTCCCAATTCCCCCAGCATAAATGTTTCTTTTACATGTAACTCCAACTCTTTGCATGCAACTTTCAGGAATATTCTCAGTGGTGACCAAGAATTGTGTTTGAAACTGCTCTTGAAGGCTTCTAGAAAAAAAAACCTATTCTTTTATTTGGTCTCAAAATCCCAGATCCCAGAGACCCTTCAAATATATGAAAATTATTATTGTTATCCCACCACAACTAGTGATCCCTGGAATTCAAGCGGATGCAAGCTCAAGAGATCCAGGGGTATCCTGCTGAGCTTAATGTCTTTCAGATTGGTTGGTCCCTGAGGCTAGAATGGACTTAAGGGCCACAGTTTCCTACATGCCATTTATAATTTGCTGGGATAAACAGTTAAAGATAGCTGTATGTATCTACATTTTGCTGCTAAGCACTGAAGGTAAATCTAATCAGAAGTAGACTGGTGGGTAGATAACATATGTGGTGTTGTTCATGTTTGATCTATTTGACATTGCATTTGTTCGTTCATTAATCAAAATTCTATAGCCAGCCATTTGACCAAAAGTGATTTGAAATTGTCAATGCTAACTTCTCTTGATTAACTATCGACCATCACTTTTTAAAGTAGAGGTGTCCAAACCTTGGTGTCAGTGTGTTCTCCCTTCAAAATCCAAGAAAGAAATACCCAGACTCCATGGATCAGAGCAAAGTTATTCTTTTACTGGAAATTAAAGTGGAAGCTATGGATGGAATTCCGAATCTGAGAATTTGGCGCGCAGATCACATATACAAAGGAATGGAATTGTTCCCACCCCCCAAAGTCCAAAAGACTCTTCCAATGAAAAGTTCTGAATATGATCCTGTGGGCATCTTCAGGTGGTGATGAGGCCTCTGTCCGTTGACCTTGACATATTTTGATAAGACATCGCAGCTGCGCAAAAAGGGATAGAAGCTAGCAAGGAAATGGAAAGTTGAAAAGAAGAAATCATACACCCCCTCCTTTTGCTTACCCACAGTAAAGGAATGCAAAACACCTCCAGCTCTCTTCCCCCCACCATTACCCCTCCCCCCGTTGCTAATGACAGCCAAAAGAATTAAGCCTAGCAGTAGAGAAGATATAGTAGATAGGATATGAGAGAGATAAATGAGATAGATAGCAGTTAGGGTAGCCGAAGAGATCTTGAGGCTGACACTTGGCCACTTTAAGACTTGTGGGCTTCAGCTCCGAGAATTCCCATGAATTCCCATGACTGGGGTTGAATTCTGGGGTGCTGGGGTTGAAGTCCATGGGTCTTAAAGGGGCCAGTTGGCTACACCTTCCCTAAAGTTTCCACGTAGATGTCTTCTAACAGGGGTATCAAGCTTGATTTCATTGAGGGTTGCATCAAAGTTGTCTTTAACCTAAGAGGGTTGGGGTGGGCATGGCCAGGGTGGGTGTGGCCAGCTCGTCATTCGTGTCAGGGGGCTTCCTGAAATCCTCTGTCAGTGAAAATGGAGCTTGGAAGAGCCAGACGCGGCCCTCACAAGCTCTGTTTTTACTGGCGGGGGCACCACAGGCCAGTCCTTCACTGTTTCCAGGGTGGCCCCATGGGCCAGATCTGGCACCCAAGCTTTGGGTTTGACACCCCTATCTTATAACATCTACGTCATTTAATCCCAAGATGTTCTTGAGGAAATACCTGGACAAAAGAGACGGCTGGGTACGTATTCAGAAAAAGGATTGTCCAAGTCTTAAAAAGTTATTTATAGTTCCAACTGGAATTGAGGGATGCATGAGACAAGGTGGCTCGCAAGGCAGGGAAATGAGTTGAAAAATCGGCCATAGCTGCCAGGTTCCAGAGAATCGTTCTTTGTGCAATTACAATTTTGTGAGGCTTTGACTGTTCGTTCTGCAAGGCAAGGCGGTAATGGAGAGTAGGAGTTCGCTAGCACAACATGAAACTAACATTGTGTTTGACAACTGTGATCCTTTTTAGTCACTGCTCATATGGATAATAATTTTAATTATACAATTAGCCATTTGTGAATCAAGAATCTGAGAGGAGAGGGGTGGAGGTGGGAACAGAGAAACAATTGCTTGCAGCTTTCTCCGAAGGGAGTGACTCAGACATTGGCACCTACAGGACTGTGGGATGGATTATGTAGGCCTGTTGCTCCTCTGAGACGGAAGCCTTTGGGTCGATCTTTTGAGGGCTGCCAGGGAGTCCCACACCTTGTGGTGGAAAGGTAGCAAGGACAGGAAGAAAAAGGAGGGGACGGCAGAGAAAGGTTGCACGTCTCCAGCTCTCCAAACCTGTCTTCAAATATTATCCATGGGGAGGAATTAGTTCAGCCCAGCTTGAGGGATGGTCTACTTTAGCCCTCACTTGGGAAAGGGTTTTGCAAAAAAATGATATTCTTTCTTTCTTTCTTTCTTTCTTTCTTTCTTTCTTTCTTTCTTTCTTTCTTTCTTTCTTTCTGTTTTGGTGTGATTGGCAGTAAAACCATTGATGTTGTAAATACTTCCTCTGGAAAAACAACAAACAAAAATCAAGCCCCATCTTAGGCATTCTGTTTTCTTTTGGTTGCTAAAACGTCCATTTGCATGAATCAAATCAGATTTGTGTGCAAAGGAATGGCTCATTAAACCAAGGAAGAAGAAGGAAGACGTCAAAAGTACCAGACCATGAAAAAAACACAGAGCTTTCATTAAGAGGAAAATGGAAAGGGAGAGAAATGTTTTTCTTATGTTGGATAAATATGTTCCTCAAACTGTTTGGTCTGATGTGTCAGTTGGGAATCCAGCCTTAAAATAATAAATATTAGTTAAAGCTAAACAAGGCAAATATAGTGTTAAAGGAAATTAATTTCAGTATAGAACAGGAATCGCCAACCTTTTAGACCTCAGGGACCATCAAACTCATAATTTTAAATCCTGTGGACCAGAGACCCTGGAAAAATCCCCCAAAAACTCTGCAGGAAAATTCCCCACCCCTTTTTCCTACTGATCGATCATTCTTTATTTGGGATCGCAGGATACCGTCTCCAGCTCTGTTCTCGGCGGGGGAGGAGAGACTTTTGGCTTCATGCAAGGAAAGCAGCAGAAGCAGCAGAAGTCTTTCTTTCTCTCTCTCAAACTCCGCCAGAAATGAGTCTTTGCCGGCGCAGCCTCTTGGAGCAGGAGGCCTTGCAGGTCCCAAAGACTCATTTCTGGTGGGGGGGTTGGGGGAGAGAAAGAAAGACTTTTGCTGCTTTCCTTGCGTTGTGTTCCCACGGGCCATGTGGGCAGCGCAGCCTTGTGTTCCTGCACAGCCTGGATTAATTGCTTTGGGGGGGAGCTTTGGGGATGACATTTCTCTGCAGATCACCAAAATTTTCTCACGGACCACCAGTGGTCCCCGGCCCACTGGTTGGTGACCACTGGTATAGAACAATTAAAATCAGTTGCCCTGATGATTATATCTTTGGGGTTTGAAAGCCGTGTCCACTAAAAGGAGCTCGTGAAGACTAGAATTCATGCTCACTTCCCTTGCTGTATAGGTAGTCCTTGACTTATAACCATTTTTAGTGATTATTCAAAGTTACTACAGCATTGACAAAAGTGGCTTGTGACTTTTCACATTTATGTCCATTCCAGTATTTTCTTATTAGTTTATCAAAATATAAAATACAGAAATACCAAGAAAAATGAAAATAATGGAAAATAGGGGAGGAAAGGGGGAAGAGGAAAAAGTGTAAAGGGGAAAAGAAAAAAGAAAAGCATTGACTTCTGACTCCTTTTGACACAGTAGAATATGGTAATAACCTACAATCAAAACTTTTTACTTTTACATAATAATATAATAATATATACTAGCCATTTCCATAATAAGATCTCCATGTTACAACATCTCCATGGACTTAACTGTAAGTCCTCCATTGGAGTTTAGCAATCTCCTTATTCTACCACCGTTATTATCACTTCCAGGGACAATTTGGGGTACATCCACTGCTTAAAGCTATGTTGCAAGCAGTGGCCCTTGAATATGTAGCGCTCGCTCTAAAGTAAAGTCTTACACTTAGGCAAGAAAAATTAAAAGTACACATATAGACCGGGTGGAATCAGGCTTAACAGCAGTAATTGTGAAAGAGATCTCGGAGTCATAGTGGACAATCAGTTAAATATGAGCCAAAAGTGTGTGGTGGCAGCCAAAAAAGCCAACACAATCCTAAACTGCATTAACAGAGGGATACAGTCAAGATCAAGGGGGGTACTAATACCACTCTATAAAGCTTTAGTAAGACAACACCTACAATCCTGCATCCAGTTTTGGTCACCACACTATAAAAAAGATGTTGAGACTCTCAAAAGAGTGCAGAGAAGAGCAAACAAAATGATTAGGGGACTGGAGGCTAAAATGTATGAAGAACGGTTACAGGAACTGGGCATGGCTGGTCTAGGGAAGAGAAGAACCAGGGGAGATAGGATAGTGGTCTTCCAATATTTGAGGGGCTGCCACAGAGAGGAGGAGGGGGCCAAGCTATTTTCTAAAGCACCCGAAGGCCAGACAAGGAATAATGGATGGAAACTGATCAAGGAGAGATTCAACCTGGAAGTAAGGATAAATTTTCTGACAGTGAGAACAGTCAACCCATGGAACAGAAGTTGCCTTTGGACATTGTGGGAGCTTCATCACTGGAGGCTTTCAAGAAGAGACTGGACTGCCATTGGTCAGAAATGGTGCAGGGTTTCCTGCTTGGAGTGGGGGTTGGACAAGGTGACATACAAGGTCCCTTCCAATCTGTATCTCTCTCTCCCTCTCTTTTCTTTCTCTCTCTTGTTGAGAGATCCAGCTCTGTATATAGATACAGAGAATAATCAACTGATGGTACAGAAGTTGCCCTTGGAAGTTATGGGAGCTTCATCACTGGAGACTTTCAAGAAGAGATTGGACTGCCATTGGTCAAAAATGGTGTAGGGTCTCCTGCTTGGGCAGGGGATTGGACTAGATGACCTACAAGGTCCCTTCCAACTCTGTTAATCTGTAACCCTTCAAAAGATGCAGAAATGCATTGCACCTACAATATTGGAGGACCACAAGGAAGTGAGCTGTCCACCAGCCACCCACACCTTTCAGAACCAGATGCAGAGGAGGGAGGGGGCATAGATTTATTTGTGTGTTTCGGGGTGTTAAAAGGAAGATGGAGGAAGCAAACTTTTTTTTTTTGGCGGTAAAATAGAGGCATGAATCCCACAATCACGGCAGCCATATTGGCTTTTCTCATCCCCCTGATGACGCCCCTGGCTTATTGCCTTAAAAATACAATATTTTATTTCCACTGGAAAGCCCGTTTCATTTACAAACCACCCTAAAATGGCAATAAAGCAGACAAGTGCAGTCAAAGAAAGAAAATATAAGTCAAAGGGGTTGGGTGGGGGAGTCAGACGTTTTCACACATTCAACACCAATTTATTACGGTGTGTCATTTTCTTCTCCTTCTGTTTGTAAGATTTATTTTCTGTTTTTAAGTAAGGCAGTACATTTCCATCTTGTTTTGACCTGTCTCAAGGCACAGCTCCAGGCAGGGACTTTAGAAGTCACAGAAGCTTGAATAGAGAGATCTCCATTCTCTTCCCTGACCCAGAGGAAGGCTTCATTTGTGGGTGTAAGGCCCAGACTCTCTCCCTTCAAACGATAAGAATGAACTTCTGAAGGACTGGTTACTTCAAAAGGAATTCGTTATTGTGAAAAGAAAGTTACCCAGGTACTAGTCAAAGCAGGCTCTAATATGCCTCCAGGCATACAGTATAGATAAAGGGAGTTAGAACCCCTCCCCTTATTCTGATGTGGATTTAGTCAATACAAAGAAGCAACAAGTTAATTCCCCCCCCTTTTTTTTCTGGGAACTTAGCTTAGAAACGTTTCCCAGGAAGTTTCTTTCGGAGCTGGAATTTTTATGGCCCCTTCTCCTTTCTCTGCTATCTCTCCAAGAGGTGGCATGTTTCCAGGCGTCTGGGCTCCAGTCCTCCAGTTGTATATCATGTGCAAATTATACAGATTCAGCACAAGACTTAAAATATTCAGGTTACATCCAAAAGAATTACTTGTACCAACTCCCCCCTCCCCTTTCTTCTTCCATGGAAGAATGGCAGACACAGAGATCTGGCAAGTGGAGGCCTTTTGAAGTAGATGCTGCCTTCCTTTTGTTTTTCTTTTTAATTTGATGGTGGACTTTGTTCCGTGATACATGACATCTTTTATGTGAGCCTTGTCTGAGATCCAAAGCTCGGGTTTTTAAGTGATTAAGCCATGCTTTGGTTAAAGCTCAAGATATTTTAAACCTTTTGGCTTCAGGGGAAAAGATGCAAGCAGCACATCCTTGATTTCCTGGTTAGTTAAGAAAGATCCCCAAGACTCCACTCTGGCCCTTTGTGAAGCAGGTCCCAATGCTTGTGCCAAGGATTTTGGAAAACGGTGTGACTATTCTAGCCTTGCAATAGACCAAAGTCTGCTTCAAGTGGAGCTCCAGGCCTAGTGGCTTCAGGGCAGAGGTGCTATTCAGCAGGTTCTGACCAGTTCTGGAGAACAGGTAGCAGAAAGTTTCAGTAGTTCGGAGAACTGGCAAATGCCACCTCTGACTGGCCCCGCTAACCCCATCTATTCTCTGCCTCCCATTGAGTCCCAGCTGATTGGCTGGGTCTTCTTTTGTTACCCTTGTCATGTCCCTGGTGGAGACTGACTGAGGGAGAGGAGGAACAGCTAACAGGGAGTGGAAGTGTGGCTCCGGAGGTTGTGGAGGAGGCTTGGGAAGGGCAGAGGCCGGCTGGGCAGTCAGAGGAGGACCCAGGCCCATCCCCTCTCCATCCTAGGGCACGCAGGGAGGAGAGGATAAGGGAGAGATGTGGTCTATGGGGGAGGAGAGGGCCTTGGTCCTCTTCATGGGCTGCAGCTGTGACAACAGGATAAGAGGACAGACATGCGTATGGGCGAGTGCTGGAAACAAAGCATGGAAATATCTCTATTTATTGTTCCTCTGAGTTTGGTGTCCTTCCCAGTGTGTGTTCTGCTATCTGTGAACGTCTTCAAGCCCTTATCTTGCTGGTTTGTGTTGTTTTTTACTCTTTATAATTTATAGGCATTTTTAGTTTAAACGGGATTTCCTCCTTCTTGTAACTGCTCGTGTGGGAGTTTTTTGTCTCCAGTCAAGGATATTTGTAGCTTGGAAGCAAAGTGAAGCAATAAAAGGGGCTTTACCTGTTTTTTGTGACTGTGTTTATTTTGGATCATCACAATCCTGCACAGGAGAATGGAGCTGGAAAGCAGGTTAGTGGGGTGGGGTGGGAATGGGATTTTGCAGTAACCTTCCCCTGCCACTCATACAAAGCCATACCCACAGAACCAGTAGTAAAAAAAAATTGAATCCCACCACTGCTTCAGGGCCATCCTGAAGTTGCATTCTTGGCTTTTCCATTTTCTTCACCTTTAGAATTTCTCATCTAGCCAGCCTGCAGTTTCCTGACAGTCTCTCATCCAAGTTTTAACCAGGTGTGGCCCTACTGTTGTGTGCCTGAGCTGACTTTATGTAATGGGCTTTTAAAAAAAATTCTTCCCATATTTCCTGAAGCCTCCTCAGCTGAAAAAAAAAAGTGGGGTCTGTTCTGACCAAGGCTTCCTGAGACACCAACAAACACATAAAATCCAAGACCCTTTTATTTTAGTTCAGTGGCTGTGAATTATCGTCATTCACAGCCTGGAATGAGTCTTAACCGGCTATAATTAGTCCCAGGGACGCCTGCCAAAGTTCTTCAAAAGACATCTGATAAAAATGCACCTTATCTGATTTGAAGTGCTGCCAACGACTAAAGTCCCAATTAGTCTTTCCAAACCAAATGGAGAACCACAGAGCTTTCAGGTTCTAAACCAACCAGAGTGAACGATGTTGCTTCCTGCAAAGGTTTTCCTACCTTTGTACTTCCTTTATACCTTATGCAAGGGGCAATTACCTCCAAGCCTTACTCCTGAGTCGCCCCTTTTGTTCAGAGGTTTTGCAGTGTAAATTCAGTGCCAGAAAAGTAAACACAGATGTCTGAGACTTCATTTAACTTCTTTATAAACACATAAAGTAAATTTTACAATACCAGTTGTAGATTTCTCCAACATGGAGCAAACTCACACAGAAGCAGACATGTTACAGGTTCAGAGAAGAACAACAACTCAGGAGCTCAGAAGCAGACATCAGTTTCACTTTAGTTCAGCAGGCAAGCAAGACACACACAGCAGAGGAGAGAAGCAGTTTCATTTTCAATAGACAGACTCTGAGCTTAATATAGCTTCAGAGCTGCAGAGCTTAATATAGAGCCACACCTAAGCTACTTCTAGTTTCATTTTTCAAACAGTCCTCATTGGCTGCCTTAGTTGCTATGTCTATTCATTGGTCTATTCCAGTTCATGAATATACTCTGACACCTTTTGTCTTAGCTGCTCTTGCCTTCTGGCAGCTCTGCGCCCATGCACACTGAGAACAGGCTCCCTTTGTTCCTCTTCCTCACTGCTGTCAGATTCTGGAGGCTCTGGAGTCAGCACACCACTCCCAGATGGCCCTGGGCCCATCTCTGTATTGGATGCAGGACCCTCGTCCAAGTCCTCTCCAAGACTTCCGATCTGGTCCCTGTTTTCCCCACTTGCCCGATTCTGCCGCCGCACAGGCTGCCAGCGAACCACAACAGGATGGTTGTCCAACCCTTCCAAGAGTTGGTGAAGAGTTTCTGGTAGAATGGAGAATTGCTTTCTCCAGTCAGGAGATTCCATGACTGAATTCCAAGCATGATTATTCTTATCAAACATGGATATTCCTGCTTGTAAGGATTCAAGAACATTTGTAGTAGCCATACTCGAAAACTGCAATTAATTTTTGTGTTCATTTTTCCCAGGTTGACAATTAGTAGGTTGAACTTAAATTAGCAAAGGAGTTAGTTTGGGGAATAATAACTGTTCTATCTGACTTTAATTACTTTATAATTCTCTCCGGGTAGCTTTAAAAATCACAGTGGCTCAGCTCTGGTTTTCCTCGGTTATTTTTGAACTGGCCTGTTAAGCCTTAACCAAAGATGAAAGGTGCCTGGGAAAAAAGCACTTTTCTGAAATCCAGGAAAGATGGACGTATTTTGAATGTTAGATGGGACATTGTTTTACTGGAAGGATGAGCCAAGCTTCACCCTTGGAAAAGCATCACAACCACACTTGCATCACCTGTCCATTTTGACTTGGCCACTGCCCTTCCCTGTCACAATCGAGCCCAAGATGCTCTGCTATGACAGGCCGTGGAGCTGTAACAACGTCCAGCTCTAGTTACCAACCTACCCAATGTCCCAAACTAAGCTACTTGCTCCTGTTCTATAGTTGCCTCTTCTTTTCCTTGGCTAAAAAAAATTCCAGCTGTGAGACAGGACACAATTAATATGCTGCTACCTCTCCTTGAAGCCCCAAATCTTGTTTGCTAGAGCAGGGGTCTCCAACTTTGCTGGCTGAGGAATTCTGGGAGCTGAAGCCCACAAGTCTTAAAGTGGCCAAGGTTGGAGAGCCCTGTGCGAGAAGGCTCTTCCTCCCAATCTCTGCTGGTGGGTTTTGTTTTTATTTTATTTTCTGCAACTCTTTTGTTCGCCAACTTAATCTCGGGTCTTCACCCCATCTATCTATTCCCTCTCATTCTCTGAGGAATAGATGCCAAACCACGCTCCCCTGTTGTGCTCCTGCTAACCAGGGCTATGTTTTATCCATACCTCTGCAGGGAATAAATCACAGGACAGTGGGATTGCCGAGATGGAAGAGCTCCCAGTTCCTCACAACATCAAGATTAGCAACATCACTTGTGATTCTTTCAAGATTTCATGGGAGATGGACTCCAAGTCGAAGGAACGTATCACCCACTACTTCATTGATCTTAATAAGAAAGAAAACAAGAATTCCAACAAATTTAAGCACAAGGTAAGTCTTCCATTACTGTTGGCAGAAGAACCTGCATGAAGCCACACAGAGTTCTGATTTCTATACTCAAATCCTCATGTCCCTACCCTAGTATTAGGAAGGGGGAAATCATTTTAAATTGCTGACACAAAACGGGTTTTCCCAAAGAAAGGGAACCCCAAGTGTAGGCTTCTAGCTCAGACTTAATTTTTTCTAACATCCTTACAGCGGTTTGATATCTCTGTTTAATCCAGACCATTACATGTTATAATTCATCAGGGGCTGAATAGGCGTTTGATTTCGTTGTCTTTCCTGCAAAGTTGGGGGAAATTGAAAACCGAACGTGTGTGGTAAATCATGTTGGATTTTCCCTTAGGATTTTTACAGTAGTAATCCTTTACACATTTATCACAGAGGAAACACCATTACAGTTATGCGGGATTAATTCAGGGTTATAAATACAGCAGTCACGTGATAATTTCTATATCATTTCATGAATGTTTGCATTAAATGTGTTTGGAAATGTGCATTTTCACAAATGCATCTCTCCTAATACATCCGTTTCTTTGTATCCTTCCAAGGTTATATATGCAAGTTGCTTTCCTAAGATAATGCATTTATATTTATGACATCATGAGGTGCTGATTGAGCCGGCACTCAACCCATAGGTGAAACTGGGGTAATGCTAATTGACCAGTGGGAAGAATAAATGCATTATTGTGTGTGGGGTTTGGAATAGCATGCAAAAGAGGCTCACATCAAAATAACTTTAACTCAACGCATTAGCTTGGCATGAATTGAGCTGAAGATCCCAGAAACAGTGGAAGGTTCAATTTTTGTCTGAACCTTCAGCTCAATTCATGCCAATCTACCTTTATTGTGACTCCGTAGTTAGGTACATGCCACCAAGTCTGTATGAACAGTAATAGTATGGACAAAGGATGGACATCTTGAATTGTTTTTAGGTAACAGTCAAACTGGTTTTGAAACTTTCTTAGGTATTATCCACTTCAAATGCCTCAACAATTCCCAGATTTACAAAAATTAATTATAAAGAGAAAGAGAATGGAAAAGCAATTTGAACCATTGTCTTCTTAAAAGTACATTTGTTTCTTTGTACGTAATCATTGCAATAGTAAAATAAATTCTTCCCTTTTATCAAGCTGTTGTTGTTTAAATGGTCAAGTACGTCACTCAGTTACTGAATCATATTCACTCTGGATAATTTTACATCAATGTTGCATAGCTTTCTGCTTCAGACAGAGGAAAAGGTGCTATTTAGAAAGAAAGATGGTAAATACCCAAATTCTCAAGGGTTTGCCCTGTAAAGTACTTTGGAAAAAATAAAATATGCATTTAAAAGACAATAAATATTTGACAGCTAATAATATGTTTTTAAATCCTGACCCTGAAAATGTCAGAAGGCTGTTATAAAAACAACAAGAATTATTTAGCCCAACTAAAGCTACCTTAACACAGGTGCTCCCAAAATTATTAGTCTTCTCACTCCAATTGTGATAGGAATGTGTTAAGTCAATGACAGAGTTCCAGGTACAAATGTGAACCTCCAAAAACCTGGGTTTATGTCAGTCTAGCGTCGCAAGCCTAAATGTGATTTATTTTTATATACACAACAATGTGAAGTCACCACTGCTGGTTTTTTAGTTGGTGTTGGCCTTCATAAGCATCATGTTCTTCCCAAGAACATGGAATATCATACCATATCACGGTTAGTATATGTGCAGACCTAAACAGTCTGACCTTTTGCCACTGACAGATGGAAATTGTGTCACTGCACAATTTCTAAGAGTCGTCCAAGGTTTTTTGATATTTTGGTTTTCTGGAGAAGCACTGGGACCATTCCAGCTGGTTTATGCCACAGTTGTTCCACTTTGATTTTCAGATCTTGATACTTCATGATCTTCTCCAATTCTTTGTTTACTATCTCCTGATATTGGCACCATCAATTAACCACACTTCCTTCAGTTCAACCACAGTTATATCTGGTGCATTGTGCGCCAAAACTTTGTCGGTCTATATTCAGAAATCCCTCAATGTTTTAACTTGTTCATTTTTCAGCTCCTTTTTTTAACTTGTATGTTCTCACCAATTTTTTTTGTCATTGGCCTGTGATAATTTTTACAGATGTTCCAATGAAGTATTTTGATATCTGTGCCATCATGGTGTTTGCGTTATCGTTGTTATTAATGTATGTAGAGGCCACAATACAAAAATATATACAGATCTCCCTTTAAAGGGAACATTTAGAAGGTGCTCTGCTCCTCAGCTGAACAATCTTATATGGGTAGTCCTCGACTTACACTATTTGTTTTGTGACCCTTCAAAACTACAACTGCACTGAAAAAAGTGACTTTTGACTATTTTTCACACTTATAACCATTGCAGCACCCTTGTAATCATGTGATTTCCATTCAGATGCTTGAAAATTATAGCTGTGTGAAAAAGTCCTGCATGCTTTATACTTTATGGTTTATGACATTTTTGGGATAGACCATTGATTTTATGCTATTTTATGCTTCTATGCAAATATTGTTATATTTAAATAAATACTGGTGGTTTTTAAGTGAAAAGCATAAGCTTTTTGCAATTTGGTGCTGTTTGGATGGGGGTGAATTTTCTTGCATGCTTACAATGCATGCTTACAATGACTATGAAAACAGATTAACTGATGCATACCCAGTGGCATGCGTGTTGCAATTATTAAGGCTGATGCTAGTGTTTTGTTAACATTTTTATTGTTTGTGGCCCTGAAAAGGACTGTTTAGGTAACCAAACATGGTTACTAATATGAGATTGGCCAGCCCTTATTGCTGATCACCAGGTGGCATCGCTTTGGCATAGACTGGATAAGCCTTTGCACGTGAACTTTGGTGAGAATGTGGTGTCTTAAAAAGACTTATATCAATAAAAATTATGCATCTCAAACCGAGTATAGAAATTTTCATCAAAGTACTAATTTTGCATGGTTTCTATGAGTGAAAAGTTGATCAAAGAGGTGTAAATACAGCTTAAAACTGAAAGTGTGCAGGACTTTTTCACACAGCTGTAACTCAAATTTATGCCAGTTGAAGAGTCCTCGGGGGTCATATGATCCCCTTCTGACAAGCAAAGTCTATGGGGAAGCTAGATTCACTTAACAACCTATTAATTTAATAACTGTTGTTACTAATTTAACAATTAAAAAGATTCACTTAACAAATGTGGCGGGAAAAGTCGTAAAAAGTCATTTAGCAAATTTCTCACTTAGTAAGATAAATTTTGGGCTCAGTGAGGACTGTATGTATTCCTTTTGGAGAGAAGAAAGGAAAATCTTTTGTGTGTGTGTGTGTGAGGGAATTCCACAATACTGGGACTATGACAAGAGTTGTTTCCTTGGCTGGTAGTGGTCTTTCATTCCTGAAAAGACCCAAAGGGCACGGATAGCTGATCTCTGGGACTAAACCTGCCCCATCACTGTTTGAACTGGGCAGGCAAGCAAATGAGCAACTGGTACTATTCCTGCTGTTGCACACCCAAGCATGTTCTCACTTCTTCCCTCCCCATCCAAAGTGGAAATTGCGTTTGCACTGAAGTGTGATGGAATGTGAGAGATTATGGGAAGAACAGGATGGGCTAATAGACATAAACAGTCAAGAGACAGTCGGTAGCTCAGCTCACGAACGGCAACTCAACCCAGGTGGAAAGTTCATCCAGATCATCCAGACCAGCGGTTGCCAACCAGTGGGCCGGGGACCACTGGTGGTCTGTGAGAAAATTTTGGTGGTCCGCAGAGAAATGTCAGCCCCAAAGCAATTAATCCAGGCTGCGCGGGAACACAAGGCTTGCGTCACTTGCATTGTGAACAACACAAGGTAGTGAGGGGAGGGGGGAAAGGGTGGAGGGGGGAACTTGCCCCACTCGTCCCACGCGCCTCATCTGGCCACCAGGCTGCTTCTTTCTTCTTCTTTCTTCTTCTGCTTTTGGCTGCATGCAAGGAAAGCAGCAAAAGTCTTTCTTTCTCTCCCCCAAACTCCATCAAAAATGAGTCTTTGGGATTCTGCAAGGCCGAAGCAACAAGTCTCACCAAAACTAATTTCTGGTTGAGTTTGTGGGGGGGGAGAAAGAAAGGCTTCTGCTGCTTCTGCTGCTTTCCTTGCATGAAACCAAAAGTCTCTCTCCCCCTGAGAACAGAGCTGGAGACGGTATCCTGCGATCCCAAATAAAGAACGATCGATCGGTAGGAAAACAGGGTGGGGAATTTTCCTGCGGACTTTTTTGGGGATTGTCCCAGGGTCTCTGGTCCATGGGATTTAAAATTATGAGTTTGGTGGTCCCTGAGATCCAAAAGGTTGGCGACCCCTGTACTAGACTAACGTTAAATTCCTTGTGTGTCCAATCACACTTGACCAATAAAGAATTCTACTCTATGAAAGATTCCTTTCAGGAATCTGTGTAGTTCTTCCTTCCATGATCACACCTGTTTTGTTCTGGAAACAAAACTCGAAAAAAACGTTTGCAATTTTCTCCTCTTCTGTTCTCCTGCAGCCCTCGGGGCTCTCCCTGACAAGGTGACTCTCTCCTTAATTATCTCCACTGCCAATAGCAGCTTCCATGTCAATCGCTGGCCTCTAGTCCAAGTGAGTTATTCTGTTTCTGAGGAGCTTTACGAACTTCATTAATGATCTTCTGCTTCTGAAGCATTTACTAGGTCCCAGAATATCCCTGCTCTGCTGAAACAGTGGTCTTCAACTCTCAAAAAAAAACCAAAACCCAGTCAACTTGACCTTTTGTAAGATCCATTTTAGCCTGCAATTCTGAGCTTTGCTGCCTGAGAATATGCCTCCTTTGATGACATTCATCGCTCGAATATATCTGGGATATCATATAATAATATATGATATCCATGTTATGATCTTTTTTTCTCCAAGACCATTTTGCTCCCTCTTCCAGCATGACTACCTACTTAGTGAATGTTTCTTATTCGTAGCTACTATGGTCACTTCTGCCTGGAGAATTGGATATTCAGATATATAAAGGAACGATATCTATGAATATCACTGAGTCTGAATAAGGATGGTATTTCAGTAATTACAAGAGAAGGAGGTAGAAACTCAAAGGTTGACCTGCTCTGTTGAAGAGGCAACATTTTGCTCTTCCCAGGGAGGGTTGGATGCCATCTCGTTTTGCTTCCAATTAGACCAGTAAAACAAACCAGGAAGGCTCACTGAATCCTGATCTGTATAACATTACTTACAAACCAGGGTCCATCCTTTGTAGCTGTTTTAATAAATGGCTATTCCTGTTTATTTTCATTATTCTTGTATTTCTCACTTATACTTTATTTATGCAATATTATTCTAATCAGATAAGAAGAGAAACTCAAAAAGGATGGCCTTCTTTTCTATTAGGGGGACATATTTCAGATTATCTTTTATTCTTATTCTTTATTTATGACACTGTTCATTCGTGATACATCTTTAGAGGGGGAAAGTAACGGTGGTTGTGTATTTTATTAATTGCAGTATTTCCTGTATAATATTTTATTGGTTGTATTAGGTTTTCGCTTCTAGGAAATGTTTTAAGATTGGTGTGAAGGCTCACTTTTCCACAGATATGTTATCCTGTATTTACCCTGATTTGTCTTAATCTGTTTAGGATTACCAGACTGTTGGCCTGCCATAAATAGCTTCCAAGAAGCTTTCATTGTAATGGATGGTAAATGGCACGCTTGAAAGAACTGTCTTACAATATGAATAGCTTTCGAAATCTGGTCAAATATAAGAAA
The DNA here is from genome assembly GCF_049901715.1 of Pseudonaja textilis. Taxonomy (NCBI): domain Eukaryota; kingdom Metazoa; phylum Chordata; class Lepidosauria; order Squamata; family Elapidae; genus Pseudonaja; species Pseudonaja textilis. Next base: position 12,599,451 of record NC_141993.1, read on the forward strand.
CACCCTGATAATCTCCTTTCACAGAAGCCCACCCACCAAATAGTAAACCAGAAATGCTAAAGAAATTTTAATTGGAAGATGAAGTCATTGCCTATGAAATGTGGAATTGCTATAATACTTGCAACCACATTCTGATTCCATCTCTTCTGCCTATTTAGATATCTTTCTCAAGAAAATGAAGAAATATCTCTAGTTTCCATATTTAGGACTACTGTATCTGGGCTGTAATAATTCAAATTGCCAGAAGATGGCAACACATCAGGATTAGACTTTGCAATATTACCTTGCTGCCATCTAGTGGACTTCTAGATGTTTGCTAATGCCATTCAGATGATGCAATGCCAGCACTGGCAAATAATTCTGCTTCTCCTAGCTAACCAATATGTTATGTTTGTTAGCAGAACTAATGTAAGAGAAGCATTCAGGAAATGCCAATTTCCTTCCTTCCTTCCTTCCTTCCTTCCTTCCTTCCTTCCTTCCTTCCTTCCTTCCTTCCATGTCATAGCCTATCCCCTGAATGATTATCTTATATTTGTCAACTAACAAGAGAAAATAACATTCAAAACCTTTGAATTCTAGTGAGAAACTAACCCGATCCAGAACCCCCAATCACAGGTATCTGGAAAAAAGCATGATGAATATCACATGCATCATAATACACTGTAGAAATAATTTGACGTGCATTGTGTAATTTTGTATTGTTTGTGTGGTGGTGTCCTAGCACAGGGTGTTGCTTGTCCGCTCCACGGCTGTTCTTCTTGAAAGTGGAGAATACCAAGGTGGGGAGAAGAGGTTCAACAGTTGGGAGGCTGACTTATCTTCTGGAAGTCTTTCTGTCTTCTTACTTTTTCCTCCCTTTTTCCTACACAACTAGGATGTGCCTACAAAACTAGTGGCAAAAGCTGTCCCCCTGCCTATGACTGTCCGTGGCCACTGGTTCCTGAGCCCACGGACTGAATACACAGTTGCTGTGCAGACGGCCTCCAAGCAAGTGGATGGAGACTACACAGTTTCAGAATGGAGTGAGATTATTGAATTCTGTACGGCAGGTGAGTCTTCTGCCTGTGAGAACCAGCCTATGGTTCTTGTCAGAAACAAATGGCAGTTAAAAGAAGCAGAAATGGCTGGGTGCCAGAGTGGCCACTGTGGCACAGAGCAGTGGTGGGATTCAAAAAAATGTATTACCAGTTCTGTGGGCGTGGCTTGGTGGGCACGGCAGGGGAAGGATATCCCCATTTCCTCCTCACCCCACTAACCTGCTTTCCAGCTCCGTTCTCCTGGGCAGAGCAACCAAAGAAGACCCAGCCGATCAGCTGGGACTCGATGGGAGGCAGAGAAGAGATGGGGGCGGGGCCAGTCAGAGGTGGGATTTGCTGTTTCTCCGAACTACTCAAAATTTCCGCTATTGGTTCTCCAAAACTGTCAGAACCTGCTGAATATACCACCTCTGGCACAGAGCACTAAGTAGACCAGGAGAATCCCCTGGGAGTCGGGGGCTCTAGAAGATTGTGAGAAAGGCAGGAAAATAGGAAGTCAAGGGACAAGGGGGACTGGATTGTTGCAAAGTTGAATGCTAAAATAAGTGACCAGGATGAAAAAAAATTGCATTTAGGTGGTTTGCTGATCCGTAGAGAAGGAAGGAGGATAGAACCACAACATGAATGCATGAAGGAAGAGTGAAAGACAAAAAAGGAAGACCAGGAAAGTCACACTTGGACAAAGTTGATGAAATATCAGAATAGCATAGTTGGAAGGGACCTTGAAGATCTTTCAGACAAATGGATATCCAATCTAGAGAGGGAGGGAGGGAGGGAGGGAGGGAGGGAGGGAGAGGGAGAGAGAGAGTTGAGAAATTGAGAACAAAGGGTAGGATATGAATCAATGTATGGACATGACAGAAGCAAGGTAATTTGCAAGAAGAGGAAGATACGGATAAGTATACTAAATAATGTTGCTATTAAGATCACCTTTTTTTTCTCCTTTCCTCCTTTCTTTCCTTTCCCTACTGTGTCTTACTCTCCTTCTGAATTTGACATCATGTTGCTTACCCTGAAAGAGAGTAACCAATGGTGAAATAGGGGTGGCAACGTATGGATAGGTGTGTGTTGCTAGCTTTGGGGTCCCAGCTGATAATAGCACCGTCAATCATCTGTTCGGAAGCACCGGTGTATCGTCCTCGCTAACAAAAACTTTTCGTATTCACAGATTATTCCAAGGTTCACTTGACACAACTGTTGGAAAAGGCGGAAGTCATTGCAGGGCGGATGCTTAAATTTTCAGTCTTTTACCGGAATCAGCACAAAGAATACTTCGACTACATCAGGTAAGCGAAGGCAGAAAGAGCCAGCTTTCAGGGATGCCTGATTGCATGTGGGGGAGATAAGTGGATGGCTTTTCCCACTGATAAGTGACAAGGAAGCGCTCAATGCATCAGATCTAAGAGCAATCTGCTTCTTAATTAGCGACAGTTCCCTGCAAGTGTTATCATTTATAAGTGAGTAGCAGGTTGTATTCTTCGGTAGATTTAGTTCCAATATTCTTGGAATATATTCAGTTTTACCAGATACAGCTTTAAAAACAGAAAAACCAAGTATTTATAATATAGAAGTCCCTCACAACCTGGACATAAACTGTTTCAACTCCTACCCTCAAAACGACACTATAGAACACTGCACATCAGAACAACTAGACACAAGGACAGTTTTTTCCCGAAAGCCATCACTCTGCTAAACAAATAATTCCCTCAACACTGTCCAACAAAGTCTGCACTACTATTACTGTTAATCTTCTCATCGCTCCTTATCGCCCATCTCCTCCCACTTGTGACTGGATGACTGTAACTTTGTCGCTTGTATCCTTTCGATTTATATTGACTGTTTCCTAGTATGATTCGATTGCTTATTGTGCTCTATGACTATTATTAAGTGTTGTACCTGATGATTCTTGACTCTTGATGTATGTAACTTTTCTTTTATGCACACTGAGAGCATTTGCACCAAGACAAATTCCTTGTATGTCCAATCACACTTGGCCAATAAAGAATTCTATTCTATGGTGTCCAGGAAAGAATTAACAACGTATAGTTTTGGAGTAGCTTCATTGCTGACCTAAGATTAGCTCATCTGGCACTGGGGGGGCGGCGCTGTGCTGCCATCCAAAATGGGGTAGCTGTGTTGCCCCTCCTTGTGGCCTAAAATGGTCATCCCAACTTTTAATGATGTTCATCTTAGCCCTCTGAGATGTAAAATCCACAGTCTTGTTTCTGAGAAATTTAAAAAAAAAAACCCACAGAAGATGAACCCCATCTAAAGTTTTCTTCATCTCAATGCATGGAAAGCGTAGAAAAAGACAAAGTAGAACTGGAACTCATCCTAAGGCATCAGTTTTTCTCCTTTGCCCTAACGGCACGCTTAGCTTTGTGGACAGCAATCTTACCATTGATGTGTCACAATGTGTATTCCTCCATCCAAATCCAGTGACTCTTAGGACGGGGACAGAAGTAGACTGACTGTGATACAGATTGTTGTAACTTTTAAATTGTAGTTTCTATTCTAAAAATCTGAGGGGCCACCCTGGACCGCTTTTGGTGTCCCATTCCATATCACACACCACCTAAAATTGGAGGCCCTCTCTCCAATAAGAGACACAGCTCCTCGATAAAAGCAGATTTGATCTCTCCCAGTATTGTCCGGTTTCTCTGCATAAATGCAAACAGGACGGGGGTTGAGCCACGGGGATCTGCATGGCCCCCGTGCTCTCACGCCACCGTAGAACTAACGTGTTCCCCATCCTTTACTCCTAGAGAGCAGCATGGGAGCGTCCTGCAGCCTTCGGTTAAGGATAACAGCGGCAGCCACGGCTCTCCTATCAGCGGGAAGCTGGAGGGGATCTTCTTTAGCTGCCACACCGAATTCAACACCGGAAAGCCCCCCCAAGATTCACCTTACGGAAGATACAGGTTCGAGATTGCAGCTGAGAAACTTTTCAACCCAAACACAAATTTGTACTTCGGGGACTTCTACTGCATGTACACGGCCTACCACTACGTCATTCTCGTCCTTGCCCCCGTCGGCTCGCCGGGTGACGAATTCTGCAAGCAGCGCCTGCCTCAGCTGAACTTGCAGGATAACAAATTCCTGACCTGCACCGAAGAAGACGGGGTCATGGTTTACCACCATGCACAGGATGTCATCTTGGAAGTGGTTTACACTGACCCGGTCAACCTCTCCCTTGGCACAGTGGCAGAAATCACCGGCCACCAACTCATGAGTTTGTCCACTGCCAACGCCAAGAAAGATCCAAGCTGCAAGACATGTAACATCAGTGTGGGACGCTAATTTCCATCCCCCACCCTCCTTAGGACCCTCCTTCGTTGCCTACGCCCTCTCTCCACTCTCCACATCAGACGCATGACGAAATGCCCTCCCCAGTGACCCAACAGTTCCTCTCTGAGCAGAGCTCCATGTTCCAGCCAAGCTGGGCCAGCTCCCTAACCGGTATCCACTGAAGTATCTTTCTCCCCTTCTGCCCTACAGCATTGAAACCGAGCATGCTGGTCGTTGTACCCTCAGCTTATGTCCTTTCCCTGTTCCAGCCGGATGCTGCTGGTGGGGACACGGGATGGGGTGGCCTCACTGTGCCAGTCAGTGGGTCCCCATGTCATGGGGGAGAAAGGAAAGGAGCTCCACACGGAGACCGTATTATCTGCAGCCGCCCTGCGTAGCATGTAGTTCTGCCCTTGGCATTCCCCACGTTCCTTCCTCCTGATCCACCACTGCTTTCAACTGTTCAAAATCTTGAGGGTATTTTTAATTTTCTTTTCTTTCACCCCCCACCCAGCAACCATTTATACATCTAGGTGCTGCAATTGGTGTTAATTTGTCCCTCCTCTCCTCCATACTGCCAAATGTAACAAATCTATATAAACAAGCTTGAGTAAAATAAAATTTCCTGGCTTCTAAATGGTGTTTAAATATGCGTTCATTTTAACCTACTGAACAACTTAACTGGAATATTTCTAAACAGCATGAACAGGTGTAACGGCAGCATGATTAACTCTCACAAGCCTAGGGGAGAAAAATATGTCAGCACTTCCAATGTGTCGTTCGACAGTGTTATTTATGTTATTTATATGAGCTAACAAACAAACGGAAGGCCTGTGTTTCATCATAATAGAAAAATATTTTATTTGTACTGTTGTATAAAATATTATACAATCATATAGAATATATAGATGGCATTTTAATAGCAACTGTACACATGTCATGACAGCATTTTTCCCTTATCAAAGATGTAGTTTGTAAACTTCAAATAACTTGTGTATCTGTTCCTGTTGCTCTGACATGAGTTTTAATTAAAACAGATTTATGAAGGAGACCATTCTGGTTCAGTTATAAATGATGCAGCCAACGACACTGAAACATCAATTGCCATACAAACAAACAAACATACAAACAAACAAAAATCCACTTAGTTTAGTCATGGGACACGGACCTTTCCCAAATCATTAAAAGATTCCTCCCCTCCCCCCCCCTTTTTTTTTAAAGAAATCATGCTTCAACTTTTACATATCGGGACCTACAGACAAGGTTGGTGGATAATGGAATTCATCCAATGCCTTTCTTTATGACACTATAGCAGAAGGAGTAGTAGACCACGGGGTCTTCAACCTTGGCAACTTTAAGCCTGGTGGACTTCAACTCCCAGAATCCAAAGTGGGCTGGGTGGGGAATTCTGGGAGTTGAAGTCCGCCAGGCTTAATGTCGCCAAGGTTGAAGACTCTTGCAGTAGACCCTGTCCACCTTTGGCACAAAGCTCTGGTTCTTGGAGAGGTGTCTCCCTGGGCTTTCTCGCCATTTCTGATGTTTGTGAAATCACCACCCTCCACACACGAACATCTCAGCTGGTCCTGTCCTCACCCACATCTCTCTTTGCCTGTGGGAATCTTCCTTCATCTGTGTGCCAGAGTGACAAGACCAAGGGCTCTGCCTCTCCTTTTTGTGCCATTGTTACAAAAAGACGAACCCCGAAGGCTAAAGACAGTCTTGCATCTCTTCCTGGAGTCTTCTTTGAATCTGGTTGCCATTAAACCTGTGTTTCTTATGAAGCCTCCTGATTGTCCACCTCAGACTCAACCATCCTCCATGTCGAAGTGATCTATTTTAAGCTGCGAGAATAACTACCTTATAAAGTCTATTCCTTTTCAACCTCTAGCCTATAGTAAACCAAATTAGAAAACAGTAACCCAACCATCCGCCATTCATAACCATGACACTTAGGTTAAATATCTGCATACATCATAATGCAATAAACTATTATCACTATAACAGAGTACCTTGGGCGATCATCACACGTGAAATATTAAGATCCTACAAAGTGCATGCTTTCAAACAAGCTTTGGTAATCATAAAAAGCAACATTTTATAGTATTGTGCTACAGAAAAGTGCTACACAAATAAAGACTAGAATGGACCACCAAGTAGTTTGTTTCATTTTGGTTACTATCAACCAAGTCCTGGAGGTTTTTTCTTGAAGAGGATGGGGTAGTTTACAACTCCTTACCCTGAAATGTATTGGCTACTCTTTCCTGTTTAAAGGTTTTTCCACACACACACACCTATAAGCGCCTAATCTTCCTTCTTTAAAAACTCTGCCTTCTCAAAATAAATGGATTTTCGCTACTTAATTTCTGCGCTAAACATATACTAAGCACACCTTTTTAGCCCACTACCTTTTCCTGCATAATTTGCACCTTTTTGAATTCAACCCCTTGTGTTTGGTGGTGCATAGAAAGGTCAAAACAGAAATGCTACAGGAATTAAAATGAGAGAAGTGTTTGGTCTGATCCCCGTTAATCTGATTAAAACGTCTTAGGCCGAGAGTGGCCTGAAAGGAACAAGTTGCTAGGGTCTTCATTTTTGTCACACAGAAGCTTCACAAAATCTTGCCATTCTTCACCAGAGTTTAAACTCCTTTTATGAAATCTTTCCTACTGTCTCAGTCTCTGTTGTATGTTCCTTACCAAAGCTGAAAAGTCATTTCCTTGGTAAATGAATATTCTTCCCGCACCCCACAGATATGAGATAGGAAAACTGCTGTGTGGTCTGCATTTATTTTTAGCTCCTTGCATAAATACATTATTCTCAAAAGGGATGGCACATAACTCTGACCTCTTAAGCACTTATCTTTTCTATTCCTCAAAATAAACTAATGCCAGATATTGGTGAATATCAAGCAGAGTTCCACCGAATCACCTCTCATTTTAACATTTACTTTCAGAAATAGTATAGAGAGGAACAATTATCTGTATTGTTTTGCTCTTGAGGAAGCTATTTTATCCAGTGACTCTGGATATGACCAGTCAGTCACTTTATCTGTTGGCTGTGACAATTCTTATGTTTCTGTTGAGCTCATGAGCAAAGCAAGCACCTCAACATTCATCAGAAAACACAAACAAATGGACACACCCAACCGGGCAAAACAAAAGCATGGAGAAATAAGGTCCAAAATCAGAACGAAGGATAATGAAAATGAGAACCACCGTGGTGAAGTATCTTACCACTGAGTGTGGAAAGCCAACAACATACATAAACACACCGCAGGATTTAGAACTCTGTAGCCACTCCAAAGATTTGACTGATTAGGAGCATATAGTTCATGAGGGTGGATTTCTCCTGCTGTTGCTTTCAGCCACATTACAATCGAAACACCGAGAAACTGACAATACCTGTGTCACAACCCATCCCAAGAAGGAGGAAGCTTCCACCATTAAGACAGTCAATGTTGTTGCATCTTAAAAGCTGTTTTGCTGCAAAGCAATCAAAGCATATTTACCCACTAAACTAATTCCAACCTTGGGTGAGAGATTTGTTCTGGAAGATGCATGGTAATATCTAATTTAAAAGAACATTAAAATAATTGGATTCGTGCACTTCTGTTCTGTTTTTACAGGCATTTTTGTCTACAGCACTTCTCCATATATGAGTTCCTCCTCAAAGAATTCTCACCCAAAGATGGGGGAGTTCTGGAAACTGAAGATACCTGGGGTAGGGAGGGGACTTGTTTAGTGAAGACTGTATATATGACTTTATCATGTGTGCCTTTAGTTCACATTGTTTTCTAGTTGATTATAATGAGTTACAGGTACCCAGACCAATTTTAAGGCACAGGTCTACATTTCCAAAGTAGCTCCTCAAGATCTTGGTCTACAGTTGTCATAGTCTTTAGGGATGATGAAGTTTAATGTGACCCATCATCAAGACACAAGGATGGGGAAGATTGTGATAGACAAGTATCACAAACAAACTTTGCTGGAAACTTTGAATTCATACCTAAAATAGCCCCACTGACATGCTTTATATAGAGGTTCACTCCCTCCCTCCCCGCTCTTTGCCCTTCCATATCAGAATGACCTTCTCCTAAAGAAATATCAAAGGGTAGCCCTGAGCCATTAAAAAGCAGCCAATAACTTAATTCCCAATTATAAAGGGAATGACATGCATGTCAACGTGCACAATGCCAAACCAAAACAGATTTCTACAGCTGGGGAGGGGATGAACCTTCCAAGCTTGCGGGAATAGTTTTAAAAGTCACTTGGAACAGGATGCGGTCACAGAGCTGACCTTGGAGAGACTAAACAGAAAGGATGGGTGGAAAAGCAATGTGTTAAGCGTGGGGAATGGACTGATTCTTCCCTATTTCACGAGAGTACAGGAAAGGGGATGGGAAAGGAAAAAGTCAAAATTCTCACTCTTTCACTCTCTCAACAAAGGATGGATGCAGTCAGACTTCACCTGTTCAGTCTCAAAAGACTGACACGTAGGCACATGGCTGGCAACTGGCAAGTATTATCACTCCCTTGCTTCTCTTCCATCTCTGACCTCTCAAGGAGGAGAAACTGAGCTCTCTATCTGCGGTTCCCTTCCTCACTGTGACATCTTGGGGCTTCTGGAATCACTTTTCAGTTGATCCTTTGCTGCGGCCAATTTTCAGGACCAGAAGGGGAGAACTTGCATGCAGGAGGACAAGGAAGGGATAATATGGGAGGGGAAGAGGGGAAGTCCATATTTCACATACCCCAAGCAGGATCTTCTAAACCACAGGTGAGACTATCCACAGTGTAGTCCTTCATATGGCATTAGATCCCCTCTGGACATTTATAGAGCAGATGGGGCTGGTGGAATTTGGTTCCCAGAAGCTTCCCACAGGCACCTTAAACCCAAAGGAGCATGGGTCCTTCTTGGTTTTATGGGACAGATGGGGAGGTATGGTTTTCCCAAATCCTGGCTCTGGGATGGAAGAGAATTAGTCAGCACACCTACATGCACACTTAAACTCGCACACAAATGCAAATGTATTTTTAGAATCCCAAGTGATTGTGGAGGCTGTATAAACTACACTTCTAGAAGTGGTGGGATTCAATTTTTTTTACTACCGGTTCTGTGGGCGTGGCTTGGTGGGAGTGGTGTGGCTTGGTGGGCGTGGCTTGGTGGACGTGGCAGGGGAAGGATATGCTGCAAAATCTGCATTCCCTCCCCACTCCTGGGGGAAGACTACCACCGATCCCCGAACTACTCAAATTTTTTCCAAAACCGGTCAGAACCTGCTGAATACCATCTCTGACTTCTAGTATTTTTGTTTCAGCAGAGTTCAGCTTCTATGATAAAGCTCAGACCAATTTTATAAAGCCAGAAAGCAGTATTGAAGTGTCCAAGAGAGAAATTAGTCCACTTTTCATGACGTTTTCCCTATAAGTCCATGTTTGTACCCTCTTAGTAGACAGCACAATGCAAATGGGAGAGAACTCCAGCACTCAGCCAAAAGTAGTTGTACACTTTGTGCAAAATCAAGAAACTAAACTAATCTAGTTAGCTGCCTGCAGAGTCAATAGTTCAGAAAATAACCTGTTCCGTCAGCCAGAAAGAGTACAATAACCCACTCAGCTATTTTCCAAAGGATGCCCTCCCTGTCTGAATCAAACATTCCTGTTCTCAGTGCTTCTCCACCACTTCCACAGCCTGGATGGAACATTCTACGTGTCTTTGTAGCATCCAGAACCTTCCCCAGAGTCCATGAGTGGCAGAGCAGAACAAGGCCACTTTGGGAAGGAGGCACCTCTAGAACATCAATTGACCCAAGACTTAACTAAAGTGTAAGCCTCTGCAAATGTGTAGAGATGACTCTCCACTTGCTGGGCTTCTCAATACTAACCCATCAAAAGGCATTAAGTCATAATCCACCCAATCCCTATTTAAGAAAAGTCAGAAGTGGTAAAAACAGAGAATGCAGATATGCTGATGTCCACAACAGAGAGGAAAACTGCAATATAAACACTTCAGCTGGATAAACACAAAACTGATCCAGCTTTGGCAGCAACCTTGCACACAAAATTCTCTCTACAACAAGCTGAAATGCAAGCTGAAATCAGCAAACAACTGCATTTTCTAAAAATTTCCTTCAATGTGCACAGAACAACAATTCACCCACCCTTTTAAAAATTATTGCATAATTTAGTCCTGGGGACTGAGAACTGATCTCATAGCCCAAATGCTCCCTACTGGCCCTTGAATATTTTTGTAAGAATTATTGTGAGAATTTCACTAAGCATTGCTCATGTCTTTGCATCAAAAGCACCAAATGCTGCCTTCTTATTTACCAAAAAGAGAAAGGAAGATGGAGAAAGATGAAGATTCTCAACAGCCGAACACTGTACTTTAGCACCATGTATTCTGATTTGCAATTGCAATTTGGGTGACTAAACCCATGTTACATAATTCATGACATCCTGACGAGTAGGACATCATGACAGCTTCCATCAGATGTCAATGCTTGGTGTTGTACCTTGTGTAGAATTATGGCATTCTTGCCCAAAAGTGGTGAGAGGCAGGCAATGGGTGATACCAAGATTCCTGAATTGGCCCTTTCACAAGATTACTGAATCTTGGAAAAATCTCCCTGATCCCATACAAATCTCATGAGATTTCAATGCCAGAAGGCCAAAAATCTCACAAGAGACTTGTCATTTTGTGGTTCTTGGTAAGATTGCTGGAATATCTCAGGCTTGTATCTCAGGAGGTTGTGCAATTAATTTTGAAGGGCTAACTGAACTGGGATTTCATAATTGTGAGATTTTGCCCTTCAAGAATTCGTAATTTTGGACGTACCAACAAAGCTCAGCTGCATATACACACACATAGGCTTCCCTCTGGGAAGCGCAGATCAAATCCTGCTGACTTCTTTGCCCTTCCAATGTTTTGAGCACCGTTGTTCAAATGATGGTGGGCAGATCGTTTGGATAGCAGGTATGTTTCAGCAGAGCTTTGAGATTCCCAAGCCATCTTCTTGAAATTGCATAGGGCTGCTGCTTGCCTTTAACTCAGCAGCAGGCAAATGTCCAGGTGAAAACAGATTCTGGAAATAGGAGAGAATTCACAGGGAAGAGCCTGTCCTCCATCCAGTTACTCCTTCCTTGTGCAGTCTCATGCCTGCTCCACGACCTTTCTGCTATGCTCACCTGAGCATTATCACCTTAAGGAAGCGCAAGAGCAAATCACTGGGCAGAAAGAGCCAGGCGTTCTCTTTCCTGACATCAGGAAGTTTTACTGGCTTCAGATGGTTTTGGAGACGTCGTGTTTGCTGATGAGAACCTCCAGGAGGCGGAGTTTAGCCTTGATATGCTTGTACTCCAAATATTCCTCTGACATGGAGATCCGATCTTCCTTCTGGGGACTCCTGCAAAACAACAAGAGGGGCATTCAAACCTCAGCAAGAAAGCATCAAGGTGTCAGATCCATGTATCTGCCATTCTTCAATGGAAGAAGAGGGGGGGAAGTTGGTACAAGTAATCCTTTTTGATGTGACCCAAATATATTAAATCTTATATTGATTCTGCATAACTTGCACATGATATACAACTGGAGGGCTGGAGCCAGAAGTCTAGAAACTTGTCACCTCTTGAAGAGATAACAATATGAGAAGGGACCATAAACATTCCAGCTCTGGAAGACACTCTTGGGAACTCTCCTAAGATACGTTCCCAGAGAAGGGGAGGAGGGAATTAACATGTTGGTTCTTTGTTTGACTAAATCCACATCTAAATAAGGGGAGGGATTCTAACTCCCTTTATCTATTACTGTATGCCTGCAAACATCTTAGACTCTGCCTTGACTAGTGCTGGGATTCACTCCCTTTTCAATAAAGGATTCCTTTTGAAATATCTAGTTTTAAGAAGTTCATTCTTTTCGGTTGAAGGGGAAAAGTCCTTTGCTTACGCAAGGATTCACAATGTCCTTCTGGTCAGAAAACTGAGTTTTCTGTCAGTTCTGTGTATCTGCCATTCTTCGGTGGAAGAAAGGACGGGGGGGTTGGATGTGATACATTAAATTCTTTGCCTCTCTATGTATTCTAAATATCCTATTTCTTACATTGACTTTTGTATAAATTTTTACATGATTTACAGTTGTTGCCTGGTGGCTCAGATGCCTGGAAAATTCTCACCTCTTGGGGAGATGCAAGGGGAGAAGGGGCCATGTGGATTGAAGCACCCGGAAGATAGCTCTGGGAAACTTTCCTTATCTGCTTTCTCAGAGATGCTGGTATAATAACATCTTCACACCTGTGGATTGATGGAATCCACATTGGACTGTTGGGAGGGGTTCCTAATTCCCTTTATCCTAGTTGCATGCCCTGAAGGACCTCAGATCCTGCTTTGAATTTTGACCTGGTTGTATCTCCCTTCAATAAAGATTCCTTTTGAAATTCAAAGTTTTCAAGAGTCTATATTTATTTTTTGAAGAGCGGAGAGGCTGGTCCTTACATTTTCATTACTTCATTCCTTTAGCCAGAGGAGCCACTCCTCCAGGCCCAGGAGATTTAGATGTTTATTTGCAAAAGTTAGTCCCAAGAGATTGAAAGGCTAAAGATATCCTGATGGCAGAGAGACCCAGTGGGTTCTTTCTCTTTTATTATGCTAGGGCTTTCTGGGATCTTCTTTCCTTTCTCTTGATTGGCAGCAAGTATTCATTGCTAATAAAGGCTGCAAATCCTCCTGAGGGCTCGGTTGAATGTCAGCTGGACTCACAAGGGGGACAATTCCTGGCCACGTCTCTATTTCCTGCTGTGTTCAGGGTGGTGGGGGGAGGTATCATCTTCAGAACAGGGAAGGGGGAAAACAAGTAATGGGAGCCGTTGTTCCACTAATAATATCCCCAAAGCTGACAATTCTTGTGAATTTCTCCCCCATCAGAGATGATGGTGGGAAAATAAGTTATGCCTCTGAGAACTGATGCCCCATGTGGTGCACCAAATGAAAATGATTGCTTTGGGGGTAAGAAAACAGGGTTGCCCATGCTTTGCAAAAGAGCTAGCTCTTCTGGCCATAAACATGATGCACCTACTTGATATGGTCCTTTCTAGACAATATATTTGGCAAGAGGGTCCTTTCTTACTGTTCAGGAATCAAAATGCTTGGAATCGAAAGGTGCAGCCTACCTCAGTTTCAACAGATAAAAACATGAATACTTTTCTTTGGTTATCATAAGGCTGTAAACTACCACCAAGTCAATGCAATGATGCCTCCAACCAACCCATTAAAAACTTTCTGTGGTGAACCATTATTCTGGGGAGGTTTACAATAGCTTAAATCAGGATCTGACCATTCATGGTGTTGAGATTCAACATGCACACGACTGTCTCACCTTCCTGTTTGTCTAAAGAACTCTTCCTCAAATTCCCGTAATACTTTCCTTATCCTTTTCTTGTCAGCTCTAGTTTCTCGGAGATGTTCCAGTAGCACAGGCCTACAAAAGAAGAACGGGACTTTTAAGATCTGAAGGACTGAAAAACTCCTTAAGAGCTGATAGATGGCCAAGCAAATTGGGCTCCCAAATAAGCAGGCAGCATGCAGGCTGTCGCCTGGAGGCTCTCCTTGAGATGGAGGCGCCCAACTGCTTATCAGAAAATTTTGCCTATTTAGTTCCTAGTGAGTTCAAAACCATGTAATACAATGAGTAGTGTATTTATGATTTCTTGGTAATAATAGATTATAGCACTTAGCAGTAGCACTTAGACTTATATACCACTGTACAGCCTCCAAGTGATTTATAGAGCCAGACTATTGTCCCCCAATAACCTAGGTCCTCATTTTACCAACCTCAGAAGGATGGAAGGCTGAGTCAACCTTGAGCCTGGTGAGATTCGAACTGCCAAATTTTAGGCAAACAGCAGTCAGCAGAAGTATCCTGCAGTACTGCACTTTAACTGGAAGGAAGGAAGGAAGGAAGGAAGGAAGGAAGGGAGGGAGGGAGGGAGGGAGGGAGGGAGGGAGGAAGGAAGGAAGGAAGGAAGGAAGGAAGGAAGGAAGGAAGGAAGGAAGGAAGGAAGGAAGGAAGGAAGGAAAAAAAACAGCAATAGCACTTAGACTTATTTTCCGCTTTATAGTGCTTTACAGCCCTCTCTAAGTGGTTTACAGTGTCAGCATATTGCCCCAACAATCTGGGTCCTCATTTTACCCACCTCAGAAAGATGGTCAACCTTGAGTCAACCTTGAGTCAACCTTGAGCCTGGTGAGATTCGATTCGCCAAATTGCAGGCAGATGGCAGTCAGCAGAAGTAGCCTGCAGTACTGCCAGTGCACCACTGTGGCTAACCAGTGCATCACCGTGGCTCAAGATGGATTTACACCAATTGGGCAGATCTGCATTGTGCCCTAATGCTCACTTTGAACACAATCGCCAAAGCGAATGATGGCACTTCTTTTCAGTACTCTTTCCAATACTTAATAAGCTTAATAAATGAATGAATGTATAAATACATGAATGAATCAATGGATGAATCCATGAATGAATCCATGAATGATCCCTGATCCCAAGAGGTGCATCATCATTTAAACAAGGAGGAGAGTTGGCACTCACATGGTGGCCTCATGTAAATTGGACATCGAGAGCGTTGGCTGTTTCATCACTTTCTTTTCATCCAGAGGTGAAACAAAGGCGGGTTCATTCTCCTCATCTGAGTGACCCATCTGTGCCTCGGGGGGCCAATGGAGAGACCCAGTGGAGCTACTCTGAGGAGGTTCTTCATCAGAATCTTCCTCCTCCTGCTTGGAACAGGGAACAAGAGTTATCAGGGCCCCTCTCTCCTTACCCACCCATCCTTCAAATGAAGAAGGCTAGAACATTCATTCCAGAGGACAAAAATTATACGAATGAACAGACTGCCTTGGTTTGTATTTAAGCATTAGAAATGTTGGTTGGCCAAGGCTTTTATCATGTGAGAAGCTGCAGCAGATGCATATTCAAGGTCTTAGTGCTCATTTTTGGAAGAGAAGTGTAAATAAATCACACTTTAGCACAGTGTCTAACACTTTCTGAGATGTTTGTTGTTCTCTGAGACTCTGAGACTAATTATCCTTAATGGAAATCCCAAAGATGCTTTTCCAAAGGGAATTGCACTTTGTTGGGTTTTTTTTCCTTGAAAATATTTTGCTTCTCACCTAAGAAACTTCTTCAGTTCTGTCTTTAATGGAATTCTTTCAGAAGAAAGAATAACTGAATGATGGTCCTTCTCCCTGCAAGTAACCACAATTATTTCTAAACCCCAACGGTTGCCCACAACATGTACTTTCCATAACTGTAACAATTTGACAGAGATTACTTTGATACTACAAACCAGTAATCCCAATCCAGCCCTATTTGAAAGTATGTCCAAGTAAGCCCCCCGGATTTTATTTCCTGAAGAATAAAGGTACTGGCAAGACCTTTATGCATAAAACAAAAAGCGAATGCACAACTTCAAGAAAGCCTACAAGAAACATCCCTGGTTGTGGTGCATTTCTTCACACAATCCTCATGAGACTTACAATAGTTGTAATCAAAGAGGGCGTTGATAGAAGCTGCTTTATAATTCTGTATCTTTCATAAAGAGGCTTCATCAAACTCCTGTCTTGCTGGTTAGCCTAGGAAGAAAAAGTAAGGAGCACCAGGTTGGTTCTGAAGAGACATCTGACATTTCTTCTTAAAAGTCACAAAATCCATCAACAGACGTGAATTTTTAAATTCCAACATGAGGAATGTGAGGCACAAAACCCG
The DNA here is from genome assembly GCF_049901715.1 of Pseudonaja textilis. Classification (NCBI taxonomy): domain Eukaryota; kingdom Metazoa; phylum Chordata; class Lepidosauria; order Squamata; family Elapidae; genus Pseudonaja; species Pseudonaja textilis. The sequence goes on from NC_141993.1 coordinate 12,615,536, forward strand.
GTGATACTTCTGTGCTGATGGGATATCATTTGTTCTATTATTTTTTTTTGTTTTTCTTCTAATTTTAATTATGTGAATGCAACACTTCTGTAAAAGAAACAGTTTATCAGAACTGACTCTGTATATCCCTTGCACACTGTGGGTTTTTTTTTTCTCTCCAAGAATTTAAAAAGATAAGACATATGTCTGTGATTCGTAAATACCTTGTGTTAGAGAAGCACCACTTCCAATCAGAAGTTGGACTGGTGCCCGCCATTCCTTAGCAGCAAACTGACACACTGTAATTCCCATTCCCTGCCTAGTCTTTGCCTCTGGCAACTGCAAAACATCTTATAACCAAATGTCAGTCATGCAACATTAAGACTGGCAGATCTTGGTCATTCCAGGCAAATCCCTTGCTGTCCATCCATCTTAGGACATGATTCAGCACCACCTCAACATTTCAGGGGAGAATCAAGGAAGTGCTACAGGGATAGAACCTCCAGTAGGATGAATGATAGATGGATGCCAGCTTGATTTAGTTCATGGCATCTCCTAAAAACTGTTGGAAAAGATTTCGAAAAGAAAAATTTTCCTCTCTCATAGAAATTTTATATTCAGTGCGCCAGCTGGGCTGTTCTGGGCAGGAAAAAAAAATGCCAATCTTAAGTTAGTTGTGCACAAAATCTTGCACATTTCTGAATGTTCAGCTCAATCCTTAACTCAAAGATGCAGCACAGATTTTAGAACGTATTTTGCCAGGAAATATACAAATATTGAGAGAAAATTCAGTAAGGGTATATTCAAATATTCAGATGAGTTTGTATTTGAAAACATCTGTATATTAATGTAGAAATGAAGTTATCATACACCAAAGGGACACAGACCCAAACCTGACTGGCATGTCCTTCTTGGCCAGGAGTCTCCAACCTTAACAACTTTAAGACTTGTGAACTTCAACTCCCAGAATTCCTCCTCCAGTCATGTTGGCTCAGGAATTCTGGGAGTTGACATCCACAAGTCTTAAACTTGCCAAGTTTGAAGACCCTTGTTCTTGGCTATCAACCCTCAACTATAATCCATCTTCCGTGGAGAACATATAAAATACACACTGAGGGTTGTCGCACTAAGACACACAAGCCCAAGTATTGATAAAGGAACAAGCTGTCCTAGAGAACCCATAAAAGGTCAAAATGGTACTGCAGAAGAACACAGTCAATAATAAGCTAAGATTCCAGTAGACCAGAAATAGATAAGAGGAAGAGGTAAGCTGGTTTAATAAAGGAGGGGAAAAAACATGTAAGCCTTTGGCCTGTAGGTGAGACACAATTCAGAGAAGCCTTTTGTGTGGTCTGCAACAGGTGAAAAACTATGTCAAATTGACCTTCCCTCCTCTCTCCAACTGCTTTTTTGTTTCTGCTAATTGCACAACACTTTGAATGTCCACTCCAAAAGCCGCTCCAAGGCATAGGGGACCATGAAGCAGCACCTGCCTGCAACATCTCAAAGCCCTTCTTGTTTGCATAGTGGAAAGAGAAGCATCTTTCTAGACCAGCAACAATACTGAGGACTTAGGTATGAATGGAAGGATGTGGATGGAAGAAAAGGATGGGAATTGTGGTCTTGGATGAACGGTTGTGAATGCATATCTCTATGGTGAAAAAGAGACAACAATCAAGGCAAGGCAAGCCAACGCAGTGTCTCAGACTGGCTTGTGTTCCTTCTCTTCACATCAAGTGGCAGTTTCTATTTGATCTTTGCTGACCTTGAAAGATAAGGTAAAACCTGGTTAGAACTTGGATGGAGACCACCAGAATTAATGATTAAAGCAGGAAAAATCCCAGAAGGTGACAACGGCCAAGCACTTAGATATTACGTTCAACTAAAGCTCAGGCTCGCTTTAATTTGTAGAATTAATTAATTAATTTAAATGTTTTCTAACCCTTTCATCTAACCTATCGGTGGATATGTTGGTACTCCTGATTAGTGTGATGGGATATAACAACTGCACATTTTTTTTCAAACTAGCTGAAAAATAACGTACCGATATCCAGTGGTCCTGTACTTGTGAAACGCAATGTGCGTCTTCAAGAATGTGATGAGGTTGAGCAGAATGGACCACTCAATAAAACACACTTATGTTTTGGGACCAAGGAAGGGTACCTTCTCTGTTGCTGTTCTCCCCCCCCCCTTGGAGTAGCACCCCCCTCAAAATCCTTATGGCTCTCATGAATTTCAGAAAGTGCCCCACAGTCATTTGGAGCTGGGTAGCTTCTAAATTGTGAGAGATAGATATAAGAACTAGGTAAATAAGAAAGGTGGGATAGATAGATGATCGACAGTTGATAGAGATGATAGAGAGGTGATAGAGAGAAGAATAGATGAAAGATAGAAGATAGAGTTAGAGAGAGAGATGATAGAACTAGACATAGTTCAGGAATCTATGGAACATGACATGGTGGAAGGCTGCTTGAAGTACTGGACCTAATTCAAACTGATCTTGGTGTGTGGGCTGGGGAAGTTCAGAAGCAATCTCCTTCTGAAAATTCTTTGTAATGGCTAACCTGAGGTTGACCTCTCTTTCTAAGAAATACTTACAGGCCGTCCATGAATACTTTCAAAATAGAGTAGGCTTTTCTGGAGACTGAGTTTTTCCAAAGCCATTTGCTTTTTTGTCATAGCCTAATTAAAAAAGAATGATTTATAGAAAAATTAACCATCAAGTGTTATCTGCTGGAAGGAAACGGCTGCACAAAATAATGTGAATGAACCCACGTGGTTTTTAAAAGTCACAGGTGGCATTTTTTTTACCGCAGAATTTGGATGATGCTTTAAAGCTGGCTGACTCAAGGTAACTAGGATCAACCACTAGGTGCCAACTGTGAAATGCATCTCACTGATCTTTTTGCACAGATGCCAGTGAGCTCTGAATTTTGGTTCTACAAGCTTTCTTTTCTCCTTCAACCAAACTAGATATTTTTTGCAAGATTCCTTTAGGTTCACAGAACTAGGCAGTCTTAGAACTGCACAGGGGCCAATTACCTTTGTCTTTTGGGTTTATTATCACAGACCTCTCCAAAAACGATCTAAACTGAAAGTAATTGTAATTGCCTACAAGATTAAATTTGAAGATGCACGTTTATGCTTCAAATGTGGGTGTTTTTTTATTGACTATACCAAGCAGCCCTTAACATTTGGGTACCAGGGACTGGTTCTGTGGAAAAAGGTTTTTCCACGGACCAGAGGGGGCATGGTTTAGTGTGCTGCCTGTATCCTGTGGATAGGGCTTTGCTTGTTTGCGCAACCCAGGTTCTGACATGCTGCAGACCAGTGTCTCTCCACAGACTGAAGATTGGGGATCCCTGAACTACCTAAAGGAGTAAAGGGAGGTTGGGGGTGACTTAAACCAAAGTTCCCCAACCTTTCCGGCTTCATGGACTGGCAGGGTGCATAGGGGATGGTTCCTTGTGAGTGGCTGGCATTGCTTGTGCAATGTGTGTGCGCACATGCTTGCCTGCTGCTCGCACAAGTAGGGATGTGAGCACATGTTTGCCTGCCACTTTGGCAGCTCAGTTCCAAACTGCTCACAACCCAGCAGTGGGCCATAGCCCAGAGGTTGGGGACCCCTAACCTAGACAACTAACTCAGTTAATGGCTTGAGGATGAAGACTTTGGCTCACTCTTTGAGCTGTCCTTTCCCGTTCCACATCACAGGCATGACTCTGATTTGAAAAGCACTGATTTGAATGCCAGTGCTGTCACAAGTCACGTAGCACCATGCCACAAATGACATATTCATCTCTTTACGCAGAGCACGCCACATCGTTTTGACCCCTTCATGGCTTCTACCAGAAAGACTTTCTACCTAAACCTCAGAATCTCCAGATACAGCTTTGGACACCAAACAGGCTACAAGATGATAATTTAAAACCCGTTGTGTTGCTGTAGTGAAATATCACAATTGCCACATTTGTACCAGGTGGCAATAATACACATTTGTACCCTAGTGCCCACTAACATACAGCTTTCTGCACAGATGTTTGTAGCAAGTAATTTGTGCCTCTTTGATGTTTCACTCATGTGAAGCTCATGCCCGTGCACACACCCACACACACACACACAGAGTCTTCAAGTCAGTGTGGAAGGAAGCTCATGGAGGTGATAGGACATGACAGAAGCCATCAGGCACATCAGGCACAAGTCAGCAAGTAAACCAGCAAACCTAGATGTTGTGCAAGAACTGGGTACCTTGATGTTCTCAGGGAGACCGAGCTGCTGTCGCTGCTCTTTCAGTTGCTTCTTCACCACTTCCATGGTTTCCTCCACCAAAGGACTGGTGGGGGAATCTGCTGGATCCAGCCTCACTGCCTCTTTGGGGCTCTCCTGATGAGAGTTCCTTTGGCTTCTTTTGATGGGGAAATTCTGTTCTTCCGACATTTTGAGTTTCAGCTCTGTGAGAAAAGTCCACACAATACCTCTGGTGAGCGAACACCTGCAGCCTACAGCTTCTCATGGCACCCTTTCATTGACATAGAGATCTGAGACACTTCGTGACCCACAGAATCACAAGTGCTTCAGATGTGGTGCCAAGTTTTTTTTAAAAAAACTGCTTGTTTGGGTTGCTCTCAAGAACAGAGTTACAAAACAAAGAACAAAGACAAGTTATGGTCTTTTGTGAACTCTCGTCTCTTGTTCATGTCAACTTGTTCCTACGTAACACAACTTCGGGAAAATAAGGCAAGAAGATTAGGAATGCTTGGAAAATTTGTTGATGGCATTTATACCTATAAAATTACAAAGCACATGATCCTCATCTATTGGTATCTATCTAAGCCAATTTTTGCATGGCTGCCAGTCACTCAATTCCATTTTCTCTGTAATCCTGCTGGAGTTGGAGGCCACCTCATATAGGGTTGGAAAAGTCTAATCTTTAGACTTTAGAGCACTGCACACCAGAACAACTAGACACAGGGACAGTTTTTTCCCAAACAACATCACTCTGCTAAACAAAAAATTTCCTCAACACTGTCCAACTATTTACTAAGTCTGCACTACTATTGCTATTAATCTTCTCATCACTCCTTATCACCCATCCCCTCCCACTTGTGACTGTATGATGGTAATTTTGTCACTTGTATCCTTATGATTTATATTGACTGTTTCCTAGTATGATTTGATTGCTTATTGTACCCTAGGACTATCATTAAATGTTGCACCTGATGACTCTTGACTCTTGACGAATGTATCTTTTCTTTTATGTACACTGAGAGCATTTGCACCAAAGACAAATTCCTGTGTGTCCAACCACACTTGACCAATAAAAGTTCTATTCAATTCTATTTCCCGTTGTCCCTTTCTTTCTCCACACAATATGGGGGACCAGGGGAAGATGGGCTTGGTTAACCCTTATTCAGTTTCAGACAACGTCAGATGTCAAGGTTCAAGTCCATTAACCTAACGGAATGCATCATTTCATAGAGGGCAGTGAAGGTTTTCCACCTCAACCATGGTCCATATTTGGGTCACATGATCATGCTGTCTACCTAATGGTTTACAATATACGTGAACAGGTCCAATACCTTGGATCTTGTCTTTCTGTATTTAAACAATGCTGATAAAGGTACAGAGAAGGCAGAAGAAAACTGTCCCAAACCAGACGGACACCAGTATTAGCGCCTCTTCTGTCTCTTTATATTTTGATTTCATGATCGTCAATGAAGATTATAAGCCTTGGTGGTGCAGTGGTTAGAATGCAGTACTGCAGGCCAGTTCTGCTGACTGCCAGTTTCCTGTGATTTGGCAGTTCAAATCTCACGAGGCTCAAGGTTGACTCAGCCTTCCATCCTTCCGAGGTGGGTAAAATAAGGATCAAGATTGTTGGGGACAAGAGGCTGACTCTGTAAAGTGCTTACAGGGGGCTGTCAAGCACTGTGAAGCGGTATATAAGTCTAAGTGCTATTCCTATTCAAGGTCCCTTTTAACTCTACGATCAGATAAGCCCAACTCAATATGGACCATTACAAGTCAGGCAAGGCAACCATAAAGAGAACATACAGAAGTCCCCTTACACCAGAGGTCTCCAAACTTGGCACCTTTAAGCAGTGGTGGGATTCAAAAAATTTTACTATCAGTTCTGTGGGCATGGCTTGGTGGGCATGGCAGGGGATGGATACTGCACAATCCCCATTCCCTCCACACCCCACTAACCTGCTTTCCAGTTCCGTTCTCCTATGTAGGGCAACCAAAGAAGCCCCAGCCGATCAGCTGGGACTCAGAAGGCGGAGAATAAATGGGGGAGGGGCCAGTCAGAGCTGGTATTTGCCGGTTCTCCAAACTAGTCAAAATTTCCGCTAATCGGTTCTCCAGAACTGGTCAGAACCTGCTGAATAGCATCTCTGGCACAGAGTACTGAATAAGCTAGGTGAATCCCCTGGGAGTCGGGTGCTTCAGAAGATTGTGAGAAAGACGGGAAAATAGGAAGTCAAGGAACAAGGGGCACTGGGTTGTTGCAAAGGTGAACAGAAATACCACCTCTGCCTTTAAGACTTGTGAACCTCAACTCCCAGAATTTTCCAGCCAGCATAGCATTTATGGTGGAGTTTGGAGGAGAGAAAGAAAGACTTCCACTGCTTCTGCTGCTTTCCTTTCATGAAGCCAAAAGTCTCTCTCTCTCCCTCTCTCCCCCTCTCCCCCCCACTCTCCCCAAGAACAGAGCTGGAGACAGTATTCTGCAATCCCAAATAAAGAATGATCGATCGATAGGAAAACCGGGTGGGGAATTTTCCTGCAGACTTTTGGGGGGATTTTCCCAGGCTCTCTGGTCCGCAGGATTTAAAATTATGAGTTTGGTGGTCCCTGAGGTCCAAAAGGTTGGAGACCCCTGATCTAGTCCAACCCCCCCACCACCTAAGCAGGAGACCCTACACCATTTCTGACAAATGGCCGTCCAATCTCTCCTTGAAAGTCTCAAGTGATGGCGCTCCCACAACCTCCAAGGGTTTTGTTTTGTTTTATAAAACGTTGGTGAGGAGCAAACAGAAGGGAAGCAGAGATCAAGACTACAGAAGGCAAGGAAGTAATTATTCCTGCCTAAAGGCTATTTCGGTGCCCTTCCCCCACCCATTCCTCCTTCTCTCAGTCGCCTCGGCAGGGTAGAGCCAATTTAGCAACTCAGCTTCCAGCTTTGCTCATTAATTCTCTCCCTCGCACTTATCTGTTTTGCACAGGCCTTTGTAATCAAATGGAAGCGGTAATCGTATGGATCAGATTACTCGGCTTTTTAAGACTTAAAAAGATGTCATTAAAAAGTCACACTCGTGGTGCACGGTTTCTTGAGGAACATGTTTGATCTCTGAGGGCCTCCAGCGCATGCTATCACGAAAATGTCTGACACTTGGGACATATGGAATAGGGAAATAATAGTTTCTAAAGATAGCTTGATATCCTAAGATCAAGCTTAGCATTTTAGGATGCATGAGAGCTATCCACATCAGGAATCTGTTAGCTCTGCAGCAGCTCAGTCAGTGGAGAGCTGGACTGATCTAGGAAAGGGCTGAGATTTAAGGTTACCAGAAAAGCAACAGAATCCAACATTGCTGGGTTTGCACCAAACCAGATCTTGTTGGTTACATCTCCAAGAAAGTGTGAGCGTAAGGGGGGATTCATTCTCCTCTCTCTATAGGGAACCTGTACATCAGGGAGAAAACATAGTATTTCCCAGGAATCCTTTAGAGTGAATTAACTTTTGTGTCAGAGGTTGTCATGCCCCTGGTGGAGACTGACTCCGAGGGAGAGGAGAAGCAGCCGACAGGGAGTGGAAGTGTGGCTATGGAGGTTGTGGAGGAGGCTGGGGAAGGGCAGAGGGTGGCTGGGCAGTCAGAGGAGGACCTAGGCCCATCCCAGATCCATCCTAGGGCACACAGGGAGAAGAGGATAAGGGAGAGACGTGGTCTACTTGAGAGGAGAGGGCTTTGATCTTCTTCATGGGCTGCAGCTGTGACAACTGGATAAGAGAGTGGACATGCATACGGGCGAGTGCTGGAAACAAAGCATGGAAATATCTCTAATTTATAGTTCCTCTCTGAGTTTGGTGTCCTTCCCAGTGTGTGTTCTGTTATCTGTGGACATCCTCCAGCTCTTATCTTGCCTGGTTTGTGTTGCTTTTTTCCTTCTTCATGTAACTGTTTGTGTGGGAGTTTTTTGTCTTCCGCCAAAAGATATTCAGAGCTTGGAAGCAAAGTAAAGGAATAAAAGGGGCTTCACCTGTTTTCTGTGACTGTGTTTGTTTTGTATTCCACCCTGGGTCATCACCGAGGTGGTATTCAGCAGGTTCTGACCGGTTCTGGAGAACCGGTAGTGGAAAGTTTTGAGTAGTTCAGAGAACTGGCAAATACCGCCTCTGACTGGCCCTGCCCCCATTTATACTCTGCCTCCCAAGTCCCAGCTGATTGGCTGGGTCTCCTTTGGTTGCCCTGCACAGGAGAACGGAGCTGGTTAGTGGGGTGGGGAGGGAATGGGATTTTGCAGTAATCTTCCCCCAGGAGTGGGGTGGGAATGGAGATTTTGCAATATCCTTCCCCTGCCATGCCCACCAAGCCACACCAGGCCCACCAAGCCACGACCACATAATCAGTAGTAAAAAATGTTGAATCCTACCACTGATTTGTGTGCACAGAGGTTCGGTGAGAAACCCTTCATATAGGATTTCAGGATTTCTGCCCTGATAAGAGTTGAACTGGCTTTTCTTCCAATATGGGGGATGGGGTAGAGAACGCAAGTGCCCCAGGATATGAGTCTGTCCCTTTTCTCCCCATCCATTAGGCTGAATAGCAAACACTGTAGCTCTGAGAAACAGGCTAGACATAGTGACAGTGTGTACCTTTTAGCTGTTTACGACTTTTGGCTAAGTCATTCATCCATTTCATTACTTCGGGATTTGATATCTTGTCCGCATGGGAAGGCTGCACACACAAGGGAAGAAAAAGGCAACTATTCAGAAAGTGGATTGTGAAGCCTAGAGGATGAGATAGAACAGACGATACCACAAATAGAAGGAGGAAAAAAGAAGGAGATTATAGCGTTGGGTGAAATGAAGTTGGGAGAATATATATTAGGAGGTAGAAAAATGGAATTGAATTATCTAAAGATATTTCTGGAAAAAAAAATACAGAGGATTTGGCAGATGTATGGGTGGAGTGGCAGCAAAAAATAGTGGGGATGGAATGATGGTTGGGTTGAATATAAAAGATGTAAATAAGGACCCAAGTGAGGAGTATGGGAGGCGAGTCAAAGAGAGAAGAAGTGAAATTTCCAAGAGGATGAGAGCTGATGGATAGGAAGAGTTTTTCTTAAAAAAAACAAACCCAAGATTGGCTGTACTAAAAATTAGAATAGATTAAAAAGGTAGAAATGGGGGAATATTGTTATACATATTTTTATATAACACTTTTAAAGTGAATGTTAGAGGTTAAGATCAGATTTTGAAAAAAAAAGATGTGATCAGGTACGCTCAAAAATAATGCTATTACTATTAGAAGGATGTGGCAAATATTGAATAATTAAAAAATGAAGGATTATGTGCTGATACAGATACGTATAATAACATTAGATCACATAAGCCTGATTAATGTAGTAATTTTCATTTGTATCAATATTACTTTTGTATCAAAATGAATGACATTCAGATGCCACACTGTCCCTGAAATATTGATATATGTTTAAAAATTAAAAAAACTTTACCAAAAAAAAGAAAGTGGATTGTAATGTTACTCTTATCTACACCAATATTGAAATCACACGTATCCCTGCCAAGATACAGTTTGTTATTATTAGCCTAGAGCAGGGGTCCCCAACCTTGGCAACTTTAAGACTTGTGGACTTCAACTCCCAGAATTTGCTGGCTGAGGAATTCTGGGAGTTAAAGTCCACAAATCTTCAAGTGACCAAGGTTGGAGACCCCTGATCTAGGTCAGTAGTTGCCAACCAATAAGCTGGGGACCACTGGTGGTCCGCAAGAAAATTTTGGTGGTCCGCAGAGAAATGTCACCCCCAAAGCAATTAATCCAGGCTGCGTGGGAACACAAGGCTGTGTTGCCCACATGGCCCGTGGGAACACAAGGCTTGTGTCACTTGCATTGCAAACAACACAAGGTGGTAAGGGGAGGGGGGAAAGGGTGGAGGAGGGGGACTTACCTCACTCACCCCACTTGCCTCGCCTGGCCACTGGGCTGCTTCTTTCTTCTTCTGCTTTTGGCTACACATAAGGAAAGCAGCAAAAGTCTTTCTTTCTCTCCCCCAAACTCCACCAGAAATGAGTCTTTGGGACCCTGCAAGGCCTCCTGCTCCAAGAGGCTGCACCGGTGCAACGAGCCTCACAAAGACTCATTTCTGGCAGAGTTTGGGGGAGAGAAAGAAAGACTTCTGCTGCTTCTGCTGCTTTCCTTGCATGAAGCCAGAAGTCTCTCTCTCCCTCTCTCTCTCTCTCTCTCTCTCCCCTCCCCCTCAAGAATGGAGCTGGAGATGGTATCCTGTGATCCCAAATAAAAAACGATCAATTGGTAGGAAAATGAGGTGAGGAATTTTCCTGCAGACTTTTCTGGGGATTTTCCCAGGGCCTCTGGTCTGCGGGATTTAAAAATATGGGTTTGGTGGTCCCTGAGGTTCAAAAGGTTGGCAACCCCTGATCTAGATCACCTCACCACTTCTGAACCTGAGGTCCATCTATTTATTCTAAGGGTTGAAAAAAGGCTGGGTGAAAACCCATTTCTTTGCCAAGAGCTATAATCCTCTGTAAGGCCTATCAAGGAGGCCTGGCTTGCTGCTGATAGGATCAAAGAGAAACATGTTTTCATCTCTATTATACCTCTTTCTTTCTTTCTTTCTTTCTTTCTTTCTTTCTTTCTTTCTTTCTTTCTTTCTTTCTTTCTTTCTTCTCTCACCTGCATTTATTTATTCATCAAATCAATGTATCTGTCCATCTCACAGCATGGGCAGTTCCTATAGGCGTCCCTGTATATCATTCTAAAATCATAGAATCCTAGGGCTGGAAGGGATCTTTGAGGTCTTCTAGTCCAACCCCTTGCCCAAGGCAGGAATCCTTATTCCATCCCAGACAAATGCTTGTCCAATCTTTTCTTGAAAACCTCCAAGAAGCTACAGCTAATCCTCGACTTACAACCTGGCATGGTGTGATCTTGTTCACAGCCAGGAGTGAGACCAACCTCAGCAGCCTTTAAGCGGCATCAACGCTAAAAGTATTTTTCTTCCTTGATTAAATATACTACACTAAGCATAAGTATGAACAGTTTTGTTTGTTTTCCCAAGCCCTGTTCAAAAACATTTAGTCTTACTTTACCAGATGGGATGGGTATACCAGTCAGGATGTACTTTTCCCTTTGGTCCTGTGTAATGACGGAAAACTAATTACAAGGGGATTTTGCCAGTCTCCATGGTAAGAAGATAATATGTTATTTCCTATTTTTGCTGGTAGCTGGTTGTTGCTGAGTGCTTTGTTTTGTGTGGTAAGATATGCAGATAACCCAGTCTTAGGCATTTATGACATCATTGCTTAGCTAGCTAAGCCTTCATAAGGTCACCTGTTTACCATAACTTAGTCATAGCCTCTCTCTGGTCTCCCAGAGCTGACACACAAGCGTGAGTCATATCTCCCACAGTAGATACTCGGGGATAATCCAAAATCCCTTTCTTTTAGCACTGGAGAACATCAAGAATGACTGAAGCCACCCTGCACTCCCTGGGACCCACCAAACCCAGGTCTTCTCCCTCTTTGTTGCAGCCCCTTAGTCCTTCAACATCTCTGTGAGGGATCTGGCCTCTCCTTTCACTTCCTTACCCGGTAATTCTTCTCCTCCTCAAACTTCTCTTCGTATTTCCTTATCCTCCTCTTCAGGTTTTGCAGGTGCTTCGTGAGTTGTACCATGGTCTGGGGCACTTTGCTGTCCTCGCAGCTGCCTCTGGAAGAACTTCTTGGCCTGGGACATTCAAAATTTATATTTTAAAAAAGTGTCCATTTAGGGTACTGTTTCTACCAAATAAGGGCTCCAGATACCCTGGAGTCCTGTGATGATACAGGGAGATCAGTGGTACGATTCACTCTGGGGTATTGTTTTGCCACCAGTTCGGTGGGCATGGCTTGGTGAGCATGCTTTGCCCGATGCGTGTGCAGCTGTCCCCACACCAGCTGAGGCCTGATGAGCACCAATCAGCTGAGAGGACAAAGAAGAGACAAGCGCAGGGTCAGGTGGAAGGGCCAATCCTGCGCTTTTCTCTTCTTTCCTCTCAGCTGACCATCGGCTTTTTTTTAACAACCAGTTCAGCCAAACCGGTCTGAACTGGTAGCATACCACCACTGGGGGAGATGGAAAATAAAGAGGAAGAGAGAAGAAGACACCAGGGGAGAATGGCAGAAGTGGAAACCTCTCCTGCCCTTGTTTCATTAAGAACTACATACTCTCCAGAAGCCAGCAGGGCGAGATAAATACAATCACCCAAGAAAGAATTAAGCAGCGGCTAAAGGCATAATTATGGTGGTCAGCTGGACAGGTTGGGCAGCTTCAGAAGTGGTATTCAGCCAGTTCTGACCAGTTCTGGAGAACCAGTAGTGGAAAATTTTGAATAGTTTGGAGAACTGGCAAATCCCACCTCTGACTGGCCCCACCCCCATCTATTCTCTGCCTCCTGAGTCCCAGCTGATCGGCTGGGTCTCCTTTGGTTGCCCTGCCCAGGAGAACAGAGCTGGAAAGCAGCTTAGTGGAGTGGGGAGGGAATGGGGATTTTGCAGTACATCCTTCCCCTGCCACGCCCACCAAGCCACACCCACCAAGCCACACCCACAGAACCCCTGAGCAACATGTGAAATGCTCAAAAGCTCCTCCGCATCCACAGGTTCTGGAGTTGTCAAATGATGGATGATTACCAGCAGAAGCTTCCTTCGGGGTGGTGATTCTGCCCGAAAGGCTGGGACACGAATGCCATGGCCTGAACTGGGCCCGGCTAATGATGATCTTCTGGAGAGAATGGCTTCGGAGAAAATCCTGGAGCTCAGCAAAGTTCTCACAAGCCTCACTGAGGGCACTTAAGAGGCCCCGGGATTTTTCTACACTGGCCTTTGCTTTGATTTGCAAGACTGGGGAGATGCAAGTTCCAAACCTATTATCCTATTTTGCACTTTCTTTATTGCGTATCATTGCATATATTTGTTTTATTGTTCCTTTGGATGCAGTTACTGAGTGCGCCTGTCTTAAAGTCTCCTCAGTAAAACGGTTTATACATTCACAAATATACGTGTAAATATTTGGCCTATTTGAGCCTCGGTGGCGCAGTGGTCAGAGTGCAGTACTGCAAGCTACTTCTGCTGCAGCCAACTGCCTGCAATTTGGCAGTTGGAATCTCACCAGGCTCAAGGTTGACTCGGCTTTCCATCCTTCCGAGGTGGGTAAAATGAGGACCCCAATTGTTGGGGCCAATAGGCTGACTCTGTAAACTGCTTAGAGAGGGCTGGAAAGCGCTATAAAGCGTTATAAAGTCTACATGCTGTTGCTATAGCTATATTAATTTTAAATAAACAGTTCTTTTGTAATGCATTGTTTTTGTCCCCCACATCTCACAAATAAAAATATGAAAATGTTCCTGGCATCTTCTTTTTTGTTATCAGAGGCCTCCTTGTCTGAAACTTCTAGTTCTCTGTTCTCCTTTTTCACTCTGTGCTGGTTTGCACGCCAGTGATTTAAAATAGGAGCCACAATATTAACTCGCCTTATAAGGTTATGGTAAGCACTGTCCCTAAATCAACCACCCTGAAGGAATGTTTACAGTGGAGCAGCTTATTAGTTTTACTATTATTAAAAACCTGGAGGCAATTTGCTCTCTTGAATAAACGAATTCATAACTGTTGACTGTTAGCTGATTAAAAAAAAGTTTTTGAAGCTACCAAATAAGGGCCCAGGCAGTCACTTTGGAGCAGGCAGAATCCCTCCTGCAAAACTCAATGTAGTGTGAATGATGCATCTTATCAAGATTTGCAGCTGTGGGAGAAGAGGCTGTGGCCCTTCACTGTGTAGGAAGTTATCACCCACCCTCTCCTAGAAAAATGAAATATCCTAGGAAATATTAACAAGGCAGAATATTTCTCCTAAAAAGAGTAGAAACTCAGAAGCAGAAACTCAGCTCCCTCCCACCTTTGCTAATGGACCATTACTCTAGCCTAGGCCAGCCTATTTTACATAACAAAGATCTACTCCAGGTAGAGGTATAATAGAAATTGCCCATTCCTTTTGATGATGTAATGAAAGGGCTTTGGGCAATTTCTATTATACCTCTACCTGGAGTAGATCATCCAGCCAGGCTCATCCAAGCCTGAGACTCAGCACAGCCTACAGAGTTGCCCCTGCATGGCCCCATGGGAGCCTGACAACCAATCAGAATTCAAATTCAAATTCAAATCCCAACAGAGGGCATAAAACCCAGGCACTTTCAGCATCTCAGCCCTTCCTTCTTCCTTCACTCAAGCCGTGTGGTCCTGTCCACCATTAAACCCTCTTTCCAAGCAGCCTCCATGTTTCCAGTGTCTTTTTCCTCACTTGGAACTGAACCCAGAAGGATATTTCTTCCACCAACTGAGTCTGGGGCACCCCCATGGATGCCAATTTCCCAGGAGGAGGGGACCTTCTGCTTGCCCCCAAAGTGGTGCTTCCGTAAGAAGACAGTTTTGTCCTCAGAGGGAAAACAAGGTTGTTTGCGCTTGGGAAAAGGGAGGTCGGTGCAGCTTACATCATGAAGAGTTGAGTGCTTGGTGGAGAAGGAGCCGATTCGGGGTCTAAGTTAAACCTCTGGCTTTGGCTGAAAATAGAGCAGCGAGGAGACAATAGAGGATAATCTCCATCCGTGATATGATGCAACAGCCTGCAAGTCCCTAAAGCATCCAGGTCTTCGGGCCCATTGTCAGCCTCCATCGGGCCCTCTCGGTACTCCTGAGCAGGCTCTGGAAAGTCAAAGATCAAGAGGTTTCTCAGGGCAAATTCAATATCAGACCCATATTAAAACAGAACTCAAGGGCCACACCAAGAAGGAAACACTTCCACAACAGGCTTGTGATGACCCAAAGGGGTGTGGCACAAAGGCAACACAGCCACATAAGTAAGAGAAGTCCCTTTAATACCTCCAACTTTGCCCCCTATGTCCAGGTTACCTTCGGCTGGAGAAAAAACTCTCCCAAGAATAGTCTTTAAGTGGAGGAAATTCAGTCCCAAAACAAAATACATACAAACTGTAAATAAAAATCCATGCAAACCATGCTGCAGCAATAAACTGGACATAGAGAAGGAATTGCAGACTTCAAAGGCCAACAAAACGCACACAGTTGGGAAGATGCCGGGAACCCAGATAAGCCTTGACAATAAAAAAATAACTCATTATTTGCTTCCCATGAGTTGCTGCACACAATCTCCCTTTTAAAATACTGTGTTCCCAGCTGCAGCTAAAGAAGGGAATCAGGGCCCTTTCCTCCCCCATAAGCCATGCAACTCATGTTGCTCCCTTCTCCGTTCCTCCCTGAGTGCCCTAGGATGAAGAGGGGGTGAGCCTTAATCTTCCTCTGAATTCCCTCTGCCTTGCTCTACCTCTCCCCTGCTCTGCCCAGCCGGCCTTTGTCCTTCCCCAGTTTCTTCCACAGCCAACGGAGGAGCCACACTCCCATTCCCTGTCAGCTGCTCAGCCTCCCCCTCGGAATCAGATTCCAACAGAGGCATGACAGACTAGAATCAAAATGTCCTCCCCCTGAAGATTAGGGTCAGCTAAGGAAAGTATAATTGATACCAGTGACAAACTGCAATTGACACAACTCTTGGAATCAGTTTGCAGATTTAAGAACGCATCTTAGCTGATTCACTTCTTGCTGCCAAATATGTAGCCAGGCTAAACGCTGGAAGGAGGTTTTGCCATGTTCTGGTTTTTGCAAATGAAAGGTACCATCTGGGAGGAAAAAAGGCACTAAATAAACAATAACAATGTTTTTTTTCTATTTACACTATTATCCAAAGCAGCAGCAGATGCTATTTACTGGCTTTACATATTTTTCAGCTTAATTGTTCTCTCCTTTCTACTAATTTGTGTTGTGTACTAAGATAAACAATAGCCATTGTTATTAATGCCCTCTTATTTTAATTTCTTTTCTCCTTTCCTTTCCTCTTTCTTTTCCTCTTTCCTCTTTACCTTCCTCTTTTTTTTCTTTCCTTCCCTTTCTTTTTCTTTCTTCCCTTCCTTTCCTTCCTTTCCCATTTTTATAACTATTAGATCTTGTGTTGTTTACATACACACACACATACACACACACCCAAATGGAGGAATTCTGTGGACGGTTGGAAAGACAGACCCGTTTCTTCTGATCCAATCAAAATATCAAACATGAATTATAAGAAAAGTGAAGCCTGTAACCATTTAACCACAATGTATAAAGCATGCAAAACAAATTGTTCACGATATAAAATTTGTACGCCAGAATGATTTAATAAACCAAATAGCTAACATTTATGAAATGTTTCATAAATTAACAAGTCTGATTAAAGAAACTGAAAGACTTAACATTCTGGCAGGCGTAACAATGCACCTGACTTTGCTTTCGTTCCCATGGTTTCTGCATTGACAGCTTCTATCATTTCTGACCATAGATCAATCAACTCTGCACAATTCATATATAAAGTCAATTTAAATTAAAAAGTAAGTAGAGTTTCTTTCTTTTACATAAATATTTTCCAGCACTTAAATGCCAAGGGGGAAAACATCCCACTAGCAAATAGCAATCCTTAAGAATTCTGCCCAGCCTTTTGTTTTTCTTTTAAAGATGTAAAGAATTGAATGATGGGTCTTTGGCACAGAAGCATGGACTCTGCTGGCACTTAATTCCTGCTGTAGTTTAATTAAGCATTGGAAGAGAACTTTGTATGCAAGAGATGCATTGAAAATCAGACTGCCCATCCATCCAGTGGGAATTAAAGCACTGGGTCAAATCCACATCCAGTGTCCAGCTTAACCTTTGACTTTTTTATTGTTGTTACTATTGTTACTTCATCTGGCCTCAAAATTGAGCTATGGTTTGGAGAGCCTTAAATATTTCCCTTCCCAGAATTTTTTTCTTGGCTGATGCACCCTCTAAAAAGGAGACAGAGAAGGGCTAATGGCAGCAGCAGGAGTAGAAATGTTACATTGGGCCAATGCTTACCTTGGACATCCTATCGTATCCTAACGATAGGATCTCCCAAATACAAAGGAAAACAAAGGATTTGAGTGTCTTAATCATTCTATGGAAGGTTGATTTAAGAAGCATACTTGCACCTCGTGTATGTATGTATTTCTCTATGTATATGTCTATGTGTTTATCTGTTTGTTTAATTAAAATAAATTAATTTTTGTTAGGATGGAGTCGAGCTTTTACAATATATCCTGTTTTCTAAAGCCAGCTGCAGTTATGTGACCCAAATAAAATTAGATACTATTTCCCCCTTATTATGCCCTAAACCAGGGGTGTCAAAACTCAATTTCATTGAGGGCCACATCAGGGTTGTGTTTGACCTTGAGGGGGGGCGGGGGAGGAATGGCCAGCTTGGTGTCGTTCGTGTCAGGGGCGCCTGTGGTGGCCCAAGCGCTCTTCCAGCAAAAACGAGCTCCCGAGCTCCGTTTTTGGCTGTGATGGCTTCCGGCAACCCTTTGCCAGCAAAAACAGAGCTCAGGAGGGGCGTGGTCAGCCCTCCTGAGCTCCATTTTTGCTGGCAGAGGCACCGTGGGCCAGTCCTTTGCTATTTCCACGTGCCAGATCTAGGCACCCCATGGGCTGAATCAAGCCCACAGGCCTTGAGTTTGACACCCCTGCTCTAAGCAGTAATAGATCTTATGTTCTCAAATAATGCCTGAACTCGGTCCCTTTTGCTAGATTCACCCATATACGGCACCACATTCAAAGGCTTCCAGGGACCTTTAATGACAAAAAGCCAAGGGCATGCATCAACCAAAGGTTTTCTTACCACGGCCACAATCTCTCTCAATGTTCGTGCTCGTTGAGGCAGATGAAGAGGCTGGTTCCTCTGAAGCCACCAGCTGAGGACTGTCTTCCTGGTTTAGCAAAAACATAGAAGAAGAGACATCAGTTGCAGAACTGCAGGACAGGTTCACATTTATTTTTGCCCTGTGGGAGATATTCCTTTTTTGGAAGGGCCAAGACATAGTCTGCATTTCCCTTCATGCTCCAGAACAAAACAAGCGGTTTGTCATCCCTTTCTATAGGCAAGTCCAAGAAAGCAAGGTTAGTTATCTGCTTGTGTTCTCTCTGGCTGTCATATCCCAGGTTTCACACAGAACGTATTATCCCATCAATGTACTTTCACACAAAAAAATCTTGCCTTTTTCCTCTATCAAGTGAGTGTGGAGCCCCATGGAAGTGACCTTGAGGAAGCCACCCAGAAGCCATTCGGTCTACCCCATAGACCTGACCTCAGGTTTGTTAGGAGTTCCTCATCCATCTTTATCATCCCTCGGAAAGACGTCCGGATATAAGGAATTCGACATAGACCGAGTGAACAGTGTTGTTCCCAAAACCGTACTCTCATAATCTTGTCCAAATTAGAGGATATCATTGGTCATTCCAGAAAGAAAGGGTTACCCATTGCTCTCATCAATCCCAAGAAAATAAGGAGGAGCAAATTGAGAAACTAATGGTAAAAGAATGGAAATAAGTGCTATGTATAAGTTCTCCATTCAGAGAAAACACATCTTCCTGCATCTAATAATAATAATTATCCCAATTGTGATTAGAGCCCTTGGATCAATACCTAAAGGGCTACCTCACTATTTGGAAATTCTGAATTTATCAGACTTGAATACCCTGATTCTACAAAAGACCACCCTACTGGTGCTATGCAAATAAGATGCAAGTGAAGTCAATTACACAATTGGCTTCAACCTCTGGTGCTATGCAAATGGGTAGCTTGATCTACTGCTGAAGTCTCCAAACTTGGCAACTTTAAGACTTGTGGACTTCAACTCCCAGTTATGCTGGCTGGAGAATTCTGGGAGTTGAAGTCCACAAGTTGTAAAGTTGCCAAGTTTGGGGGCTCCTGATCTACTGGATGTGGTTCCAATTCTCTTTAGCTTGTTGTTGAGCCACTCCTCCCAGCAAATTCTGGGGCTATGCAAATGCAATGCAACTACAACCAGTCATTTCTAGTGCTGGATTCATTTCTAATGCTGCATCATTTTATATATGATGGAAATGGAGGAAGAGCTGCTTTTAGAATGAATCACTGAAAAGACTGTTGCCTAACTTTTCCAATTTCCTCGAAAGCATTTCTACTTTCCTCAACAAAAATAAAGAACTAATTGGGCGTGGCTACCACAAGTGGTATTATGTTTTATACAATGTGATTATATTCCCCCAATACAATTTTTACATAACTTCAATTAGTGTGATGAAGTTTTAAGTGGGGTGTAGCATCTTGTGCTATTTGTAGAGTCAATTCTGAATTATTTGTTAGAATAGATTTAAAAGGATGTTGTATCCTGGCTCAAACCCTCTCCTTCTTCAATAAGGAGAAAATGAGTGTGACATGTGGATTATAATAAATCTGAAGAAAGGGATTTTAACTGCAGAGGTTTCTGGGGCTCTTCAAGGGAAATCATCAAAATCTTATTCACGGGCCAAATGGCCTTTGCGTGTCTTTATTCCATAGTTCTACCTAATCAAGCATAGGAAGTTCTCAGAGTTAAATACAAGCACTCTAAGATTCTCAGAGTTTGTTTTAAGAAAAATATCAAAAGCTTCTGTAGGAGAGACCAGGCTGAGCCCGAAGGAGGGGTCAAACACATCATTAGTCTTGAGTTCCTTCACATCCACAGAGAGACCTAAGTCCAGCATACCTTGAATTCCATTAACTCTTATCTATCGGTAATTTGCCTTGATTGTTAGTAGTTCAGATTCTTGTAGAAAGCTACCATGAAATTAACTTGTACTCATCTTGGACCTGCTCTTGACTCCCAATTTCTTGCACCGCTTCCATTTTTAAGTCCAGAGACATGGGCATGATTTGTTGATGCTCCCTTCAAAATTTCAAGAATTGTTTCACTTACAGCAGTTATAAACCTACTGGGGAGTTTTCATGTGGCTGTCCACAATTTGAACGAAGTCTACAAAACAAGCACATGCAAATTAACCTCGCAGTTCATGAAAAATGCAGAACTATTTTGTTTTCCTTGGCACTCTCCTAAGGTTACCATAGAGCATATTGCGGATTTTCTTCTCAAGCCCTAAGTTCAAGAAGAATATTTGAAGACTTTGGAGAACGGCAAAGAAGGAGGGTTTGTCCAAAGGGAACATTTAATCTGCAGCCCACGTGATCTAAACTCATTAATCTTTGCTGTCCTGCAACAGCAAGTTTTTATCACAATAGAATTTTTATTACACATGTTTCCCACCGAACCCTGCAGATATGTTTTTAATGAGGGTGTTATCCTATGCCCAAAAAACCAAAATAGAAGCAATTATTGTCTCCACTGAGATGTTTCCTCAACAATCTCCAGTTGGTTATTCCCTATTCAACCAAGCCAGGAAAAATCTCCTAAAAATTCTTCCTTGGAAAATGTTTTTCCATATTTATTTTGTTATTCTTATCAGCCACAAAGGCTAATGCTCATCTCTTCCAGTTTTGCACATCCTTTCTCCCTTCTCTAAAACTCACAAAACACTCTTAGGCATCCCATAATATCTTAGAGACTGAAAAAAGTTTTTGGCATCTTCAAAAGCATTTCAATATTCAGAACAGAATGAAAATCGAATCGTGGCCTTGCAAGAATCGCATGAATTATGCACCTAAATCAAGGACACAGTTTATACAATACACAGATATACACCCCAAAAAGGGACCATCAATTTGGATGATCAAACCACAATACAAATGTGCCCAATTGCATAAAAGTCAAGTGCTTCAATGCCACTTTAGCAACCCCCACAAAAAATTGAGCAGCTTAGAAAAGTGATTTTTTAATAAATTACACAGTACGTACAGTATGATGTTAATAAAGAATATCATACAATCATAAAACCCCAATAATGATAGCAACATGACTGTACCACATTCATCAGTGTTTCTGAACCTCAGCCATTTTAAGATATGTGTGCTTCAACTCCCAGAATTCCCCAGCCAGCTGTGCTGGCTGGGGAATTCTGGGAGTTGAAGCACACATATCTTAAAATGGCTGAGGTTCAGAAACACTGACATACATCACGATCCTCTTGTGTCTTTGACAGAATCCCAGCCCAAGCAAGATCATTACTTGATGCCTGAAGACCACATGTGAGCACCGTCTTCTATTCCTTTCATTAGCTTAAAGATGCCCTCTTAGCCAAGCATCTTTGGGCTTCTGGTGGACTTACCTCAGTGAGCCGTTGCAGGTGTTCAGGGACATCGTTTGGTGAAATGAATGCACTTTGATCTGTCCTGCAAAACAGGAAGTGGAGAAGCAGAGAATCAGAGACCCCTCAGCCAACCAACATAACTGGGGCCATTAAATGAACCCATTTATGGATTTTTGCATTAACTCTTTAAAAGCAGATGTAGGAGACAGAGGGATCCACTCAAAAAAATCTTGGAGTGGAATGTTGGGCGATAGAAAATGAATGTTATTTCCTGAACCTCTTTAATGCATCTAAAAATAAAGGTAAAGGTTCCCCTCGCACACATGTGCTAGTGGTTCCTGGCTCTAGGGGGCGGTGCTCATCTCTGTTACCAAGCTGAAGAGATAGCGCTGTCTGTAGACATCTCCGTGGTCATGTGTCCGGTATAACTAAACGCCGAAAGCGCGCGGAACACTGTTCCCTTCCCAACAAAGTGGTCCCTATTTTTCTACTTGCATTTTTACATGTTTTCGAACTGCTAGGTTGGCAGAAGCTGGGACAAGGAACGGGAGCTCACTCTGTTACGTGGCGCTAGGGATTCAAACTGCCGAACCGCCGACCTTTCTGATCGACAAGCTCAGCTTCTTAGCCTCTGAGCCACCACGTCCCAACCTTAATGCATCTACAGACCTTAAACGGTACAGGATAATAAACACCAGCACAAATAGGCTGAAAAACAGCTTCTATCCCAGGGCAGTAACTCTTTTGAATTCTGCTGTAGAGTGCAGTGTTTGTGTGGTGTCGGAGGGTTTTGGTTCAATGTGTGGAGGGTGAAGGATGTTTGTCTGTGTTTATTTTCCTGGTCACGATGTGCACTGAAGATGGTGTTTGATTTCATTGTACAAGGTGCAATGACAATAAAATAAAACTAAACCTTAAAAGTTTATAGAAATGTGTTCACTGTAATTATTCCTTATGTTATTAATCTAATCTTAATGAAGCTCCTACTCTTCAGTAATGTCATATATGAAGAATTATATATTGTAGGGAGGTGTTAATTAAAAGCAGTATGCCAATACTTTCCAAAACAAATGAACACCAGATAAACTGCACTTTGGATTAGAAACACCTCCACCAGCTAAAATTTGACCGTCTGATCTGCTTTGTGATTTCTTAATCCTCATTCTCTACCCTGTGAATCATATCCGGCCTGCTTCATCAGTAAGGAGGAAAAACCTTGGATGAATGAAAGGGAGGCCAGCTTTAACGGGGTAGGAAATCTGACATGAAACTGCACATTTCTTTTTCCTTAATTCTCACGTGATCACCCCACTCAGCTACATTTTATCCTCTCTAGCAGAGACAGGAATAGTGTCCTGAGCATTCCTGGTAGGCTAGTTTTCCAAATAGACATAGCTGAATAGACATGGACCACATGCTGGCTGGGGATTTTGGGAGCTGAAGTCCACGCATCTTCAAGTTACTAAGTATGAAAAACACTGGTTTATAACCGTGTGAGGTAGAATAAGCAAATCCCCTTCTAAACTTCCAGTTTAGGAATTTTAACATCTGCACTTTTGGAAAGTCTGTGTCTCTTTTCATGTTTTGCTAATATTTCTGACTTACTGTAACACTCCAAAAGCCCAGACTGTCTATTCGGATAGAAATCAAGATTTCCACCCTCTTCTTCCCTGACATATCATTATGCCTTCACATGATTTTCAAAGAAGATTATTTTTTCCCCCTTTTCATTCAGAGTTTTTTATACATGTATTTTTCTCTCAAGCACACAGTATCTCAGGCTCCAATGGAACAGGAGTCTCTGTTTCTTGGAGAAGACCATGGAACAGGAGTCTCTGTTTCTTTCTTTTCCAGATTTCTCTCCAATTTCATATTTCTGTGTGGAAACCTACAAAGAACATAATACATCACCTCGTCTGAATATGAAATTGGAGAGAAATCTGGAAAAGAAAGAAACTGTTGTGGTTCGCTGGGAGCCGGTGCAGAAGGCAGCAGAATCAGACAGTGAGGAAGAAAGGGGACCAGTCAGGGAGTCTGGAGAGGACTTGGACGAGGGTCCTGCAATCCGATGCAGAGATGGGGCCAGGACCATCTGGGAGTGGGGTGCTGACTCTGGAGCCTTTGGAGTCTGGCAGCAGCGAGGCAGAGGACCCAGGGGAGCCTGTTCCCAGTGTGTATGTGCACAGAGCTGCTAGAAGGCAAGAGCAGCTAAGACAAAAGGGTGACTCAGGAGTAAGGCTCGGAGGTGATTGACCCATAAGGGATAAAAGTCAGGCCAAGATGATGACATCTTTGCAGGAAGCAAAGCAGTTCAATTAGATTCCGAGTCCTTCTTGAAGCTCTGTGTACTCTGGTCATTTTTTTCTGATACTTTGGATGGGTTCTGTTATAATTACTTTGGTGACTTCTGTTTTTGGCAGCATTCCCCAGCACTGACAAGTGTGGGCTTATCTTAGGAACTGTGTATTCTGGTTGGAAAATGAAAGTAATTCCCAGTATTGCATTAAAACAGGTTTTGCGTTTCAAACAAGCTTGTGTTTCAGTACATTTGACGAACCTGGGTCAGAAGAGAAACACAGACTCCTGTTCCATGGACTTCTCTGTTACAACTGGAGCCTGAGACACTGTGTGGTGTGTGTGGATGGATGGATGGATGGATGGATGGATGGATGGATGGATAGATAGATAGATAGATAGATAGATAGATAGATAGATAGATAGATAGATAGATAGATAGATAGATAGATCGACAGGCAGGCAAGCAGGCAGGCAGGCATGCAGGCAGGGAAAGAAAGAAAGAAATACAGACAGACAGACAGACAGACAGACAGACAGAGGCAGGCAGTGGCGGGATTCAAATAATTTAACAACCGGTTCTTTGCCCTAATGATTTCTTCCAACAACCAGTTCACCAAACTGCTCAGAAACTTAACAACCGGTTCTCCCGAAGTAGTGCAAACTGGCTGAATCCCACCACTCTGTGTGTGTCTGTGTCTGTGTGCACACACACACACACACACACACACACACACCACATATAAATCAGCCCCTGTTTTTTGTCCCCAGAAGCTACCCAGACTCGAAAAGGAATACCTGGGTTGAAACTTGAGAGCTGTTTCCTGGTATCTGAGCGTTACATTCTCGGCGTATTCAGCAGCTGAGGTCGCCGTTTTCTTCTGACACTCTGAGAGCCAAGACCCCGCATTTCCCATCTCCTATTCAAAGAGGGAGGGGCAAAATAAAACTACATTCGAGTAATTGGGAGCCAGACTGATGTGGACCATCTATTTTAGGAGGGGGCGGGAGGGGGTAAATGAAACAGGGAGAGGAAGAAAAGAAAGAAGACGAAGAGGGAAGTCAAAAATTCATCTTCTCCTGCTTAGTCCAGGAAGTCCTCAAATTACAACCATTCCTTTAGTGACAGTTCAAAAAAAATGACTTATGAACGTTTTTCATCCAACCGTTGCAAACCGTATAGTCACATGATCCAATTCAGGTGCTGGGCAACTGACTCATACTTATGACAGTGGCGGTATCCTGGAGCCATGTGATCACCTTCTGACAAGCAATGAGGAAGCCAGGTTCGCTTAACAAAGGTGTGACTAATTCAACAGCTTCGGTGGTTGGCGTAACAACTGCCTCAAGAAAAGCTGTAAAGCGGGTCTAAAACCTGCTTAAGGACCATCTTGCTTAGCGACAGAAATTTTGGGCTCCATTGAGGTCATAAGTCGAGGACTGCCTGTATAAATATGAAGACAACAACGTGGTGATGGGGTGGTGGTGGGACCCTGTGTCAGTGCATTCTTGCATACAACACAAGGGCTTGTTTGCTCCTCACCATGTCCTTCAGAACCTTTGCAGTCATTAAAACAGGGATCTCCAACCTTGGCCATTTTAAGACTTGTGGACTTCAACTCCCAGAGTTCCTCAGCCAGCTGGCTGAGGAATTCTGGGAGTTGAAGTCCACAAGTCTTAAAGGGTTGTGGTTCGCCGGCAGCAGGTGCGGATGGCTGAGGTCTCGGAGAGTGAGGACTCATATGAGGGGCCTGCGTGTGAGGCAGGGATGGGGCCAGGACCATCAGGGAGTGGAATGCTGCCTTTGGATATTGGGGAGGCTGGCAGCAGTGATGAAGAAACCCCCGAGGAGCACGCACGCACACAGGACTGCTCAAAGGAAAGAGCAGCTGCTGCAGCACAGGTGACTCAGGAGTAAGGCTGCAAAGTAATGGCCCCTCACATAAGAGAATAAAAGCCAGCTGAGAAACCGAAGTTCTTTGCAGGAAGCAAATAAGTTTTTGCATTCAAGCCTCGTGGACGTTTGGAATATCTTGGTTGGTGTTTGGAGAATCTTTGTGTTTGAAATACTTCTTGGCAACTTTATCTACTGTTCTTGGCAGCCTTGAACAACCTTGGCAAGGCTCATTCTTATCAGAGACAATTAGTTTGAAACAGCCTTTTAACCAGGAAGGAACAGAATTCGTAAAGAATTATTAAAAAGTTTTTCTTTTACCTCTGCTTGGTGTTTGTTTCCTTGGAACAAGGTTTGGGTCAGAACATAAAGTTGCTAAGGTTGGAGACCCCTGCATTAAAATATTGTTTTTCCAAATTTGCTCAGGTCTTTTTTGAAGCCATCTGCATGATCAATCAAATCAATCAAAAAAAATCTGAGGGCAGCATGACATCCTGACGTTTGGCATTTAACAGCGGGAATCGTTTTTTCCCTCCCTCCTCTGTCTAACTTAAGATATTTCGGTTCGCCTTGCCCACACACTTGCAAAGTATCTCTTCACAGCCATATGGGTACCACAATTTTTGTATGACAGGAAGCTTGAGACTTTGAAGAAAGTATATGCTTCTCCCGATATTAAATTCTGGGCTTTTTCCAAGTTTTTCCTCTCAGTATCCTATTGTCAACTCATAAAACATTCCTATGCCTGTTTTAGTAGTTGCCATAAAAAGGGGGAAAGGGAAGGAAATCTGGAAGAGTAGTGCAGCTGTTTGAAAGCAAAAAATACATTCCAAGTCTTATTGTTAAAAGATTGTAACTAAACTACCAGAGCTTTTGCCTGCGAATATATTTAATTGGAGAATGTGATTGATGACACCCAGCCTATGAACGTGGTCAATTGGAGAATTTGGTTGATGAGACACCCAGGAGGAAGGCGGGAAACAGGGTCACAGGGGACTGTAAATTATGTATGCAGGAGTTGGCTTCATACAGGGCAGTACCAGTAGACCGTCTCTAATAAGTCCTTTGAAGGTTTTTGAAAGTTGGCTCAAGAATCATGATTTAATTAGGGTGATTGCTGGATTCCTGACAGCTGTGCTTCAGAAAGAGCACTCTTTGCTCCATCCACCTAGAACAGGAGTGTCAAACTCAGTTTCATTGAAGGCTGCATCAGGGTTGGGGAGGGACTGGGGGGGGCATGGCCAGGTTGACGTCACTCGTGTTGGGGTTGGGGGGAGCAACTGCGGTTCTCCAAGCACTCTGCCAGTGAAAATGGGCTCCCAAGCTCCGTTTTCGGCCGTGACAACCTCCTGCAGACCTCTGCCAGCAAAAACAGAACTTGGGGGATGCATTTTTGACCATGATGGCTTCCAGCAGCCCTCTGCCAGCAAAAATGGAGCTCAGGGGGCCACACATCCCCCCCCAGGTCTGTTTTTACTGGCAGAGAGGTGCAGGAGGCCATCACAGCCCAAAATGGAGTCTGGGAGGGCCGTGCATGGTGGTGGGATTCAAAATTTTTTTATTACCGGTTCTGTGGGTGTGGCTTGGTGGGCATGGCAGAGGAAGGATACTGCAAAATCTCTAGTCAGAGGTGGTATTTACCGGTTGAACAAAATATGCAAAATTTCCACTACCGGTTCTCCAGAACTGGTCAGAACCTGCTGAATACCACCTCTGCCTCCCAAACTCTGTTTTCGCTGGCAGAGGCACTGCAGGCTGGTCCTTTGATGCTTCCAGGGCAGCCCTGCAGGCCAGATCTAAACACTCCGTGTGTGATGACCTGGGGCGTGGCAGAAAAGCAACGAAGTCACAAAAGTAGATCAAGTCCCCTTAATACCTCCAACTTGGCCCCCAATGTCCAATTATCATCAGCTGGAGAAAAAAACTCTCCCAAGAACAGTTTTTAAAGGGAAGAAATTCAGTCTGAATCCAAAGTACATATAAATTATAATTATAAATAAAAACCAACACAAACCACGCTGCAATAATTAACGAGACAAGGCAGGATAAGGAATTGCAGACGTCAAAAGATAACGAAACACATACAGTTGAGAGGACACCGGAACCCAGATAAGACTTGACAAAGAAAGATAATTCACACTTTGCTTCCAGCAAGGTACTGTGCACAAATGCCCTTTTTAAATCCTATTGTCCCAGCTGCAGCTAATGAAGGGAATCAGGGCCCTTTTCTCCCCTGTAACTCATGTTGCTCCCTTCTCCATTCCTCCCTGTGTGCCCTAGAATGAAGAGGAGGTGGCCCTGAGTCTTCCTCTGAATGCCCAGCCAGACAGTGCCCTTCCCCAGTTTCTTCCACAGCCACTCGAGCCATACTTCAACTCCCTGTCAGCTGTTCAATCTCCCCCCACCCCCGAATCAGATTCCAACAGGGGCATGACACTGTGGTCCGATTGAGTTTGACACCTCTGACCTACAACTTCTTCACATCAGTTTTAACGCCAAGGCAGAACTGAAAGAAGTCAAATCCTCCCAGTACACAAGAGATTGTATCCCACACCACAACAGCCAAACTCCCCATTCCTGGGATCTTATAGGACTGCTTCTGACAATGGCATAAGTTTCAGAGAGATACTGATGGGACGACAACTGCTGGAAAGGTCAACTCACCCCGTAACAGTTGGAAATGGCATTTTGTGTTGCATGGTAGGAAAGGCTAAGAAAGAATAGCTGTCATCAGTCTCTCTCCTTCACTTCAGAGGTGGTATATTCAGCAGGTTCTGACCAGTTCTGGAGAACCAGTAGTGGAAATTTTGAGTAGTTCGTTGAACCGGCCAATACCACCTCTGACTGGCCCCACCAAGCCATCTCTTCTCTGCCTCCCATTGAATCCCAGCTGATCAGTTGGGTCTTCTTTGGTTGCCCTGCACAGGAGAACGGAGCTGGAAAGCAGGTTAGTGGGGTGGGGAGGGAATGGGGATTTTACAGTATCCTTCCCCTGCCACGCCCTCCAAGCCACATCCACAGAACCAGTAGTAATAAATTTGAAGCCCACCACTGCTTCACTTGGCTAACAAAAGACAACAAGCTCCTTGAATCACAACTTTAAAAAGCAAGAAAGATTAAAAACTGTATATGGCCATGCTAACAGCAATTTAAACATGAACAGAATTGGTACAGAAAGAAAGAAAGCATGGCATCTTTTTTGCCAAGTTTGTTTTCTCAGATACTTCCCACAACTAGCCTTACTAGGAAAATTTACAATCTACACACACACACACACACACACAAAATCAGAATCCCTGCTCAGGATCTTCCACCCAGGAGAAAAACCTGCTGCGTACCTACAGAAGAAAAGAGACTAAAATGTCCACCCACATACAAAGCCAATGTCCAACCTGTCCAGTCCCAAAATGTCTGCAAATACCTTGTAATATTAATGATTTGTTTTTTTAAAAAAAATGTCCCCATCTAATCCCAATTGATCTGGAACGCTTGAAGATGACATTATCTTTATTTTCAGGGTTTATTTCAGGGTTTTTAGCTGCATTTACTGTACAGTGACCCACCTACTCCCAGGCTGGAGGACACCAGCCAATCTTAGAAATAAAAATATAATCCAGAGGCTTTTCTTGGATTACTGATAAAATTCCAGCAAATACCTGCAAGCAAATTACCTGATTTTCTTCACGGGTTTTCCCATTTTCTGCTTTTGGAATGGATGTAGGCTTTCTGGATTTTAAGTTCCCCATGCCAACTCTTAGAATGCCATCGCAGGGTGTTGCCTTGTCTTGAAACAGTTCCTCACTTTCCTCTAAGACTACAGATTTGTCTGGGTAGTTTTCCTTGTTTTCATCTCTGTGGGGGAAAAGGATCAATAAAAGCACATCTTAAAAAGCACTCTGAAGAATTTTAAGCCAGTAAAACAGAGAGCAAAATGGTAGTGCTCAAAAGCAACACATCGATCCCCAAGCTTATCTGAAAAATACAAGTTTCCCTTTTCGTTTCTCCTAAATAAACCTTCCCATCAAAATCACCAAGCCAAAAATAAAGTTTCTTTGTATACCATCACTTTTTACACAGAGGGTAAGAAATCCAGCCCTAATCCCAGACTTCAAAACTACTTAACTACTACAGCCAACTGATTCAAGTTTGCCAGATAAAAAATAATAATTCCCCAGGGTATGTGATTTTGGAAAACAGTATGATTTCACCCTCCAGGCCTGGAGCTCAGCCTGAATGGTCATCCAGGCCAACAGCAATAGCACTATATCACTTTGTTCAGATTCAGCCTATTGCGCCCAATAATCTGGGTCCTCATTTTACCGACCTCGGAAGGAGGGAAGGTTGACTCAAACCTTGAGCCAGTCAGGATCGAACTCCAGACTGTGGGTGGAGTTAGCCTGCAATACTGCATTCTAAGCAAATGTTAGAATGGAACCAGGGCTCCACAGCTCCATGCCTTGGGAATGTCTTCCCATTCGTGACCTCGGTTGCCAGGTTCATCTCTCTTTGGACAAGGTTCCAATCCATTTTGTGTTGGAAAATTGCAGATTAGATAGATGATAGATAGATAGATAGATAGATAGATAGATAGATAGATAGATAGATAGATAGATAGATAGATATAGATGTTGTGGCTCCGGGCTTGGATTCAGCTCCTGTGACTGATATGAGTTCAAGTGAGGAGGACATGGCAGAAAAATATGAGCCGGCATGGCTCAGTGATTGGACTGGTAACCAGGATGAGGAGATGGACGTGACAAAGGAAGACAGACCTGATGTATTAGAATTGTCAGGACCTTTGACCTCCTCTGGTTCCTTATCTGATCAACAGCCGGGAATGGCTGACAGGGAAGTTTTGAGAGAGTCTTCTAGTGGAGATGAGAACTTGGAAAATTTGTGGTTAAATGTAAGGAACAGAAGACGGTTGAGAAGGCAAAATCAGCTGGAACGAAGGAGGAGGGCGAGTCAGTAAATTAGCACGTTGCCTCAATGAGTATAAAAGGACACAGCTGGGCTAGTACAATTTGCCAGGAACAAAGTGACTTATTGAGTGAGGACGTTACAGCAAGAAGCTCTGAGACTTGAGATTTATTGCCAGGACTGGTTTGCCGGACAGAGTAAAGATTTATGCTGTGGATTGAGATTCCTACCAGCCGTTATCTTGTAAGACTTCTTTCTGTTTGATTTAATTGTGAAACGGCTGCTTTCTGTTTTGTTCATTTGAATTTTGAAGGGGGGTCATAACAGATGATAGATAGATAGATAGATAGATAGATAGATAGATAGATAGATAGATAGATAGATGAAAAATAGATAGATAGATAGATAGATAGATAGATAGATAGATAGATAGGTAGAGATAGATAGATAGATAGATAGATAGATAGATAGATAGATAGATAGATAGACAGATGAAAAATAGATAGATAGATAGATAGATAGATAGATAGATAGATAGATAGATAATAAATAGATAGATAAGTAGATAGATAGATGATAGATAGATAATAGATAGATAGATAGATAGATAGATAGATAGATAGATAGATAGATAGATAGATAGATAGATAGAAGAAAGAGAGACAGTGATATGAGAGAGAGAGAGAGACAGAGACAGACACACACAGAGAGAGACAGACAGAGAGAGAGAGATAGACAGATAAGAGAGATAGACAGATAGACAGAAAGAGTTGCAGAGCTGGTATTCAGTGGGTTCTGACCAGTTCTGGAGAAGCAGTAGTGGAAATTTTGAGTAGTTCGGAGAACCAGCAAATACCACCTCTGACTGGAGATTTTACAGTATCCTTCCCCTGCCACGCTCACCAAGCTACGCCCACACTTTGCTGGCTGAGGAATTCTGGGAGATGAAGTCCACAAATCTTAAAATTGCTAAGGTTGGAGGCCCCTGTTATAGAGCAAGTGCCTGGGTTTTCACAATCTCACTGCCAGATAATCACATGCCCAAACTATTCCTAACTATTTGTGTTGGCAGCAAAGTAATATTGGAAAAGGTACTACAATTCAGGCTTGCAAACACTCTGGCACACACTTTGCACAGGAGGAAGCCTCCGCAGGCAGAATATCATTGACCGTAGCTGCGTGAGACACTGGAGAGTAAAATAGGTCACACTGGTAACCAGAGCAAATTGTCTACTGACATCTCCAGTAAGTTCTCCCCATCTGCTCTTCAGCCCTACCACATGGAAAGGCTTATCAAAGGGATAACTCGATCGGTGAGTAGGAAGGGACTCTCAATGTGCCAGCTGCACAATCAGTAGAAAAACGAGGTGGGGAATTTTCCTGCAGATTTTTTGGGGGGATTTTCCCAGGGTCTCTGCTGCTTTCTGCAGAGACCCTGGGAAAATGTCAGCAAGCCCCCATCAGTCAAAATTCATATTAGTGGTCCATGGGATTTAAAATTATGAGTTTGGTGGTCCCTGAGGTCCAAAAGGTTGGCGACCCCTGTCCTAGTCCAACCCACTCCCCACACAAGAAACCCTATACCATTCCAGACAAGTGGCTGTCCAGTCTCTTCTTAAAAGATGCTTCAGTGATGAAGCACCCACAACCTCTGGTTGATTGTTCTCACTGTTCTCATTCGACTGGCTGATTGTTCTCACTGTCAGGACCAACTTCGATACAAATCCCACCCCAGACATGTCAATACCTAAACCACTTTGCCAGTTCTGAGAATTCCTAAGGGGCTTTTTCTTGAAAATTTCTGGGAATGTTGTCAAGATCTACTTCATTGCCATGAGCATCAGAAGTTTGGGCTTAGCTTTTATTAGAGATCGTATGGTTAATCTCAGCTGTACTAGATTGCTTTCCTCAAACTTCCATTGCACCTTTTAATGCCCACAACATCCTGCTTTTAATTATTGGATTTATTCTCATACTGACCATTCCTTTACTTATGCACACACTTATTTTGTTTCCATGGTTACAGGGGGTCTTGAGGTGGGCAGAAAATATCTGGTTATGTGTAGACTTTTACTTAGCTGTTTATGGGTTTTAACTCTGAGGCTATTCTAGCTATAATATTTTTAGATCTTGAGCTCAATGCAAAAAGAACGCCCTTTCTTTGTTTCTATCCCTGTTCTGACCCAGGCTTTGTAAACTGTAATCACACACAAACTTATTTTAAAACAAGACTTATTTTATTGCAATGTTGGGAATTGTTTTCATTCTCAGCCACAATTAATCTCAAACAGTCCCCCAAGATAAGCACGCACCTTTCAGTTCTGTGAAGTGCTGCCAAAAGCAGAAATATCAAATGAACTAGAAAAGAAACCAACCAAAGTACACAGAGCTTCAAGGATGACTCTGAACCGATCGAACTACTTTGCTTCCTGCAAAGGTTTTGTCATCTTGGCCTGACTTTTATCCCTTATGGGAGGGGCAATCACCTCCCAGCCTTACTCTTGAGTTGCCCCTTTTGTTTCAGCTGCTCTTGCCTTCTAGCAGCTCTGTGCACATGCGCACTGGGAACAGGCTCCCCTTGTCCCTCTACCTCGCTCCTGCCAGACTCCAAAGGCTCCAAAGGCAGCACCCAACTCCCAGATAGTCCTGGCCCCATTCCTGCATCAGACACAGGACCCTCGTCCGAATCCTCTCCAGACTCCTGGACTAGTCCCCATTCTTCCCCACTGTCCGATTCCACTGCCGTCTGCACAACAATCCTTTCCTCCTCCTGTTTCTGGAGTTTAAAATGTTTCCCAGAATTCCCAGTCTCCAAAGGGAACATTTGTTCTCATATTCTCCACTCTTCCTTATACTTCAAAGAGCGTATGACATACACAACATACACTCTGGGCACAGTTTAGTCCACTGTCTGTCCTCACCTTCTTCTGTGTGGAAGGCTTAATTCCTGAGGTTCAATCTAGGGTAGAACTTCATGGACCCATTAAAGATGGTTTTGCACCCCTGAAATTTTCAAGCATCTATCAGGCCAGAAATCCCAGCCTCTACCTCTTCTTCCTCTGACTCTGTTGTAAAAGATATTACTATAGATTAGTTTCCCGACCCAGTCAACTATTTTTATTTTATGTACAGCCTCTTGGCAAAGTCAAAGTCTTGATCAAAGAGTTGAAGATTCTACTTTGGTCAAAGTAAACTGGAAATGCATTATGCGTCTGTCCCACTTCCGTAACAAGTCCCTCTGGGTTGGGATGGTGAAATATATCAGTCTGCATTATACAGGAGTCCACAGGCTCCTATAAAAGCAGGCATGTTGTAGTTCTTACCTGTTTAACTGGGCTTCCCATGCAAGTCCCAGAGATGGGCTTGTTAACGATGTAGCCTTAGGCTCAAAATAGCTATGTCCTTTGATCCTGCCACAAATCTGATTTTTTTTTCCCTTCATTAAAAACTAAAACATCAGGGATAAATATATCTCCCGAATGCTGTTCTTGATATGTCCCAGATTCCAGAAGTGTTTAAATTTTAATATAATAGAAGCTATGAATTAGACCTTGGCCGACAGTTCAGTTTTCAGTTTTTCACAAATTTTTAAGCAGTGCCAAGAGACTGACTCCTTTCTTGCGATTTTTAAATCCTTCTTATGAAAATGGAATCATAAGCCTTTCTACAACCCTTGCTTTTCCTCAGCAACTCATTGGCTTCATGGGTCCTAAATAAAGTTGCGAGCTCATCACTTCCATTCACCATCCCCCATTTTGGCTTAGAAGCAAAAATGAATCACCAAAAAGACTGTTGCCTAACTTTTCCAATTTCCTCGAAAGCATTTCTACTTTCCTCAACCAAAATAACTAATTGGGTGCAGCTACCAAAAGTGGCAATATATTTTATATAATATAGATTATATTCCCCCAACACAATTTTTACATAACTTCAATTAGTGTGATGAAGTTTTAAGGGCGGTTTTAGTATCTTGTGCTATTTGTAGAGTCAATTCTGAATTAGAACAGATTTTAAAGGATGTTGAAGTTATGTAGAAAATTTTTGGGGGGGATATGGCCTGGCCAGAGCCATTGTGGCTCAAACCCCCTCCCTCTTCAATAAGGAGAAAATGAGTGTGATGTGTGGATTATAATAAGTCTGAAGAAAGGGATTTTAACTGCAGAGGATTCTGGAGCTCAAGGGAAGTCATCAAAATCTTATTCACAGGATTTTGTGTGTCTTTATTCCATAGTTCTACCTAATCAAGCATAGGAAGTCCTCAGTTAGATATAATCCCTGTAAGATTCTCAGAGCGTTTTTTTAAAAAAATATCAAAAGCTTCCATAGGAGAGACCAAGCTGGGTTTGAAGGAGGGGTCAAATGCATCATTAGTCTTGAGTGCCTTTGCCTCCACAGAGAGACTTAGTCCAGCTCAGCTTGGAATATGGGGTGGTTTGTAGGGTTGTTTTTTTTGTGTGTGTGTGTGTGTGTAATGAACTTCTGAACTTAAAGTTTCCCTCACTTGCCATGAGCCTGGTTGGGCAGCTGTTGTGTGCACTGGCAGGAAGTTTCTAAATAATAAAAAAGGTCCCCCAGGAGAGACAAAGGCATAAAACATCTACGGCATTTTATCTAAGGCCACAGTGGGGAGATTAACCCTTTCCCTGTGCTATTCCAAGATTGATTAACAAGCACACACACACACCCTAAAAATCAAGATTTCTATATTTGGGGCACTTGAAAATATAACATTCCCATGTTGGGATCAATAGCATCTTGGACCAAGGCAGGAAGTCGGGAACAAGATCTTCAAAGGAAACGCTTCAGCTCTTTCCGACTCCTTCCAACAACAAATTAGCAAACGAATTTTGAAAGAAAATGGGAAGGCTGGTAAGAGTTCAAGTCAGAAGCTTGTGCAGAAACTTCTTGGATTTAGTCTTCTTCCTCGGCACGTGAAAAGCTTTGACAGACATTTAAGGAAAGGCAACCGAGCATCGCCCAGGAGCTAAGGTGGGGGGGTAAGGCATTCACCAACCGAGGACAATGCTTCAGGGAGACTGACATTAAACCTGGATGTTGTGTTCAGTAACCACAGTCGATGCCTTAGGCAGCCCCAGGCTGCGGCCACCCGCCTTGCCCTGTTTCCTGAGAACATCCACTGGGATTTCTGGAAAGTGGCTTTCAACCCAGCTCCATATTCAGAAAGGAGGATTAATTGCTTCCTTTCCACATCAATGTTCCTAATTGGACCCTGCGGTGGAAAAAACCAGGTAAGGAGACCAGGAAGATCTCGAATCCAGCCCAAGGCCTGCCCTGCCCTTTGGGGTCCTCCTGCCCCACCCGCTCCCTTGGGCCTGGCCACAGCCACAGGGCCCCAACACACATGTCGTTAAGTGAGAGGCTGCCTCTGGACGCAGAGGTTGTCCCATGGGGATGCGGGCAGGGCTTCAGCCCCAGGTGGGCCGGGGGTGGTTTGAGTGACGGGGCTTCTTTCCTCCCCGACTCCCGTTTTCCAGATTCCTCTACACAAATGCCTAGCCACGAAAAGGAGGCAGCCCATTTGATCCTGCAGGAAACCATCTTTTCTCTCCTTTGCGCTTCTCGTTCCCCAAAAAGGAGCAAACGCGTTTCTTCCGCAGCATCTCTCGTCCCCCATCATCACCACGAGAGGTGCCTCCTTCGGCTGAAGCCCCCCCCCCCGTCCTCTTTTCCAGGCTCCTGCAACGTTGTCGGAGCTGGACAGACTGATGGAGAGAGACGCCATGCGCCCTTCGGCTGCGGAAGGACCCTGGACAGCGGCCATTGCCCACCTCACCCCCTTCCTCCCCGCCCCCGATTCTTCTCGGGTCAGGAAACGGGACCTGAAGGGAGCCGTCCCGAGTTACGACGGCCAACGTCCCTCCCAATGAATCGCTTCTTCTTCCTTCCCTTCCCCTCCCGCTCCCCCGAGCTCCTCCGGTCCCGCGACAAAGCCAGAGCCTGCCCAGAACTTCCCGCCCCCTCCTCCGGCTCCGCTCTGGGTCCCCCAGAGGCAATCTATCTCCTTCAGCTCCGCTCCTGGGTCCCTCCGCAGCCCGGGCCGACCCCCCACCCTCTCCGTCCCCGGAGACTCTCCATCTCTCCCGCCCTACCCACCAGGCTCCTGGCCGACCGAGCAAGGCCGCTCTCTGCCACCCACCCACCCCCGTCTCCCCTGCCTCCCCGTGCGCCCCCGCTTCGCCCGGCCGCGGCACTTACTCGGGCAGCGCTGCGCTGCCGAAGCTCTGGGGCTGGACGCTGAAGCAGAAGCAGGAGAACATGGGCGCGGGCTCAGCGCGGCCGGCCGCCGCTGCTGCTGCCGCCGCCGCCGCCGCCGCCGCCTCTCCGGCTCCCTCTCCGCGCCGGCAGCCCAGCCAGAGGCATGGCCGGCCCCGGCAGAGCGAGGCTTTCACGCGGCGCTCGGCCAGCTCGCCCACCGGCGGCCCGGCCCTCGGCCGGCTCTGCACATGCTCCGCGTCCTCTCAGCCGCTGCTGCGGGGGAAGCGGGGGGGCGCCACGCCAGCCTCCCGCCGCCGCCGTCCCGGCCGGCCTCTCCCACCCAGGAGCCCGCGGAGTCGCCGCGGCGGAGGGGGCGCCCGCCAGCGCCGCCCGCCTGGGGCATCTGGCGGGGTCCGGGTCTTGCTCGAGCTCCTTGGGCTCCGGCCGGGCCTCGCGGGGAGGGGAGGGCCGGGCGAACCGCGGCGGCGGAGGGACGGAGGCGGCACTGCGCCAGCAAGGAGGGCCGCGCCCCGCCCGCGCTCCGGCAGCTACGAAGGGAAGGCGGGGGGGGGAGAGAGGCGGAGGCTCCGGTGCTGCCCGCAAGGAGGAACGGCACTCTTCACACACGCACACGCACACGCGCACACACCCCGCTGCAGCGCCCCCGGAGCCGGGAAAGGAGGCCGGAAAGCTCTGGTGGGCACCAGCAGCCACCCCCGCGTGCCAGGCTCCTTCGGGAGGGCAGCAGCGAGAGCCGGTTCCCAGGCTGGCTCTTCTTTCGGCGTGTCCCACCGAAGTGGCCCCGGGAGTTCCGAGGTTGCGGTGCCCAAGCCGGCTTGAAGGGCCTCCGAAGCCCCCTCCCCGAGCAGAGGCCGGGCGCTGTCCGCCACTAACGTGCTGAAGGCCGGGAACGGGAAAAGCCAAACTGAAGAGTAAACCCGCTCGGGATGGATTTAGGCCACCTCTGAAGCGGGTTAGAGCCGAGGTCGTGAGGACGTGTCCTCTACAAATGGTTCCTGGGACACCTTCATGCCAGAGTTCCTGGGAAGGCGAGGATGAACCCAGGTGGACACAGGGTTTCTACGGCTGACTCTGAAGCGGGTGAGGCTGCAAGATGCTGCCAATCGTTTCCGTGGAAAGAATCTGCCAGAAGTTAATAATCTGTGTCTGCTGAAAATAAAAAGAAAAGAGGGAAGAGGGTATTATATTAAAACCCTGTATGTTCAAAGGATTGATTCCAATGAGTTGGACCAACGCAAAGCTTTTCCAGGCTGGGTTGTCCCGACAGGTTGGACCACAAGTCCCTCTGAGCAACCCAACTTCTGGGTTGCAGCCCCCCAACTTCGAAAACCTGAAAAGATGGGTGAAGTTCTCAGGCCAACCCATTTCACAAGGTTGTTGTGGGGAAAGTAAGAGGAGGAAGGTCTGCTGGATATGTCCGCTGCCTTGAGTTGCTTCTAAAAACAATAAAGGCGGGATACAAATAAATCGGATCAAGGTCTGCAGAGCTCAGCCGCCGTGCTGAGAAGAGTTTTTACTTTCAGCTCAATACGTTTGTTTCCCTTTTAACCCTCCTCACTTGTTCCTTCTTCCAAGAACAGCTGTCTTTGTTCTGGGGGAGGTAGGGAAGTGTCTACTGCTCTCCAGGCAGCTAGTTTGGAGTGGCATCAGTGGGCATCCAGAAACAGTAAGTCTTTGGCAACTGTTAGAGGGGCAACCACCTTAGGCCAAGGAGGCCATGCAGGGGAGCAGGATGTTCTTTGCATCAAAGGCCTATCTCTAGTTTTCCTCTCCTTTCCTCCCCTCTTTTTTTTTTTCCTGTAGAATATATCATCTCATTGGGACAGATGTAAACATGGGCA
Organism: Pseudonaja textilis; assembly: GCF_049901715.1. Taxonomy (NCBI): domain Eukaryota; kingdom Metazoa; phylum Chordata; class Lepidosauria; order Squamata; family Elapidae; genus Pseudonaja; species Pseudonaja textilis. The sequence continues at coordinate 12,654,117 of NC_141993.1, forward strand.
TCAGTCTTGGCTGCTGCTTGGGCCCCTTCTCAGAGTCGTTGCCATTTCCTCTGCAGCAGAACTGGGCCTGGCCTTGTCCAGAACCACCAAGGAGGCAGACTTACCCCAAGGAGCTGCCATGGATGAGGATCAAACAGTTGCTTTGCTCCAGTTGTCTATTTCCTCGCTGCTCTGTAGTGCAGTGCTTTCGTGAGAACGGGATGAAGCCACAAGGCCATTCACACACACAGCCACACACAGCCACACACACAACATACACCATGCCAACTTCATAGAAAACAAAAAACTGGCTTGGTTTCCTTTGGCAGCCGTGCTGAGCTAACCTGAAGGGTTGTGATCGTAAGGGTTGTGATTGTCATCGTAATCCATGACTTCTCATTGGTGGGTGTCAAAATACAGACAGAGACGGAAACAAGAGGCTGCAAACTGCTAGGAATGGCAGTGAAACAGAAGTGGAATTTGTTTGTCCATAGCTCACTGGATCTCTTTGTCCCCAGAGGTTCATTATATTTGTACCACCTGGTGAAAGAGCCATACATTTTTCTAAGGAACACAATTTTCTCTAAAGCAAATGAGAACTTCCATCTTTAGCAAAAAGACATTTGTAATAGGAGGGAATTAAATAGTGGATCAACTTGATCAAAGTCATATGTCTTTCTTGGTGTTGGGAAGTGCAGGAATAATTCCTCGTGAGTCTTGGAGATTTGCTGTTAAACTTGCAAGCTATGGTTGGTATCGATTATGCTCACCCTATGTCTACACTTGATTTTCTCCAGAATCCGAGGCTACATCTGGTGATCCCAACCTCTGCTTCTTCCAGGGGTGTCATGGAATGTCCTTAATCCTGGAATTCTAGTACACTTTTTTGTGGGAATTTACGCTAAATGAAGAGGAAAAGAAGAAGTAGGGGAGGAAGAACAAATAATAGTGGTAATGATGATTACCACTAGGGGGAAATGACCTTTTGTAGAGACCTTGTCATAGAAAGAAGAGAAGAGAAGAGAAGAGAAGAGAAGAGAAGAGAAGAGAAGAGAAGAGAAGAGAAGAGAAGAGAAGAGAAGAGAAGAGAATTCTTTCTTGGCCAAGTGTGGTTGGACACACGAGGAATTTGTTTTTGGTGCAAATGTTCTCAGTGTACATAAAAGAAAATATACATTCATCAAGAGTCAAGAATCATAAGGTACAAACTTAATGACAGTCAAAGGGTACAATAAGTAATCAAATCATACTAGGAAACAGTCAATATAGATCATAAGGATACAAGTGATAAAGTTACAGTCATACAGTCACAAGGGGGAGGGGATGGGCGATAAGGAGTGATGAGAAGATTAATATCAATAGTAGTGCAGACTTTGTAAATAGTTGGACAGTGTTGAGGGAATTGTTTGTTTAGCAGAGTGATGGCGTTTGGGGAAAAAACCATCCTTGTGTCTAGTTGTTCTGGTGTGCAGGGCTCTATAGCTTCGTTTTGAGGGAAGGAGTTGAAACAGTTTATGTCCAGGATGTGAGGGGTCTGTAGATATTTTCACAGCCCTCCTTAAACAGATTAAACAGATTAACAGAGTTGGAAAGGGTTAAGGGTCATCTAGTTCAAACCTCTGCCCAAGCAGACCCTACACCATTTCTGACAGATGGCAGTCCAGTCTCTTCTTGAAAGTCTCCAGTGATGAAGCTCCCACAACTTCCAAAGGCAACTTCTGTTCCATGGGTTGGCTGTTCTCACTGTCAGAAAATTTCTCCTTATTCCCAGGTTAAATCTCTCCTTGTTCAATTTCCATCCATTATTCCTTGTCTGGCCTTCAGGTGCCTTGGAAAATAGCTTGACTCCCCCCTCCTCTCTTGGCAGCCCCTCAAATATTGGAAGACTGCTCTCCTGTCTCTCCTGGTCCTTCTCTTCACTAGACTAGCCAGGCCCAGTTCCTGAAACTGTTCATCGTATGCTTTGGTCTCCAGTCCTCTAATCATCCTGGTTGCTCTTTGTACTCTTTCTAGAGTCCCAGCATCTTTTTTATAGTGTGGTGAACAAAACTGGATGCAGTACTTTAAGTGTGGTCTTACTAAGTCTTTATAGAGGAGTATTAGTACCTCCAAATACCTTCCAAGATGACAAAAAGGAGTTGCTAGGATGCTCAAAAGCATTTCACCCAAAGAAACTTCCTGCAGACTGATCCATGGGAGCTAAAATAGCTCTCATTCCAATCAGTTCTGGTGGCTTCAAGGCCTGGGCAGGTCATCTGCTTGGACCACTGTTTGCCACTGCTGTGATCTGGGATCGGTGCTGAGTCCTCAGAGCAGGTTAGGAGAACCATTTCTCATACCTGAGCTATGTCTATGTCCAGCAGGGCAAGAGGTGCCCACAGAAGGCCTGTTGGGGAGGGGGATTCTGCCTCCTCCACCTTCACTGCCTCTTCCTGAAAGTTGAAGAGGGGTCCCTGAAGTCAGGTGTTTGGAAATGACTGCTGCAGCTTTGTGTGCAGAAAGGAATCATGAAGAGGGCTGCAGAGATTTTCTTCTTGAAAATCCTGAGCTTTTTCTCAGCAAGGTGTGAAGAAGAGGAAGAGGAAGAGGAAGAGGAAGAGGAAGAGGAAGAGGAAGAAGAAGAAGAAGAAGAAGAAGAAGAAGAAGAAGAAGAAGAAGAAGAAGAAGAAGAAGAAGAAGAAGAAGAAAGAAGAAGAAGAAGAAGAAGAAGAAGAAGAAGAAGAAGAAGAAGAAGAAGAAGAAGAAGAAGAAGAAGAAGAAGAAGAAGAAGAAGAAGAAGAAGAAGAAGAAGAAGAAGAAGAAGAAGCAGCAGCGGCATATCCTCTGCCTGAAAAAAAAAAAGTGAGAAGAGAATCCTCTTTAGAAACCACCAGCAGCCTCACACATACACTCCCCCAGCCTCTGAGGTACGTTATAACACAACGCCACTGCCTTTAAAAAGGCAGGTGTGAAGGTACAAAGCCACCCATAGACCATAACATCTTCCAGGCTCCCTATCGCCTCTGACGTTTTGGTTTGTTTTAGATTCTCTTAAATGAATCACTGTGCAAATAGGAAGACATTCCCCGCTGCGGAGGGAAGCACCAGCTCCAAGCAGTTATATTTCCATCAGATTCCTGGGGAAATTCTTATGTAAGGAAATGCGGCATAGCAGCAGCTGCTTCACGCTTGGTTTGTAAGGCTGCACCTCTGACCGAAAAAGAAAAAGAGAGAAAAAGAGACAGCTGTGTGGGCAGAGGCAACCTCTGTAGTTCACCTTCCACTGAATGGTCTGTGATTCACCACCAAGAGTGGCAAACTAGTTTGCAAGTGTGCTCCTCAAATCCCAAGTGTGCCCAAATGATCAGATGGCCACTAATATTCATCCATTCCATCAAAGATGAAGCATTTTTTAAAATCATCTTCTGGATTATTTTAAATAAAAAAAAACCCACAACAATATTCTCTTGTGCAATACAATATTTCCCTAAATTGCTCCCAAATCAAATAATAAAGATTGCTGCCTTAATTTGTCGGAAAGTTGAAAGATTCAATTTTCTTACTTGAATTTTCAACTGGGCCTGAAGTTTTCATCCAGCTAAGAAATCGAAACTTTTAAGTGTTCCTTTTTGGGGGAAAAAATATCTTAAGACCCCTAGAACAGAAAATCAACCATCTCTTGGAGATTTCGGCAGATTTCTATCAATTCTCAAAGATCCCCTGTAGCTGCAATGAAAGGGATCGCTGGCTGATTAGGCTCTAAACCCATAAAATGCCTTCTCCGTACATTTTTATTCTGATTGTCATCTCATCCACTGAATCCCCATTTTTGATGTCCATTTCTTACAATGAGGAGAAGCTGTGTCTGTTTGCTGGACAGTGGGAAAAAAAACCTTGAAGATGTGAGCAACTTAATAAGTGAAGGTGTGTGGGTGTGTATCAGGATGTATGCCAGGAGAAAAATGATGTTTCATTCAAAACTTGTGACTCAGAAGCATAGAGATTTATGGAAATTGGAACCGCCTGAGCAACGGCAGATCTCTAAAAATACCCAACAATTCCTTTCTCTCCTCATCTTCTGAGGTTTTGCCAGCAGCAGCCTTCGTATATTTCCCTGAAAACACACCTGGCCTGCCTAACTTTCAGTTCCAAACCTAACAATGGCCACATCTGTTAAATTTATAGGGCTTCCTCTGATCCAGAAGCTCCTGTGCTTCTATGTAATTTCATGCCTCATTTGTACCAGGCAGAATTGACCGGCTCTATTTCTATCTTGACTGCAGAAGGTTTGCTCTAGAATCGTGCAAAACGTAATATTTCCAGACATGAAGCTGAAGCTCTCTGGAGAGCTCTCTAGTAAGCAACCTACTTCTTAGTAAGCTAGAAAAAAGTGGAATAGAGAGCACCACCACTAGATGGACTTGCAACTGGCTGACAAACCATAGTAGTCCTTTATGGGTCTAAGTCTACATGGAGGGAAGTAAGCAGTGGGGTGTCACAAGGTTCCGTCTTAGGCCCAGGACTCTTCAATATCTTCATTAACGACTTAGATGAGGGAATAGAAGGGGAACTTACCAAATTTGCAGATGATACTAAGCTGGCAGGAATAGCTAACACTCAAGAAGATAGGCTCAAGATCCAGATGGATCTTCTTGACAGACTAGAACACTGGGCTGTATCTAACAAAATGAAATTCAGTGTAGAGAAAAGTAAAGTTCTCCACTTAGGCAAGAAAAATCAAAAGGACACATATAGACTGGGTGAAACCAGGCTCAATAGCAGTAACTGTGAGAGGGATCTTGGAGTCTTAGTGGACAACCAGCTAAGTAAGAGCAAGCAGTGTGCAGCAGCAGCCAAAAAAGCCAATGCAATCCTGTTGTATTAACAGAGGGATACAGTCAAGATCAAGGGAAGTACTAATACCACTCTATAAAGCCACACCTAAAGTACTGCATCCAGTTTTGTTCACCACATTACAAAAAAGATGTTGAGACTCTAGAAAGAGTACAGAGAAGAGCAACCAGGATGATTAGGGGACTGGAGGCTAAAACATACAATGAATGGTTGCAGGAACTGGGCTTGGCTAGTCTAGTAAAGAGAAGAACCAGGGGAGACATGATAGCAGTCTTCCAATATTTGAGGGGCTGCCACAGAGAGGAGGAAGAGGTCAAGCTATTTTCTAAAGCACCTGAAGGCCAGACAAGGAATAATGGATGGAAACTGAACAAGGAGAGATTTAACCTGGAAACAAGAGAAACTTTCTGACAGTGAGAACATTCAACCCACAGAACAGAATTTTCCCTTGGAAGTTGTGGGAGCGCCATCAGTTGAGACTTTCAAGAAGAGATTGGACTGCCATTTGTCAGAAATAGTGTAGGGTCTACAGCTTGGGTGGGGGGTTGGACTAGATGACCTACAAGGTCCCTTCCAACTCTGATTATCTATTATCTGAAATGGGGGGAGGGGATGTGATTGAACTCCAGCATAGAATGGAGAAATTAATGGACTTTGTTTCTCATTGAAGGCGTTTCACTTCTCATTCATAAAGCTTCTTCAGTTCTGACTGAAGTGGTGGAGGATGGGAGGATTGATATTCCTTGCAGATATCTGGTCATTAGCACTCTTTCAGGGAGTCATTGGAAGGTTTATCTGTGCCCTTCAAGGGTCACCTGAGTAGTGCAAATGGGTGTGGAGCGTTCTTCAACAACTTCAAGGAAAAGCAAAATCCAGCTGCCTCTTGAAAAAGCCTCTTTGGGACAACCATGACACAGATGACTGAGTATCTCCATAGAATGGAGAAGTAGCTGGGAGTCAGCCTCTTGAAACAGACCATGAAGTAAATATGAAGAAAATAAGAGGATCCACCGAGGGCAAGACGTGTACTGTCATGGCACTGTACAAAAGATGCAACGGTCATAATGTGCAGTGCAATCACAATCACACCAGAATAGTCCAAACCAAAATAATATATGAAGCTTCATAATATATGAAGCTGGCCAGAAGAAAAGTGCCTGGAGCCAAGAAACCACTGCTGCTCATGGAGTATCTTCACCCAGACAGGAAAGTTTTTGTCCTTCCTATCTAGGAATAGATGAGAGATGGATCGGTGGATGGATCCAAGCCAGAACCTTCTTCGTTGCCTAAGTGGGATCCCAAATTAAAATTCTGACCTTCATTAGGACCACTGTAGAAAGAGCCAAAGGCATCAGGCTTGGGTTCTGTTGTTTTCTGTCTGCCAGGGCAATATTTAAGGGGCTGCTACAAAGAAGAGGAGGTCAAATTATTCTCCAAAGCATCAGAAGACAAGACAAGAAACAATGGATGGAAATTAATCAAGGAGGGCAGTGGTGGAATTCCAAAGAATTTAGTCCCAGGTCTGTGGGCGTGGCAGGGAAGGATACTGTAAAAATCTCCATTCCCTCCCCCACCCCACTAACCTGCTTTCCAGCTCCGTTCTCCTGTGCAGGGCAACAAAAGAAAATCCAGCTGATCAGCTGGGACTCAATGGGAGGCAAAGAATAGATGCGGGCAGGGCCAGTCAGAGGTGGGATTTGCTGGTTCTCTGAACAACTCAAAATTTCCACTACCGGTTCTCCAGAACTGGTCAGAACCTGCTGGATACCACCTCTGAAGGAAAGAAGCAATCTTGAATTAAGGAAAACTTCCTAACAGTGAGAACAATTAACCAGTGGAACAGCCTGCCTCCAGAAATCATGGGTGCTTCATCACGGGAGGTTTTTAAGAAGAATACCTGTCTGACATAGTATAGGCTGTCCTGCTTGAGCAGGGGGCTGGACTAGAAGACCTCCAAGGCCCCTTCCAGCTCTATTCTATTGTAAATTCTATTCATTTAGGAGTAGGAAACAGTTTCTGGTCAAGCGTATGCTTGCCAGCAAAGATTGTTTTCCCTGCAGAGTGTATAAAAAAAATTAATTGCACTTACTATATCCAGCTATTGTAAATGCCTTTCAAATTGTAGGCGGCACGTTTTAATGAAATCAGGTCAAGAGAAAATGTAAATACAAGCTCTGTGGTAGAACTAAACAGCCAACTTGCAGATCATAGGCAGCGGCCCTTACCCGGATCATTCTCCCCAGGTTCAGCAACAAAACCATCGAATTTCAAGGTTGCAGTTTATAGAGGAAGTAGGCTGGAAGAGGAAGACACTTTAGAGCCATAATGTCACAGGTCTTCTTCTATGGCCTTCAAATGTTGCTCATACCCTCAGCAATAAATTGCAGCTGGTGATCTTCCATCACGAGCTCCAAGCCATGCAGTCTTTTTACCTCTAATCTAATATAAACCAGCTCTAATTTTAAGAGAAATTGTATCTTCTGAAAATAGAAGGGGAGGGAAGGAAAGGCAAAATAACTGCCCACTTCTGATACATACATTATCTGCACGAACAAGACATACACACCAAATTATGTAAAGGCTGTATGGGAAGGAACGATCCGTCACCTCCGCCATGCCCTGAAGAGCAATAAACAGTCGCCGGGATCATCAATTATTTACCACATAAAAGCAGGACGTTCTACCAGGGAAAGCTCGCTCATATTTCTTTAAGCAAAAATGCATTTTGGAGCCAGCCAGTGTCATGTTTAACCCTACAGATCCCAAACTAACCTTCACAAGGCCATCACATCCACCAAGAAGGAGTCATTGCCCAAGTTCGGTGGTGCGGGAACTATGTTTCCAGCAGGTGCCCAGGTGGATGCCTTGGGATGTTCCTAGAGAGGCTGGGGGGTTATAGACATCTACTGGGAGGGCACAGCTCAGCAGCATAACCTGCTCCAAGTTTCTTTGAGGGATAAACACCTACATGTCCATGTACATACATGTCCACCTCACTGTTCCATGTCAGGGAGAGCACTCTTATGCAAAGCGTAGAAATGCTGAGTTCAAGTACCAATCATTCCCCTGATTCAGAGGTATTTCTCGAGAAAAGTTCTCCACTCCTCCACTCACCACAGAAGTCCCTGTGCCTCTAGGCTTGAAATTTGGGGCCTGGACAATCTGGAACTGTGCCGCCTGGGGTCTGATCTATGCATAGTACACAAAATTGTCTGCTATAACATCTTGCCTGCCAACAACTTCTTCAGCCTCAACCACAATAACATCGGCAAACAACCGATACAAACTCAAGGTAAGCTGCTCCAAACTCGTTTGCGGAAAATACGACTTCAGCAACAGAGTGGTCAACGCCTGGAACGCCGTACATGTTTTTACAGCCTCAGCCCCTCACAGCTTCAACCTTAAACTGTCTACCGTTGACCTCACCCCATTCCTAAGAGGTCCTTAAAGGGGGTGTGCATAAGTGCACCAGCGTGCCTACCATCCCTGTCTTACTGTCCCTGTTCATCTGTATTTTACTTCCTTTGGTCTTGTTTATGTTCATACTTATACTTGTTATCTTGTACATGATTGACAGACAAACAAAACAATAAATAAATTGTCTTCCTTCTGCCCTGATTTGAATGTATGGAGTTGCAGTTTGGAGAAGGTTGTTGTGTTCATTTTGAATGTTCAATGTATCTTTCCCAAGATTTGGTCCAAATCCCATCTGAACTCCCCCTGGCAGTTTTGACACTATTTATTATTGATTCCAAAGCGTGAACTGAGATTTGTGTAGGCCAAATACAGTGAATCACAACTCACAACAGCCCCGGGAGCAAAGCCAAGAGCAAAAGTGCTGGGATGTGCAGTTGATCATCTTCAGGAGGATGAGACATTGCTCATCCCTGCCTCGGCTTTAGTCTGCATCAGCATTACAGCTGTGTTGGTGGGGTGAAGAAGCAGCCTAGGTTTGCTTGGATCCCTGCAAGCAAACGCATCTCTGCACATTAAGAAGGCGAGTCGCTCCCATGGGCGTCTACAAGAGATGGCCCCTTGGGGAGCCTTCTGAAGGACAGCAATGAGCAAGGCATTTTTTGTTGAGCATTTGGTTTTATGGGAGAAAGAGAAGAACACCCAGCCAAAGTCTACTGCCTGTAAATTCTCGTCAAGGCACACAAACGAACACATGAGTTAGTTTTTCAGAGCTTGGTGCCAGAGGATACAAAATTCCAGATTGACTGGTTGGCAGTGATCCTTTTCAGTATGATTTATTTATTTATTTGTTTTATTATTTATTTATTTGTCAATTGCTTACCAGATAATAGGTATAAGTATAAACAAGAGTAAGAATACAGGAAATAGGTACGAATAAATGGGGACAATAGGACAGGGACGGTAGGCACGATGGTGCACTTATGCCCGTGAAGACATACCAAATCCTCTGGATTTACAATAGCAGCAGCAAAATTCAGGACAGAGCAGGAACAGTGATGAAAGCTGTGGTGGAGTCCATTGTTCTTTTCTTTATTTCTCCAGGTATCCCACCTGGTGCCTGGAGGCATCTTGCAAAGCATCAGAAAGAGAAGTAAACAAATTAGAAAAATTAGCAAAAAAAAAAAAAATAGAAATGGGCCAAATGGATTATCTACAGAGGTGGCATTCAGCGGGTTCTGACCAGTTTTGGAGAACCAGTAGAGGAAGTTTTAAGTAGTTCGGAGAACCGACAAATACCACCTCTGACTGGAGACCTCACAATATCCTTCCCTGCAATGCCCACCAAGCCATGCCCACAGAACCGGTAATAAAATAATTTGAACCCCACCACTGATTATCCACTATCCAAAACAGGCATAGTGCCTGAAGCCTATTTTTACCATCTCCAAATCTATATTATAATAGAGATAATTGGATTCCAATGTGTTATTATAGGAACAATATATTGCATGCAAGTAAACTATTCATGGATTTATTTTGCTATCCTGAAATTATGAGACTGCCCAGGGCATACAAGCAATTTAATCTATCTCTGGGGCAGGATATTGCACTCCTTTAAGGTGCCAACTTCCCATTTGCAAAATGCACAGCAAAGATTCCAGCCAGTTCCTAACGTTGTTTTCTTTCCAAATTCTGTGATTGTTGTTCTGTGCTTCTCTTGTCGCTGTTTTGTTAGGTCTTTGGGGAATCACCACTTTCCTATGCCATTAAGTATAAAATGGTATCAAAACTGTATTATTTTAAGCTTCCTTGTGGGAACAGTTTTAGAGATTAGGGGAAAATAGAGGAATAGATCTTGCCTGGCTAAAGCACTGATTTCTTTTGTGAATAAGCACACTGTTTTTAAACACTATTTTCCTTGATTTGCATGCTCATAGACAATCAACAGATTTAAAATAATGTGACCTTTGTAATGTCTCTATCCTTACAGCACCATGTACTAAGGAACTCCCTGTGCTCCGTATAGAAGTATATTTTTATTATTTTTCATCTTTGTTTTGTGATGCATTGTAGACGACATTCTCCCATCATATCTCTTCAAGGAATTTTATCTGCTTTTTTTCTCAATCAGCAACCAGCTCCAGAGTTGGAAAAATAAAAAGTATGAGGCTCTGTTTTATTAGCTCATTGTTCCTCTTCCTTTTAGCCTCTCTCCCTATGCTTATGAAAATGGGCATTGGTGTTGGCATTAGTTGGCACTGAAAGAATTAGTCAGCACTTCAGGGTCTGAAGGAGTTTCACATTGCAATAGAAAAAGACGTATTTTCTGATGCTTCTACCTTGCCTTATTGCTTAAGCCATTGAAGATAAATGTATGTGTCTGTTTACGATGTCTGTTTACGTACTATTTGATAAGACTGGATAAACTGCCAGGAGACATCATGGCAAAATAAAGTGTGTGACTAAACCTGAGTCTGAAAGTTTAGTAACTTAACTGAAGTACAGCAAAACAGGAAATACTAGGAATGTTATATCTTGGAACTTCTTTTTAAAAAATTACTTTTTTAAAATTTTAGACGAATAAAATGAACACTTATCTATAACGAACCCTGGGAGTTTGAGTGGACCCCCAAATGAGTCCTGGAGGCTTCATCTGGCCACCAAAGAACGTTAGAAGTTGACCCCAAAAGACCTGGAATCTGGTGTCCAGGCTGGGATCATTCCAGAAGCCTGAGTTCACCTGAAATGACCTCTAGTGGCTTGAATTCATTCACAAATGAACCCTGGAAGCTTAATTTGACCCCTGAATGAACCCTGGAGGCTTCAAGTTGGCCACCAAGGAGCCCTAGAAGTTGACACCCAAAAACCACTGGAAGATGGTGTTCAGACAAGATCGCTCCAGAAGCCTCAGTTGACTTGAAATGAGCTTTGGAGGCTTGAATGAACCCTGAAAACTTGAGTTGACCCCCGAATGACAAATTAGGTAAAGGCTGTGTAGGAAGGAACAATCCATGACCTCATCAATACCCTGAAAACCAGTAAACAGCCTCCATGATCATCAATTATTAATCAGATAAAAATTATGATGTAGCACATCAGGAATGAATACTTCTGCCTCATTATGAATCTGAAAAGTTTGGCAGCAACTTTTCTGATTTTTAAAAAATTATGATCGGATGTGTAATTTAATAAAAGAAGTACAAATGTAGCACTCAGGGAGAATTCTTAAAACATACCCATTTTGTTGTATTTAATGGTTTCTTGGGCTCTTTGAAGTATGTGCCCTCCGGAATCATGTTCTCTGATGAGAACGTGCAACATATAAATATTAAATAACTGGAGGACTTCTGCTTCTCTTAAGTAGTGACTGATTGGTCTAATTGGGAATTCGCTTTTGGAAGTCCCAGTAACAAGAGTTTAACATCTACCAACAGCACTGGTGTCTGTGTTGGTGCTGGGTCTCAACCCTAGAAGAGCAAATTATATCAGTGTAGCTTCTGCTACATTGGCCAAGTTTCTGAATCTGGAAGGCCATGTCTGCTCAATCTCATTTGAAGTCCGTTGGGTTGCACACAAACCTGCGTTGCGTTCACCCCTTGAAATAGTTTCCAGAAAGGGCTCCATCACTTCTTTTCTGTTGAACCAAACTTTGCCATTATTGTTTAGGTCTTGGGCAAATTTGAGATAGACAGGATTTGTGGATAATTGTATTCGTTCACTATAGTTACAAAATTCATCAATACTTGGTATATAAGCACATACCGACTCAAAACTCTTTTGAGTTCAGGATTTTGTTTTGAGGACCAGATCAAAGTTGAATTAATTTTTCAATGTTGTTGAATGATAATCTGTTTCCTGTGATTAAAAAAAAACCCTACCCTGCTTACCACAAAGCAGAAGATAAACCAGAGAAAGCCTTCAAAAAGAGCTCGTACCTGAATGATCAATTCGTAGTTCTTCCTAGAAGTAAATTTGGTTATGTATTCCGTCCTCAGCTCTTAATTGTGTGTGCGTACATCCAAACAAGCTCTCTTGTGTGGAGCCATTTTTATCTCTCAGCTTCTCTGATCAGTGCTATGTTGGTAAATTGTTAGTTTTTAAAATGGATTGCAATGTGTAATTAGATTATGCATGTTATGCGAAGGAGCAGATTGAGCTGTTTTCTGTTACAGGACAATCCCTACTTCCTACCATGTGTGCCACTGAGGCTAAACATCATTTCATTAACTGTCACTTATTTTCTCTGGATAGAAATTCAGACCGTATCTTTTTAAAAAGGCCCTCTGATTTCTTTTTTTTATCCCCTCAGAATATGATCTGAACAGGGAAAGTGACTTTGTGTTTGTCCCAAAGGTCTGGCAATCACAAGAAATGAGCACACAGTGTGTTCAAAGAGGGTGGTTCTCAGAATGTCATTTATTAAGTTAAATTTATTAAATGCTTCTGTTTTGAGAATGGCAATAAATGGTTAAAATTGCTTTATTTGCGGAAGCCTTTCAAGGTATAAATGTTCTATAGTTTAATTGTACCTTTACACTTTTTAACAATACAATATATTGCAATGAAGGTGGTATTATTTTAATTTCTGTTTAACTTTCCACCTGTTATACACATACACGCCTGAAAACATGTGATGCAAAGGTGCAGTATATCCAAGGTGTGCCATCTTCAGCTTCTTTGCTTCATTGGCATCCTACCATAAAATGCAGGGGAGGGCAGAAGGTATTTGGGGTAGCAAAGTTAAGGCACGGGAATGGGATGGCAAGAGTGGGAGGGGTGACACATTGACCAAAACCAGAAATGCCAAACCAGAATAAACCAACCGTCAAGGACACCTGGCCTGGGAACACAATGCAAGACTACATTGAGAAGCGCCAAGCAACCAAGCAGTTTCCAAAACACCAGTATGGCATACTATTGGACACTGGTGGACTGGCCAAGCGGAGGGGGCCAAGGAAAGGGGGGGGAAAGTGTAGCCTTTGCACAGGAATACTCAGATCCAGCTTTACTATTGCTGCAACCACTTAATTGTAGTAAAAGAACCTATCATTTCAATCAAATGGCATCGCAGGTCTTTCTTTCCTTTCTAAGTTGAGGCAGGTCTGACAGTTGCTTAGTGAGTTGCCAACAAGCTACAATCTCAAGATGTTTGCATCCTGCCAGTGAACAGAGTAGCCTTTCCAAGAGAGGCCAAACTTGCCTACCGGTATCCCAAATATACTCCGGCAACCAAGCTAGGTCATCCTGAAAGAGAAGGTCCGTATCCATTCCTCCAAATTCTTCTCAAGAGAGACTGAAATTTGCGAGTGTGTTCTGGCACCCCTGTTGAAAAGAACCCAGAGACCAAAGAAAGCAACCTTCCAACCACCACAAGGACATATCAGGGGTTATTCGAGCCTGGCCTGGTCACATCGAGCCTGGCCTCCTGCAGTGCCATCTTGTACCTTTTTCTTTGAGCATCTTTCACCCTGAAAGTTGCTGCCAGTTGCCATGACACCAGGCCTCTCAGAAAGGGCCAGAGGAAGGATATTTGAGGAAAGAAATGTAAAGATGAGGAGAACAGATCCATCATATCAGACAATTAATTCAGCTCATTATCTTAGCATCACACATATCTCACTGCCAGGTGAAGGTTAATAGAAAGTTTATGAAACTTGGAATGCAATTAAGTCTCCGAGGAGCACACAGCTAGGAGCTGTGGCAGTTCCCATGGTAACCAGAGGGCTTAAAATCAGCAACAGAAGATTAACTTGAAGGTAAAAAAAAATACATTAAAAATAGCTCTCCTCCAATGTTTATCTTACTGGAGAACGGAATGGATCAATGACAATGGAAGAGAATGGAACAAAACAGAACAGAATAAAATAGAATAGAATCTTTAGTCACTTTAAATGTACACTAACTAACCAGCATACATTAAAATGAAATTTAATTTCCCTCAGTTTTCAAAAGATAACCGTTACGCATATACCCACATGCACACACATATATGACACAGGAACATCGTAATCTAGTTCTAATGTATACATATAAATGGCAAAAAAGAGTATCCTGCGAGTTTTCCAGATGAATAGCATAGGGCACAAAGCTGTTACAGAATCTAGTAGACCTGTTGTAAATACTTTGAATCCTCCTCCCAGAGGGGAGCAATAGAAACAGATTGTGAAGTGGGTGTGTGGGGTCTCTAACAATGCTTTAAGTTCTAAGCACGTAGCACTTATAAGCATTATCCTGAATAATGGGAAGTGAGCTTCCTGTAATCTTCTCCACTGTCCTGACCACTCTCTGTATGGACCTTCTGTCTGAGGAACTGCTACCATCAAACCAAACAGGGATGTGTTTTATTAAAACTCTCAATCGTGCCTCTGTAAAAAGTAGCCAGGATAGAAGGAAAAAGATGTGCTCACCTCATCTGACACAGGAAATGCAAAATACTGGTTTGCATGCTTCACTAAAGATAACGTATGAAGAAACCATATGGTGTGGTGTTTACACACACAAGTAACCAAACCATGATTGTGGCAACCAATAGCCATAGAATATTTTCATAAAACAACACAACTGCTTATTAGAATGTCAACAGATCATATCCTCTAAATCTGTGGGTTTTGCAGCTGTGGGACACACGTTATAAACAAAATGTTGGGTTTTGCCCCAGCTATCTGGACCTTCATGCAAGCCAATAGCATCAGCACACAAAATAAAACTTCCTCAGCAGAAGTTTTGGTCAATGATAGTCAACAATTAGCAGCATCTGGCAAACCTTACTTAGTCTTAGAAGTTAAACAGAATTGGACCTGGTTCATATTTGCATGGAAGACCTTCAGGAAATTCTAGAGCCGGTGGCATGCAAAACCATTTGTGCTGGCATGCAAGCCACAGGCAAACTTAACTCACTGAGCCTTGCATCTGATTTTCAGCCTATTTGAGGCCTTTTTCGGCCTTCCAGAGGCTTGAGGACAGCTTCTGCAGCCTTTGCAGGCCGAAAAATAGGCCCGTTTGGTCACTTCCTGTAATACCGAAAATCAGCTGGGAGGCACAGTGCAGGTAAGGGGCTGGAGGGGGGGTTGTGTGCGCATGCGCAAGGGGCAAGGGGGGCACACACATTGCATTCTGGGTGCTGGCACGTGAGTGCACGTGCACGAATGCGCACACAATTTTTTGGCACAGAGCGCAAAAAGGTTAGCCACCACTGCTCTAGAGTGTAGGGTAGCCTGAGTACTTGGTGGGGTAACAATGAAGCTCCTAGAAATCACTTGAGCAAGCTCCAGCACTCTGAGAATCACCCCAAGGAGGGACTTGGGAGGAGTTTGGGCAGAACATTTTGAGAACCCCACTTAAGGCAAGTTCTTGTCAGAGTATATTCATGAACTGGAATAGAGCTTGGTAACAAGGTCAGCCAGTGAATAGGCATAGCAACTAAGGCAGCCAATGAGGACTGTTTGGAAACTGAAACTAGAAGTAACCTAAGCGTGGCTCTATATCAAGCTCTGCAGCTCTGAGGCTATGTTGAGCTCAGAGTCTGTCTATTGAAAATGAAACTGCTTCTCTCCTCTGCTGTGTGTGTCTTGCTTGCCTGCTGAATTAAAGTGAAACTGATGTCTGTTTCTGAGCTCCTGAGTTGCTGTTCTGCTCTGAACCTGTAACATGTCTGCTTCTCTTTGAGTTTGCTCCATGTTGGAGAAATCTACAACTGGTATTGTAAAATTTACTTTATATGTTTATATAGAAGTTAAATGAAGCTGTAACATGTCTGCTTCTGTGTGAATTTGCTCCATGTTGGAGAAATCTACAACTGGTATTATAAAATTTACTTTATATGTTTATATAGAAATTAAATGAAGCCTCAGCCATCTGTGTTTACTTTTCTGGTGCTGAATTTATGGTGCAGTACTCTGAACGGTTCTTCTACAAACTCTGAATCCAACACAAGGCATCATCCTGTTTGCATATGATTCCTCACCAGCAGACCAGAGGAAACAGGATTCATGCCAACATTTTCAGAAAAGTTTAGCTGTCTTCTTCTATTCAATGATTTGGCCAGAGATTAACCTTGTCACATACTTTGAAATATTTCTCTGCTTTGGCTTAGAACTGTTGGAGATCTACTCTACCATCAAAAAGTCTTCCTTTGAAAGAAAGAACGAAAGAAAAGAAAAAAAAGATTATGTCAGGTTAAAGAGAACTCCAATCTGACAGATAGAAAAAGAAGAAAAGGTATTTCAGAAGTACAGAATGAATATGCTATTTTTGATCTATCCAGGCTCGCCATGAAGTGGAGGTGCAGAACTTGCTAAAGGAAAGAGAAAAGAGGATTTCATCCTTGTGTTGCCTTAGCAACAAGTCGATGCTTGGTCTCTTCCTGCAAGGATTGTCAAAACAAGCCTGTCTATACACCAGGGCTTCTGATGAGAAGAGGCACGCAGAGGAAATCAACAGGGAGGAGGGAATTCAGCCCTGGTGCGTCTTTCTCCGGACTCTGCCTCCCTCTGTCCCTGACTTGTTACAGCCACAGGAAGCACCACCTGCAACCCCCATTCTACGTGCAAAATTCAGACTTTCAAATCTTGCTCCAACCTGACTGATGGGACTGAATGTCTTCTACTGCGCTGAAGGGACAGAAAGGAGCCTTTTTAACAGAGAAAGAGAGAGATTAACAGAGTTGGAAGAGACCTTGTAGATCACCTAGTCCAGTGGCCGGGGATCACTGGTGGTCCATGAGAAAATTTTGGTGGTCTGCAATTTTGGTGGTCAACCCCCACCCCCCCAAAAGCAATTAATCCAGGCTGCGCAGGAACACAAGGCTGCGCCACCCACATGGCCTATGGGAACACAAGGCTTTGCTTGCATTGCGAACAACACGGGGTAGTGAGGGGAGGGGGGAAAGGGCGGGGGGGGGAACTTGCCCCAGTCACCCCACATGCCTGGCCTGGCCACTGGGCTGCTTCTTTCTGCTTCTGCTTTTGGCTGCACACAAGGAAAGCAGCAAAAGTCTTTCTTTCTCTCCCCCAAACTCCACCAGAAATGAGTCTTTAGGACCCTGCAAGGCCTCCTGCTCCAAGAGGCTGCACCAGCACAACAAGTCTCGCAGAGACTGGTGGAATTTGGAGAAGAGAAAGAAAGACTTCTGCTGCTTCTACTGCTTTCCTTGCATGAATCCAAAATGTCTCTCTCTCTCTCTCTCTGTCCCCCTGTGAACAGAGCTGGAGATGGTATCCTGCGATCCCAAATAAAGAATGATCAATCAATGGGCAAACAGGGTGGGGAATTTTCCTGCAGACTTTTGGGGGGATTTTCCCAGGGTCTCTGATCCACAGGATTTAAAATTAGGAGTTTGGTGGTCCCTGAGGTCCAAAAGGTTGGCGACCCCTGCTCTAGTCCAACCCCACCACCACCTAAGCAGGAGACCCTACACCATTTCTGACAAATGGCTATCCGGTCTCTTCTTGCCTTTGATTACTCCCTGACCTCCATCTCAGTTTGTCAAATATTATCTTGGAATTTATTGCAGCTCCGCCATGACAGAGTGTTGTGGGAAGCATTCCTCAGCTTAGAACAAGGGTGTCAAACTCGATTTCATTGAGGGTCGCATCAGGGTTGTATTTGACCTCAGGGGGCAGGGGAGGCAGGGGTGTGTGGCCAGAGGGCATGGCCAGCTCAACGTCACTCGTGTCAGGGGCGCCTGTGGTGACCAGAGTGCTCTGCCCATGAAAACGGGCTCCCAAACTCCAATTTCAGCTGCAACGGCTTTCTGCAATCCTCTGCCGGTGAAAATGGGCAGCCCTCCCAAACTCCATTTTTGCTGGCAGAGGCACCACAGGCCAGTCCTTCGCTGTTTTCACAGCGGACCCATGGGCCAGATCTAAGCACCCCACAGGCCGGATCCAGCCTCCAGGCCTTCAGTTTGACATGCCTGGCTTTGTCATGCCCTCGGTAGAGTCAGACTTTGAGGGAGAGGAGGAACAGCCGACAGGGAGTAGAGGTGTAGCTGTGGAGGTTGTGGAGGAGGCTGGGGAAGGGCAGAGGCCAGTTGGGCAGTCAGAGGAAGAACCAGGCCCATCCCCTCCACATCCTAGGACACGCAGGGAGGAACGGAGAAGGAAACAACTTGGCTTACGAGAGAGGAAGCGGCCATGATCCTCCTCATTGGTTGCAGCTGGGGAGACTAATATATAAGAGAGACTATTACAACACACCAGATCTCCCTTCCTCTACTTTGCCACGTTGGTTCACGTTGTCTAGCGTTGTCCACAATATTGTTACCTCAAGAATTGTCAGTTTTTGAGGTAGGCCAGGTCAAGACACAGAGGCCACAAGCACTATGGGAACTCTGCTTCATTCCTAACAGACAGAGGTGGTATTCAGACGGTTCTGACCAGTTCTGGAGAGCCAATAGTGGAAATTTTGAGTCGCTTGGAGAACCGGCAAATCCCACTTCTGACTGGCTCTGCCCCATCTATTCTCTGCCTCCTGAGTCCCAGCTGATTGGCTGGGTCTTCTTTTGTTGCCCTGCACAGGAGAATGGAGCTGGAAAGCAGGTAAGTGGGGTGGGGAGGGAATGGGGATTTTGCAGTAACCTTCCCCTGCCACGTCACCAAGCAACGCCCACAAAGCCACACCATGCCCACCAAGCCATGCCCACAGAACCAGTAATAAAAAAATTTGAATCCCATCACTGCTAATAGAGTATAAAAGCCTGGCAGAGTCTTTTTTTTTTTTTTCCTCTTTTATGCCAAAGAGAGTGAAGATTGGGCAGTCTTGGTTTTCCTTCTCACGTATTTCCAGGGATAGGCTAGTGTTTACCTAACAATATTTATAGTTTTGCAATGATAATTCAGCACCAGAAAAATAAACATAGATGGCTGATGCTTCATTTAACATCTTTATAAACAGAATAAGTAGATTTTACAATACCAGTTGTAGATTTCTCCAACATGGAGCAAACTCAAACAGAAACATGTTGCAAGTTCAGAGCAGAGCTCCAGTCTTCAGCAAGCAAGTTAGTTTCTCTTTTACTTTAGTTCAGCAGGCAAGCAAGAAGAGAGAAGCAGTTTCATTTCAGTAGACAGACTCAGAGATCGAGATAGCTGCAGAGTTGCAGAGATTAATATAGAGCCACACTTAGGTTACTTCTAGTTTCAGTTTCCAGCCTAGGCTACTTCTAGTTTCAGTTTCCAAACAGTCCTCATTGGCTGACTTAGTTGCTATGCTTATTCATTGGCTGACCTTGTTACCAAGCTCTATTCCAGTTCATGAATATATTCCGACAAACAATTATGGAATTTCTTCTTCAAAACCAAAATTGACCCAAACGGAAGCGAGGGGGGCTGCCGTTGTGGCATTCGTCCCCTCCCCTGTCCAACTCTTGTCATGTCTCGTCTTTATCTTTGGCAGCATATTGTGGGTTGTAAAGCTGAGGTTAAATGACTTTTCACGGCGTGGCTTTCACCTCAAGGAAAAGGAACTCTGGGCCTCAATCGCAGCTAAAACAGTAGCTCAGAGACCTGGAGGGAGAAAATCTACCCTCTGCTCATCATTCAGCTCGACAGCTTCAATAGATCCCCTTCATATTTTCTGAAGAACTCTGAGCAGCTGGGTGGGAAAACAGAAAGAACCTTAAGGAGCAAAGAATTGCAGGATTGCAGTTCTTGAAGCGGGTATTTATAGAGCGTCTTCTCAACTTGTCCAGTAAAACTGCGACAAGTTTTTAAGTGCTTTGTTTTTGTGGTTGGGAGGCTGCAGAGGAAAGGATAGAATTTGTTTTGGATGTTTTCATTGCTTCCAAATTTGGCCTCATGAAGATGAAAAGGGCAGTAGCTGTCTAAAAAAACCAGCCTATTTGGCAAAACATAAAAAATAAGAGTTGTAGAATAAATAAAAACAGGGAGGAATGAAACTGGATAGTAAGAATTCCTGTCCAAAAAGGAGGAGGAAGTCGTACTACCAATGTAGGCTATTTATTTGTTTGTTTAATTTCCAGTGCTATCAAAAATAGATTTGTTCCATGTTCTAACACTTCAAATGGAAAGGATACATTAGATAGTTTGTCTTCTGTTTTCAAAACGTCACCTCCAAAGGAGGCACAAATTATGTAAACAGCAAACATTTATAGCCAAATGCCCAGTTGAACTCTGCACAGCGTGCACTGTCTTTGCATGGCTTGCACAGTATTGTTTGAAAGCAACTGTTTTCGGGTAGTATAAATCAGAATGAAGGGTGCTTGACTGGAAAACTGATAAATTTACCCCAGAAAAGGATTAATGCTTTGCAAATCACAACCTCAGACTGACCCTGTTTTCCTGGAGCTGTGAGCCGAAAGATTAAAAACGCAACATTGCCACCACATGGATGGAAGGCGCCAGACAACTCTGGGGATCCTTTGAGGTGGTTCATTTTTTTCTGTCTGTTGTGTGAGCTCTTGAGGTGCTGAGGCAGGATGGAAAATCTGTGGAGAAGCAACAAGAGTCCAAAAAGAAAAAAAGAAAAAGGTGTAGGATGAAGGAAAGAAGAGGCCATTTTCAAAAGAAACGTGTAATTATT
The DNA here is from genome assembly GCF_049901715.1 of Pseudonaja textilis. Classification (NCBI taxonomy): domain Eukaryota; kingdom Metazoa; phylum Chordata; class Lepidosauria; order Squamata; family Elapidae; genus Pseudonaja; species Pseudonaja textilis. The sequence goes on from NC_141993.1 coordinate 12,674,886, forward strand.
GAGCTGGAATATCACATGTGGTCAGAGAATCAGCTAAAACCCCTGTGCCTCTATTCTAGCATGCTGCTTTGTATCTATGGGGATTGTCAGTCATCCTGGTCAGTGGCCACCAACCAGTGGGCCAGGGACCACTGGTAGTCCATGAGAAAATTTTGGTGGTCCGCAGAGAAATGTCACCCCCAAAGCAATTAATCCAGGCTGCGTGGGAACACAAGGCTGTACCACCCACATGGCCCACAGGAACACAAGGCTTGCGTTGCTTGCATTGCGAACAACATGAGATAGTGAAGGGAGGGGGGGAAAGGGAGGGGGGGAACTTGCCCCACTCGCCCCACACGCCTGGCCTGGCCACCGGGATGCTTCTTTGCGCTTCTTTCCTCTTCTGCTTTTGGCTGCACGCAAGGAAAGCAGCAAAAGTCTTTCTTTCTCTCCCCCAAACTCCGCCAAAAATGAGTCTTTGGGATCCTGCAAGTCCTCCCGCTCCAAGAGGCTGCACTGGCAAAGACTCGTTTCTGGCGGAGCTCGGGGGAGAGAAAGAAAGACTTCTGCGGCTTCTGCTGCTTTCCTTGCATGAAGCCAGAAGTCTCTCTCTCTCTCTCTCCCCCTGAGAACGCTGGAGACGGTATCCTGTGATCCCAAATAAAGAATGATTGGTAGGAAAACGGGGCGGGGAATTTTCCTGCAAACTTTTTGGGGGATTTTCCCAGGGTCTCTGGTCCACGGGATTTAAAATTATGAGTTTGGTGGTCCTGAGGTCCAAACGGTTGGCGACCCCAGTCCAGGTCACAATTATCCCACAGGTGCTTTTTCAAGAGACAACTGGACTTTCTTGGAAGACCTTTTGTTCCTCATCCAAGAAGCTTTTTAGGTTCTGAACTAAAGAACTGAAGAAGCTTCTTGGATGAAAAGCAAAACATCTTCAAGGAAAAAGAAAGTCAGTCCAGTTGCCTCTTGAAAAAGGTCCTGTGGGACATGTCACTTTGTAGATGGCTGTCCAATGAGTTGCTGTACAGCTCCTTGCTCGGGGACTCAATGTCTCAGCGGACATCTGGGTGGCAAAGGTCAGGCAGATTAGAAACCCATGGATTTCCTCTATCTTTAATTCCCTAGATCTAAATGACAGTTTAACCAGCAGTTCACCATATGGTCAATTTTTCCAGGTCAAGGGGCAGACACGGAGAGCAAGCTATGCACAGGAAACCAGATTAAAAAGCAAGATTGGAATATTCCTCAGCAGTTTTGACACTGCTGTCCATCCGAACAAATTAGCTTTTCAATCAATAATGATTCTATAATTGCAATATAATGAACTTCATTCTGTTCTTGAATCAGATTCATTACAGACATTACCATGCTTGATTTAATAGTGGGTGAATTGACTAAATCTCCATTGCCCTGAAGCAATGCATTTGTTACATTCAATTCAAGCAACATTTTAGAAATAATATTAATTAAATAAAATAAAATCCTAAATGCAGGGTTTGGGAATAGTTGTTATCTCTCTTGGGGATGGTAGAGATCCCTTTATAAATTGGTACCAATATGAAAATAGATCAGCTCAAGGCCGAAATTTTTCTATTGGGAATGATAAAGGGTGAGTACGCAAAAGAAATGAAATACCTAATTCTACACATAATCACTGCAGCAAGAATAGCTTTTGCACAGTGCTGGAAGGGTGATCAGATACCAACAAACTCTCAGATAATCCAGAAGGTCTACAACTGTGCTGAAATGGACATACCCAAAAACGAAGAGACAAGGCAGGCTTAAAATATTGTACAGTTTGGGGAAACTTGGCACAATAGGATTAAGGATAAAAACCAGTGAATAAATAGATAAGGAAAGAAAAAGATAAAAGGGTTAGATTAAGAGTATTTACCAGAAATAGGAAATGAATATTAGAAAAAAATTTAGTGATAAGAACACACTGTCTAAATAATTAGAAATATATATGTTTCGTGTTTAATGGTTTTGTCTTTCTCATTGGTTTCGTTTTTAACGAAATGTGTTGTATCATGTATTATATATATATTTTTTAATCTTTAATAAAGTTTGTTTTATATATATATATATATATATATATATATATATATATATATATATATATATATATATATGTGTGTGTGTGTGTTTTCTTAAGTTTTCACGGGTACTTACATGTATGGCATTCAGCTTTGTTGGGTATTTTCCCACGTCATAGTAGTTGTGCTTTTAAAGTTGTAGCAACATTTCGACAGAATCTCATCTGCCATCATCAGGCTTCTGTATGATGATGGCAGATGAGATTCTGCCAAACGCTTGCTACAACTTTAAAAGCACAACTACAATGACGTGGGAAAATACCCGAACAAAGCTGAATTTTATATATATATATATATATATATCTCAAGAATCACATCACAGAAATATTCGTTTTTCTTTTTAATCTGCAACAGGAAAATTAGTTCAAAATCCAGCTGTTTATATGGCTGAATGGCTGGTTATGTTTTTCTTCTGAAAGAGATTATTTTGCACTCTCTGCAAGGAACATTAAAAACCAACCCTCCATTTTGCCCTTATTCCTTGTGCTCATTACTGCCGTGGGCGACTGTGCAGTCCAGGGAGACATTAAGCTACAGTAGATGAAGGGGGATCCATGGTCATACCTTGAACTGGTCCAACAGTGGGTGCTTCAACCCTGGAAGCTTTCAAGAGACGGTACAGCCTTGTTTGAAATAGTGTAGGGTCTCCTGCTTGAGTGGGAAATTGGGCTAGGACATCTCCAAGGTCCCTTCTGTTATTTTGGTCTTCCTGAGAGGTTCTTACCTGGGCCTGCTCTTCCGTTGGGGAGACATGGTGGTTGGAGCTCTGGAGAAAGAGGTCCTTGTGGTGCTGAAGCATATGCAGAAGTATGGCATAGCAAAGGGTTTGCTTTTCATATGCCAAAGGGCTGCAAGGAATGATAGAAAATACACAAAATGCCACTTATAGTAGCAGTAAGGAGGATAGAATGCCGCTAGTTTAATGTTTCCCAAACTCAGTTTTGCTCAAAAGTTTGAAGATGCTCTGTGCAACTCAGCCCTCAGCCTCCATTGCTTTATACCTAACGAGACTAAACAGGCTCATTTTCTTGAATGGAAAAACCCCAGTGATGATAGGGAAAGAAATGAATGATTTTGCTAACAATCACTTTCCATTTAATAGCAGTAGCGCTTCTACTTATATGTTCTGTCTCACCTGCGCCAACGAGGTAAGAAGCCCAAGTTTCCAAAGGAATATAAACAAGCAAATAAGTCCAGTAATGATAGGGTTAATTCTTTGAAGCAGGCAGTCTCACACACGCTGCCTGCCAAATCCGACCAGATAAGAGTAACATAAATCACGCAGGCTTTCAGGAAACAGAATGCACCGAAGCTCCACAGAAAAACTCACACTAAATTAACACGTTGTCCCGAACAAGAACCCAGAGCTAACACACCCACTTTTATTCCCTGTGGGGCGTGTCAGTCTCTCATCTCAGTCTCTGATTTGTCCTTTCTTTCTGCGTTGCATCTCATGCTTTTGCCTGCGTCTTTGCCTCGCATCAAACCAACGTTCCTCAGCCAGAGGCTCTGATACGTCCTCCTGGTTATCTGCCGACACCTGAGGCACAACCAGGGAGGAAGGTCTTGCCGAAAAGTCCTGGGGAGGAAGGCAATTCCAAATCCTCTAACAAAGCAGGCTCATACCTCAGAGCCAAATCCTCCTCTTCCTCATTGTCCAAGTCTGTGTCCTCTAACAGAGCAGGCTCAAACAACACTTATATATCGCTTTACAGCACTCTCTGGGCGGTTTACAATGTATACATTATTTGCACATTTGCCCCCAACACACTGAGTCCTCCTTTTATCAACTTTGGAAGGAGGGAAGGATGAGTCAACCTCAAGCCCTATCAGGATCGAACTCCAGACGGTGTGCAAGAGTTCACCTGCAATGTTGCCTTCTAGCCACTCTGCCACCATGGCTTCTTTTGATCCCAACAATAAGAAATTAGGATAGTTGACTTTTTTTATTGATTCTTGAGAGTTATTATGATTAGAGAAAATACAAAGAATCTACTGTATGTTGTGGGAGATGCAATTTTAAGGTAACCAACTTTTTCACAATGAAAAGGAGGACACAAATAAATTGAAGAAAAAAAAACAAAGCCACTTGCTCACGGCGCACTCTCTCAAAACAATTCTCCTGTGGTGGAGCGCATGCGTCTCATCATCGCGTCTCGCCGCACTGTACCGAGCCTTGACGAATCGTCTTGTCAAATACAAATACGTCACATCACACACAACGTATCGGATCGGCATCGATCAAATTCGGAGATTTACAAATTAGTCTTCAAATATCAAAATGGAGGACATGTAGGAGGACACTTTTCGAAGGAGGACAGAACTTACCTTTAGGGAGGACTGTCCTCCCTAAAAGAAGGACGGTTGCTCACCTTAGCAATTTAGAACGTCAAATGATGCCATATTTTGTTGTTATCTGAGGTGCATCTCCAGAGGCCCATTTAAATTCCAGAGCCAAACATTAAATGATCACTTGGTCTAATCAAGTGATCCTGTAATACATACACACACACACACACACACACACACACACACGCACACAGTCTCCTTCAGGAAGGATAATTAGATGATTAGACTATTCAAGGTGAATTAGATGGCAACTCAGGAGGAGTTAGCACCATGGAGATATCGAAAGAACTTCTTACCGGAATAGGGTGGGGCTGAAAACAATGGCCAGGTTTTCCAGGGTCATTTGATTCACATCACTGTTTGCAGCCACCTTGGTGAGAAATCTAATGAGGAAGCAAGCTAGGTGACTGTGGGCTTCCGGAAGGCTACTTAATAGCCGTTTTAGACATCTTGTTTGTTCTGTGGTGCAGTTTTTGTTCGCTGTGAAAGATGGGACAGTAATGATTAACAGAGAAAGATTAACATCGGTTAGAATTTGTTCAGTGTTTCATAAGTGTTGACTCTCAGGGCATGGGCTCGAAGGCCTTGCTGAACCGGGCTTCCCCCGAGGATGGCAGCTGGCACGCAGGGGCTCCTGGGAGCATTGGACACAGAGGAAAGGAGTGAGACTTCGTTCTGTGCAGATGCCTTTAGAGGGAGGATTAGGGGGGGAATTGGCGACCAAGGTCCATGTTTAGAGAGAGCACTGCTGGCCTTTTAGATGATGCAAGGCTAAAGGAAATGAACGAGGGTTTTTTTTAAAAAAAAAGACAATTTAGGACAAGACATAATCAAGGGAAGATGGATTCCATACTGGAATTTAAGTAAATGTGATATGCCTGTAACAATAAGCTAGCATGCAGAAATGGGCATGAGTTTAGATTCTTGTTTGTGGCCCAGAAAAATATTTTTGTTATGAAGTTATTGTTACATGGGATTTCCAAATAGAAACTGTAGCCTTGTTTCATAAAACACCAGATTTAACGTAGTTGAAATTTAAGGAGGATTTTGTTGTACATAATTTGCAGTTGTGTTGTTGTTTTTAAAGGTAAAATTAATAAAGCTTTTTCTAAAAAAAAAGAAAGAAAGAAATTTAAGGAGGAGGAGGAGGAGAACTGTGAAGCCTGGGTGTTCTCTGAGCTTGGGGATTATCTTGCAGACGTTTCATTACCCAACTAGGTAACATCATCTGGGATAGAAGGGAGAGGGGCTTGCCAGGAGGGAGGAGGAGGAGGAGGAGGAGGAGGAGGAGGAGGAGACATCATACTTTCTTGGATCAAATAAAAATAAGAAGGCTCTTATGTACTTGCTGTACCTTCAAAAACGGTCCAAATGTCAGTGCACAGATCTTCCGGGAAAACAGCAGTTGGAAGCTGATTCAGGAATAGTTTAAGGAGGCTGGCAACAGTGTTGATATCTCCTTCCTTAACAAGATCAACCTCTTCTCCTTGATCATACTTTAATCTAAGTGCCCCGATTTTGGCTGCTGATCCACTGATCCGAAAGAGGCCTGTGTGATTTAGCCCTAGGAGAACATGCAACATCCTGAATGTATATTATTAGTAGTTAATACCTTCTCCAAGGGGATCCATGAACAAATAGAAGAGAGGAGTGAATTTGGAGGAACCCCAAGGCTCATAAAATTATAACAAATCTAATTATACTAGCTGGATATCTGTACTTTGCTACGAAACTATGTGGTCGGGCTTAGTTTTGGGGGAGGAAAATAAGGGGGAGGAATTCTGCCTCTGCCTACCAGCATCCATCGGTATTCATCTGGCTAGAGTCCTATCAGTATGAGAGAGTTGAGGGCTGTTTGGAAACTGAAAGAGTATTTGCTATGTGAGCAAGAAGGAGACAGCAAGGAGCCTGGGCTTGGCATAGCTCAACTGTTCTGTACTAAAGCTGCTTGGTGCTGCTAAACTAAAACTGAAACTGAAACTCCTCTCCTCTGCTTATGTTTTGCATTTGGAACAGATTTCTTTCCAGGTGGGGAGGAGGAGTAGAACTCCTTAGCATCAGAGCGTGTTAATAAATAATATAGGAAATACTAATGCTCTGATGGTCATTTAGAGAAATCCTTTCTTAGTGGGCCCCTAGAAGCCAAATTTCAAGTTTGTAGGCTTTACGGTTCTGGAGATTTTGTGATGATGCATGAGTGGTATTTTGCTTTTATATGGAGAGATTAAGGGAAGAAAGGACACTGCCTAATTTTGATTTTTTTTTTAAAGGAAGGATGTTCTTTAAAAACATTCCCTTCTACACATTTCTTACATGAGACAGCAAAATGCAATACAGTGTTGCTTTCTTCTTCTTCCTCCTAGATAACACTGTGATCAAATCAAAACTAAATATAGTAGTTAATGGTATTTGGGCACTGTGTTTTTATTTGCAAACCAAAACCAAATTGTATTCAGCCTCCATTTCAGGTGAAGATACCCAAGATTACCTGGCTGGAGGCATCATGTAAATTATCATGGCCCCAGAAGAAAAACCTCCTAGAGCAGGGGTCTCCAACAATAGCAACTTTAAGCCTGGAGGACTTCAACTCCCAGAATTCCCAGCCAGCTGGCTGGGGAATTTCAGGAGTTGAAGTCCACAAGTCTTAAAGTTGCCAAGGTTGGAGACTCCTGTTCTAGAGCACCTACGTTTATTCATTTTTCATGTTGCAAAGAAGAAGGAAAAAAACCCCACAGTATCTGATGCAAAGCAGGTCTTTCCCCTGGAATATTATTACAAAAACCAGCTAATCAGTCCCAAACTGGCAAGCTCACTGAAATTGTGAGCCCAACTCAAAATACAATGCATAATAGATTTGCATATAACCTACTTCCAGATCACACGACTTTTTTCCTCCAGATGAAGCTGTTTCCTTTTTTTAAAAAAAAAATCCTTGATCTGTTGGTTCTTACTGGAGTGATGCAAAAGCAATGAGTCAAGGTGACACTGGAGATTAGAGCCAAGGTCTTTGTCATGGTCAGTTGGGTGGCAACTTCAGCAAATGCATCACCATTCAGAGGGGAATCTACTGTATCTCCAGAATGGTTGGGGCAATGCCAACCAGCCTGAATTTACTTAGTCTGACTAATAGGATTGTCTCTACAGTTAAAGGGAAAAGCTACCAGCCGTGGTGGCGCAGTGGTTAGAATACAGTATTGCAGGCTAATTCTGCCCACTGCCAGCAGTTCAATCCTGACCGGCTCAGGGTTGACGCAGCCTTCCATCCTTCCAAGGTCAGTAAAACGAGGACCCAGATTGTTGGGGGGCCAAAAGCTGACTTTGTAAACTGCTTCGAGACGCCTGTAAAGCCCTGTGAAGTGATCGATAAGTCTCAGGGCTATTCTTATTGACATGCAACCTGCCCCTTGCTTCTAAAACTGGACTGAATTCAGCTGCCACCTTATGCTGCTTGTGTTTCTCTGTTGTGTTGTGGCAGACTGCCATAAACTGTAGGGGGGGGGGATGAAGGGGTGGGATGCTTGGGAAAATGAAAGTAAGTGCAGTCTCTATTCAAGATCAGCCTTCAAGATCTTTTCTACTTTTCTATTGCTTTCTACTGCTTTGCATCTTTCGGCTGCCATGAGTAACGGGGGGAGGAGGGGTTGCCTCTTGTGGGAAGAGAGCTGGAGGTGTTACATTCTTGTCTTGTATAAATGAGGGGTCGGGGGGCGGGGAGTATAAATTCCTGCTCTTAAGTTTCTATTTCCTTGCCTAGCTTTCTTTCCTTCTGCGCAGCTGCGAAGTTTTGTCAAAATATGTCAAGGTCAACGGACAGAGGCCTCATCACCACCTGAAGATGCCCACATGATCATATTCAGAACTTTTCATTGGAAGAGTCTTTTGGACTTTGGGGGGGTGGGAACAATTCCATCCCTTTGTATATGTGATCTGCGTGCCAAATTCCTTAGATTCAGAATTCTACCTGTAGCTTCCACTTTGAATTTCAGTAAAAGAAAAACTTTGCTCAAATCTATGGAGTCTGAGTATTTCTTTCTTGGATTTTGAATGGAGCACAGACTGACAGTCATCCAGGTGGAAAAAGGAGGGAGCTACATATCTAAGTACACTTGGACTGACCATTATGAAAACATCTTGCCTCAACCTCAGCTATATGGGAGGTGGGCAGGGAGAGACAGCTCATGGAGGGAAGGTTGAATTTAGGGATTTGGGCATGTGATTCTCAGTTCTGGCTTTGCGTTGCTGCAATACACTTGACTTGTAATAAAACTATACCTTTCTCAACCAGTGGAGCCAAGGATGGTTTCCATTTAGAGGTTTACATTGTGGCAGGTCTGACGCTGATACCTCCAGGTTTTTATAGGAGGAAGTAGGCTTCTTGTCTATCCAGAAATGCCCTGAGAGGGACAACTTCCAGGTGATAATAATCCACATTTGATTGTTAGAGTAGATCCTTGAATTTGTTGATTCTGTTGGATCTGGATAGAGTTGGGGTTTACCTGACAACTCAGAACTGTCTATGGACAGTCATTGCAGAAGAAAAGATGTCCAGAGCCATGTTTCATCAATGATATTGAATGGACATCATCACCAGCAATATCAACCCCCCAAGGACATGCCTTTACCTGACCAAGTGCATTGCGTTGAGAACTTCCATCTGAAAGGAAGAAGATGATCACGGCCAAGTGTAATCATGAACTTACCAAACTCTTCTAAATATTCCACTGTATGTTGGACAACTAGAGGAACAGGCTGTTGTGTTGCATCCTTGATGATGATATCAAGGGGAGAACCAAAGATTCTTTGAGGTTCTGGTCCAACTTTGTTTTCACCGTGCTTCACTTTTACAGATGACAATGATTGCTGCCAAGAGACATAATTGCGTCAGTTGCTCTTGCACCGTAAATTTTCAAAATTTATATAATGTCTGTGTTATAACAACAGGGTTATGGAACTGAGGTTGTGAGCCTTGAAAATTGTTGGCCATGGATTGATGTAGTGGCAACATTAACCGAAAGTAATTGAAGGGGGTGGGGACATTTGTTGGTTCCACTAACTTGAGCAAAGATGTTATGTGCCTTGGAACCTAACCTTCCCCCAGTCAATTAATATTTTAAATTAAATAACCTTACAGCGTAAGAAGTTTCAAGTTTTACTGCACTTATTCCTGCACCCCATCCTTGGTGTAAAATGCAGATAATTACTTATTCCCTTACATTGATCTGCCTTCTTGCTTGATTTGTATGCATACAATTTAGGACTGTGGACCACATGCAAGCTTGTTGTTAATTATAACAGAAAAACCTTATACTTCAGCAAGCATGCATGTCGGGTGGGATTAAATCAGTCTTCCCTAAGTGTTTCTTGAAAAATAAGATAAATTACATGCCTACAGGATTACAATTGACTAAACAGAGATCCCAAATAAAAGATCTTCCATTGTTTGCTGATGCCAGTTTTGTTGTTTCATAGTTTGTTGCTTAGCTTATTCGTCATCCATGTTTCCAAAACTGCCCAGTTTCTTGACACCTCTTTCCCACTCACCCCCTTTGGAGGGAAACACAATATTTGCCTTGCTCCAGTGACAGTTATTTCACTAAGCCTCCAAGGATTTTGATTCTGAAGGCACCCACTCAAAATAAAAGAAACTTATTGTGCAGACCATCCATTAAGGGTTAGGGAGAAAGTCAGGGTACCTCTGGGAACTTCAGAATAATGGAAGGGACCTCTATACCATTTCAGGCAAGTGGCTTTCCAGTGTCTTCTTTAAAAAGCCCCAGGGATGAAGCCCCTACAACTTAAGAAAGGAAGCTGCTCCACTGGTCAATTGTCCTCATGGTTTGGAAGTTTCTCCTTCATTGCAGGTTGAGGTTATTAAGAAAAGACTGGACAGCCCTATGTCTGGAATGGCGTAGAAGCTTCTGCCTCAGCAGGTGTTGGACTAGAATGGCGTGCATAAGCGCACAATCATGCCTAGCCTCCCTCTCCTATGGTCCCCAATTGTTAGTTCCTATTCCATGTATTTATTCTTATGTTTATTCTTATTTCTATTATATTGTAAGCGTTTGCACCAAGACAAATTCCTCGTGTGTCCAATCACACTTGGCCAATAAAGAATTCTAACTGACAAAATAAAATTAGTAAACAAATAAAATAAATAAATAAATAGAAGATCCCCCTTCAACTCTGTTACTCTGATGTCACCCGATGTATGGTATCTTAACTTTTTCACTAATCCTTAAAGAATTAATTGGTGGACTCTGGACAACACATTTCTTTTTAAATGGAGCGGAGGTCGTCAGAATCTGTTTTTAAAATGCTGCCTTTTGACAGAACGATTTTACGGGGCTCTCGTTCATTTCAGACCCTGAATGTGGATTGAGTGAGAATGACAGGCCAAAGTTCTCTAGAGAGTTTCCATGATTGAAGAGAAACTAGAACTTGATTGTCCCCATTCCTAGTCCAACACTTTGACCGCTCCTCCTTTTTTAACCTCTATAATTCTCTCTTGAGCACCAAGTTATAGAAATGAAAGCCAGTATATATGATTCCGTTATTACAGACATGATTCTGTGCTGGAGCCAATATTACCTTGATGAGCAATATTAAATTGAAGTGAATCCAAACATTTAATTCCATTTAATTCCATTTATTTAATTGTTTCTCAGGCTTTGGAGAGCATCCTTCTGTGAACAGAAATTGCTTTTCTGCATGAAGCAAAACATCTGGAACCAGCCCAATAGATTCTCCTCTCAAGGCTGGGATAGCGAAATAAAAAAAAAAAACTGGTATTCACATTCAAGGGACAATTCCAGGGTTTAAGGTCAAATCTCAGTTGAACATTCGTCATGTGAATTTCCAAGGAAGCCCAAGTAGAACAGACTGTACTGTAATGCAATATCTCTCAAATACTAAAAAAAAAAAAAGGAAAGGAACTGCAGCTGACATGTTCATCATGATTAACTTAAAGTTAGATTTTGATCATGGATAGGAGTTTGACTCTCTGACTGTAGTATGAAAAAAGGGATACAGATTATCATGATGCAGTAAAGTAGAGTAAACCTCATTGCCTTTTAGTAATGATTTGAAATAAATCAAATCCAAATCAATAAGGCGTATTCCTAAGTAAACCTTCTTAAAATCAACGCATGAAAGACAAAAGATTGACAAGAGGGGGGAAAAGGAAGAGAACATTTATAGATAGTATCCAAGCAGGACTGACAAAGACCAACCCTGGGTTTTCTTGAAATAGGTCAGTCACTTGCAGCAACCTTCTGCCCTTAACTACTCAGAAGGTATTTTTGCAAACCCTCAGTTAAGCCCAAGGAGTTACGTTCCACTTACGCAGAGGGAAATGGAGGCCCCTGTCCCCATGTTAGGTCTGGACCAGAAGTTCTCTCAGGCGAGAAGACCCACAGGCCAACCATGGTGTTCCTCTGCCCGTCAGCAGCTCAGCGGGGCTGGGGCTTTGTAGAAATTCCTCCTTCCAGGTAGGCTTGGCAGGTGCTAAAGTAAACAGACAAAGGCAGTCCTCAGCAGCACCAGTTTTCTGCTTAGGACACTCTGTAACTACTGAACCCTTGGACAGAAACTCCCTGGGATGTCAAAGCTAAGGAGGTTGCCATGGCATCCTGCATACACATACACACCAGGAAGCCATGACTTCCGGCATTTCTCTCTGGGCAACAGCAGGCACTGACAGGATTAAGTGGAGTGGCAAACTGGAGAGCCTTGGTGCATAAAAAAGGCAGAAATGACTCCATTGTGGGGACCTTTCCAGAGTCTTCCTTCTGCGAAGAGGCAACCCAAGTTTTTAGATCTATAGTTTGTTAGGGAAAGGGAATAGTTGGAGTCAGAGGAAATCTTCTGGGGCCCAGGACCCGGAATTTGGGGAACGCCAAGTCATCAGGTATATACAGTCCTTCGCAGGAAACAAAAAGTCAGTTTGGAGGCCATGATGGTATGATTTAACCTCTGCCAGTTCTTTGTGTGCGTTGTTTGGGCTTCTTTGGAAATTGATGCTTCGTCTCTGGATGATGGTAACATAACCACAGGTCACACTTGGTTATCAGGCATTATGTGTGCATAAAGCAGAGGTCCCCAAACTTGGCAACTTTAAGACTTGTGGACTTCAACTCCCAGAATTCTCCAGCCAGCACAGAATTCGGGGAGCTGAAGTCCACAAGTCTTAAAGTTGCCAAGTTCGGGGATCCCTGCCTTAAATCCCACCAGCCATGAGACTTGCAGTGAAGGTTCCAAAAGACAGCAGAGGCATCAGGGGTCAACTCCCCCTTGCCTTAATCTCTCCCCTTTGGGTCATCATCAAGGCCACATTCCATCAGTGACAAAACTAGCCTGAAATTACACTCCTAACTGCCTGGATAGCAATAGCAATAGCACTTAGACTTATATACCACTTCACAGAGCTTTCCAGCCCTCTCTAAGCAGTTTACAGAGTCAGCCTATTGGCCCTAACAATCTGGCTCCTCATTTTATCCACCTCGGAAGGATGGAAAGCTGAGTCATCCTTGAGCCTGGTGGGATTCGAACTGCCAAATTGCAGGCAATTGGCTGCAGCAGAAGTAGCTTGCAGTACTGCACTCTGACCACTGCGCCACCGAGGCTCAAATAGGCCAAATATTTACACGTATATTTGTGAATGTATAAAGTGTTTTACTGAGGAGACTTTAAGACAGGCGCACTCAATAACTGCATCCAAAGGGACAATAAAACAGATATATGCAATGATACGCAATAAAGAAAGTGCAAAATAGGATAATAGGTTTAGAACTCGCATCTCCCCAGTCTTGCAAATCAAAGCAAAGGCCAGCGTAGAAAAATCCTGGGGCCTCTTAAGTGCCCTCAGTGAGGCTTGTGAGAACATTGCTGAGCTCCAGGATTTTCTCCGAAGCCATTCTCTCCAGAAGAAGATCATTAGCCGGGCCCAGTTCAGGCCATGGCATTCGTGTCCCAGCCTTTTGGGCAGAATCACCACCCCGAAGGAAGCTTCTGCTGGTAATCATCCATCATTTGACAACTCCAGAACCTGTGGATGTGGAGGAGCTTTTGAGCATTTCACGTGTTGCTCAGGGGTTCTGTGGGTGTGGCTTGGTGGGCGTGGCTTGGTGGGCGTGGCAGGGGAAGGATGTACTGCAAAATCCCCATTCCCTCCCCACTCCACTAACCTGCTTTCCAGCTCCGTTCTCCTGGGCAGGGCAACCAAAGTTGACCTACAGTACTGCATTCTAACCACTACACCACTGAGGCTCTATGGAGTATCACTCCATGGCATGACGCTCCATGGAGAGGACCTCCCTGCCCCTCCCCCCCCCACCCAAGAGCTGCCACAATGTGGTTGTCAGCATTTCAAGGTCTGTAGAACCAGAGACGATCACAAAGCAGAGATGATCATTGGTTGAGCTCTGCAAGAGAGAGAAGAGCCAAAGATCTAACAGGAGCGAAAGTGCCCTTTAACAGGGCTCAACGGGTTTGACTTACATCAGGGGTCTCCAACCTTGGCAACTTTAAGGTGTGTGGACTTCAACTCCCAGAATTCCCCAGCCAGCATGTGCTGGCTGGGGAATTCAGGGAGTTGAAGTCCACACACCTTAAAGTTGCCAAGGTTGGACACCCCTGACTTACATGAATGGACAGCTGGAAGAGAACCAGAAACAAGCAAAGAGTCACGTAAAAGTCTCTCTGTGGTGGACAGTGGAGAAATTTGCACCGTAGGCTTCATTATACGGACAGGTTCAAAAGGAATTGCTGTCCTGGTTATTGTATGCTCCTTGCCTAAAGAAATAGATTTCTTCCTCACCAAACTGCTTTTTTTTTTACACACCTATTCGCATCCATGTTGTCCATGCAATAAGAATTAATTTGACAACAATGAGTATGATCAATATGAATGCCACTGAGTAAGCTACATGAATTTACAATGGAAGCCCCATTTATTTCTGCAGAGGATTCCATAGCTTACCAGCAACCCTACGGTTATTCACAAAGAATCATGGAATCCTAAAGCTGGAAGTGACCTTGAAGGTCATCTAGTCCAGTGGTCATTAACTGGTGGGCCAGGGACCACTGGTGGTCTGCAAGAAAATTTTGGTGGTCCATAGAAAAATGTCCACCCCCCAAAGCAATTAATCCAGGCTGTGTGAGAACACAAGGCTGTGCCACCCACATGGCCCTCCACCCACTGGGCCCCACCCTTCAGCCAAGTGCAAACCTTACCTTGAGTAGAACCATGCGAGCTGGAACTGGAAGGTAAGAGCAACGGCTGGGGAGGGAAATCCGCCCAGGGTGGCTTGCTGACGTTGGTGGGAAAGTCGGTCCCATATTCCAGAGCTGCAGTAGTCACAGGACTGGCCCTTTGGTCATCCCAGAACAGCTCCTCCAGTCCACGGCAGGCCGGTGCACCCGGGAGGAGGAGCAGCTGCTCCGGGATAACCAAAGGACCAGTCCTGTGACTATTGCAGCTCTGGAATACGGGACCGACTTTCCCATCAATGTCAGCAAGCTACCGCCAGTCAAAATTCATATTAGTGGTCCACAGGATTTAAAATTATGAGTTTGGTGGTCCCTGAGGACCAAAAGTTTGCCGACCCCTGTTCTAGTGTGGGGCCCAAGGCAAGAGTCCTTATGCCATCCTGGACAAGGATTTGTATATAGTGCTCCTTCTTCAACCAGCTAGTTGGTTTATTGGAAGCCTGTTTAATGTTAAACGAAATAATAAACCATTTTGGAACAATCTGGTCAGATTTAGACCAAGTCAGATTTCAAGGAAAATTTCAAGATTTCTTTGGAAACATTAGAGATGGATTTGTTTTTCTTCTTCTAATGTAATGGAGCCTCGATGTTCTTAACCAGGAGCTTTGCTACATTGCAATGTTATAAGATCCCTAGGGAAATCTTGTCTTGAATTTGTAAAAATAAAATAAAACCAATATTTCAGTTCTGCAATTGGTGGTTTCTTTAATAAATTGTATTTATTCCTTGGCTTTATAGATTTCAGTTGAATCATTTTAACAGTTCCTAATGCAAGATGCAGTAACCTTTTTTTTCGCCATCCAACATCTTCATTGGTATTAAATGCTACATTCTTGTGCTGTTTATTTCATAGATCATGGAATCTTTTGGCAACTCACCAGATTCCTCAGAGAAAACAGGATCTTCGGTCACTTTCACAACACTCAGGGTGGTGTATTTCCTCCACCACCCCTTACCAAGCGATATTATTAAGATTCCTAAAGAGGGAAGAAGTACTGTGCCAACTTGGACAAAATTAAGTACAAATATTACATGTCAATGAGTATAAAATACATCGGTTGCACCAGAAAATACCTAGCAAAACTGTAGTAATGATACAAGGTGAATGAGAAGAAGAACCTCATTCAGGAGGCTGAATATACCGGTTCTAGATCCCAACGATTTGCACACTTGCCCCGGCTTGCACACTCAGCCTCGTGGGATGCTCGCCAAGAGAAGCTCCATCTCAAGAGCTCAGCTTCACCACACCTTCAAAGTCTCTTGGTCAGTTACAATCCGGCATTGTCACTCCTAGGCACAAGCAGCGTGTGGCTAATGATGGGCAATGGCAAAGCAGAAGGCCTCGGCGTGTTGTTGGAACTTAAGCTGCCACGGCCAGGACTTGATGTTTTGGCTCCAAGGTCCAAGTGTTTGGAAAGAAGTATCAAAAGTGTCTTAAAAACCTTTATAAATAGATGCAAAAGTTACTAAAAGTCTCGGTATAAAAACAGCAGCAACTATTCCCTTTACACTCGGGAGGCAGCTGTGGAGGAATAGGAGTTTGGGCCAACGGTAGGGTTTGTCCCAGGCCAACAGGGAAGCACAGCCACCAGGAGGAGAAGTCCTCCGGAGAGCACACACAGGCCACTGAAGTAGAAAGCCACGTCATAACAAGCAGTCCAGTCATAAAACCAACCTGAAAGAGAACACAAAGAAATGCCAGAATCAGATCCAAACCCTCTTTATCTCCCACCCATCCCTGCCATTAAAGAATATTCCTTCTTCCATAAAAAGGCCACACCAGAGCACAACCAGACCAGGGAAGGCATGATGGCAGTCCTCCAATATTTGAGGGGCTGCCACAGAGAGGAGGAAGGGGTCAAGCTATTTTCCAAAGCACTCCAAGGCCAGACAAGGAATAATGGATGGAAACTGATCAAGGAGAGGTTCAACTTGGAAATAAGGAGGAATTTTCTGACAGCGAGAACCATCCACCCATGGAACAGAAGTTGCCTTTGGACATTGTGGGAGCTTCATCACTGGAGGCTTTCAAGAAGAGACTGGACTCCCATTGGTCAGAAATGATGTAGGGTCTCCTGCTTGGGTTGGGGGTTGGCCTTAGAACTAGACAAGGTCCCCTTCCAACTGTGATTATATGTCAAATTTAGTTGCTCAGGAAACTGCCAGTGAAGGATGCCAGTGTTTTGAACCCAAGTGATTGACAAGCCACAATTGCAGCCAATGGGTCTACCCTTGCCGGGTGTTGTATCACAGAGGTGGAAAGGATTACTGTATGGAACACAAACCAGGATACGAGTTTTTAAGGCTACTGAGAACACACCACTCTGCTTTTCCATTGTAACAGAATAATGCCACAACTCCACTAGCAGGCGGCCATTTTTGAAAGGAAGGAACAGCATCTGGCTGAAATGCTGACTTACCTACGACTGGGGGTCCAAGGCTGTTCCCAAGCCCAGCGAAAAACATCAATATGCCATAGGCGTGGGTCAGTTTCTCGATCCCCACTGTCTGGGTTGTGACATAAGGGAAAATCGACCAGTTTCCCGCCAGGAACCCTAAAACCCCCGAAAGGATTGCCAGAGTGCTGTAGCTCTGGGCAAAGGGGATTAACACCAGGGCTCCCGCCATCAAGATCAACGTCAGGACGTAGAGATACAAAGCGTTGATCCAGTCTACATCCGCCAAGGCGCCCAGGGCCAGCTTCCCCACAGCAGTCATAATGCCGATGATGGAGATCAGAGGGACGACGCTGTCCCCCTCCGTGATATTTGAGCTCCTCGCCACGTCCTCCATGAGCAAGGAAGGAGGGAAGCTGCCAACGTCGAAGAGGAAGATGGCAAGGAAGAGGGCAGAAAAGACTTTGTTTTGAAAAAGGCTCAGGGTGTCCTCCCAGTACTTCAAATACAGGCCCCATTTCTGCTTAGCCAGTTGTTTGCACAGGTAAGTTTGTTCTGCCACTTTCTTCGGGTAGCTGTCTGCCTCTCTTGAGGCGGCCAAGAGCAGCTGGCTGTGAACTGGGAGTCCGTTCGCTTGGTGGTTGCTGAGTGGCCCCTGGTTCTCCCCTTTCCCCTCACTCTGGGCCTTCTCGGGTGTGGTGGCGTGTTCTTCATGGGAGGCCTTCTCTTTTTTGAGATAAAGGAGGTATTGATCCGGAACCTTCTCCGGATCGGGCTTCTGGACCACCGGCAGAGGCCTCATCAGGCTGCCACAAGGTAGGATGTTTAGAGAGAGAGCCCCAGTGATCAGCAGGCAGCCATCCAACCCATACAGTTCAATCAGCTCTTTCTGTAAGGCAGCATAGATGAAAAGGCCAATGCTGGAGCCTGCAAGAAGAGAAGAGCCGGTCAGTAGATGCGTGCTGCCGTCTGCTGTGCCTTGGCTGCCAAGTGAATAAATGTGATGTAAAAATTATGTAAAAAGCTGCAGAGCAAAGCAATAATACCCAAAGCAGAGGTGGGATTCAGCAGATTCTGACCAGTTCTGGAGAACCGGTAGCAGAAAGTTTTGAGTAGTTCGGAGAACTGGCAAATCCCGCCTCTGACTGGCCCCGCCAACCCCATCTCTTCTCTACCTCCCAAGTCCCCGCTGATTGGCTGGGTCTTCTTTGGTTGCCCTGCACAGGAGAACAGAGCTGGAAAGTGGGGTAGGGATAGAAAGGGGATTTTGCAGTATCCTTCCCCTGCCATGCCCACCAGCAGAACCAGTAGTAAAAGTTTTTGAATCTCACCACTGATCAAAACACCAATTTTCCAGAAAGCAATAGCAATTAGACTTATATACTGCTTTGCAGTGCTTTTACAGCCCTCTCTAAGCAGTTTATAGAGTCAATCTATTGCCCCCAATAATCTGGATCCTTATTTTACCGACTTGGGAAGGACGGAAGGCTGAGTCAACCTTGAGCCTGGTGAGATTTGAACTGCCAAATTTCAAGCAGCCAGTAGCCAGCAGAAGTAGCCTGCAGTACTGCACTCTAACCATTGCACTACCGTGGCGCTCTCTCTCTCTCTCTCTCTCCCTCTCCCCCCCCTTCTCTCTCTTCCTCTCTTTAATTACCCTTTCAAGATCTAGCTCATCCAAAGGACCAGCAGCGCCTTCATGATAAAATTATGGAAGTGGAACCTGAAACTGATCAGAAGTAATAGTTAACCGTGATAAATGCAGACTGACTTTGGGCATTTGGAGGATATAATCTCAGTCAACCAAACTACTGCATAAAGTCATTCCAGCCTGAGATCAATATCAGGTAAAAGAACCTACCTGTGGAAATGAGACCCAGTGCAAAGCCTCTACGTTTGTCAAAGTACTGGCACGTGATTGTGATGGTAGCTGTGTACAATAAGCCACATCCAAGTCCTACAGGCATAGAAAAGCATATGATCAGTGCCCCAGAACTCCTGGCTAATATTTCTTTTTTCTTTTTAATATATTTTTTATTGTTTTTCAGTATCAAACACAGTGCGGTTGTTCTGGCATCACTCTACCATACATACAAAGATATTACTAAATCATTAACATTCATATTATTAGTACAATATTCACAATATGGGTCCATTTGTCGTAATTATTTTTGTTCCGACCTTCCCCTCTCTTCTGCAACAATTGATAAAACTTATTCCAAGTATCATAATATTCTGACTCCCCCTTATTTTTCAGTTCTAGAGTTAGTCTATCCAGTTCTGCACAAGCCAGAATTTTTCTTATTCTCTCTCTTTCTGGTGGTATGTTTTCATTCTTCCAATATTGTACATAGACTATTCTCACCGCTGTCAGTTTGTGTATTATTAAATAAGTTATGCCTTTGCTGTGGCTTTCGGTCATTATATTCCTAAAAGGAATAGTTCTGGCTTAAATTGAATATGTTCTCCTGCCATTTGCTCTACCCATGTCTGTTGCCAATATTTCATTGCTTGATTACATGTCCACCACATGTGGAAGTATGTACCTGGTCAATCCTTACACTTCCAGCATTTTGGTGATAAGTTTCTAAACATTTCAGCAAGCCTTGCTGGAGGAAAATGCCACCTGTAGAACATTTTGTATACATTTTCCTTGTATGATGTAGCTAAAGTTAATTGCCTTTTTTTTCCCCTAGAGAATTTGCCGTCTAGCCAATTCAATGTTACGTCTGAAATTTTTGGCCAATGCCACCATCATCTGTTCCTCCAGCTTATAGTCTAATAGGGACTAATATATTTAATTTTCAATGAAAGGACACAGGGAACCATTCTGGAGGGTTCCCTAAACACCTGCACTGTTCACCTGAATATCAGGCAAATTCTGGCGTGGGGTCTTGGGAATTCAGCCACCCACCAGGGAAGATTAGGGTCCAGGTTGAAAATCCCCTTTCTAGAAGATGCCTTTAACTCCTGAGCATTTGATTCTCTTGCTATCTGGTGGGGACAAAGGGGACCCTGTGAATTTCCTTACCAACAATAATTCCATAGGAACAAAACAGAAAGTAGATATTGGGAGCAAAGCTGCTCATCATCAGGCCTCCTGCAACCATGAAGCTACTGAAGATGGTCACTGGCCGTGCACCAAAAGCGGAGACACAGGTGCTGCAGATGGGACCTTCAGCGGGGGACAATCGGGGAGGAGAGAAAAACACGGGCACAATCTTATTTCAAATGTTTAAAAGGAGCCGGTCGAGAGATGGGTTGACCTCTCTTAAATCCAAAAAGAAGATCTCTCCCTCGAGGTAGTTTAATGATTATTGCATCCTTTTTACACCAGGAATGTTCTACCACCAACTAAGCCTCTGAGGACCACAATGGAGCTGTGGTGGAGCTGCACCATGCCAAACTATGCCAAGCCCCCTCCGCTCTGTGTCACAGGTCAGCAAGGATATTGCCCTAAAGGGAATTATCTGGCTAATGCTCAGGTAACTGTGCATATATATAGGATTATCATCTATGGCAGTGGTTGCCAACTGGTGGGCCACGGCCCATTGATGGGCTGCAGAAAAATGTTGGTGGGCTGCAGAAGAAATGGCCCCCGAAAGAAATTAATCTGGGCCGCACAGTTCTCGCGTCTCCCAGCTCTTCGAGGAACCCTGGAGTCAGGTCCCTGAGATGAATGTGCCAACCAGCTCCCACACACAGTAGCGGCGGCAACAACAGTCCCCTCCCCCGGCGCCCACTGTCAGCTCTCCCCATTAATTCTCCAGCTTTGGATTGTTCCCGTCTCTCTCTCTCTCTCTCTCCTTCCCCCTCCCCCCACATGCCCACCTGCAGGTAGGCAGGGAAAGGGACATGGGGCCTTGTGCAGCTCTCAGCTCCTCCAGCCCTCGCTGCCTCTCCCAACATCAAAGCCTTGGAGACGCTGCGGCGTCTCCAAGGCTTAATATAATTTTTTTAAAAAAAATGTTATGCTAAATATATTATCTTTTTTTAAAAAAAAATTCATATTAGTGGTCCGCAGGATTTAAAAGTATGAGTTTGGTGTTGGCTGAGGTCCAAAAGGTTGGCGACCCCTGATCTATGGGCTTAACCAATAAACCCATCACCCAATACACACATGAGCAACTGGTTCCTCCCACTCTCTGCCTGTCAGCAGGTACAAAACCCTCCATATATTTTTCCTTCCCGCCAAGTGTTTAGATAAACTCCCATTTGCACCATCCGATGTCCTGTGTGCCTTCCCAGGGACCAGTCCAACTGAGGACCGCGAGGCTGATTTTCGATTCAGAGGACTGTAGACTTCTTAAACTGAACCAAACCATATGAGGAGATGGCACGATTTAATTTGCAACTCTGCAACAATTTCTGGGGGGGAAGGACAATAATTCCTTCACTTCCAACTGTCCCCCTTCCTCCTTTGTGGTATCTCTACTCTTGCTATCTTTCTCCACCGCTTTGCATGAATTAAAACAGCCAGAATTGACTGTAACAGAAATCAGGAGGTGGAGATTGTCTCAAGGAAACTCAACAGAGAGTTGATGGGAGGATAGACGAAGAGTGAGATCTGGGACCCAGTGACCAGTTTTAAGCCTGTTAGAAGTTTCAGTTTCCAGCCTAATGTATCATTTTAATTTTAAAAAAACTCAAGACCAGTGATGGGATTCAGCCAGTTTGCACCAGTTCAGGAGAACCGGTTGTTAACTTTCTGTTCACCAGTTTGGTGAACTAGTTGTTGGAAGAAATCATTAGGGCAGAGAACCGGCTGTTAAATTATTTGAATCCCACCACTGCTCAAGACCAAAGGTAATCCGTAAAACAGAGAGCCACTAAGTAGGTCTTGTGCATTTCTGTGCCTTTTCATGACTTGGCACCAGGAGCCGACGGCTAAACAAGGTTCACCACTCTTACAACGGCAAACACCTAGAACTGTTCATGGCTTTGATCTGTTCATCATGGATTATGCTTTCCCATGAAAGGATTTTGCAGCAGGGAAATGAGGTGGGGGAGGACACTGAGTGAGTTAGATGGGCGGGAGCACCACCCTAAACTCCCTAGGGCCCATCAGCTTGGGATGGACAAGCAGAAGAAGCTGAAGAAGGGCCACCTTTGTTCTTTGAAGCAATGCTGTCCATGTCTGCTGACTTTGGGGAAAGTGTCTTCAGGTTTCTGCAAAGCCAATTTGTCCAGGAAGGAAGGCGATGTCCATGCATGATGAGGCAGAAGCAGTCCAACAACTGCAACACAGGGGAGCTCCAAGGAAGAACTTTCCCTTGTTAAAAGTGGAGTCCCTTCATCCACCCCTCCTGTCTTGGGTCCTCTTGCCTGAACTTGAGGCTCAGAGGGGTTTAGTTCTGGGAGTTGAAGTCCCCATGACGGAAAGTTGCCATGGTTGGGAAGCCTTGCTCTAGGGCCTCATGACCTTCCCAGGAGAAGCATCTCTTGGGGACCTTAAAACCCCAGCTCCCAGCCTTTCTCTACCAAGTCTACCAAAGAATCTGAAGGATAACAAGAAGCAACGGATGGGAACTAGTCAAGGAGAGAAGCAACCTAGAACTAAGGTGAAATTTCCTGACAGTGAAAACAATTAATCGGTGGGACAGCTTGCTTTCAGAAGTTGTGAGTGCTCCATCACTGGACGTTTTTTAAGACACTGGACAACCGTTTGTCTGAAATGGTACAGGGTTTCTTGCTTGAGCAAGGGTTGGGCTAGAAGACCTTCATGGTCCCTTCCAATTCTGTTATTCGGTTATTCTGTTGAGTGGAGGCAACTTCCTTCCTCTCTCAGCGTTTTACAAGCAACGAAGGCTGATGTTCTTCTGAGAGTCACACTTCTCTCTGCCACTCATGGGGAGGGTCTATTCCCTCTCTTTTTCTTCTCCCTCAACTGTTCTTCCTGCTTTTCTATTCTTCTGTGCTCGAATTTTAAACCTACAGGCTTCCAATACATTCGCGTTTCCACTTTTGAATCTATTTTTACCACAAAGCAGTTACAAAAAGACCAGCAACCATCTCCTTTGCTGTGACTCACACAACTATCCAACAAGCCTTTGTATTTTTTAACACCTTTAAGGTATGCAAAGTCATTGTGATACCCTTATAAAATACACCAAGGTCAAAATAATTATTTTAGATACCAGAGAAGTTATTATCACTGTTAGGAATATAAGTCACCTAACAGGTATTTGGGATGGAAATATATAAACCAGGATAAACATTTTAAAACTGTCTCTTTAAGAGCATGCCAAAAACTGCAATTGGGTGTGGTTACTCAAGCAGCCATAAGATGGAGCCAGAAACCTGGGTTGTTTAGCCTTAGTTTCAGAAGAGTCTCAGTGAAGTGAGTGAGTCTCTATTTCCTTCTGTTGGAAAGTATTGCAGTTCCTCCATTTTTCCTAATTGACTGCTATTTCTGGATTTGATGTAAGTCTGTTACTGAACTGTTTTTGACACTGGACTTCGTTATTGGATTATCCCTGGATGAAAACTGGCTGATTTTACCTGTGAATGACCTTGGACTGCTTGTTTTGGACTTTGCTTAACGTTTCTGGAAGTAAAAACCTACATTTACTGTACAGTGTATCTGTGTGCTGTATATGTGTACTATTCAAACACTACTATCAAATACGTCTCCCTGTATGTACTCATTCTCCTAACGGGGAATTACCTCAACAATCACCTCCAATGGGTATTGTCAAAAATCACCTCTTATCAGCCCTGCCCTGCATTAAGGAAATTTGCATATAGATACAATTCTGCCAGATCGTTTATTCAATCTCTTATTACTCAACTCTGTTCTACAAATAGAGAAGCAATTATTGTTTCTCCTGTAATCTGCATTTGTATATCTCTATTTTTTAGACTGTAAAGTTTTAAAAGCATTTTCCTTCACTGCTTCTCACACATGTATTTAAGCTTGGCTTAAATAAATACATTATCATCATCATCATCACTATAGTTTTTTTTTATAAAACAAAAAAGACAAAGTAGTTTACGATAATTAAAGTAATATTTAAAAGCAATTGAAAACAAAAATCCCATTATTAATCCCTGTGCTCCCCAATTTCCTTACAAATGTCTGTCCTGCAGAATTTTAGAGGACGGTTTTGGAAGTAAAAACAGATTATTTTTTATGAGCCATGTTGGATATTCTTACATTTTATAGTTCTTTGTCCTTCCACTGAATTGAGTCAGGTTAAATGCAGGCATGTTGGAGAGTCAACAGCTTATAAAAACCCAACTCTGCAAATGCTAACTTCTATTTTAATTCTTTTTGAAATTAGTGTAATTTATTCCTCTTGTGGTGAATACACAGAACTGAACTATCTAATTTGCGCAATCCTGGCCTTCAATTTTCCCTACACAAAAGATGCTGTGTGTGCAAATATTACAGTTCTAGAGATTCCCTATTTCTCGCATAGTCTACTCTAATATGTAAAGTTAGAAACTTGCCAAGATACAATAGCTGTTTCTATGATTAGAATGGAAATATATATTTGTGTTATTTTTCAATCCTAACTGCAGGAAAGGGGCTGCAAATTTTAGCCATGGGTGCTTCAGTTATTATGTGGCTCTCAGAAAGTGAAAAACCACAAAATTGTTCCTACTCTTAACTGCCTGCTAAACTGAAATAGAAAACAATTCCCACATAAACCATTGCCAATGTGTTTTCTCGTGCTATAGCATGAACTTGAGTAGTTTATCTGAAGAGACCAGGCTGATGGCGGATATATGATTATTCTTAAATTCCTTTTAATACATTTGCTGGATTGCAGCTGTAAGTCATTTGGCAGTGAAATGCCACTGCAGGAATTGATCTTCTCACTGAAAGAGATGCCAGCTCCTTTTACAGTGGAGTTTTAGTTCTTTAAAGCAAAGGTCTTGTAAATCAGAGGTCTCCAACCTTGGCAACTTTAAGACTTGTAGAATTTTAACTCCCAGAATTCCTCAGCCTGAAGTCCACAGGTCTTGAAGTTGCCAAGGTTGGAGACCCCTGTTCTCGTTTATAGATATTAAAAGCTCCTCTTTGGAAACCTTTCTGCTTATCACTCAGGGAGACAACTGGGAGTGAGCCTGCTCTTTCCCCAGGCCAGGTGTGTCTCTCTCTCCCTCCCTGCTGCCTCTCCCTTGGGCAGGACTTTCTCAGCTGTGCCTTGAGAGCCAGCGAGGATGGTCAGCCTGGTTGCTGGGAATCATTTTGGAGCCCCTTTCACTGGCTTGTTGCTCATTTACATTTTGCATCACTTGGCATCTCACAGGTGCTTTTGGAAAAGGCAAGTGGACTTCCTTGGGTTTGGCTTGAAGACGTTTCACTTCTCATCCAAGAAGGTTCTTTAGTTCCTCGGTTCTTCTCAGAACTGAAGAAGCCTCTTGGATGAGAAGCAAAACGCCTTCAAGCCAAAACAAAGGAAGTCCACTTGCCTTTTGTCAAAGCACCTTTGGGACACCTGTGACCTGGATGCCCGAGAATCTCCATAGACATAAATGGACATCTTAGAAAGAGATTTAGCAGAGGCTGAAGGCCACCAACTTTGGATTTCCCTGGGACACACCGGCATTATAAAACCATTTCGTCTTCTTTTAAGATAGATCCATTTAACCTGAATTAAACTTCCCATATTTTTCAAATGTTCCCTTAAAGGAAACAGCTGGTCCTCTGAGAAGTCAATGCACTTCCTTTGACTCCATCGCTGTTGCTTCTTTACTTCCTCTTTTACTGCTGCTTCTAAAGGTGTTGGAAGGATCCTTCCTCCACCATTCCTGAGGACCAGAGTCCATATTTATTTACTCATCATATGTCATCCAAGCCCCAAGAGACAAACAGCCCAAGAAAGAAGGAAATAAATGAAAAAGAGAAGGGGGAGGGGGAAGAGAGAAAGAAGGTTTATGGGGCAGAGGGTCAAGGAGAGCAGGACTCTTGAAAGAGTCCTTCGCAGGTCTCTTGCGCTTGGTTTTGCCCAACTCCTCTTCTGTCCTCGTCCTTGACTCTGTTTTCTGCTTCCTGTTCCTTCTCCATATATTAGTCTCCGTTTCTTGAGCAGCTGCAGTTATCAGACCTGGTCTCCATAAACCCCGATGACCACCAAATGGTCACTGAAGAGATACAGAAAACTCTTCGGTGTCTCCTCATGGTCATTGGGATCCAGCTCAGGTCCGTCTTTTTGCCTTTTGTCAAAGCACCTTTGGGACATCCGTGACCTGGATGACTGAGAATCTCCATAGACATAAATGGACATCTAGTGCAGACTGTAAGGCACCAACTTGGGATTTCCATAGGACACACCAGCATTATAAAACTATTTCATCTTATTTTAAGATAGATTAAAATAAACATAAGGGTCAGATATTTCTTTCCCTTTTGGCAAGGTAGACTTACTTGCAAGCAGCCCCACTCCACTGGCCAGGGATCCGACCCAGGCGGTCTTTCCTTTCCCTTCTCCAAAGAGGTCCAGCCATTCCACGTAGAGCACCCCAACCGCCAAGGGCGACCCGTAGCACAAGAACTGGGTGAAGAAGGAGCTGAGGACTATCACCCATCCCCAACCGCCATCGGGGGATTCCTGGAACACCATTTTCCAGCGGGATCCGAGGGGTCACGAGCTCTGCAGGGAGAAAGACAAACAAATGGGGGAGGGTGGGGGAAAGGACACCCCCTGACCCAATGCTAGGCATGCCCACTGAAGCCCATCATGAACCTGAGGTCCAGTAGGAGAAGAGGAAGAGGAGGACGCAAGGCCTTGGGAACCCATGCCAAGGCAAACCGCCAGCAATTTCTGATTTCCACCCAACTGCTACCCAAAGCTGCATTCAGCAGGGACGTTTTTCTCTCACGGCCTACTGGCTGGACCCGTGATGGCGAACCTAGAGCACGCATGCCGGAAGTGGCACACAAAGAGCCATCTCTCCACGCAAACCAGCCGTTGCCCATTGCTCTTCCAGGTTCTTCACACACACAGTAGCACCGGAAACCGGAAGCGCAGCTGGTCTTCGCAGCTAGTGGAGGGAATCAATTTTTTTTTTTTACTACCGGTTTTGTGGGCGTGGCTTTGTGGGTGTGGCTTTGTGGGCGTGGCAGGGGAAGGTTACTGCAAAATCCCCATTCCCTCCCCACCCCACTAACCTGCTTTCCAGCTCCGTTCTCCTGTGCAGGGCAACAAAAGAAGACCCAGCTGATCAGCTGGGACTCAACGAGAGGCAGAGAAGAGATGGGGGTGGGGCCAGTCAGAAATGGGATTTGCCGGTTCCCCCCCGAACTACTCAAAATTCCCACTACCGGTTCTCCAGAACTGGTCAGAACCTGCTGAATATACCACCTCTGCTTTAGACACCATGCGTGTTAGAAATCAGAAGACCGGGTGGCTGGAGCAGATGTGTGTGCCAGGAAGGTGAGCTTCCAGTTTCCAGCACTCCTCTGCCGTGCGCCAGGGAGCTGCTCTTTTGGTTTCCGGCACACACGCACACACTCCCGTATTGGCCCTTGTTGCCAAAAAGGTTCGCCATCACTGGGCTACACTATGGTCGGCCCAAGCTACGACTTTGTCAGCCAAGCGGAACAGCCCTAAAGGTGATGCCACAAAAACTGCCTCTTCCTGTCCCTCTCATCCTGAATGAACTCGAAGCTGTGGGGTCACCTGGCCTTGGCAGCTTCCATGCAGGTTGCTGAGCAGGCTTTGGGGGCCTGGGCAGCTCCCTTCCTTGGTTGCCAGTGTGAAGGTTTGAACATCTATTCTAGACCAAGGGCCTCCAACCTTGGCAAGTTTAAGACTTGTGGACTTCAACTCCCAGAATTCCTGAGCTAACATGACTGGAGGACAAGGAGTTCTGGGAGTTGAAGTCCACAAGCCTTAAAGTCGCCAAGGTTGGAGGCCCTTGCCCTGGCGTATTGACTGCTCCTGTGTGCTTTGGCTAATTGGTCCACAAGTCTTCAAGCTGTCGAGTTTGAAGAGCCCTGCTCTAGAAGGACCACCAGCGATGCTTCTTGCAGGTGGGGCCTTTCGTCTGCAGGAGAAAAGTGGCCCTTTGGAGCAGCATCCCTGGGCCAGGGCAAAAGTCACGCTTGCCACCATCTACTCCTTATCCACTCCTTAACCCAAGGAGAGGATCCTATTTACTTCTTTGCGAAATGCTGCGCACTAGAAAAGACGTGAAGCTCCTGAATATTTCTGCAGCTAATTTTGATCCAGGGATGTGTGTTGGCACTGAGATGGGTCACATCCAAGAAGCCTTTGCCCTTCTGACCCCACAGTCTTGTTGCCCTCCCAGACTGGGGCCTTCACAAAGCAGCCAACTAGAAATTAACCGACTTTCCAGGGGACGATGCAAATTCTTGAAACGTTAATGTTAAAAAGTCTGAGCTGCTCTTCCTTAAAGGGAGCTGGGTGCCCTGTCCCATTTGGTGAACCAAATAACATTCCTGGAGAAGGACTTTGGATTACTGCTTACATTAACTTAAAAGGAAGATAAGCTGGCTGCAAGGGAGAAATGAATTGTCCTGCCCCCTCCTGCCCTTAGAGCAACCATTAATGTCCCCATCAAAAAGCTCAGCTCTCTAATTTTCAGCAATCCAAAGCAGGTTCCTTCCAAATTCTCCTCTGTGGCCCAATAACCTGCCTTTCCTGAGTGCTTCTTTCCAGAGAAGTGATACAGGTTGATACGGCTGTTCCCCTAACACCTCCTCAGCCCTGGGGCAAACTTTCTTTCCCAGTACTGCAGCTGCGCATTATATACTGGGATATCTAGGCCGTAATGGGAAGGGAAAGGAGCTCTTCTTGAACATGTAGGGCATCAAGCATGAAGACAGTAAAAATGCTTAAAAGCTGACCTTTTATTTCCTGAAATATTATTTTGCTCCAATTAGCCATAGCACAGAGGAGCAGTCAACATGCTAGGGTAAGGTCTTCAACCTTGATAGCTTTAAGACTTGTGGACTTCAACTCCCAGAATTCCTCCTCCAGTCATGTTAGCTCAGGAATTCTGGGAGTTGAAGTCCACAAGCCTTAAAGTAGCCAAGGTTGGGAGTCCCTTGAACTAGAAGACGCGTAGTCCCCAACTTGCAACGGTTTTAAAGTTACCAAGGTTGGAGATCCCTGCGCTAGGACACATCAACAAGTCAGAATGTTTTTCTCCTTCTACCCACACATGGGGGAAAGGGCCCAGAACACAAGAGATGGCCTCACCACCCTATATTCGGACCTGCTTTCTCCTTGGCTTGTTCCACTGAAACATCTTGGCCCAGAAGTGCACAAATGAATCCTAAAAGATTCCTGAGGAACATCAGGAGGGCTGAGACAGTTCTTCGGAAGACCCAAAACGGCCCTGGGGGTCCACCTGCAGCTGTTCCCAGGGTGGTGCGGCTGCCTCTGCAGCTGCAGTGGGATCCCAAAGACGACAGGTTTGGCTTAAGTTGCCCTGGAATGCATTTGAATAAAATAGAGCGGGTCTTCTAGTCCAACCCCCGATCAAGCAGGAGAACCTATACCACCTCAGACAAGTGGCTGTCCAGTTTCTTCCTCCAGCGATGGAACATCCACAACTTCTAGTGGCAAGCAGTTCCACTGGTGAATCGTCCTCACTGTGAGGAAGTTTCTCCTTAATTCCAGGTTGCTTCTCTCCATTGTTTCTTGTCCTGCTTTCTGGGGCTTTGGAGAATAATTTGACCCCCTCTTTTTTTTGTGTGTGGCAGCCCCTCAAATACTGGAAGACTGCTATCATGTCACCCCTAATTCTTTTTTTTATTATTTTTTTTAGACTACCCAAACTCAAACCCTGCAGCCGTTCTTCATACGGTTTAGTCTTCCTTGGCCTTTGATCATGTTAGTTGATCTTCTCTGAACTTTTTCCAAAGTCTCAACCTCTTTTGGAGCTGCCCAACCAAGAAGAGGCATTTGGGTGAAGGACAGCCTGCTCATCAAGCCCTCCCTGTGACAATTGCCTCAAGCCACCCCGAGTCTACTTCATCTCACAGATGAACACAACAGCTGCCTTCCGCCCCAAACAGTCTTGTTTCCATCTCCTGTCATATAGAGAGCAGTAGTTGTGACTCAGGGTTGAACTGCTGTGCTTTCGGGTCGTTCAAGCTTTTTTTTTTAAATTTCCTGCAGATGTTTTGTTGCCGGGTTAGATAACACCATTCTTAAAAGTTTATATTGCAGATTTAAGGCTCTGAGCCGTCCGCTTCCCCATGTCCTCAAGTTGACCAATGCTTCCTTGTTGACCAAGGGAACATTTTGTTTGTGCATTTGATAGAGCAAAGAATTTGTTTTCAGGATAGCATCACTGCAACCCTTCCCTCCTCTGGGTGAACGTGACCCACCCCACTCGATGCTTCCTGCCTGATTATCTACTCAAGCTCTCCGTCAGGCTTATGTTCAACACATCAGTGGAGTTCCTTCTGATCCAACATTTCTTCAACACAATGGTTGCATCCTAAGGCTTTCCTTGTCTCTCTTTTCTTTTTTTTTCTTTTCTTTCCTCTTTCTTTTCTTCTTCTCTTTTTTTCTTTTCTTTCTTCTCCCCTCCCCCCCCTCCCCCCAAGACTGCTGTCAAGATAAAAGAGCATCCTGCGCCTGATAAGTATGGTCTCCTTCAGACTCTTGGTAACTGTAAGAATGTCACTGTTTTGCCACAGATAATTCTATACTTCCAACTTACAAACTTTTGTCGGTTTGTATGTCAGTTTGTCCGTTTCCAAGCTTCTTAAAGACTCGAACAGGATACTTCGAGTCTCTAAGAAGCCTGGGAACTGGGAGAAGCTTGGAAGAAGCTTGGAGACTGAAATCCAAACCTTTTGCTCCCTTGTTCTGGGGGTGTTTGCCCTGTGGAAGAGGACGCTGCTTGGCCCCCCACCCTCCCCAGATATGAGCCACCAGGGTTCGGGGTTCCCCACTTCTCAAGGCAGGGACCTTGAATGCAACCCATGCCAAGGCTTCAGTGAGGTTTGCTCTTGAGATGATTTTCACCAGCCTCCCCTTATGCTAAGCCCGATTAATTGGCTTCCATGCTGTTGCTTGTGGCTTTAGTCCTGGGGGGCTGGGGGTGTTTCTACTGAAAGTATTCCAGCACCTAAACTGGGAAGGATACACCTTAAACACGATAGACCCCCCCTCTCATCCTCCACCACCCCCCAAAAAAAACACCCTGCTTGGAGATTACTGCCTTGTTGGGGGATCTCTGCCCCGAAGCGCAGGCTGTCAGGACCAGAGGCGAAGGCTCCCTCGTGACGGGCCCTGCTGATGTTTCCCCTTGAGTGTGAAACCACAAAACAGGCTGCCCCAAACCACAAGGACTGGTTCGCGTCACAGGCCGAGTTTCACACTAGCAAACAAGATGTGGGGTTTGGCGTCTTTCTTGGAGCGCGAACTCTCCGCCCGGCCGCCGGTTGAGCAGACGCACCGAGGAGAGGTGAGGCCGGTAAGGTCTTCCCCCTTCGCCCTCCAGGATCCTTGCCGAGGGTGTGCGTGTGCGTGTGCGTGTGCGTGTGCGTGTGCGTGTGTGTGTGTGTGTGTGTGTGAGATGGGCTAAGAGGCAGCCAGCGCGGGTAGAAAAAGGAGCTTCGGAGAAGGACGAGAAGAAGCGTCTTCTCCAGAGTTTGGGACGGCCCGCAGAGCAAGCTTCAGGCTTTGACACACACGCACACACACGCACACGCACACACGGCAGGACCCCAACCTGAAGCGTGTTTACCCAGAACCGAGCCTCCCTGGAGCCCAGCAGCAGCGGCGGCGGCTGTCAAGTCCGTCTTCCCGCCTCCTGGGCCAATGCCTCGGACTACAAAGCTCACACTCCCCTGCCCTGCGGCCACGGTCCGCACGTCTCAAGCCGGGAAGGCGCCCGCCTCCCTCCGCCCCGTTCAACGGCGAGCCCTTTGCCCTTTGCAGCAGGCCGGGTCTCTTGGCAACTCCCGAGGTCCGCGGGAAAGCTGCGCCTCGCTCTCCATCCCTCTCCGGCTGCCTCGGCTTCCCGGCGGCAGAGACGGGGAAGCGGGGTTAGCTCGCCCCCTTCCCTCCCTCCCCTTCCCTTCCCTCCCCTCCCCTCCGCTTCTCTCCCTCCTTCCCTTTACCTGCCTGGCCGCGCTCGCCGGGCGCCCGACCCGCCTGGTGCGCCCTGCCTGGCCCAGCCCTCCGGCCTTGGGGAGCCTGGCTGGCCACTGTCCGCGGGGCTCCCTTCCTGCCGCTTCGCTGCAGCCGAGGAGCCGCCAGCCGGCCGGCGGCAGGCAGGCAGGCAGCCGGTCCAAACCGGTTGGAACCGACGACAGGGCGGCGAGGCGCTTTCGGGAGAGGAAGGCGGCGGCATCGCGGAGGCTCGAGCTGCGCTGCTCCGCCCGCCCGCTCGCTCGCTCGCCGTCCGCCAGGAAGGGGTTTCCCCCGGCCCAGGGCCGGATCCTTCGCCCGCCTGCCTCGCCGGGATCCGCCTTGCGCTGTAGCCCTGCGCGCTGGAGAGCTCCGGGGCCTGGCCGCGCATCCCTGGCGCCATCCTTCGCGCCCGGCAGCTCCTTTGGCTTGGCGGGCCAAGGCCGGTGCCCGACCCGCTCCCTCCTTTTCAGTTGGGGTGGGGGGATCCTATGAGAGGAGCCCCTTGGGGAGATTGAGAAGGCCGGCTGTAAGGAGCGACCCTCTCGCCCTTGAGTTTCCCCAGGGCTGAGCAAGGGAGCGATCCCAACTGCTGGCCCCTCTTCAAAGCCTTCTGTATATGGGCAGAGATTGGGCAAAATCTGAAGAAATGGCTTTCTGGGAAGCAGAATTCCTCCCTTCCGCTCCACCTTCCCTTCCCTGCCTCTAGTTCCTTCTTTTTCCCCATCCCTTCTTCTTACCTGGAGACCTTTACCGCTAAGGTGAGGTTGGACTCAGCGACCGGGCATTATTCGGGCTCGTATGATGCTCCATTCAAGAGTTCTGTCTGAAAACCATGTCTGGCAAAAAGACGGACCTGAGCTAGATCCCAATGACCATGAGGAGACACCGAAGAGTTTTCTGTATCTCTTCAGTGACCATTTGGTGGTCATCGGGGTTTATGGAGACCAGGTCTGATAACTGCAGCTGCTCAAGAAACGGAGACTAATATATGGAGAAGGAACAGGAAGCAGAAAACAGAGTCAAGGACGAGGACAGAAGAGGAGTTGGGCAAAACCAAGCGCAAGAGACCTGCAAAGGACTCTTTTAAGAGTCATGCTCACCCTCCTTGACCCTCTGCCCCATAAACCTTCTTTCTCTCTTCCCCCTCCCCCTCCTCTTTTTCAATTATTTCCTTCTTTCATTGGGCTGTTTGTCTCTTGGGGCTTGGATGACATATGATGAGTAAATAAATATGGACTCTGGTCCTCAGGAATGGTGGAGGAAGGATCCTTCCAACACCTTTAGAAGCAGCAGTAAAAGAGGAAGTAAAGAAGCAACAGCGATGGAGTCAAAGGAAGTGCATTGACTTCTCAGAGGACTAGCTGTTTCCTTTAAGGGAACATTTGAAAAATATGGGAAGTTTAATTCAGGTTAAATGGATCTATCTTAAAAGAAGACGAAATGGTTTTATAATGCTGGTGTGTCCTAGGGAAATCCAAAGTTGGTGTCCTTCAGCGTCTGCTAAATGTCTTTCTAAGATGTCCATTTATGTCTCTGGGGATTCTCAGGCATCCAGGTCACAGGTGTCCCAAAGGTGCTTTGACAAAAGGCAAGTGGACTTCCTTTGTTTTGGCTTGAAGGCGTTTTGCTTCTCATCCAAGAGGCTTCTTCAGTTCTGAGAAGAACCGAGGAACTAAAGAACCTTCTTGGATGAGAAGCGAAACGTCTTCAAGCCAAATCAAAGGAAGTCCACTTGCCTCTTGCAAAAGCACCTGTGAGATGCCAAGTGATGCAAAACGTAAATGAGCAACAAGCCAGTAAAAGGGGCTCCAAAATGACTCCCAGCAACCAGGCTGACCATCCTCACTGGCTCTCAAGGCACAGCTGAGAAAGTCCTGCCCAAGGGAGAGGCAGCAGGGAGGGAGAGAGAGACACACCTGGCCTGGGGAAAGAGCAGGCTCACTCCCGGTTGTCTCCCTGAGTGATAAGCGGAAAGGTTTTCAAAGAGGAGCTTTTAATATCTATAAACGAGAACAGCGGTCTCCAATCTTGGCAACTTCAAGACCTGTGGACTTCAGGCTGAGGAATTCTGGGAGTTAAAATTCTACAAGTCTTAAAGTTGCCAAGGTTGGAGACCTGTGAACTAGAAGACATGTAGTCCTCAACTTGCAACAATTCATTTAATGACCAAAGTTACTGAAAAAAAGTGACTTATGGCCATTTTTCACCCTTAAGACCAAGGCTCTTCAAACTTGGCAACTTTCAGACTTGTGGACTTCAACTCCCAGAATCCCTGAGCTAGCATGACTGGAGGAGGAATTCTGGAAGTTGAAGTCCACAAGTCTTAAAAGCTGTCAAGTTTGAAGACCGCGGTTTTAAGAGAACATGGCCCAATTTAAATTTAGTGGCATTTTGGATTCTGTGCCCCAAAATTTACCTTTCTTGAATTAGGTCTGTGCAGGAAGCTGGATTTCTAGCTCCAGCAGGAGAATAAAGTTAGTATCCCCTTGACTGTGTGTGTTAGTCAGGGGGGAAAAAATTTCTTAATCCTAATTAAACATCCTCTTTCAAAATACCTTCCATTCTTTCCCTGAATTCTCAAAAATCAGTCCAGCAATGTCCTTTGTCCTCTGCCCGTGGCTGTAAGAAAGCATCTCTGGGTTTGTTTTTCTTGCCAGAAAAATAAAACAAACACACACACACACACACACAACTTACTTTTGGATAACCCTGACATTGTAGGGTGTACTCTCTCTCTCTCTCTCTCTGTGTATGTATGTATATATGTACGTCTGTATGTATGTATGTATACAGTCCACCCCACAATGTCAGGGTTATCCAAAAGACCATATATATATATATAGTGGACTCTGTGTGTTTATGTGTGTGTGTGTATGTTTATATAAGTGTGTGTATGTATGTATGTATGTATGTATGTATGTATGTATGTATGTATGTATGTATGTATGTATGCAGTCCACCCCCACAATGTCAGGGTTATCCAAAAAAGACACTTGCCACAATTCCAGGGCGAGTTAGGGGCCGTCCGGCTGATCTCTAAAGGGAGGCCTGGAGGATGGATCTGTCACTTCTGAAATGAGGGGAGCTGCTGGAACAGAAACCCCCCTCCCTGTGTCTTGAGCCCCCTGAAAACATCTGCCACAGCCCTCTAAAAATCAGCACCAGATGGTCCACAGGCCTGGCTGAGTTGAAAGCAAACCAAAACAAAAAGGGTTTTAGTTGCTTAGATCAGGGGTCTCCAACCTTGGCAACTTGAAGCCTGGAGGACTTCAACTCCCAGAATTCTGAGAGTTGAAGTCCTCCAGGCTTAAAGTTGCCAAGGTTGGAGACCCCTGGCTTGGATGGAGTCAACCAGAACAGCTGCAGGCAACAGGGCTGAGTTCAAGCTCTCTTTTGGACGCAGGGGGTATAGAGAGCAGGCTATTGTTCTCCTTGGGGTGAGGTGCTTGGTCCTTTGCACACTCACAGGGAGGAGGGTTTGTAAGCAGCAAATGGGAGCCACCTGCTCTTCCTCCCAACAGCTGGCTTGTGTTGGGTCGTCGTCTTCTTCGATTGAACATCTCCACCCACCTATCCCTGCCGGCAAAACTCGGCTGGCCAGCACAGCTGAGTGTCTTCCCTCACTTCCTCCTCTTCCTGTTGATAAACACCACTGAGGATCTGGAGGTGCAGAATGTCAGCCAGAGAAATCTGCAAGCGGCTTCATGCTGGCGTTTGGCTGCTTTCCAGACACACAAGAGACGGAAATACAAATGCAGACGGTCTCTCTCTCTCTCCCTCTCCCTCTCTCTCTCTCTCTCTCTCTCACACACACACACACCCCTTGTTTTTTGTTTTGTTTTGAAGCTGGATCATCTGGGACTGAGGTCAGCTGAGTTGAGCTGGAGCCTGCAAGAGATCCAGAGGCCACTCCAACAAGAGGCAGCGGCAGCATTCCCACCTCCTGGTGGAATCTCTTCAACCCACATGCAGGGTGTATCAAGGGAGAAGAGTGGGGCAGGACTATCCCCAACCCCCACCCCGGGCTGTGAGTCCTTCCTGGGCTGTCTGCCCAGAAGGGGGTCTTTATTAAGGTCCAGTTGATAGGCAGTTCTGAGTGGCTGCCCTCCGCCAGTTGGAATGGGGTGGGATTTTGAATGCCTCCTGCTACAGCCACACTGGCCCCATTTTTGAAGCAGATTTTTGTCTTTGCTGGTTTCTCTCCCCGCAGCGAAACCCCTCTGGTTCATTTTCTGAGAAAGATCCTAAGTAGCCAACCGGCACCAAGGATCTACAGGCTGAGGCTCAGTTTAAGACTTTGTGGACTTCAACTCCCAGAATTCCTGAGCTAACATGACCGGAGGAGGAATGCTGGGAGTTGGAAGTCCACAAGTCTTAAAGCTGTCAGGTTTGGAGACCCCTGACCTACCCTCTTTTCCATATTCTTTCTTTCCAAGGACCCCGGGACGTGGAAGAGAGTAAAACCATCAGAAAAAGGGAGGAGAACCTCAGGTGAACTTTTGATTTTCCTCAGTATTGGTTCACAAGCTGCTTTTTAGCACCTCTGGAGATTCAGTTCAGTCGCTCTGAAGCAGCTACTCACCCCGTCTCCAATTTTGTCTGGTGAGACACCCTGGGTCACCTTTTCCAACTGAAAATCCACCCTCCACGCACATTTGCAAAGGGCCGTCAAAAGGATATTTGAACTAACGCTTTTTAATAAACATTGCATCCAGGAAAGCTTTCTTGAGCTTAATTGGGAAGTCCTTAATTACACTACAAGAATTAAGGATTAAGTTAGGCCACCGTTAACCAAAAACAAACCCTCAGTTCTAGGTAAGGTTATTAGTATTTAGGTATTTAGGTTATACCAGGGCGTGGGAACTTTTCGCACCGTAGGCTTTTTAAGCGAGCTGACATTTTAAAAGAGCGCCGTTTCCAAAACAGGCACTTGGAAAAGAACCCAAGCGAAATGCATCTGATTTCAACAAAGCTGCATGACAATCAGCGTAACAGTCTCAGTATAAACAGGAGGAGGTGCATCCTCTTAAATGTTTGGAGGAGACAAAGTCTCTTTTGGGAGGAGAAACCCAAATGTAAATATCACAACACGTCTTACATGGGGTTCCTCTTGGAGAAGCCGCAATGATTGCAAATGCAGCTCCTGGTTTGCTAATTCCGTGATGTCTTAAGCAAGGATTGGGGGGGGGGGAAGCCAGGTTTGCACCCCCACCCTTAATGATCTCAAAAAAATAAAAAAAACCTTGAGGGGAGGAATGGTGGTAAAGGAGGAGCCCACAACTGAATCAGAGGCAGAGAAAGACATTTAGGAAGGGCCCGCCCTCATGGATCAGGCTGCAAATGAGACATTGGGAGATTTGTACCTTCAGAACTTGGCAAGATTCTGCTAATTAATGTAGCTTTACAATAAAGTAGAATTAGCTCACCTTGTTGTGTTTCCTGCCGGGTCTTCTGGGGAGGCTGGCAGGACTCCCTCCCAAAAACATAGCTTCTGCTTGAACATCTTCTCAGGGTCGCTGGTTCCACCCTCCAACTGTTGGTACCATTCCCCGTGGGGTCTGGCTGGAGCCTGCTTTGCCGTACCTGGATTCTTTTGTTCTTCTGTGTCCTGCACTCAAAAAGAGTGCGAGAGAACCACCCGTCTGGGCCTTCTCCTGGCAGGCAAGGCCTGCGCTCAGCCTGACTTCCGCTCAGCTGTATCCATCGCTCTTCATAAGGCTTCACGGCCAACGCCTTCCTGAACCTGTTCCAGTTTGGCTGACTCTCCTTAAACCACCCTCTCTAGAATTGGAGATTTGGGGTGCCGGGGGGGGGGCGGGCAGGCAGGCTTGACTAACACAGGATAAAATGCAGTGATGGCTTCTTGTGTTTTGGAAATTGCACTTCCAATCCCAAAGCCTACAACTGCGTGTGCTTTTCTGCAACCACACCACCAAGCCGGCTGACACTTTGCCATCACGTCCCACTGCAAGACCTTTTTCACAAGGACTGTTGACTGTTGCTAAAAATCAGGTTATTTGCTGCCCTACACCTGCGCATATAATTTTGGCATTCCAGCTAAATAACTTTTCACGTGTTTTGACTTAAAAAAAAAATCAATTATGTACATTCACTTCTTTAACACGGTCAGTTCAAATTCCATTTATCTGAGGGAGTATCAGCCATCCTACCTGGTTTAGTGTTACCTGTAAATCTGGCAAGTTTCTTCCTTATTGAGAGGAAATATGGATGAATAAAGGATATGAGACGGATCCTCGGGAAAACAGCCCCAATATCCTTCTCCAAGGGTGCATCAATGAACACTTTGAGTCTTTTCTGGAGCCTTTCATGCATCCACTTACTGTAATTGTCAGGCCTTGCAATCCACATAATCTTAAATTGTTCATCAGAATAATTGTGAGATACTTTTATCAGGCGCTTTCTTAAAGTCAAACTATATTAAGGTTATGGGATTCTCATACCTGACGAAGGAAGTTACCCAGTCAATGATGGTCTTATCAGCAGACTGATCCTGGTTTGTATTTCATGCCAGGATACTCATTACTTAAGTATTAAAAGTGAGCTAATTAACTCTCTAGTACATAGGTCCTCATCCCCCAATCTGCAGACCAGTACCAGTCCGCAGCCGGTTGGGAACCAGGAAGCGCAAGTGGCAGTCGAGTGTGTGAAGCGCCATTTGCACACACACGGGGTTAGGTTGTGCGTGTGAAACCATCCTGTCCCTCCTCCCCCGCCACTACCTCTGCCACTCCACCGAATCAGAAAGGTTGGGGAACGCGGTTCTAGTAGACTTCTTTCCAAACTCTCGGGAAAAGTAAGGAAAGCGTGGTTTAGGCCGGGGGTCTCCAACATTGGCAACTTTTAAGACTTGTGGACTTCAACTCCCAGAATTCTCCAGCCAGCACAGAATTCGGGGAGTTGTAGTCCACAAGCCTTAACGTTGCCAAGTTTGAGGCCCTCTGATTTAGTAGGACACAATCCGATGTTGGCTTCTTTAAGCTAGGCTTCTTCAAACAATGCGCCACTTAAATGGCATTTTGTGGCTTAAAAGTTCTAAAAGTTGAGAGACAATAGGAGAACAAAAGGAGCCACTGTCTGAGCAGTTCAGAAGAAGGTTATGGGGTTTCCATGACCATTACAGAAAAGTAATTATGTCTTTCTGCCGCTTTTGGTGCCAAGTGCCTTTCCCTCCGCAAGCCAAGATAAACAACCCTTTTTCTACCTCAGCGGCTTGAAAACAGGCAGTGCCAGTTTAGCCCAAGAGAACAGAGGCTTTTGAACTGCACCTAGGAAATCAGAACTGTGTCCCAGGAGCTGATAGAGCCGCTCTAGGCATTTTCTCCATGAAAGAAAACTCAGGTAAACCCAATTGAAGGGGTGGTGGGGTTAGGAAAGATATCTTTAACAAAATAATCAAAGAAAAAAAATCATAGCTGGGCTATTTTACAGGAGGGAAGCTTCCAAATCTGGTTTGGCCAAACAAAAGGCAACCAAGCCAAGCCTTGCAGCTTCTTGGAAAGCGCCGAGATGCAGCACCCAAGGAAGGAATGGCTCATCCCCCCCTGTCCCAAGATCAACCTATTTGGGTTATGTTTAAATGAAGGCTTTGGCTCTTCAGTTGCACGACTGAAACAGCCCCTGCCCCTCTCCAAGGACGGAGACCTCCCAGCGCCACAACTGAGGCGGTGATGGGCGCAGGATAACTCCACGGATGCAGGTTCACTAGCTCTGCTGAAGGCAGGTCACCACGCACAGCTCTGGGACTCCAAAGAAAGGGGTGTGCAGCTGGGCGATCGCAGGGAGAGCCCCGAGCTAAGATTCTGCCCCCAAATCCCACTCCTGGCTGGCCCCGCCCATCCTACCCCTCCCAGGAGTCCCCACGAGGCCTGTTTGGGATGCAGGTATGTGCAGGGTGCGCACGGAGGATCGGGGAAGGCAAAAAACGGGCCTCCCCGAAGTTCGGGAAGGCTGGAAATGGGCCTGTTTCTGGCTTTCAGAGAGCCTCCGGAGCCTGGGGAGGCCGTTTTCTCCCTCCCAGAGGCTCGAAAAAAGCCTCGGGAGTCCGGGAAGGGCAAAAAAAAAACCCTCCCATGGTTCAGGAGGCCAACTAGGACACACCCACCATGGACAGCCCACCCAGCAACTAGGCAGGGAACCCTTTGCTAAAATTTTTGGACCCCACCCGTGTGTGTGTGTGTGCGTGTGTGCGCGCGCGTGCGCGTGGTTTTTTTTTTCCCCAAATGTTGAGAGCGGGGAAGTCTTGGAGAGGATGACAGAGTGAAACAGAGAAGGCACAAACGCTAATGGTTGTGTGTCTAAGATAGATACGGACTTTGCGCAAGATTTTAAACCACAGAACGACCCTCTGCAAACAATACACAGCTCCAATGAATTTTCTCCAAATGTTTTTTCCATGCAATCTAATTCTCCTGTTATAAAAAAACCAGCATGCAAGATACTCTGATGGTTTTCATTATACAGTAGCAGGAATCGCATGCTTGGGGCAGATTGGTGACCATGTTAAAAAGGCAATGGTTTGTGACTGCAGCTTTAAAGAGGAACTTTAGTGCTACCTGACACCTGTTCTTGACACTCCTGTGGCACTGGAGACAAGCCTTCCCTTTAGTCTGTTTTCAGCAGCCCAATGAATGGATGTCTCTTGTCCAAACCTTAACACCGCATGGGGGAAAACTGTTCGATTGGACCACGATATCTCCAGCCTGCCAGGATCTCCTTTCTCTTTGCAGGTGGCCATGCAGAAACCCGGGAGGACTAAGCCAGGCTCACCTGTGTCCAAGGGCTCATCT
Source organism: Pseudonaja textilis (assembly GCF_049901715.1). Classification (NCBI taxonomy): domain Eukaryota; kingdom Metazoa; phylum Chordata; class Lepidosauria; order Squamata; family Elapidae; genus Pseudonaja; species Pseudonaja textilis. Next base: position 12,715,856 of record NC_141993.1, read on the forward strand.
GCCAGCCCACCAGCAGGCCCCTAATTCTCCCCGCCAGCCAAAGCAGCTAAAATAACCAACCAGCCAACCAAAGCTGAAGTCTAGCCTTACCTCTGAGCCAAGATGCCTGGCTCTCTGCTCTCACATTTACACACCACGCACTGACTCCCTCTGATCCTTCCACTGTATGTCAAACACTGTGCAAATTCACCCCAGTCTGGCTCCTTAAAGTGACCCCCCAAAATACCTTTAATGCAAGCATCTGCTTCTAAAAGCCAAAAAAACAGAAACGTTGAAGCATTGCAATTTGGTTAAGATGTTGGGCTTGTCCGCTGGAAAGTCAACAGCCCTGATTCGAGTCCTGACGGGGTGAGGTCACCCTGTTACTCACCCCAGCTCCCGCCATTCTAGCCTCTTGAAAGCATGCAGGCGCGAGCAGATGAACAGGTACCAAGGTAACAGCTTCACGCTGGCCACAGGATGACAGAAGCATCTCTCAGGAGACGCAAGGCTCCGTCGGCTGAGAATTGGAGATGAAGCACCTCCCCTTAGAGTCGGTCACGACTAGGCGGGGGAAAACTCGTTTCAACCTGTGCTTAAGACTCTCAAACAAAAATTAAGACGCAGCAGAAGGGCTCAACGAATTCAAAGGGACTATGCCTCCCATGCCTCTAGTTTCCATTTCATAAAGAAAAACATGAAACTGTGTACAAACGTTGCCGGTCCGTTTTTTGAAGCCTAGACTTCAATAGTATGGTTAAGCACCTGAGTAAGGGGCGTTTAAAAGTTAGCAAGTAGGAACCGCAAGAAAAGGAGGAGCGGGGCAGAAAAAAAGAGACTTCGTTCCACTGCAAAGTGAAACAAACCATTTATTTGTGCTAAATGAATTGAAAGAATGTATTCCAGAATACATTTCTTTATACATTGTACCGGCTTATGCTGCTAAATACGCATTTGCTATTGTCAGCTAACTTTCTCTTGATCCTTTTTCTACCAAGCAATACGACACTTTTGGCTGTTTAACCATATGCTGCTATAAATGAGCACCTCCCATCTGCTTTATTTATTTATTTTCTTCCAAAAAGGCTAAACATCGCGGTTTAAACTTTTGGAGAGGAAGGGCCACACCGTAAAAATATTTTAAACAAGGGGGAAATCAGGCTTTTTTGTTGTTTGGGGTTTTTCTTTCTTTTTTTTTTTTTGTTTTTCATAAAAACTGCTTCCCTACAGCAGAAAATCAGAGAACAGCTGTAGACGGCCCCGAGCGTTATAATGAAGCAGCAGGATGGGTTTTACAAGGGAAGAAGGGAGAGAGGGAGGGGAAGGAAGGAAGGAAGGAAGGAAGGGAGAGAGGAAGGAAGGAAGGAAGGAAGGAAGGAAGGAAGGAAGGAAGGAAGGAAGGAAGGAAGGAAGGAAGGAAATGGGAAGAAGAAGGGAGGGAGGAAAGGAAGGAAAGGAAGGAAGAGGAGGGAGGAAAGGAAGGAAGAAGGGAGGGAGGAAAGGAAGGAAGAGGAGGGTGGGAGGAAAGGAAGGAAGAAGGGGGAGGAAATGGGAAGAAGGAGGGAAGGCGGGAGGAAAGGAAGAGGAGGGGGGAGAGAGAAAAGAAGAAGGGAGGAAATGGGAAGAAGAGGAAGAAGGGAGGGAGGGAGGAAGGCAGATCCATACGTCTTACAGGGTCTGGCATTTCAGACAGTACCAATACACTGGATAAATGGGGAGTGGGGGGGGTGGCTTGCGCATGTATGCTTTACTTGAGCCTGGAAGTTAAGGGACACAATTCGAGAGGTGAGGTGTCGGGCTTTCACTTTCGCACTAAAAGCTGTACTGAAATGTAGGGCTGATTTGCTGCATACGCTGGAAACACACCGCCAATACCTGGGAGCCTGCAGTGTACAGCCCATATGCCTCCCGTCGCAGAAGGCCAGATGTTGTGAAGAACCGGAGAGAACCATCCAGTCTCAGAAAGGAGGAAGCGGGGAAGGGCAGGGAGGGAGGGAGCAGGTTTAAAGGAGAGGCTGTACGGGGGAGGCCGCAATACCCAACGCAGGCGCTGGTGTGCCAGCCGCGGCAGGCGCGTACATGGATGTTCCCGTATCAACACTGATGGGTTTGGGTTGGCTTGCTTCACGCGGAGGTGGCAGATCTCACCCCGATGGCTGCGTTTTGGAGAAAGAGAGAGAGGGCGCTTCTCACGCAGACGGGGGAGGGACCTCCCCCCCCCCAGGGAGGTGGGCGGTGCTCAGCCGCCGCCGCCGCCCACCTCCTTCCCTGGAAGGAAGCGCCTCGGATGCGGGTTCACGCGCTAACGCCAGAGGAGGTCCTTGGGCAAACTGGTACAACACAATGAAACGGTGGAAGCCTCGACAACTTCAGTGCAAGTCAGTCAACTCTACATTGACCATGGTAAGCCTTTGGCTTGTAGTAAACTGCTCCGGGGGATGAGAGTCCAACTCTGAAGGCAGGATCGCTGGCCGGGGCACTAGGGCTGAGGGGAGGGCTGGAAAGGAGCCGGCTGAGGAGGGGGAGGGGGAGGCGGGGGTGCCGACGGCAGCGGGGTCTGCGTGTTCGGAGAAGGAGGGGGCGTGGGGCGCTTGAACTTGTCCGGGCTGTTGCTTCTTCGCGGCAAAGGCCTCTGCGGGAAGAAACAAACAAAGGTTGGGAGAATGACAGCCAGGGCCAGAATCGGAGAGATGCCCTCACAACTGGCACACGAGAGCTCCTGGAAGAGCGAAGCCCAACTGGGACCCCTGGCAGGGCTGCCCAACTCCGAGGCTCCATCCCAGCAGACTGAGCCGGCCAGGGGAAGGAGATGGTTCCTGCTAAGCCTGAACATGTCAAGGCCAATCTTGCTGCTTTCTGAAGGGGGCCATACAAGCGTTTTCCACCGTGACACCTCGCTGCCCCTCGTCCCAATCTATGACTTCCTGCCACGTTCTCTGCAAGCAAAATTGGGCCGGAGCACTCCTTAAAACCTCGCCTCGGTAGAACAGGGGTGGAGGGTCCTTCTACACTGATCTCCTCCTCTGTGCCCCCACCCCAATGCCCCCGCCCCTCCGTGGCCTCGAGAGAAGATGGGCTTCCGTTCTTGAAGGGCTGGAGGCAAAGGAAGATGGGGAGCTGGAGGCAAGAGGGCTGGGGTTGATCACGCATGGAGGAGGAAGAGGTTACTTAATAGGGTAGATCATTGAGGCAAAGCCTTCGGTTCCTTGTTGAACTCAACACGTTGCCCCAATTCAAAATTATTTGCCAAGTAGAAAGCCCTCATCCGTTGCAGCAGCAAAAAAGGAGTCCTGATGCCTTTTTGTGATTTTAGAAAACTGGGCAGTGAAAGCTTAATAAACTAACAACAGCAAAAAAAAGAAGAAGAAGAAGAAAAACTCGAGGTAGCATTTATGATGATAACACTGATGGTTGGCCCTGAACCTGAATTAGCCCGGAACAATTCAATTTGCCAAGGATGAGAGGCGAGGAAAGAAATCAACTCCGCCTTTTTTTCTGTTCTTTATGGTTTGGGGGTTTTATGGGCTTGTAGATGTTTAAAAAAGGCTTCGTGATCAGGGAACTCTTTGACCTTTTGTTCTGGGGAGAGTGCTAGGGAGAAGCAGCAACTAAAAGGCGTAGCACAAAGAAAAGGAAGAGCTGCAGAGCACACACACACACACACACACACACACACACACAACCTAGTTCCTAATTGAGGGGAAATCAATCAATCCAGTGCAGCGTTTCTCAACTTCATCGACTTTAAGATGTGCAGATTCCAACGCCCGTAATTCCCCAGCCATGACGAGCTGAATTCCACCCAACGTAAAGTTGCCGTCTTTGAGAAACATTGCTCTAGTTTAAAAAGAGAAACGTGGGCTTGGTAGCATCCCAGTCTGAAAGAAACCAGGAAACAGAAGAACTTGAGGGTGTGTGTGTGTGTGTGTGTGTGTGTGTGTGTGTGTGTGTGGAGTTAAGGAACTGTCGATCAGGGGGTCTCCAACCTTGGCAACTTGAAGACTTGTGGACTCCAACTCCCAGATTTCCTCAGCCGTTCTGGGAATTCTGGGAGTTGAAGCCCACGGGTCTTCATGTTGCCAAGGTTGGAGAGCCCTGCCGTAGATACTCACCGTAATGCTGTGGGAGGGTCCCATATGCTGCACGTGAAGGCCAGGAGAGTTATAATAAGACATGCCAGCTCTGGTGAGTGAAGTTGGGGGAGTGAAGCCAACGGTGTGACTTGCATACGAGAGACCTGCAACCAGAAAGCGAGAGAAGGCGTCACAACGGAGGGAGGGGCAACAACTTCCCCGTCCAAGAGGAAGAAGGACAGGTAGGTAAGAAGTCTGCAATTTTGTTGACAAGCTACTGGTGCTTCCTGGTCAGGCCGAAAGAGGTGAGGCCATTGAAGTGCATAAATAGATAGCTTGCCCCAACCTAGAAGTTTCAAAGCAGGAAATAAAATTGTCTGAATTGGAGAGTTAATGCTAGGAGTGGCTGGGTGGTAAAATCTGAATAAAATGAACCTTTAAAAAAAAATATGAGACTAAGATGTAAAAGGAAACATGTCGAGAAACTATAAAATCTCTTTCTGAGTTACGCAAATGATAACAAGTGTTTGTGGTTTTCAACAAATCCATGGCATAAAAATGCCTAAGCTCTGTTTGTTGACTAAATTACATGCCCAGATTTCAATATAATCTGTCTGCTTTAAGACTGCAGAGCCTCCACTCGCTGGTCCTAGTGGAAGATTAACTACATGCCCAAGCAAGACGCGCGTGCGCCAAAGACAAAAACATTGAATTTCCCATATTTCTTACCTGGTGAGATGGGCCTGCTTGAACTTGGAGACGGTGTGTATGGAATTGGGCTTGACACAGTGCGAGGTCTTAATCCTTGCGCAGACATTTCATTAAAGTATCTAAGAGATACAGATCAATTCATTTTAATTTGCCACAAATCAATTTCCTTACTTTAGGCTTTCTTCTAGTTTTTCTGGATGCTTTTCTAAGATACTGGAGGAGCTTCATGATAAACTTCGTACAACTGACTAAATAAGAACATTTTTTCATCCTTCACAAGGGTATTTTCTAATAAAGCAGATTGTCAGGATTTTAAGGCATATTAAGCATTGTACATGACAATCCTAAATACTGCGTTACACTTTTACACAAATGCGTAAGGAATACGGGCAACAAAGCTCATTTCCAAAATGCTTCAGTGCCAAAAGCACAGAATTCTCCCCTGGTGCTGCCAAATGCAACTCATCCCACCTTCTTCAAAGAGAATTGTCCGCTCTTCGGAGGAATTCTCTGCAGATTTCACTGAGGTATCCACTCAAACTCACAGGCTGGCCCTGCCCAGCTTAAGTGCACGGTAAGGCTAACTTCAAAGTAACTGAGCTGCTGGCATTTCATCCCTTCAAACTGGCAAAGCTGGCAGACTCCAAATACCAGAAGGACTCCTCAAAATGAACAAGAGAAGGTTAGATGAAGCGGCAGGAGAATCCCCATCAACACAGCAGGCCTTGCCATCTGGGCAAAAGGACCTGATCTGTTGTTTCCCCTAGACATACCTCTGCGGTATGAGAAAGCTGCCCTCTTGAACGAGATGGGCCTCCAGGCCGCGTCAGGGCCCTGGCCTGCCCAACATCACCCCCTACTTCTGCAGTTGCTGCTGCTGGCCCGTCCCTGCAGAGGCCTGGAGTGACCCTTGGCTTAGGTGTGATGACCCAAAGGGGCGTGGCACAAAGGCAACACGGTCACATAAGTAAGAAAAGTCCCTTTAGTACCCCCAACTTTGCCCCCAGTGTCCAGTTACCTTCGGCTGGAGAAAAAACTCTCCCAAGAACAGTTTTTAAGGGGAGGAAATTCAGTCCGAAAACAAAATACATACAAACTGTAAATAAAAATCCACGCAAACCACGGTGCAGCAATTAACTTGACAGGGCAGGAGAAGGAATTGCAGACTTGAAAGGCCAGCAAAACACACACAGTTGGGAAGATGCCAGGAACCCAGATAAGCCTCGACAATACCAGATAAACTCACGATTTACTCCCAACAACTTTGCTGTGCGCAATCTCCCTTTTTAAACACAGTGTTCCCAGCTTCAGCTAATGAAGGGAATCAGGGCCCTTTCCTTCCCCGTAAGCCACACAACTCACGTTGCTCCCTTCTCCGTTCCTCCCTACATGCCCTAGGATGAAGAGGGGGTGGGTCTGTATCTTCCTCCGAATTCCCTCTCCCCTGCTCTGCCCAGCCGGCCTTTGCCCTTCCCCAGTTTCTTCCCCAGTCAATGGAGCCACACTCCCACTCCTTTCCAGCTGCTTGGCCTCCCCCTCTGACAGGGGCATGACATTAGGCTCAAGGCCAGGTGTGCTGTCAATTGCAGAAGAGAAAGTGTCAGACCTGGAAAAGTCTGTTTCCAGTTGCAGCCCCAGAGCCCTTAACTCTGAAAGCCAGGATAAGGCAAGCCCAAACCTTTCATCGTCCATTTCCAGACTGGATTCACTTTCAGACAGCTGCCGGCACAAGGCTTCCCTTCGCTCCATCTCCCTCTGCAGTTTCCGCTGGAGCCTCAGGTTCTCCTCTCGCATGTGACGTTCTTCTTCCAGGTACTGGGCCATCTTCTCTGAATCTGAGGGTTCAAGATGGCTGGTTATTAAACCCACGGCTGTGCTCAGTTTAGAAGGACCACAGATCTTGGCAAACGTTGCACAACTCAACCCTCAATTCCGCTGAATCAAAGAAGGTGAATATGGAGATCTGAGCAAATCATAGTTTAACCTTAATTGGCATTGAATTGGCTACAATGGGGACCATCCAGGGTTCCCCAAGGTTAATTCATACCTATCAGAAAGTTGTTGGTTGGGTAAAAGTGAGAGCGGCGGTGCCTGGTTCAGACAGGCTGGCCAGCCATCCTCAAAAGCGGGAGTCTCCGAACAGGGCCACTTTAGGACTTGTGGACTTCAACTCCCATGGTTGTCTGAGGACTTCTGGGAGTTGAAGTCCACAAACCCACAAGTTGCTGAAGGTTGGAGACTCCCTGGCTCAAAAGCATCAATATTATCTCCGAAAAACTCAACCCACAATAAACACTTCTCGTCCCGAAGGAGGAACCACCCCAATTTACCAAGCTACCAGCAGCAACCCTTGACATGGGGAGAACATCCCCCACTGGAACAACTGTCTCTGTCGTGATGGCAGAAATGACGATATAAATCTCCAAAAACTTTCCAAAGTATGGGGAGCAGAAGAAGGCTCAGGAATTCTGGGCGCTGAAGTCCACAGCTCAGTAAACTTTCCAAAGTTGCTGATCCCTCCCCGAGAGTTTTGGCCTAAACAGAGAACTGGGGGCAGAGATCAGAGATAACCCCGAGTGCTACAGCTTAATGGAGGCCCAGAAAGCTCCGGGCCTTCAAGGACAACTGTGGGGGCAGACAGAAGATAAGGGGAGAGGGCCACGCCAGGCTTTTGAATTCCAATGCTCAGGGCTAACATTTGCACATCGGCCGCCCTGATTCCCAGACGTCTGTCGCGCTCACTTCCGAGGGACAGGCAAGGACACAGAGATTACAGCCTTGAACTCCTTTGAAGTGACACCACTACGTTGATTGCCACTAAATGCTCTGCTTCAGAAAGCAAAGTTGAAATATTGCCTTTAATTTCTGTCTAGAAAAAAGGCGGAAGGCAGCAATCCACAAATATTCAAATGCGCGCGGGGGGGGGGAGCTAACTTTTTACATTCAAAGGCTGGAAGAAATACAGTCAAACAAGATGGTCCCTCTCTTTGCTCTTTCGTGTTGAATCTGAAATTCAGGGCCTCTTCACAGACTCTTCCCCCATTTATCGACCCATCTTAAGCACAGACTTCAGGATCCTACCCCTTACTCCCTTACGCTCCTGTCTCCGGGGAGACAAAAGCCCTCACAGCACAAGATCCCTCTGATTAACACACTGCAATTGTCTAAAAGGCTGCTGGCTTTTATTCAGACTGAATGTAAACATCTCGGATTTGAAGGAGGCATTAGAGAACTCCGCTCGAATCACGACTTGGTCGAATTCTGAGCATTTAAGACCTGCTTTTCTATGCCAACAATGACAGATTCCCAAGATGGGAAGGTGATCCCACCAGCAGCCCATCTGGATATCCTCTAGATGTTCAGGGCCCTTTTGGACTGTTCAAACCTCACCACTGCTTCCAGGCTTGGAGATAAGTAGAAAAAGAGGATAAACTTTGGTAAATTTCTTTACTTTCTCACTACAGAGCCTTCTCCGGTATTTTATGCCTCGGTTGTTGTTCCTTGGAGGAAACTTCTCCCTCCTCCTATTTCGTGCTGCTTTGTGGCCTTCCTTGTCAATGTCGTTGCACGTCTTGGCTCACAACAAGCTGCTGAGTGCAAAAGGACCATACACTCTGTGTGTCCAGAGGATGGCATAATGCTCTTAGATAATATTAGGGCCTTAACAGCTGAAGTCTTCTCTCTGGAGCCACCAATGTTGCTTTCCGGAAAAAAAAAAATAATATACAAAACACAGACTACGGCATTTTCACATCTTTTGAAAAGGCCTCGTCCAAGTGGTCGGCAATTCAAATTGAGCTAAACCTAGTCCATGTTCTTCTCTTGCCCCAAAGTGTATATTTAAGCAGACTAGAGTTTTGTAAAACCACACCTAATCATTTGATGGTGAACTAAAGTAAGATCAATGACCTGAAACTTGTATTCACCCTAGTTGAGGGGAAAATGCAGTACCAATAGTAAAGGGGAATATTTATAGCTCAAGGCTGGACTGTGGGGTCCTTGTTGCTCTCTTAGTTGGGAACTCTTGGCTGTTTCCTTGCACACATTTCATTGCCTACACTAGATAACATCGGCACTGATAAAGTTACTGAGTTTGGGTGATGAAATGTCTGCCAGAAAACAAACAAACTCAGAGAGCACCTAGGAACATGTAGGCTGCAGTAGCGACTGTCTGCTACCTAAACAAAACCAGCATTCTGCTTCTGAACTTGGCCTGGAAATCTCCCCTTCTGGATCAGGGATAGTCTTACATGACGCAGGAGGCAGCGCAGCCAGATAAGAGACTGGGACTTACGTTGTAGCTGTGCTGCTCGGAGCTGTTTCTTTAACCTCTCTACCTCGTTCTTCAGAAACCTGATATGCCGCATCATGTTTTCCGGAGAGTCTATTTCCATGGATATGTCCCTCGGCGATGGAGGAGCAGATACGGGCTGGTCCAGTTTCTCCTGGAGAATTCTGAAATTAAGAAGAAAAAGAAAAAAAAAAGAAAGTTTATATTGGCACTTTTGGCTTGGTTTCTTCGGAACGTATGAACAGAAATCAAGATGATCTGAAATGGGCAATTTTCTCTGTTGGATGAAGAGCGTTGAATTGTGCCGAAGAAATCAAAGCAGGAATTGTGGAGAAAGCAATTACCTGCCACACCTCTGGAAGGTGGGCAACCACTTGTCCACATGCCTGGGGGTCAACAAGCCCCCATGAAGAGGGTGGGAAGCGTCAAGGCTGAGGTCAAGCCCGGTGGCTCCAGATTTCTGATTAACAGGCCGGGCAAGGGGGCGTCTTACTCCACGTCCAGGGAGGGAAGGAGGCAGGGATTCCCACCCAGAGTTCCCCAAGGGTGAGGTCCATTTTGGCTCCCTTCTCTCTTTGAACCAGATCGCTCTCCGTCTCGGAAGGAAGATTCATGGCACCACTTTAATTTTTTTACATGTTTAGAAATTTTTTTTAAAAAAAAATGATTGGGAGAACAAAGGATCCCAGTGAGGTCTATCTTTTCATTACCTAGCACCCACATCCGTGTGTTTGTGGGTCCTTCAAGTTCTGCTGCTTCTGTGAAATTTTCTGAAGGCCGTGAAAGGTTGTTTCTGACAAGGATCGGGATTCGGCACCAAGGTTTACAAATAGCAGTGGCTAATATTTAACGTAGGGACCCCCCAAACTTGGCAACTTTAAGACTTGTGGACTTGTGGAATTCTGGGAGTTGAAGTCCACAAGTCTTAAAGTTGCCAAGTTTGGAGACCTCTGAGTTAATGCATAAAGCAAAGCCTATTAACACAAGGACACAAAAGACCCTTTCTAGTGAACCGCTCTTAAATGCCATGTTATATTACTCTCTGGCCTTGCAACATGACATAGTTTGCTGTTCTCTTCTTGCCTGTTTCTTTTATTGCCCCTTGAAATAGCCGCATTTCAGGGAGAAGCTGTCAAATCTGCCCCTCCCCCTCTCCCGAAATGCAGTGAACGGTTGGGAGGAGCAAAGGAGAAAAACCACCTTTTTTCGGCTTCAAGTTTGTCCATCCTCTTCCAGAGACGGTTCACGAGGGCTTCCTGCTCCTGTTCAAGTGTGTTTTCCAGGTCAATCTTCTCACGTCTTAGCTAGGAGGCAAAGCGGGGTTGGTTAACGGGCGTCCCCTTTTCCTAAGTTTGAGCTGGACCACAGCTTAACGCGGCACCAAGTCAAGGACACTCAAAAGCTGCATTCACATTGCCATCCTTTCTTACAAAAAAAATATCCTTTGCTTGCACAAGCTGAAATAAAATCCTGTTGATCCAGAAACTTGGAAACAGGAAAGAAAAAAACCTGTTTAATTAAATATTGCTTTTCTTTCCGTTTATTTAGAGCAAGGGTCGCCAACCTTTTGGACCTGAGGGACCACCAAAGTCATAATTTTAAATCCCGCGGACCAGAGACCCTGGGAAAATCCCACAAAAAGTCTACAGGAAAATTCCCCACCCCATTTTCCTACCATTCGATCATTCTTTATACCATCTCCAGCTCCGTTCTGGGGGGAGGGGGGGGAAGAGACTTTTGGCTTCATGCAAGGAAAGCAGCAGAAGCAGCAGAAGTCTTTCTTTCTCTCCCCTAAACTTCACCAGAATGGCGCAGCCTCTTGGAGCAGGAGGCCTTGCAGGGTCCCAAAGACTCATTTCTGGCAGAGTTTCAGGGAGAGAAAGAAAGATTTTTGCTGCTTTCCTTGTGTGCAGCCAAAAGCAGAAGAAGAAAGAAGCAGAAAGAAGCAGCCCGGTGGTGGCCAGGCTAGGCGTGTGGGGCGAGTTCCCCCCTGCCGCTGTTTCCCCCCTCCCCTCACTACCTCGTGTTGTTCACAATGCAAGTGACGCAAGCCTTGTGTTCCCGCGGGCCATGTGGGCGGCCTTGTGTTCCTGCGCAGCCTGGATTAATTGCTTTGGGGGTGACATTTCTCTGAGGATCACCAAAATTTTCTCATGGACCACCAGTGGTCCCCGGCCCAACGGTTGGTGACCGCTGATTTAGAGGAAAATAAGTGCACCTCCTGGTTTCTTTCTAATCCGTTTGTCCAGGTAAAAAGGAAGTTACTTTCCTGCCAGGTTCGATGGCCAGAAAGGCCAAGGTCGTGCCCCAGAGGTCACTTAGCAGGAGTATGGAACGGGCATGGCTGCTCCTCTCCCAGATGGGGTGGGGCAATTTGAGATTCCCAGTCTGGCCTGCAGCCTGAGATCTCCTGCTCAATTCCCACTCGGTTCTTAATCAGCTCCGATCCTGATTAGTCCCCCAGCTCAGCCCAGGTCAACCTGACGCTGCCAGCCCACCTGGCTTCCTCTGTCTTGTTCTCTGACTATTCTTGCTTTGAGGAGTTCAAGGCAAGGCCAGCCCTCTTTTTATTCTCTTAGGACGGAAGGTGTGCTAAGAGCAAGCAACCAGCTTCAAGTCACCCAGACAGTTCCACCCCCAAGGGGGGGAAGGATCCTGAACACGGAATTTAGAAGGTCCCAGCCTGACTCCGTAACAACAACACAGCGCTTGATGTCACCAAATCAGGCCGTTCTCCTTCTGGGCAGTGGCGATTTTGGAAAGAGAGCGATCCCTTTCTGGCGGAGTTTCAGGGAGAGAAAGAAAGACTGTTGCTTCGTGCATCCCTTTGCGCCAAATCCCCTTTTCATGACAATTTAAGTCTCCCTTGGTTTACTAATCAAAATAATAAACTTGACTGGGTCCCCAAACTCAGTTGCAGCTTCTGGGTTCTGGGAGAGGCTACTGAAGCAAAAGATCTGAAAATGCCAGCTCAAACATCCCGATTAGCGACTTCTGGATTATCTCAGGTGACCCGGGGAGTGGGGGGAAGAGATTAATCTTTTGGGGTTGAGGAGTGGGCACTGCCCTCCAACGGTCGCTGTTCCAACTGTTGGCCAGAGAATGACCTCCCTCATCTATTCCCACCACCCATCCTTCTCTTACAGTCTCCTGGCACCTGTCCAACTGTTCTTCCAGCTTTTCACATAATGGCACATATTGTAGAGGTGTGATGACCCAGCGTGGGATACAAAAAACAACCAAGTCACAAAAACAGGGGAAGTCCCTTTAATCCCTTCAACTTGGCTTCAAAGGCCCAATTATCATGGACTGGAGAAAAAACTCCCCCACAAACAGTTGCAAAAAGGAAGAAGTGCCGTTCAAACTCAAAATGCATATAAATTATAAATAGGAAAAAAAACAACACAAACCACACTGAAGCAATTACTGAGACAAGGCAGGATAAGGGCTTGAAGGCGTCCACAGATATCGAAATACACACACTGGGAAGGACGCCAGAACTCGGAACTGAAAGACTAGAATTATTTCACGCTTTGCTTCCAGCACTGGGCCATGCGCAGTTTGTCCTTTTAAACAGTCCTGACAGCTGCAGCCCATGAAGGGGATCAGGGCCCTTTCCTCCCCCGTAGACCACGCCATTCACGTTTCTCCCTTATCCTCTCCTCTGAATGCCCAGCCGGCCTGTGCCCTTCCCCAGTTTCCTCCACAACCTCCGGAGCCACATTCCCACTCCCTGTCAGCTGTTCCTCCTCTCCCTTGGAGTCATTTCAACAGGGGCATGGCACTATGTCTTTAATCTCTGTGAAAATCCTAAGAAGGAAGGTGAGCTAAGAGGCATCCCAATGTCCTGCTGAAAGAGCAGAAGGCCCTATTCCAGCTTGGAGCAATTCCCGTTCCACTGGAAGGCTGGCTGGAGCTGTTCTTCAGGGCTGGGCTGGGCACTTCTCTTCCTCTAACGCAGGGGTCCCCAACCACCGGGCCGTGGCCCGGTACCGGTCCGTGGAATATTTCCTACTGGGCCGTCGGTTTGCTGGGTGCCGCCATCTTGTTTGACGAGAAAGTGCTTCCGGGTGAGCTTTTCCGGTTGGAAAGCGGCGTTTGGGTCCTGAAGGAATCCCCGCGCCTTAGTTTCATCGAAGGGGGTGTGTGTGCTTCGAATGAAACTAAGGCACGAGGATTCTTTCAGCACCCAAGGCAAGGCGAGCCGAGTGACCGTCCCAAAGCGAAGCCCATCGACAAAGGTAGAGTTGAAGGTGGTGGGGAGAAGCGGGGGACGGCTGGCTGGCCGGTCGCTCGGCTCGCCTTGCCTTGTCATGCGTGCTGAATGCCGGTACCGGGCTGCGGATCATTTTGTGATGCCGGTACCGGGCCGTGACACAAAAAAGGTTGGGGGCCACTGCTCTAACGGCACCCACTGCTCATGGGGGATTAATGGAAAGGAGGGAGCACTGGTCACCAGCCAAGATGGCAAGAGGAGGCAGAAGGTCACTTGGGGAAGGGGAACAGCAGCAGCAGCACATCTTGGGAGAACAGCCTGGCCTCTTGGCATGAAAGTGGCACAGAACGATTGGTATATAGAGAAGCAAATGGGCCTGCTATCAATCTGGGGAAAGGGTGCCCTCAAATTACCAACCCTTGATTCTTGGTTCAAATTGCACTCCAGGTGAAACTGGGCTTGCTCCTCCTCTGTCTGGGTTGTCCCCACTGCAGAGGAACTGAGCCAACTGCCCCACCAGCCAGCCAAGCACTCTCTGCCACGAGGCAGAGGAAGGGGTCCTTGGAGGGGAAAGGAGCATTTCCGTCAGAAAGAAATGGGATGAGCACCTGGGAGCATGATTGTTAACCTCCCTGAGTTGCGCTCTTGTTTAGGAAAACTGAACCAACTAAATAGCCACACAAAGTAGCGAACAGGACACTTTCAATTTCAATGAGAAATTAACAACGTGCCCAGAACGTCCCCAGCAGCTGCAGTGCAACTCAAAAAAAACCTAAAAAACCAATTCTAAATGGGTTAGATCAGCTACTGAAGCAGAGCTGGAGGGAAGAGATTTATTTCTTAGTAAGGATGTGGCAATCAAAGGAAACTCCCTAAAGGTACTTGCAGGTTAGCCCTTTGCTCAAGGGCTTGTAATAATATCTGGTGCTGAATTCAGGGACACGAGTAACCTTTCCACAAAGGCTGGGAAGCAGCAGCAGGTAACTTCCAATCCTCAGGACTGAGGAACACAACCACTACAGTGGTGTTTGGAGTCCAGAGTAACCACCACCCTTTCTGCTCCCATGGAACGGGCTGGCCGAGGGAGTTCTCAGCTGAACAAAAGCCACCCACCCGCAGCATAACCACAGGGAATATTTCTGGTTTAATCAGGAGCCGAAGGCAGCATAACCCACCACGGGCAGGGCTGCCGAGGAGTCTTCTCCGTGTGCACTTCCTTTTAGCACGGAGATAGAGCCGAGAGCATCTTACAGCAGATTTTTTGTTTTTGTTTTTAAGAGAAGAATCCAGTAAAAAAAAAAAAAAAACCCTTTCCACCGAATGCCATTACTTTAGAAACTGATAGTGGAATCAAATGCAGAAATCAAACGTTAAGACCGAAGAATCCACTAGTAATTTTAATAATGAGGCTATAAAAGGGCTCTCAGAATATAAAAGCAAGAGGAACGAGGGAAAACTCTAGCAAGATGGTGATAAAATACTGCAAGTCTCTTGCACTGTGAAGAAGTGGCAAGGGCCCCCTTGAGATCCTTTTCTTTCTATTGCAAAAGGCTTAACTGCAAGATCCATTTTTTAATCAGGAAGTTCTTTGGCTAGCTTGCTTATTCTTAACGCCAAGTATCCATCTGCATAAAATTCAGAAAACAGGTGTCACCCTTGCTAGGTAGCCCAGAAAGGAAACATGACCAGGTGGAGCTAACTCTGTATTATGGTAAAGCTACGTTGACAGAACCTTGCAGGTCAGAAAATACCAACCTCCTGCCCTCTCCCTTACATCCTGAAAAGCTTGGGAGGTTCTCTTTCTCCTTCTGTTATGCAGCTGCAGGCTCTGCCCTCTTTTATCTGACTGTATCCTAGGGCAGGGGTCTCCAACCTGGTCCACTTTAAGACTTGTGGACTTCAACTCCCAGAATTCCTCAGCCAGCTTTGCTTGTTGAAGTCCACAAGTCTTAAAGTGGACCAGGTTGGAGACCCCTGCCCTGGACAACAGTTTTTCATCCTTTCTCACATACCATTGCAACACCTCGCAAAACCATCAACAAACAACAACACAAGGTTTGACCTTGAATATAAAGTCATATTTGGCTGCTGGGTTGATGGCAGATTCCCGCCCACTTTGCCCTCTGCCCATCCACCCTTCTTTTATGACAATCATATCGCTGCATGGCCCCTTCTGCTCTTCTTCGTTGTTTATTTCATTGCTTTATTACCCTACTTCTGTGCTGATCACACTCTTTTCCTTTCTTCCTTTTTATTGCTGTCAGCCCCCAGAGGAGCCTCCTGGCTAGATAGGCGGCAAATAAATTTAACAAATAAATGAATATTTAGATAGAGTGGCAGAACTGTCACCATAGAAGAGAAGGAAACACGGTTTTCAAATTTCAAGTGCATGTCACCAGTTAGCATATTTAAGGAGGCGTGTTAGGAATATAAGTCACCTAACAGGTATTTGGGTTAGAAATATATAAACCAGGATAAACGTTTTAGTACTATATCTTTAAGGGAATGCAAGAGCATGCAATTGGGTGTGGTTTCTCAAACGGCCATAAGATGGAGCCAGAAACCTGGATTGTTTAGTCTTAGTCTCAGAAGAGAGTGTGCCTGAGTATCTCTGTTTCCTTCTGTTGGAAAATATTGCCATTGCTCCATTTCTTCTAATTGACTGATATTACTGGATTTAATGTAAGTCTGATATTGAACTGTTTTTGACACTGGACTTTGATATTTGGATTATCCCTGGATGAAAACTGACTGATTTTACCTGTGAATGACTTTGGATTGCTTATTTTGGACTTTGCTAAAACCTTTCTGGAAGTAAAAACCTACATTTACTGTACAGTGTATCTCTGTGCTCTGTGTGTATTATTCCAACACTTCTCTCAAATACGTCTCCCTGTATGCGCTCATTCTCCTAACGGGGAATTACCTCAACAAGGCGCATGCCAAATCTGTCCTCCTATTGTATTACTAGGGAGCAGGGAAAGCTATCACCTCAGTCCCTACACTGAAGTCAGTAATAAGTTGTCAGAGGACTGCAAAGAAGTCCAGCTCCCGTCCCTTTCTTGTCTCTTTTTTTATTATTATTAAATTTTTATTGAAAATTAGATTTTAAAAACATTTGAACGTGGTGATCTTTTGACCTATATCAACAGTTTTTATATTGTTATAATAGCAGAATGTCATCAAACAATATTAACACACACATGCATCTATATACATATTTACATTATAAATCTTTGTATCCGTTTTTATCTTAGACATTTTGTTGCGGTATAAACTCTTTAGTTTCTATTTCACAATTTTTAACTTCCTTTCATATTCCTCCAATTATAGAATTTTTTCCCCATATTTCATAGAATTCTGCAGTATCTCACTCCTTCAGTTCCAATGTTAAGCTATCTAACTTCGCGCAGTATAAAAATTTTTGTATTATTACATCGTCGTTAGGTATTTCTTTTAATTTCCAGGTTTGGGCAATTGATAATTTTGCGACTGTGATAATATGAATAATTAAGACATATATCTGTTTTTTTTAGATTCTCATTTGTTATTCCTTATATAAACATTTCTGGTGTATAATTTATTTTTAGGTTTAGCAATTCCTCTAACCATTGCCAAATTTTGTGCCAAAATTCTTGCATTTTCTTGCACTTCCCCCACATATGGTAATAAGTGCTGCGTTCTTTCAAGCATTTCCAACATATTGGAGATTGGGAGCTATACATTTTAGCTAATCTGGTGGGTGGGAGATGCCACCTATAAAACATCTGGAACAGATTTTCCTTATAAGATGTGGTTAAGGCTTCCTTGTCTCTTAGTGCAGGGGTCCCCAACCACCGGGCCCTGAACCGGTACCGGTCCGTGGATCATTTTCTACCGGGCCGCCAGTTTTCTGGGCGCCGCCATCTTGTTTCGACAGAAAGTGCTTCTGGGTGAGCTTTTCCGGTTGGAAAGCGGCATTTGGGTCCTGAAGGAATCCTCGCGCCTTAGTTTCATCGAAGGGGGGGGGTGTGGCTTCGAACGAAGAGCCGTCCCGATGGCGGAGGAGATCAAAAAAGCACAAAAAAGGTACAAAGGAGGAGTTGAAGGTGGCGGGGAGAAGCGGGGGACGGCTGGCTGGCTAGTCTCTCGGCTCGCCTTGCCTTGTCATGCGTGCTGATGCCGGTACCGGGCCGCGGATCATTTTGTAATGCCGGTACCGGGCCATGGCACAAAAAAGGTTGGGGGCCACTGTCTTAGTGGATCCTCAGGGGCTGCTTTCCCTCTGGACTTTTCCCTGATCCTCCACTGGACCCAGCACCTTTCCTTCAACCTTCCCGGCCCGACTCTTCCCAGATGGGGGATCAATCCCCCCCAAAGGAATATTTCCTCTCCCCTAAAGGCTGGGCCGCAAACTGTGCTGGCCGCCAGACACACACACACACACACACACACACACACCGTGCAAGCACTGCCAATGTCCCCGCAGCCTCTGTGACTTACCTGTTCCAGGGTGAGCTGTTTTGAAATGGTGTCGTTTTCCAGTTTCTTGATTTTCTTCATCAGCTTGTTGACCTGGAATTCCTGCTCCTGCTCCAGGTGCTGCTCCAGCTCTGCCTTCTCATGCTGCAGCTGAGATCGGGAGAGAAGCCAAAGCCCAGAGGGTCAGCCTTTGGCAGCAAGCAGGCAAGCAAGCAAGCCAACTTTCATTTTACGTAAGGGCATCGGATCCGGCCCTGGTCAAACCCAGACTGGAAGTGAAAAACAGCATTAACGGGAGACATGAAGGGCGCATAATGTAGGTGGAGCAATTCCACCCAGAAAATGCTTTTGTGGCTTTTGAAGGGGCAACTTCGGTACAGTAGGACATTTCTGTTGTGTTTTCTCTCTCACTCAGGAACAGGTAAGTTTTCTACAGATAGGGACAAAATATAGCGATCTAGAGCGAATTGGATTTCTAGACATTTCATGAGGGGATGAGACTCAAGGAGGTTTTAAAGAAAAGACTGGACAGCCCCTGGTCTGAAATAGTATAGGGCTGTGACGGCGAACCTATAGCAGAGACATTTGTGTGGGCACACGAGCCCCAGGCAAACTTACCTCACTGCACATGGGCGTGCCTCCCAGCTGATTTTCAGCCCGTTTGAGGCCTTTTTCGGCCTACCAGAGGCTTGAGGGAAGCCTCTGCAACCTTTGTAGGCCGAAAAAAAGGCCCGTTTCATCACTTCTTGAATTTCCGGAAATACCGTAAATCACAAAACGGGCCCATTTTTCGGCTTCCAAAGGCTGCAGAGGCCTTCCCTTGAGCCTCTGGGAGGCCAAAAAAAGGCCTCAAACGGGCTGAAAATCAGCTGGGAGGCACAGTGCAGGTGGGGGGGGGCGCACACATTGCCTTCTAGGTGCTGGCACACGAGCGCACACGCACAAACACCATTTTTGGCACAGGAGCCCAAAAAGGTTAGCCACCACTGGTATAGGGTCTCACGCTTAAGCAGGACTATGTTTCCTTGATAAATACACCAACTCAGAACTGGCAGAGATCAAACAAGCCCTCCCTGCTTGTCAGAGCTGACTTCCTCCATATGTGCAGAAGTCTGAACAAGTCCAGACAAAGACTGAATATTTCTGAGCGAGGGCAGCAAATATCCAAGGACCCAGTCTGCCTTATTGTGTAGGGTTGGAAATCCAGTGGCCCCTTTTCTGTTTTGTGAAATCAATTTCTCAAATTCTCTGAGAGGGGTGCTGAGTAAACCGTAATTCTATAAACCTAAGGGAGGATTTTTTTTTTTTCAAAGTAATAAGCAGCAGCTGGATACCAAATCAAGAGATAACTTTTCTTAGGAGGGTTCCAACCAAATCACTTAAAACACTAAAGAAACTGGTGCCTGGTGCAAATCCAACAGGTTTATAATAAATACAGAGGTTGGAAATGTCAAACAGATGTCAGAATGCAAACAGTTGAGGGTCACAAGGGAGACAGTCTGTTCTTATACCCAGAATATCTCGTGGCTCCAATTCCATGACTGTTTTATTCTATAATAAGGGTCTTCCCTTCCTAAATGCCGTCTAACAGGGACTCAAACGCATCTTTGCAGAACATTATGCAACCAATGAGGCTTCTACAGAGAGCTAAAAGAACGAATCTTCCAAGGACAATATACACCAGATGCCACACTTACACACAGAGCAACACAAAGTTTTGACACTTATTGGGGCTAGGGGAGGAGAAAAATTAGTTCCCTTACTTCTATATTTTAACTCTGTTTATCTAATAAAGTTCTCTTTATTATTATTATACTAACTAGCTTAAGGAAGTCTGAAAGCCATGGCAGACAGTTTTATAGACTCAAGCGCATTTTTTCCATTAGTTTATGTACACCCTTGGACCGAGCAGCACTAAAAACTTCAAAAGAAAGACATGGCAGGGCAAACACAGGTGGACAATCCCCAGAGAACTGCCAGTGGGCAGACAAGGACAAATTAAGCTATATATTCCTTTCTTCCAACATATAAACATTTGGAAACATTGTGCTTTAAGAAATAAACAGCATCTCAGATTGACCGCTGCCTAATCCCTTTATAAAACCCAGTCCAAATGTTACAAAGGACATAAACACTTCTGGCTTTAGCAAAGAAGGTTCTGCAAAACCAGGAGAACCCTTGGAAAAGATGATCTCTTTCAGCCACCAGATCTTCACTTTATATCTCAAAACAGATCCTGCTGACTGTACCTGCTCAAACAATAAAAGTTGCCAGATCTCAAAGTGCCAGAAGTACTTTTGGAATGATTCAGGAAGAACAGAGAGTTTTGAAAAACATAGTAACTAATATTATGCATTTAATAAACAAACACGGGGAACAGTTGCAACAATATCAATTCAGTTGAAAAGAAAACCTCAAGTCTAACACAGTTGCAAAAAAAAAACACAAAACATTTCTACCTCTAGGTTGGCTGAGACCCAAATTTGTGGCTCACTTGCAAAGTGGGAAATAAGCCAATTAAAACAGAGTAAGAGATTAGAAGGCGGTGAAATTCGGATTTGCTTAACAAAATATCTCCATAAAAAGATGCTATTCTCTCCTCTCCTCCCCTCCCCTCTCCCCTCCTTTCCCTCCCCACCCCTCTCCCCTCTTGAGGGCTATTCATTTCCAGGAAGTGCATTCACAAGAAGCAGGCAAACACAGAGACACGAACAGCTAATGCAACACCATCCCCTGCAGGATCTTCAAAGAAAATCCAGGGTTCTCTGGGCAATCTAGGAGCCCAGCTCATCCTCCGCAGAAAATTCCAGAATCTACTTCGTTTGGCTCTCTGCAGTGCACCTCTTTGTGACGAACCAAGGCGTGTGCGTCTAGCAGCAACAGGTTCAAGGTTCCTATCTTGCTTCCTGTCCCACCTGAGCAAACACGGTGTGTGGGCCCAGAAAGGTGGCCTCCAGGAACCCTCCGAAGGGCTGGAACGTGCCTATGAAGAAGCAAAGGCTGGCAACTTTTTCAATGGGGTTGAGGCTAAGGGATATTCCCCAAGTTGAAAGTACAAATAAAACTCTTTCAAAAAAATTATAAAAGGCCTCAGTCCAAGAGTGGTAAATTCAGCAACTCTGCATCAGCGGCACTGCAATGCAGAAGAGCTGGAGGAGGAGGAGGAGGAGGAGGAGGAGGAGGAGGAGGAGGAGGAGGAGGAGGTGGTATACTTTGCCTTTTTAGGTTCTGGATAGTATCATGTGAACCTTGGTACTTGGATATACAACATTATTTAAATGGAGGGCATTCCTAGTGGATCCTGGAAGGAAAAAAATATAGATCAAGAGAGCAAAGATGAAATATAAACACTGTAGCTGTTTCCCTTGGCAGCCTTGGAAATCAAGACACACACACACACACACACACACACACACACACACACAATGTTCTGCAGGAGCCAAAGGGACATACAGAGAGTTGATCCAAGGCAAATTCCAAAGCAATCCAAACACGTCGCCCCTTTGGCTCAATCCGTGCGCTGAATCAGAGCCACCTGATGCCTTTTTTTTTCAAACTTGGCACTTTTGGGGCGCCCAGATCTTCCCACCCCTAACCCAAGGAGGGCAGGCCAACCCTGGGACTTGACCTCCACACATCTCACAGGTACCCAACATTGCATTAGAGGCATTGGGCTGTCTGGGGGGGGGAGGGGGGAAATGGGTGGGAACCTCTGCACAGGAGGAAACACCGCAGAGTTGAGATCGCTGAACGGCATCTTGGCGTGATTCACACATCACAACTCGCCTTATTAACAATTTTAGCACAGGATTTTGAAAAGGCCTTTATCGATTAATTTTTGAAAATGGACTTTTAAAGCCTGGCAGCTTGGTTTCCCTGGCCTGTTTTTTTTTTTTTAATGGAGAAATATTCTTTTTTGCAACCCTCTTTCTTCCTTTGGTTTGTCCACTCCCGTTTGGAATGTTTAGCCGATAATGGCGGTTAAGCCATTTTCCCTAGGCACAGTCCTTTTTGACTTCCCAAAGGTGCTTTTTCAGGAGGCAACTGGACTTGCCTCTTTCTCTTCGAAGACGTTTCGCTTCTTCAGCTCTGCAGAATCCCTATTTCATTCTAACACCTGTTGCTTCAGGGCCTGAAATGATGGTTCCAGTGATAACAAAGGCACTTCCTGTCTAACAAGAAGAATGGCCTGAGCAATTCTTATTTTGGGACCCAGGTGTGTGTGTGTGTGGGGGGGGGTAATCAAAGGAGACATACCTGCATCAGCTTCCTCGAGAGTTCGTTCGTGAGAAATTCCTCCTCCTTTTCATAATTCACGGCCAACGTCTCCTTCTCCTTCTGCAAAGCTTGAATCTTCTTAAACAAGGTGTTGCTGATGAATTCTTCTTCTTGCTCGGCTCGGGCTTGCTGGAAGAGAAACACAAGCTGAGAGCCGGGCAACTGGTCTGGAAAGTCATCCTGTAACTTCCTCGGCTGATGCTCTGCTGCCACTCAACTAAACAAGGCCGGGGGTGGGGGTGGGGTGGGAGAACGGGGGGGACGCCAAGAGATCTGCCATGAAAACCCAAGCCTGATCTCTTTGCTGCCACCAGCATTGGACCTCGTCCTGTCCACGGAGGGTCTAGGTCTGGGTCTCTGCTCTAGAGCAGGGGTCGCCAACCTTTCGGACCTCAGGGACCCACCAAACTCATAATTTTAAATTCTGCAGACCAGAGACCCTGGGAAAAATCCCCCCAAAAACTCTGCAGGAAAATTCCCCACCCCGTTTTCCTACGGATCGATCGTTCTTTATTTGGGATTGCAGGATACCGTCTCCAGCTCCGTTCTCAGGGAGAGAGAGAGAGAGAGACACTTTTGGCTTCATGCAAGGAAAGCAGCAGAAGTCTTTCTTTCTCTCTCCCAAACTCCACCAGAAATGAGTCTTTTGAGACTTATCACACCGGCACAGGCTCTTGGAGCAGGAGGCCTTGCAGGGTCCCAAAGACTCATTTCTGGTGGAGTTTGGGGGAGAGAAAGAAAGACCTTGGCTGCTTTCCTTGTGTGCAGTCAAAAGCGGAAGAAGAAAGAAGCAGCCCAGTGGCCAGGCAAGGTGCTAGGGTGAGTGGGGCAAGTTGGCCCCCTTCACTCTCCCCCCCCCACTACCTCCTGTTGTTTGCAATGCAAGCGATGCAAGCCTTGTGTTCCTGCAGGCCATGTTGGTGGCACAGTCTTGTGTTCCCACACAGCCTGGATTAATTGCTTTGGGGGGGGGTGCTTTGAGGATGACATTTTTCTGGGGGCCACCAAAATTTTCTTGTGGACCACCAGTGGTCCCCAGCCTACTGGTTGACGACCACTGCTCTAGGCTGCCACGGAAGAAAGGTAGGGACCCCGGTGCCAGAAATGTTCTCTTGCAGTCAGAGTGCTTGGCTCCAGAAATGAAGCCGCACCAACCAACACAAGCCAGGATGGATGTGACTGTGAAAAGGATATTGGGGGTGGGAGGTGTTTTCTGTAATACTCTGACACAAACAGCACATTTTTCAGCTTCAAGGCGTTTGTGCGCAGAGATTTGTTCCTGTCACCGCACTGAGCTTCCTGGGACAGACTGCAAATACTTTTAGCCATCGCTGATACAGACTCTCCTATTCCTCAACTGCAGATCGGAACAGTCTCAGAGCCAGTCCCTTGGAATAAAGTTATTCCCAACTGCCCATCATGCTTGGCTTTAGTGTAAGCACCCCTGAGAGGGAGGTGGGAGGGATGAAGGGTGTTAGGAATATAAGTCACCTAACAGGTATTTGGGTTAGAAATATATAAACCAGGATAAACATTTTAGTACTATGTCTTTCAGAGATTGCAAAAACTGCAATTGGATGTGGTTTTTCAAACGGCCATAAGATGGAGCCAGAAACCTGGGTTGTTTAGTCTTAGTCTCAGAAGAGTGTGTGCCTGAGTATCTCTGTTTCCTTCTGTTGGAAAGTATTGCCGTTGCTCCATTTCTTCTAATTGACTGATATTACTGGATTTAATGTAAGTCTGATACTGAACTGTTTTTCACACCGGACTTTGATATTTGGATTATCCCTGGATGAAAACTGACTGATTTTACCTGTGAATGACTTTGGATTGCCTATTTTGGATTTTGCTTAAACCTTTCTGGAAGTAAAAACCTACATCTACTGTACAGTGTGCTGTGTGTGTATTATTCCAACACTTCTCTCAAATATGTCTCCCTGTTTGCGCTCGTTCTCCTAACGGGGAATTACCTCAACAAAGGGGATGAAAAAGAGAACAACCTACTCTTGGTGAACAAGAAGCCATCCACCCATCCTGGGCAGGATGAAAACCCAGGGCAACCCAAAGGGGTTTCTTTTCTCTTCCCAATGCTTCCTATGCTTCTACTCTTACAGGACCACAGACCTCACAGTCCTGAGAATAAAGTTCAAAGCAAACTCCGAAGCATGGAACAAGGGAGCCAAGCCGTGGCTTCCATGCAAAGCCGCTCCACCAGTAGTATCCTTTGGAGTTTACGACTTTCCTGGACTGAAGCGAATCTTATTGGTGCAACCGTTCAACCTGCCAATCTGGTTCCGCCAGGCAATTGCAAAACGGATGGAACAAGGAGTGTAGGAGCACAAGGGTCACTCAACTCAGCCTAACTGTTGATTAGAGCCAACGCAACCCAACTAGCTAGAAAGGGAAATGTCAAATATAATGTGAGAACTCTCCACCTTCCCTGGATCTCACAGAATGCCTGCAAATGATCTCTGCGTGTTGCCGGCAGCTGGGAAAAAGAGATGGATGCCCTACAGCCTTGCCTTGAACTTGAGAAGGAAGAGCAGGCAAAAGATTAGGATCAAGAGAAAGGGATGGAGGCCAAGTTGACGGGACTGGATTTAAAGCGCTATTACGATGACAGCAGATTAACGTATGATTACCCCTCGCATATGAACGATTACCCTGTTGAAGCACGTTCAAGAGCACAGGCCGCACGAGGTTGAGAAGAGCTCTGGTGAGGGGGCGCATGCAAGGGTGGGGAGAGGTACATGATGGGAAAGGACAGGTGATGGATGGATGGACAGACACAGTGCAAGAAAAACTAAGGTAACAGATTAACTGAGTTGGAAAGGACCTTATAGGTCGGGGGTGTCAAACTCAACTTCATTGAGGGCCGCATTAGGGCTGTGGTTGACCTTGGAGGAGGGGGGCAGTGGGGCATGGTCAACTGGGTGGGCGGGGCCAGCTTGATGCCACTCCCCAAAATGCTGGTATGTTTCCTCTTCCCTCTGGAAAGACCGCGCCGAAGCTACGCTGATTTGATCTTTCCCCTTCGCGTTGGGTAGACCAGGACTTTTGGGCCGGATCTGACCACACTGTGGGCTCTATCCAGCCTGCAGGCTTTGAGTTTGACACCCTTGTTATAGGTCATCTACATTCTATTCCAGCCCCTCCCAACCCCTCTGGCCAAGCAGGAGACCCTACACCACCTCTGACAGAGAGCAGTCCAATCTCTTCTTGAAAGCCTCCAGTGATGAAGCTCCCACAACTTCTGAAGGCAACTTCTGTTCCATGGGTTGATTGTTCTCACTGTCAGGAAATGTCTTATTTCCCGGTTGAATCTCTCCTTGCCCAGTTTCCACCCATTATTCCTTGTCTGGCCTTCAGGTGCTTTGGAGAATAGCTTGACCCCCTTCCTCCTCTCTGTGGCAGCCCCTCAAATATTGGAAGACTGCTATTCTATCTCCCCTGGTCCTTCACTAGCCAGGCCCAGTTCCTGCAACTGTTCATCATATGTTTTAGCCTCCAGTCCCCTAAACTAAACTAGAAACTAGTATGCGAAAAACCTTTAGAACAAAGGTCTTCAAACTGGGCAAGTTTAAGACTTGTGGACTTTGACTCCCAGAATTCCTGAGCTAACATGAGTGGAGGGAGAATTCTGGGAGTTGAAGTCCACATGTCTTAAAGCTGTCAAGTTTGAAGACCCCTGCTTTAGAGAATGCTGGAAAAGTTGGTTCCTCTGCTGAACCATTATGACCCGTTGCTTCAGGAAATGGTTAACTGGAACCAGACCACAGCTGACTCCGTTGTTAGTTTTTTTATTTAATCTTTTCTTTGGAACTCACATCCAAGATCTTCAAGTCTGGAATACCCTGGTCTGGAAGATTTAGTTTTAGAAAAGTAAGGGAGCAATTCCAGAACAGCTCTGTGTGTGTGTGTGTGTGTGTGTGTGTGTGTGTAGGAGGAGGGGGGGATTGGACACTCTGCACCCCTTGCTAGAAGTAAACTCTGATTCACACAAAGCCAACATTTCTCTTAAGCTTTGTAAGACATGTACAAATCATATTATGATTTGCTGTCAGCTGCAGAGAAGGTCATTCTGACATTTTCCACAAACCATAACTTTAAAATCCTTGGCTAGCACTACATGCAGCAGTACAGAGAACAGAACTCAGCATTTGATTGCAATTATGCATCTGCCATCTTTTTTTTATTCCTTCTTATGGGTGGAGAAGTGGCATAAGTACCATTAATCATCCATGCAGAAAAACACACCTCGGGAGAAGCAGCGCTGGAAAGCTATCAGAGCTCCAAGGAGGCGGCCCCTGACAACAAATCTCGTGCATGGATTCAGGCTGCCACTATCCACAGCCCATCGCAATCTCCTTAACGGTTGTTCTTGCAAATTTTCACACGTTTCGCTTTTTACAGAAGCTGTGCTGGTATCTCATAGAAAGACATTTTATTGCAGAGATTGGATTATTGCTAAGCCAGCCTTCTTTACCCAGATGGGGCAGGAGGACCGTTCTGGAAGTAGAAGTCCCACATTTGGTGCATGCAATCATAGGAGACCAATACTTATGAAATTCTGTATGATGACACAAAGGGGCGTGGCACAAAGGCAACACATAAGTAAAAAAAAGTCCCTTTAGTACCTCCAACTTTGCCCCCAATGTCCTGGAGAAAAAACTCTCCCAGGGACAGCCTTTAAGTGGAGGAAATTCAGTCTGAAAACAAAGTACATACAAACTGGAAATAAAAACCCACACAAACCACGCTGTAACAATTGACTGGGACAGGGCAGGAGAAGGAATTTCAGACTTGAAAGGCCAACAAAGCACACACAGTTGGGAAGACGCCAGGAACCCAGATAAGCCTTGACCACATAATTCACGACTTGCTGCCAACAACTTTACTGTGCACAGCTTCCCTTTTTAAACACTGTGTTCCCAGCTGCAGCTAATGAAGGGAATCAGGGCCCTTTCCTCCCTCATAAGCCACACAACTCACGTTGCTCCCTTCTCCGTTCCTCCCTGCGTACCCTAGGATGAAGAGAGGATGGGCCTGGGTCTTCCTCTGAACTCCCTCTCCCTTGTTCTCCCTCTCTCCTGCTCTGCCCAGCCGGTCTTTAACCTTCCCCAGTTTCTTCCGGAGCCACGCTCCCACTCCCTGTCAGCTGCTCGGCCTACCCCTCCGAATCGGATTCCGACAGGGGCATAACATTCTGGAAGACATCAGGGAGCATCAGGCTTTTCCATCAGTGGCTTGTGGCACCCAAGAAGCCTTATTTTTAAAAAAAGAGCCACTCTTACTGAGTAACAAAACATAAGGATTTAAGAACGCTGGCTGACTTGGAGTGGGGGTGAGGCCCAGGGGTGAATCCTGCAAGAGAAGAAAGGCTGGTGGGGAGGCCTGGCATCAAGAAAATTGGGGGGAGGTTTCAAGTCCTCTCCCAAAATCAAGCAAAGACATTTGAGCTGAGAAGGAGGTGGAGAATTTTAAATCCTGGGCCAAAGATCTCAAAGGATGTTTACTGCGAATCTCTCCTTTCCAAAACGCAGCCTCAGACCTCAAAGAGGCAGGAAAAACTTGACAGTCTGGCTCAGTGAGTCTGGCAGTGGAAAGGTGGCACAGAAGACGACTCTGGATTGCCAGAGGAGAGAGTTAGGTAAGGCAATCTTTGATCCAGCGATTTCTCCAGGGCAAAAGGCAGCAGCACAGCCGAAGCCTCGGGAATGTCCCTCTGGGGACAGCTCAGGCACACCCAGGAGCAGCGGAGACCATCAGCCCCAGGCAACTCCTGGCCAGCGACTCTAGAGGAAGCGGAAAAGGCTCCAGGGCATCATTTCAAGGGCTGCTCCCAAGTGGGCCGAGGCTCTGAACCGAGTTCACTTAATGAGCCCTGGCAGAGGCATAACCTTCAGGGGGTGTGTGTGTGTGAAATGGGAGGACGTAAAGTTGAGGCAGAAAGGCTTATAAAGAAGAACAACAACAAGAAGGATTTGCCAAAACTTTTTCAAGCAGGGCTAAAATGAAGGGCAAAGAAAGGAAAGAAGAAAAAAGAAGGAATATTCTATGGAACCATGACTGAGACTTCAACGCGCTACGACTGAGTGGCTGCTCCAAGCCGAGCCCCGAGAAAGAACCTCCTGTCTCCTCAAAAGCCAGGCCACCTCCAGATCAGGGGTCTCCAACCTTGGCCGCTTTAAGACTTGTGGACTCCAACTCCCAGAACTCCTCCTCCTCCAGTCATGTTAGCCCAGGAATTCTGGGAGTTGAAGTCCACAAGTCTTAAAGTAGCCAAGGTTGGAGACCCCCTACTCCAGAGGAGTCTGAGCAGGATCTGGGATCCTCTACCTCCCTCTGGAGACTGGAAAGACGCCTCTGCCTCGCAAAAAAGGTCCAGGCATTCCACAGCTTAGGCAGGGCATCTGGGCCTTTAAAAAGACCACCATGAACCACAGCCGGAAAGTGTATTTCTTGCTTTCATAGTGAGAAGGCATCCTAAGATCAAGGGGAAGGGAGGATTATTTTGTATTTACAGAGCTGGAGTGGATCTCCAGAGGCTTAAACTTTCATTAGTCTCGGAGTTCATCAGACACTTTGTGAGAGCTCTGGGGGGGAAATTCAATCTTTGCACCAGTTTCTCTTTCTCTCTCTCTCTCCCCGCTCTCTCTCTCAGAGAGGGACACAGCCACACAGGCAGGAACGCAGAGGGTAAAAAAGGGGCTAAGGAACACTCTTGCCTTCTGGGAGGTCCTCCCAACTTCCTCCTGGTTGGGTTTGGTAAGACGGGGCATCAAGGAAATGGGGGAAAGGGGACACTTCAAGAACTACCGCAAAGGAATGCCGGCTTGATAATCCTGAGAAGGAAATGGGGCATGGAAAGAGAGAACAAAAGAAATGGAATCAAACTGATTTGCTGGCTGGCAACCCCTCGGTCTCCATCTTAACTTCCTCATTTCGTTAAACGCCTGGAATTGGAAGTTAATTATGACTACAGATGCTGGGATTGACCTCAGGGTATGTTCATGATATTAGAATCACAGATGAGCCTCCCTACTGTTCTTCCTATCGCCCATGTTAAAGGAAGGCAGTGAATTTGCATCTTTATTGCACCAGGATGCTGTTACTTGAATTCCAAATTCTATTTTGAAATGTACATAAAGCCCCACTAAAGGGTACCCGCCTCACAGAGTCTCTTCTCCTTTAATTTGCAACAGATTAGGCTTTTCATATCTTTTTGACCCGAAACACCTCCACATATGGAGACCAAGCTCCAGCGTTAGGCTATCGATTAATCACATTGCTCCCAGCAAGAACGGAGTTTAGCTTGGGTGTGTGTGTGTGTGTGTGTGTGTGTGTGTGTGTGTGTGTGTGTGTGTTTGGACAGAAGAAGCAGCCAGAGTCATCAATAAGATGTGAAAAGTAAGTCAAAAGGATTAAGCGGTGTCGATGATAAATGAATCCGTAATTTCATGCAAATTAAAATATATTCCTGAAATAGAACAAATCTCATTTGACTTTTAAGAAGGAATAAAATATACGAGCCACGGTCTTCACACCTATCAGTGCTAGAGGGTGAAAATTCACAAGGACCATCTTGGGTTCCCCTGGAAGAACGGCAAAAGTATTCAAGAATTTCTCCTCCTCAAAGAGCTTTTTAGAAAGGCCACCTTTTCCTATAAAAGTCAGAGGAACTTTTTTTTTTTTTTTAAAAAGTTAAGCTTTAGAAAACTATTCAGAGAAGGAAGTTTCAGGCAACGGTGTTTAGTTTCCCCAACATATAATCATTTAACTTCAAAGATGGGGTGTGAAACAAGAGTGATTAGAACACTAAGAACAGGTTGTAAGTTGTTCCTCCCACCCCGCACCCCCGAGGCTGTCCTAACTCCGAATTGTTGTTAAAGGATTATAAGTCCGGGACTAATTCTCCTTTTTCCCTCCAGATCTCTACTCTGCTTCTCTTTTGCAGGTGGGAAGTCCTCAGACCCCAAACCCAACTCAGGCTCCCCTTGGCAGTGAGAGACCCCTGGGGCAAGCAAAGGCCCACTGACCATGGCTCAATGTCAGGTAGACCCCCTAACAGGAGAGCGTGGTCGTAACTTAAGAAAGCTATTATTTCACACGTTGTTTTCTTGCAGTCGTCTCTCTTTGCTAGGAAGCAACTAGAACAACAGAATGTGGTGGAAGACACAGTGCTGGTGTGTCAAAAGGCTGGCAGGAAGCATTATTATTCCTGGAAACTTGAAAAAGGCTTACCTGCCACAATGTTTAGCATTTCTGCCCCGTAAACTGCGGAGTTCAGGTGTTGGTGGCGTCTTATAGCACACGTGGAGGGGAGACAAAAGGGCACATCCAATTTCCACTGTGCTCCACCGTGCCTATCAAATCCCTTGCAGCTTTCCGTTTCGGTCTCCTCCCTGAAATTTCCTTTGGACTTTCTCTTATGAGGGGGAATAATGTCATGCCATGACTCAAATAATGTCATGCCACGCACTGTGCATTCGGAAGAACCCACTGGATGAATTGGACGGAGTAAAAAAAATAAAAAGAGAGAAGAAAAAAAGAGCAGCAGCTGCTTAAGACCCAACAGGCTTTGGGCTGCAGCCCCTCAAAGCCTCCCCAACCCCCCCCCCGAGTTATGGGAGTTGCATCTGAAAGAGGGCTGTTCCTTGCTCTAAGGGGAGGGGTCTCTCTTCTTGCAATGAAGCAGAAGACAACCAGAGGATCCTGGCTGAGCTGCTCTGCACTTGGACCATCTTCCCTCAAGTCAACTGGCAGCAAAGTCTTTAACGCAACTGAGCAGCTCAGAGAACCTCCAGGCTCTGGCGTAAATCCCCTGATGTTTCTTCTCAATAGATATCTATCTATTGGCCAAGTGTGATTGGACACACAAGGAATTTGTCTTGGTGCAAATGCTCTCAGTGTACATAAAAGAAAAGATACATTCGTCAAGAGTCAGGAATCATCAGGTACAACACTTAATGATAGTCCCAGGGCACAAATAAGCAATCAAATCATACTAGGAAACAGTCCATATAAATCATTAGGATACAAGCGACAAAGTTACACCCATACAGTCACAAGTAAGAGGGGATGGGCAGTAAGGAGTGATGAGAAGATTAATAGTAATAGTAGTGCAGACTTTGTAATAGCTGAACAGTGTTGAGGACATTATTTGTTTAGCAGAGTGATGGCGTTCGGGGGAAAACCTGTTCTGGTGTCTAGTTGTTCTGAGCTAAGTTTGACTTCTGATGAGCCCCGAAATCTCTTGAGGTTTCCTTTCCAAGCGCAGGGAAAGGACCAATTGGACTGGGCAGCCCCGCGATCACCTCCGGTCATCCAAGTTCAGGCCCAGGCCCAGGCCCAGGCGCACACACCCAGAGGCAGCCGTTCATACGGAAAGGGGGAAGAGGATGGGCCATTTTGTTAACCAAGAGTAGGACAATCTCTTTTGTACCCCATCTCTCTTCTACCAAGAGCTCACGAGGAAAAGAAACTGTCAACTCATAAAATATATCTATGGTCGTTTTAGAGTTGCCAACAGAAAGGGGGGGGGAGGGGATTTGAAAGTGCTGTGTGGCAGCTTGGAAATCAAAAGTGCATTCCATACGTAGTTTTTCACAGATAGTAATTGGGTGACTGAAGTTTCTGCCCTGCAAAATTCTAACTGGAGAGCATGATTGATGACTCTTGGCTATGGAGGTGTCTCATTGGAGAATATGAATTATGATACACCCAGGGGGGTGGAGGAAAACCAGGGTCAAGGGTGACAATGAATGACGTGCCTCAGAGTCGGCTGCACCCAGGCAGTGCCGGACATGTTAACTCCCAATAAATCCTTTTGAAGTTTTGGAAGTTTGGCTCAAGACTTGTGATTTAATTGGAGAAACCGCAGGAATCCTGACAGAAACTCTACTGCACACAGGCTCCATTTTCATCTATTTGCCGTAAGCTTCCAGTTCAGATTCCTTTATTGGACAAGGAAAGAACCTGGAGCTCTCTCTGCTCTTAATTCAGCCCCCCGTTGACTCAGGGAGAGGACTACCACCCATCCCGTCCTGCACCTTCGCCACCAGAACCTCAGGCCTTTCCCCAGGCATTGTGTCTCAACAAGAATGCGAAACTTCAATTAGCTTCTCTCCTTGTGTTGAAGTGCTCGGCCATGGCCTGCTGATCAGCCACCATTAGAAACGACACAAGAGCCCTTCGGGTCAGGCACACAGTAGGACAAAGCTTGGGAAAATAATCTTTTGCTAGAAGTAAACTAAGGTGGAGAGAAAGCCTGTCCAGCGTCTCTGTGGGTAGAGCCAGCGTGCAAAGAGAAAACACCGAGAGGAGCGTTAGGATACATCCAACTCAAAAGTATTTGTGGAGGAGGTGAGGTCCCTGTGCATCTCAGTGTAACTCCTCCATTCAGCCTGCAGCCAGATGCCAGATAATTGTTCCACATTTCTGAATCAAACGCAATTACCTCTGACTTCCGCTCAGAAAGGGCTTACTCCAAATAATCTCAGCCTTTGGAGAAAAGCTCCTCTGGCAACCAATCCTCTTAGGTAGCAAAGTAGTTTGTTTGAGGGCCTCCAACTGAAGGCCGTCCCCATTTTTCTTTCTCTTCCAGAGAAGAAAGGCATCTGCTGTCAGAAACTGGCTGATTCCAACAGACGTTCATCCCTCCAGCGATGCAGACCATACACTCTGCTCCCTTTTGATTTTAGGATCAAAACAGATTGCCTTCATCTGCAGGATGCAGGTCTCATAATCCTTCTCCAAAAATTAAAAGAAGAAAGAAAGATGGGGCTGCAGAAACAGACCAAGAAATTCAAGGATCTTAGGACCTCTCAGAAACTGAAGGATTGGTGGCAGCAAAGCACTCCAGATTCTGGGAAACAGGGCTGTTGTGTTTGGGGAGCGTGTTTTCCAGTTTCCAAATTGCTCCACTATCTCCCAAAGATTGCAGAACCATCTTATAAACATTATTTTTCTGACCTTTCATTAATGCTAGTTCAATTCTCTTCATCTTAAATTCATCAGGAGAAATGCCTGAATTATATAGATACATTTAAATATATAGATTCCCATTTGTATTTAAAACATGGACTGGAATTTTGACCACTGAAAAAAGAGGAAGTGCCGTCACAATAGCAAAAGTTCAAGACTTGTAGCAACAATACTGTACAATGCAACAGTACTGTCCCTGTGGCTATGGTCTGTCCATCTGCTTCAAGTGATTCTGTCAGCACCTCTCTTCATGTTACTGTTTCACTGTATTTTTCAAAACCTGAACAGGTTTTGTAACCAAGATATTAAATATTTTAAATGCTCCTTCTACCAAGATATTCAGCGATATGAAAGGGGGTGCCAACAGGTTGCTAGCTAGAGAACTGCTGTACCGTGTCCATATGTTTCCTCACCTTTCCATCATATCTGACAATTCATCTCCCAAAATTCTGAATATACAGAAATGTTTAGGCTGAATTCTTACTGTGTAAGACAGGAGTCTTCAAACTTGACAGTTTTAAGGCTTGTGGACTTCAACTCCCAGAATTCCTCCTCCAGTCATGTTAGCTCAGGAATTCTGGGAGTTTAGGTCCACAAGTCTTAAACTTGCCAAGTTTGAGCATCCTTGGTGTAAAATGACATCACTAAGAGATGGTTTCAGGGAGACCGCGTAATGTGAGCCTGTGTGAGCGTGTGTACCCGGCAATGCTCCTTTTAAAGCATCTTCTCAAAATTCTTTTATCTTCATTTCCATGGATTTTGTTCACTCTCTTTTTCTGATTTTCCCTTATTACAGGGATTGTGAGCGCCTTGTGAATTGCCTGGGTATGTTGATTATATGGCAATGGTGTTGGTTAAGAAAATACTGGAAGTGAATTATGGAGGGAAAAAAAACATTTGATTACATTGTTTCATGTTCTTTCTTTTCCTTCTACAGTCCTCAGTCTGAGGTGTAGAAGATAAAGTGGGGGTGATTATGACAGCTTCTTTTTTAAATTATTAAAGGGAAAATAGGACCTCCTTCTTCTTAGCAATCCAGAAGACTGGTATAATGCTTCATTTCATCTCCCTGCAGATTATTATCCTTCAAAATCTAATTATTATTAGTGAGTATATTTTTAGCGATGGTGTTCACATTTGAACTTTTTAAATGACTAAGCTGTTCATTTTTAAACTGAAAATGACATCTTTAACACAAGAATCATTCAAACCATTATCAGGTATTTTTTGTGCTTTGCTTCTTCTTATTCTGAACACTGCTTTACACTCATCTCTGAATGTTTAAGGCTGGATGGCTGGATGATCAGGCCCACATCTTGCAACACCGTGTTCCACAAACAGAGCAAACAAACTCACAAATTATAGTTGTGTAATAATAAAGTGACCCTTATGAATTTACGCGCAGATAAATGGTTATTAAATTTTCAGCATTTAAGTATGTTGTTATAACACCATAAAAGGAAGCAGTAATTTGAGGAGAAATGCCATAATTTCCAAGGTGTCCGTAAGAATTTATTTGTGCTGATTCTAGAGTACTGTATTTGTAAGTGAACAGTTCCATCATGATAAAGAAAGGAGTTACATTATTTTAATATGTAAATTTTAATCGGCTAGCATTCTGCCACTCTAAACTTGCGGAGATTAATAATACACATTATTATTTTTAAGGCTTGAATTCTGCTGTATTATAAACTGATTTTGAATGGGATAACTTTGAAATGCAGATAGTTAATACTAATGTAATAAATAAAACGATGTGATTATTAACTTGTGTGCTTGGTATGTCTCATTAGAAGTTTCCCTAAGCAAATACAAATTATTAGAAGAAATGTACAGTTGTGTGAACTAGAAGACCTTCTCCCGGTCTGGTTCAGCATTTTTTTACAAGGTTTTTCAGTGCAACTCGTTTGTATGTAATTGTGCATTCACGTGATTAGAAGTCTCTTCAGTGTCAGAGTACTTCTGATTAGAAATGCCATATTTCATTAATTTCTGATTTCCTGAAGAGGAGCTGAAAAGAAATCTCAGTAACTGAGCTGGATGTGGGCACTATAACTCAGCAGATACATCAAATGCTTACTATTTTGGACCCCCCCAGAATGGATCCAATCTTCAGAAGCCATAGCCACTCAAACATTAGGACCACAAACGACAGATCCAAAGAGATCCTTCAACAGGCCCATCGTTAACTCCAGAAGACATTTAAAAGCGGGGAGGGGAGTTGCACGTGCAACTCAACTCTCCAATCAACTCCTCTTCCAGCTTAGTCCAGAAATGGGCTTGCTGGGTTATTCTCAGCCTTTTTTGAAAACTTTGCAGTTATGTCACTGCCTGTCACAGACAGATAGACAGATCATTGGTGCTATTCTACCGGTTCGGCCTGGTTCTGGCGTACCGCTAGTGCTGAAGATCAGCTGAGAGATCGAACCGGTTCTCTCTGATGTGCTGCTGCTGGGTCCACCTGGGCTCCCCTACTGACCTTTATTCCCTGCCTTTGAAGCTCAGCTGCTTTGCGTGGTACAGCAGTGCCGCAAGTCAGCTGCTGAAGCTACAGGGATTGCAGGAGGGGAGTAGGAAAAGCCTCTGCGTGTGCACAGCGTGTGTTTGGCATGTGTGCAAAGCGTGCACAGCTAGCCACGCCCACCGAACCGGTGGCAAACCTCTTTGAAACCCACCCCTGGGACAGACACCCACTTTGGAAAGTCACAGTGATTTTGCAGGTCACTGCAGCATTTCAAGCAATGACAGAGAGCCGACCAAATCAGCAGACAAGCAGGAAGTGTGCGCACCTCGGGTTCTTGTCTTTACACCTTGAAACCTAACTCACAAAAGAGGCATGCATTTCTGTCCTGAAAGAGAGATTTTTAAATCCGTTTCTCCTAATTGGGTGGAAGGAGGAGGAGCCCTTATCCACAGATGCATTGTTCAAGAAGTACAATATTTATCTTCGTTAGGTCATCCTGCCCATCCCTCTGCTTCTTTAAGCCAATATTCCTGGTTTGTCTCCCAAGGTGACTTCCTCCCTAGGCGGTTTTCCCAACCACACAAAAAAAACACCAGAAGCCACAAGGAAGATCTGCCCTAAAGTGGAACAAAACCCCAGAAACACCCCGAAAGGCGAAGACAGACAGACAGACAGCTCAGCAGAAGCCTGTCTGCCTTCCACCCATCCACCCATCGATCCTGAGCTTGCTCGCCTTCCCAGAGCACTCCGAGGATTGCCTGGCAAGCTGGTGGGGGGGCCGTCCTTCCCCCCCCGGGGAAGAAGCAGCCAGGCTGGGTGAGGGAGAAACGGGGTGGGTGGGAAGAGGAGGAGGAGGATTGGGCAGCTGCACCCCGTGAATCCTGGGGTGGTACCTCCGCCCCGGTTGGCCCTGGGCTGGGGAGCCAGAGGCGAGGGTCTCCCCTTCCCACCCGGGGGCCTTGGGGGCAGGTGGGGCGGGAGGAGGGGCGGCCCCGTCCAGAGAGGGTGGGCCGGAGGACGAGGGTCCCGGTCCCCCGGGGTGACCTGGGGCGGACCCCGCCTGAATCCCCACAGCCGACCCGCAGGGGGGGGGGAAGGAGAAGGTCTCCTCCCCGGGCTGCTGCCCTCCCTCCCCTCCCCCGGAGGCCCCGCCAGAGGGTCCCTGGGGAGGGGGAGGGCCGCGCCCACTCCTCTGCCCCCGGCCCCGACTCGGCCTGCGGGGCTGGGCCTCCCTGCCTGCCTGCGGGTCCCGGGCGGGGCCACTCACGATGGTGACGCTGGCCTTGCGCAGGTCGCGGTTCTCCTCCTGCAGCGCTTTGCACTTGAGCTTGTAGGTCTCCAGCTCGATCTTCAGCACCTTGTTCTCCTGCTGCAGCGAGGCCAGCCGGTTGGTCAGCTCCTCCAGGCGGAACGGGGAGATCACGATGCCGCCCGCCTTCCCGCCGCCGCCGCCCCCGGGAGCGCCCCCGCCGCCGCTCCCGCCGCCGACGGGGAGCCCCGGCCGGCCCCGACGACGACGCCTCCGCGGCCCCGCCGCCGCCGCCGCCGCCGTCCGTGTCGCTCTCGCTGGCGCTGTCGGCCATGCTGGCCCAGGGAGGCGGGGAGGAGGCCGGGCCGAGCCAGGCGCCCTTCTCGCTTCTGCCGCCGCCGCCGCTGCTCGCTCGCTCGCTCGCTGCTGCGGCTGCTGCTCCGCCTGCCGCGCCGCCTTCCGCCCCGCGCGCTCCCGCCTGCCCGCCCGCCAAGAGGAGCGCCTCCGAGGCCGCCCGCCGCGCCCACAGCGGCCCCTCCGGCGCCCTCCGGCACTGCACCCTCCTTCCTCCTCCTCCGCAGCCTCAAAGGCGTCCTTTTCTCCGCCCTGCCCCTTCCTCTGGCGGGGTGGGGGGTCACAGCCTTTCCTGGCGTCCGGCAGCTGGTGGGAGGGTCTTTCCAGCTTTCTAGCTCATGGGCGGCCCGCGACTGCCGGCACCGAGAACCGGCTTTGCTCTCCTTGCTTCCTGTGAGGCGGGTCTCCCCATTCAAAGGTCTCTCTCTCACACACACACGTCTCTCCCCGGGCAGCCTCTCCCATCAGACAAGCTGGAGCAGCCCAAGGTCCCCTTGGGGGCTGGGAGCAGAGGGGAGTCTGTGGGGAGATCCGCTGGACCCCTTCCCCCACCCCCGACCCAGATATTACGTCGTGGTCTCCTGATAGAGGAATTTAATTCAAACCCAGAATTTGACTGTGGTATAAACTTGCAGGGGTCTCAACCTTGGTAACGTTAAGCCTGGAGGACTTCAACTCCCAGAATTCCTTGCTGGCTGGGGAATTCTGGGAGTTGAAGTCCTCCAGGCTTAACGTTACCAAGGTTGGAGACCCCTGGTATAAATCAGACTTTCTCAACCTGATGCTTCACAATATTTCTAACCAAAGACCTGGAGACCATAATAAAATTAATAATTTTATAAATAATAAAATAAATGAAATTAAATTAAAAAAATGGATTGTATGAGCTGGGAAGAGAGCTTATTGAATACGCTGCAGAACAGTGTTTATCCATCATGTCCATTGTCGTGCTTGGATACGTCCTTGACAAATTCACCCTTGCTTCTGGGTGTATGCCAAAGTGCTCCCAAGCCTACACCACTTCCTCCCCATTTTTTTGGATACTGAGACTTACCTTTGCCCTTCGCTAATCTTCTGGCACCTCTGGAGCTTTTTAAGGTTATATAATCTGCACTTCTGCCAACACCCTGAGAGGAGGCATTCCAGAGCATGGGAACATAATTTGTTTACGTTAGCTTCTTACTACGCCTCTATTCCCCTTTAGTCCTTTTATTCCTCCCAGAAGTTGGGTTCCCTTCTCTTCTGCAGGCATCTTAGCCGTGGCCCTCTCCCTCTTCTGATAGAAGGCAGGCATGGCGCAGGCCTTCCCCATATAACTGCCCTGTGGAAAAGACCCTCTTCCGTGCCTTCCTTGCCAGCTCATCTTTAAGTTTCCTGATGTGTGCACACTGTGGGTATGGCCTTTTCATCTTCCTTTGACTTTTTAGCCTGTCCAGGAGGTCTCTCTAAAGCTTTCCTCATGTCGTTACACTAATTTCTTCCTGCATTTTCAGGACCTTTTTAGAAGGCCTGGAACATTGCCCGACTTCCACCTGTGGTTGTTAAAATCTAGATTCCACCTGTGGTTGTTAAAATCTAGATTCCACCTGTGGTTGCTAAAATCTAGATTCCACCTGTGGTTGTTAAAATCTAGATTCCACCTGTGGTTGTTAAAATCTAGATTCCACCTGTGATTCCACCTGTGGTTGCTAAAATCTAGATTCCACCTGTGGTTGTTAAAATCTAGATTCCACCTGTGGTTGTTAAAATCCAGCTTCCTAAAGCCCAAAGTACATAAACTGCTTCTTCAAATTCTCCTCACTGAGGTGGCTTGGATGCCAGTGTGACATGGCTATTTTCTTCCTGATGTCTTCAGTCGGTCAGTCTGAGAGCTGAGATTAATCCAGAATAGCCGACCCCCTTGTTTGTTCTCCCATCTTCTGGAGAGAAAAAAAATCAATTGTTTGCAAGAAAAAAAATATGGATATTTACTAGCCCCCCTTTTTTTTCTTCTCCAAGTCCTTTATTCCCATTGGGATGTTGTCTTTCTCCTTGAAACCATCCCCGTGCCTCCCCTCCTGCTGAACAGATGTCCTAGCCTCCTCAAAGGTTGTGCACTGCTGGCCTTCAAGATTCTCTTCTCTGATGGGTCTTTAAGAAGAAAACATTGGCCTCTAGTCTTTCACTTTCTCTTTCAGCCAGGAGAGAAGTTTCCATTTGTATGATAAGCTTGCCTTTCTGGTTAAGACAAGCACAGCACATCCGGTAAACCATTCATTTCCTTGTGCCTGTCTTTTCAACACGATAGGAGACTCACTTGCTTTCCCTTGCACTCCCCTACTCTTGCTAATTTTCCTAATCTCCACTCTTCCAGTTGCTTCTTCTAAAGAGAGTTGCTGCAAACTGAGCTGGTTACCTGATCAATGAGTCAGCTTCAGCTGTCAGCCTCCCCGCCCCACATAACCCCCAATAACTGTTCAACAAAGAGACGGATGTGCCACTCCACAGGTCAGTTAATTCTCCCCAAATTTAACAGATCATTTTCACTACTCATCAGCTTGCAAAATTCCTCACTCTTCTCTCTGGTTCAGAAGAGTTTGTGCTTCTCTCATTCACTCATCCCAGTGTATGTTTATTTGATGAATGCGCATTTTCAGTGTTTCGATAGCTTCAAAGATGGAAAATAAAAAGTGGTCTCAAAAATATTGATGTTTCAATTTGTATCAGAGATGGAGAAGCCCTGGATTTTTTTTTAATGTTGTTGGACTGTATTTATTAATCATCATTTTTACCCCTTCTTTCAGAGCAGAAAATCTCTCATCGTCCCTGGTCATTGGCCATAATGGAGCCATGGTGGCACAGTGGTTAGAATGCAGTATTGCAGGCTAATTCTGCCTACTGCCAGAAGTTCAATTCTGACTGGCTCCAAGTTGACTCAGCTTTCCAGCCTTCCAAGGTGGGTAAAATGAGGATCTAGATCAGGGGTGTCCAACCTTGACAACTTTAAGACTTGTGGACTTCAACTCCCAGAATGGCTGGAGAATTCTGGGAGTTGAAGTCCACAAGTCTTAAAGTTGCCAAGGTTGGACACCCCTGATCTAGATTGTGGGGGCAATTGGCTGACTCTGTAAACCACTTAGAGAGGGCTGGGAAGCACTGTGAAACAGTATATACAGTAAGTCTAAGTGCTATCGCTAATATCACAGAGAAGAGTCCCATCACTTCCCTACCTCTGGACAGCTGAGGTTTAATGGTCAACCCCTCCTCCTTCCCCCTACCGCCACTACGCTGCTTAGTAATGTTGAAGGAGTCAACTTTTTCCTAGGCTATTCATTTTCTGCAGGCTTCATCTAACTCAGACGTCTCCAAACTTGGCAAGTTTAAGACTTGTGGACTTCAACTCCCAGAATTCTCCAGCCATTCTGGGAGTTGAAGTCCACAAGTCTTAAACTTGCCAAGTTTGGGGACCCCTGATCTAACTTAATGTTGCCCAGAGGACTATTGGCCATGCTTCTGACATCTTGTTCCAGACTGAGATGGTAGGCTGAGCCAAGGAATGGGGTGGGTGGAAGGAAGGCAAATGAGAATGGGAGAAACAGTAATGTTAAGTTAGCCAGCTGTTCATCTAGTGTTCACCTAAAGAAATCTGATGAGAGTCAGGTAGTCCTTGGGCATTACACAAATAACACAAAGGTGTGAATCCAAGGTCATCAAGACGACTTCTCCAAAAGAACAACAGTTTGCAAAAAAGATTAAGAAAGTGCTACGACTTCAATCTATTCCCTCCTTAGTGAAACAGCAGCTTTGACATCGATAAGCAGTACAATTTATACATCAACCTCCCGTTGTCTTGTTGAAAGAATGGAAAAGTCTCAAGAGGCTCCAAATACAATTCCTAGCCCCTTCAGTGGTCTGTACGCCAGTCAACTCAGTGCAGGAATTTTCTTTAAAATAGGTAGCATTCCCTCTGATTATTCAATGATACAATGGTTGGTAAGTTATCTTACCATCCTCCGAAACAGAAAGTTTCTGTTTTCATTTCATTTGTAATTCCAGAATTATATTTGTTTTCCATCGGTGATCCAGCCACCCTTCTGCTGTGCATCAGTAAAACAAACGCAACACACCCTTAATGGTTCTTGAAGTACAGAGATGTCTGTGCTTTGTGAGGAAGGCCTAGGATCCAGGATCCAGAAGCAGGAAGGAGATGAGATTTTGGCTACATGGGAGGAGGGGAGGGTTGAGAAATTCAGGGTCCTTGGCTCTAAAAATAGACCATTCCCATCTCTTCCAAGCCACCCAACGTCCTGAGATGGAAGATCTCAAGAGGCAACCATCAGCTGGCGTGGAAAGGAGGAGAAATAGCAGCTCTTCTGGGGAAGAAAAGGAGAATTTGAGGTAGGGGAAATCTGCTTTTGATAAAAGGCAGACCTGGATGATAGGTGAAAAATAAAGAAGGCAGAAGAAGAGGGAGAAACAAAGAGAACAAAAGCTGAAGGCACAGCGGGACCCCCAAAAGGTAAGACAAGAAGCATTGGGTGGAAACTAATCAAGGAGAGAAACAACCTAGAACTAAGGAGAAAATTCTTAACAGTGAGAACAATCAAACAGTGGAACAAATTGCCTTTAGAAGTTGTGGGTGTTCCATCGCTGGAGGCGTTGAAGGAGAAATTGGATAGACATTTCTCAGAAATAGTGTAGGTCTCCTGTCTGAGCAGGAGGTTGGGTTAGATGATCTCCAAGATCCCTTTCCAACTTTTTTTTTTTTTTTTACCGTTACCGTTTCTGGAATTCACAATCTTGAGGGGGAGAAAGGAGAAGGCAAAGCTTGCTCAGAGGATTAACACCAGGCACAAAGCATTCTGCAACCGCCATGTCATTGAAGTGTTTTAACACAATTTATTTTATGCTTAAATTATCAACTAGATCATCCAGTGTTGGTGGGTGTTTTTTTTTTTTTTCATACATATGTAATTAGAGCTATTATCAACGAATCCTGTTTCCATATGAAGATAATTAACAAATTAAAAGTATTTCACCAAAAACCCAAATAAAAATGCCCTTTTAAAACACAGCAGCCTTAACAACCTAATATTAATCTGCTAGGATGATTACACGATTGGCTTCCTGAAAGATTCTACATCTTAGAGCCAGTACACAATATAGTAATATTTTTACAGCGTGCTGCCACTCTGTTAGCTAAGAAATTCTCTTCCTTCCTTTCCCCCCTCCTTTTTTTTTCTTTTTTAATATTCCCTACTGGCGCTCCCAAGACCATCACCCCAAAACTGCCAAAAGCTGCAAGCATTTCCCCCAGTGGAAAGCAAGGACAGGTAGCACCCACCCCTCCGCAAAAGCAACTACGGTATATGTTATGGTTTCTGTTAAGTTTGAGATCGTTTCCAGCAGAAAAACTGGCAAGAGCAACAAATAGTAGATATGGGACTTTGTGTTTAGAGGTTAAGAAGAGGCTTCCGCAAGCAGCCTTGCTCTCAAGACAGCCGCCGTGCCTAGGCGGCCTCGGTCCTCCGCCCACTGCAAGCAGAGGAGGAGGAGGAGGCCTTCCTTAGCAGCTGTGCTTGAACTGCGCCCCGGGATCACGTCTGTCACGTCGCAATCTAATATATTTGCAAAACTGGAAAAGAGTTCATCAAAATAAGGCAGAACGCATGCATCAAAATATGAGTACTCCGGAGAGAATCCTTGGTTTCACAGAACTGTAGAATCCCCCATCTTAGGAATCATTAAATTTGTAGCAGATTTTAAAGATTTTTTTAAAATCAAGCTAGCCTTTTTTTGCATATACAAACATAATTGCTAAATATACAAGAATCTGTGAAGATACACCCAGAATACCTCGGCAGGTGGAGGGGGGGCCCCTCCGAGACACCGATTTCTGTTCAATGCAAACGCAGGATTCAGTTTGTGAGCTAGGAGGCAGGGCCAGATCAGCCTGGGTCCACTTCTTCTTCTTTAGAATTTACAGTGTTATTTACAATGAAACAAGCAATGTTAGTTGTCTTTCTTTGTTTTTTTTTTAAAAAAAATGAAAAAAAAAACCCAAAACAAAACCAAAGGTGTATTTTAGTACCCTGACAGTTTGGGTCTGAGAAAAATAAGGCGAGCTGTTGTGGATTTTAATAATTTTTAGTGCCTTTCGGTAGTTTGAACCATTCTCCAGTGTCATTTGAGTCTCTCTCACAACAGGAATTCCTCGGTTTTCGCAATGGCTTTGCGTTTGCTTCTGTGAAGCCGTCGCCTAAGAGCACCCTGGACATCCGTCACTTCTTCTCTCACTGCATCCTCTCTAATGGTGTGAATAAAAGTGGGCTTCCATGCTCGTGTAGAAGTGGCTCATGCTAAATTAAAATTTGTTTTTCTGGTGTTCTTCATGTTGAAAACCATGCGGTTAATGTGTGGAAGCAGCAAACACACAGACGCGCGCGCGCGCACACACACACAACTTTTGTCCATGACTTGATTAATTCCTGTTGATTTTGTTCGTCCTCGAGTTCCTCTCTAGAATACTGGCAGTAAAAGCACACAGTCTTGGGTCAAATGGAAAAGGATGGGGAAGAGAGAGAGAGAGAGAAAAGAGAAAACCGGTGTTAGAAATGTCTGTTTGAACAGCACGGAGCCTTTCAACTGTAAATAATAATTCTGCATCTCTTCCACAAAACACAAGGCCCACCCTATACAACCCCCCCCACGGCATTGACCCATCTCGTCCGGGTTGGGCCATGTTGGACCACATCTCTGGCTGCTCGTAGGCCTCTGAGTTATAGCACATGAGCTGCCAGGGCCAAGAGATTTGCTACGTGAAGTGCAAGGATTACCCCCCCCCCCGGCCCCCAGCTACCCTATTAGAACAAAATGGAAGTGTAGCCAGAGAAAGACATAAATCCAGGATTTTTTTCAAGACCTGTGCTGGTTAAACAAGCTTGGTTTTCAAGCACCTGTTCAGGAAAATGTTTCCCAATGCAATGAGCTCAAGTAAACAAATGAGATTAGAACAAAAATTTTCCAAGCTGGAAGTTATCTGGTTTTGTAAGTTACAAAATGTAACTCCTATCTGATCAGGTGATAGATGAGTAAACTCTGAAGGACTCGCCTGTCCCCCATCCTACCTGTAGGATTAGGCAGCTTCGGCTCTGTTCAAGTTCCCTCAATTAAGCTCTGTCAACCTAGACAATGGGCCTTTTCTGGGGCATTACTTTGGCTGCTCCGCTCCCAACTCAACCATCTTCAAACAAGCTCTCCATCCATGGTAATTCCCTCCGGCCATGGGTTAGGGTTTCGGGGGCCTCTTTAGAATGTGGGGGTTGATTCTAATTGCTTCCTTGGGGGCAA
This sequence comes from Pseudonaja textilis, assembly GCF_049901715.1. Lineage (NCBI taxonomy): Eukaryota > Metazoa > Chordata > Lepidosauria > Squamata > Elapidae > Pseudonaja > Pseudonaja textilis. The sequence goes on from NC_141993.1 coordinate 12,760,247, forward strand.
CTGTGCTTTTTTCTTAAAAAAAAAAAATGAAGTAGTTTTATTCTGTTTTCAATTTTGTGCCCAGAGACAATTTGGGAGCTGGGCAATCTAAAAAATAAATAATAAATGCAAAATAAATTTAGATTTATTTTATCTAAAAATAAAATAAATACATCAATGTAAAAAAAAAAAAAATCCAATGGTTTTGCCACAATGGAAAGTATTGCCCAGAGTGAAACGAAACAAAGGTAGTATCAGAGAAGTGGTTTTCCTTGCATAAAGATAAAATAGTGAAATCAAAAAAATCCAGAGTTCTCAGATCCTTGGTCCATATAGGCCAGGGGTGTCAAACTCGCAGCCCACAGGCCAGATGCATCACGTGCTGGCCACGCCCGGATTAGTGAAGGGGGGGGGGGAAGTCATGATGTGTCATGCAACAACACCATAACTACCTGAGTTTGACACCCCAATGGGTGGGAGCTGCCACATTGAGCTTGGGAAAATCGGTGGTGGTGGGGGGGAATTTCTTGGAGTGTATGTGGTTAGACATAATAGCATTCTTCTTCTAAGTCAAGGTCATGTTATTTCTGCACCTGGTGGAGAGGATGTCTCAGGTTGGGACGGATGATGATTGGGGCATGTTATGCAATGAGGGGTGCAGGGGGTGGATTTGTAATGTTTTACTTATTGCAAGGAAACCCGGAGCTTTCAGATTCGGGATTTTCCAGATGTGCCAGTTTACTATTCTAATAAAAGGAACCTTTGAGAAGATGTCTGTCTTGGAGTTATTGGTTAGAGTTGAGGTTTCCTGGAACGCTGAGAGATCCACAAAATTAATATTTAAGAGAACAGCCTCCATTGTGATTGTCACTGTAACAACTCCAGAAAACCTTCCCTTCTTTCTATTTGCTTCTCTGTGGATTTGCAGGGTACTTCTCTGACCTTCGACTTCACTGTTTCTAACCCATCTAACTGTTTCAGTGGTGCAGTGGTTAGAGTGCAGTACTGCAGGCTACTTCTGCTGACTGCCGGCTGCCTGCAATTTGGCAGTTCGAATCCCACCAGGCTCAAGGTTGACTCAGCCTTGCATCCTTCCACGGTTAGTAAAATGAGGACCCAGATTGTTGGGGGAAATACGCTGACTCTTAGAGAGGGCTGTAAAGCACTGTGAAGCGGTATATAAGTCTAAGTGCTATTGCGAATGCTAGTGCTATGATGGAAGCCCCATCAAGCCCAACAACGGAAGGGCAATGCAGAAATTGCTAAGCCCCAAAGGAGTGCACGCCAAGAAAATAAGCTCCATGACTCATACTGCTTCCTAAAGATACCTTAATTGCTCCAAATATGAAGAATACAAGAGTTATATATCCAACTAACCATTCACTGTTTGGCTGTTACGAGTAGGTTGTCTTCTCTGCATGCTGGGCTTCTTTTTTCATTTTCACTTTACACCCTTCTCCCTGCTTTTAAAAAAGAGGACACACCATCACATATCAAGTACAATTATACAAGAGAGGGGATCAGTACCGAACTGTAAAATCTACACAGACCACTGGGAATGCCGAAAGGTGAGTAGGCAGGAGCCACACAAGATGATGACATGTGTGATGAAGACACATGCAACAACCATTCCGGGCTCATCATCCTGAAATAAGTTCTTGAACATCAAACAGAATTCCAAGTATTTCATTACTCCCCCCCCCTCTCCGCCCCGGATATTGACAAATATCCCATGCTGGGTGATTCCAAGTTAGCAGACCCTTTGCAAGCCAAATTCTGCTGATTTGAGGAAGGTTCAAAGCTTTCGGTTAAGTAGATTAGTCATGAAAGTTGCCAGTGTAAAAAGGGGATATTTGCCAAAGCGAAACGTATCTGCAGTAAAGATACTTGAAAGTCCGTTGTCGTCCCCCAATATTATTTTTCCCCATTTGAAAATTCACAGCTTAGCAATACAGTCAAAATCTTGATTCTTCAGACCTCCAGCAGACAGCATATACAATGGGCATTTTGTTTGTTTGTTTTAAATTTTGGACTTCATCCCTAAACAGTGGAGAAAATCCATTATTTCCACAACATTCCAAACAACTGATGTAATTTGCATCACGTGCATCACTTCCGTCATGATGTTCCTTTGCGTCATTTGTTTCCATTCATGCCATTGGGGTAATGAGAGGATTGAAGAAAGGGCACAAATAGAGACAAACGAGGGAAAACCACGGACAACGTAGTTGCACAAAGGATACCAATTACGTCAAGGTTATAAATTCCAATTGCTCTGCCCCAATGGTCCCTTCAGTTGAAGTTTTGCTGCATTTTGCTAAGGAATATAGGAGATGGATAACTGATCCAGGGTTACAGGTCGTCCTCGACTTACAGCAATTCATTTAATGACCATTCGAAGTTACGACACCAAAAAAGTGACTTATGACCATTTTTTCACACTCATATAAATTCAGATGTTGACAACTGACTCGTATTTATGACGGTTGCAGTGTCCTTTTGCAACCTTCCGACAAGTGAAGTCACTGAGGAAGCCAGGTTCACTTTACAACCGTGTTACTAATGTAACTACCGCAGTGACTCACTTAACGCATGTGGCAAGAAAGATTGTAAAACGGGGCAAAAGTCACTTAACAAATGTTTCACTTAGCAACATAAATTTTGGCTCAGTTGTGATCGTTACTTGAGGACTAGCTGTAGTAGCTCTGAGGGTGGACCTTGTTGGAGTAGCTTCTGGCCAGTTTTTTACATTTAGGTCTTCTACAGGTTGAAGTCCAAACCTTGAGAGGCCGTGGGAAAGGTTTGAAGGAAACAGGAAACGGGGAACCCCCTGGGGGGGCTTAAAAAAATGGAGGTTTCTGAACCAGGACTGGGATTCTGAGACAATTGTTCCTAAAGCCATTGGAGAAGTAGGGACAATCAGATCAGACCGATAGAGAAAGTTTAAACCTGGGACAGACTCTAAATTTCAGGGCCGCTTCTCCTGTTCCAAGAAAAATCTTCATTTCTTAAGCCCTGCCTTGATTTGTTTGCTTTGGTAAAACTGTTGCTAGTTTTCTTGCAAATCTTTACCTCATGCAACCTGATGCATCTGGCCTTTTCTCACACACACACCCCCCCCGGTTGCTCCCTAATTAAAACAGGCGCGCCCCTTTTAATGATTATTGCTCTTTCAACGTTGGATTTACAAGTCAGCAGGTCAAATGCCCAAGAGGCTTAAGGCCTGGTAGCCTTGCGGAAAAGACATTTCCTGTTCTGCCCCAGAGTCTCCAGACTCCAGGTGTGAGGAGCATCTTCCCAAGAAGAGAAGGTGATGGAGAAGAAGGATGGAGATCCCAGTGGGGGTCTGGCAGGCAGTTATGTTCATCTCACCCACAGCTACACCACACTCACACCAGGGGTCAGCTGCTGGGGGGTCGGGAGAGCCCCTAGCTAAGATTCTGTGAAGTTCGGAGAACCCCCCAAATCTCACTCCCCTCCCCTCCCCTCCCAGGAGGCCCCACGTGGGCCATTTTGGATGCAGGTAAGTGCAGGGTGCGCGTGAAGGCTCAGGGAGGGCAAAAAACAGGCCTCCTGGAAGTTTGGGACGACTGGAAATGGGCCTGTTTCCAGCTTCCAGAGAGCCTCGGGAGCCCGGGGAGGCTGTTTTCACCCTCCCGGAGGCTCGAGAAAAGCCTCCGGAGCCCGGGGAGGGCAAAAATGCCCCCCCCCCCAGGTGTGGTGCAGGAGGCCGACTAGGCCACACCCACCATGGCCACGCCCACCCAGCAACTTTTGCTAGCATTTTTGAAGCCCACCAACTTCCCTGCTATAGCCAGTGAATGCAGAGTTAGGTATGCATCTCCCCAAGGAGCACTGGAAGCCCTCACCCACACCCATGGAGCATCCCTTGGATCTGCCTTCTCTTCTCTTCTCTTTGGCTTTGATGGTCCGTGGATCTCTTCCAACTCACAGCTGGTGCCAGAGGCCAAGACCTGCAGCCAATCTCAAATGCTGTTTGATCCGATGACCTTTTCTGGTGGACTGGATGTCCTTGTAAGAGGGAAGGAAAGTGCTAACAGTGGGGTCTCCTTTTCAGGATGAGCAATGGCCTTTGTGTGTTAAGTCCTAGGCTCACGCTTCCTCCAGCTTCTCAAAAATAGCATCCAGGTGAGAACCTGGGCCTTGTGAAGTCATGTACACCTTACTAATTATTTAGAAGACAGGTGATTAGCAAGATTGAATGTCTTCATTTTTTTTAAAAAAAAGAAAATCTTTCTGCCCAGCTGATAGAAAACTTGACTGCCACCCAGGGGTGGGATTCTTGCCTGGTCGCACCAGTTCATTAGAACCAGTTGTTACCATTCTGCGTAGTTCTGAGAACTGGCAAATCACACCATTGGCTGGCCCCTCCCCTCCCTATCACTCCTTATCTGGCATGTGCGCCAACTTGCTTGCTAAGTTGCTATTTTTCCTTTTTTTCCCCAACTATCAGCTGTTCTGACTATCAGCTGTGCCAGGAGATTTAGATTAGCTAGAAAGCACAAAATCATTTGATTTCTTGCTTTCTAGCTAATCTAAAAGCAGAGCTGAACCTTCCTAGCTTCTATTTTTCAGTGCAGATTCAGGTAGCAGATTGCAGAATGGTAGATCTCTGAGTGAATCTGTGATTCTGGGAGCAACTCAATCTGCCTGCCGGTTTTGCCTGCTTTTGGGTAAAAGTCTTTTTTTTTTATTTTTAAAAAATCAATATTTACATACATGGTGTTTTGTGAGTTAATTTTATGAGTTTTCTTGCAAGCAAATTTTATGTGACAGACTCAGGCAGCAGATTGCAGAATGGTCGATCTCTAAGTAAATCTGTGATTCTGGGAGCAACTCAATCTGCCAGCCTGCTTTGCCTGATTTTGGGTAGAAGTTGCTCTTTTTTATTAAAAAAAATCAATTATTTACATCAATATTTACAATATTTACATACAAGCCACGCCCATCCAGTCACATGACCAAGCCATGTCCAGTCAGCAAGCCACGCCCTTCCAATCACTTGACCACCAAGCCACCCCCTCAAATTAGGCCACACCCACAGAACTGGTTGTTAAGAAATTTGAATGCCGCCCCTGCTGCCATCTGAATGTGAGGACTGATCCAATGGGAGAAAGAGTAAGGGCGTTCTGTGAGAAGGGAAGACAACATACGGATCTGATATCCATTTGGACTTGAAAAACCAGGTCATGGGATGGATCATTAGGGAAAATAGCTCCCAGGAGTTGAAAACAACTGGATGGCCCATAATGAGTTTCATGCTGGGATTCTTGATCACTTGCCATGTTGACCTTGTGCATATCCTGCAGTATTTATGGGGTGGGGGGCTCATTCTAGAAGGTTTAGCCTACAATTGCACCCTCACCTCTCTCACCCCAAACCCTCTTAGTACCAAAGAAAACGTTCAGCACCTGTCTTCCTTTGGTAGATGAAACTGAGTAGGAGCCAGAAGATGGGAAGAACAAAGCACCCCACTGGGAAGAGCCTGAGACAGAGTTATTCACAAGTTATTCACAAGAGCTCAACTAGCCAGAACAGCCTGGGGGACAATCCTTTGGAGCCAAAGGGCGAAAGAGCAGCTGCTGCCCAAACACAGAGGCACAGGACAGTTTATCCTTCCAGATCAGATGCATCACTTGCTAAAAGCACAAGCATTTTGCCTTCGAGGGGCGGCCGGGGGGGGGGGCGGGCGCAGAGGTTAATTGACAAGCCACCAGCCACTCAACTGCACCCAGCTCAGCTCTTTCATTACCCTGATAGGTTTTTTCACGCGTGGGATAACAAGGCGTCTTAATACTTTCCGGGTAACCTGTGAGAAATAATATAGGAAAAACAAAAATCGATACGTGTTCAAGTCCAAGTCTGGAAGGACAAAAGTTGATGGCCAAAGAATCCATAATTAGGACTCAAGAAAGAAGGAGAAAAACGAATCTGAAGAAGAGAATTACTTTTCGGGTGACGGTATTGCCTTCTTCGTCCGTGAACTGCTCTCGCGTGACTGATTCGCCTGGAATGTTTTTGGCTTCCTCGCCCTAGTAGGGAACAGGTCAAAGGATTAGCCCTGCTCATTTGGGGCCATCGGCTGCTTTTCAACACCAGTCCAAGCAATAAACTCATGCCAGGCCAGGCCAGATTTTCTTGTTAGAGACAATCCAACATCTAGAGTGTCTTATGACACATGATTTCAACTCAGTGGATCATGCTGAACATATACTCATGTTGTCAAAGGCCGTTTATACATTTCCTGCTGCTTTCAGGAAATATTGGCCAGCCTTTCCACTCCGGAGAGCAATTTATGCTGTGGATTTGGTGATATAAACCTAGGAAATTTGTCTAGGAAGCTTAGGGATAAACCCATGAAGAAGACTCCAAGAAGTTATAGGGCACAATCAGTACTTCATTTTGATGGCCCTGAGAAACGGTTCCTCTGAAATAATTCTTCCCTGCTGCAATCTCAATCCTCCATAACCCTCTTTTTGTTTTGAAGACAAGTTATTACTTGTACAATTTTATGGCTCTTTTTTATTCAGGAGAAGCCCATGCTTAGTTGTGCTGGTCCTGGTACAAGCCTTGATCTAAGATTAGTTCTTCATGAAAAATAGTTCATCAGAATTATCCCTCCAAAGACGAATAAAAAAGAGCTGTTTTATTCCCAATGACTTTGGGCAGATAAGGCTTCCCACTTATCTCAAGGAGTTCCAACTGGTCATTATTTAGAGCGCACACCCACCGCTTGTGCAAGATGTTTCATTGTATGAGAAGCATCATCATATTAGGCAAAACACCCAGTGATGAGAGTTTTAAGAGCCTTAAACAATACCAGGATGACTGGGCACCGCTAAATTAACTACAGAGAAAGATAAGACCGTTGATAAGTCTATCTTTATGCTGCTAAAATGAAGACAAACTTTTCTGTGTCCTTGTTTTATACTCCCGCCCATCTCTTGACAACTCTGGGGAAAATGGAAGAAGCTTGGAGTGTTCATACCAGGCAGGATATAAACTGAATCATCATCACTGTTATCCCAACAGCATCAGCAGATCCATGTCACAACTGACAACGAACAGATCGTCTTCCTCAGAACTGCCTTCACAAGGAGCCTTACGAAAATTGGGAAGTCCCCGGGATTCTGTCAAACTGGATAGGGAGCAAAGCCCAGACAGGTCCACAAGGGCATAAAACTGGAAGAGGTCCAATGTCTTTGTTTACATTGTGGTTTGGACTATCTAGATCAGGGGTCTCCAACCTGAGCAACTTTAAGACTTGTGGACTTCAACTCCCAGAATTCCTCTGGAAGTTGAAGTCCACAAGTCTTAAAGTTGCCCAGGTTGGAGACCCCTGATCTAGATCACGTGTCCGGATGGAGGTGTGGTGATAATCTCCTACCCACCATTAATTCTCACAAGTATTCTTTACCCTTCAACTGAGCCACAGTAATTGTGTGTGCTTCTATTTACACAAGCGGCTTTGAGGAAGGCATCCAGAAGAATGTTATCAGAAAGAGAAATTGAGTTAGCACATTTGTTCTGGGAGTGTATTTGCTTAAGTTAGGGGGTTGATTCAGGACATTTTGCCTCTTAAGCTGAAAGGCAAGATGGCTTCAACTATGCATGGACAAACACGAGCAGGAATGATAGTTGAATCCTTCTTCAACCCTGGTTGTGGGAAGAGTTGGCTCCCGATTTGATTGCTTATTGTGCTCTATGACTATTATTAAGTGTTGTACCTGATGATTCTTGACTCTTGACGAATGTACCTTTTCTTTTAAGTACACCAAAAGCATTTGCACCTTGTGTGTCCAATCACACTTGGCCAATAAAGAATTCTATTCTATTCTATTCTCAACGCAGAAGACAAATTGAGGGCCTTCCAAGGATCTTGACTCCTTCCTGACTTATCTTTCCATCTGTAGCAGCCCCCAGTTACTACAGATGCTCTTGAACACATGTAGGGTATTCAACTACATTCCAGTGCACTTAAGAGTCATGCATATACAGCCATGCAACACAGGGTGGGATTATGAGCAAAAAGGTCCTCCCAACAGGTCTGTAGGTTGTGCAAGGGACAATACAAAGAGAGAGTCTAATAGTGAGTCAAACTATCTGCACTGCAGTCCAAGTCCACTCCATGCCAAGGGCCCCCACCATCGCACAATACCTTCAGAATGAACCGCCGGCGATAAACCCTCGTAACGATCCTCTGCTCTTCGCCTGAACTTGAATCACTCTGAATCTCACATTCACTGTCACTGTCACTCAACTCCAGATAAATGCAGTTTTAGTACAATTTTTTTTTTTTTACTGGCTCATTTAAAACATCAAAATGAATAGGAGAAAATGGTTTCCCCGCAAATTTAGATTCACCTCCCCCGATTACTCTCCTGGGAATGTGTGCCATTTTGCGCCTGGGGACCCCACTTCTAAGTGTGGGGCACACAGCCATGTTGCCTTAATATCACTTACAACATAAACACAGATTAATTGCACAGGCTTGGTAGGCAACAGCCATAAATTCTGTAAACCTTTTATGAGCAAGGAGGGACCCAAGTGCGGACGTGCTCATCTCATCTTCCTTGCTACCCTCAAAGACCCTTTCATGATACAGCAACAGCTCTACGTTTTGCAAAACCAAAGCTGTTCTCACAGTGGTATATGCCCAGCGCCCTCATCTCTTTCTAGACCAAACTTAGATTAGGGGCACGTTGTTGTTAAATAGGATTTCAAACACCACTTCAAAAAAAAGCCATTTCAAATTGGAGTTATGCTTAGAATTATGCCACCAAGGCTTTAGCGTCCCCGTCCAGCTTGATGTATATTTTCCCAGCCAACCATGCGTATTCTGTCATGGGAAAGAATAGCTGAAAAGTGAGCTATTTGCATGGAGAATCCACCCTCCAGCTGGAAGTAAGGTCAACCTGCTACTCAACCGAAGCGCTTTCTAGGGATTTCTCCCACCCCAGAATGGGCTAAGCTAGGATTTGATGGCATTTAGCAGGTGGATGCGTCATGCATATATTTCCTGCCCTTTGTGGGAATTTTCCTCATGTGTCTCACCCCAGTTTTGCATTGGACACGAGCATCTTGTTTATGTGCGTATTTACACTCGCACTGAGAACCTGGCTTTAATCAAGGTTCTCAGGGAATTTGGTGAATGAATGGGGAGGGGGAACTACAGAATAAAAACATGATGCTCTGCATATTTGATTCCCACATGGCCACCACAGGGGCCTTGGCATGCAGCAGCTCGTCCCCCAACCCTGAGAGATGGGGCATGGGGCAACTGCAGAAGCAGCAAGACTGGGTGGCGAATGGCAGCCTGTTTCCTCCTCCCTGGGCAAAATTCAAAGTTTGTGGCATTTATACCTTTTGTTCTGATGCAGCCGCTATTCCATCATCTTCCTGAGCTTTTGATCTTGGCTTGCTGCTTTCAGAAATATTCCAGCTTGTCTTTTTCATGCTAACAGGCACAGAGGTTTTAGGTGTATCAACTGCTGGCTTGCTTGATTTCTGGTGGGATGTTAATGAGATTGTTTGCTGCTCAGTTCGGAGAACGCTTTGCATTTTTGGTTTCACAGTTTCCTTGTCGCTCTGTTTTCCTAGACTGTTCACAGAGTCCTGGACAAAAGTCTTGGCCTTTGCTTCTAACGTAGTAGATTCTGAGTAGCTCCCGTTGGTCTCCAGTTTTCCTGCTTCCCCTTTGAAATATGAGGTAATAGAATCTCTACATTGACCAGGGCTGCAAGAAAGGAAGAGCCAAACCCAAGAAATAAGTAATGGTATCATTAAATCATCTCTGCACAGCAACAGGCTGACATTTATGACTTACCAATAGCCATGACTGCAGCTATAGGCAAGTCATTATCTACAAATTGTGGTGCTGGAAGTCAATATCATTCCAGACGTGCCATGGGATGTTATCTAGCCAATACGAGCCTTGAAGGATCGTGGTGATCCTCTTAATAAATCTGGACTTGAGCAAAGTGAGGTCTAGGATTTGCTCCTCTGCTCCATAATGGCAAGATGCTTTTGAAAAGCAGGCGAGCCCCAAAGAAAGGAAGGTTTCCCTCAATGGATATTGACACACAGTTGGGTTGATCCTGGATGCTTGTGGGAACAGCCTACAGCGTATGCAATTTTCTCTCTGTATTCCCAGGGTGATGGGAGCAGCTAACAAGATCCTGATAAAATTGCCAGATGTTGTAGGCACATCCACAAGGAGCAGGGACCTTTGGTGATCATTCTGGATCTTTGGAATGGCCTCCCTAGAATCTGCCTGCCTGCCTCCCTCCCTCTCTCCCTCCTCTCTCATTTGGGCTCTTTTAAATCCTCTGAGACCTCAATCTGCTTCTAGAATTCTTTCTATCTCTGCTTTGAATGAGGATGTTTCAATGGTGGTTTTCATTTCACTGCCCTAAATATCGGTGCATATCTATGTCCTGAGAACGTCACAGTTAGTCAGTAAAATATCATTAACTAAATACTTAAGCTATTGGTCCCTGCTTTTGAAGTGTCAAATGTTTACATGCTTCCATCTAGCAGGAAACAAATTAAGTATTTTTTTTTAATCCCTCCATAATATGAGAGAAGCAGAAGAATTGCTCAGTCTGAGACTTGGCTGCGTCAGCCTTATCGTTCCATACCTGTCGTCCAATCGATTGAGCAACCCTCCGCTTAGTTTGCGTCCTGAAGGCGTCGGTTCCACCTTGACTCTGGGTGCCTCGTTCTGCCAACCTGTAATTGAAGACATTTCCTGTTCGGCCTGCTGCACATAGTTAAGTATAGACAAGACTTTCTCTTCTGTCATTTCCTCAGATTCGGCTATTTCTTCAAGGCAAATATCTTCAAACAGAGACTTAAGCTTTTTCTCCGCCGGCTCCTCATCAGTACCAGACCAATTTCTCTCGTGGCGCTCAGTCCTCGCTAAGGTTTGACTACTCTCTTCGCTCGGCGTCTGCCTTCCAGCATAGTTACCGAGATAGCGAGGATAATCCTTAAGGTGGATTAGTTCTTCCAGTGGCTTTGGGCCTGCGTCTTTGGAGGCTCCTTCTAGAGGCACCGAGTGATCATGTTTGCCATCTTCCAGTGAGGTGTCTTCTTCAACGACCACGGGAGGTCCTGCGGCCGCCTCCTCTAGGTTTCCCTGTGAAGTTGCTAAGACATCACTCAGTCTACTAGGAGTTCTAAGGGGTGATTCTACGCTAGAGAAATCGCTAGCCAAATCATCTTGATGGAAATGGCTGGGCGGCTCGAAGCACAACCCAGGGGGGGTTTCCAGTTCCATTGGAAAGGTGGGGTAACCTAAGGAAGACAGCACATTTGGACTGATTGCCATGAAGAATGGAGTAACATGAAATCAAGCATTCAGAATGGCGGAGTACTTTAGAACATGAGAACTGCATGAAACAGCAAGAACAATTGAATTAGGAATGGGACAAAGAATTCTTCAGAGAGCACAACAAAACTGAAGTCAGCAAAACTGGCAGCACAGAACACACCGGCCATGGTGTCTCCATTCACAGCTACTTTGATGGTTTCACAATCAGACAATTGTTTTCTTCTCAATCAGCTGGACAGAATCTCAATTTTTGTGTTCAATAATCATATATATATATATATATATATATATATATATACACATATATGTGTGTGTATGTATATGTATGTATGTATGTATGTGTATATGAATGAATAATGGTGATTTGCAGCATAACAAATCATTTCTGCTTTTATTATGGCTCACAGTGGTTAAATGGAAAAAAAAACAAAGGAGCTGCCTGCAAGCCAGGCAAATATTTTACAAACCTTTTAAAAATTGCCTTTGTTTTTAATTATAGACATCTCCTTTTAATACTGACACCAGGCATAATGATTACTGTGCTACGTTCTTCAATTTAGTCAGTGCCCTATGCGAATGGATTCCATGTAGAAAATAGAAATAGTTTTCAGGTAAGACAGAAAAAGGTTGTTCTTGATCTACGACAGGAAAAGACAAACTACCGGGATGGGGAGGGGAAGGGGGGGGAAGAGAATCTATAGATCAACTCCAGGAACCGTGCAACTCTAGAGATGAGCGTATTGTGATGAGTGAGGAGACCTTGGTGATCTTGGAGACACAGGTACAATCAGAAACACTGATCAAATAAAGAAAAGAAAAGGAGAAGCGTGAACACAAAGGAACCATTCTTCCCCAGGACAGGAATGGCCACGGCAGCAGGTTCCAGCCTTGCCAAATTTTTAATCCAAGTGAATTCCAAAATGTGGAAATCGGGGTCTCTCATGCTGGCTGAGGAATTCTGGGAGTTGAAGTCCGCAAATCTTAAAAGTTGCCAAGCTTGGAGCCCCCTGCTCTCTAAAGGTTAGAGAAGGTTCCACATCCTTCTAAGGGGATCAATGAATGTGCTCCTCACATTTACCACAAGGAAGCTATGGCAATAGCACTTTGACTTCTATACTGTTTCACAGTGCTTTCGGCTCTCTCTAAGCGGGTTAGAGTCAGCCTATTGCCTCCAACCATCTGGGTCCTCATTTTATCAACCTCAGAAGGACGGAAGGCTGAGTCAACCTTGAGCCAGTCAGAATCGAACTCCTGGCAGGGGCAGAGTTAGCCTGTAATACTGCATTCTAACCACTGCACCACCGTGAGTCATGTCAAGCGGACCACCGGCTGTGGCACTGTGTGCTTGTCAGAAAATTATTCCCAGCCAGAGCATGGAACACATTGCAAGAGCCTGAGCGTTGACCATGCCTGTCCTAGCGTTTAGTTTCAGCACAGAAATGAAATGGCAAATGAATGGTATAGCATAACCCCACAGGTAAGTATTAGGCTAACCCATCTGACAAAAATGGGGAAGTTTCAGCGTTGAGATATGGCGTCTGGAAACGACGTGCATTAATTATAATGGTGGGTTGGTTGGTTGGTTGTTCTCTGAATCCACTGAGAGAAAGTTAAGATGCAGTCTGGTCTTGGTGAGGACAAGGAGCTTTAGAGATGCTTGAAGAAGAGGAAGGACAGAATGCAAAACAAGCACATTCTTTTTAGAGGGATGAGACCTGTTTCACCATTGAACAGCACAAGCCACATTTCAAGAGCAAGTCCTTTCTCAAAATGTCCACAGAACTTAAGATTTCTGCACTGCAGCGATTTAGGGGCCAGCCCTGCTGCTCAGAGACAGGAAATGCTTGAGGCCTTGCATTGAGCCAGGAAATGCTTCCCCCAGGAGGCAGCACCCCAGAACATGGATTCTTGGATGTATGCATATGCAACTCGACACATGCATACACACTCATCTTGCATGTTCAGGCCAGCACAGAATTCCAAAAGCAGCCTAGCAACATGTCAAAAGCCAAAAGGTAATTGCCGCAACTTGTTCTTGATTGCACCTCTATGTTTGAAAGCAAAACATTGCTTAACAATCTCAGAGAAACTCCGGGCGCTGAATGGGAAAGTTGGGAGTTTCATTGCCTGATCAGGGGAGTTTCAGAATGCCACTGCAAAGTTTGCCATCACACCTCAGGACTACAGAAGCAATTTGCAACTTGGTTAATTCAAAACAACTGAACCTTTGCTGGTTCGGTCATACCCTAAATCATAAGTAAGAACGTATTTTAAGTGGACAAAAAAATCTCTCAAAGTCCCACATTATTACATCAAAACATATATATTTGTTACTCACTTGGGGGGGGGGGGAAATTACATAAAACGAAACAAACTCAGTTACCATCAACAGTATCGTGGAAAACATTATTTTCATCTGCAAAACTTCTGGTGCCTGATATGTTGCCATAGTCAAATATTGGTCCTTCCAACAAAGTTACAATGTCAATCCGATTGATTTTTGTTAATACAGAAGTTAAGGCATCAGCTGTGGGGGAAAAAGGACAAAACACATTAAAATTCTTGTAACTTTTAATTCTTTGGTTAGGTGGCCAGTCATCATAGGAAGTGTGGAGGTCTCTAAACAATAGAGGAGGCATCAACTAAATTATCAGAGATGGGAGCACATGAGCTGCAATGCCCTGTACATTTTGAATTGCTTATTTATCCAATCCCGCCATGTCTTTTGATCACTGAACGCACAATGCTGCGTAAATCAAAAACACTTAATAGTGTGTATTGGCAACTTATTCTCCAAGACGTTGTGTCCTCTGCAATATTATAGAAGCACAAAGGTTAGAGGACCATGGCTGTTGGATATATAAGCACTCTGGACACAGAAGGTTTGGGTCTGTGACTGTTCATTCACACATGCCCCTGAGCCCGTCACCTATCAGGTAGCTGCATTGTTTTTGTAGGAACTTCGAGATCCAGATCTTTCTACACCAATTTTAAACTTACTTGTAGCATTTTTCCCATCTCTTGTAACCCATTTCTTTAACAACATGAAGCTCTGAGCAATTAAAGAATTTGGGTTTTCCACTCGAATCTGATTAATTTCATCAACAGAAAAATTCAGCTCTCTTGCCAGTTCTGCAGCGTGGGAAAGAGAAAAGAAAAATAATTCGTGTTTTATTTGAACAACCCGTTTAAAAAGATCAAATGTATGTCTGACATCAAACGATACCACCAGTTTTTATTCTCAGAAAATTCAGCCTAAACTTCCCAACATACCTGAAAGGCCAAGGGTGTAGACCAGGGTGTCCAAGCTTGGCAACTTTAAGACTTGTGGACTTCAACTCCCAGAATTCCTCAGCCAGCTGGCTGAGGAATTCTGGGAGTTGAAGTCCACAAGTCTTAAAGTTGCCAAGCTTGGACACCCCAGTGTAGACAGAGAATAATGAGAGCCATTTTCAGAGACAGCCTTGAGTTGCAGACTCCGGAAGAGAAGCTAAGGAAGTTATGGGTCTTTTACTTGGTTGGTCTCAGTCTGGATAGAAACAACGGTCCAGGCAGAGGGGTGGGGCAGCCCTTGACAATCTCCAGACGTGCAACTTTACGGCTTGGATTCGAAGCTTCCAAAGCCAAGACCAGAAGCTCCCATGTCATCATCAAAACTTAGCTCCATCTGGTCCCAGCACTGCATCGAAGGACTAGAATTAGAAGGACATCTGCTGTGGCCAGAATGAGGGCAAAATGAATGGACTCACCTGGGATAACTCCACCCCCCACCCCACCCCCAGGATAACAAGCGCAATGCTCAACCTTCGCCATCCATATCTGAGATGATGTCAACTGGGCAGCCTCCCAACACCCAGTAGGAAGCAACGAAAAGAATGTGGCTGTGTGGCTTACTTGGCTATTGTAATGATGTACTACACAGGTGGTTCTGAAGCAAGGGAGGAGATACCAAAGTCATAGGGCAAGGGTGTCAAACTCACGTCGTCACGGGACATATCGGGACATTTTCCCCCTTTGCTAAACCAGGTGTGGGCATGGCCAGCATGTGAGTTTGACAGCCCTGTCATAGGGGAAGACTTCATGTGATTACAAGAAGGTGTCTCAGTTGTAGCAGCCCTTAAGTGGCCTCAGATGACCTTAACCTGGGGAAGCATTTGGAGGGAAGCCTCCAAACTTGACAGCTTTTAAGACTTGTGGACTTCAACTCCCAGAATTCCTCCTCCAGCCATGTTAGCTTAGGAATTCTGGGAGTTGAAGTCCACAAGTCTTGAACTTGCCAAGCTTCAAGACCCTTGCTCCAGGCAATCCCAGGACTGAGATGACAAAATATCATTTAGAAAAAGGGGAAAAGCAAATATCTCTGATCCTGTAGTGCTGCTGCCCACAACAATGACATGGCTGCATCAGCTCAACAGGACCATCTTTAACTCCAATAATAGCGGGGAAGGATGGTTTCCTTCATCTTTTCTTACCAGATCTATTATTTATTTTTGGAAATACCAGGAGCTCCAAGAACTCTGCTCTTTCCCATTTTCTTACTCTCTCCAGCTGAAGAGCAGAGCCAGGATGGACCTGGGAGGAGTAAGTTCGCCCTGCCCTCCCCCATCCATCAACACACGGATACACACATCCAGGGAGACACAACAAGCTTTGCTGCCTGAGGAATTCTGGGAGTTGAAGTCCACAAGTCTTAAAGTTGCCCAGGTTGGAGACCCCCGCTCTAGAGCATCAGAATGTTTCAAACCCTTACCTGTCCAGCTAAGTCCCAGGTGATCAGCCACAATTGCCATCCTTATATCTGTCCGTTCGCATGGACTCTGTGGACCTGTGATTTACAATTCTTCTATTAAAAGGGTAATGTGAAAGGGTGCTCAGCACTTACTAACATAACTCTAATACACTGTGTTATTTTAATAGGTGCTTTTAATCCAATTACTAAAAAGAATGGAATGCCCTGTTTTGTTTCTTTTTTTAAAATATATATATATATATATACGCAGATTCGCAGATCTGGAATTTTCCCCTTTGAAAGGCTAGTAGTGTTCATCTACATGATGTCAATATTGTGTAAATGGAACCAAACATGCTGACAATCTATCTAATGAGCTGAATAACATGATTTAATTACTGGTGGAGGGGAGGGGGAAAAAATAGCCCACCAGGAACTAAAGAATGGAAAAAAAAAGTTCTTTCTTTTGACAAAGGGCACGATTTACTGCCCGGGAGCACCTGGGGGGCTGACATGAACGTCTTAGGCATGCACCCCTAGCTATCTACTATACAGACTTCACATAAAGGAAGAAAGAAGAGCAAAGAAGACAAAACACAGAGATGACAATGACAGAATGAGAACTAGAGGAAGTCACTACACAGGCAATCACAACAGTTCATGCACTAGGATCAACAAGTTTTACAAACTAGGCTTGGCTTCCACAGGGTGAGCCCGGAGAGCTCCAGAAACCTGACTCCCTCCATTCTCACCAGTCCTTCTCTTACTCCTCCTCCTCCTCCTCCTGTCACTGTCGGACTTTTCAATCTTTGATTTTAAAGATGCTGCCTCTGTTCTGATATCTCTAGCGGGCTTCGTTGCAATGGCTGGCTGGAAAACTTGAGTGGCTTCAGACAGGGATGTGGTTCTTGAGGTACTATCTTCTTCTTCTTCCTTCTCCTCCTCCACCTCCTCAGATACTCCTGGTGGCATTTTTTTCTGTTCATCGGATAGTCGGTCGACAAGCTTTAAAGCCTCACCGCTAATTCCCTTAAAATATTCAATAGAATGTTTACATACCTCGCTAAGCTGACTTTGTTTTGCTTTAACAGTTGTTGTGGCTGCTGCAGTGACGATGGTGGTAGATCTTACCTTTAATGGTAATTTGGAAGGAAAAGAGCTGGCCTTGCTTCTCTCTACCTGCCCTTGGCTTTGAGCGGGTGGCATTTTTCTAGCTAAGGCCAAGTTAGGCCTCTGGGTGCTTTTTATGGGAATCTTAGACCTCCCCTCTATGGGTGGAGAAGAGCTGCACGGCTTCCTTGGGTCACCTCTCCTGGCCTCCCTGACATGACTCCCCCTGCTGGTCTGGTTAATACTATGCAGCACAGCATCTTTGGCTTTTATGGGAAGCCGGGAGCGTGTTCGATTCCCGACTGATTCGGAGAGTGCCTGCTGCTCTCTGGGTCTTTTCTGCTTACTATCTCCTTGGGTTGCACCGTTTCCTGAAAGGTGTTTCATTGGATTAGCTTTCTGTGTGGGACCCTCGGACTCAAAGTGTTCGTTTGGCACTACTGTACAGGTAAGGTGATTGGTAGGTGTGGTGCAGGGGTCCACATTGTTGTTGTTATTAAAATTATCTCTTGGAAAATCATACTTCTCTGCTTCCCTACTGCTGGTCTGGTTAAGCACAGCTGTGTCTGTGACCTCCTCTACAGCTTGGCAGCCTAACCCCTGAGTCCCTGGTGTCAACGTCTCTAGCTTATCTGCCATTTCCCCAGACATGTCTTTCTTCAGCGTCATGGTGGAAGCCGAAATGCCCATTTTAATCGGCGTGCGCAATTTGGGATCGACTTTAGAAGCGTGAAGCGCCATGGACGGTTTCTCCAGTGAGCTACAACCAGATGTTGCTTCCATGCCATCTCCACTGGCCTGGAGGATGAGCTTAGGTTCAACTGTTGGCGTTTCTACTTCTCTCTCTACGGTTTTCTCTACCGTTCTGTCCCCTGACTGTGGCTGAGTGATGGCAGTGACTTTATTGTTATCCCCTTCCCCCTTGTCCCCTGACTTCCCTTCAGAAGTATGCTCACCAATCTGAAAAAATTGGAGTCTTTCTTCAACAAAATCCCTCTTGCTCATGTCAATTGCACCACTGCGAGTCATCTCAAACATCTTCCCTTCATGAAACGGGAAGGGGTTGGGCTCACTAGTTGGGGTACTTTCATCTGTTGGCGTCCTAGCTGGCGTCGTGTCTGGGGTGGTGGCTGGAGACCTGTCTTCCACCGCAAGGCCAAAAGGCTTGGAGTCATCGTCCCTGCTTTTGGATTCAAAGACTTCATCATCTCCACGGTTACTGGACCAAGGGTCAAAATCTAGGCTCTTGGTGGCTATGGTTTTAAAAGGGGTGGCAAACTCTTCATCTACTTTGTAACTGAAATAGGTATCAGGAAACACAGTCCTGTCAGGATGTCGTCCTTCCAAAGTGAAGAACTGTGCCCCCGACTTTTGTTCAGCCTTATCAACATTTTTTTCAGCTGCTGGACATTTTGATAAGGGTTTCTTCTTTTCCTCAGGGCTGACTTTTTCCTCCTCCTCAATAATTTCCAGCTTACTTTGGCTAAAACTTCGATCAGTCTGTTTCAAGATGCCTTCAGTAACCCAGAGATCTTTTTTAGTTTCTACTGCTGGATATGCTTGCTTAGAATCGCTCTCGGTCAGCCCATCATCCTCATCTTGCAGATCATACCCATCGAGGGAGTCAATTTCAGTGGCATCAGTATCGTGGGAGAATTCTGCGGTGGTTGCTATCGAGCACTCGGTAACTGACTGGTCATTGTTCCCATTTGGTGCCACATCATTTTGGGGGGATTCAAGAGCCAAATCAAATTCATTGGGCTTTCTGCTCTCCTTCGTTTCAGAGGATTTGCGCGTGGTGGTCTCCTTCCAGTCATCTTCAATATCGTTCAGTTTAAACATGTATCTTTTAATTGGGACGGGCTGATACAAAGACTCATCATCACTGGAGTCGCTTAGATCTTCTCCTGGTGGCACAGGAGAAGGGGGCTGAACGCGGATGACTGGTTCAGCCAGGTGACGCCTCTCAAGTTCATCCTGAAGGTTGACTTCCGTCAACTCCATGTCACTCTCAGAGGAGGGACGCGGCTTTTCTGATTCTGAATGATCAGCATCTAATGGAGGAGGTGGTGGAAATTCAATATAGGCCACCCGGTTTCCCTTCGGCCTTTTGTTAGATTCCCTGTCCAAGTTATTGGGCAGCTCTTGTTCAGTTGGGGGAGAGTGTTTTACGGAGTTGGATTTGGCTTCGGCCTCCTCCTCCTCCGACTCCTCTGACACCTCGGGGATTGGGCTTGGTTTGCCAGGTATATAAGCAATGAGTGAATCGGGTGTCTTGGAGGTAAACTCGTAACTCACTTCCTCTGAGCTTGGCGTCTCTGGGGTGAGGGGGCTTTTCCCAGAACTGTCCATAAAGGACACCTGTTCTAAGGTGTCATCCTCTGGGCTACCTTGGGGGGAGGGGAGCTGCTTCTGCTGCCTGGTGGTATAAAATCCCCCTCTCGTCTCCTGCACTGTCTTACTTTCCTGACTTACAATTTTTTTGATAGTTCCTTGCTGTACCTCTCTTTCATATTGCCTCCCTACCTGAACAAAACTGACATAAACAGGCAGTGTTTTGATCTCCTTTGCTCCTTCCTCTGTTGCTAAAGGGGATGGTTTCATCAGGTCAAATTTCTTTGCAGGAGACAGTTTTCCTGGGCTAACCTCTAAGGAATTGGGAGTCTTACTGGGGGCTGACTTTGTCTCCTCCTGAGGAGGACCTAACTGGAAGCAACTGGTGCTGGTCGGACTAGATTCTACCCCTTTCTTTTGTTCAGCCACATCAAACTGTCCCTCTACTTTGTCCTTATCCATTCTGACGTGGGGCAATCGAGTTGGCAGTTCGTGGCGTGCAGTTGGGGACTGTCCTTCAAGAACGCCACCTGCCAACATACTTTTCTCTTCTGAATCTCTTTCTGGAATATGGGGTGCCATCAATGGTTCTTTTCTCTTTGAAATCCTATCCCTCACTTCGCTGGGATAGTCCCCTTCTCTGACAAGGTATTCTCTATAAAGCACCTTTTTGGACGGAGACTTTACAGTCACTTCCTTCACCTCCTTAGAACCTGATCCGTTTGTGGACACTTTCTGCTCATATTCAGTTACAGTGATCAGTTCACCAGATTTGGCCAGATCTTTAGTCTCAAGAGGGTCAATCTGGTTTTCTGTGACTACATCTTGCACAAGCACATGGGAAAGTTTTTCTCTCTGGGCTTTAGGGGAGGATGTCCCTGGACTTTCCCATGTCCTATAAATCTTTTTATCCCAGTGCCCCTTGGCTGGGACAGGCACCGCACTGGCACCATAGGCCAAGCCCTTCACCTTTTGCTCTGCAAGGGCAGAAATGGTCTTGCTTGGTATTTCATCTTTGGCCTTGGGAACCTTCAGAGGAGATGCATCCTCAATCACTTTGCCTTTGTCCCTGGGGCCATCTTGGAAGCAGACAGCAGGAGGTTCCTTCTGCAATGCTAAGTTCCCATCTATCAAATCTATCTCTTTGGCCTGTTTTTCTCGGGAGTAAAACTGATAGACTGGGAGCTTGCTGTCCTGCAACTTTTTCACTGGGATTTTAGATGGCGCATCCAGCTTTTTCTCCTCTGGAAGCATCTCCTTACTTTTGGAGCCCAGGCTCTGTTCAAATTTTAGCCTAATGGAGCTGAGCTTGGACTGCTTCAGCTGGAACCCAGTTGGCAGTGCCTCTGGGATCTTGCTCTTCTGAACTGCTCCCTTGGGTTCCTTCAAGTCCTTGCTCGGCTGAGAGAGCATCTGCCTCTCTGGGCTGCTGGGCAAACTGGCTGCCTTCCTCTCCTCAGGTTTTGGCCAGCCCTTCCCATCCTGAGCACAAACTCTTCCTCCTCCTGCCCAGTCGCTTCGTGACTCAGAAGCAGTCACCTTCTCCGGACTGCTGCTTGCTGATCTAAGGCCCACGCCGGCCTCTCTCCCATTCCTTTTCTGCTGCTTCTTCGGTGATTGCAGCTCATCGTTCAGTTTTTCTGTCTTGTCCCGGAAGAACTGCGATACTTCGGTCAGCTTTTCTTCAGCCTCCTTAACTGTCCTGTCCACCCTGTCTTCATACATCAACTTTTCTCTACCTCTGTCTAATCTGTTCTCGGCAAAACGCATCCACATAGCATGCTTTGGGCTACTAACATCTCCGGAATAATGCAACACTGTCACTTTCTCATAAGGATCATCTTTTGATATTTTACCCACACCATTTTCTGATATCTCTTTAGAGATTTTGGTGAGGATGTCTTGTGGGGGTGCTGGGGCTATTTTCTCTCTGGATCGTTTATCAGGCCCCTGAAAGTCTGAGCTAAGGGGAGGGACATGGTCAGTTACTGACTCCTCGGTGTCTGAGTAAGACACATCTAGCTTTTCTGAGAGAAGCATTTTCTCGGCAAACCTGTAAGATTCCCCTCTTAGTTCTGACAACTCATCGTCATGGTACTCTACTGAGTGTTGACTCAAAAGCTTCAAGGTTTTGTACGAGTCATCAGACATAAGTTGGGCAGAACTAGGGCGACTGTCTTCTTCCTGAGAGACAGGAGTGTTTACTCTAGAAGATTCCAAATAAGAAGGCAGGGACTCTTCGGCTGTCAGTTCTTCTTCTTCAGGCTGACCTTGTTCATCCGAACAAGGAAGGGCCTCCTGCTTTTCCACATCCCCTTGTGACAAGTCTTTCTGATATACATACATTTCTTTCTCTGGATGCTTTTTGGTTTCTCTAATAATGACTTCAGTAGGCTCAGCCTGATTACCTTTTTCAATATGGACCTCTATTATACGCTCCAGTTTGGGTTTCATTTTGTAGTCCTTCTCTGCAGGCTGGGGTGACATTTCAGTGGATTTGCCAGCCTCTGGGGAGACCGAAGACTTATGCTCAAACAGACCTGCCAACTCCTTGGAAGGGTCCCGTCCTGACTGAAAAGCTTTCATGATGTCATGAACAGACATGGTTTCCTCGATTCTCTCTGAAGGGCTCTGAGTGCATGGAGGTTTGTGGTAAACCATTCTGGTAGTGGTACTTATGTGGGTTTCTTCTTTCACGCGCACCCCTTTAGTCAGGGCACACTCATCTTCGCTACTGGCCTTCACTTGAAAAGTGTTCACCTTCCCTTTGAGGGAGCCCCCGTTGGGCCGGGGCTCCAACTCCATAAAGGTGCTGACCACTTTGGGCGAGGGCGGCTCTTCTGTGTGAGGCTCAGAGGCCTCTCCCCCCGGTGAGGGTTCATAGCTACGGATCACGTGCACCACTTCAGTTCTGGTCTCCGTGATCACAGGAGGGAGGGGCACCTCATGGAAAAGGGGCTTTGGCCCCGTGCTTTCTGCACTCTGCGGAGCTGAAGGGGTCTTCTCACTTCTGGTCTCGAAGCCACTATCCGACAAAGGACTTTTATCTTGATCGTGCTGGGAAAAGTCATCAGGAGACTCCAAAACAGTGTCCGTTCCAAAAAGAGAATCGGCAATTTTACATAATTCTTTCTCAGAAGTGGATGGCCTCACAGAGGCTGGCGGCATTTTCAGTTTATGTTCTTGTAGCGCAATGGCTGGTTTGAGAACCCTTTTCTGCCTCTCTTCCCCTTCCCTTCTCCCGTCATCAAACTTGTACTTTAGATTTGCCAGGGAGCTACTGCCAATGTCATTCGTTAGGTAATCAATGACTTTGCTCAAGTTGTAATCCTTTTCAGAGACAGCCTTGACTTTGATCTGCACCTTTTCTGGGATAGTCAGAGGAGGGATGATCATGCCCTGGCGTCTGGCTTCGTCAATCTCACCTGCACTGAACTCTACCCATTCTTCCTCAGAGGAGTGTCCTTTATCGTTCTGAGAGAGTTTGGCTTTATTCTCTACACAGACATCTTTTTTCAGTATCTCGCTAACTTTTACTAGGTCCTCTTTGACTTTCTCAACAAGCTTAAAAGGTTCTTCATCATCTATTCTACCCTCTTTGGCCAGTTCTGGTTGGAATGCCTTCTCCTCCATTACATCTGTCTGCAATATTGCTGTCATTCTCATTAGGTCCTCTTTCATCTCGGCCACATCTTTTAGTATCTCCTGACTAGAAGATAAAGATGATGGTGTGGACAACTTAAGGGCTGAGGGTGCTAAGAACAAAGATGATTTCACGGGAGATGAGGTTCGGTTAAAGGGAGGTTGGGCACATGTCTCTGTAGTCAATGTTTTAAGAGGCGAGAGCAAGGCAGCTGCTGATTTGGCCAGGGAGGGGGTCTCAGGGAGCTTCTTTAGTGCTGGTTCTGACAAAACATTGACTACAGAATAGACTGGCACCGTGATGGTTGATGAGGTTACTGACGAGGTAGTTGCTGAGATTGACCCGAGAGACGTATAGAGCACCCCTGTGGAAGGAGCTCTGATTGACTGAAAGGCGGATGGAGTCGAAGACACGTGCGACCTGAGTGGAGAAAATGGCTTTGCAGGAGTTGCCGGCAACATTTTCTCTACTGTGTCAGTGGCTGCTTTAACGGCACAGCTTGCAGAAGAGGCTGCCACCCCCATCTTCTCCTGAAAGGCAGCCGTGGCCTTGGAACTGCTGATCAAGCTGATGGGAGATGGGTATTTCAAAGGTGATATGGATCCGTTCACCATGGCCACCTCTTGGTGCCCAACCACGTGTTTCACGGGGGATGCAGCCATTGTGACTGTAGAGGGCGACACGGCATCAACTGCTGATTTAGCAGAAGACACCGCCGATTTTAAAGGTGAAGACAACAGAGGAGAGGCTGATGTGATGATGGACTTAAATGGTAGGCCTGAAGAATACATGTTAAGGTTAGATTTGGGAGAGGCCGGAGGCGTCATGGTAATGGATGACCTCTCTAAGAGGGACCCGGCTGTGGTCACAGGAGACGTCCGAGTGGGGAACACAGAAGCCGACACCAGTCCTTTCAAACCAGCAGCTTCCGTGGCAGTCGGAGCTCGGACAAAGGAACCAGGAGAGACTTGGACATTATAGGGAGGCTGGGAAGCCATGGTTTTCATAGGCGAGATTGTCCGAAAGGATCTAATTGGAGAAGCTACATCACTAACGGATTTAACGGAAGATGTAGTAGAGGCTCCTAGCGTGGATTTGATGGGCGAAGCAGAGGAAACCGACCAGATGGACTTTAAGGGGGAAGCAGTTGGTGTGTTAGAAGACGAGCTGGAGAGGGAAGTGAAGCCCGATTTGCTTTGTCCAGGCACAGTGATGGGTGCTGTGGTCCATGACTGATAGGGTCTTGCGGACAAGAATGGCTTGTAGGAATAGGTGGTGGGTAAGGATCTCGTAGTCGTGGCACTCCGTTCAACTGTTTCTTAAATGGTTAAATCAAAATAATATATAGAGATATAAAAAACGTAAAAATCAACAAAAATGGTTGAAAAACAGAGAGACCAGAGAAGAAAATTGGTCAGTAAACGTTTTGTAATATTACAAAAAAAGCAAATACAATTGTTCGTATGAATCAGAATGAAACAGGTAACAATCAATGGCTAACAGGAAGGGAGAAAATAGGAATGAGCCATGTAATTATGGATAATCAACAAAGTTTATAAAAAGGAAAATGGAAAAGACAACAAGAAATGAAAAACAGAAAAGCACAAGGCAACCGAATCTGCAGACAATGAAGAAAACAGAAAAGGCTAAAAAAAGAAAAAAGAAAAAGAAGTCCACGCTGGTCCAGCCACAACCAAAAATTCTTCTCTCACTTCCTATTGACTTTCTGATGTGCTGAATTGGAGGTTTTAAATCTTTCAGTTCCATTTGCCTGATAATTTATATGTCTTTGCTGCCTGCAAGGGTCACAATTTCCTCGGGATTTTGTCTACTTTTAAGGGCTGTAACTGTTTTCTTAAGTTCTTGTATAGGTTTGTGCGTGTGACTCTGAGCAACTCTGCTTGAGAAACACTCCCAAATATTTCATGCAGAGCCCCCTCCCCCCACCTCGCAAAAATCTCTCCCAGTGACAGGCAACTGATGTGCAAAGTGTGAAGGGGGGGGGGGGGGATAAAGTCAGACCTCTCTCCCATGCACGCTTGGTTAATGCTTCAGGCTCACAAAGCCAATAAGAGCAAGAGCTTTTCTGACTCAAAGATTAAAACAACAATGAAAAAAAAAGTCCTCTGAAAGTCGAATTATTCATGCAATAGTCCTTTAGCTTGGTAAAATGTAAATAAAAAGCTTCTTGTGGAATGACTTTAACAAGCATTTGTCATACAGAAAAAAAAAAGAGTACAAGTAATGAAAAAACATGGCAAGCGAAGCAACCAAAACTTTTCACTTTTATTCATGCATGATTTATCATGTCAAAACAAACATGAGGAATAAAATGACATGTGCGGTGTGTGCTATGCAGAATACATCAATATTCAGAATTATTTACACAGAAAACATTTTAGAAGAAGAGCCCACTTTTTCTGCAAGGCCGAATGTCTTGGTACCTTTTGAGAACAGTTTTTCAAAGCAAGGAATACAACATTCATATCCCACATTTAAAAGCAAATGATGTTATTTGTGAAAATGGTTTTCCTGGCTTCTCTGCTGCAGAGTTGAGCATGCAGATTTAATTTGATCCCGAGGACCGCTGGAATTATTAAAATGGATGACTTTAAAAAAACAAAACCCTTCCAAAGACAACTGAATTTATCCTTCCAAGACTGAACTTTCAACCCTAAGAACTCTAGGAAAGGCTACAGTCCTATCATTGGCCTTCAAAGTTCCTGTTTATAAGATATGATGATTTGATTTGATTGATTCATTCATTCATTCTTCTCAATTTTTGGCACTGCCCGATTCCAGAGTGATTCTCAGAGGCACTGACATGGGGGCATTACATGATGCCACCTCTATGAAAAGGTCAGCTTCAAATTCTTAGCTACACTGATGGAGTTTTAGTACCAGCTTCTTCCGTTCTTCTAGTAGAGAGACTAGTGAGGGTATGGTAGGTTTAAGAATGCTCATTGTTTAATTTCCTGTGGGTTGTTATGTTAAGGACGAGGTCCCCAAACTTGGCAACTTGTGGATGTCAACTCCCATAATTCTCCAATCAGCTATGCTATGCTGGCTGGAGAGTTCTGGGAATTGAAGTCCACAAGTCTTAAAGCTGCCAAGTTTGGAGACCTCTGTGTTAAGGGAACGGGGGAAAAATGTGATGTGGTAAGTGACAGTCCAGTGCCAGCAGCTGAAGTTCTGCGGCCGTGACGCCAATATTTTCCTACTACAGTAGCGAGAATTTCCCAGCACAGGAATATAAACAATGTAAACAAGTTTGTATGTTGAACATACAAACAAACAAACTACTATGCAGTGGAAAATGTAAGCCGAGAGGGCGCCAGGTTTTAATCCAGAAGATATGAGTTTGAGAATTGGCTACAACAGTCAAGACACTGCCAACTGTTGACCATGGCTCATGTTACCACATTACGCTGAGTCTCTGAAAAGCTTGGAAGAGTTGAGCTTGCAGAAGGGAACTCCGACATGTGAGGTAATTTAAAAAAAAATGACAGTGGACCAAAAAAGGTCCAGGGTGCTGCTAACTTTGCATCGGTAGAATGCCTGGATCAAACAGGCTTTGAGGAAAAGGGAGGACCATCGTCCTGAGCCCGATCCCTGGAAATTCTAATTAATTTAAGACATGCTGATATTAAAATAATAAAGGCATAATCTCCATGCCCATGAAAAATAACTTTCTCGTATGCTAAATTTGATTTGATACTATTTTAAATCAACTTGGCCATTTTCTTAAAGCAAAGAATCATTTTTAGGAAGTTGGTATTACTTCAACCTCAAAATGACACTATAGGGCTCTGCAAATCAGAACAACAAGACACAATGGCAGCTTTTACCTGAATGCCATCACTCTGCTAAACAACTAATTCCTACAACACTGCCAAATTAACTACTAAGACTATATTGCTATTCTTCTTCTCATCCTTACTAGTACCTATCTCTTCCCACTTATGGCTATATCCATGTTGCTTGTATTTTTACAGTTTATATTGTTTTTATTGTTTCCTAGTATGATTTGATTGCTTATTAGTATCCTATGACTAAGTGTTGTATCTTATAATTCTTGATGAATGATTTTTATTTTTTCTTTATGTACACTGACAGCATTTGCACCTAAGACAAATTCCTTGTGTATCCAAATCACACTTGGCCAATAAGGAATTCTATTCTATTCTATTCTATTCTATTCTATTCTATTCTATTCTATTCTATTCTATTCTATTCTATTCTATTCCATTCCATTCTAAGCCTAGTAGGTTTACATCATCCTATAATGAAATTTTAATTTAAAATTATATGTATTTATTCACTGTACAGTTGACCCTACAGAAGTCCATAGGTTGGACTTCTGTAAGATGAACTGCACTGTGAACACATACATATAATTTTAAATTAAAGTTCCAACCTTTAATTTCATAGGTTGGAAATCTACGACTAAGTCTGAAAATATTTTGGCTCAACCTATTAATGTAAAATCCAATTCCTATGTGGAGGCCTGTAATACAAATACATAGGGAGACCCAGATTTTGTGCTTGTAAAAAGTGTTGTTAACTATATACCAGCAGCCAAAAGGAGATTTTTATTAGGAAATGCATGCCTTTCCAGAGCAGAAGTGCTCTAGAGCAGCGGTGGCCAACCAATGGGCCACGGTCCACTAGTGGGCCGTGAGAAAATTTTGGTGGGCCGCAGAGAAATCTCACCCCCACAAAGCAATTAATCCAGGCTGCGCAGAAACACAAGGCTGTGTGGCCCACATGGGATCTAAAATTATGAGTTTGGTAGTCCCTGAGGTGCAAAAGGTTGGTGACACCTGCTCTAGAGCAGGGATTCCCAACCTTGGCAACTTTAAGAGTTGTGGACTTCAACTCCCAGAATTCCTCAGCCAGCTTTGCTCTCTGGGAAATTCTGAGAGTTGAAGTCCACAAGTCTTAAAGTTGCCAAGGTTGGAAACCCCTGCTCTAGACAGTTGTTTTCTAAAATAAGCTTAATTGGAGAGCGGCTCAGTGTAACATGTAGTTGGTCCCCAACTGAAGCAACATAAGAGTATATCTTTGGATTAGCTGTCAGTCATGAGATACCACCATCTTGCCTCTGGAAAAGGAGCCAGACCGGTTCCTTTGGCTAGGTAAGCACAGAAAACCAATTCTCCACAAATGATTCATGTGGTCCACGGATATTTCAAAAGAAGATGGTGTCCTTGTTTGAGTTTCTCAAGTTGTACATGCTCAAGAAGAGCGCCTGGGTAATTTGGAGGGTGTTGCCGACTGAATCGTACCTCTTCCAACGACATAAAATGCAAACATTTTTGGAAAAAATGTCTCTTCTCACGAAAAAGTAGTTAGTACATTAGGAAACTCACTCATGCCAGGCTCAGTCAGATAGCTGTAGCGCTTACGTAGAGCGAGGGACACAAAATTCTGTCTGCGGTCGGTCTTCTCCGTCTGTAAGAAAAGATATTTCTTCTTGGAACTTGGAAGAGACATCCCCCTTGAAAGCAGATGCTCTTCCATATTTCAATCATGGTCTTATTAACAGAAGAAAAAAAATAACAAAAATAACAGAGTAACAGAGTTGGAAGGGACCTTTGAGGTCTTCTAGTCCAACCACCTGCTCAAGCAGTAAACCCCTATGCCATTTCATTATCCCAGCCTTGTTTTAAGTAGCAGGCAAGACAGGCAAAGGGCTGTTTTTAAAAACAGGGATTATTCTCCTCATCCCATTCCCAGGCTTAAAAAGGCCTCAGGGATCGAGTGGGGCCTAAGGGGAAAAAAAAAATCCACTTAAGAAGTCTTAAGGGCTTGAAAGTGATACTGTCTACCTACAGGCTACACGATCTGGTTTTATCTTTTCCTGTAAATCAGAATAACCAATTTTCCATTAAGGCGAAGCCCCTTCTCTCCCACCCACCCCCCAGTTGATCTCCACTTAGGTATCTTTTGATCCAGTTTCAAAGCTTGAATTTTGAACAGTTAAGTAGGTGCTCAGTGGACTCTGCAAGCAATAAAAAAAATGGAAGGATATTTTACCTCATGGGGGGGTGGGGGGTTCAGTTTGTACCAATTCAATTGACATATCTTAAAAGTTCAATTTAACATGAAGTAAATTTCACCCTAACTTAATCATTCAGCTTAATCATTCACATAACTGGGCAATATATGTGAGGACTAGAAGATGGATGGCCCCGGTTCCACTCTCCAAATTGGGGTGGGGGGGGGGGGTGGGGCAAAAGAGATGAAGAAGGGGTTCTCTCGGGGTTATGATATTACCTAGGATGACCTGATTCGGGACATATCCCCTGCCTCCTTCAGCCAGGGGTGGGATTCTACTGGTTCGGGCGAACCGGGTATTAAAGTTACATCTGGTTCATTGAACCGGTATTTCAACCGACCGGCTGGCGCCGCCTCCCCCGAGTCTCCATGCGATGCAGGCATGAATGCGTGGAGGCTCGGGGGAAACGGGCCTCCTGGAAGTACCAAAAGTTGCAAACGGGCCTGTTTCTGGCTTCCAGTGGGCCTCCGGAGCCCAGGGGAGGCTGTTTTTAACCCTCCCAGAGGTCCAGGGGAGGCCTCTGGACCTTTGGGAGGGCAAAAACGGCCTCCCCCCGGGCTCTGGAGGCCTACCACAAGGCCGGAAACAGTAAGTTCTGGTAAGCCACGTCCACCTTGGCCACGCCCACCCAGCAACCGGGCTGCGAACCGGTTGCTGGGATTTTTGAGTCCCACCCTTGCCTTCAGCCCGCCCCCCATCATGGAGATCAGAATGAACCCAGGGCCCTCTGGGCTAGCTCTGTTGCTGCCCCAACGTCTTGGATTCATGATGTATTCGATCCATACATGAAACCAATGGGGGTGGGGGGGTTGAATAAAAATGTGGAAAGAAACTGAATCCCAAAACCTGCCACCCACATTGTCGTCCCTGAACAACATCGGTGCAGTCTCTCCAAAGTCACGTTTTTATGGAGCAGGATCGTGCAAAGCATTCGCAAGACAGCTTTGCAAAATGCCTTGCTGGAAGTCAAGCATCCTTCCTCCAAGGCGGGAATGCTGATTCGCTGCCAAGTGGTGCGAGCGCTTTCCCTTGAGTGCCTGTCCAAGTGCAACTACAGTTTTGTCTGTGTCAGACACTTGATATGGAGGCAGCCTAAGAAGGTGTCTGAAACATCTGTGCTGAATCTTCTAATGCAGGGGTTTCCAACCTTGGCAACTTTAAGTCTGGTGGACTTCAACTCCCAGAATTCCCCAGCCAGCAAAGCTGGATGAGACCACCTTTGAAGAGGGACACTTTCCACCCAGTGCCTTGATCTGGTGATCCCAGACCAAATGCAGCCCCCTTGAAGAGTGCCAGACAATCACCTAGCAAGGCTCAGCCTTAATGGTCAGATCACAATGTCCTTTTGGTAGAAGGCTCTTGCATCACACTGCACAGTGACATCAATCACAATGATAATTTCTGGCTACAAATGAGAGGCAGCCCCACACAAGGTTACAGTCATACACTGAACATATCAGGGAAGATTTAATTGAAGCCAATCAAATACTTCTGCCAAGGTCAATTTGCACAGGAACCACGTAAATGACAAGGTACACCCACTTTATGGTGAGTACAGAAAGGACAAATAAAAGGCACAGAAGGGGGTTGGTTTTTCTTTCAATATACACAAAGGCAAGGAGGGGAGAATTAGAAAAACCAGCTATGAGCGGTTTCTATTCTGCATCCCTATATGTGTCTTATACTTTTATTTAGCAATGGTTATAGGAATACAGTATACAGTAAAAGAAGCAAAACGATTGGGGGGTATTTAAAGGATGTTTGCTTGGAACTGATAGAAAATAATTATTTGATAGCTGGGAAGAGTACTGGAAGGGTTGAACATCCCAAGTGACTTAAAGATGCTGAAAATGGTGATTTAAGTCCCATTGACTGTAAAGGCAGCATAAAGCCCACGTTTACCTCCACTCGAATTATTGAGATTTTTAACACACTTGACTCAAGTTTGACTCAATCAGAAGCTGATTCATGCTTGTTTTCATATAATGTCCCCTATCAAGCTAATATGAAACAGTTGGCACAACTATAAATCTCACTCAGACAGCCTTCCTCCTCCTCTGCCAATAGCTGGCAGTTCTGCACCAGGAGCCAAGGTCCTGACCAGGTATCTTCAGTATGGTCCTTCCCAAATGGGTTGTGACTAACATGTCAGAATAGCTGATAATTCAGCTCACTATAATCCCAATTAATGTGGAAGGCATCAGGTTTAGATATTCACAAGCGCTTTCTTGAGTGTTAACTCCTCCTGGTTCAAACACTGTAGAACAGGGCTGTCAAACTCACAGCCCGCGGGCCGGATGTGTCACATGCTGGCCACGCCCACGCCCAGTTTAATGAAGGGGGGAAGAGTCCCAATATATCATGTAACACCGCCATGACGACAGCAAGTTTGACACCCTTGCTGTAGAAGATTTGAGAGAGATGGGGTTTTTTTTGTGTGTGTATGCACCTATAGAGAAAGGGTTATAATATTAGAGCAAGGGGTCTTCAAACTTGACAGCTTTAAGACTTGTGGACTTCCAACTCCCGGAATTCCTCCTCCAGTCATGTTAGCTCAGGAATTCTGAGAGTTGAAGTCCACAAATCTTAAACTTGCCAAGTTTGTATTAGAGAAAGGGTTATAATAGAGAAAGGGTTATATAAATTGTATATAGAAAGTTTGAAGAGGAAGTCAACTTGTGATTTCAAATGAATAAAATGGTTTTAGGTTTATTGGAAGGAAAATGCAGTATTTTCCTGAGGGAGTCAGATATTTAAGGTGACACAGATTTAGCAAAGTTGACTGTAGTTTGCATGAGTTGCATTTATTTATGTGTAGAGGTGGATCATTGGAGGGGTTCACGCAGATCCATCCCACTTCTGACCTGATTTAAAGTTCTCAGATATGTTTATGTCCTGCCTCACAACAGCCTGGCACTGGAATAAGAGAATTTGCTAGGTCCCAGCTACCCACAAGGAGCTTTTAGCTGAGGACAGGTCATAGGAAAGTACAGGACACTGACTGCACCCTAGTAAGTGATATATGTCCCTCCGCAAAATGTGGCACAATTTTTCTCCGTGGGAATCTGTAAAGGTAAGTTTCCCTTTTCTTGTGCAAAGCTGTATTGTGAAACAGTCCATCGAGGAGGAGGAGAAGGAGAAGGAGGAGGAGCAAGAGAAGGAGGAAGAGGAGGAGATGGGGGGTGAAGGCTGAATGTGAAATCTAGGAAGAAAAGTGTCTCTGTTGCTCTAAATAGCATGTGGTACATCATTGGATGTTCCAAAGGTGCTTTTTCTGGAGGCAACTGGACTTCCTTGTTCCTTGTTTGAAGACGTTTCACTTCTCATCCAAGAAGCTTCTTCAGCTCTGTGGGAGTAGGAATGGATTTCCAGAGGGAAAAAAGGCAGACTACAGGAGCCAGGAGCACTATTCAGGTGACCCTGAGGAAACAGCTAAACCCCCAAGGAGCCTGAACGACTCTCTAAAAGGATACAAATGACCAGCTGTCTGCAAGGAATATAAATCCTTCCATTCCCCATCATCCTGTTAGAGCTGAAGAAGCTTCTTGGAGGAGAAGCAAAACATCTTCAATCAAAAAACAAGAAAGTCCAGTTGAAAAAGCACCCTTGAGACAACCATGACCTGGATGACTGAGAATCTCTACAGACTTTTTACATCATTGGATGTTTGCAATTTTTCTATTTCACAGGAAAGCATAAACAGGCATGGAGTTTGAGAATTTGGAGTAGAGAAATCTTACTGCAGGGTGACAGAAATTTGAATATAAGCTCTTGATTACAATGAAGGTAAAATAAAAAGTGTTTTGTATTACCTCGTCATCTTGATCTGATTCTGTTTCCTTTGGATCCCAAGATGAATTGCAGAGACAAGGAATATTATAACAGACAGCAGGGAAAAGAATATAAGGATATGAAAAAGACCAAGTAAGGGAGCACAAAAATGCAAGCTAATTCATCATAGACAAAGCAAACCAATGTCAACAACAAAAGTAGGTTAACAAACAAAACTCTACATCAAATGCAAATCAACACATGACAATCACTAAAAGCAGAAAGTCTAGCAACTCTAAGCAGAAGAAAATTTCCCAGCCTTAAAAACAACAGAAACTATGGCAACTGGGAATTTTTAAATGCTTTCTGCGGACAGTGTGCAAAACACTCCCAAGTCCAGAATTGTTGAGCTCAGAATCGCTCAGTGCAGGACATTTTGAACGTGAGGTGTTTTCCACACTTCTACTTTCTGCATACATGAAAACAGTTAATACATAGAGAGGCCGGCTTAATCTGAGGGTAAGACAAATCATTCCTATTTATGGCATGTACTAACTTTTAATGTTGCTACCATGGATATTAAGCCGCCACGTGGACTGTACCTTTTTGTGTGCTGGCAGAGTGATATTCAAGTTGCAAACGGCCATTTGGGGCAGACCTTTGGTGGTCTTTGGCTCTTTCAGAAAGGATAAGCGGCCACAAGGCTCTTGGCTGGTGTCTCTGATCTACAAGTCAATACGACATCACAAGTTGGTTGGAAAGGAGGGCTCTAGTTTGCACTTCCATTACATTTAGTTTGCCAATATAGATCACCTCTATAACTGTCTGGTTTGGCTCTGCAACCAAACAAGACGCAGACTTCAACGGATAATTAAAATTGCAGAAAAAACAATGGCTACCAACCTGCCTTCCATGGAGGACCTGTATGCTGCACGAGTCAAAAAGAGG
The DNA here is from genome assembly GCF_049901715.1 of Pseudonaja textilis. Classification (NCBI taxonomy): domain Eukaryota; kingdom Metazoa; phylum Chordata; class Lepidosauria; order Squamata; family Elapidae; genus Pseudonaja; species Pseudonaja textilis. Next base: position 12,794,178 of record NC_141993.1, read on the forward strand.
GCTGTGAAAATACCCCTCACATCCCGGACATAAACTGTTTCAACTCCTTCCCTCAAAACGAAGCTATAGGGCACTGCACACCAGAACAACTAGACACAAGGACAGCTTTTTCCCGAATGCCATCACTCTGCTAAACAAATAATTCCCTCAACACTGTCCAACTATTTACTAACTCTGCATTACTATTCTTCTTCTTACCCTTCCTAGGACCTATCTCTTCCCACTTATGACTATAACCGTGTTGCTTGTATCTTTACAATTTATATTGTTTTATTAGTTTCCTGGTATGATTTGATTGCTTATTAGTAACCTGTGATTATCACTAAGTGTTGTATCTTATGATTCTTGACGAATGTATTTTTATTTTTTTCTTATGTATACTGAGAGCATTTGCACTGGAGACAAATTCCTTGTGTGTCTAGTCACACTGGGCCAATAAAGAATTCTATTCTATTCTATTCTATTCTGTTCTGTTCTGTTCTATTCTATTCTATTCTATTTCTACTCCTATTCCTATTTCTGTTCTATTCTTATTTCTATTTCTATTCTATAAAAGAAGAACCGTCCAATAATATTTTTTGAGAGTAGGAGTTCCCTTGAACACATGCAAAGATGGGATCCTCATTTATGCCCCTATAATACACATTAGCTTTCCAGAGAAGAGGTGCTGTTTTCTTCCCACTCTAGGTCGCCAAGTCCAATGATGGGACAGCAATCAGGAAGTCGCTCAGTTGTCCAAGCTTCATTCATAATGCTGCAAGAGTGGGTCAAAATTTGGAAGCACTTTTCTTTACGCCCCACTTTTCCTCATAACAGGCTTATGTGCGTGCTGCCCTTTGAGAAGCAAACACCCATCGTGAATAACGCTCCTTAGAATCAGAGGTTGTAACTATTTCACACCATCGTGAATGGGCAGGAGGGCCAGCTAAAAACTATCAATCTGGGGGCACCAGACTGATTTTGGCCATTTCCAGGTTCACCATTTCCAGAGGTGATGTTGAGCACTGAACCCCAAACCAAATAATCAGATTGTGTCTCAATGCAGGGATGCACACAAAGAGGAGCAAGGTTGGTGTTCAACTAAGGGCCTAAAAGGAAATGCTCGAAAGCACCTCCACCATCAGCAGGAAGCTCATTCCATGCCTTAATTTTTCTGTCACCAATCCATCTCCCCTATGTCAAGCGTGTGATGGATACCCATCACCGGAAATACCCCAAGCGTGTCCTTTCAAAAGAACAACGTTGTCAGATCACAAGAGCTTTGTCCCCTGATCTTACGGCAGCCGTGGCTTTTACCTTGATAGAAAATGGCAGTCTATTTTCTTTGAAAGCATAAAAATTAAATACAAGCTGCTGTCCTCCTTTGGTTAAAGGAGTTAGATTTCCATAACAATCCACATAAATAGGTTTTCCTTCCAAAACCTGTTGGGAGAAAAGAAAAACTGGATTAGTATCCAAAGAATTAAAACAAATGGGAAGCATCTCACTTTGCGAACTTATTCTTCCAGGCTCTTATGAGGAAGGCTACATACTTTTGATCTAGCTTTGATCTGAACTGAATTAAACCGAGGCTGATTTGCACTAGGCTTCATGCCATATTTAATACATTTTGAAAGGCTCACCCACAGTCCAGGATTATCATGAAGACCTTTGCTGTTAAATCGTGAATACCTCAATATCTTTGCTTCTTGCAACTTCTTCAAAGTTCTCCTGCTGCTCCAACGTTTTGTCAACTTTGTCATCCGTCATACAGAAGCAGCGCAAATTGGATTCCACAGCATCGTTTGTTTTAGCGAAAATGACAAACTTGGCCATGTAAGGGACACATATCAATTCCCTATATAGCTGTGTGGCCAACCCAACTGTTTCAAGAACTTGATGGCAATCTGCTAACCAAAATCTAGAAAAGGGATGGAGAAAGAAATGAGATTAGACAAATAGACAGATAGGCATAAACAATGAGTTCATTTTCATACATCTAGTTCATCAGGAGATGAACAGAATAAATATTCCGTTGGAATACCAAATTACAATTCTTCCTCTATTATCCTCATCTGTCTAGAATAACGTGTCCTGGATGTATACCAAGAGCTCCACATCTTTTCTTGAATTTTAGTTGACCTTCAGATACTTTCCCCAAAACTGGAGGTGCAGTGGTTCCCAACCTTTTTTTCGCCCCGCACCCCTAAAGAAATTTCACTCGAGCCTCGCACCCCCTGAAATTTAGACTTTAGGAACTACTGAACGCGTTAAAATATATGGTAGGATTGAATCTTTTCAGCTATGTATGTGACGGCCACTAAATAACAATACTTAACTCTAAAATGAAAACAAAGTTAATCCATTGCATAATAAATAAAAATGGCAACATATAGCCAATATCCTATTATTTACCTGGACTTTTCTCGCACCCCCTGGAATATCGTCTCGCACCCCCAGGCGGTGCGAGCGCCCCAGGTTGGGAACCCCTGATCTAGACAGAGTCATGTTTCCTTTCTTTTTCGTATCACTTCGTTTGTAGCTTGATCTCCGGAAAGAAATCTCAATGGTGCACATCTGGATTTTCCTCCAGAGACCAACCTTTGAGACCTCCCGGCTTTCTTTCTGGTTGTTGCCCAGGAAGCTTATTAAAATCAGAATTGGACTGGAGGATGGCTTGCTTTTTAAGGGCTCTGTACACAGAGGAACAACCAATGGCAATCTTTCCAACTACCTAATGGCTGTTTGTAAGTGATGGGGCTGGAGTCCCATGGGAGCTGCTTGGGTGATTAAGGGCCATTGTCTATCTATCCCAGAGGGTTGCTGGTATGAAAAGGAAATAGGAACAAGGAATGCAGTTTGATGAGCTCTTTGAAGAAAACCACTCAAAATTGTTGTGGCCATCCAGAATTGCATTCTGTGAAATGGGTGGCTGTAAAAATTTGATTAATTAATAAATATGTCCAAGTAAGTAAATTTGATCTTCCTTTCCAGATGAGGGTGGAAGTCATCTGCTTTGTTATTCCTTGCTTTTTGTCCTACCTGGCTGAAACATTGGTTGTGAAGGAGACACAATCGTTCACAAAGGTGAGAGGGGTGGTTCCTGTGATGTCTTCCCACTGTGCTGGTGAAGTCCCACCTGAAGAAGAAGAAGAAGAAGAAGAAGAAAAAGACATGCCCCTCTTTTAAGAAAGAATCTCAGCTTTGGCCCAGACTGGGATTGTGCATCTGACTGAGCCAAAAGTTATGAGCTCCCAAATCCCTGAGCCCTGCATTCCGGGTCTTCTGTTTCAGATGGGAACGACTGAGGTTTCCCTCCCTCCCTGTGGAGGATGAAACAGGCCTCGGCCAGGGATAGAAAAGACACACTCTGTGCATGTGTGTCTGTGGGTCTGTGAGGAGCCTCTTGGGAGGACTCGGCCCCAACCTTGAAAAAAGTATAGCTGACTAAGGAAATGCTAAAACGAAGAGAACCAAACAGTTGGTAAATATGGTGTCTGGGTAACTTCCAAGAGCAACACTCAGCAAGGACACCTAGAAAGTCTGGAGACATTTTTGTGCATAGATGATAGTGAGAGACAGTGGGGGAGGGAGGAAGAGAGGGGGGAGAGAGAGATTCTTTTACTCCAAAAATGTAAAATATTTTAAATACTGTTCAGCAAAATGTTTAATCAGATCTCTGCTGAAAGGAATGTGTATCAAAGGTCAAAAGCTTCCATTAGAATTTTTCAGAGGAACACAGAAAACGTAGACTTTTGAGACATTAAGAATTCAGCAGCCTTCTTGTAGTTTTCTCTTTTCCTTCCAGCCTCCCAATGGAGTTGGGTTGGCCTGAAATCCTAACCAAACAAGCAAGTCAACTTCTGTCCATCCTGCTCACCCCAGTCATAGTGGGGCTGGAGAGAAGCGCCTGAGGTATGCAAGGCTAACCCGGGAGTCACAGGACCAGGGCTGGGCTTTAGCCGGTTCGGCCAAACCGGAGGTTAATTTTACATCTGGTTCGGCGAACTGGTAGTTCCGAGGACTGGCTGGCCCTGCCCACCCCACCCCTCCCAGGAATCCCCATGTGGGGCATTTTGGATTGCAGGTAACTTCAGGAGACTCGGTGAGGATGAAAAACAGGCCTCCTGGAGGCTCCAGAGAGCCTTCAGAGCCTGGGAGGGCAAAAAGGGCCTCTTGGAGGTTCGGGGAAAGCCTCCGGAGTCTGGGGAGGGTGCAACACAGGCCTCCTGGAAGTTCTGGCAAGCCAGAAATGGGCCTGTTTCTGGCCTCCAGAGAGCCTCTGGAACCCGGGGAGAGTGAAAATGGTCCCCTTGCGGTCCATTTTCACTCCCAGGGTGGTGCAGGAGGCCGACTAGGCCACATCCACCCAGCAACTGGGCAGAGAACTGGTTGTTAAATTATTTGAAGCCCACCCCTGCACAGGTGTGCAGCTCATCCTAAGGCAGTGCACGAGCCCTTTAGGGTCTCACCTGTGATGCTACACAGCAGTCGAAGGCTGGGTGTGGTGTCGCCTTTGTACCCATTGGTCACTCCTTCCCCAGAGGGTGGTGGCACTGGAATCGTCATTGTAATGGGCTTATGGAATTTCCTTCTTCTGGGCTCCACGGTGACAATGGGGCTGAAGGTGGCTTTGTTGCCGAGGATCTTCTTGACCATCTCGTCCTGCACTGGTTGAGCCTATTATTAATCCGAGAAAGAGTTTTAAACAAGGCTATATGCCTTGTTTTCCAGAAAAAAAGTGAGTTGTCTTTTTGTCAAAATGAGAAGCCTGCGTCTTGTCCTGTCAAATTCACTAAACATATTCTATATAAGCTAAGCTCAAATCTCTAGTGACCATACAACATCCTTGAGCCACAACATGGGACTGATTTTCTCATAACTTTTCTGATAGTCATTGAATTCCCCCCCTTGAAGCACTAATGACACCACCCTATAAATATATGGGCTTTTTTAAAAATACACGGATTTATCCTCTGAGATCATACTCTGTCACCTACTCAAGTGTGTTGAACAAAGAACTTCTTGCGATCTGACCAATTTGCCCAAAAAGTCCTGAACCTTAAACCCATAGTTACAATCCCACAAAAGAGACTATATTTCCAGGATTCTAGAATAAATTTTGGGGTCATCCCCCACATATCAGAAGAACAAAATTCTTAATATCCTCTAAAAAATCCATGCTGAGAATACAGTTAAGCAGGAGATACACACTGTTCACGGCAGCATAGAATACAACATTAGCTTTTCCAGATCCATGAATCACCATTCCAGAACCTCAAAAACAGCATGTATTGTATCATTTCTGGAGGTAATGTGAAACTTTCCTGAACTCCTCTTTAACGCTAAAACATTCATGACAGATATCAGTCCAATGAATGCAGAATAATGACTAGCCCCCTTTTTTAAAAATTTACTTCGTGTAAATTAAAGCAGTTTCGCCACCAAATGGGGGTGAAAATCTAAAGAAAATCTCCGTGTGGGAATAGAACAAAAATCTTCTATCCATGTGTTGGTTCAATAAAAGATACTGTTTCATTTCATTATGAGTAGAGTTGAGATGCTGGATAAGATTCAAAAGATTAATAAAATGTTAAGAGGGAGAAAAACCCTTGTGGGACTTTTAGGAAGCTATACTTGGGAGAGAGGACGGGACGAACAGCTGTAGCCTCTTTCCAGGGGTGGTCAAAAAAGAACTCCAGCCTTGTGTGCTCACCAGGATCCAACTGGACTCGAGAGGTGACCTTCTGTAAGTGTGTGCAGAAATGGGACTGCTGTTGGGCCCCAAGGGGGAGCCGGCCAGACCCTGACTTGGGCCTCCTCCTCCTCCTCCTCCTCCCTGGGGTTTCTCAAGGCAAGGAGCTCCCTTACCTGGAGGCCCACTCGAATTCTTTTCGTCAATGCGCCTTCAGGGAAAGCAGCTTGGACCCGAGGCAGAGTGGTGCTGCTTAAGATGCCCCCTTCTGGCCCAATCTGGTTGCTCTCCTGCTTAATTCGCGAAACCACCGCAAAATACTGAGGGAAGTCCTTAGTGACAATCCTGCAGATCCGCTTCTTCTCCAGCTCTTCCACACTGTCCAGCTCTGGGGAAGGAAAAGGGGCTGAAGGCTCATCTTCGCCGCTCAGATTATTCCCCACCCCTCCCCAGAGAATCCCTTCGCTCTGTCAGCCTCACGCTCAAACCTCTCTGAATTAACTTTGAAGCGTGCAGATTTTAGTTTTGCAAGCAATTCTTCTGTTTCTATTTTCAAACTCGGTATTAAGCCTTTTCTCAGAAGGTGTTTGCTTGAACTTTGAGTCAGACAAGAATTACACGACTCCGGAACCGATGTTCTATTTAATTTACATTGTATTTTTCTCCGCAAATAAATTAACAATGTATTGTCAAAACCTATAAAGTATACCCAGATTCTTCACTAATAACACACCAGGAAAAATTAAAAAGACGTTGGATTTACAGTTTAAAATCACTTTCTTTTGACGCCGAAGCACTGGACAAGCACATTCAATAGCAATACCCATCCAAATAAATCTTAAATGGCTAAAACAGCACCAGCTTATTAAAAAAAAATTCAGAGCTGTTTAATAATATTTGTAGTATGCCCGACTCTTTCTAATTTTTGATTCTCCTCCTGCAACGTCTGCTAGATCGAGAGAATCACATTCTGAATCTGCTTGATGTCTCGGTCCCTTTTAATATCTATCTTGGCCAGTAGATGGTACTCCACTCAGCAAAACCAGGTTGGCTTTAACATTTTGAAAGGCAGAGGGAGGGGAACGTTCAGCAGACAGCAAAGAACCAGAGAGCTGGGAGGCTGCTCAGTGCACCTGAGAGCAGGTATAAATGCTTATTTAGCAATTTCTTCATTTGAAGGAGCCCTCTCCCACAAAGAGGACCCGGGCATTCTTGGAGATTCCCTAAGCAGAGATTCAGAACAGCGGTGATGCAGGAGGAAACCAGGAACATTAAAGCCCCTGGTCTGTGGACTGGCACTGGGCCGTGGCATGCCAGAAATTGGGCCACGCTGTTGTGGTTTGCCAGCAGCAGGTGCTGATGGCTGAGGTCTTGGAGAGCAAGGCCTCAGATGAGGGGCCGGTATATGATGTAGCGATGGGGACAGGACTATCAGAGAGAGGGAGGCTGCCTTTGGAGATTGTGGAGGCTGGCAGCAGTGATGAAGAGGACCCCGAGGAGCCTGTGCACAGTGCACATGCGCGCAGGGCTGCTCGAAGGAAAGAGCAGCTGCAGCAGCACAGGCAACTCTGGAGTAAGGCTGCAAGGTAATGGCCCCTCCCTTAAGAGAGAAAAGCCAGCCTGAGGGACCGGGATTCTTTGCAGGAAGCAAAGAAATTCTTGCACTTCAAGCCTTGTGGACGGACATTCAGACTATCCTGGTTTGTGTTTGGAGACATTTTGTTTTGAATATTTCTTGGCAACTTAATCCAGTGTTCTTGGCAGCCTTGCTCAATCTGGGCAAAGCTCGTTCTTATCAGACACAATTAGTTTTCATAGCCTTTTAACTATGAATGAACGGAATTCACAGAGAAGCATAAAAAGGTTTTGCTTTTACCTCTGTTTGGTGTTTATTTCCTCGGAACAAGGTTTGGGTCAGAAGACACGCAAACAAGCAAAACCCCCATCCACAGAATGCAGGCAGCAGGCAAAACTACACCCCCTCCGGTCTGCAGAAAAATCTCTCTCCGTGGTCCCTGATGCCCCAAAGGCTGGGGGCCTTAGAGCAAGAGTGTCAAACTCAAGGCCCATGGGCCGGATCTGGCCCATAGGATGCTTGGGTCTGGCCCGCGGGACTGCCCTGGAAACAGCGAAGGACTGGGCCGTGGTGCCTTTGGCCAGCAAAAGGAGGCTGTCCCAGCCAAAAACGAAGCTTGGGTGGGAGGGGCACCCGGGCCATCACAGGTGCCCAGACACGAGTGAGATCAAGCTGGCCATGCTCACCCCAGCCACATCCACTGGCCATGCCCACTGAGGTCCCCTGAGGTCAAACAAAACCCTGATACGGCCCTCAATGAAATCGAGTTTGACACCCGGCATGACAGAATACTTGTGCTGCTTAGCGGGCCCTATCCTGTTGCAGCCAGAACAAAAGTATCAAACCGATAAAACATCAGCTTCGGTATTAACAAAAATATCAAAAGCGCTTAAAGAAAAAAGCAAAACCTATTAGCAGGGATTGTAATGGTCAAATGGTTACCTTCTGTTTCTACTAGAAGAGAAATCTGTACAGAGAGAAATCTGCTCCATTTCCCGTTCCCGCCCCCCCTGCACTTTCTTCGATGGTCCCCGACGAGGACCGTGCGTGTTTCTCAGTTTGCCCCCGTCTCCGTTCTGCCCAGGGGCCTTTGCAAGGCGGGGGCGGTTACCTTCGTTCATGCCATTCAGGATCTCCAGGAGGTTCTCGTGCTTGCTATCGTACTGATGCTCTTTCCAAGTCTCCCCGTTCTCACTCCGCAGCACAATCAGCTCTCGTTCCTTTCCTCGCATGGATCCGAAATGGGGGATTTCCACTACAACCGGACTGCATCAAAGAGAGAGAAAAGCCCTTGAGGCCAGAGGGCTCCCCACTTGGCAGCGGTTTCTCCGTGGGCCGCCGGAAACGGGCTGGGCTTGTTTGGTCATTCGGTTGCAAGCAATTAACCACTGGCAAAGCCACAAAACCTTTCCCGCTTGACCTGCAATTGACCGTTCCATTCACACACACCCCCAACACCAAACCCGAGGTTGAAAGCAGACACGGGAGTGCTGGCAAAGGCTGATTCACACGAAAACAAGGAGTTACAGAAATAACGTACAAGCAAATGAAAAAGGAACTTTGGAAAGTTGCTTACGCAGAAAGAGGTCATACTCAGGAGATGTGATCTGGCAAGAAAGATCTGCTGTGATAAGGCCAGTTTCAAGGAATGCTGCTTTCTGCACCTGAGCTGCTCTGTATCATGCAATGGATGTTAACGTGACAGTATATATTTTTTTTCTGCATTCATAATTTCTTCTGCTTTGAGCAAGCGTGAAAAGAAAAACACGGTGCACAGAGCCCAAATGACTGAGAATCTTATCCAGATCCTGCCTGTCCTCCTCTTGAGACTATCCCAGCTCTCTCCCTTTCTCGGCCACGGATATCACTAGAGCCACAGAGACCGCCATTTTGCTTAGTAACTCCCAAGAGTTCCCATTTGGCCTTAGCTTTTGTGGAGCACAATTTAGGCGAACGGGTAAGAGACAGATAAATAGACAGGTGGATGTCTTTGAGTATGCAAACAGAGAGAGGGCTGGTCCCGCCCTTATCCCAAATTCAAAACTTACTCAGGGTTAGCATGTGTGTGTGTGAGAGGGAGAAAGGCAGAAGGGTGAGTTTGGAAGGGAGAAAGAAAGAAAATGAGAGAGAGAGAGGATGAGGGAGGAAGGGAGGCAGATAGAGAAAGGGAGAGAGAGGCAGTGGGAGGGAGATGGAGGGCGATGAAGAGAAAAAGAAAGAGAGAGGAGGGAGAGGAAGATAGAGGGGTGGGAGGAAAAGAGGGAGAAGGAGAGAGAGAGAGAGAGAAGGAAGGAGGGAGAAGAGGGAAAGAGAGAGAGGGAGGGATGGAATGGAGAGAAAAAGGAAGGGAGGGAGGAAAGTGAGCGAAGGAGAGAGGGAGAGAGGGAGGGGGATGCTTTTCACTCTGTGCCTCCAAATTCTCTGCAAAGAAGGACGACACAGGTGCAGAATAACCAGGCTCTGTTTCCTGGGGAAGAAGGAACACAATTTCAAGCTCTCTTTTCTGCCGAGCCTAGAAGGGAAACAGGGAGAGGCTGTGCAAGTCTCAAGAAGGTGGTTTGTGCTGCAGCCCACGGATTCCCCATGTTGTAGAGAAAGAAAGGCTCCCTGAAAAAAAAAAAACAGCCTCTCAAAGAAGAGCCACGTTGCAGACATGCTACTTCTGTTTTTCCCTGGGATGGAGAGCAGAACTTTCTCAGCAAAACATTCGAGATGAAATCAGACAAGGGAAGGCAGGAGATGCAATGGGATGCTTAAGTCCTGAATTGGACTATCAGAAACCCACCACCCTGGTTTGGATCCTGCCTTCGTCCCGTTCCTTTTATTTATTTTTATTGATTTATTAAATTTGCTGGCCGCCCTTCTTGCCACAAGGTGACTCTCCTTTATGCAATCTCCTGCTGGGTTTTATAGAAAAGATGAGGCTTGAACCTGGGGGACAAGGGGGAGACAGGCAAGCTTCTTCTCAGAGATGTTTTCCAACCTCCAAAGCTATTTTATGACCCCGAGATTTATTTATTCAACAACACTGATATAGCTGCCCAAATGATGCAAATGGGGACTCCACGGGGCTTACACCATTCAAACTCTCTCGTATAAAAAACCCCTAAGACCAGTCCCTGGTTCAAGGTGAACTCTCGGACAATTAAAATTAAATTTTGACCAGCCATGAGGGGCTGGCCAGGTTCTTCTTCCCCTTCTGGCACCATCTTTCAATAGACTACAATGGGTTGAGTAGGAATTCTGCCGTGGGCATCTGATGGCTGTAGCACAAGAGCTGTCTCTGGGGAAGGGGCATCTGCAGGACATGATCAAAAAAGCCAAGATGGAGCCACCATGCTGTCATCAAAGCTTTAGCTGTCACAACATTATGTCTCTCTCTTCTCCTTTTTGACTATACATCTGAGACACCCCTGCCTGCCATCGTTGTAATTTGCCGTGCTAAAGTTAGTGAGGCCGATCAGCTACATACAAACCACCCCTTCCGTCTCTTTCCCCAAGCATCAAGAACCAGGGGATTTGCAGAGTCACACAAGCACAGTAATCTTGCATAGCTGTATGCACATCCCCAGGTTAGCTAAACCCTGTCCCTCTTTTCCACCCCCTTCTAAATAACGGATATCATATCTCAGAGCCTTCCACCCAGAATGGCAAAACACCAGCATGGAAACTAAGCAGAGGCACTCTCTTTATTTCCTAGATGAAAAATTTAATCACAGAAAGGTAAGCATTTACGGAATAATGCAGCTTCAGTGTATTTCAATAAATTTCCTACTGAGGTTTATCGGTGGAAAAACAGTGACAACTCCTCATAGTTTACAACCACAGAGCATCTGACCGTGCTGAGAACAGGCAGTGAATAAATAAGCACGATGGGACCCCGGCTTTCTTCTGCATTGCCAACTACGGCATTAGGAACAGCAGCAGTTAGGGCACCATCCAATTAATTTATCCTCTGGTTTTATTATTTACATGCTTAATGCCATGAGATGGAAAGGTTCTTAACTCAATTTGTGCCTTTTCTTATCCCCCCCCCCCAAAAAAACAACAACAACAACATAGATTGTTATTCAAATTACGTGGTTGGAAGCAAACAGCAACATCTCCAAGGGCTGTTGCATTTGGTAATCTAACTTTAACTCAGAGCTCCCCGTGTACAAAACACTGAAACAGACCAACAAATACCTTCTAAATGCAATCTTTGTTGGTTAGTGTCTCTCTGGGTAAAGCCCGCACAGTTATGTCCATGTATAGAAACAAAACTCACAGGGAAGGTAGGACAGGGATTCAACAGGCGGCTTGGAATAGCAGGGTAGATTAAGTTTCACAACTGTGGAATACCAGCTGTCAATATATTTAAGGAGTTCAACAATTCTAAATATGAATTCTTTTCAGATCAGGGGAGTGTCCCTGTGTGTGAATTCTAAATATAAATGCTTGTAAATGACGCACACAAATAAAAGTGTAAATTATAGACATAGATCAATTATAAACATTTTAAAAAGTGTGTGTGTGTGTGTGTGTAGATATGTAACTAGATAGGGAAGAGCTGGATTGGAGATAAAGAGGCATTTAATAAATGGAACAGGAGCTCCTCCTCTGCTGATAGGATGAGCCAACCTGCCACTCCTCATCCTTTCAAGGATTGTCTGGCTGCATTTACACTCACACAACAAGTTTCCTCAGGCAACTTAAATATCTACATAATATATTTTGGGGGGGGGGTTAGTTTTAATTGGGGAACTGGGGTTTGGTAGCCTTGAGCATTCTTCAAACCTGGCCCATTCCATTGGGTTCGGCTTCCATGTGCAGCCTATAAAGCCATCACCAACCCAAACAATGAGGAGCATCTTCCCAACTCGGTCTTCTCCCGGGAATTTGAATTATAGTGTCCTGTGGCAAGGACTTTTCCCAGGGAACAAGAGACAAAGAAGCTTGGAGTCTTTGGTATGCAGGAAAAGGGTGATGGCAGACCTCCCCAACCCTTGCACCAGACTGTAGGGTAGGTCTAAAAGTCTTGCAGAGAAGTGCTTCAGCCTGACAAGAGTCTGTCTACAACAGGGGTGTCCAACCTTGGCAACTTTAAGACTTGTGGACTTCAACTCCCAGAATTCCTCAGCCAGCAAAGCTTGTGGACTTCAACTCCCAGAATTCCTCAGCCAGCAAAGCTGGCTGAGGAATTCTGGGAGTTGAAGTCCACAAGTCTTAAAGTTGCCAAGGTTGGACACCCCTGGTCTACAATAAAGGAACTACTCAACATGTCTTTATTTTGAATCAGAGTCATTTGTGGTTCCTTTTGGCCCGACAACATCTTAGGGCTGAACTGGGCCAACCTTATATTACAAATATTAATCGCTAAAAATGACCCAGTTTGGGGTATCTTCTTCCTCCACAGACTTCAAAGCCTTGTCAATAATTCTATCACCAAATTGAAATAAACACCTGTTTTGGGTGGAACTTTCTTTTTTTTTTTTTGAAAGGTATAGTTAATGCAGCTGAGACTGTAAGAAAAAGCTATTATTGAAAAATTAAAAAATTAAAAAGCACAGAACTTATGAAAGCAGAAATGCTTGCCGTGAATTCCACATGCTCAAAGCACAAGATCAGTTGAACAGGAGCAGTGTCAAGACTACCATCAAGCCACTATGGTTTCACTGCCTGTGATATTTAAAACGACGGGAAGCTTTTGCTGCAACTGTCGTAGGGAACGTAAAAAGAGATGGGCATGATCAAAACACAAAAACCAAAAAGAAAGAAAGAAAGAAAAAAAAGCAAGTCAAAACAAGAAAAGAACCGCAGACATTTGATATTTTTGCTTAGAGAGAGCCTACCCAGTGAATTTGGTCCCTTGAGGCCCAAGCTGCAGGATTCGGCTAACCAGGCTCTCGCCCTCAATTAAAGGGGGAGGATTGGTGGGAAGATGCAGTTTACTAGTAGCATCCATGCAGCAGGAAGAAAAACAAGAGGGGAAATTAGGAGCCACAGGTTGACAGCTAGAGTATGCTTATTTTCAGGCTATTTCTTCTCCTGCCTTTGATGGGCAACAGCCAAGGAAGAAGGAAAGGTGGAACAGCGCGTTTCTTTAGAGAGTCTATGGGCATGGACAGCTCTGGACATAAGTGGGTAGCACGACCAAGGCGGATTGGAGCCCAGGGCAGAGGGAGGTCTCTGCTGAACTTTCCTCCTTTCCTCCTTCCACCCCATCCCACCTGTTCAAGAGAAGCTCCCCCTGGCTTCCGTGGGGAGTTGGCCTCCAGTGAAGCAACACACGTCACCAACGTCCACAAACACTCAGAGGGTGATCACAATAGGGAAGACAAGGATCCAACTGACAGGAGGAGGAAAAACAACTTGAGCCATCAGCCCAGAGGGCCACTTACCCCAGGAATTGTGCCCCGGAAGGCCCCATCTCAATCAGCCGGCTGGCTAATCCTTCTCCTTCCACCATGGGCGGGGGGCTGGCCAGCTTGGCTCTCTTCACCAAGCGGCAAGTGATGCGGGTGGGAGCCGTGCACTTGCGTGGCGGGATGATGATCCTCATGCCGTGGTGGCGGCTGCCACGCATGGAGCCCCCCCGGGCATCCACCATAAAGCTGACCAGAAAACTGGGAAGAGGAATGAGCAACGTCAGGAAAAAGCTGGCATAGAGTAAAAAGATCTCTAACACCAACCTCACGCACTGAGAAGGAAAAGCCTTCTGAGAACAGCCGGCACTTATTGGGCGCCATTTGAGTGCAGGTCTACTCAGGAGGAGGTGACACTGAGCCCACCACTCTGCTCCCTGGAGCAGCCAAGACTAATGTGGCTGAATTTGGATAGAACCGCAGGGTCCTGGGTGGCTCTTGGGCAGCTGATTTCTCAGCAAAGGGTACAGATAATTCTTTGCGTGAGAGATTATTTGGAGGAGAAACGGGGCTTTTTTCGTTATTTTGATCACATGATTGCATGATACCATGGCTAAGGATTGCACCCCATCTCCTATAGTGAAATTATCAGTGCATGATTCATGCCTTATCAGCAGGAGCAATTAATCATTTCACATTTAACAATGCTTTACTCTTATTTCTTCAGAAACTATCAGAGCAACATGCATGCGTGACCACACCTTTTTTCCTCTTAAAAAAAAAAGTCTTTCTGAAAAAAAAAACTCTTCTTTTTTTCCTTAAAATCTCTCATCATCAACCTGTACTTGGTGTTCTACTGCAGTTCCTCGTAGTTGGTTTCTTAAAGAAAGCAGCCAACTTTGATCCCACTGCTGCCCCATGGAGGATGTTCTGGCTTTCTTTTGAAAAAGATTTTCAAATTCTGCTGAGCTCGGAGGACAAAAATAAGATCTCCTTGAGCCAAGCGCAGTTCCTGTTGACTTCACAGACATCCAGGTGGGGCTTCCGTAGTGATAAACGACCCTTAGGAAAGGGGTTTGCCATCTTCAAGACTGACCTTCACTGGTCCAGGCTAGCCTTCAGTTCCTCCAGGATTCCTTGGTATCTGTCCTTCAGGTCTTACTCTAGTCCAACCTGAAGATCCGAAGGCAGACTGATGGACCACTGAGCTAGACCGGACAGGGCAGAGCAGCTAAGAATGAGTTTTTCTCAAACTGGACCTAACTTGGTCATGTGATGCTCTGTGAGCAAGTTGTAGTCTTGTGTGTTCCCTTCACTCCTCTCAAACAGAATGGGACACAATCAGAAGCTCATTTGCCATGAGATCTAACCCTCGGGCTCTGCCGGAATTAAATACCATTTATTGAAAGAGCTTGAGAGCTCCTCTGAAAACAATGGCAGACCGCTTCCACACAGCTCTTCAGAAAGCAACACGGACATGTCCACTTTCTATAGTCCATTCGCCCTTTGCCTTTACAAAATAACTGCAGCTTTCATTTCGCCTACTGCAAAAGGAAAGTTTAAACTGCTCTGGATTTGTTTGTTTCTTAGTTCCTTAACTTGTACAAGTGTACATTATTCTAAAGCAGGGTAGTTTTTTTTTTTTAAATTAACTATCCTTTCTACATTTCCAGGCCTAAAATCTCGATGTGATTGTAGATTTTTAAAAAATCCTTCTAATTCTTGATTTAAAAAAAGAAAAAGGCTATGGACCAACATTGATTTTATAGAGGTGGAAGCATGCCAAAAAACAAAAAATCACATTCTTCTGCCCTGGAATAAATTCGCAATTTGTCGCATGTGTTTTAATTTTTGCCTTGAGGCTCCAACCTGGTCTCCCTCCCCTATGCTGGGAAAGTGATTTCTTTATTTCTTTAAAAGATTTAGATGGCTGCCCATCCTAAGCAACTCTGGGCACCTCAGAACTTCTTTCTCACTCTTGGGAAGTCAACGCCAGGACATGCAGCGCAGCAGGAGGTTGTCTGGAAAAGAACTGTCTTCCCGTCCCAAGAACTTAGCTTATTTTCAAATGGTTCCCTTTTGGTTGGTTTAGTCTGACCAAAAAAGCTCCCAAGTTTGGAAGGCCTAAAGGCTTTTGTTAGTGCATTTGCTAAACAATTCTCTCTGACCATCTGCCTAAACAACACCGTTGATGCTAAATGTGAATACAGACATGGTTAAGAGCTGATCAAGGTTTGATATTTCAAGCTCAGCAAGTACCTATGGTCCCCCAGCTAGAAAGGCCATAGAAGCAAGCTGCAGTTTGACTGATTATTTTAGGAATAGTTTCTTTCTTGTGAAACGTCTTCCATAGATCCTCACTGGCAAATTCCACCAGATACGAGACTTAGCAATTCCTCTAGTATCAGCCCTCCTAGACATCAGACAAGGATTTTTTTCATGCAGTTTGTATAAATGACATTAAGAGTTAGTGACCATCTATATAATTATCAGACTAATGATATGAGTTACAGAACAATTTCTAAAGCACAATATTAAAGACAACAAGTAGACAAAAGAGGAAAGTCTACGCAGAAGGTGAAAAGACTGGAGACGCACTGAAACATCTACAGACATTGCAACTGGGAGTAAAAATAAAATAAACACACGGAGAGGCAAAATGAGAAGTCACAGACAGCGTCATCACCTTGAATCATACTGTGGGAGTGGAGAGGAATAGCTGCAAAATAATTTAGAAAGCAAATTGGGGAAAAATTAATATGAGATTATTAGAAGCAAGCAACAAAAATGTTGATCATAAACAAACGCAGTATAACAAAAGCAAAGCATTTCAGTTGGTCCTAAGTGGTGGAGAGAGATGGGGGTTATTTCACTGTTTTAAAAGCGAAAGAAGTTATGCGATAGCGGTGTGCATTTTGCTGAAATTAAAACCTTTGCTCAAAAATTGGATGAAGATGAGGATCCATAGTCTGGCATGGGGTAGGAAAAAAATGAGGACTGTTTTGCACTGTGCCTGCATTCTTGGAAGGTGGATTATGTTATAGGATGTAAGGCTGATGATGGCAAAGGATGTTCAGTTCATTTATGAGAGCAAGTATTTTAAATGTTTATTTATTTATTTATTTATTTATTTATTATGTATTTATTTCTTTATTTCAAAGTTGTCCAGGAGGAGTAACATTGCTGAAATATTTAGATTATGCCTGGCACCTTAATTTTTCTTTTTACAAACCACAGTGCTTTCTTGCCTATCTACAGCTACCCTCTCTTTATTTAGTGTTGTATTTATATTATATTTAGTGTTGTAGCTTATGATTTATGATGATTATATTTGATGATCATGATTTATCATTTGTTGCTTGTATGTACATAAGAGCTTATGCACCAGAGACAAATTCCTTGTGTATCCAATCACACTTGGCCAATAAAAGAATTCTATTCTATTCTATTTAGCAAGATTGTTGAATTACGGTGGGCAATTCCTGGAGGGGCAGAGCAAAGCTGGCGAGCAGCTGCCAATGGCTACTATGCGGGAAGCTTATTCTATTATACTACGTTATAACAAGCATAGTATAATATACCATGTGGAAAGTTTATTCAGAGGGCAGGGCAAGAAACAATGGATGGAAACTAACTAGGGAGAGAACCAACCTGGAATTAAGGGGAAACTTTCTAACCGTGAGGACAATTAAATAGTGGAACAGCTTGCCTTTAGGCGGCCTGGGTGGCTCCATCCCCGGAGGTTTTTAAGAAGAGACTGTCTGAAATGGTATAGGGGCCATGATGGCGAATCTATGGCAAGTATGCTGGAAGTGGCACACAGAGCCATCTCGCCTGGCGTGCCAGCCATTGCCTGTTGCTCTTCTGGGTTCCAGCGCGTGCATGCGCACCGTCCATCTGGTCTTCCGTTTTCTAGCATGCATGGGCACCCAAAGACCAGCTGCCTGGGGTGCATGCGCATGCCGGAAACCGGAAGCTCAGCTTCCCGGCACGTATGCGCACCAGGGAGCTGCTCTTCCGGTTTCCGGTGCTCCCCCCCATCGGTGCATGCTCCCTTTGCAGCACTTGGTGCTGAAAAAGGTTTGCCAACGTTGGTATAGGGTCTCCTGCTTGAGCAGGGGGCTGGACTAGAAGACCTCCAAGGTCCCTTCCAACTCAATCCTGATTCTGTTTGAGAAGGCAAATTATCTGAGACAATGCCACACTCTGCGATGGCATGTGTTTGATTTTGGCTTAGCTTGTTGTTTGATCTTGGCCCCTACGGGTTGAAACTCCCAACCGATGGTTTATTGAGCTTGCAAAAACGATACAGTGCAAATGTTCAGGATAAACTGTATTTGCAGCAGCAAAGCACTGAGATCCTACCCCTTGCGCTGATTCTCTCTGCTCCTGTATATCTTGGACCATTAGAAGCAATTGCTGCCAATTTCAATTAGTCACACCTTAGGGTTTTGCCTGAATCCTAAATCATGGTTAGCCTTAAAAAGTATTGTGAAAAAAATCCAATCAACATCCAATTCAATGGACAAAACATTATTATTACTATTATTGTTGTTGTGAAGAAGAAGAAGAAGAAGAAGAAGAAGAAGAAGAAGAAGAAGAAGAAGAAGAAGAAGAAGAAGAAGAAGAAGAAGAAGAAGAAGAAGGAGGAGGAGGAGGAGGAGGAGGAGGAGGAGGAGGAGGAGGAGGAGGAGGAGGAGGAGGAGGAGGAGGAGGAGGAGGAGGAGGAGGAGGTGGTAAATGATCAAGAAATTTGAAGGACTAGAGAAAGTGTTTAACTTAAATCGCACAAGGCCAGAGACAGAAAAAGAAACAAGGGACCTTTCAAATGTTGACTGTTTGGATGTCTGGATACGAGGAGTTTCCTAATTTCTAGGAAAAAATAGTGGAAGGTTTAACAGCATACGGCCACTAAGGCGACTTTTACCTGTGCGGGAAAACTAAGGAATCTCAGATATAGGAGTTACATTAAATGTAACACAGGGGTCTCCAACCTTGGCAACTTTATGCCTAGGGGACTTCAACTCCCAGAATTCCCAGCTTTGCTGGCTGGGGAATTCTGGGAGTTGAAGTCCTCCAGGCTTAAAGTTGCCAAAGTTGGAGACCCTGGTTTAACGGACATGCTTGAAGGGGAAGGCAAGTACATTCTTGATAGCCAGCAACTTGGGGCCTGAGAGCCATTTGGGGACCCCTTCCCCCCAAGGCCCCCTTTACCAGAATACTCTTCAGAGTTCCCATCTTGTATGGCCAAGAAGTATTTTCCCAGCTGGTCTTTGGCATCTGACATGCGAGTTTTAACAGCTGGTGCTGGGTCAACCATTCTACAAACTGGCTGGTTAATTCTCCCAGTAGGAGTTATTAGGAAGGAACTATACTGGCTTGTGGCCATGTGTCTTTGCCATCTCGCACAATTCTGTTGTGGGAATCTAGAGTGTGCTGTCCCAGTCTATGGGAATTGGATAGTCACTTAGGAATTATGAGCTGTCCCCTTAAGGGAATGCATCATGGTAAATGTAGTTAAAAGATATCCTGGGAAATGTAGTTCATGTCACGTGGCCACATCTGTAATCCCGATTGGTCACTGTTTTGACCCTCGATGGGTTGGGGGGAGTTTTCCTCACTAACTCATGGCAGCTGCTTTCTATCACTACGAGATGGGTTAGGAGAAGAACTTCGTCCCAAATGTGAGTTATGAGGATACCTGATGAACCAATAAATGTACTTTGTTATGGGACGTCTTGTTGAGTTTACCTATCTGCATCTGCACAGCTTAAAAATCCACTCCTGTGCAGAAAACAGAAAATAGAGATTTAGTAGCCCCGCCAAGGTTAAAAAAAATGCCCTTTCCAGGCTGGAATGCTTCCTACTTAACTTTTAAGGAGAAGGAAGCAAAGTATTCTCACTCGGAGTGATACGAAAAGAGCTGCCCCTTTTTCAAATGCAGCTGCCCAAATCTCTATTTCGTACATGTTGGATGAATCAGCTAAGAAGATGAACTGTCACCATATTAATAGTGCCACAAACAGTGTTGACATTTGGGGGAACCAGGGAGTTTATTCTAGATTCCTGTCCATTTGGGATAAGTCAGTACACAAGGCTGACCAAGATCAGGAAAGATCTTGAAGGATAAAGCTGTACTGTAGATCTTTTTAAAAGCCTCGTTCATATTTTGATTTGGTGGCAGGAAAATTATTTTGCTTATAGCTCTAATTATAGATATGCTTTTGAAGGGAAGAAGAGGAAATGGAAGCTACCTTGTAATTATAGCAAACGTGTCTAAACATTTAAAAATAGTCTACAAAAACTTTGAGAGGATTATTATTAGCATTTGAAAAATACATTTCGGGTTTTTTTGCCAGGCATAACTTACTGGGAAATCAAATCGTCTTAATTGTGCTTAAATGGAAGTGAAATTCATGGAACTTTGGCTGTTTTGCTGACACCATATCTATTTCTCCGTCATTCACCTAGTCTAATTAACTATCAAGGCTAATTCCTTTGCAAAAGTTAATGCAATTGGTGCAGGTATGAAAAAGGAACCCTTAGATTAGATGTCAATCTTAGAAAATATCTGAGTTCCATAAAGTAGTCTTAAATCAAAGCAGTGGACTAAGCACTTTTGAGCTCAAGAGTTATTCATGGGGGGGGAGTGGGGGAGACAGCAGATGACCATGGAGGTTGAGTTCCTGTCCTCTTTTTGATGGTACACTGGTGTGCTCTGAGCCTCCCTCTCTTCTGATTCTGGCTCACAAAGCACAAGAGATTATAAAGCCAAAAAAAAAAAAAATCCATGAGCAGAACAGACACATCTCTACTACCATATGGAGCAGTTTCCAGGTTTCTTATTAGTTAGAGGAATGGAGTCAGAATTTGCATATCTATCTATCTATCTATCTATCTATCTATCTATCTATCTATCTATCTATCTATCTATCTATCTATCTATCTATCTATCTATCATCTATCTCTACATATACAGGAAATGAAAAGGTTCTTCCATATATCCAAGATGAAAAAACTCACAACCAGTTCCTCCAAATGCATCCAGTTGAGTCATGATTAAAACATGTTTACTACAGCATTGTGGAAGGAGAAACGTTTTACCTTCTAATTCCAAAAGTTAATATCAGAGCAAGACAGAGATTGGGCACTGGTATGAAACAGGATCTGCTAAAAAGCTGAAGCTCCCTATTATGGAATAGGACTGACTACTCATGGTTTTAAATGTTTAACTGAAAAGCCATCTAATTATTTATCTTGAAATGTCTCTCTCTTGCTCTGGGCTGTTGAAGTGGCACCCAAACTCAGGTCAAATTAATATTTTAAAGATATTGGTTTCATTGTTTTGCTATCAGAAGCATCAACTCTATTGCTAGGTTTCTTGTTCTGTATTTCTTGATTACTTTAAACTACTCTAAGTGTTGCTAGCAACACAACGGTGGTGTAGACATTCAGTAACGATAAATATCAAATTCCACAGTTGGTATGGAGGAAATATATGTCAAGGAAGGTCACTGTGGATAGGTTGCTCCCTCTCCTCCAAGCCACTGCCTGGTTTCACCCAGAGTGAAGGAAGGATAGTATCCGAACTACTTACCCTGAGTGAATGGGGCTAGACACAAGATTAACATTATCCAAAGTCTCTGCAGCCCAACTGTAGTGCCGGAGGGAATCAGAGTCCACTTCTCTAGGAAATGCCGGAGGCTTCAAAGAGATGGCCAACAAGAAACAATTAATTCATCCAAGAAATAAGAAATATCCTGTGCTTTATGACAATCAAGTCCTTAAAAGGTCCTCGGGAAGAAATGGTCACGGTCATTGTGATTGTTTTAAATTTCATGGATATTTTGCCAGCTTTACTTACTTGGTTAGAGTTGGTAAGTGGCTGGGTCTCTGCTCTGCTCTCCTCTCTTATTAACTTTGTCTGCCATCTTCCCTCCAAAGAGATCTCCCTTCTAAACATTGTTGTAACACTATGGTGATTATGCAGCTGTTGTCCCCCAAATCTCTGGGTTAAATGGACTGTTGGGCCTGCATCTCCCCACACAATGTCCAACCATTGCCTTTGTCCATTGCAGTCAGAAGATGAATAGCAAGGAGGACAAGAGATCTGATACAAGGCTCTTGTCCAGGCACCAAACCACCTCTGTGAGCCAACTGACTCAAACTCATCAGCAATTGCTTCAGTGCAATATTATCCTATAAGGAAATGGATGTCTAACCTAGAACAACTTGTCAATTTTAAAAGGCAAGGTGCAGATACTCAGCACATAGCATGCCTGGCAGGGTTCTCCCCTCCACCTTTCTTGATAAAGCCAAGAGGAGGAAGATTCTTCATTTTTAATGCAGATATTCTGCTATATCTCAGAATGCTTCTTTTTCTGCATTCCGGGGGTGGGGTGGGTATTTTTTTCAGCCAGAGTACTTCATGGACACTTTTCAGGCTACTGGTAGGTCCAGATTTGGCGTTCTGTCAAAAGTGGACAGAAGAGGCAGCTCCATCAGTTAAGTAAAAACAACGAAGTCAACCCGAAGTCCAGGCTAGGTATCTCTGAGACCAATGGAGGACGAAGAACAAGAGCGAAAGGCCTATGTCAGACCAGAGTCTGGCAGGTAGTGGCAGAGCTTACTCTAATGGTGGCCAGAGCTCTTGTGCAATCTCACAGCTAGCTCAGCTCTTAGTCCAGGGGCTTGCAACCTTAAATATTCGAAGAGCCATTTGGACTCGTTTCCCACAGAAAACACCAGGAGCCAATAATTTAACAACCCGTGTGACTGGGTGGTGGGTGGCCAATTCCACGTCACTCACTCCTCCCCTGCCCAGTCACCTCCTGCTCTGGAATATGGAGTGAGTCTCCATCCACCGCCATCACCCTTGCCTTCTCAAGGCCAGGCGAGGAGTGATGGGGAGGGGAGGGGCCAGCCAGTGGTGGGATCAGCCAGCAGGGAGCTGCAGCAGAGAGGGCTGAAAGAGACGCATGTGGCTCCAGAGCTGCAGATTGCAGACTCCTGTCTTAGTCTGATGGAACTCAGGACCACTGGCCTGCTGGACAGTTCCTGAGTCAAGATGACAGCCAGAAGCATACCACTGGATCTCAGTACACGTAACAGTGAGTGGGGCTTCAACTGCATCGTTGTGGCCGCTGTCTTGACTGTCCTGAACTCCTCCTCCCATGGACGCAACACAATCTGCGTAGCAGTGCTACAGCAATCAGAGGTTGCCTATATGCTGATGTCACAGCCCCTATTTTGTGAGAATCTAATGCAGTAGAAATGTGTGTTTAATTTAGCAAAGAAAGGCCAGCATCTTGTTATTTAATTGAAGTCTTCCATGCTGGCTACCAACTGCAGCTATAGCTTATTCAGTGATCTTCCCTCCTGGACTACAGAAAAAAAAACACATTCAAATTCCACAATGTCTCGAACCAAAGGGACACCTCACGATGTAGTTTCAGGGCATAAACAGGAGTCTTATCTTGGCAAACTAAAGGCAACACCACATAAAATGTACAGGTATTCTGCTTAATTAACCCTGCATTTAGTCACCTTGCATCCATTCAGTTTATTTTCTTGTCCTTAAACACTTAATAATAATTTCAAAACTGGTAGGAAAAAAATTAAACTAAGAATCTGAATTCTAAGGATGGGCTACATTGGCTTCGGGCTCTTTCCGAACTTTCATTTCCAGGGGCCCTGCACTCTGAGGTTGTTGGGAGTTGTAGTTCAGCAACGTTGATTGCTTTTAATGAGTTAATTGCATCCTGATGCATTAGCCTAGAATTCAAATTTCATCTTTGATGCATTGTTTGTTGTTGTTGTTTTTCTATTTTAACTCTACACAGCCATGGAGAGTGGCAGTATACAAATATAGTAAATATATAAATAAAAAGTCAGGAAGGCTGACAAACTGAGAACTTTTAAACCTGGAATTTATGAAGAATCATGGACAGTCATGGAAATGGGGTTACCAAGTACTTGACCGGCTGAAATTCCTAGTTAACAGGGCATTTTCAGTTTGGTAGCAATAGCACTTAAGACTTTATAGTGCTTTGCAGCTCTCTCTAAGCGGTTTACAGAGTCTGCCTATTGCCCCCAACAATCTGGGTCCTCATTTTACCCCACCAGGGAAGGAGGGAAGGCTGAGTCAACCTTGAGCCTGATGAGATTCCAACTGCCAAATTGCAGGCAGGCGGCAGGCAGCAGAAGTAGCCTACAGTACTGCACTCTGACCACTGTGCCACCAAGGTCACAATGTATGCCAAAAACGTCAAGCCTCGGCTTTAATTGCTTGGATTAAAGCAGCACATACATTATTGCGATAAGAAAATAAAGAGGAAATGGCTTGTCCATCTTCTCCTCTCCTAATCGGCTCAGCTACAAAGTCCAGGAATCATCCCAGGGTGTGCTGACTGGGAAGGATGGCAGCCTGGCCAGTCCCATCCAGCTGTAGGGCTGCACAAAGGGTGCGTTTAAATCCCTCCTTCCCCCTCCCAGCCAGAGTCACAAGGAACTCACCGTGTCCTTTGGTGGTACCATAAGTTCTTCGATCATCACGCTGTCCCGGGTGTAAGAGCTTCTGTTCAAGGTGTAGGACCTATCCGAACTGAAGGAGCGGAGGCTGGTTGTATTTACAATTTATCAGAGAGTGCGAAGATGAGGATGAGATGAACAAAAGAAAAATTAATTCATGCAACTTCCAGGGAGTAAGCTCAAGTCCCTAAACCACGTGTAACTGATGTGGGGGAGTTTAAAAATACTATGAGTGCAGTTTTGATGAAGATTTTGGGAGTTTCCTCCTGCCCCGCTTGATAAAATGTGAAAAGTTTCATTATTTATTCTAGCAATTTCTATTTTGTCAAAGGAAGCCTTCGGATATTGTACCTCAGCTGAAATTAGGGGCTGTCCTGACAGTTATTTTATCCATTTAAAATCAGAGGGCATCTATTTGAATGGGAAAAAATGCATGTTGAAGTCCAAAAAATACTATATACACATTACCAATCCTGAGTAAGCTCATTCAAAGTATAACCATGATTGATTTCAATGGGCAATGTAATAACCTTGAATTTACGATTTATGCCTTATTCCAAAACTTATACAGGTGCAGAACTTTCTCAAAACTGCCCTTCAATTTCTTTAGCCTAGACTCCACTTATGTGGATATTTCTGTCAGTCGATGTTTTTTTACTTGCCCTTCAGATGATGGCACCGAGGACTGTGGATTATATTGTATTTCGCATGACACCAAAATATTATTATGTGCATCTAACCATGCACAGCTAAGAGTTTGTAAAACAAGGAATGATTTAGAAATATTTTGGTTTAACATAGAAAAAAAAAACCCATTTCCCCATTAATTAAGACAGCTCTATTCTGAAGTTTAACTCATCCATTTTATTGAGAATCTTTCCATGTTGTTTTTAAGAATTTAGTTCTCAG
The DNA here is from genome assembly GCF_049901715.1 of Pseudonaja textilis. NCBI lineage: Eukaryota > Metazoa > Chordata > Lepidosauria > Squamata > Elapidae > Pseudonaja > Pseudonaja textilis. Next base: position 12,819,211 of record NC_141993.1, read on the forward strand.
AGAGGCTACCTGGTCTACACTGGCATCCTTCGAAGGGGAAGAGCCCACCTTAAGAACCGACTGCCCTAACCTTAAGACGATCCTCCATCTCTGACGACTGGCTGTGCACTTGAAGCACACTTGGGACTTCCACTTCAAGGGTATCACAACAAGGAAAAGGAGTTGCTCAAAGGAAGCTCATTCCAACCTCAGGCCTTTCAGATTAACCAGCCATCAGAAACCAAGGAGAGATCAAGGGCCATCCTTCCAGAGGCTAACTGGTTCAAATTCCAGGGTTAAGATTAGGAGGCTGCCCTTTATAAGCAGAGAATCTGAAAGTTTAGCTCAGTGGACAGTGGAGTGAAGTAGGAGGCAGAAGGGGGACATCCAAGTCAGTGGTGGGATTCTACCGGTTTGGCCCAGTTTGGCTGAACCGTTCGACCGAACCGGTAGTAAAAAAACAGCTACCGGTACGGCTGAACCAGTATTTCTTTTTTTTTTCTCCCAGCGATCAGCTGTTCCAACAATCAGCTGTTCCAAGATCCTCCTTGCTGCCTTACTGCTTCGCCCAGGAGGCTTCCCTGAGGCCCAGAAGGCAAAAAGGGGCGCGGAAGGGCACTCCATCTTTTGCCTTCCTGGGCCTCAGGGAAGCCTCCTGGGAGCAAAATGCCCCCCCAGGAGGCAAGAAACAACAACAACATGGAGCACAGCAGTGGGGGTGCTGCACACACAAAAAAGAAGCCACGCCCACCCAGTTACATGACCATTCCCACCAAGCCACACCCACAGAACCGGTAGTAAAAGTATTTGCATCCCACCCCTGCTCCAAGTCCACTCTCCTGGTTAAGACTGTCTCTTCGTTGTATATGCAAGGGATTCAATGGGATGAACATGTCAACCTAGCCTCTTCTCCTGAAGTTTGGAGGAAAACCATCAGAATCCACCAAAAGAAAGGCTACGCCCTGAGTTCTGACGTTTTAATCCTGGAAGTTGCATAGAGCAAACGTTAGACGACATGCCACGTTTAAAAAAAAAATGCATACTTTTGCAAGGGAGAAAAAAAGAAAAGGGTCAAATAATATGCATCCAGCAAGCAAAAGGATGTCTAGGGGCTGACTTAAAAAAAAAAAAAAAGTAAGAATGCATAAGTGGCTTAAGAGCATATGACAATGACATGCACTGTGCACTTCTGAGTAAATCTCCCCAAATTTCTACAAAACCCCATCGCTTTTAGAATGTTTATCTGGTGGATTGGTTACCATCTTGAACAAGAAGAAATTCTGGTGGATTATTAAAGCCATCTATCTTATCAAGCCATTAAGCACTATAACCACCACCACCACCACCACACCACCCCCAGGCATTTCACTGCAGTCATGAAAACAGCATTATTTGGATGCAACCGAGTAGCCATGATATGCTAACTCAAAAAAAAAAAGAGAGATGCTAACTCAAAAAAACCACAAGCAAGCAGAAGAATGAGAAATGGCAAAATCAGAAACATTACCAAGCTGCGGCCATGCTTCCTTACCTGACCTTAGGACTAGGTTTAGAAATACACAAGGGAAAAGGGAAAAGAAGAAAAAGGAGGAGAAATAGAAAGCAAAGAATCAGTGGGGGGAAAAAAAGCACAGTGCCAGAGCTGGATGACATAGGCACCGAATTTATTTATTTTTTTTGGGGGGGGGAATTCTTTGGTTTTAATGATTTATTTATTAAAGAAACTATGTAGCTGCCCATCTATTAAAAAGAACTCTGGGTAGCTAGCTACATAAAAACTCCGTTCAAGAAACTTTAGGTAAGAGAAGATGGGAAAACACTCTGCTAGCGATCCTGGAGAACTTCCAATGGGAATCAAGGTCATTTGGCTACACGGACAACTTCCAGCCTACTCTAACCTCCTGTCCTGTTCTTGGTTCCTGTGGGATGACAGGAACAGCTCTCAAACCCAGGCTGGAGAAGTAGTAGCCGGCAGATGCTGCTCAACCGCAAGTCCCCCTGGACTGAGCCTCCATGGCCGGCGGCATGAAGACTTCATGCGTCTACGCAAAGGTCTATTTTTGATGCTGCCAAAATTGGGTTTTGGTGGTTAAGCCTCAGAGGAGGTTAATTGCTCAGAGGTGGTTTAGCTGTGGGAATGATGAACTGATAAGGTCACTACTGAAGAAACCTGGCACAGATCTAGTCGTTTTTGATTTGATCTTCTGGGCAAAACCTTTTCAATGCCAAATAGCATTAACGTGCCTCTTCCTAAACTACATCCCCACCTTCTTTCTAGCCTATCTTGATGGCAGAACCTTTTATGAGAGCCCTGAGATATAACTTACACAGGGGAAGGGCTAAAAGAGAACAGTGTGACCCTATTATTCATGAATGGTGCATTTAAGATATACACCACTTGCCATGAAACTGTTAGGCAGTTCTTAGCACGGTATCCTTATGAGCTGCTCTGAGGGGGTTGCAACAGGTTTTAGGTGGGCTGTGCTTTCCTTGACAGTCCCAATACATTATTTTTATGCTCCTCCTGGGTCACCTGCATCCCAAGGCCATGAGCAAAGGCAGCTCTAGACTTTTCTGGAGAAACCTGGCCCTGATCTTGTGAGGTTTCCAGTCAAGAGGTTTTCCAAACTCTCTGTGCAAGGTCCCAACACTTCTGCTAAGGTTGCCTGAGTGCTGATAGAAGAGATACAAGAAATTCATGCAATACTTATATTCTACCAAAGTGCGTTTCAGCCAGCATACTTGTAAAGCCAATTTAAAATGCTAATTAACAGGAACAAGATTTAAAAGGCTTTAGTGTAGCAGGTCTGCAACTCTGAAATAAAAGTGGACTATTGGAAGTCCACTTTAGCGGTTAGGCCATTAAGAAAACCCTCAAGGTTCATCTATTTTCTGTAATCTTAGTGACATCGTGATATTTGCTATCGGTTTAAATGGCTCTGACCACAATTTGCATTTGTTGCTTAGTGTTTCTATAAAGAATTGTTTTACTTCTGTTGTGCTCATCTTAGCTGAACCAGTTAAAATTTGAGATTCTACCAAAAAAACAATAAAGTCAGCTAAGCAACTTTGATCCTAAGGGAGGGAGGATAGGAAAGTGACAGATTAACATTCCATAAATATCTTTGAGATGTGTGCATATATTCATTCCTTCTTTTCTTCCAGTAAGTGCTATTCACTCGCTCAATACTGAGATATTCTTTGTTAAACAACTAAAGCCACAGTTTACATTTTGAGAGCCCGAATAATAACGCCACCAGTGGAATGTTATGCTATTTGGATAAGAAATCTGGGAAGACTGTAACATCCAAAAGACTTCTATTTATCTGGCAGAGTTGTGCAATGCTGAACTCACATATGACGGAGTAAATCAACGTTTCTCAAACTCAGAAACTTTCAGGTCGGTGGACTTCAAGTCCCAGAATTCCCCAGCCAGTGCACACATCTTGCAAGTTGGAAAGCTTGAGAAACGCCGGAGTAAATGATTTCCATAGTGCAAAAGGTTTCTCATGTAGGAAGAATCTAAAGGGTTAAGCGGGGTCACATGGTCCTAGACCAAGGCAGACCCAGAAACAACTCCCCAAATTCACTCCCATCCGCACTGTGCCTTGGGGGAGATGCCACTCAGCTGTCTGACAATGAAAGGACCTTCTACAAGCAATCATTAAGCTATAGGAAAATGTCCTGGGGCTGAGCTCAGGAGGTTTAATTATTAGCCTCACAACAATCCCACTGCCTGTAAACTGACTCCTCTCCCCCACCCCCCCGCACTCCCCGGGAGAAAATCATCTCCAAAATGATGGCTTTATATGTTTCAAGGCTCGCAAATTGGAAGATGCCCTCGCTCAAATGAGCTTTGGGCTTTATCCGGCCATGGCAAAGAGGGCAGCCCGTGACCCATTTTCCTCCCTGCGCATTCCTCTCGAAACAAAAGCTGGCAAAGGGCTCTGGCAGCGAGGCAGCAACTGGCAAACAAATTGACAGAGTGACCGTGATCCACGGGAATGATAACGCATTCTTTTGAGGGGGGGGGGAAAAAGGAAGCCGTTAACCATCAAATGACCTCAGAGGCATCTGACCAACCAGTTTTTCTGTGGACCTGTCGAAATGGTGGCTCAGCTATGGGAGTCACACACAAAGCTCTCCTCTGTTTCCAAAGGAAACCTCTGATAGATCTGGGGTGTGAGCAGGTACCAAGGAGAAGTGGGGATTCATTCACCTGAATCAATGAATGAGCCTATTGAATGTGGTGGAAGGGAAACGATGGAGTCTAGAGGTGCTCTTTTGCCACAGCAGAACTCTTATGGAAGGCAAGGCAGAGATGAACGCAAATAATGAAGGCAGAGGTCTCCAAACTCGGCAACTTTTAAGACTTGCGGACTTCAACTCCCAGTTTTTTGGGAGTTGAAGTCCGCAAGTCTTAAAGTTGCCAAGTTTGGGGACCTCTGCATGAAGGCATCACTGAAAGGCTGGCAGCAACCAGGCAGTGGCTTTATGGGACTTGAATGGACTTCTGCAGAAAGAGAAGGTTTCCTGGAAGAAGATGCTTACGAGGAGAGCATGCTCGTACCTGGCAGACCGGGCTCCCAGGCTGAAGCCCACGTAGCCTTCGGCAGGCAGAGAATCATCCCCTAATTCTTTGAGATCCTGAGGTCCGAGATACTTGTCCGTATCACCTGTCATTGCATCTTCACCTGCCGGCAGAAAAAAGCGAGGGGAATTCAGGAACATATCCAAAACAGTGGGATGCCCACCACCTTTTAACAATCTTGCTAGGAAATAAAAGTCACACACAACCACACACAACCACACACACACACACACAGAGTTTGGCCTGCTGAAGGGTGATAAACCTCAACCATTATCTGTTTCTTCCTTGTTAAAAAAAAGAGAGAAATCCTCCCTCAGGGGTTCATACATACTGAAGCCACAACAGGAGCCCTTCTCTGTATACATGCCAAAGCAGAGGGCATTGTGCATCTCATGGATGAGATTGACCCCAATGTTATCTCATGGATTAATCACCATCTTCAACAACAGCCTTTTTTTTTTTTTAAAGAAAGACAAACAGGTGATATCCAGAACATCTAATCAAGGCAAAGGGATCCCTGGATCACATTTCATCTGAACTCGCAACAGGGAGACAGCTGGGAAGCTGCTTTCTGACAGCCTCAGAAGCAGTGGAGGTATACTACTGGTTCGGCCTGGTTCAGCCAAACTGGTAGTAAAAAAAAACAAAACCTACCAGTACAGCTGAACCGGTTCCTCCCACAATCAGCTGAGAGGATCAAAGAAGCGACAAGTGCATGGGTGGGTGGGAGGTCTCTCCCGCATCTTTTGGTTTCTTCATCCTCTCAGCTGATTGGTGTGTTGAGTAGCGTCCCTTTCTTCTTAAAAACCCCACCACCACCGTAAATCAGTTCATTGTTTGATTTTGCTTTGGAGGGTTTAGGGGAACCCGCTACAGAAATGCCCCACCCTAACCCCAAAGGGCCTAAAATGAGCCTTCCCACTTGGGTATTCCAGCATTAGTGGCAACCGCTACCGGTTCGGTGGGTGATTGGCATGCGTGCGCGCATTTTAGGGGCGCGCCTCCGTGCGCAATCACCCACCGAACCGGTAGCGACCAAGGTAGGATCCCACTACTGCTCAGAAGGTGATCTGCTGTGGCTTCTTGGCCTTCAGATGCTCAGCCCAAATCCGAGGTACTTCAAAACCAACCCTTTCCTTTCATCCCTCCTCTCCCTGGCCTATAATCCGTGCCCTGAAGGGTAAGCTTAGAAATATTAATTACCTGAGAATAATCTCCCTCTTAGGCCGGTCCCTCCCCACAAGTAGAGACTGATCTCGATTCAGGGGAGCTGAGCAACCAGCTTTGGTTTCCCCCCCCCCCCAGTGTGATCACTTTTCAATGAAGTGAACATCCCCTAGGACAGCCACAAGTCTGTTTTGCCCATACAGTAGCCCAGCATTATGGGGGCTCAAAAACCAGCAAGCTTCTCCCTCTTCAAAATTTGGCTTTTCACAGGAAACCCCTTCTGCGTCCCTCTCTCCTAGCCTGCTCGCTACCTCCCTCCCCTCCCCTGTCTACACTGCTTTTAACTCACACCGGAAGTCCAATTTGGTGCCCACCACAGAAATGGTTGGGGAGTTTTTCTTTCCTGATTCAGATTCTGGGTGTAACTTTATGTAGAGATTTGCGGTGGGCCATCTGCTCTGCTCTGTAATCTTACTTAATCACTCCAAGTTTCCTTAGTCCACCCTCTCCTCATTTTGCTGAACCGTAACTCTCTATTATTTTCCAGGAGCTCCTTCTGGGGTCATTTTAGAGCAGAGGTCTCCAACCTTGGCAACTTTTAAGACTCGTGGACTTCAACTCCCAGAATTCTTCTGGGTGAGGAATTCTGGGAGTTGAAGTCCACAAGTCTTAAAGTTGCCAAGGTTGGAGACTCCAGTTTTAGAGAAAGGGAGAGGGGTGACCAAAAGGAACAACCTAGAATTCCAAGTGGCTTCAGGCTGAACTGGGGAGAATGGGAGATGTCTCCATATTTTTATTCAGCCACAGAGAATCCACAGTGAGGTAAAGATATGATGAAGAACATCAAAGAAGTCCCTTGTCTTTCTGGGGAACAAGGCAAAAGGAGGTGGATGTCTGTAAGTCAGTCCCAAAATGGGAAGTCCAGCTTGGTCCAAGAAAGGCAGGGCAGACCAAAGCTGGATTCACATTCAGAGCTTAAGCTGTTTTATTTGAGGTACAGACACCTCTGAGTGACACAGATCAAGAAGAACCAGATTTTAGCAAAGACCTGGGTCTCCAACCAGAAAAGAAAAACAACAACAATGTGTATATATATAAGGTCCCTCATGCTATGGACAGACAGGGAAGAAACCTGGCTTGTTTTAGGGAGAAGAAACTCTCCACTTGGTTCCCCTTCCATTTACAACCCTGCCTGCCAGAGACAGGGAAGAGACCAGATCCGTCTATGGGGCTGAAGATGACATTTTTGCAACCTGGTTTGTGGAAGTGAAATTCACAGCAACTTGGGAGGTGCACAGTGAGAAAAATAAAATGCCACCTCACTTTTCCTTGATTTCCACGTGAGGAGGACAGAACGAACACAAATTCTTCCTTGTAAATGTGGCTTAGATACAGATACCACTCTCATCCTACACTTCAACTACTAGGAGTTTGCTTTTTGAAAACAAAATATGGAAGCTATCGTACTTGAGTTTACTTTAAGGCATTTGCCCTTCCCTCATTATTATAATCCAGATAAAGACCAGTTTATAAACCGTGTTCTAAAACCATGTAAGTAAATTATCCCATTTAAGCAGCCACCCATGTAAAGTAGCAATGGGCTTTAATCTCTCTCCTAGGGCTGTTTGTGGCCTGAAATCAGAGGTCTCCAAACGTGGCAACTTTAAGACCCGTGGAGTTCAATTCCCAGAATTCTGGGAGTTGAAGTCCAAAAGACTTCTTTTTTAATTTTTTTTATTAAATATAACACATAAAAAACATTGAACATGGTGGAGTTGTTTTGACATAACTTTTTGTCATCGTTCTAGTGAAATATAGAATATAAATCTTATATACATTTATACACACACACATTTATTCATCCTTACTTATATCTTCCAACATTCTTGGTATTATTTAGTCTCATGATGTCCTCTTAACAGCTCTTTTCATTCTTAACCCCTTCCTTTCTGTCCCCACCAATAGTAAAATCTATTCCAAATTATATAATATTCCGATTCATCCTTATTTTTCATCTCTAGCGTTAAGCCTATCCATTTCAGCATGCGTCAGAATTTTATTTATTACTTCATCTTCACTAGGAATTTTCTTTCTCTTTCTTCTGGGCAAATACCATTCTTGCCACAGCAATGACGTGCATTATCAAATATAATTCTTCCTTATTATATATTTTTACAATTCCCAGTAATAAATATTCTGGTCTATGGTCTATTTTTAATCCCATCTTTTTTTTCCAGCCATTTCCCAATCCTGTGCCAAAACTCTGGAATAGGAATAGGAATAGGAATAGAATAGAATTCTTTTATTGGCCAAGTGTCGATTGGACACAAAAGGAATTTGTCTTGGTGCAAATGCTCTCAGTGTACATAAAAGAAAAGATACATTTGTCAAGAATCATCAGGTACAACATTTAATGATAGTCATAGGGTACAATAAGCAATCAAATCAGATAGAGAGAGAGAGAGAGATTAGATAGATAGATAGATAGATAGATAGATAGATAGATAGATAGATAGATAGATAGATAGATAGATAGATAGGAAGGAAGGAAGGAAGGAAGGAAGGAAGGAAGGAAGGAAGGAAAGAAAGAAAGAAAGAAAGAAAGAAAGAAAGAAAGAAAGAAAGAAAGAAAGAAAGAATTCTTTTATTGGCCAAGTGTGATTGGACACACAAGGAATTTGTCTTGGTGCAAATGCTCTCAGTGTACATAAAAGATACATTCATCAAGAGTCAAGAATCATCAGGTGCAACACTTAATGAGTCACAGGGTACAATAAGCAAACAAATCATACTAGGAAACAGTCAATATAGATCTTAAGGATACAAGCGACAAAGTTACAGTCCTACAGTCACAAGTGGGAGGGGATAAGGAGTGATGAGAAGGTTAATAGTAGTGCAGACTTTGTAAATAGTTGGACAGTGTTGAGGGAATTATTTGTTTAGTAGAGGGAGGGCATTTGGGGAAAAAAACTGTCCTTGTGTCTGGTTGTTCTGGTGCGCAGGGCTCTATAGAGTCGTTTTGAGGGTAGGAGTTGAAACAGCTTATGTCCGAGTTGTTGAAGGGTCTGTAAGTCCACAAGTCTTCAAGTTGCCCAGTTTTGGGGACCCCTGCCTTAGCCGTGAGGCTGCGGTGAACCAGAAGGCAAGCAGAGGCGCCAGGGGGTCGACTCCCCCCCCCCTTCCTTAATCTCTCTCCCCTTTGTGCCACCCTCAAGGCCACATTCCATCAGCAACAAAGATAGCCTGAAATGAACGCCCCTAATAAAATGTTCCCCCCTCCACTTAAATCGAAGAGCTCAAACTATCCTTCCTGGGGGAGGGGGCGGGGGGGGGGGTTGGATCCGCCTGAGGTTACTTAAACGCCCGTGAGGCACAAGTCGGAGTTGCCCTCGGAGGCTTCCCAACGGGGCCGAACGAAGCCCGCTCCTCCTCCTCCTCCTCCTCGGCTGCGGCTCTGGGGATTTTAGGCTAACCACCCACGCAAGGGGGGCGTTTGAACGACATGACCGGAGTCCCGCTTTTAACTCTCCAGGCCAGGCTAAAAATACCTCCCTCCCCCGCCGGCAACAATGTAAAAGGATCCCCTTTCTCCCCCTTGAAGCGGGTCCCCTCGGAGAGCTCCCCGTTCCTCCGTCTCCCCCGAGGGGAGCCACGCGGCGGGGTCTCTTACTGCCTCGGAAAGCCATCTCCGCCCGCCTCGTCCTCAGCCTCCGGGTCTTCTCCGCCCGCGGCCGGCCCCACGACTTCCAAGCGCCGCTTCTGCTGCTGCTGCTGCTGCGGTGGATCCTCAGCCGCCAAAGCAGCATCGGCTCTGGGGAGGCAACGCTCCTCGCTTTCCGGCCGCCCCGAGCTGCGTCCGCACTTGCGCTGGGGACCCGGGCGCCGCCGCCACCCTCCTCTTCCCGGCCTCCCCCGGCGGGCTGCTCCCCGAAGCCGCCCTAAGCGGAGAGCAGCTGCCGGAGCGACGGGGCCACCGAACCAGCCCGCCCGCCTCCTCCTCCTCCTCCTCCCGGCATTCTTCCGACCCGGACGGGCGGAAAGGACCAGGCAGCGCAGCGGCACCCCGGGGGCGGGCAGGCGGGCAAACCAGTGATTTGTATGGAAATGATGCGGGCACCGCTCGGGTGTCGGGGCGGCTTCGCCCTCCCCTTCGCCTGTAACTTGAAACTCACTCCTGGGCTAAGCCTGCAGGGCCTGGCTGGGACAGGCGGGAATCCAACAAAAAGGCGCCTCAGCCCTCTCGGGAGCCTGAGGGGGCGGGAAAGCGGCGGGGGCGAACAGCTGGGGGAAAGCGGGTGCCTGGAATGGGGTTTGCCCGGGTCGGAGGATTCCCACAGATCCCTTTAGGTGGGGACAGTGTGGCTGGTGCATTAGTAACCCTTAAGCAGCACTTAGGGCTCCAGGCCCCAAAGGAGGCACCACAAAGGTTGAGGATATGGCTTCCTTTGTGTAGTTACCTCCAAAGGAGGTGTCAGTGCTGAGGGGGGCACCAGTGGGCCCCGATCCGCCCCTGGGTGGGGAAGGAAAGGCTTCTGGGATCGGCTCTTGTCTCCTGGAAGTCGGGCCTCCTCCCTGGGCCAAGAGATTACAAACGGCTTTGGCTAATCATTAAGCACAGCTGGCAATTCTCCCCTGGCAGGCAAGCAAGGAAAGTGAGAGGGCGGAGGCACCTGGGACTGAAAACGCCAGGTGTGGTCAAAAGGGGAGCGGGAGAAAGTGTGGAGTAGCTTGGGGGGGTACACCCAAAACTTGCCAACTTTAAGACTTTGTGGACCTCAGCTCCCAGAAGTCCACAAGGCTTTCTTTTCTTAATTTTTACTAAACATAACACATAAAAAAACATTGAACATGGTGGAGTTGTTTTGGTATAGCTTTTTGTCATCATTCTAGTAAAATATAGTAGAATATAAATCTTATATACATTCATACAGACAGACAGACAGACATATAAAAAACTAAGTTTTCGCAGGTACTTACATATATATATATATATATATATATATATATATACACACACACACACACACACACACACACACATACATACACACACACATACACACACACACACACACATATAGGTATGTATGTATGTATGTATGTATGGCATTCAGCTTTGTTCAGGTATTTTCCCACGTGATTGTAGTTGTGCTTTTAAAGTTGTAGTGACATTTCAGCAGAATCTCATCTGCCATCATCAGGCTTCTGGCAGATAAGATTCTGCTGAAACGTCGCTACAACTTTAAAAGCACAGCTACTATGACGTGGGAAAATACCCAAACAAAACTGAATGCCATACATGTAAGTACCCGCGAAAACTTAAGAAAACATATATATATGTATATGTATGTATGTATGGTATTCAGCTTTGTTTGGGTATTTTCCCACGTCATTGTAGTTGTGCTTTTAAAGTTGTAGCAATGTTTTGGCAGAATCTCATCTGCCATCATCAGGCTTCTGTATAGTGTTCATCATACAGAAGCCTGATGATGGCAGATGAGATTCTGCCGAAACATTGCTACAACTTTAAAAGCACAACTACAAAGCCAAATGCCATACATGTAAGTACCCGCGAAAACTTTAGATAGATAGATAGATAGATAGATAGATAGATAGATAGATAGATAGATAGACAGACAGACAGACAGACAGACAGACATACACACATACATATACATATATATATATATACACATACACACACAATATATATATATTATATATATTTTATATATATATATTATATATATATTATATATACACACACACACATATATACACACACACACATATATATATTATATATATATTATACACACACACATATATATACACACATAATATATATATACACACACACATATATACATTTGCTCATCCTTAGTCTTAAAGTTGCCAAGTTTAGAGACCTCTGGCTTAGAGCCTTTGACACTATTCTAGCTTTCCACCTCTGGTCCAGCGCTCTCAAAGTCCAGTTTATTTAAAAGGTCTTTCTTCCTTTTCTCGTTGGCTGGATGAATGAAAAAAAATGGACTGATTGCCAAGGACACCCTCCTTCTAGCTTCACCCTTCCATCTTTCCTAAAGCCTACAGTATTTTGGGTCTTTTGAGATGCAAACGGGGTCAGAGTTTTCCTTACAAAAAGGGATTGGTACTTGGTTTGGCTCCTGTGGCAAATGCACACAGAAAACATGGTGGACTTGGCTTTCCCAAAGTATGCTGAAGAGCAGGATTAGAATTTTCCTTGCAAAAACAAAAAGATAAAACAACAACTGCATGTTATAGGTTTTCAGTTTTGCAAAATCTGTGAAGCCACTGAACGTCTGCCATCCCCATGGAGATACTGGGGGGAGCAGAGGTTTTCTCCATAGCTAATACCCACTTGATCTTGACAGATCTCAGGTAATCCAGCCAGGTTGGAACTGACTAGGAATTGGAGGAGGAGCCACTGGGAAGTTGAAGCCTTGTTGACTTAGACTGGGAAACTCTAAGAAAAGGACAGTACGAAGCCAGTTCTCTCTGATTTCTCTAAACCCTAACTGGATCTTTCTAATAATGCAGCCTTTGCCACTGTAACTGGGTTATTTATTGAAATTCATCAATATGAGAAAACGTAGTGGACGCTTAGTGGATTTAACAGGAAACTAGACTAGTGATAATATTATGTCCTTCTTGCAACAATGTATATCTCTAACTTTACTTTAAAAAAAAACCCTTGGGTCTTAGTGCTTTGCCTTTCACATAATGAGACCCCCGTGGGACTATTTTGCATACTATCTCTTCTGTTCCCAGCATGGAGCAGCAATTTAAGGAAAAAGAAGCTAAGCAAGATTGGACTTGGTTCATGCTTAAATGGAAGCCAACCAGGAAATCCCAGGACTATACTCTCTCTACATTGGACCATAGACTCTGAGAAACACTCTAGAAGACACCCACAGCCAATCCCTTCCATTCTGCTATGAAAGCTCCCCAAATGTGTCCATGAGGTCACCAGAAGCTGCCCTTTACTTAAAGGAGTCTTGACTTTTACCCCCGCTTTCAGCAGGCACTAAAGATGGATACTCCAAAATCATGTAGAATGATCTGAGCAAAAATGAAAAGCTCCCTGCTGTAAAAAACTATCATGTAATCTGCAACTCTTACACTGCAAAAACATATGGACTACACAACTCAATTAGGGCAAAGCAATAAACGCAATCTACATAGACTTCTGTAAAGCCCTTGATTCAGTGGTACACGATAAACTACTACTAAATCTAAAATCTTATGTTATCTCTGGACACTGGACAGAGAAACATTCCTGTCAAACAGACAACAAATGGTCAAAATTGGGAGCGTCCTATCAAATTATGTACCTGTCAACAGTAGTGTCCCCCAAGGCAGTGTTTTAGGACCAACTCTCTTCATACTCTACATAAATGACCTCTGATCATATTAAGAGCAACTGCGTTCTCTTCGCTGATGATGTAAAGCTATTCAACACCACAGACAATACTACTACCTCCAAAAAGACCTTGACTATGTATCAGAATGGTCAAACAAATGGCAACTTCAAATCTCAACAAATAAATGCTCAGTCTTACATATTGGCAGAAAAAATCAGAAAATAAAATACAAGCTAAATAGTCAAGACCTTGTTGAGGATCCAAACTTTGTCAAGGACCTTGGTGTACTTATCTCAAATGACCTAAGTGCTAGAGCCCACTGTAACTACATAGCCAAAAAGAATTGTTAATCTAATCCTATGTAGCTTCTTCTCTGGTAATATCACACTACTAACTAGAGCATACAAAACATTTGCTAGACCTATACGTGAATACAGCTCATCAGTCTGGAACCCATATCATGTATCTGATATTAACACAATTGAAAAAGTCCAGAAATATTTCACAAGAAGAGTTCTCCGCTCCTCTACTCATTGCAGAATACCTTATGCCACCAGACTTGAAACTCTAGACCTAGAAAACCTACAACTACGCCGCTTCTGGTCCGATCTAAATATAGTATGTAAAACCATACATTGCAATGTCCTACCTGCAAATGAATACTTCAGCTTCAATCATAACAATACAAGAGCACACAATAGATACAAACTCAAGGTTAACCGCACCAAACTTGACTGCAGGAAATACGACTTCAGCAACAGAGTGGTCAATGTCTGGAATACTCTACCAGACTCTGGTTTCTTCCCCAAACCCCAAAATTTTCAACATTAGACTGTCTACTATTGACCTCACCCCTTTCCTAAGAGGTCTGTAGGGTGCGTGCATAAGCGCACCAATCGTGCCTACTGTCCCTGTCCTGTTGTTTTTATTTTTTCTTATAAGTATCTATCTCATGTATTCAAAACTATATTTATTCTTATACCTGTATCTTGTAAGCGATTGACAAATCAAATAAATACTAAAAAAAAATACTAACAGAAATAACTGACACTGTTTTTCCTCATTGTGTTGTGGAATTCTTGCTCTGCAAGAGATCTTGCTCACCAATTAGTCTACTTTCTCTGTGGTTCTAAGGCAAACATTTATAAAGACACAGCCAAGTATTATTATGTATTATAGACGTGGCACCTAGTAAGTATTGTTTTGTTCTTCATATTCTCTCAGGATTGGGAACTCAGGGTTTCTCTTCCTGTTGCTGGGAGGCCTTTAATACATTTGTTTGCAAATATACAGGCTGAACAGGTTTTGCACAGGGCAGAAGTAAGAACCAAGGTTGGGCTGGCCGCCAAATAATATTTCCTTGTCATTCCAAAATCCAAAATGCATTTCGTTATTCATCAAAATATACACTTATCTCTTTAAAACTCAACTCAACTTTACAACTCAACTCTCTGTCCTATCAATGTTGGCTCAATCACCTTACATTAATTAGTGGCTTAAGATGGCTTGCAATGTGACAACCAAGAAATCAATTAATAAATCACCTGCAATGGACAGCTATAGAGAAGATGCTTTTGTTCTTAATGAAATTTAACCAACACCAACTTCAGACCTCAAAAACAAGAACAACTATGTAAGTCACTTTCTGCTTTAGGTTCTCTGTCTCAACTATTTTAAACCAATATCTCAGAATATGCAGTAAAGTTAAAAATAGCCCATATTTGTCCATCCATCCATCCATCCATCCATCTTTCATGAACCCTAGGATGAAAGGTTTGTGCTACTTTTCCTCCATAGAGACAGTCTGCTTAAAATATACACCTCGCATATTTATAGGTCTGATTAATACAATAATATAGAAACTCTTAATTTTACAAAAAAGCAACAACCCCATAAGAGAATGTCCCAATAAGATTAATGGCAATTTGATTAAAAGAGTAAAGAAAGGGAGCTGAACCAGGTCAGAAGGTTATATCGAATAACTGCAGTCATTAAGGCAGGTAAGAGGTCATGAAGGCACTTAGTGGCTAAAGAGAATTGACGATGTTAGTGAAAGAGGAGTTTGCTGCATATACACAAGTGTGTATGGCTAGTACTTTTCACCCCCCCCAAAAAACCCTACAATGTCACTCCAGTTGTTTCGGGGTTTTAGCCACTAAGATAAAAACAGTAAATTGCTTGAAACAAATTGTACCACTTCGTTGGCAGACCACACCCTTTGGGTGCAAAGTTTCTGTTGACATCTTAATAAGGAATTTCCCATAGTAAAAGATGCACTGGATTCTTGGACAATCCAAGAGAATGTGACAGAGTTGGACCAGGGTTAAAATTCTTGCTGAGTTAAGCACGTTCCATCTACTCTATGCTTAAGAACCTGCAGGTGTTGAACGGTGGGAAAAAGTCACTTGTACTCTTTGCTATTGACAGAATGAGGAATGTCATTGAATGGGACTCTTTTCTTCATAACTACACACAAACACAGCAAGTACTATTGTTCTTTACACGCTTCTCTAAAATATGAAGTAATTGCAAAACTGGGACCAGCCAGTCATCTCCCAAAACAGATCATTATTGTAGGATTTATTATTCTACTCCTATATTATGGTAGGAGGCAATTAGCACCTCAGTCTGAAGATGCATCCCCAAACACTCAGATACAGCCCAGACCTCTCTGTTTTCTGTTCATACAGGTACACTAATGCTGGTTGGAACTTCAGCTCTGAATAAACCTGTGCAATGGAAGGGGGAAAAACAGCTCCACTGTCTGGGGCCACCCACAAATGGAGGACAACCATGCTAGATTCTTGCATGCCCAAGAAGAAGCTCCTTCTTGTAAAACTTCATCCTCCAACAGGCAGAGGGAGGGATAGGCTTAACCAAGGTCAAGGCAGGTCCAACTGCCTGGGCAAAGGGAAAGGGGCAAATCAGCCCTGTTGGTTTTGCACTGGAAGTACACACTGTAGTGTATATGCAGCTTTGATAGGCGGCTTGTTAGGAGAAAAAAAGTGGAAACTCTGAAGGGCAGAGTCCACTGCAACTCGGAGAGAAAAGGCGCCAGAAATACCTTCTTCGGCGTCTGAAATATATTCACCTTCACTGAGAATTTCAGGGACATTCACTTTACATGCTGTACAATTCAAGTGAATAAAATGTTAGGCTCATTTTACAAATCCAAGGAAACAATTTATCATAGCAATTGTAATAGAAAACCCCACGGAAAGGGGGTCTTCTTAATAACAGTATCTTTCATGCACAACTAACACCGTCTTCTCTTCCACATACCTTCATCATCCGACATGTCCAAAACTTCATTCATGGTTTCTGGAACATTCATTTTATGTTTTTCTGTGACCGTCTGTTCAAAAGGAAAGAAGAAGCAATTTAAAATTATCAGTAACGTTCTCCGGAAACTCTTGTATTCATAATCTACATGAAATAAAGTGAGTTTCCCCCTGATCCCTTGCAGTATTTCATGTGCCTATTTTACCATCAGAATTTCTAGCATGTATATACTATTGAAAGAGCGATGTCTACACTGGCTTGGGCATGTCGTGAGGATGGCTGATGGGCGGATTCCGAAAGGCCTCCTGTATGGAGAATTAGTGCAGGGAAGGCGCCCAAGAGGGAGACCACAGCTGCGATATAAGGAGCTCTGCAAGGGGGATCTAAAGGCCTTGGGAATGGACATCAACAGCTGGGAAACCTTGACCTCTGATCGTTCAGCTTGGAGGCTAAAGACCTGGCCTGGCCTTCTCCAATTCGAAGAAGAGACACTCATTCGGCAGGCTGAGGCAAAGAGACAGTACTAGAACCAGCGAAATCCGGGGGCTGGACAGGAGACAGGCTGTATCTGTCCTCAGTGTGGAAGGGATTCCCCCTCTAGAATTGGCCTTTTTAGCCACACTAGATGCTGTTTTAGGACCTCTTTTCAGAGCATGATACCATAGTCTCTTGAGACGGAAGGATGCCATTCAGTTTTATCGTTACAGCGAATACTCAAAGGGATGCCAATGTCACTGTGTGGACCAATCCTCTCCAGGTGGGTCGGACTACAGCCCCCATCATCCCCCCCCACTGTCTGAATATGATGCGAACTGTACTCCTACCCATTGGGGTGTTTCCAACATGGCTGCCTCCAGGCAAGTCTACGGTAGTTACTTCCTTGCTTTCCTCAGAAAGTTTTATCCCCCCCCTTCCCCCCATATGCACACCATCTACCCCACAGCCCTGGGATTTCCTAATAAGGAAGGTCTGGGGTGGAGTTCAAGACCCCACCCCCTTTAGCCACAAAAGAACCCCAGGGATCTTGAGCTGGTCGGTTCCACCTAGCCCAGGGGTGTCAAGCTCAATTTCATTTAGGGGCACATCAGGGTTATTTTTGACCCGGGGGGGAGCATGGCCGGCTCAATGTCACTCATGTTGGGGGCGTTTGGCGGCCTGAGCACTCTGCCAGTGAAAATGGACTCCTGAACTCCCCTTTGGGTTGTGACGACTTCCTACAATCCTCTGACAATGAAAACTGAGGCCCTCCCAAGCTGGCAGAGGCACCGCCAGTCCTGCGAGCCAAATCTAAGCATCCCCACAGGCTGGATCCAACCCCCAGGCCTTGAGTTTGACACCCCTGATCTAGCCTATGGGTGTGTGTGTGTGGAAATGAGAGGATTCTTATGTACTGCATCTTGAGTTTTCCCACCCTAAAAGATAGGAGGAGGGATATCAATCTAATAAACAATGAATATTTAATTATTTGTTTCACGGGTGCTGAAACTAATTTGAGACAAAAAGGAGAATATTGATCTGCCAATCAGTAACAACAACAAAAATGTTGGAATGAATGTCATTGCAACGTTAGGAGAACACAGCCTTCCCAATACAACATGGCCGGCTGCTCCTTGTTGTTTCAGCAGTTATTGTGCTCACTGCTCCATTTCATCGGCTTCTCTTCGTCTTGATCCATTTTACAGAACTTGCTGCTTTGCTTTCCATTAGTTCCTTTTTATTTTAAACCTGCCTCTGTAAAATTATTTGCATGCTGCAAAGGCAACTCTGTGAGCCTAGAATTACATTGGGAACTTCTGGAATGGGGGAAAATAATAGAGGAGGGAGCGAGCTGAGGTGGGTCTACTTGAGCTTCCCTCGGTTGAATTTTCATCTGCCTTCAGCGCTCCCTTCCCTGCTTCTGAGTCTGAGCTCTCAGCTCAGATAGACGCCGTTCAGGCGATGAAGACAAAAGGTCTCCATGGGAACTTCTGCAGCCTGAAGCGCACCGGCTAACCAGCTCTTCTTATTTAACCAGGAGGGGAGGTCAGTCGCTTGAGCTGGACTGCAGGAAAGGTGGCACAGAACATTTTCCAGGTCTCCAAAACTGGCTCCTTTTTTCTGGCTGGAGAGGATTCTGTAACGGAAACCGGCTACCCTGGATCATTCTGAGGATCAGCCACCCAGCTCTGGTCTAAGGCAGCAGGGGGATCCTACCTGCTCCACTACCAGTTCAGTGATCCCGCACACACAGGCGCACCTAACGCGGGCGCATGTAGCTTCCCACACACCAGCTGAGGCCTGCAGTGCCAATCAGTTGAGAGGATAAGAAAAGCGCAGAGGGCCGATCCCGCGCTTTTCTTGCTCCTCTCAGCTGACCGTTGGAGGCCGAACCGGGAGCATACCACCCCTGGTCTAAGGTGGATAGACTGCTTTGGCATGCAGCCTGATGCACTTCTAATAAAGGAGGATATTTATAGCTCAGCATTGAAACAAGGGCCTTTGAACTTGGCTTTTTTGCAGTTGTTCCATTACCCAAACTAGGAAACATCATCAGGATAATGAAACGTCTGGAAGAAAGGAGCCAAGCTGTCAGAGAGCACCAAGGACTGCTCAGATGCATTTCTATTCCCTTTGTTTCTTTGGAAAGACGTAGACAGGTAGCCATACTTACAATTGTCGTTGTTGTCTCTTCCGTCACTATTTTCAGCGTGTCGACGACAGAAATGTAGCCCAGGCGTTTGGCGATGGCCAAGGCCGTGTTCCCATTCTAGAGGAGGAAAAGCTTCCTAAGAAGAAGGACTCTAGCAACGTCTCCACTGGAGAAGCAACTAGAGCTGCTATCTACTAGGAAGGGTCAGTTTGAGGCCGTTTCCATGGGAAGCAAATGGAAAAGTAAAGTCTGGCTTGAACAACCAACTACTGAAGAGCAAACAGAGACAGTTGGGGTTATCGACACTCCATCTGTGACCAAGTTTATGAATTCCAAGAAAAGGGATACTTTAAATCAGAGGTCTCCAAACTTTAAGACTTGTGGACCTCCACTCCTAGAATTCTCCAGCCAGCATAGCTGCTCTGGAGAAGCTGGCTGGAGAATCCTGGGAGTTGAAGTACACAAGTCTTAAAGTTGCCAAGTTTGGGGACCCGTGCTGTAAATGCACCCTGCAGAATGGAGAGGTGACGAAAACACTCGTGTTCAAGGTTGGCTGTAAATCAAGATAGCAAAAGCATCTCAACTGTCATGAGACAGGGAGGACCGCTCTTGAGCTCTTCTATGAAAGCCACCCGCGGGCAGGAGTGAAGGATGGTCCAAGGGCCACCTGCTTCTTGAGAACGAGGAGACCCCAGTGCAAGTCTGACACCCCCCCTAACACGCAGGGTTATATACAGAGAATTGAGCTGCCTCCTTCCGTTCCGAGGACCCCAGAATTATGAACACAAGTGGAAGAGCAGCCGTTACCAGCCCAGAAGGGAGCCTGCCAAAAGTGGCACCCAGAGACCTCTCCCCACCCACCCAATGTCTTACCACTGTGAGCTCGTTGGGAGATGCCCCGTTCTGCAGCAGGACGTTGATGATGTGGGTGTGTCCTTGCTGAGCAGCTTGGTGCAGGGGCGTGTAGCCGTTCTAAGGAGAAGAAAAGTGAAAGGAAGCGGTTGCAAGGGACCTTCCAGGAACCTCACCCCCCTCCCCGTCCACACGGAGGAAGGGAGACAAGAGATGAGAAGGAGGGACAGAGGGGGACAAAAAAATATCTCACCTTGGTTTTGGCATTCACTTTTGCAAATTGCTGCAGGAGGAAATTAACTATCTTTATGTTTCCATAGTGGCACCCAACGTGTAATGGAGTGTAGCCCATCTAAAATTAAATCCACACAAAGGAAAGTGCAAAAAAAAGAATGACAGGGTGATTAATACGGCACTTCACCGAATAACGTCATGCGTTTAATCTCCAAGTCTTCTCCTCCACTCCCACCAAGGTCTAAAGTAGCTCCACTCGTGTTTTTAAAAAGGGGTTTTCGGAGAACGCATTGGGCCAAACAGCAGATGGGCTCAGTTTAATGAATCCCTATTGTACTGCAATAGGGCGCCAAAGAAAGGCCGCAGCCATCATTTAATCCATTTCTGAATTTGTGGTGCTAGCTAGGAATTTTGTAGGCTGGGAATGCTGCCTCAATCAAATGGGCTGCTGGACTTTGAGCCACGAGATCTGGATTCAAGTCCCCTTGCAAGGAGGAAGCTGAGCTAAACGGTTCCATCACAACTATCCTATCACACGGGGGTATCCCAAAAACTCACCAAATGGGAGAGGCCCGGCTGGCCAGAAATGTTCACCTGAGCAACTTAAGAGGACATGCAAGATGAAAACACGAGGTGGACACATGGCACCTAGGGGTGCTGACTTTTTTGTGTGGTCCCTGTCACAATGAACATACGTACCAACTCTGTAGGGCTGAGGAAGCCTCAAGGATTGTATTACAATTTTTAAAAGGTGGGGGGATATCCCAGAGAGAGAAAAATTCAGCCCCATCAAGAATGCTGAGGAGGAGGAAGTGCTGTCTTCAGACCTTTCAGGATCATCCCAGTTACCCTTAAAAGTCATGGGCAATTTAAGCCTTATCATTTCCATCAAGATAATATTATCTCTCCTTTCGAGACAGATGCTTATTTAGCAGAACTGAGCTGGGAACGCATGACAGGGACAGTTCACAAAAGAGTCAAGGTAATGTGATCTTTTCTGATGTACAATTGCACCACAAATAAAAGCCCTCCGGCCCCTGCTTGCGTACATTCCCACACCTCTTCCTTGAGACACAAGTACTTTTTTACTAGACACAATTTAGTATGGAGCTATTTACTCACTTGCACCCTTGATAACAAACGATATCCACATTTTTATGGTGGCATCTGCTGTTTTGTTTTTAAAATACAGTGATCGTCCTATGGCACAAACCAACAGGATCTCCTGAGATCCTGCCAGCTAGCAGATTTTGCTTGACAGAGCTAAGCAAGGATGAGAAACCAACCAGCATTTCCTTCCCACAGACCCTGCCCAGCGTCTCTGGATACAGAAGGTCGGATGGTCTACAGACGACTCAGCAGGTGGTCAACAAGCATCCACTTTTATGTACTAAGGGCTGTTGTCTTTCTTGGCATCATCCCAGCTCTTGGAACGTGAACCTGGTTTGAGAATCTGCCCAAAATTTATTTGAGGTATTTTAAGATCATCCAGAAGATTTAAGCAAAATGTGGCCTGCAGTCCTCTGGGGAAATTATATTCTGATCTATCTTTTCTACTTTAACATCAAAAAACCTTTTAGATTGCACAGAAAATGTGGGGAACATTAAAAGCACGTAAAACAGAGCCAACTCCCCTGTCCTTATTTTTTTCAGCTTAATTCAGTCAAAATGTGAATATTTTGGCCATTAACTTAGCCTCTCCACTCCTTCCTTTATGGAACTGATGGGTGGATCAAATAAGACTTAACAGAAACAACAAAATGAATTAGTCTTCCATTCATTATCATTTCCTTTCTTTCACCTAAACAAGGAAACATAAATAAATGAGACTACACTTGACTTGGTTATTGAATTCACCATTTGGTGGGTTCAACAATGCAACGAATGGTAAGGTGACCAAACAGCTTGAACGTATCTCACAAGAACCTAATCAAGTGCAATGCTAAACAAACTCAAACATGTCCTGCAAAGAAAGCCACTAGTAAATACGGTGTGCAAACACAGCCCTTGAGCACAGTTCTTTTTCACTGTACATAATTTTTGGCAGAGGAAATTTAATTTCTGGATTGGTTTACAGGAGGGCAAAGTATATGGGATGCCATCTAGTGATACAATCAACAACTACACAAATGGCTTCTTACAGGTGAATTCCAGGTACGGAGACCCAATTTTGATCACACCTTTTCATTCTGATCTGGCCTGAGATCCAAGTGCTGCTCCTTGTACTGGACTATCAGGCTCCCTCAGCAAATCTTGATTGCTATTCTCTGCACCAGGTAAATAATTCAGGGAATGCAATGAAAATAGCCCTAAATGTTGCAGCGACGTCCCCATTTTTGAGACAGCATTTCAGACCCAAACAATTTTGAGATTTGCAATCTCCTTCCCCTTCCTTTGGGATTATTTTGTTTTACAGGCTTCTAATTAAATTGCAGAGCTTCCAGGTCTCGAGAAATGCTTTTTAAAACATGATTTACTGAATGTGCTGGAAAGAGGCAGTAAAATAAGAAAATAAGAAACTGAAAGTCCCACCACCTCTTCCTCCTCAAGAAAGTAGGTTGACTTGAAACAGTTCCAGTTCCCAACTGATTTCCTGAAGTATCTGGGCCCAAATGTAGTAGTTTATGTGTGAGATTTCTTCTCTTCTCTGTCTGCCTGTTTTTCCCTCCATGGATTTTGCTACTGCAGGCTACCGTGCCAGCACCAACCTTTATGACAGGGTAATCAGCTTCCTGACCTTTGATAAGAGGACAAGGGCAGGTAATTATTACTGGAGCAGACTTTTTTTTTCCATTGCCAAAAGAAAAAGGCTGCAACCCTTTCATTGGAATATCCGGCTGGGCTGTCTGTTATTATGTCCACAATGGACCCTTGGTGGGCAGGGAGACCACACAGCTTGCCTTCACCCACGTAGGCAGTTGGGCCTCCTACACAGTCTGGGTTTTTATTTTTTATTTTTGTTCTGGTTGTTGTGGTGGTTTTGTTGTTGCTTTTGTTGTTGTTTTGTTGTTGCGGTTGATGCTATAGAGCACTGCACACCCGAACAACTAGACACAAGGACGGTTTTGTCCTGAAAGCCATCACTCTGCTAAACAAATAATTCCCTCAACTCTGTCCAACTATTTACAAAGTCTGCACTACTATTACTGTTAATCTTCTCATCACTCCTTGTTGCCCATCCCCTCCCACTTGTGACTGTAGGACTGTAACTTTGTCGCCTTACGATCTATATTGGCTGTTTTCTAGTATGATTGGATTGCTTATTGTACCCTGTGACTATCATTAAGTGTTGTACCTGATGATTCTTGACTCTTGACGAATGTCTCTTTTCTTTTATGTACACTGAGAGCTTCTGCACCAAGACAAATTCCTTGTGTGTCCAATCACACTTGGCCAATAAAGAGTTCTATTCTATTCTATTCTATTCCATTCCATTCCATTCCATTCCATTCCATGTTGTTTTTAAGGCTAGAGAGGGAATGAAGGCAAGCATCTTCTTTCATCTGATCTAAAGGAAGAGAATTTGTCCAATTTATCTACTCTTACGAGATCTACTCCTCCTGATTTGAGAAGTCCCTCAACCGGCCTTTTGCACCAACATTTTTGGCCAGGAGTCAACATGCTCCTTGAAGAAAAACAGGCAAAAATCCTTTGCTACCTTCCAACTCCTTTAACCGTCCAAAGATTTAGGGCCACACCCACACCTCCTGTACGCCTCAGCCAGCTCAGGAAGTGACTCTTATGATTATGGAAGTTGTCGTCTGAACTTCCTGTGGCTGGTTTTTTTTTTTTTTGGTCCAAGACGCTAATGATGCCATACACCTCACAGCTAAACAGGCCAATCGGTTTCAAAGCAGAACTGTGCATCTGGGATTGATTGAAGGAGGCAGAGTATTTGAGGCTTTACGGTAGGCATCATGGTAGAAATGAGAAGGACCATCCACCCACAGACCGGAGAAAACAGTGATGACATCAGTCACACAATTAGAAGGGCCCAAGAAAGGAGTCCAGAGGCAGCTGGCCAAGCATCAGAAGAGATCTGATCAGCTGCATCCGTGATCCAACCCAGCTGTGCTGTTATATTTATTTATATGCTTTTATTGAACAAAGGTGCCATTGACACAAGAAATAGTTCCCAAGTCAGAAAGGGCAGTGGGGGAGCAACTGGTTTTACTCACGTTAACTTGCCTCTCCTGGGATTGTTTAAATACAATCTTTACAGTTAAAAAAACATCACTGGGAAAAGAAGGATCAGTTTTAATGAAGAAATATTCTTGGGGTGCCCAACCTGATCCTTCCTTCCCTCCTCTTATAAAAAATAAATAATCTGAAGATTGGAAGCAATTCCATTAATATACGAAACCAGCAAGGGTGCCTGTAGGAGCTTCACATGGCAACCTGGGTAGGGACTAGGAGACGGAAGAGAAGCGTGGGAGATGTGAGAACGTGTTGGAGCAGAACCCTGGACATGGTGGTGGTGATGTCACAGGGCAACTTCCAGTGACCCGATGGAGGCATTCTCTTCCCCCTCTTCCATCAAGGTAAGCGGTGGAACTAAGGTAGATAGTAACAGCACTTAGACTTATATGCTACTTTATAGTGCTTTACAGCCTTCTCTAAGCGGTTTACAGAGTCAGCCTCTTGCCCCCAACAATTTGAGTCCTCAATTTGCCCACCTTGGAAGGATGGAAGGCTGAGTCAACCTTGATCCTGGTGGGCTTTGAACTGCCAAACTGTAGGCAGCTGGCTGCAGCAGAAGTAGCTTGCAGTGCTGCACTCTCACCACTGTGCCACAGAGGCTCCAGATGTTCCCTGGATTCTATTATCCTGGAGGTCACAGCCCATCCAAAGACAGACAAATGTGGGCATTTCCTCATCTCTGCAGAACTAAGATTCTGGGGAAAGATTAACAACCGCTCTACGGGGAAGGAGGATTTCTAAAGGGGAGAGGTGATTAGGGAAGTGGTCTGGAAAGGGAAAAAGAGAGTAATACATGGGGGCAGGTGGGGGGGATATAAAACTTTTAAGAAATACAATCTTTCCACGAATCCTACCTTAGTGGGCGCATCCACCACGGCTCCTTGGTTGACCAGCACCTCTGCCACATTGATTCTGTCCTCCTGGGCTGCCAAGTGCAGCGGAGTCAGGCCACTCTGCAAATCACATGCAGCGAATCAGTTTTGGGGGCAGAAGGATCTGCTCAGAAGCATCCAGAACTGGCTTTTAATGCCTAGCGAACCTGGGACTGAGCTTAGCGTCAGCAGAAAATGCACCTGTGGTGCTCAATACACATTTCAACCAGGTACATCCAAGTACACAGTTAAAGACTGAAAAGGGAAATAGATGCTGCAGGAACAAGTCAGTGGCCATGCTTTTATAAAGGGACTACTATTGTTTGCGTTGGGGTAAAATACAGCGTACGATCCTATCGTGCTGGCGCAGCACAACTACTCCAGGAACCTTTCCTCAAGGTTTATCCATCCTGAACATTCATTTGCCATGTAGAAAACTAATCAAAAAGATGCTATGAGGTTTCCTTGCAGTGCTGCATTTCCCTACATTGGAAAAAGACCATATATAAGATCTCAAAGGTGCCCAAAGCAACAACTGGACTTTCCAAGAATGACACCACAAGCCCATCGAATGCCTTGAACTGAACAACATTTTTACCAGCCACAATCAGTTTTGTTCCATCGTATTTGGTCTTCTACAAGCCTCAGGGCAGAAGAAATGTCCCTGCTATCAGATCAGGTGGCCCGCATGATCTGGGTGTGTGGCTTCTTTTGCTGTGGTTTTTTTGGGGGGTTAGGAGGTGGGCAACCATTTGAGGACCAAGGCAACAGGCTGCAAAAGGAATTTTCTCATTTCATTTTATGCACATTTTGCATTAATTCAGTGAAGATTAACTGGTTAATTTGCATTTAGTCAACTCTGTACGATGATGGTCTGTGGTTCTATAGTGAAATTGCAATAGATGTGATAGAACTATCAGAGTTAACTACAATATCCCTGTAATTCAGTCCTATGAGTCAGAAGAATCATTTGACACCAGGACACAAAAATAAAGAGAGGTGTAAGACAAGTGAACTATAAGTGTTAGATGCATCTTCCTTTATCTATCTGTCTATCTATCTGTCTCTATCTATCTATCTATCTATCTATCTATCTATCCATCTATCTATCTATATCTGTCTATCTATCTGTTTCTGTGTCTGTCTGTCTATCTATCTATCTATCTATCTATCTATCTATCTATCTATCTATCTATCTATCTATCTATCTATCTATCTATCTGTATGCTGTCTGTCTCTTTCTGTCTGTCTCTTTCTGTCTGTCTGTCTATCGATCTATCTATCTATCTATCTATCTATCTATCTATCTATCTATCTATCTATCTAAACTATCTGTTTCTGTGTCTGTCTGTCTATCTGTCTGTCTGTCTATCTATCTATCTATCTATCTATCTATCTTTCTATCTATATCTGTCTATCTATCTGTTTCTGTGTCTATCTATCTATCTATCTATCTATCTATCTATCTATCTATCTCTGTGTATCTCTCTGTCTGTCTGTCTGTCTGTCTCTATCTATCTATCTATCTATCTATCTATCTATCTATCTATCTATCTATCTATCTATCTAATCTGTATCTACCTACCTACCTATCTACCTACCTATGAAGAAGGAGAGAAAGATTAAGAGAATCTGGTAACATTTCATTAAGCCTTTTTTTAAAAATCCCTTGTAGAATTCAACCTTCAGGATTCACACGACTCTCCTGTGCGAGGCAGGGATCTATATTTGTCCTGGATCACAGTTTTGACGATCCTCTCCCAGCAACATTCATGCCATTAAATCTGGCTTGCAAGCTACTCCACATCCTTGCACAGGCAGAGATTGAGTGTCATGAAAAACTCACAGTCGTGGAATAAGATTCCCTGCGGACTCCCTGGAGTTATTGCGAAGAATGGGGCGGCAGCACCGCCCAGCCCAGGCCATTGGGGAGCAGAGACTCTCTCCGTTGCCCCCACACACCTTGTTGCTGAGATTCACGTTGGCATTTCTGGTGAGAAGCAAGGAGACCACGTCCATGTGGCCCTCCTGGGAAGCCAGATGCACGGGAGCAATGCCTTGTCTGGTGACCGCATTGGCGTCAGCACCGTATTCCAGCAAGGTGGTTGCTATGTCCATCTGGTTCTTCTTGGCAGCAATGTGCAGCGGAGTGTAGCCGTTCTGTCAAGGCAAAGCATCTTTGGTTATGGGCTCTTTCCCTAAATAGGGGAGGAGCAATTACTGGCATTTATCGGTGAGGATTTCTAAACCTTTAACCACATACTTTCTCTCACATGGTCCATGGGAAAAGGTTTCGTTTTCCCTTTTTCAAGGAAATTATACAACCTCCCTCCCTCTTGCCACCCCCACCAGTAATATTTCTTTTCTGGTCTGGCCTGCTTGCTGATTTCCAAGGCAATCATTGTGTGGCCTGAAAATGCCTTCGTTGACGTCCCTTACTCTTTCAGTTTAAAAAAAACAACAACAACCATCACTGAGAAAAGAAGGGTCAGTTTTAATGAAGAAATATTCTTGGGGTGCCCAACCTGGTTCTTCCTTCCCTCCTCTTATAAAAAATAAATAAATAATCTGAAGATTGGAAGCAATTCCATTAATATACGAAACCAGCAAGAGTGCCTGTAGGAGCTTCACATGGCAGCCTGGGTAGGGACTGGGAGACGGAAGAGAAGCGTGGGAGATGTGAGAACGTGTTGGAGCAGAACCCTGGACATGGTGGTGGTGATGTCACAGGGCAACTTCCAGTGACCCGATGGAGGCATTCTCTTCCCCCTCTTCCATCAAGGGAAGCGGTGGAACTCAGGTAGATGTTCCCTGGATTCTATTATCCTGGAGGTCACAACCCATCCAAAGACAGACAGATGTGGCCATTTCCTCATCTCTGCAGAACTAAGATTCTGGGGAAAGCTTCAACACTCTACTGGGAAGGAGGATTTCTAAAGGGGAGAGATGATTAGGGAGGTTGTCTGGAAAGGGAAAAAGAGAGTAATAACGGGGGCAGGGGGGATATAAAACTTTTAAGAAATACATAGAATTAATAAGCACAAATAGGCCTTTTGCCCCTGGCCAGATTTTTACCCCCACTCTGGGTCTCCTCATCTCAAGAGAGGATTGAACAAATATCAAGTAAAAATCCACAATTTCATTTTTAGACTGCTTGGGCAGCTGCATTAAAAATAAATACAGACTCAGTCAGTAAATCATATCCTGTCTCTTAACGGTGGAGATGCATGAGCTGGCGAGAAAACAGAGTCACAGCAACTCAGCCATGGTCATCTCTGCTCAGAGACCTTGGACAACTTTATGATTCTAGGACCTGGTTGTGGATGAAAGACAGAGTAAGAAGCCAGGATGCTGGCACTCCACGGTCTAGGCACAAATAACAGAAAATTATCCAGGAAAGAGATAAACGGCATTTTCTTGCATCCTATTTGCAGAAGCTGATTTTGGCATAAAGTTGTGGCCGTTAGTTATACAGACAGGTGCATATTAGAATTGATCTAATATTTGTCTGGTCTCTGAGTGTTATGCGAATTTCACTGTATGTATACTGTGTACATACGTACAGTGGCAATAAAGAATTCAATTCAATCTGCATTTTTGCAATATTGTTTTCACAGAGCGGTGAAAAAGGAAACTTTTGGCAGGGGGGCAAATGACAGCCCCCCCCCCGCCCTCCAGCCGATGAAGACAACAGGAGAAATCCTTTCCGGAGAAAATATCGAAGAAATCCCTCAGTCGATGGGGACATCTGGTCATCTCTTGTGAACAGCCAGGAGGGCTCTTCCATGGCGGAAGCTCATCTCAGCTAGGTTTTGTGACTTTCAGAACGCCCCGTTGGATCAAAGGTAAAGGAATCAAGGGAGCCAACCCATAATTTCTGCTTTTCTCTCAAGTCTGTCATTTTGTCATTTGGGTTTTGGCACAACATTGGCTCAGGAAGAAAAAAAAGAGAAGTGCCTGCCCTATGAAAAGAGATTTTTCAGCATCAAACTAAGGCCATATCCTGACTCTTGTGAAGATGTGCGATTTCTTATGATTGTACCCAGTGATAAAGCTTTGGACCTACTTTAGAAAAGAAAAGGACCAGACATCTAAGGGGTTCCCCGTTCAGTGGGAAGCAATCCTAAAGAATCCCCTTTGTGCAAGTTTTTATTCTCTGAACAAACTCTTAAAACAGGCCTTTGCGATGAGAAAGCCCCGTGCTTCAAAATGAGGAGTGTACAGTATCAAACTCAACATGATAACACTAAGAATCCTAACCCTGATGGGCCAAATAATGGCTGCTCTGTTTTATAGCTTTATGGCAGCATTTATAAAATAACTTGTATTTCTCAAGGCAGTTTGGAATCAGGGAGCGATGCCTGTGGATTGTGGATTACATAACAAAGATACCCACCAAGTTGCTTTGGGCAGCAACCCCCTGAGCACTGTGCCATAGGTTATCCCTTGATTTGCAGACCTCAAGATTGTTAGGTTTCTCCCATCCCATCTTATCACAGTTCACCTTAACTCACAATATTGTGTAACAGTTTCGCTCGATGGTCACTTGGATTTCAGTTAGCAAGCTGGAGCCTATAACCTTATCAAAGTATTTGAGTCTGGCAGACCTCAGAAATGGCCAAGGCCCCCAAGACATCACTCCATTGGGTAATTAGGGGGTTTGTGCCCCCACATTCCCTTTTAAGGGGGCCACAGTTAGCACGGCAGTCCCCAAAGGAGGAGAGAAGGACAATGGGCGAATAGGCGGCAATATAAATTCAATCAATAAATAAATTCATCCATCACCTCGCAAATTCTCACCATCAATTCAGTTCCATTAAGACAGAGAAGTCTTTCTGAAGTGTTTCTTCTGTCTGAACAGTCTAAGGGAATCTACCACAGGAATTTTAGCAGGGATTCAAAGAATACAACACTTTGTATTAATGGTTTTGTTGTTTATTCCAAGAGGTTTGATGGATCAGATTAAGATCAAAATTCTACATTTGCTTCTCTAGGCGTGGATATTAGTGATCCTCTCTGAGGAAGCACGTACAGGATTGCATTGAAAAACAGAGCATCGGAGGTTGGGTTTGAATCTAACGGCCACGTTCTGGAATTCTGATTGTTACCTCATGTGCAGAAATCCATTTCCGCGTTTGCCAAGTTTCCACTGAATGCAAACATGTTGTTGGCATTTTCCACTTCGACCTTTCCAATCTCTAATCAATCTACACACAGTCAAGTTGCCACACAGAGACTGATGAAAGTGATAAACAACCATGCAAGGGGCCTTACCTGACTTTTTCTGCTTAACTCTCTCCTTCCCTTTGACCTCATGAAACAATAGGAAAAAAGTAGCCCATTCAAGTGACACATTTGCCCCCAGGCAGGAAGAAAGAAAAGGGGGGTAGCCCTGAAGCTATGGGACTTCATGTTGCCTGTACACTATTCCGTCATTGCTTCTTCTTCGCAAAGGAAGAGTCAATGCTACTATTCATACAACACATTTAACCAGGAGAGATGGCTCCTACCCGTATCTTAACTTGGTCTGATTTCAACTTTTCTGGCTTAGGTGCATTATAGAAATCCAGTTTGCCAGTGGTTCTATGCATTATGAGAACCCAAAACATCAATAAATAGCACATTAAGCATGTTGTGTGAATGCAGCCAAAGTCTTTTAGAAACATGTATCTCCCTGATGCTGTGTGAAAAACCCTGAAGGATCTATGCACTTCCTATTCCTCCCCTTCATGGAGATTGTCTCTAATACTGACACTCTCTAATTCTCTCTCTAATTCTCTCTCTTTCTCTCTCTCTCTCTCTCTCCCACTCTCACTCCCTCTCTCTCTCCTTCTGCTATTCCTGTAAACAACAAAGATTTCACCTTGTATGCTCTGCAAATAGCAATGCCAGGGTAATCACCTCCATCCAATCCATTGGTTCCTGAGACCACCAATCACCATAACAATCTTAATCTGTGTAATGCTTAAACACTCCAAAGCTTTCCAGATGTCCCCTCACAGCACCAAAACAGGGACGTTTTGCTAAATTAGGAGATTCATTTGGATCATGTACTGCTGCCATAGGTTAACTACAACACTACCGATTTAATTTACGTTTTCATAATTATGTTCTATAAGGACAGTACAGACACAGCTTAGAGGCTCCATAGGAGTTTCTGGGCAGAAGAGAACATTGCAAGTCTCCAATACAGGTCCAGAAGAGACACAGTGGGGAAGCCCATCTCATCTGGATCAGAAAGTTTTAGGTGGCCCTTAGATGTAACCTTGTGGTTCGCAATCCGGGGGGAGAAGAATGAACTTCCCAAAGCATCAACCCTTTGTCAAATCCTCCTCTACCAACTCCATGTCTTCCTTAGTGTGGATGATCAAGATAAAGGTCACCTACCATCTAACCTAGAGGGTGCCCAACCTTGGCAACTTTAAGACCTATGGACTTGCCCCAGCCAGTCATTTTGAATTCTATGAGTTGAGGCTCACAAGTCTTAAAGTTGCCAAGGTTGGACATCCCTAATCTAATTCGTCTCCTGCTTTGGATCATCCTATAGTGTCACGAAAGGAGGTCCAACAGGGCTTGCAAAGGAGGGGAAAGATGGAAGAGGTGGCTGGATCTTCACCCCACTCGGTAGCATTGGTACCTTTGCAGAAGCGTGAGGAGAGGCTCCTTGGTCCAAAAGGAGAAGTGCCACTTTCTGATTATCGTAATGTGCCGCAACATGCAGTGGAGTTAAACCACTCTAAAAACACATGCAGAACAAACAGGCATGGTTAGAAACCCACTTTACAGAAACACTTGGAGAATTATGTTGAACTAGGTTTAATGAAGTTTATGGTGGTATTAACTGTGATTTTGAAATGATCAACTACAACACAAGATACAACACAAAACACTGACTTGTATGGGAATGTTCTTCACACTTCAGCTTTGCCTACCTGAATAACTATCACCCCGATCTCTTACAGACTATGGATAAGAAATGTTGATTCATACTTTATTGACATGCTTCTTAAGATATTTTTGGGCGGGCATTCAGTTTAATGTTATAGCCCGCTCTGGACTTTCAGTCTTTAACAGGGAATGTCTCTTTACCAAAATCTCTTGATAGACATGTTCAAACCTTCAAGCCCATTCAAGCCTATCAAGAGAAAAGTCTAGTCCGATTTCAAACAAGACTTCCATCATCTAATTAAAATGACTCCCATGTGCATATGCAACCATGAAAACTAAAATTGGTAAATTTTGCCCAATAGAGATCTTTCTTTTTTCATGTGAATATTATGGGTGGTCCACACTGTCTATGCAGAATAATGTCATCAAAGATCTTAGAAGAAAGTGGGAAACCACAAGTTGCGGTTGAAGATGTGTTGTGGCTCCGATTCCCGAGCCTGTGCTGTTAGAGGAAGAGGACTCGGAAGATGAGGAGGAGGAACTGGGAATGCCTTCCTCCCCAGGACCTTCTTCTCTGGCAATGCCTTCCTCCCTGATAATGCCTCAGGTTTCATCAGATAACCTAGAGAAACAGCCTGGGATTAATTAGGAGGAAGGCATATCGGAGCAGCCCCTGACAGGGAGTCAAGAGGAAGAATGTTGACTTGATCCTAAACAGCGTCGTAGGGAGAAACGTGAGCAACAACGTAGGAGGCGTGGGAGGGTCAGAGAGTGAGCTGAGTCATTGAGCCACATCCCACAGGGGATAAAAGTGGGTGTGTTGTCAGCTGGAACTTTGTACTGGACAAAGTTTGATCTTACTTCAGGTTTTTCTTTGTGGTCTGCCTTGTAATTTTCTGTAAGTAGCTTTTTACTTGTTATCAGTTCGGACTTGGCAGGCAGAGCGTGTTGGAATGCCAAGGACGTTATCAGTTCCAAAGAATTAACTCTGTGAAGTCCGAGCCAGCTTGCCTGCCTGTGTTTGTGTGAGTTTGTACTCTTTCATCTTTTGAGAAAGAAGAAAGGTGAGACAGAACAGGATGCACTCATTTAGAGTGGCCATGAGCCCACCATTGGTAGACTTGAAAGGACAAGTGAGGGATAGATTGTCCTGGGGGAAAAATCCATCTCTGTGGTCACTACATACAATAATATGTAACAATAAAACAACCTGATGGCATGTAATCAATCAATCATCAAGGTATTGTGAAATAGAACAATATCCTCAAGAAATCAATACTTCTTTTTCAGGAGAAACCAAGAACTTTTGCAATACCACACAGAAGTGATGGAAAAGGAGAACTATTCCAGGGGGATCCTGATGCATTTGATGGGCCACATTGCAGCAACATCTGCCCTACCTTTCCAGCTGCATCTGGAGAAGCGTTTTTCTGAAGTAGGAGGTTGGCAACCTCTATTTTGCCATATTTTGCTGCCACGTGTAGAGGGGTAAATCCTTTCTGTAAGATAAACATTTGTATTAACAGTTTTATTTGAGGGAAAAACAAAACATTTTTGCAGAACCCAGGCGCAACTGGAGAGGTTGTATTTCCATGTTAACAGCAGAATGGAAAGTGCCATTCCCCAACCAAATGTCGACTTGCAAGAGACACAGGGATCCACCTTTCTACAACGCACAAGGAAGCCAATTAAAGGACTGTATTTTATTTTGAAATGACTTTCAAATCCTTTGGGTTACAAAGAAACTTTGAAAGCATAAGGATCGTGTCTACAGGGATATGACAATGAAATTTGTAATGTCAAATCTTATGAGTGGAACCTTCCCATTGTTAGCAAAAGAAATGTATCTTAGGCAGGATGGCAAAAAGGCAAAATGGAAATCACTTTAATTCCCATCCAATTCAAAATCAGCAACAGTAATTCAATACTTGACACATTCCTCTTGAAGAAGCGAAATAACACAGCCTATGTAAAAAGGCACCATTTTGATATAAACTAATCAGTTTATATCAGTTTCTCTGGAAAACAAAAATAATCAAAGGCCACTAGGATGATATCTGGTCTGCAGAAACAGTTTGAACTACTCCTTGGATAATGGTGGGACACTTCCAACTTAGAGATCACCACCATCTTTTAAGGACCTGAATGCGTACAGATGAACTTCACATGCACAAATTGTCTTCTTAAATAATCATTGGTTGATTCCCCCCGCCCCCCACTTTCCCTCTTTTATTTTCTCAACTGTGTACAGAGTTGGCCCAAGTTACTTTGCCACTTGAAGTTCAGGGCATGATGCCTCCAGGCCCCCATTCCAAGGACAGAAGCCAACTGGAGCAGAACACAGAATTTGGGTGTGGGGTCCTCCACTGCCTTTAAAGAAGGAAGGTTGTTCAGAACGGCTCAAAAGCTGCCCCCTGCTACCCTCTCCTAACCACCCTCAAGACCTTCTGCATTACAAAAGGGTCAGCTCTGATTCTGAGCCAGGGTTGGACTGGCTCTCCATTAAAGGGATGATTCACAAGACAAACTCTGGAGAAGTTTCAGAATGAGCAAGTTGAACTCTGCCGGCTGCTCTCTTCCTGAATGCCAAGCAAGTTTATTCCCAGGTAAACATTTCCTGAAAGTAGAAAAGGAGGCTAACTCTCTCTCTAATATGCTATGTTAATATATGCAAGGGGAAAATACCAAAATCGTGCAGACAACGGTTTCCTTGTGACACTCTGTGTAAACAGAAGTTGGACTTTGAAGAGGGATAAAAAGAGTATTCATGCCTTTGAACTCTGATGTACAGAAAACTCCTGAGAATACCATGGATGGCCAAGAAATCAAACCAGAGGATCGTTGGACAAATTAATCCAGAATACTCACTCAAGGCACAAAAGATCAGGCTTCTGAAGTTATTATATTCTAGATAATTATGTGAAGAACCAGCTCTGGAGAAGCTTTTAAATTCTGAGAATGGTAGCAAGAAAGAAAAACAACCAGCTGCACGGTGGAGGAACTCCAATATGACAGGAAAGAGGGCTCCGTTGGAAAACCTGAAGACCAGGCTGGGCAGAACAACCCATCTCTGTGGTTGCTAGGAGTTAACTGCGACTTAATAGCACTCACTCACTCACCCACTCAATCTGTGGGGTTTTCCATGGGAAAAACAATATACCCCTTGCCAAAATTACATCTTTCTCGTTCAGCATCCTATGGAAACAGTCAACTTGACCTTGTTTGGTATATTGTTGGTGCAGAGCAATAATTCTATTGGAATCAATGCCATTCCCAGAGACATAATGGTGTTTTGGCAGGGGTCTGTTCTCCAACCTTGCTGCTTAGCTCCTGAACATTTCATTACCAAGCTAGGTAACGTCTTCAGTTGGAGGTGAAATCTCTTGTTTGTTTATATAGGCCCTGGGTGGTCAGTTAGTCTTGAGACTGGTCTTGGGACAATCAACCTTATGACTCATTCGGTCTTGTGAGTCAACCAGTGAACCAAGACCAACTGACCATCCAGGACCTATACAAACAAAAAAGATACTTCGCCCAAAACCTTCACTGAAGATGTTACCTACTTTGGTAATGAAATGTCTGGGAGCTAAACAGCAAGCTTGGAGAACAGACCCCTGCCAAAACCTACAACCTCAGCTATGAATGTTCTCAACAATTTCTAACATAATGTTGCCTCCCTGGATAAAGAGCAGCCACAATACTTTTGAAACACCGATCCAAGGCCTGCTTTCTATTCCTTAAACGTTCTTACCTTGGTAATGATACTCAAGGATGCCCCGTGGTCCAAAAGGACAGACGCCACATCTTCATGTCCTTCTCGTGCTGAAAGGTGCAGAGGGGTATACCCAGATGTTGTGGCAGCATTTGCAGAGGCTCCTTGCTGTAACAGCTGCTGGACTATATCGGCTTTGCCCAGACGCGCAGAAATGTGCAGTGGCGTTTGGTCATCCTAGAAATGGCAAGGAAAGAGTAAAATTTCCACACTGAGATTCAAATGGGCAGCCAAGGGTTGTCCTTAGGGCCCACGGAGAAAGCAGGAAACCCTCAATACAGGCCTGGATAAATTAAAATGGAGACTCTGAAACCCTCAGTTCTGACTGGAGGTGTTGTGGTCCGCCAGAGACCCGTGGAGCTGGCAGCAGAGTCAGACAGTGGGGAGGAACATGGGCCAGTCCAGGAGTCTGGGGAGGACTCAAACGAGGGTCCTGCGTCCAGTACAGAGATGGGGCTAGGGCCATCTGGGACTTATGTGCTGACTCCGGAGCCTCCAGAATCTGACAACAGCAAGGCAGAGAAACAAGGGGAGCCTGTTCCCAGTGTGTGCATTCGCAGAGCTGCCAGAAGGCAAGAACAGTTAAGACAAAAAGGGCGACTCAGGAGTAAGGCTTGGAAGTGATTGGCCCTCCCATAAGGCATAAAGGAGAAGCAAAGGGATAGGAACCTTTGCAGGAAGCAACTTTGTTCGCTCTGTTCAAATTAAACATTGAAGCTCTGTGTGGACTTTATACTTGTTTGTCTTTTTACAGTTAAATTGTCAATTCAAAGGAGAGAAAGGTGGGTGCTTATCTCGAGAGGCTGTTTGGGACTCATTACAGGCTGGGAATGCACATAATTCCCGGCCGTAGAAATAAAAAGAGAGTTGTTAGGACTAAGCGTGTGATTAATTACGGTCTCAGGCAGCCTTGGTCAGAACAAGACGATCCCTCGCCATCTAACTGGGACAGATTAGCAACGCACCACCTGTTTTGTTCCAAACTGTTTTGAGTGTGACACTGGGCCAAATGTCCTTTCCCAAGAGTAAAATGGCTGTTCTGAACACAAATAGGAGGGGTTTTTTAGCACTCTGAGCTCCACAGAAAATGTTCTACACTGGAAAGAACCTTTGCACTGAAAAGGGGGCATCCCATGAAATATCACGCTTCAAACAGTTCAACCAAAATGTTTTACAGTCTCTTGGAGAGAATCCCAGGACTATATCCTTGTCAAGGGACAGTAAAGGATGCTAACCAGCCCTTGAAGGGATATCTCGCCCCTTAATGCACAGCACCTGAAGGCCGCCTGCAGCATAGAAGACGCAGAGAAGCTGCTTACCTTGGCCTTAGCTTCCACTTGGGCGCCATTTTGAACTAAGGACCGAACCACTTCTGACTGGCCAGCTCTGGCAGCCATATGCAGGGCTGTCTCACCCCTCTGTCAATGGAAAGTGATTAGGATGGCAGAGGTTAGGAAGACAGAAAAAAGGGAGAAAATATACTACTAGCAACAACAGAGATATTTGGGATCAGGATGTGAAAGCAGGTCATCTTTGACCCCTCGAGACTGTCTAGGCCTCACAAAGTAATTTGTTCCAGAATTGATTTTTTTTTTATTTTTTAGCCCTGAACACATTTGTTCTTTGCCAAATGAAAACATTGCTGTTTTCAAAAGGAGAGGTGTTATTTGAGGAATTAAGGCACCCTTGTGCTTAGATGACATTTTCCACAGGAAGAGCCCATGGGATTGTGCCAAGCTTTGGACCTCCAGTTCTGAATGTCCCCCACCCCCATTTGATTCTCTGCTCTTGGGCTTGAGGGCTCTGCATGCCTGTTTGTCAGCAGGCAAACTCACAGCTGGGCCAATCGAAACAAATCAATAGTAATAATAAAAAGGCTATTAACAATCTGCGGCACTTCATGCACTTCAGCCAAAGGATGGGTCACCAGGGAAATGGCAAGGTGTTGTGGTTCGCCGGCAGCAGGTGTTTGCCGGCAGAGGTCTCTGATAGCGAGTACTCAGACGAGGGGCCTGCGTGTGATGCAGGGATGGGGCCAGGACTATCGGAGAGTAGGGAGCTGCCTTCGGAGATTGTGGAGTCTGGCAACAGTGATGCAGAGGACCCCGGGGAGCCTGTGCCCAGTGCATGTATGCGCAGGGCTGCTCAAAGGAAATAGTAGCTGAAGCAGCAAGGGTAACTCGGGAGTAAGGCTGGAAAGTGATGGCCCTCCCTTAAAGGATAAAAACCAGCCTTTGGGGATGTGTTCTTTGCAGGAAGCAAAGAAGTTCTTTAGACTCAGAGTCCTCGTTGAAGCCCTGCTTACTCTGGTTTGTTTTTGAAACTTTTGTCGGTGGATATTTAACCAGTAATTAGTCTTCTGTTCTTGGCAGCCTTTTGCAACCTTTGGCTTGCTTTTGAAAGTGGACAAATAGGTTTAAATGTTTCTTGGCTGGGAATGCACTGAATTCCCAGTGCCACATTAAAAAAGGTTTGCTTTTATACACAATTTGTGTTTGTTTAATTTGAACAAGGCTTGGGTCAGAACACAAGGACAGCAAGAAACTGAAAAGGGAAGTGACGTGTTTGGTGAATTGGCCATAGTTTGCCACAGTTAAAAGCAAATCCTGCCCATAGCATAGTTTGTGCAGAGTTTGCCTGTTTTTCTGTGGCTGTGGCTCCCTCCTCGTGGCACTGAGCCTAATGAAGAATGGCCTGTGGCAGACCATAGGAAAACAAAAACAGAAACAGGACTTCTCTGGCCAGCCTTGGAAGAACAGATCCACTCCACACCACTCTGGCTTTTAAAGCTTCTCCTCCTCCTTTGGGGATTGAAAGGCACTCCAGTTTGATTGGGATCAGCTCCGTGGACGGGGTTTGCTCAAAATGACATTCAAGAAATAGAGACGTTCCCACAGACTAGAGGTGATCATGCACACACCTGCTTCCCGTGGCACAAATCAGGATAAAAAAGAAAGTAGGCTAAAACTTAGCCAGAGAAACGCTGCAGGATCCATCCCTTCGCAGCCCAGGAGAGGAGAGGGAAAAATAAAACCTTCACTTTCACTTCATAGTTGCCTGGATATATCAGAGAGTGATTAATTCTGGTCAACAATGTCACTTCTTGGTGATGGCTGCCTATGCGAAATGCCACAGTTTGGAAACTTTACAGAGAACTGACTGGCATGTGCTGTCCCCTTTCTGTCTTTTTCAGCACCCCTGAAAGCTTGGAGCCTGGTCAAAAGGTATAGGAGATCTCTCCCCTGAGAGTGGGGGGGACATCTGTGAAGATCAGGGATAGACCATCTCAACAGGGGAGCTGCAGGTAGAACAAGGAGGACAAGAAAGGTCTCAAGGAAAGGTCTTCTCTCTTCTGAAATCCAGCTAGGAGAACGCCAACGATAGTGTGAGGGCCTGCCAGTTGTGCCAGTTGGCAGAAAAACCAACAATTGGAGGTTCAAAACTGTGGTTCCAGACAAGGTCATTATCTCAGCCTAGAAAAACAGCCCAGCCAAGGGAGCCCAGCCAAGAGGAGGAGGCGGCGGCCACCAGGCTGCCCAGTAATGAAAAGTCCACCTTGGTACTTACCACATTGGTCGTGTTGGGAGAAGCTCCGTGGTGCATCAGCTGTGAAACAATATTGACGTGTCCCATGAAGGCAGCAACATGGATCGGAGTCAAACCCGACTAGAAAATGAGCAGAGAGAAGAAAAAAACCATTCCTGGGTTGGCATAATATGAGCAAAGACTTAGCACAGCACACCGAGGAGTGAATGCTTAAAAGGGCCCAGCCTGTTGAGTTGTTGGGGACGCCTGATGGTTGATGGCTCCAAAATATACAAGGCGAGCTGCTGCCAATATTACAAGTCCACCTTGTGGCAAGTTCAAAACATATTAGTTTGACACAAAGGCCGCATTCTGTGCATCTACTTAGGTTTGGAAGAAATCTTCCGTTGCACTCTGCATGCATAGACTGCAAAACCCCAGCACCAGTGGTGGGATTCAAAAATTTTTACTACCGGTTCTGTGGGCTTGGTGGGCATGGTGTGGCTTGGTGGGCGTTGCAGGGGAAGAATATACTGCAAAATTCCCCTTCCCTCCCCACTCCACTAACCTGCTTTCCAGCTCCATTCTCCTGTGCAGGGCAACTAAAGGAGACCCAGCCGATCAGCTGGGACTCGGGAGGCAGAGAATAGACGGGGGTGGGGCCAGTCAGAGGTAGGATTTGCTGGTTCTCCAGAACTACTCAAAATTTCCGCTACCAGTTCTCCAGAACTGGTCAGAACCGGCTGAATACCACCTCTGCCCAGCACCCCAGAAGGTGTACTTTCTATAGTTCAGAACAAGTTGAGTGTAGAAAGTCAGAAACCAGAAGTTGAAAAGGGCCACGTAAGCAGATCAAAGTCAAGCATTTTAGGCCAGAGCACACTCGTATGTTCACGTGCATCACAAAGCATGCAATATTCCACTTCTCCTACGTGGGAATGAGAGTTTGCCTTTCTATTTTGATTTGATGGCAGTAAAAGCTATCTTAAAAATTCATGGTGAACATTGAGCTAAATTCTTTTACTCCCGCTCAAAATGTTGTGTCTCCATTACATAAGGCCAAGGAGAACATGGCCTTTTCTGGGTCAACTTTGGATATAGCTCTTCTCAGTAATTGGTGAATGCAAAGATTTTGGCAAAGGACTTTGTTTTCTTAAAATTAGCAGGCAGAAATATTAACCAAGGCAATAGAAGATGGTGATCGTGTTTACTGAAAATCCCTTTTTGGCATTCTGAGCTCCTGCGCGCCAAGGCTGAAGTGTGGCTTATTCAACGTAACCTGGACGTAACTTCAAAGATTCCTTACCTCCGTGACAGCTTGAATGGAGGCTCCATGTTTCAGCAGAAGTTCCATCACTTTAATTCGGTTCTTTTTGCAGGCAATGTGAAGAGGCGTGAAACCGTTCTGAAAATTTTGGAAAGCGTTATAAAAATCCCCTAAAGCAGCGGTTTCCAACCTTAGCCACCTTACGAATGGTGGACTTCAACTCCCAGAATCCCTCAGCCAGCAAAGCTGCCCTAAAGTATTGCTTGCAAAATCTATCTATCCCTTTTGATATCGTACGACATCTAAGCCTTACTTATAGTAAGTAAGCCTTACTTACTTACTTCTGCTTGTTTCTATTTCTCCAGGAGTTCAAGGCAGTTGACGTCAGGATGACAATTTTATCCCCACACAAAGGTGAAGTAGGTTGGGCCGGGAGAGAGGGAGGGGCCCCTGAAAAATCCTCCTCCCCAGAAGCCTCCATAAGGGGAGTTTGAAATGGGGTCTCTCACTCCTTCATTATTTATCATCATTTTATATAATTCTTTATTGGCCAAGTGTGATTGGACACACAAGGAATTTGTCTTGGTGCAAATGCTCTCAGTGTACATAAAAGAAAAGATACTTTCGTCAAGAGTCAAGAATCATCAGGTACAACACTTAATCATAGTCATAGGATACAATAAGAAATCAAATCATACCAGGAAACAGTCAATATAAATCGTAAGGATACAACGACAAAGTTATAGTCCTGCAGTCACAAGTGGGAGGGGATGGGCAATGAGGAGTGATGAGAAGGTTAATAGTAATAGTAGTGCAGACTTTGTAAATGGTTGGACAGTGTTGAGGGAATTATTTGTTTAGCAGAGTGATGGCTTTTGGGGAAAAAACTGTTCTTGTGTCTAGTTGTTCGGGGTGTGCAGTGCTCTATAGCGTCGTTTTGAGGGTAGGAGTTGAAACAGTCCTAGTCAAACCCCTTCAGTAAACACCATGACAGTGTCATATAAGCTGGTAAAAATAGTTCATTATTCTTGCCAAAATGCTAATGATAAACGTGGCCCAAAGAAAAGAAAGGGATGTATAGTTTAGCACACAACTGCATTCGTGCAACTGCAACATGATTTTAAAAAAGAATTTCCTGACAACCAAAAAATCCGTGCATTGTTGCTCACAGCATTTGCTTAGATGTTGACGATAAATTTTTAAACTAGTCAAAGTAGCTTCAGCCGCTTATTTTAAAAGCAACCGACAGAACTAGGTCTCACCTTGGAAGAAAAACACTTCAGCTACCTTCTCAACTGGAGGGGAAAAATATCAGATACTTTCAGAGTCGTTGCCTAGTCTAGATGAATGGAAAATCCCTTTTGTTGTCCCCATCACCACCAGTACCATCATCCACAACATCATCAGGAAATCTTCTGATTGCACGTGTCAAAGGGCTCTCTTCTTGCCAAGGGCTATCTTTTTACATCCCATTTGGGGCTAGCTGTGTTGTGGTCCACTGGCGGCCTGTAGAGCTGGCACAGAGTTGGACAGTAGAGAGGAACATGGGCCAATCCTGGAGCCTGGGAAGGACTCGGACGAGGGATCTGAGTCTGACATAGAGATGGGGCCAGGGCCATCTGAGAGTTATGTGCTGACTCTGGAGCTTCGAGGATCTGACATCAGTGGCATCACCAGTGCACACTG
This sequence comes from Pseudonaja textilis, assembly GCF_049901715.1. Lineage (NCBI taxonomy): Eukaryota > Metazoa > Chordata > Lepidosauria > Squamata > Elapidae > Pseudonaja > Pseudonaja textilis. Next base: position 12,861,540 of record NC_141993.1, read on the forward strand.
CTCAGAGCTGCCAGAAGGGAAGAACAGTTAAGACTTGGGAGTAAGGCTTGGAGAGGATTGGCTCCTCCCATAAGACTTAAAGGAGGAGCAAAGGGACATGAGCCTTTGCAGGAAGCAACTTAGTTCGTTCTGGTCGGTTTATCTCTGAAGCTCTATGTTGACTTTGTGCTCCATTTGGCCTTGTGCAGCTAATTGGCAATCTAGTTGTCAGCAGCATTTCAAGGGAGATAAAGGTGGGTGCTCATCAGCCTTATCCCAAACAACTATAGCAGACTTCTGTTGGGATTATTCACAAACTGTTTGGGACTCATTACGAGCTGTGAATGCATATAATTCACAGCCATTGAAATGAAAACAAGTTTTCTGGGAACAGTGTGTGGTTGTTACTGTCTCAGGAAGCCTTGGTCAGAACAAGCTGGTCCACGAGACAGGTGATCTTGGTGACTGACCTCTCTCTTCCACTGTCTTCAGGCAGGAAGTTTAAACCTTCCAGTTCAAGATTTATCAATTTATGAACTATAAAGGCTTGTTTTCCTTGAAAAAGTCCCTAGCTAATTTAGATTTTGAGATCATTTAGGATTAAGTTTGCTTAGTGGCTTAGTTTTAATATTTTATTCCTCTTGTATAATAAGCATTTTATTATCATTTGTTACTAAGAACTTGATTGAAGGAAACTGGATAATATTTTTTAATAAAGTAAACTAATATGAATGTATACTTTTGTTGTTGTTATTTTAGGGCACCTCCTGATCATCTAGAGCAGGGGTCTCCAACCTTGACTTTTGGTGGAGTTCCAGAATTTCTCAGCCAGCTTGCCGAGGAATTCTGGGAGTTGAAGTCCACAAGTCTTAAAGTGGCCAAGGTTGGAGAGCCCTGCTCTAGAGTCCCCGGGGTCACAATAGATTGCCTGCAGCCATAAACTATGTATTTTTTTTGATTCTGTAAACCAGCCTGTTCCAGTCCTGGCCCCCTTTTCTTCTACCTGGCCCTGAGGAGATGAAACACTTTTAATTAGGATTTAATGTCACATTGAAGATTGGTGCAGGCTGGACCAGGAGGATCAAAGCAGAAGACAGATGCATTTGTGCTCTCTGCTCAGCAGGCCATTTCTGGAGGCTGCAGAGGCCCAGTTGTCCCCCTCTCTGCCTGCTCAAAAAGGTACGCCTTCTGCAGCCCACCTGAAGCGTGACTGAGCATGGGATCGTGGCCAACTGCAAGGTCACAATCCACTCCCAGGGAATAAGGTTCGAGGGATCTCCTCTTAGTTACAGAAGGCTGAGGATGCTTAGAGCAAGGGTCTTCAAACTTGGCCAGTTTAAGACTTGTGGACTTCAACTGCCAGAATTCCTGAGCTAACATGACTGGAGGAGGAATTCTGGGAGTTGAAGTCCACAAGTCTTAAAGTTGCCAAGTTTGAAGACCCCTGACTTAGAGTAAAAAAAAAAATGAAAAAAAAGGAACTGTTAAAAAAGGCTTTTATTTAAAAAAAAAGCAGTCAGGTTATTCATAGATTTCTTTCTTCAGCTAGAGAGATTTCTCAGAGTGATAAAAGAATGACTATGATAATCTTTTTGTATGAAGAATTTTTAACATAACCACAACATCAGCCACAAAATGAAACCAATTCCTTCCTTCCTTCCTCCCCTTATAATACATTATTAATTAATAAATAAATCCTCTAAGGAAGTCCACAGCCTCTTCGGTTGAACCGTACTGCTATTGCAATGTTTGTTGCCCTCCCAACTCAGACCCAACTTAGCTGGTAAATGTGGGGGGGGAGAGGGACCCCCTGTATGCTCACCAGTGCTTTGGCATTAGGATTTGCCTTCTTGTCCAACAAAACCTTGGCAACCTTGTAATGGCCACAATGAGCGGCTACATGAAGCGCTGTCAGGTAGTCATTGGTGACATCGTCCACCGGTACGTGGTGCTCAATCAAGAGCTGAACGCAGTTGAGATGGTCTCCTTGGGTCGCCATGTGCAATGGAGACAAGCCATTCTAGAAGTAGAAAGGAGGAGGGAGGGGAGAGCAGAGTAAGAAAGCCACCTCTGGAAAAGGAAGACAAGACTGGTTCTTGTCAAATCTGGTTCTTGTCTAGCTGCTCAGCTGGATGGGTGTTTATAGGGAGAGGCTCAAGCAAACCCTTTCAACAGGCTGTGATTCTTATCTTACGAAAGCAACCTATCTATGGGAATCTCAGGAAAAGGAAAAAGAAAGAAATGTTTACACTGGTAGAAGAAGTGCTTAACCTGGAAGCTAGAGACATTTCACTAAATAAGGCCAAGGCAGGAATAGATATCTAATCTTTTCAGTCAAGGATCTCCAACCTGGGTCACTTTAAGACCGGTGGACTTCAACTCCCAGAATTTCCCAGCCAGCTTTGCGGAATTCTGGGAGTTGAAGTCCACCGGTCTTAAAGTGGCCAAGGTTGGCGCCCCCTGTTTTAAACCACAGGGTTGTTTCTCACCTAGTAAGAACCCTGTATTTAAATAAAAACCTTTACCCCCATACACCCAGAAAGACCTGCGTCCAAAATATCCCCAGCAATGGAATGCAAATAATCTAAGGTTACATGGCACAGATCTCTAGATATGGATCTTTTAAAAAGCCAATGGTTGCAGAGAAGGCCTTCGGGATGCACCTCTTGAAGACTAAATGGAGCAGCATTTCCTTGAATGATGTATGAAGCCCATAACTGCAGATTAGATAGTCAACAGAGGTTTCCATATGAGAGATGCTTAGAATTTCTCTTTGATACCGAGCACCATTTTAAGAAATCCTGGTAAGAGAGCCACAATTTAGAGTGATTGTGAGTTAACGGTTTGATAAGAGGGGAAATACACATTCCCATCCTTGGTATTCTGACTTACCAGAAAAAGAGGTATCCTGCATCCCTTCATATCCACTTTTGCCCAGACAAGATTACTGTTAATACTTGCTTACATAAGAAAAGCATTATAATCTGAAGGGTTTCAAAACAGCTTCTCTTTCCTGTGATTTTGGTTTGAGCTTCCTGCAAGAGGACTAACCCTGTTTAGTTTCCAAGCCTAAACTCAGTTGGGCCAAGGGTGCCATCTACTGAGACAAGACAGGAGCTTCAGAAGACTTCCGGAGACTACCATCGCTTGGAGAGAGGTCTCCAAACTTGGCAACTTTAAGACTTGTGGGCTTCAACTCCCAGAATTCCTCAGCCAGCATAGCTGGGAGTTGAAGTCCACAAGTCTTAAAGTTGCCAAGTTTAAGGACCCTTGGCTTGGGGTGACCAGACAAACTGTAGAAAGCCTGGTTCTAAGGAAGCACAACTGAAAGTACCAGAAAAGGTGAAGGACGCAAGATGTTCTCCATGACCTTTTCCTTCAGAACTGACTAGCACCTCCTTTTTCTTGTTAGCAGCCATTTTCTTGTGCCAAAAGTAATGACTGGAGAAGAGTAAAAACAAGGGCCATGATAACTTAAAGTGAGTCACGGCCAATTCCACACTAGGCTGAATTCTGCTGCTACAGCACCTTCAGGCAATGTGAGAAATTAAAAAAAAAGACCATTTTGGAATCAAATCCACACACTAGACAACACAGATTGAATGTATGTTTTGAAAAACAAAGAAAATGCCATTTTAGGAATTCCTTGAGAAAACAAGCTTACAGTTTACTTTTCTTGACACCTCAGCTGAAGCAAGCAGAAAATACAGCTTTAGGATTCTCCATTGGACGAAGAAGACCGAAGGCCAAACACATAAGAATGAGGTGTAAACATGACTTCCAACCTATAGGAGGACTTGACAAAAACTCAACTCAAACCTCCCTTTCTTCTTTGTACAATTGATGCCCAATTTTGTACCACAATCTGCTTTGAATCCCTTCTGGCTTGAAAGACAGATTGACATGAGAAATCAAACCCAAATTGGGTGGATGAATTATATTTTAATGCTTTTTACTACTGAACCTCTCAGGGGTGTTGAGTTTTAGGTAGTATAGAAATTTAATAAATAATAACATAATTTAGGCTTCTCGAACTGTTTGCCCGTGATAGAGGGAAATGTTTATCAAAAAACGGTCAAATTAATCGCAGGCATTGCAGATCAAATGTTGACAGATAGAAGGATTGTAACAGAACAGAACTTGGCCACTTTAAATCTTGTGGACTTCAACTCCCAGAATTCCTCAGCCAGCAGAGTTGGCTGAGGAATTTTGGGAGATGAAATCCCCAAGTCTTAAAGTTGCCAAGGTTGGAGACCCCTGCTTTGGAGAATAGCTTGATTCCCTTTTTGTGGCAACCCCTGAGATATTGGAACACTACTATCATGTCCTTCTCTTCATTAAACTACATACCCAATTCCAGCAACCATTCTTTATGTTTTAGCCTCCAGTCCCTTAATCAACTTTCTGGCTCTTCTCTGCGAGTCTCAACATATTTTTTACACTGTGGGGATCAAACTGGATGCTGTATTCTGAGTGTGGTCTTACCAAGGTATTATAAAGTGGTATTAACATTTCACATGATCTTCATCCTATTCCTCTGTTAAAGCAGTCTAGAACTACATTGGCTTTTTTGACAGCTGCATCCCACTGCTGGGTCATATTTAAGTGATTATGTACTCCAAGATCCTTCTCACAATTACTACAACAAGGTACCACCTGTATTATACCTGTGCATTTGGTTTTTCTTGCCTAACTGTAGAACCTTACCTTTTTCAGCACTGAATTTCATTTTGTTAGATATCATCCAATGTTCAAGTCTGTCAAGGTCCTTCTGTATCTTAAGCCTAACTTCTGGTGTGTTGGCTATTCCTGCCAGCTAGGTCTCATCTGCAAATTTGATGAGTTCCCCATCTATCCCCTCATACAAATCATTGATGAAGATGTTGAAGTGTGCTGGGCCTAAAACAGAGCCTTGGGGTATCCTATTGCATACTTCCCTCCATGTTACAAATCCATCTGGTGATGATGCTTTCTAACCCACATTTTTCTATCTTATCAAGTAACTAGGTTGTTATCTACTTTATCAAAAGACTTACTGAAGTCCAAGTAAATTATACCCACAGCATTCCTCTGGTCCACTAATTTTGTCACTTTGTCAAATAATGCAATAAAGTTTGTCTGGCGCGATCTGTTTTTGACAAACCCATGTTGGCTTTGGGTTATGATTTTGTTTGCTGATTCATTGCTTGATTAATCTCTGGTCAAACACTGACAAAACCTGAAAATCCTGTTTGAAATAAATTTTCACCTGAGACAGGAAGAAAAATACACTGAATATCAATAGGCATCCATCTGTCTTACATGCTTGAAGTCCCTTCATTCTCACCTGCTCGCAGGTATGCGCAGAAAGGAGGGAAAGCAGCATGTTTCTGTTTAAAAAACTAAGACACCGTGCTGAGTCTTACGATGAACCAAGGAATCTGCCATGAGTTCTACAATTGCCCCATTTCCCAACTGCAAAATGGGTGCAGAAGTTCTAGCCTGAGCTACAGAGCTGTTGCTATGAGTAACCCAAAATAACGTAGACAAAGAAGCACCCTGAGAACTCTAAAAAGCATTACCTGTCTCACCTAATTGCAAGGCTATTCCTAAGCTGGAAAACAACAGAAACCATGGGTTGAGAGGTGAATTTCCAATCATGTTACATTCAGCCAAACTCTTTTCTTTACAAGCCTCTCCGAAACAAAAGACAGACATAATGGCAGACTTTGGAGTCTATGACTCCCAAAAATCCTGAGCTCTACAACGTTACCTTCGTTTTGGAAAGAAGAGGGGCTCCACGGTCAAGCAGCATCCGCACCACTTGTTCATGGCCGCTTCGGGCTCCACAATGCAGAGGCGTCAGGCCATCCTGAAGGAAATAAAATTACAGCTCTTTTTGCAAGGGAAGCCAACAAAAACAGGCGAGTTTAATGCCTGAAGAGTAGTGTCCAGGAAGAAAACTACATCTTAATTATATTTTTTACTTATTGAAACAGAACCAAGATGTCACATTTGCCAATATCATAGGATAATGGTTCAATAAATATTTATTCTGGTTTATGAGCCACAGTGGCGTAGTGGTTAGAGCGCAGTACTGCTGACTGCCGGCTGCCTGAAATTTGGCAGTTCAAATCTCACCAGGCTCAAGGTTGGTTCAGCCTTTTATCCTTCTGAGATGGATAAAATGAGGAGCCAAATTGTTGGGGGCAATAGACTGACTCTGTAAATCACTTAGAGAGGGCTGTAAAGTGCTATTGCTATGCATAAAATAAAATGTAGCTTCCTCTCCCGGATGAAGTTCTTCTTGGTCCTTCCCCGCTACATATTCTGGATGATACTTCAGAATTGATATTTCGAGTCCAATCTTATAAAGTAGCCACCTGAAACCCTGCCATAACAAACCCCAACTTTCTTTAAACACATTTCTGAATGAGGCATTTCCAGGAAAAGCCTTGGAGAACAATTTTATGAAACACAAAGAACAGATCCCACGCAAAGTTCTTCATCTGAGGGTCTCACTCAACTTCACATGGTCTCCTTACCAGGAGGGACTTTTCCTCCATCCCCCCAAAATGAAAATTTTGGGGTAGGATGAATGCCTTTCCTCCCTGGTCACAGTCCTACCCTCAAGCCCTGATCCTTAGAGCAAGAAAACCAAGTGTTTACACACTGGGAAAGTTCCTGCAGGTATCTCATTTAGATGATTCAACCTATGCATCTTGTCATAGAATCCTCAGGAACTGCAAATGGCGAAAGGATAATGTATGTTCTATACAACTCATCTATGAGTTAATTAGAAACAACCAAGAATATTGGTTTGTTTTTTGTTTGGAAAGGTAAATCAATCCAAGCTGCTCAAATCCAATCCCTGAATTTCTGAGGTTTGACAACACATCATCTCCCCCATTGTTTTGCTTCAGGAACTCATGGGATTCATGAAGAAGTCATCATTTCAAAAACTACCTCAAAAAACTCCCAAATTCAAAAAACCACAACTCAGTATGCTTCACGCAGCTATCTTCAAGCTCTAGGAAGGTCCTGCTTTTTCCTATCTAACTGATATTTATTTGGATTTTTTGCTCCTTGGCACTTCTCACAACGTTCCTCCAGGACAACGTGTCAGCTAATGTCACTTTCTTTAAGATGGCTGAGGCAGTTTGTGACAGGCCAAGCACTTACACCGCTTTACTTCACAGTTGAGGCATATTTTACCCGTAGCCTTGGTCTATGAGACTGAGCCCTCATATTTCCCATCATGTCATTCAATGGCTGCACAACATATCAAGCCCATCACTCTCCTAAGCTCCATTTAAACCTGAAAGTGCCACAGAGCCAAAAATCCTAAGAAGGGAAGCAGGACTCAGTAGCTTCATCGGCCTTTAGAGCAGGGGTCTCCTTGGCAACTTTAAGACTTGTGGACTTCAACTCCCAGCTTTTCTGGCTGAGGAATTCTGGGAGCTGAAGTCCACAAGTTTTAAAGTTGCCAAGGTTGGAGACCCCTGCTTTTTAGAGGACTTTCTTGTTCTTTGGTTCTTCCAGGTGTTTGTTTACTGAGAGTTCACATGCTCCAGGTAACTGTGAATATGAGTGGTTTATACCTTTGCTTTAGTCATCAGGTTAAAATATAACCAGCAGCATGACTTCTACCAAAAGCACTTGCAACTCATCCATCCCAAGTGCCTTTCAGAAAAACTAGATCTTAAACATTTGATTTCATTTCAGTGTTTTGCTTGTATGCCATTGCCACTCATTCCTATAGGTGCTTCCTGGAAGGAGGTGACCTAATCTCTGTTCTTAAAAAGTGGGCCACTACAGCTTGCATTTGTGGCCCCAGGTGGCAATATTCCCTAGGATATGGGTCTCACTGAAAGGGCAGGCACCACCTGGAAAAATACAATCTCCAGAGCCACATTGCACTAATCAAAGCAACTCCAGCTAATTTGGGACTTTGTACTTTGCTTGTTCCTCCCACAAAAGGAGGGGAGATGGGGATAAATGCGTGGGCAGAAGAGCTATTCATAAGCCAATTTATTAAGACTAGATAGGATCACCTGAATGCCATGTCAAAGAAGTTCGAAACCAGTCAAATAAACACCAGAAAAATATGAGGAGCCATCAGTACAATAACGAAGAGAAAATGACATTCCGGAATGCCAGCAAGCTCAGCGCCATAAACAAGATCTATACAACATATTATTTAGCTGTCACTTCACCTCTTTTACTTCTTTAAGTCACATCAATCACTTATTTTCTGTGCATTTTTGGGAAGTGCTTTCAAAGCAGCTTTGATGATTCTCTGAGTGCTCAGTGTGCTCCATTAACCACCTGATATGCTGGGGAGCATCTTTTAGACAGGGGGGAAAGGGCGTTATTGCTCTAGTCATTGAGATCACATCTAGTGAGGGCAATCTTATTTATTGTTAGGATCCCGTTGTATCTCAAATGCCAAAGTGTGAGGTTATCAGGGAGCTGTTCCCAAAGAAAAAGAGGGCACATTGAGGGAAACCTCCCCCCAGAATCACAAGAGCAATGAATAATGGAAGCAGAGAACCAGGAGTCCTGAGACAAGGCCCAACCGGTAGAAGTTGCTGTCACAAGATATAGCAAAGGCTCCCACCAAACACCTGTGGGACCTCCATCTAAATACTACGTCCCTTTCAGTGCCAATTGCAAGGGAGCTATGGAGCTTACGTTCTGCAGGTGAACTCTACCTGGTCCCTCTCAGAAGAAAGCCTGGATTAAGGAGATCTTGGGTTTGAGCAGAAGAGTTTGGGCCATCTCCAAAGAAGCAACTCTCATGCCCCAAAGTGGTGGCAGGACTGGAAGAACCACATTCGATGTCACCTGCAAGGCAAGGAAGCCCATCCTCTACAGGAGGCCATGCTCATTCTTATGTTTTTTTCTGAAATCTCTCTCTTTCTTAGGCAGGAGTGGGATTCAAATTTCTTAACAACTGGTTCTGTGGGCATGGCCTAATTTGTGGGTGTGGCTTGGTGGTCCCGTGACTGGGTGGGTGTGCTTTGTATGTAAATGTTGTAAATACTTATGTAAATATTGAATTTTTTTATTAAAAAAAAGAATTTTTTACCCAAAATCAGGCAGATTGAGTTGCTCACAGAATCACAGATTCACTTAGAGATCTATCTTTCTGCAATCTGCTTCCTGAGTCTGTCACATAAAATTTGTTTGCAAGCAAACTTAAAAAATTAATTCACAACACACCATGTATGTAAATATTTAATTTTTTATTTAAAAAAGAGCAACTTTTACCCCAAATCAGGCAAAGCGGGCAGGCAGATTGAGTTGCTCACAGAATCACAGATTCACTCAGAGATCTATCTTTCTGCAATCTGCTACTTGAGTTTGCACTGAAAAATAGAAGCTTCAGTCCTAAGGAAGGTTCAGCTCTGCTTTTAGATTAGTTAGAAAGCAAGAAATCCAATAATTTCCTGCTTTCTAGCTAATCTAAATCTCCCAGCACAGCTGGTAATTGGAACAGCTGGTGGGCGGGGGGGAGGAAAAATAGGAACTTACCAAAAATTAGGCAAAGGCACAAGGCAGGCAAGTTGGGTGGCATGCATGCCAGGTAAGGAGTGAGTGGGCAGGTGGGGAAGGTGGGGCCAGCTAGTGGCACGATTTGCCAGTTCTTCGAACTGCGCAGAATCGTAGCAACCGGTTCTATAGAACTGGTCCGACCAGGGAGAATCCCACACCTGTTCTTAGAGTTTGCTCGGCCCAAGGCAGTGAAAGAGAATTTGCCCTCATTTGGTGTGCAATGTGGCTGGGTGAATGGTGAGAAGGTGAATGCTTTGATGTGGTTTTTTTTTTTATGGTTTTATAATCGGCCTCAATATATGTGAACCAGCAGGAGTCAATGGTGTACAAGCACTGCACTAAGGAGGACGCTTAGAGAGGAAGATGGCAGAACTGACCATATTGCCCAGGACTCGTTTGCAACGCAAAGTAATGAAACAACGGTGGAAGTCTTACCCTTGTTTTGGCATCAATTTTGGCTCCTCTGTCAAGTAACAGCTTTACCATATTGGTGTTCCCTCTTTTGGATGCTACGTGGAGGGGAGTGATGTCATTCTGCAGAGGAAAAAAAGAAACAGCCTTTGCATTTCACCTGGATGGAATCTCTTTCCCATGCTGGGACTCTCAAGGTTCTCATTTTTGTACCATTTTGAATTGCCTCCTCCCTTCCTGGAGGACTTGTGTGGAAGACCGGGCCGGGTGGGGGGGGTGGGAGGAGGAAAAAAAATCTCCCTTCTGCAGGGATTTCAAGCATGAGCAGCAGAGGTCCCTGGCCAGTTTCTGTTTTCCTGCCTTCTCCTTTCCTGCCCCTTCTAATCAGCAGAGCCATCAGCAACCGCAGCTGGTAGGAAGGGGCCTCGTGCCCTGCACACCTGCTCTCAGGCGCAGTTCTCCCAGGGTATGAGAAACCCCTGGGCCCCAATACCAGATGGCTCTTGGTTATTTTCACTGTGGCCTTGGCACTGCCCCAAGTGCTGAGCTGGCACCATTGTGGTAGGGGCTCAACCAGAAAGCTCTCTTGGTGATTCAAGGCATCATGCTGTTTTTTTTTTTTTAATGTGTGTAATATATCTTGGGAAGCTGCAAAAATACTTCCTGGAAGGCAGCAGCAGCAAAGCACCACCAAGAAAGCATTAATCGATGCAACTGCCAGAGGTTAAGCTGGACCCGAGGGCATCTCTGCCTCCTAAACCAATGGAGCAGTGGTGGTATTCAGCCGGTTCATACCGGTTCAGGCGAACTGGTAGCAAGGATTTGGCACGGGTCGCTGAACCAGTAGTGACTTCTGGCTGGCCAGGCCCCCAACCCAGTCACCCAGTCGCCGCTCACTCACTTTCCCCTCCCGCCCAATGCCTGCTTACCTCATCCGCCCGATGCTCGCCCACCCAGTCACTCCTTAAGGTATTTCTTTTTTTTTTTTTTACCTCCCGTCAATCTGCTGTTCCTACAAACAGCTGTGTTGGGATTCCCCTCACTTCTTACTGCTTCTCCCAGGAGGCCCAGGAAAGCAAACATTGGAGGGAGGGAGCACAGCCCCCCTCCATTTCTGGGCCACAGGGAAGCTTCCTGGAAGCAAAAAGGCCTCCCCAGAAACTCCTCTGAAGCCAGGACGGCCCCAGAACAGAGCGTGGAGGGGTACCACATGCCACTTCTAGGCTGTTTTTTTCCTTCCTGAGCCCCAGGGGAGCCTTCTGGGAGTAAAAAGGCCCCTTCCCCGAGGCTCCTCTGAGGCCAGGAAGGACAAAAAATGGGGTAGGGTGTTGCTTTTTTTTAAAAAAAGGCCATGGCCACACAATCACCTAGCCATGCCCACTGAAACTGGTAGTTAAAAAAAACTGAATCCCACCACTGCAATGGAGGGCCTCTTTCAGCGCTTCTATCAGTAGCCAAAGCCTCATTCTGGCTGAGAAGAGGGAGACTAGGAGAGGACTAGACTCTTTTTCTCAGGAGGTGTTTTCCCTTCCCCTGGAATGAAACTGGCTCTCTGCTTTTTGCATGAGAGTCTTCATCAACTATCTTATCTGCTCTTCTTGTGCTGACTCACTTCAGAGTGAAGTTGTCCTTGAGGTGAACCCAAAAAGACTCATGAATAAAGGGGAAGAAAAACACACCAAAAGCTCAACTGCCATCCAAGCAGAACCATTAATTCTGCAGAAGAAACCTTCACTCCTTCCTCCACGCGGGATGCGTGACTTCTGCACAGTTGGTCACAGAGCCCCATGATTGTGCCCCAAGAGCAGTGATGGAATTGTGCCCCAAGAGCAGTGGGTGTGGCTTGGTGGACGTGGCGTGGTTTGGTGGGCGTGGTTTGGTGGGTGTGGCAGGGGAAGGTTACTACAAAATCTCCATTCCCTCCCCACCCTACTAACCTGCTTTTCAGCTCCGTTCTCCCATGCAGGACAACAGGAAAGACCCAGCTGATCAGCCAGGACTCAGGAGGCATAGAATAGATGCGGGCAGGGCCAGTCAGAGGTAGCATTTGCCAGTTCTCCGAACTACTCAAAATTTCTGCTACGGGTTCTCCAGAACTGGTCAGAACCTGCTGAATAGCACCTCTGCCCAAGAGCCAGACTAGAGGGAACCTGTTTCTTTTCTTTCTTTCTTAATCAGCTCCACAAGCAATCAAGGAGGGACTGGAACGAAGATTTGAAACTGAACCACCAGATCTGAAAAATCCCTCTTCACCTTTCTTGGAAATGCTCCTACGTGTTACAGGAGGCAAACACCCAACTGTCTTTGCAAATCAGCTTTCGATCTCTCCCCTAAACAAGGCCCTGAAGCTTCTCTGCTTACAATTTCTACTGAAAAGAGATGATGGGGGTTGTAGTCAAAAGGCTTAGAAGGTTCTGGGTCAAGGGAGCAGCCCCAAACAGAATACATACATAGACTTTTTTTTCTAGGGATTGTGACATACCCTGGCAGTAAAGTCCACAGCCGCCCCACGGTTTAACAGAAGCGTAGCTACGTTGATGTTCCCATAGTGAGCAGCTATGTGCAAAGGAGTGAAGCCACTCTGAAAGATAAAGAGAAACAACCACAACATACACAGCAAAAGATCAATTATTGTTATTTTTTTTCAAATGGAAGACCAGGAGCTTCGATAATGCATGTTCCCGAAATGGGGAGGGCTTTCCAATTTTTACCCCTGTTTTGCTTAGCGGTCTGTCTGAGGCTGGGGAGGCTGGGAGAGCTCAGAAGAAAATAAGTTACTCATATTTTGGGAGAGGAAAAGCAGGAAAAAGTATTTGGCTATTTCAAAAAAGAAAACTAAATAGTAATAGCAATAGACTTATATACCGCTTTATAGTGCTTTATAACCCTCTCTAAGCGGTTTGCAGAGTCAGCCTCTTGCCCCCAACAATCTGGGTCCTCGTTTTACCCACCTCGGAAGGATGGAAGGCTGAGTCAACCTTGAGCCTGGTGGGATTTGAACTGCCAAATTGTAGGCAGCTGGCTGCAGCAGAAGTAGCTTGCATTACTGCACTCTAACCACTGTGCCATACAGGCTCCTCAAATGCTACTAATACAATTATTAATAATAATAAATTAATAATAAATGCTACTAATACAAGACAAATGATGCCTGCCATTTAGTTTGTTCAGTCAATGTCTTTTTGGAAATATCTATCTGGGATGAATATTTCAGCATCTTCACCAGTTAAATATTTTTAAAGTTCCCTGCTAAAGTTCAGAAAGAAGTTGCCTAAAATAATTGCTGGCTATTTTTAACTATCCAAAGATTGAAGACAGGTGCTAATTGAAACAACATCAGAGTCTATTTTAAAAGAAATGAATAAGAGGTGGGTTTTTAAAAAAATTATTCTATATAAGGTGAAGTCTCCCATTGTGAGCAATCAGGCTGGATCAACCTTACAATTTTATTAGAAAATATCCATCCAAACCAAGATGTTCAGTGAGTCGTTCTGATACTCGAGCGATTGGGTGTGTTTGTTTGTTCATTTTAAGTTCCCCTGTTTTGACAAATGCTAAAACATGCAGCCATTCCGTCCATTCCCACCACGAGTGAAAATTTCGTTGGGAACCCATCCGCTTCCGAAATGGTCCAACAAGCCTGGTTTAGCCATGCTCCCTCTGCCTCCAACTCAGACATTTCTGAGTCCCTGGGAAGAATCCGTCCCTTCTGGTGGATGCCGACAACCAAGTGTCATGCAGGAGCCAGTCCCTGGGTGCAGAGGTGGCCAGAGATGTCTGCAGCTTTGCACGGAGCGGATAAAGTCTCGACCCAGCAATGGAGACCCAGCCAGACACCGCTTCTGGCTCTGCGACGGGAGTGGGGGGGAGACCATGACTTCCACCGAAGTGCTCTCGAGGGGCACTTTTTTTAAAAAAAGCACGGGACTCAGCTGCAGAAAACCCTGCCCCTCCACTCCATTCCCCATCACCCCAACGACCCCACCCCAGCCCCCAGCCCATCAGCACATGCCACCCTCGGTTCAGACGGAAGCCGCTCTCTACTCCTCTAAAAGGCAGCGCAGAGAAGAGAAAGAAGAACAGAAGCAGCAGCTCTGAGTGGTAGAAGAAGAGCGATGATGCACAGAGAGACTCAAAGTTGAAACACAGAAGAAGACTTTATATAGATATAGAGATATACCTCAGTTGTTCTATTCACCATCATCTAGGTTAACACATTGGGAAGCAAAGGAAAGGGGGAGAAATGAATGGTTAGTTCTCCAACGGCCATAATGGGGCAGAAAGCTTTGTGAAGGCCAGATGAGGTTAAAATAAAACCACAAACAAGCACAGGAGGGAGGCAGGGCTGACCAGCAGAAACACAAATGGTTAAACATGTAAGTAAATGCCCCTTGGGAGAAATCAAAATCCCACCCCACTCTCTTTCTCTCTCTCTGTCTCGTCTGGTCCATGACAGCCTTCTAGTTCTAGACTTCTTGGTTTTGAGTCCTGACAATTTCTCACAAAACAACAAGGAGAGTCACTTCCGTGGGGTGGAAGCTGTGCCAGGCTTCGTTCAGTGTGTTGAGGGCCACATCTAAGGCAGGGGTCTCCAACCTTGGCAACTTTAAGACTTGTGGACTTCAATTCCGAGAATTCCTCAGCCAGTTTTGCTTTGAGGAAGTCCACAAGTCTTAAAGTTGCCAAGGTTGGAGACCCCTGATCTAAGGTAAGCCAGGCCAGAGCCATTTTGGGAAGGAACATCAGGTACTTCAAGGGTTTCTCAGGTATCTTAAAGGCCCCTATTTTGCCCTATCAATTGATTTATCCCTTCAAAACTAAACAAGACTAACCAGTCGTTGGTTCATACAGGTAGGGGTCACACAGGTAGCCCCTGGGATGAATCTTTTGCATTAGAGTGACAGTGGGCTCAGTAAACTCAAAACTGCAATAGCCCCTTGGTGGACCTCAAAGGCTTCAAATAGAGAAGGACATCTCACCACCAGTTGCATGTTGCATGTTTCCTTCAATGATTTTGAGATATAGATACAGAGCAGGTATGCTTATAAATCAAAAGTCCACCAGTTTTGGAGCAGCCGCCAATTTAACGAGGTGTTGTTGTCCCACAGATGCTTTTCTAAATGGCAACTGAACTGGCTTGGTTTTCTTTCCTTGAAAAGATTCTGCCTCTCATGGAAAAGCACCTTTGAGACAACCGTGACCTGGATGACGGAGAATCAACTCATAAAATATTTCTGGTTTTTTTTAAAGTTGCCAACAGAAGGGGAGAGGCGAGTAACTGCATTCCATAAATGCTTTCGAAGATAGTAACTAGCTGACTGAAGTTTCTGCCCTGCAAAATTCTAACTGGAGAGCATGATGGATGACTCTTGGCTATGGATTTGTCCCATTGGAGAATATGAAATACGATACACCCAGGGGGTGGGGGGGTGGGGAAACCAGGGTCAAGGATGACAGTGAATGATGTGTCTCAGAGTTGGCTACACCCAGGCAATGCCAGACAGTTTAACTCCCAATAAATCCTTTTCAAGTTTTGTAAGTTTGGCTCAAGACTCGTGATTTAAATGGGGGTAACTGCCGGAATCCTGACACTCCATAAACTTCCCGGTGCTGCTGTTTCTACATGTGCAATAGCTGGTAGAGTAAAAACTATAATTGGTTGACTAAAATTGGCTTGTGCACTCAAGTTCAACATTAAATTCAACTTGAAAAAAAAATGTTTTTATTAAGCCACGGCATAGGACACCGATGTCTTACATGATCAAAACTCCCGTCAAGGAGCAGCAGAGGAAGAGTTCACATCAATCAATGTCCTTTGAAGAAGAAAAAATGTTGCATTACTAACCTTGGACTCCACATCGGCATTGTGGTCGTTCTGCAGTAGCAAAGCAGCCGCTTTGGTGTCATCCTTGCGTGCAGCGATGTGGAGCGCTGGGAGTCGGACTTTGCCCTTTGTGTCATTTTCCAGCAACAAGGAGACCACCTGGTCATGACCCTGCTGGAGAGCCACAGCCAACGGGGTGAAGCCATCCTACCAAAGGAACAAGGTGCAGCCATCAGCAGACGTTACAACAGCTGATCGCTGGACTTTTCTTGAAAGTGCCAGCAAAGAAGCACGTTTATACCGATAGATCTTTCTGCAGTACTCTTTTGTCAGTGTTTCAATACAAGGAAGAGAAAATCTGGAAATCACTTGTCTGAAGAGAACTATGCACACGTTTCTCGTGGCAATTATTTCTCTGTAAAAGAAGGATTATGCTGCTTCCTTCGCAAAGTTGAAGGGATTTTACAATCACCAATAGCTGTCTCATAAAGGTAAAAGAAGGAATCATACAATGAACTGAAGCTATAGTGGAAGGCACAATATATTTCAGCAAAAGTGGAACTTCAAGATTAGGGTATTAAGTGGTTGGCCAAGTCAGTAACACAATGGGGGTTACCAGACAACTGGATGGGACGTGGATTGTGATACGGAATGTGCAGACTGGAGAACGGCTGTTTGGTTTCTTGTAAACCTCTCTTGATGCATCCGCAGCACCTGTGATTTCTTGGCCAAGAGCCACCTGTCTACAGGCGGCAGGTGAGGAGCTCTGCTCCCAAAATGTTGTCCGAAGAACTTCCCCTTGAATTCACACAAACTGAATTCAATCAATATGATGAACTCCTATAATCATTACCCCCTTTGGGTCCTGAACAGAGTGGGTCAGCTTCCGCAGAAGTTCACTGCATAAAAAGTTGAAGGAGTTCATGCCGGAGAAAGTGGCGACAAGCATGGCACAGAACATCCTTCCCTGCTTGGGGGCCTCCCGTTAGGCGAGGTTTTGCATTTCCTGAATTCCTGGGGAAAGAATCTGGACACTTGGAAGTTTGTAGTTTGTGAATGTGGGACCTTCTTCCCTATGGCAAAGCCAACTTGTTTACCAAGCCACCTTTGATTGGGTTCACATAATACAACAGAAGACAACCAAGCAGACCATGTTATGTTTTGCATGTTAATACCTGGACTCAGGAAGATGAGCATTCATCAGAGAAACAGTTTGGATCTGCAGGCATTTAATTTACACTCTGAAACACGAGGAAGTTGTCCACCTGGTCCTGTTTACAATCAGTAGCCACGGATGGAAAAACATGTTGCCCGGGAACATCCATCACACTGACTGAAATGACTCACAGGAGTTACAGTTAAAATCCTTTAGACTGGATTTTTATTAACTTTCCAGGCTGGTTTAGAAGGCCTTAGGTTTTGGGGTAATCTCCCACCCAAGGACTTCCTGGATCCGCTTATGTTCGTTGAGATCAACCAAAATAGGGTTGAAGGCTGTTGAATACCATAAAAACATGTGCTATATGTGCTTTATGTGTTATAAAGTGAAGTTAGATTGTGTGGGTACCAGCCACCTATGAGTCTTTTCTTTCTTTTTCTTTTCCTTCCTTCCTTCCTTCCTTCCTTCCTTCCTTCCTTTCTTTCTTTCCTTTCTTTATTTTCTTTCTTTTTTTGTGAAGAACAGCTCTTGGGATAGTACTTATGAGGCAGGTCTGATCTTGGCTCGCCTCTAATCATCTTCATTTATTTTATATAACATGATCAAACAATACAGTTAATATTTTGGTAAAGACTATATATATAAAGAGAAAATATAAAGAGTACATTTACCTCAGTGGCAAGGCTCTGGCTAGCTCCATTATCAAGAAGAAACTTAACCACTTCCAAGTGATTTTCTTGAGCTGCCATATACAGTGGTGTGAAGCCATTCTAGGGAAAACAGGAAAAAAAATGAAATTTTTCACAATCCTACACATCTCGAAGGCATAGGACTGTAGAAAGCTGAAGCGGGTAATGCCAAGGTGACTGAGCCAATTTTGGAAACGTGTTTTTCAGTGCTTCTCTATCTGAAAAATATCCTTTGTAATTGACAGAGTACAAAAAGAGATGAACAACAAAGATATTGCTTTGCTTTTACCTGGAAAAGCAAGCGAGAACTTTATGCGTTCAGTTTGTCCACACAACAATGTCCATGATTTAAAAATTAAGATTCTGAGCAAACTCAGTCATAAACACTGGATTGATGTGTGTAGATAGTTTAGAATCTTGCAAATGGCCAACTCTAATTCAAGAGATGGGCATAGCTCGCCATGATATCCCCATGGATATAAGGAAATAATGGGCTACGTTCTTCCCTTATATTCTTGCATGATACGTCACAAGTACAATTGGAGGGGAGTTGGTACCATGAGGTCACAACTCCCTCTCCCTAGCTTGGATGCTCCTGTCTGACACAACACTTATGTCTGCAGCCTCTTCCTTAGAAGAGAAGGAAAGAGGAAATGCTAAGAAGGACAGACATTCAACACCAGCATTAGGGAAGAACGTTTCTTCACAGCAAAGAATTGAGAATCTATGCTTCCCACTAAAATGTGGCACAACCTATTCCTGTTGAAAAAGTGTAGGATAATTTTTGAAACACCCCTAGGATGAATGCTGAAGCCATATAAGCCACAACCAGATCCTTGGTGGGTCTTAGCTGAAAATTGTAATGGGAGAAATGTTGGAGTGGAGAAGTAAGCAGTGTGACTCGGACAGGTTCCAGCCAAGGGAGGAGATGTCTGAGGACACCCCTTTTTCTGGGCTGAGATATTTGATTCGGATGATCTTTTCCTTGAGATGCCCCTGTTTGCTCAAGGGCGACATAATGGCAGGACAACAGCTGTCAAACTCCAAGAACATCTGAGGAACGTCACTGGTCTCTAGTGAATGAGATGGACAGGAAGTGCTGAGCTCTTCCTCCTTAACTGGATGGCAATTGATGAAGCTGAACCCAAATGCAAACAGAGGGATCCGTTTGAGCAATCAGAATGAGACAGAAATGTGTCCTTTTGCCAACCTAAGCTGAGTCATGAAAAAAGGACAGCGAAATATTATCCCACTTTCCACAGCCAATGAAAATAAAGTGTCTGTTAAATGTCTTTTTTCACCCATAATGTTTGACAGACTCTATAAGAGTCAGGATCAGCTGATAGTTGGGCAAAGTTTCTCTGTTGTTCTGTGTTTGTCACAGCCGTGTGACCTACCCTGATCTCAGGGATACTTTGTCTGCAGTCTCACTACCATTTGGTCTTTTGATGTTTAAATAGTTTGACTAAATGTTAACAATGATTTGTTTTGTGATGTACCTTCTGCACTGGGGCCACAATGCAGAGCCTAACCGACAGGGCATGAAACAATAAACCTTAATGGAAGTTTAAATGGATGATGCTTCCAAGCATACTTCAAATTCAGTTCCAGAAAGTACATTGCTCCTATTTATCACCCTTCAAATCAGTCCCATCTTTTTCTGACATTGCATGGTTGTCCTCTGTAGCTGGCAGCTCATCCCAGGAAAGGTGGCAACTGTTTGAAAGGTGGCATGTCTGAACTCCTGAATATGCCAAAGCACTTTTGGGGAATTAAATCCAAAGCACCGGACAGCCCCACTCTATCCTCCTGATGTCCAGCTTCCCACATTCAGATACATACTGCAGGCTGACTTCCCCTGGGATCTGAGCTGGGGAGATTGTCAGCGTTCCAGCAAATCTCCATTCCAATCAGTAACTTGGAGACAAACATATGCAAAGGTACCTTTATTAGAACAGCACCTGGCACATCTGTGGAATCCCGAATCTAAAAGCTTTCGGGCTTCCCACAATTTCCCAAACTACAAATCCATCCCCTCTTGGCCGTCATCACATCACATGGCCCAATCACCATCCGTCCAAAAGCAAGATCCTTACTTCATCCCGCGCCATACTCAACGACCTTGAAGTAACAAAAGAATTTTGTTTTGTCTGCTTAGAGCTACTCAGGCTATGCGGCAGCATGGAACATGGCTTCCAAAGCTGACAGAGATTTTTATCCTTCTAATAGGGAGGAAGGAAACAGTAACTGAAAAGGTTGGTTTATATCAGGGGTCTCCAAACTTGGCAACTTTAAGACTTGTGGACTTCAACTCCCAGAATTCTCCAGCCAGCTGGCTGGAGAATTCTGGGAGTTGAAGTCCACAAGTCTTAAAGTTGCCAAGTTTGGAGACCCCTGGTTTATATTCACAATTCCTTGTGTGTCCAATCACACCTGGCCAATAAAGAATTCTGTCTATTCTATTTGAGGCAATAGGTTTTGCCCAACAGCTTCCAATGTTAATTCCAGGGAAGTTCCAGGAGGAAAGCAAAGAGGTTAAAAGGGCTTCGATGAGAAAGGGAGAGAGGGTAAAGTTGTCCATGCCCCCCCTCCCCCGCCAGCAGAGCAGGGTTCCAGTAAATATGGCTTTACCTGCGACTGTGCATTGACATTGGCCCCATTCGTAACCAGCACCTTCACCACCTCGGTTTGCCCAGCCAAGGATGCGATGTGCAAAGCTGTGTTTCCTTTCTGTAAGGAGAGATGAGAATGGCATGTGAAAAATCTGCCAGGCCCTCCAACTACAGGGTCAGGCAGGAAGACACCAATGAGCCTGTTTACAGCTCAGCGGTCCCCAGATGACCCACGCAGGGATTCTGCGCATAACTGGACAGCTTTGGGATAAGACCCACTGGAGATTTAGGCACCGAGGAACAAGCTCTTCTGCTCCAACAGTTCACTGAGCTTCAGGAAGAGAGACGCTGTGAAAGAGAATTCACTAGATCAGAGGTGGCTAACCTTTTTGGGGGGCTCCTGTGCCAAAAATTGTGTGTGCACTTGAGCTCACGTGCTTGCATCAGCACCCAAAAGGCAATGTACCTCCCCACACCCCCTGCACATGCGCATGCAATACCCCCATCCGCACTGCGTCTCCCAGCTGATTTTCAGCCCATTTGAGGCCTTTTTCAGCCTCCCAGAGGCTTGAGGAAAGCTTCTGCAGGCTTTGCAGGCCGAAAAATGGGCCCATTTCCTCACTTCTGGTATTTCCTCAAGCTTCTGGGAGGCTGAAAAAGGCCTCAAACAGGCTGAAAATCAGCTGTGAGGCATGCGCATGCGCAGTGAGGTAAGTTTTCCTGTGGCTCGCATGCCAGCACGAACGGCTCTGCATGCCACCTGTGGCACGTGTGCCATAGGTTCGCCCATGGCACTGGATCATTTGGGCAACTTGTCTTCCCCTGAGTTTAATTCGCAGGAATCACCACAAACTGTGATCGGCTGTGATCAGGCCCAGCATACACACCCCGTGGGCACCCTTAGTGGGCACACAGCAGCATCTGCAGCATGGCAAGACACTACAATGGAAATGACACAGGTACTTGCACAACAGGCATGAGCTCTTTTGCACAAGGATGTTAGGGCTTGGGGAAAGGATGGTTTTTTCACACAAAGTGAGAAGTTATTAGACGGCTAGAGTTTATTGGAGCTAGTGTATTTCTTTTAGCCACAGTCAAGGTTTATAATCTTTTGTCTCTGGCTGTGACAAAGCCACAGATAATTCAAATTAGGAAAGGAAAATATCTGCACTCCTTTTGATCTTAACACTCTTGCAAACCTAAGATTTCTGCCATTTATTCATATTATACTGGACCATGAGCTAACATTACAAGGTGAAATGCAACATTCTTATCCTTTGATTTTACTTTTTCACTTGCAGATATATTTAATTTCCCATTTTTGATTCTGATATTGCTACTGTGCGCTGCATCCATCCTGTTTCTCTTCTAGCCTGGGCTATTAGCTCTGCCTCCTCTGCTGCCCTCCACCAGCCCTGGAGCAGGTCTGCAGGTCTGCTGCTCCTGCAGAAGAACCGTACCAGCCCTCCCTTGGAGACCTTGAAGGAGAATGAAAATGGCGACTCTGCACAAACACAGCCGAGTGCTGGAGAGTCGGTTACTATGGCACAATCGAGCAACCGGGAAGCTCTGACTGTTTAGGAGTGTGCAAAATGTTTCAGACTGCCCAAGTGTGGGTTCTAGTGGTCCTGACTCTGACATTTGATGGAACCCCTAGCCAAATTCTCTTCCCGTCCGCCTGATAATAAACTCTTGGCAATCCAGATGTTGCAAACATTGGATTGCTGCTCTTGAACACACTGGCGCTGGCCACCGACAAGCTGTCATTGCAAAGACTTTCCCGGCTTAGTGGCAGTCCAATTCAAGGTCTTTAGGATGCAAACCCACTTGACTGGGATGTGGTCTTTGTGCTCAGGGTATTGTGTGACACTGATCGTGGGAATGGTAAACCACTGTGCGGCTGTGGCTTTTCAGCAAAGCATGTTAAGAGAACTGTGGCATTGTGGAAGGAAGGGTGCTGGAGGTTGAAGTTGTGTAAAAGTTGGGATGCTTTCCTGCTTACTGAGCAAATGCAGCCACTTCTCTTTTCTAGGCCAAGGTCAACCATCTCGGCATGTCAGATGTGTGAGACGTCATCTGAAGATGTAAATCCACATGACATTATACACACCTCAAATTGGATGTCCAGTTTGAATTGTTGGGGGTGGGGACATGGGATAACTTTCTGCATGTAATTTCCATGCCTTTTGCCTCAGATCTTGTACAATGTCATGTGCCTCCATTCAAAATCTAAGAAAGAAAACCTTTAGATTCCATCATTATAGAGAAAAGTACTTTTACCAGATAAGAAGTGGTAGCCACAAAGGAAATACAAGATCTGAGGCAAAAGATGTAGCAATTACATATAGAAAGTTATCCGAAGTCCAGAGGTGGGCATTCAGCAGGTTCTGACCAGTTCTGGAGAACTGGTAGCGGAAATTTTGAGTCGTTTGGAGAACCGGAAAATACCACCCCAGACTGGAGATTTTACAGTATCCTTTCCCTGCCATGCCCACCAAGCCACACCCACCCCAGAACAAGTCGTAAAAATAATTGAATCCCACTACTGCCCAAGTCCCCACCCTCAACAATTCAAATTGGACATCCAATCTGAGGTGTGTATAATGTCATCTTCAGGTGGCGCCTCACACATCTACTATGCCCAGAGGGTTGACCTAAGTGGCTGCATTTGCCGCAGTAAGCAGGAAAGCATCCCAACTTTTACAGTTCACACAACTTCAATCTCCAGCACTCTTCCCCCAAAAGCCCCAATTATCCTGCCCCCCCGCCTGTTGCCATGGCAGCCAATAAGAGCCAAGCAGGAAATGATGTTAGGAAGAAGATCTGGGAGACTGACAGGCATTTGGTCAGTCTAGTTCTTCATAATCACAGACATTACAGGAAGCCGACAAGCTGAAATGAGACAGATTCATCTCCTGACCAGCCTTTGCCTAGTTTTGGTCCCTGATTCTACATCAACAATTCTACGTCCCCCAAAACATTTTCCCTTTCCTCTGCACCTCCCACCACCCCTTTACCACTCAGCTAAAGGCTTAAGGCAGGGGTCCCCAAACTTGGCAACTTTTAGACTTGTGGACTTCAACTCCCAGCTATGCTGGCTGAGGAATTCTGGGAGTTGAAGCCTGCAAGTCTTAAAGTTGCCAAGTTTGGGGACCTCTGGCCTTTTTCTTCCTTCAGTTGCCCTCCGCGGGCGTGGGGCCTGAGTAGGAAAGCAGTGCAAGTTTCATATACCAGCTCCAGACCTTGGTTGCCGCATCCACATTGGCGCCTCTCTGGATCAGCTCTGACACAACTTCTACATGGCCTTCTTTGGAAGCGAGATGGAGAGCGTTCAGCCCGTTCTGATAAAAAGAAAAGAGAAGGGGAGAGATTGACGCAGGGAGCTCAGAACAACAGATGATAACTCAAGAGGCCTAAAGGTCACATTCCAGCATGATGAGAGCTTGAGGGAAAGTAGAGAGAAGAGGAGAAAGTAAAGAGGAGGAAGGGAGGGAGGAAGTAAGGAATGGAAGAGGGAAGAAGGGAAGGAGGGAGAGGAAGAGGGAAGAAGACAGGGAGGAAGGGAGGGAGGGAGGGAGGAAGCAAGGGAGGGAGGGAGGAAGCAAGGAAGGGAAGAGGGAAGGAGGGAGACGAAGAGGAAAGAAGACAGGGAGGGAGGGAGGAAGGGAAGGAGGAAGCAAGGAAGGGGAAGAAGGGAAGGAGGGAGAGGAAGAGGGAAGAAGACAGGGAGGGAGGGAGGGGAAGAGAGAGGGAGGGAGAGAGGAAGGGCTTATCTATTTCTAATTCATTACTTACTCCCTTTGTAATTCAATGTATCATCAGTCTAATAGAAAATGAAGTGCAGTTATCCTTATGTTTTACATGAATAGCATGTTGAACATGGATGATAGTCAGCAACCTTTCCATCAAATGTATTGAAGAGAGAACATTCCAACACTGGCAGAGAATTCTGGAAGTTATCCGTTTTGGAGCATCCCTGATGGGCACCATGCCCAGGGAGGCCACAGGGCAACTTCCGCCCATCCCCTGCAGAAACACAAACTTATGGGCTGTTTCATTTCCAAATGACACCTTCACCTTACAGATGTCACTGAAATGGGGCTCCCATACATACTTCCTCAGCTGGAGGTTCCTTTTAATTCCTAAAACTGTACTGTTGTGGCTTCAATCTTCCTATAAAGCCTTAGTAAGACCATACCTGGAATACTGCATCCAGTTTTCATCACCACACTATAAAAAAGATGTTGAGACTCTAGAAAAAGTACAGAGAAGAGCAACTAATATGATTAGGGGACTGGAGACTAAAACATATGAAAAACAGTTGCAGGAACTGGGTGTGCTGTCCAGCCAGTTATAGTTGATAGGGAATTGATATAGTTAGTTAGGAATTGGGAGCTGTCCCCTTAAGGGAATGCATCATGGTAAATGTAGTTAAGGTATCCTGGGAAATGTAGCCCATGTCATGTGGCCACATCTGTAATCCTGACTGGTCACTGAATTGACCCCTTGGTGGGTTGGGGGAAGTTCCTTCACTCTTGCCTGAACCCAGCCTCATGCTGGCATCTCTACCCCTGCTCCTGCGATATGGGATGGAAGGAATGAAAGATTACCATCCTTTTACACCAGAAAGTCAGCTATGCAAAGAGTTGGACATTGAGAGGAATCTCGATGTAACTGTAACTTATATTGAGGATACCTGATGAACCAATAAAAAGACTTCGTATGGATGCTTTGTGGAGGTATCTATCTGCCTTTATACATTCAGTCAGTAATTATAGAGGACAGAATAGTAAAAGGGTGGTAATCTTTCATCCCTTTCATCCCATATCGCAGGAGCAGGGGTAGAGATGCCAGCACGAGGCTGGGTTCAGTGGACAGAATACTGGGCCTGGCTAGTCTAGGGAAGAGAAGGGCCAGGCGAGACATGATAGCAGTCTTCCAATATCTGAGGGGCTGCCACAGACAGGAGAGGGTCAAACTATTTTCCAAGGCACCCAAAGGCCAGACAAGGAATAATGGATGGAAACTGAACAAGGAGAGATTCAACCTGGAAATAAGAAGAAATTTTCTGACAGTGAAAACAATCAACCGACAGAACAGAAGTTGCCCTCAGAAGTTGTGGGAGCGCCATCACTTGAGACCTTCAAGAAGAGATTGGACTTCCATCTGTCAGAAATGGTGTAGGGTCTCCTGCTTGGGAGCGGGGTTGGACTAGATGACCTACAAGGTCCTTTCCAACTCTGTTAATATGAATCTGAATCTACTTTAAGATGGTATCCCATGTCTAGAGTATCAAAGGACAAAGTACTCTTCTATATGGAAATCTCAGCACCCAATTCGTCTGTAATGAGTGCCCCTTGTTATCAAAGCCAACCAATTTCTCCTGTCAAGCAAAGATGGAATCATATGTTTGATATTAGTGTATCTCCATAAAATCCAGATGGGTTAATTTCAAGTTATAATTAAACACCTTGATAGGCACACATTAGATTCCAAAGTGCTGACTTTTAAAGCAAGATGGAGATAATACAGTGCAGCAGCCTAAATGAGGGCAACATGAAAAGAACTTCTAGGGTTCAGAAGACACTTCAAATGCAATCTAGGGAAGTAAATCCTATGAGGTACTTAATGTAGTAGTTAGTGCTACTACATCTGCATGGAAGGAAGGAAGCAATGGGGTACCACAAACTTCCCTCTTAGGCCCAGTACTCTTCAATATAAATAACTTCAGCACCCCAGAAGACAAGCTCAGGATCCAAAAAGATCTTGACAGGTTTGAACAATGGGCCCGATCCTACAACATGAAATGTAATGTGGAGCAAAGCAAAGTTTTATACCTACGCAGGAAAAACCAAAGGTACAAGTACAGATTAGGTGAAACCTGGCTCGAAAACATTAATTGTGGGAGGAGTTTTGGAATCCCAGAGGATGATCCTTTAAACATGAGCCAGCCGTGTGCAGCAGCAGCCGCCAAAAAACGCTAATACAATCCTTGGTTGTATAAACAGAGGCATAGAATCAAAACCGTGTGAAGTATTAGTGTGGCTTTATAAAGCCTTAGTAAGGCCACACCTGGAATACTGCATCCAGTTTGGGCATTACAAAAAAAATGTTGAGACTTTGTTAAAAGTGCAGAGAAGAGCAACTAAAAATAATTAAAGGCCTGAAGAATAAAACATATAAAGAATGGTTGCAGGATTTGGGTTTGTCTAGTCTAGAGAAAAGAAGAACTGGAGTTGACATGGTAGCAGTGTTCCGGTAGTGGAAGGGCTGCCAGAAAGAAGAGGGAGTCAATTTATTTTCCCAAACACCTGAAGGAAAGACAAGGAACGATGGATGGAAACTAACCGAGGAGAAAAGCAATCTGGAATTAAGGAGAAACTTCTTAAAAGGGAGGACAATTAATCAATTGCCTTCAGAAGTTGTAGGTGCTTCCTCACTGGAGGTTTTTAAAAAGAGACTGGACAATGGACAATCACTTATCTGAAATGGCTCTAAGGTTCCTTCCAGCTCTATTCTGATTGATTGAGGTTCAATGGGGCTTAGTTTAGATGCATGGGACTTTAGCTTTAATATATCTGAATATCATTGTTCTTTCTTATCACTTATTTTACCCAACTAAGATCTATCTATCTATCTATCTATCTATCTATCTATCTATCTATCTATCTATCTATCTATGGTATCTTTATTTCTTTCTTTCTCCATCCATCCATCCATCCATTAATCTTTTTAGTTTGTGTTCATTAACCACAGAATTATTGTTGTTATTAGTTGTTGTAGTAGTAGCAACACTGATAATAATGCCCAAGGGACATGAAATATGTTGTTTTGACTGCTTAAATGAACCTCAAGCCCTCTTAGTGAGCTGGATTACAATTCCCATAATCCCCAGCCAGCCTTGGCAGATGAACATCTAGCTTATCCTGAACTCTTGGACAGGCGCTCTCAAGACACCGACACAAGCATAGGTAAAAACAAAACATGTGCGGATGAAATATTGTTACAACCTGGTTGCAAATGTTGATGTCCACTCCATTCTTTAAGTAGTCAAGAGCTTTTTCTAAGTTGCCTGCTCGGGCTGCTCGAAGGTAGCTTGCATTGGTGTCAGACTGTAAGAGAAAGAAAAAGAAGAGAAAATAAACAGTTTGAAAACCAAGCGTGAGCTGCAATCTGAATTTCATGATGCGGAAACGTTTATATAACTGGCCCTCACCCCCAGATCCTATACCTACATTTGGGGTCAATGTTGAGTGTTAGCATAACATTCATAACTACCGGTAGATATAACGAGGTCCCTCTTTGTTAAATATTTTATTACTCCCTGTTATGTATAAACTGCGCTACGATACTTGCAATACAAAATATTAACATCCGTGTAGATAACATCTAGGTACCCCTTCAGGGAAACAGGAAAGAAATTCTGTAGCTTGTCTGAATAAAAAAGTTTAGGTAGTACCTTGTGTGGCGTTGGAGCCTGAAACAGGTGCCACGGTAGCCATTATTCTTCAGACAGAATAAAATAATGCACCTGTTCCTGGTCATACAACAATTACAGCTTGACAAGTCCAGAAAGCAAATTCTCCTGACCAGTGGTGGGCGTGGCTTGGTGGGTGCACTTTGCATGCGCGCATGCACCAAGCGCACACTTTGTGCAGGTGCTGAGGCGTTCCAACTTGCTTCCTGCAAGCCTGCACTCTCCCGGTCACTTCAGCAGCTGCTGTGCAGCACTCTTCTGTGCCGCACAAAGCAGCTGCACTTCAAAAGCAGAAGATAAAGGTGAGTTTGCGCAGGCGGGCCCAACAGCAGAGCAGTGGAGAGAATTGGTTCCATCTCCACTGCTCATCACTGCTACCGGCTTGGCAGAACCGGGCCGAACCAGTAGGATACCACCACTGCTCTTGACAAAACCACCAGTCTTTTTCCTAAGTTTCATCATTTGTTTTAAGCAGAGCTCTCCAAACTGGGCAACTTTAAGACTTGTGGACTTCAACTCCCAGAATTCTCCAGCCAGCTCTGCTATGGGAGTTGAAGTCCACAAGTCTTAAAGTTGCCCAGTTTGGAGACCCCTGGTTTTAAGCTTTCTGTGTCTCAAGACAGCCAACATCTGCCATCAGTTTTCCTAAATATTGCAGAAGATGGTTTGTTGGCTTGGTTCATTCATTTTTAGGCAAATACAAGTAGTCCTCAACTTACGAGCACAGTTGAGACCCAACAGTTTCTGTTGCTAAGCAAGATATTTGTTAAGTGAGTTTTGCTCCATTTCATGACCTTTCTTCCAACAGTTGTTAAGTGAATCACTGCACTTGTTAAATGGGTAACATGGTTGTTAAGTGACTCTGACTTCCCCATTGATTTTGCTTGTCAGGAGGTAGCAAAAGATGACCTCGGAGACACTGCAATCATCATAAATATGAGCGAGTTGCCAAGCACCTATGTTTTGATCCCGTGACCCTGGGAAAATGCTATACTGGTTGTAAGTGTGGAAAACAGCCATAAGTCACTTTTTTTCAGTGATGTTGTAATTTTGAACCATCGCTGAATGAACTGTTGTAAGACAAGGACTACCTGTGATCACCCAGGAAGCAGCACGCACGTAATAAATTCCCAAACGTAAATTAATTTCCTTTAATGCCTCCAACTTGGCCCCACTATTCAATTGTTCGCAGTTGAAGATTAAACTCTTTCCAAAATAGTCTCCAAAAGAAAGAAATACAGTCCAAACTCAAGGAACAGATAACGGAGAAATAAAAAAAGCAAAACAAACTGCACTGAAGGAATTTTCACAACAAACCAGGATAATTCATTACAAAGTTCAAGAAGATAACAAGGTACAGTCCATTGGAAGAATGCCAACCAAGATAAACCTCAGCCAGAAATAAAACACGCTTTGCTTCTAGCTATGCTGTGTTTTAAACGCCCCTCCTATATACTATTCTCCCCCAGCTGCATCCAATGAGGGAGATCATGGCCGCTTCCTCTCCTGTATGCCATGTTGTTCCCTTCTCCGTTCCTCCCTTCGTGCCCTAGGATGGAGAGGGGATGGGCCTGGGTCTTCCTCTGACTGCCCAGCCGGCCTCTGCCCTTCCCCAGCCTCCTCCACAACCTCCGGAGCCACATTTCCACTCCCTATTGGCTGTTCCTCCTCTCCCTCGGAGTCAGTCTCCAACAGGGGCATGACACTACCTGTACAATTTTGACCACAGCTTCATCCATGCCAGCTAAATACATCAGGAGAGAAATATTTGAAAACCATGATGTGGGGAATCTTATCCAAACTAAAGGACTTTGCTATGGAAGATCACATGATCAGCCAATCTCTGGAGCCCCAATAAATATTTTTGACCCTCATCATAGCACATAAACTGATACTGACTGATATAGACATGGGTGCAACAAATGGTAGGAGAGTATATTCCATTTAAGCCAGAATTTTTTCTCCTAGGAATAATACCGGAAGGATATAGGAAGGATTTATTTTATCTAATAATACATGTGTTGACGGCGGCTAGAATAATATATGCTCAATACTGGAAGAAGGAAAGAATACTGCCAGAATTAGAGATAATAAGGAAAATTATGGTCTGTGCAGAATTAGACAGGTTAATTCTAGAATTAAAAAATAAAGGGGAATCTGAATACTATGAAACGTGGAATAAATTTCATTAGTCTTTGCATAAAAGAAGGCAAGGTTGAAACAGAAGTACCTAGGAGGTTTAGAACAACTAGTAAACAATGTATCGAACAAGAGATTGTAAATGGTGAAGTAAAATTTATATATGCATAACAATATATATGTATAACAATGCTAGAACGGTGGCAACGTGTTGCATTCTTATAATTAAAATAAAAATAAATACATATTTTTTAAAATCTTACCCTTTTCTTTTCATTAATGAAACAAAATACTATTCCGTGTATGACAGCGATAATTTCTGTGTTAATTTCAACCTTCAGCATGACTGCCATTGTACTGGATGTACAAAAGAGAGCTTGGTTAATCTTTGGCTCTCTGGTCCATTTTGACATTATTGTGCAGGGAAATCTCTAGCACAATCTCATTGTTCTCGACAAGGGAAACATTCTGGCCCCTGACCTAGCATGGTGCTCATTTTGATTTCCCTGTGGAACAGGAGCAATAACTTTATTTTGGAGGAACGAACTTGCTCCTAGACCGTCAATACTCAGTGCGAAGACATCTTTGCATCCATAGGATTCCTGCTTCTCGCAAAAAAGGAGGAAACTCCTCAGAGGTGGCATTCAGCAGGTTCTGGCCAGTTCTGGAGAACCGGTAGTGGGAATTTTGAGTAGTCCGGAGAACCAGCAAATCCCACCTCTGACTGGCCCTGCCTCCATCTACTCTCTGCCTCCCTTTGAGTCCCAGCTGATCGGCTGGGTCTCCTTTGGTTGCCCTGCACAGGAGAACGGAGCTGGAAAGCAGGTTAGTGGGGTGGGGAGGGAATGGGGATTTTGCAGTATCCTTCCCCTGCCACGCACACCAAGCCAAGCCACGCCAAAAGAACCAGTAGTAAAAAAATTTGAATCCCACCACTGAAACTCCTACTACAGAATAAAACGGGTGTTTCTACCCACAAAAGGAGAAAGTCAGTCACCTGCAGAATTTCTCCATCGTTGAACATTCTCATGTTCAAAAAGTACAATAAAGCTATTTGAAGAAAACCAATAGATACACGCACACATTAAATTTAGAATCTTTGTTTGTTTGTTTAATTCAGAATGCCTGATTTCAGCGTGACTTCTGAGTGACTTATATTAAAAATATGAAACAGTAAAGAGGAACTAACTGAAGGAAAACCCTTTGCATCTTAACCCAGCCCCTTGAACAAAAAACAGGGCAAACAATATGCAGGTTTTTAGATTCATCTGGAGTGTCACCCAGGTGAGGGTGGCACAGTGGTGGGATTCAAGAAATTTTTACTGCTAGTTCTGTGGGCGTGGCTTAGTGGGCACTGCAGGAGAAGGATATACTGCAAAATCTCCATTCCCTCCCCACCCCACTAACCTGCTTTCCAGCTCCATTCTCCTATGCAGGGCAACAAAAGAAGACCCAGCCGATCAGCTGGGACTCAGGAGGCAGAGAATAGTTGGGGGCGGGGCCAGTCAGAGGTGGTATTTGTCGGTTCTCCAAACTACTCAAAATTTCCACTACCGGTTCTCCAGAACTGGCCAGAACCAGAGGTGGTATTCAGCAGGTTCTGACCAGTTCTGGACAACTGGTAGTGGAAATCTTGAGTAGTTCGGAGAACCGGCAAATCCCATCTCTGACTGGAGATTTTTCAGTATCCTTTCCCTGCCACGCCCACCAAGCCACGCCCACAGAACCAGTAGTAAAAAAAATTGAACCCCGCCACTGGTCAGAACCAGCTGAATCCCACCTCTGGGGTGGCACAGATCTCGGGGGAGAGATCTTGTTTGTGGGGGAGGCGAAATCTAAACAGAGAAATCTAAAACAATGGTATGGTCTGATTGAACAATCTTGCCAGACAGATTGGAAGCAATGCAGTGGGGTCACAAGGCCTGCCAACACTGTCCATGCCACCTCATTCTGGACCAGCCATCGCTTCCAGGAGGCCTTCCAGGGGCAGCTTAGGGTGCACACTGTGAGTTGACTCAACAAAGCTGTTTCTAGTCACAGTGACACTGAAACAACAAAACCTACTGTTGTGATGGAAGCACTGCCCCATTGGGCTTGTGTGTCGCAACATCTCAGCATCAGCATCAACAGACAAAGAAGTGATAAGGGTTGCATCTTATCACCTGCCCCCCACCTGAAAACTCCTAGGGACCAAGTCTTCTCAACCCAACAGTGACTCTGCTAGGTTGGGGCAAGTTGTCAGCTTTTTAAGTATGTCAACGTGGACTTCAGTAGGACACTAAGTCAATACGAACAACTCATTCATCAAGCCGTTGCATGGATGTAATAGTGCCCATGGGTGCTATTTTCCAGGTGATGCCAGATTATGTGCTTTTCCATACTATATAAAGGCTGTACAGTCTGAATTTGCTCCATCTGCAAGAAGTAGGGCTTATAGAGTTACCTGAATGGCTTAAGCCAGGGGTCTCCAACCTTGGCAACTTTAAGACTTGTGGACTTCAATTCTGAGAGTTGAAGTTCACAAGTCTTAAAAGTTGCCACGGTTGGAGACCCCTGGCTTAAGCCTCATCTAAGGTTTAAAAGAGTGGTGTTAGAGGCACCAAATTAGTAACTGGGAGGCTGTGAGTTCTAGTCCCATCTTAGGGATGGAAGCAGCTGGGAAGGTTTGGGCCAGCCCCTCTCTCTTCACCCTGCAAAAAAGAAGGCCAGAACAAACCACTTCCAGAAATGCTGCCTTCAGAAAGTTGCCAGGCAGTTGCCAAATATCTAAACTCATTCGAAGGCGCGCACGCACGCACGCACACACACACACACACACACCAACAACAACAACAAGAAGAACAAATACTTAAAAATAATAAAAGATGCCTTATGATGCCAGAAAACCCAATCACTGATATTTGGTGTGGTTGGGAGAGGGAGGCTGAAGTGCTCCCAGGGCCACAAAAATGTGGAGGGGAGGAGACTTGTGGCCCTGATATGGCCAAAGGTCATGAGAAGAACGCCCCCCCCACTTTGTTTTTCACAGGCTAAGAAGGCGTTTCAATAGTAATGCAAGGGACCAGTGGTAGGAAGTTATCCCAGATTCCTTCTGCTTTTTTGTCATTTTAATTTAAATAGGCAACCTCTTTATTTATGCGTAGTACAACCTGATTTGGGACACTTAGCAATGCTTTATGCCTGTCATCACGCGAGCAGTAGCTTAATTTTAGCATTCCAGAAGGGCGCACACGGTAAGCTAGCCACGGGCTTCCTTTGGTGTTTTAAGGAAGGGGAGAAGCTGCATTCCAGTTAGCAGGCAGGGGGGGAAAGGGGGC
Organism: Pseudonaja textilis; assembly: GCF_049901715.1. Taxonomy (NCBI): domain Eukaryota; kingdom Metazoa; phylum Chordata; class Lepidosauria; order Squamata; family Elapidae; genus Pseudonaja; species Pseudonaja textilis. The sequence continues at coordinate 12,894,684 of NC_141993.1, forward strand.
AAGTCATGAGCAGGGAGGATGCAGTTAGGCTTTACAGGAAAAGATCTCCCAATTCTAGAAATACTTTCTCTCTCTTTCACTCCTAAAGCGCTTTGTCGGTTTTTTAGATGGGGGGAAAGAAAGAAATTCGACAGCCAGATAAATCTTGGGTTTAGGTGAATCGTCTCATCACCTTCTTTCTCTTTTAAAAACATTGCTTCCTAAACACTTCTGGTCTCAATTATTACTCTCAGCAAATCTCCCAGTAATATATAATTGATTGTAGTCTGGAATTGATCTGACGACTACCCCAATCCACAGAATCCTCCTAAATCTCAGGCAGCTCCTTCCAATGCGTGCTGCTGCACCCAATCAAGGACTTCCCCAGAACATCCTTCCGGAGGGCTACCAAGTGGAACTCCCTTAATCTAGGGATCGGGTACGCCGTCCCTTTTAGCGCTCTTGAAGCTTACGTTACATAAATCTGCAATGCTTATTCGCCACAACTCACTGCTAGAAGCAAAGAGGTACCCTACCCCTGTCGATTCGCTGCTCGTCATGGTTCAGCTCAGCTTGTGTTGCCCATGGTTGTCCTCTGCGCACGCCATGTCTCTCTGTGCACTTGGGGGAGAGAACGCAGCATTTGCTGAGTCGCTAGTAAAATGCCAGAGCAGCAGTATTGCCCATGAACAGGGAGCAGGCAGGTCAATGCACTCTCGGAGCCTCTGTCTGGGGCAGGACCATGTCAGCCTCAGCCCAGCCCTTCTGTACACATGCCACCGAGGGCGGGCAGGCAGGCAGATTGGGCAGCCTGACACCCCAGCTCCAGCCTGCAGAAGGCCAGACATTTCCTGACCCCACCAGGAAATCTCTTCCAAGCAAGCTGGCCTCAAATTGGGCGTTTTGGGGTGGAAAGGCAGAAGGCCTTTGGAGGTCCTGCTTCAACTTTTCTTCTGCATGCTCAGTATTTCTGTACAGCTAAGGACTCAGCAAAGGCTGATCAATAAGAAATAGACCCTTAAGCCAGGAAGTTAAAGCCAACATAAGTAGTTCTAACCAAAGCAGGGGTCCTCTGTATTGTAGGAGGAAGGAAGCAAGGAAGGAAAGAGGAAAGGAAAGGGGAAGGGAGGAGGGAGGAGAGGAGAAATAAAGAGAAGAGGAGGGGAAGAGAAGATAGGAAAGGAGGAGAGAGAAGAGGAGAGAAGAGAGGAAAAGAGAAGAGGAGAGGAGAGAAATAAAGAGCAGAGGAGGAGAGGAGGAGATAGGAGAGGAGGAGAGGAGAGAAGAGGGGAAGAGAAGAGAGAGAAATATAGAGGAGAGGAGGGGAGAAGATAGGAGATGAGGGGAGGAGAGGAGAAGAGAGCAGGGGGAGGGGGGAGGAGATAGGAGAAGAGGAGAGGAGAAGAGAGAAGAGAAGAGAAGAGAAGAGGAGAGAGGGAGGAGAGGAGAGGAGAGAGAGAGAGGAGAGGAGAGAGGAGAGGAGAAGAAAGAAGAGAAGAGAAGAGAAGAGAAGAGAAGAGAAGAGAAGAGAAGAGAAGAGAAGAGGAGAGGAGAGGGAGGAGAGGGGAAGAGAGCGGGGGGGGGGAGGGGAGGAGGAGATAGGAGAGGAGGAGAGTTATTCTGGTAGTATTTCACCAAAAAGACTATAGCTTCCATCATTTCATCAGTATTCTGTTTTAAGGCAGGGGGAAAAAAGATGCTCCAGTCTATTTATGGGCAGAAGCCCTCTCTTTTTGTCAAAGTCCTCCCTCTCTGCACATGGAGGAGCTCCCAAACCTCTCTTGGCTGGCAGCTTCTGGGCTTGAGGTCCCAGCAAGATGACCACTAGATGGCAACAAAGAGACCCAGAAACTTCAGAGTCCCACCAGTAGGTGGCATAACACACACACACACACACACACACACACACACACACACACACACACAAACACACACACACCTGCAAGAGAAATACTGTAAATGCCATGACTAACAGGCTGCCACCCAGCGGTCTCTCTTTTAGCTTACAAGAAAAGATTAGAAACGCCTTGTAAGATGCACTCCTATCTTTAAAATGCCTCAGTTCACACAATCACTGGGAGTCAAGCTTAATCAGGTAGCACTTTGCTCCTAACTAGGAAGGGTCTCATCCTTCAAGTAAAGCCACTTTCAAAGATATGCTTGCAAAAATGATTTCAGACGCAATATGTTTATTTTCCATATTGCCTTACAGGGGAGTTTTACATCACAGCAATCTCTTTTCTAAACAAGTTTCTTAAGTTCTTCTCTTCTCTTCTCTTCTCTTCTCTTCTCTTCTCTTCTCTTCTCTTCTCTTCTCCTCTCCTCTCCTCTCCTCTCCTCTCCTCTCCTCTCCTTTTTTTTTCTTGAATATACCAACATTTTTCCTGCAGATCAACCCGCACCATTTTGTCACTGCAACTCCCCTACTACTAATAGTACATTGGCATGGAACATTGGGGAAAGAGCTACATGTTGTCTATCACCACATGCCATCCTTAGAACAGATCTACTGAGCACATGCATGTATACGTGTACATTAAGGTGCATGAATATCATAACAATAGTCATAAAATCAACACATTCCACACAGTTATTAATACTGGATATTTTGCTGCAATTGCCACGAAGTTGCACAAGAAAATACAGTTGTATTCATTCTGAAATAGTTTTTATCACCGAGGGAAATCGTAATTTCTCCTATAAGCGCTGTTGATCTTTTAAAAGTCCTTCTCCTCGTATCAGTAATGCCAGTGGATAACAAACTTCACTCAGGGTGATTGATCCTTGACAGTCAAGCTGCTGCACAGGGATAATACTTAATGTTCCCCCACAGTCACAACCATCTCACTCATTGCCAAAGTAGGTTATTATGCAGTTTAGAGATTCACGCTCTAAGGATCATTTGAAGAATTGGATGAAGAATCCCTCTTTCGTCCAAGTTCGATCGAGAAGGTCATCCAGGATCTTCAAATCTGGCGGATTTTATAAATTTAACTTTAGCCGCTCTAGCTCCTTATTATTAACAATGTGAATTTCAGTTAAACCAGGTCCAATTGTTTTATGGAGTAAGGTCATCCGAGCTCTCTTAAGAAAGACCACACAATGAAAAATAGGATGTGCCTCAGAGGTATTTCGGCTTTTTCTTTGACACAAACATATCCTTTTACATTTCTTCCAAGCATCTCCTATGCAGTAAACAGAAAGGCCCATTGCAACTTTTTGGATGGGGTGGGGATTTGGGTGGGGAAACAGAGGGCAGAGAACAGAGGCAGAAAGCTAAATCTTGACTGACTTGCTTTAGAGGCAAACCTTGGAAAAAAACACCCCCACCCCCCCCAAATGAAGCAAACAGATCTACGTCCACATTTACCTGCAAACCAGGAAAAATCCTCTTTGGGCCAAGAATGACAACAACCGCGACAATAATAGCAATCACTCATTACCGCCCCACACAAATGCAGAGAGATAAATCTTAAAAGCAACCTTACGACAGCATCTGCACAAGCTTACTTGGTCCACGGAGTGCTCCCTCTCTTCCACTGCCATCTTCTGAGGTCAAATGTGAAACATGATGATTCAATTAGTTAACACTTTGCACACAGCTTGTCAGCCCCAAAATAGCTGCCAAACAGAAAGCCAGCCAGCGTGGCCACGTAGGCTAACTCTCCAGCTATTTCCAAAGATTGGGAAGGGGAGTTAGGGGTCTGGCTAGGAGCACCAAGAGGCCAGCAGAAGAGACATCCTGGAGCGGCCTCCCTGCACTGTAATCTCAAGCCCTTTCCAGGCTGCGTAAGCCTGGGATGAGGACCAAAAATAGCTTCCAAATCTCAGCAAGTAACAAGGGATCACCCCCGCAGTGAGCTTCTGGGATGCTGCTGACCCTCTGATCTCCAGCAAAGGACTCGGGTTGTGTGTCAACCCAGAAGCTGACCTGACCGAAGCCGAGGCAACCCTGAAGCTCCAAGATGGCGTCGGTCAGGCCAGCTTCAGGGTTGACACTGTGCTTGTTTTCCAGAAGCATCACAACCAGGGACTGGCGTTTACCCAGCATGCATGCTGTCCAAGGGAAAAGGGGCCCAGGAGCTTTTTAAACCTGGGGAAACAAGCATCATGGATGGGTTGGATGGAGTTGCCTTCTCAGTTGCTTGAAGAATTAGTGGCGTTGCCAGGTGCACAGGTGTAAGAGAAGAGAGAGAGAACAGAAAACAACACATTGTGCTGTGGAATATCCAACTGCAGTGGAAATATTTTTTTTTAAAAAGGTAGCCTAAGACTAGTTCATTCAAGAATGGGAAATAAACTTGCAGTAATTGGTCACAGCACTACCTCTGATTTGTTAAAACCATTTGTGATAAGAGAAAACCACCATCCATCACGACTGGTCTGACAGAAATCACAGAAAACCTCAGGTTTCTGCAGATACAATAAAGACTAAGAGAGTTTAAGACTTTGTTTTTGTTCACACAGTGACAGCTCAATCCTAAATAGGGTTAGGATTAAACTTTTTCCTAAAGTTGGGAGCTGAATGGTTTCAAAATATACTAAACTTTGTTTATTTGTTTCTCTAACAAAGAAGCAAAAATACAACACAAACCCACAACCAGCCACTATGATAAAAACAATAAGAACTCTCAATACAACCACTCTATAGGCAAGAAACAGCCACAACTTAGGGTAGCCGTGTCAGCACAGTGGTTAGAGTGCAGTACTGCAGGCTCCTTCTGCTGACTGCTGGCTGCCTGCAATTTGGCAGTTCGAATCTCACCAGGCTCAAAGTTGAACTCAGCCTTCCATCCTTCCGAGGTGGGTAAAATGAGGACCCAGATTGTTGGGGGCAAGAGGCTGACTCGGTAAACGGCTTAGAGAGGGCTGTAAAGTACTGTGAAGCGGTATATAAGTCTAAGTGCTATTGCTATTGCCTTGTGAAGGGCCAGCAGAGATAGAAGCCAATTTGATCTCTGGGGAGATGATGATTCTTGCGATGGGTATCCCTCCCTGAGTCCCACCAAACGATACACACTCTACAACGGATGGAATCCAGAGCATGCCTCTCCTGCCAGATCTGATGGGATGGGAAGATGCTTTCAAAGAAAGGCAGTCCTGCAAATAATCTGGCCCCATGCCATCAAGGACCTTAAATTCAAATGGAAGCAGGCTGGTAACCAGCATAACTGACAGTTTGTTGACTGCATCTAAAACCACAAACTATGGTTGCTCAGAAGCAACTGCTTAGCAGAAGGAAGGAGGTAGAACAGTATCAACCACCAAGACTCAACTTTTCACAATAAAACCATGGTTTGTAGGGTCATAGCAATGCTTAGTAATAATATAAACCATGATTTATACAGCATAATATCCCGGTTCAATCATCCTTCTAAAACCAAATAAATGCACTGTTCAGCTTGTGTCAGAATATCAGATGAATTTACGAATTCTTCATACAGTGCTAATATGACTTTGGGGGTTAGTAGAAGAACATCTTGGAAGTGGAAATATTTTGGCTGTATGTTGCCAAACACTAGTGTCCAGTTATTTTATTTTTTCCTAATGAAACCATCTCTCCCATGTGAAAGGCAGAAAGGCATCACATGGTGCTTCCCTTCCCTGCTGAAGATGGACTGTCCAAGCAAATGTCCCCCAGCCTGGACAGCAAGCAAGGTTGGCAGGTTTTATGCCTTGAACCATCCAAGAAAGCAGGGCTCTCCCAACCTTGGCAACTTTAAACCAGGAGGACTTCAACTCCCAGAATTCAGAATTCTGGGAGTTGAAGTCCTCCAGGCTTAAAGTTGCCAAGGTTGGAGACCCCTGCTATATACTGTTCACATGTCAGAACTTTCATACATACATAAGCCACATGTCCACAACAATTGGAAAAAATGAAAAAAATCAGGGATCAAGCAACCCTACTTCTTTTTTTACTTTCACCTCTTTGTTCTCATAACTGTAACTGAAACCACCTTCTTCTGCTTGGATAGCAGTGCTCCAATATCTAAGGAGCTGCCAACCAAGAAGGGGTCCATCTATTCTCCCAAGCTCTTAAAGCAGGGGCCTTCAAACTTGACAGTTTTAAGGCTTGTGGACTTCAACTCCCAGAATTCCTTCTCCAGTCCTGTTAGCTCAGGGATTCTGGGAGTTGAAGTTCACAAGTCTTAAACTTGCCAAGTTTGAAGACCCGTGACTTAAAGGCAGGACAAGAAGCAACAGGTGGAAACTAATCAAGGAGAGGAGCAACCTAGAACTAAGAAGAAATTTCCTGACAGTTTGAACAATTAATCAGTGGAACAGCTGGCCTCCAGAAGCTCTGGGTGCATCAACACCGGAGGTTTTTAAAAAGAGATTGGACAACCATTTGTCTGAAATGGTATAGGGTTTCCTAGCTAAACAGGAGGTTGGTCTAGAAGACCTCCAAAGTCCCTTCCAATGTTGTTGTTGTTATTATTTATAAATACTGAGATCAAAACACTCAGTAAACATCTCTGGGATATTCGAAACCATGAAATCTCATGGTTTCTCCAATATTGAGTGAAATTATACACCCCAACCAGAATGGTTTTCTACCAAATAAACAGATAAGGAACAACACAAGAACAGTGTTAAATGCGATTGAATACTATGAAGCTGACCCGGAAAAGTAAGTGGAGCCAATATTTTTAGACACACAAAAAGCTTTCGACAATCTGAATTGGCAATTTATGTCACAGCAAATTTAAAAAAATGAATTTCATAAAGAATATTGAAAATATATTACGGGCAATATATTCTGGACAAAAGGCTAATGTACTAGTAAATGGGGGTTGTACAGACTATTTTAAGATAGCCAAGACAGGGGTGCCCATTATCGCCTCTGTTATTTATCCTGTCTTTAGAAGTGCTACTAGCCCAAACCAGATGAAATTCAGAAATAAAGGGGATCAAAATCAGAAAAGAAGAGTATAAGGTCCAAGCATTTGCAAACGACCGAGTAGTTATCATAGAAGACCCACTAAATCCTGGATATATGTTGTTGCAAGAAATAGAAAAAAATTGGGGAGGTGGCTGGATTTAAAATTAATAAGGAGATCTCATGGTTTCTGTAGGGATGGTTTGTAAAATGAATTACAACTGGCTTGGTTCATGCAACACACATTGATGCATGTACAAATGACATCTGATACCAAGCCAAAACGAAACAAATAATGGTATAATTTAATTCAATGAGTGAATCAAGTGTGTATATTTCACAACAGGACTACAGGTCTATCAGCAAAAAAAACCTGGTGCTTTGTGGTATTTGACAGCCGACTACTGGGACTTCTGCAGGAACTTACTGCTTTTGTCAGAAAGTCAAAAGGGATGTTTCTTCTCATATTTGACACGGCACACATACAAAAGAGAAGGAGTTGTTTTAAACAACTACGGTGGTTTTTTTCCTTATTCTGCCAGGGGTTGCCCTCCTCAGACATTTTCTGTATTGTATACATTGTTTTTTATATTTTTGGAACTTGTCTTAACTGTCACGAGTCAATTTTATTAGAAGCAAATACAAGTGACAAATTATCACTCAAGAATTGATTGAGGATGCTACATATTGGGCGAAATAAGAGGGAAGGATTACTTCCATGGAAACCTTTGGATTTTGTTTGCCAATTTTGGGATTTGGATATTCAGGACTGGTCGGGGTTTGAATGGGAAATGCCATAAAGATTGTCAAGACAAAGGTATGGATGTGCCAGGAAGTCCCTAGGAATGAAGCTGGACTTTCTCTTTGCCCCCACATCCTCCAATGTCGCCAATCCCCTCTATTTATTTCAGACCCAACATTTCAGCAGCTGTTGCTGTTGGCAAAGAAAAGCTGTTACGGAACCGGAAGGCTGGCTGAGAATCCCACAACCAGGTCCTAGGGCATCACTAACCTAACACCACCATTTTTCCCAAAGCAAAGAAAGCTCTCCACGAAGGAGGAAAAAGAACGTCATCCCGTTATGTTCCTGGAAGGAAAGGAAGTTAAATAACATGACAGGTGGGGCCGTTACAAGACATCATTTCTTCCTTGGTTAAAACCAGAGGGAAGAGAAACCCGATTATTAAAGCCTTGTGTACGTGAGGCCTATAGCCAGTTTGCAGAAACAATCTCACCAGAGGTGGGATTCAGCAGGTTCTGACTGGTTCTGGAGAACCGGTAGCGGAAATTTTGGATAATTTGGGAGAACCGGCAAATCCCACCTCTGACTGGCCACGCCCCCATCTATTCTCCGCCTCCCACTGAGTCCCAGCTGATTGGCTGGTCTCCTTTTGTTGCCCTGCACAGGAGAACGGAGCTGGAAAGCAGGCTAGTGGGGTGGGGAGGGAATGGGGATTTTGCAGTAACCTTCCCTTGCCACGCCCAGCAAGCCACTCCCATGCCCACCAACCCACGCCCACCAAACCACACCCACAGAAACGGTAGTAAAAAAACTTTTGAATCCCTCCACTGAATTTCACAATCTTTGGTGTGTGTTATAAAATGAAATTCCAGTTTGTCTTCGTTGAAGGTTACTGAGGCTGTGATACAGAAAATGCTCTAAAACAAATCTTGTGTCAGGGCTCCGACAATCCAGCTCCATTCTAATCATAAGTCTCTAGCCGTATCTCTCAGAGTTAAAAAAAAATAAATCATTTATTAGGAGTGATCATGTCGGCGTTACCTGGGTGCAGCCGACTCCGAGACACATCATTCATCTCACCCTTGACCCTGGTCTTCCTCCCCCACCCCCTGGATGTATATTCTCCAATGGGACACATCCATAGCCAAGAGTCATCAATCATACTCTCCGGTAATAAACTTGCAGGCCAGAAGCTTCGGCTGCCTAGCAATTATCTATGAAAATATTTAAGGGATACGTTCCTCTTCCCACGCCTTTTCTGCTGACAGCTCTAAAAGACCAGAGAAATATTTTTGAGTTGACATCTTGCCTCTTCCTACCTTCTGCTTCTGGAGGAGGCAACAGAGAAGGCAGAAGCAGAAGGTCTCTCCAAGATGGGGCTGTCCCCGGTCCTTGGACCATCACCCATTTGCGGAGGGTTTGAAGAAGCCGAGTGTGAAGTCGGAATCAGTTCTCCAGACTTTGATTCTAAGGCAAGAGTCTTCAAACTTGGCAAGGTCCAGTAAAGAAGTCAGAAGGCCCGGCCTCTGCCCCAGAATGTCCAAAGGGCCCCACCTCACCTCCAGACCTGCCCAACAGGTTGCAAAGCACAGGTTGCTGTAAAAACCCAGGAGAAACAGAACCACATCGCTGTGAAGGAGGCAATGGGATACTACGAGCTTCGCACACCCCAGGGCCACGCGGGGTTGTTCCGCACCAGCCCAACAAAGGGCAACTTCTCTACACATTGGGAGGTATTTCTGACCTGCTGCCAGCAGCAAATGACTTGCATTCTAGCCAAGCCTCCCATTTGTCAGCAGGATCATAAAAACTGGTGGGCCTCCTCCTCTTCCTCCTCCTCCTTCCCCCCTCCCATCTCTGCTGCAGCTGCTGACAGATCAGCACAAAAATTAGCTCCAACCTTCCTTCTGGAAGGCAGCACCACCCACACGTGTCTGTGTGTGTGTGTGTGTGTGTGTGTGTGTGTGTGTGTGTGTATCTCTTTCCAGTTCCATGAAGAGCGAAATTGTGGGGGGGGGGAGCGCTACAGATCCTTTCTGATCCCTCCCTCCATACGCTGGAGATGGTAGAATCCAGGGAGGAGGGAGGGGAGGGGGAAGAGAGAGAGAGAGACAGAGATCATGAATAATGGCCCGAAGGGATCTGAAATTCTGCCTGCCTCCCTGCTATGACGAGTGATGCTCAAACTCCGAACCCCCAGGAACATCAAAGCAAAGCTTTTAGAGGGAAAGGCTGCTTCTGTATGAACTGAAAGGAGCACCGCTGAGATGAATTAGGATCACTTGTTGTGGAAGACGCTCCTGTCTCCAAGAACTGGGCTCCTCCCCCAGCAGTGAAAGGTGACTCATCACTAGCGGGGACAGGTGGTGCAAGCGAGCCCCTCCCCACCTTCCTTCGTGGGAGAGGGATTTTGGAAAGTGCTGGCTATTCTGCTTGGTCTCAGAGATGGATGATGGATCAAGGATCCATCATCCAGGGAATGTCCTACCTGTCAATGAATACTTCAGCTTCAACCATAACAACACAATAACACACAATAGATACAAACTCAAGGTTAACCTCACCAAACTTGATTGCAGGAAATACGACTTCAGCAACAGAGTGGTCAATGTCTGGAATACTCTACCCGACTCTGTGGTTTCTTCCCCAAACCCCCAAAACTTTAACCTTAGACTGTCTACTGTTGACCTCACCCCTTTCCTAAGAGGTCTGTAGGGGGCGTGCATAAGCGCACCATCGTGCCTACCATCCCTGTCCTATTGCTTCTTTTATTTTTTCATTTGTATCCATTTCATGTATTCATAACTATATTTATACTTATACCTGTTATCTTATAATCACTTGACAAAATTAAAAAATAAAATAAAATAAATAAATAAAAGGAGGCTCAATAGCTGTTGAATCTGGTATTATCAGCCTCACGACAGGTCCTTCTATTTGCATATTTAAAGCATCCTGGGTACGTTCCCCAAAATCACGTGTGCCAAATCCCCCACCACTACCACTACCAATCTACAGCAAAGCTCGTTCATATTCAGGGTTTATCCAATCTGGGCAGGTCACCTCGAGTGCTTGCCAGGAAATTCTGACCAACACCAGAAGAAAATGAAATGACACTTTGGTTTCATATGGATCAAGAAAACGAAATGGCAGGGGCATAATTCCACTTTTGCGATTTTACTGGAGAGTCAGGCCAGAGTTACAGCACGACATATATTTCATAACTGTGGGAAGGGAAAAATACAGATGCCTCAGAGAAAATGAATGATGCCATACAAAGAACAAAGAAATAGAACTCTATCCAAGGAATAAAATGTAGGAAATTGGCACTGTCCTAGAAAAATGAAATCTCCTGGGAAAAATTAAAAAGGCAGAATATTTTCCCTAAAAAGAGTAGAAACTCAGAAGCAGAAACTCACCTCAGAAGCTAAAGCTCATCCCCACCTTTGTTAATGGGTGGACCGTTAAGGCCTGGGCCAGACTATTCTACATAACAAAGCTCTCTACCCTTCTCACCTCATGGCCTGGGAAGATTGCATCAGCTAGCACTCAGGTGAAGCCATGTGCTCCAGACAAAGCCTACAAAGTTAGCTAAGACCCCGCCCCTGGGAGGCTGACAGCCAATGGGATACTTTTCTTGCACAGGAACAGGAAACCACTAAGGTGGGGCCCAACAGAGGGTATATATAACTAAGGGTCTCTCCAAACTGCTTGGAATGTTAACAACTGGTTCTAGAAAATAGTTGGGAACCAGTAGAATCCCACCCCCCCACCCCCCATCCACACCCTTGATTTACAGAGACAGTCAGTCTTGAAAAATTAGGGAATACATGACCCTCTGATGCATTTTGCTTTATCCAACTTGGACATTGTGCAGATTGTTCTGTTCAAGATTTATGTTGGGGTTACTTAGAATGCAGTCTAGGACAATGGTCACCAACCAGTGGGCCAGGGACCACTGGTGGTCCATGAGAAATTTTTGGTGGTCCGCAGAGAAATGTCAACCCCAAAGCAATTAATCCAGGCTGCGCAGGAACACAAGGCTGTACCGCCCACATGGCCCGCGGGAACACAAGGCTTGCGTTGCTTGCATTGCGAACAACACTAGTGAGGGGAGGGGGGAAAGGGTAGATGGGGGGGAACTGGCTCCACTCGCCCTACGCGCCTCACCTGGCCACCAGGTTGCTTCTTTCAGCTTCTTTCTTCTTCTGCTATTGGCTGCATGCAAGGAAAGCAGCAAAAGTCTTTCTTTCTCTCCCCCAAACTCCACCAGAAATGAGTCTTTGGGACCCTGCAAGGCCTCCTGCTCCAAGAAGCTGCGCCGGCGTGACAAGTCTCAAAAGACTCCTTTCTGGCAGAGCGTCTGCTGCTTTCCTTGCATGAAGCCAAAAGTTTCTCTCTCTCTCTCTCTCTTCCCCTGAGAACGGAGCTGGAGATGGTATCCTGCAATCCCAAATAAAGAATGATCGATTAGTAGGAAAATGGGATGGGGAATTTTCCTGCAGAGTTTTTTTTGGGGGGGGAATTTTCCCTGGGTCTCTGGGTCTGCGGGATTTAAAATTATGAGTTTGGTGGTACCTGAGGTCCAAAAGGTTGGCGACTCCTGGTCTACGAAACAGATATTGGGAGTGGGAGGCCAGGCTAGGGGTGTTGGCTGGGGTGGGAATGAGATGTTTTCTGAGAAGTCTACAAAGGAGGGAACACAAGTCTGGAAGAAGTGAGGCAGCCCACACTCTGGTGCACCTGTCTCAAAAGCTGTGAAAATATTAGTAACAAGAGGCTAAATGAAGAGCAGGTGCACAAAGACCTGGAGGTGGAGGATATATTATCCAGTCAGCTTGTTGCACGTCCGCTTGCATCTGTTCTTGCTGTGCGCAGCTGTGTCATTTTGGCAACGGACCTGCAGGGGGACAAGCTTCTCAGCTGGTTACTGGAGACCAGTTTCATTCATTTTCCCTCTTCCATTGTTCTTCTTGGCCTATTTGCAATGGGCTTGCAAAGCACCTGTGGCAAAATGCATCCAAGCGCCAGATTTCATCAAACCCGGCGTCCGTAATCGTGAAACATTCAGGTACCTCTTATTTCAGCTTTTTGTTGTTGTTGGCTGGAGTTATAAGGGATGGGGCTTTCATTTAATAAGCCTGAGTTTAATGAAAGAATTGAGGAGCAAAGGGGTCACACAAAAAGCCACCTGGATGTTTGACCTTTGTTGGAAGGAACATCCTTCTGGGTTCAGTTCCAAGTGGGGAAAACAACACTGGAAACATGGAGGCTGTTTGGAAAGATGGTTTAATGGTGGACAGGAGGACCACCTGGCTTGGAGCTCCAAAGAAGGAAGGGTCACATGCTTCAAGATGAAGGAAAAGAAGGGAGGGGTGATATGCTGAGTGACCCTGGGTTTTATACCCTCTGTTGGGATTTGAATTTGATTGGTTGTCCGATTCCCATGGGGCCATGCAGGAGCAACTCTGTAGGCTGTCCTGAGTCCCAGGTTTGGTTGAGCCTTGCTGGGTGATGATGTAATGAAAGGGTTTGGGGCAATTCCTATTATAGCTCTCCCTGGAGTAGATCTTTGTTATGTAAAATAGGCTGGCCTAGGCCAGAGTAATGGTTCATTAGCAAAGGTGGGGGTGGGGCTGAGTTTCTGCCTCTTTGGTGAGTTTCTGCTTCCGAGTTTCTACTTCTCTTTTTTAAGGGAAATAGTCTGGCTTTTTAATACTTCCTAGGATACGTCATTTTCCTAGGAGAGGGGTGGGTGCTAACTTCCTACACCTTCAATGCTAAGAATGGTGAGCAATGACAGTGCTATGTGGCCAAACAATTAAAAATCCATCACTAGCTCAGAGGGGTTAAAACTCTATTTCATTGAGGGCCGCATCAGGGTTGTGTTTGACTGTGGGGGGGCTGGGAGGGGCGTGGCCGGGGTGGGGGGCATCGCCAGCCTGACATCACTTGTGTCAGGGGTGCCTGTGGTAGCCCAAGCGCTCTGCCAATGAAAACGGGCTCCCGAGTTCTGTTTCCGGCTGCGATGGCCTCCTGTAACCTTCCTGCAGTCCTCCCGAGCTCCGTTTTCACTGGCAGAGGCACCCCTACAGGCTGGTCCTTCACTGTTTCCAGGGCAGCCTCACGGGCCAGATCTAAGCACTCTGTAGGCCAGATCTGGCCCCGGGGCCTTGAGTTTGACACCCCTGCACTAACCAAAAAAGACTCCTTCTCCTGCAAGGGAAAATGGGAAGTTATGGCTTCCATCTGGGAAAATTCAGGAAAGGTCTCCTTCTTGACTATCCGCGGCCCATGACTGTGCACTGCCGATGCGAGGAGTCCATTGTGTCATCTGAGCATTGGCTTCTGTGGATTCTTCCAGTGAATTAACCTTGGCCCACCCACTTCCTCTGCCTTCTTTAACACTCAATTAGCAATCTGTTGTTAATGAACAAAAATGGGAGTCCCAGACAAGGAAGGTGAACCTTCTGAACCTCTTCTTGAAAATGTGGGGTGCTAACTAATTCTTTACTCTTTTTGCCATTTCAGCCAATGCCACTTGTTCCTAAATATCACAAACAGAAAAACCGGTGCATCACGAGCAAAAGCCGCTTATCAAAACTGTTACACATCTGAACTCTTGGATTCTGAAACGGTGGAAAAGCCACTGAGACCATCCCACCCACCCCCCCAACCTCATTCATGGAAGGAAGAAAAGGATGAAAACACAAGAACAATACCCACGGCTGCAGGGGAATTGCCTAGAAAGTCTTCAACAGAGAAAGTGAGCGGGGTGCAAAGAGGCCTTTAAAACTTAGTCAGGTATTCAAGATTGTGCAATAATTTAAAAATACAAAAATGGAGACCATGGGTTTAGGCAGTTGTAGGAAATGCAAAGTTAAATAGGAAGTAGAACATCAAACTGCTCTGCTTCCTCTGAATTGAACCGTATTGCCAGATAGTAGACCATTTTTAGAGTTTCTTTCTCGATATGTATTGATTTATTTAAAGAATGAATACCGCTCTCATCTCAGCCTAGTGATTCTGGACAGCTAGAACATGAAGAACAAAATGGCACCATATAAATAATCAATCAATCAATACTAATACAAGGTAACGGGGACATCTAAGAAACCATCTCACTTCCTATCACAGTGCATTGTGTGCCAGGCTCCATTAACACCTAGCCTAGACCTCAGGAAAATGCCAAGTTTTCCAGCTCTGAGATGAGAACAAAGATGACATCTTATATTGAGACAAACTTATTTTAACAGCTTACTATGCAGACAGCATAGCCAATTGTCGTAGGCCTGACATAATTTTGTTAAATGAACTCATTAGACTCGCTACTGTGATAAATGCTCCAATATTTTATATTACAGTAGAGGCCATAAAAAATCCTAACTACCATGTCAATTCTTGAAACTAACTTCTATTTACAACAGCCAACAAAATGCCCAATCATTTAATGCTGGGAGTCTACAAGGATGCAAAATGTGCAGATTATAAGATCCTGAAATTGGATTTTTCTAAAACAAGCTTTGTTGTTTAAAATACCCAAAGAATAAAAGCATGAAAACATGAGCAGCTACAGTATCACTTTATGAAATGACCCTCAAGTGAAATATTATCTGTTTGCTACACAACAGCCAGGAGAATTGAACCATATCACAATAATTGTCTCACCAAAACAATCTTGAATGTACATCTAATCTTTGTCCTTGACCAAAATGACCACAAGGCATCCCATATAAACTAAATTAAGATAAAGGAGCAGGCACATTTCAATATTTGGAGTCAGGGGACCAGTTGAATTATAACATTTACCCCAAATTTCTTCATTTTCATAAAACGCTCCATTTTTTTCTCCAGAACTGCGCAGTTCTAGGAACATCACAGTAAAAAGATCTTTAAAAAAGCAAAAGACCCCGCATGCTTAACGCACGTTGCAAAAGGCTCCCAACTTTAGCTAGCCATCCATGGAACAATCTTTTTTGCACTCTGCTTAAAGGTCCCAGGCAGCCCTATCCAATTATATGCAACCAGGTACAAGCTTTTAAAAACCATCTGCTGTCTTAAATTCTGGGTGATGGTCATTGCTTTTAAACTCTGACTCAAGATTTGTGCAACATTTACAGTAAATGTGCTGACAATGTATTCATAGAGGTGCCCACAGTCGATCAGGAAAGTGGAACAATTTATATTCAGATTTTGTTGTTGTATTTTTAAAAAAGTAACTAGTGTATTTCACCATGAAGAAATGATACACAGTCCTTTTTCCACTCAACACTGTTACAAAATAAAAAATACTCTGTTGCAGGAAATGGCAGAAAGAATTGGAAAAAACAATTGGAAAAAACAAAAAACACAAAAATTGATCACTTGGGCAAATACCCAAGCATAGGAACAGCCACAACAGAGCTTGCAAAATTCCTCTATTCAAGCAATTTCACAAAGTCCATGTTAGCATGCAGAAACCTTTTTATATTCTGCATCCTTCCTAACATTTTTAAATAAATATTTTTATTGTTTTTGTATCCAAATTCCATTTCTATATTGAACAGTGTGTTTTCTAGGTGTCCAAAGTATTAAAATGTAAACATCATCATAATCGTTATAATCATGTACATACATATATAAATAATATCAATCATTATTGAAAAGTATACTATCTTCCATATTGACATCAATTATATAACCATCAAAATATTTACTAATCAGTTTTTCTTTCTCATGTAGTCCATATTTCACATAAATTCACTTATCTAACCTCTGTATCTATCAACTAGCCATTTGTAGAAAAGTTCCCATGTTATAAAATATTCTGAATCTTCATTTTCTTTGATTTTTAGAGTTAACCTATCCAGTTGTGCACCTTCCAGAATTTTTTTGATTATATTATCATCTGTAGGGTTTTTTTTTTCACATTTTTCCAGTATTGTGCATATACAATGCTGGCTACTGTTAGAATATGCTAAATTAAATATATATTACCTTTATTATAGTTTTCTGGTAGCATGCCCCAATAGGAATGTCTCCGGTTTCAAGTCTATGTGATGTTTTATCATAGTTTCCAGCCCTATGTGGATCTTCTTCCAATATTTTTTTGCTTTGGGACATGTCCACCACAAATGATAATATGAACTGGTATTTGGTTGCATTTCCAACATTTCACAGATTTGTTTTTATACATATTTGCTATTCTTTCAGGTGAATAGTGCCATATATAAAACATTTTATAGAGATTTTCTTTATACGCTGTTGACATTGTAAGCTTATAATTTCTATTCCATAATTTCTGCCACCTGCCCAAAGTTATTGCATAGCCAAAATTCTTAGCCCAAATTATCATAGTTTCTTTTACTTGTTCTTCCTCCAATTTGATAGTTAATAAATAATTGTATATCCTCTTGATTAAGTTTTCATCTGTTCCCATTAAAATCTGGTCTAGCTCATTTGGTTCGTTATAAAACCCATACTCCTTCCTATCTTTTTCATATCTGGATTGTATCTGTAATTGTGGCTAATCCCTAATCTTTTTAGTTCTTGTTTTACTTTTTAGTCCTCCCCTTTCATTTAATATGTATTTATGATTTTATCCATATTTATAACATTACGATATATCCACGCCTCCATTATAGATAACCATACTGGCACTTTCAGGTACTGTTGCTCTTTCCTAACTTAAAGCACCTCCATCAAAGACCATTAGGGACAAGAAAGAGAGAAGGGAAAAAACGACTAATTCATCAGTTTTTGCAAATCTATGCAGCTGCTTTGGAAACAGCCTTTGGACTCCAGAGTTTGAGACCGATCAGACCCCATCCTGCAGTGAAACCCACAACAAGCCATGATGATGCATACACATGTGTGGAGACAGCTTCACACAAATTCCTCCCTTTGTTTCCCAGCTTCTGATTCTAGTACCTAAATCCGTGATGGCGAACTTATGGAACACGTGCCACAGGTGGCATGCAGAGCCATTTGTGCAGCCACGCAAGCCCCAGGCAAACTTACCTCACTGCGCATGCATGCACCTCCCAGCTGATTTTCAGGCCTTTTTCAGCCTCCCAGAGGCTCGAGGGAAGCCTCTGCAGCCTTTGGAGGCCGAAAAACAGGCCCGTTTTGTCACTTCCTGGATTTCCGGAAGTGATGAAACAGGCCCATTTTTTGGCCTGCAAAGACTGCAGAGGCTTCCTTCGGGCCTTTGGGAGGCCGAAAAAGGCCCGAAAATCAGTTGGGAGGCACATGCATGCGCAGTACAGGTCAGGGGGCAGGGGGATCACATGTGCATGTGCAGGGGGCATGGGGGGAAGGTGCGTGCATTGCCTTCTGGGTGCTGGCATGCGAGCGAGTGCAAGCACGTGAGCAAATTTTGGCCAGGAGTGCAAAAAGGTTAGCCACCACTGACCTAAATCATGATATCCATGTTATGGTATTATCCTTTTCCCCGTGCAGATGTCCATTCCATCACAGTTTTTTCTTTCACAGGGAACCTCAGTTTTTCCCCCAAAACAAGAAAGTTTAATGACATCTCAAAGAAGAATTCCAAATGGAAAAAGTCAGATGGGAAAAAAAAAACACTGACGGACATAGAGAGAGAGAGAGAGAGAGAGGGAGAGAGCGCAAATGTTGACTCCTACAGGAAGCATAGAAAAATCTCATCCAGGCAATTAAATTGTCACATTTGGAAACCCTCATTCTCACGACAGACCTGTAAAATGGCAGCATTCGTGCCAAACGCGGGAAGGTCCTCCTGGGAAAGGCCTTCCCAGCAGCACCGCTGGGTAGCCACCTTGGCCCTCTATAGCTGAACATCTCGTCTTCTTCTGATAAACGGGGGGGGGTGTCTTCTACAGAGGACCCCCAAGAGAAAGTGAGCATTGCCCAAGTCATCTGTAGCCTCCTGTGATTCTGGACAGAGCTTAGTATGATTGATTTTCATTCTCCTGCCACAAATCCAGTATGTTCCTCAGTAATAACCATAATAATGTGAGTTCTCAGCTGGCAATACCCGCCATGATTGGTAGGCCCACAAGCATAAGTTTTTTTTTCCTTAAGCCACTCACTCTATGAACCTATTCTTCCCCTGCCTTAGATAATCCCTTTTGGCTGACAGCTCATATTTTCTTTCTAACTGAGGTGACTGGGGGCCTAGCCTGGGTTTTCTACCTCTTAGATCTGAGTTTAAGCCTACCTTGTGTTTGTTGCTGGTGCTCAAAGTTGAGAGAAAGAGAGAGGGAGGGAGGGAGGGAGAAAGAGAGAGTGGGGGAGAGAGAGAAAGAGAGGGAGAGAGAAAGAGAGATTCAAATCATCTTCGGTTTCCTGAAAGAAACACAAGCTAGAAACACCTGCAGTAACAAAACCGCTTCTCTGTTACTAACCCAGCAAGCACAGACATCATTTCTTCCACACTCGAGTGACATGCCTTCCCTGAAATACTCCACTTCTGTCTTACAGCCTGGTACATGATGCATCACACACTACAGCAGAGACACTTTCTATTTTGCCATTGTCTCGTTCCCTCCCACACCAAAAGCACTCACAGTTGCTCTTTATCTTGAAAGGGATTATATCATGAACATACAATGAATACGCCTTGCCAGCTATATATTCCTCAGCTGGCTGCTTGGAGAACATGCTTCTCTGCTCACGTAAGTCCCGGGCAAGTTTGTCTTCTGCTTCCTTTGGAAATGGCACTTCTGCATTTTATTTTTTAATTTAATTTCATTTCATTTTTTCCATTCAGTTGTGTCCAATTGTCAGAATCTGCCTGGACAAGTCCCTTCGGTTCCCCAGGCAAGGTTTTTCAGAAGTGGTCTCCTTGCTAGGGATGAGAGAAAGGGACTGGCCCAAGAATCAGATCACCCGGCTAGTTTCGTGCCCAGGATGGGACTGGGGCTCTCGGCCTCCCAGTTTGTAGCCCGTTGTCTTCACCACTGGACCAAACTGGCTCCGTACTTCTACCTTAGAAGGGGGCCATAAGCCCCATTGCTCATTAGGGGTAGGATTCAAATATTTTTGCTCTCTCTTCTGTGGGTGTTGCTTGGTGGGCGTGGCAGGGGAAGGATACTGCAAAATCCCCATTCTCACCCCCACTCCTGGGGGAAGGTTACCACTGGTTCTCCGAACTACTCAAAATTTCCACAATTACCGGTTCTCCACAACTGGTCAGCTGAATATACTGCTGAATATACCACCTCTCTGTTCATGTGGAAGTTCATTGTAGAGACAGGGAGAAAAACATAAAAGGCCTCGAGACACTCACCAAATAAGATGGCTAAATATGCTTTATGTTATCTCATGCTCACATCGGAAATGAAATGGCACCATAGAGTCATTATGTGGTCCTAGATAGACTCCTCTGTGTGTTCTGACCCAGGCTTTGTCAAACGGAATTAATATCAAACTTGTTTTAAAAGCAAAACCTATTGTATTCCAACACTGGGAATTACTTTCGTTCCCAGCCACAACTAATTATAAACAGTTCCCCAAGATAAGCACACTCCTTTCAGTGCTGTGGAATGTTGCTAAAAACTGAAGTCTCCAATTATAACAGAAACCAACCGAAACACCAGAAAAAAAGCAACCAGAGCTTCAAGGAGGACTTGGAATCTATCAAACTAATTTTGCTTCCTGCAAAGTTTTCGTCACTGAGGTCTGACTTTTATCCCTTATGGGAGGGGTAATCACCTCCCAGCTTTACTCCCGAGTCGCCCCTTCTGCTTCAGCTGCTCTCTCCTTCTAGCAGCTCTGCGCAAGCGCACACTGCGAACAGGCTCCCCTTGTTCCTCTGCCTTGCTGCTGCCAGACTCCAGAGGCTCCTGAGTCAGCACCCCGCTCCCAGATGGTCCTGGGCCCATCTCTGCATTGGATGCAGGACCCTTGTCCGAGTCCTCTCCAGACTCCCTGACTGGTCCCCTTTCTTCCTCACTGTCCGACACCGCTGCTGGCTGCACCGACTGCCAGTGAACCACAACAATGAACCAAAACATGGGGGTGGAGACTACTAATGGCTGGCGGACGGTACCATTTTCCATTTGTATTTTTGCTCTGGTGAAAAAAGATTATGATGCAGGCTAAATCCCATTGTCTCCCAGTGAAAGAGGACACAGATGCATTCAACATCTAGATTTACCAGGTAGCCCGAAAACCCTTTTAATCCACTTCTTAAATCTAAATTTGCATAGATAATTTTGTTACTGCTTTATATTCAACAGCGTGTGAATATAAGCTCCTCTTAGGGAAGTAGATCTCTCAAAGTGGCACGTGGATCCGCAGGAAGTATCACTTTCTCTTGTCATAGAGGACAGGCCACACCCAGCATGACAAAGGAAATCCCTGATTTAAAGTCCCTACAGCAAGGAGCGGAATGAAACAATAACACAGAGGTAGAGATAAGTTCAGCTAATCTAGAAAGAGGTCTGAAACAATCTCGCCATGATGAGAAACAACCTAAAGTCTAATTTTTCCTATTTCTCTCCTCCCAGGGAGGATTATGTAAGATGGTGCTGGGAAAGGAGAACACCTCCTCCAGAGCCACAAACTCAGTGAAAGCAGAAATGTATTTTCTCCTTTACTCCACAGTTTGGACATATCTGATAAATAAGTCACCAGATGTAATCCTGGCAGGCTGCCAAGAAGGGCCTCTGCTTCTTTATGAGCTCTGCAGTTGACATGCAGAATCTTCCAGCCAAATATAGAATTATTCACTTCAGTGATATTGCAAGTTGTTCTGCGGGAAAAGAACAAACAGCCCACGAGTTTTACGTCAGCCCTCTCCACTCCAGCAGAGGGGATGGCTTTGGATCTCCTCCATGGCCCTGAGGCAGAAATGATCTCAACGGTGGCCCAGTATCTCTGGACGGCAACGGGCTGAGGGGATTTGGTGTGCCTGTGGTTACACCAAGAAGGCTTCCTTAATGCCACCTTCTCCAGGTGAAGCCTCGCTATAGGGATGTTAGCCCATCCCAGTGGTGGGATTCAAAAGATTATTTACTACCGGTTCTGTGGGTGGGGCTTGGTGGATGTGGCATGGCTTGGTGTTCTGACCCAAACCTTGTTCCAAGGAAACCAATACGAAACAGAGGTAACAGCAAAGCCTTTTAATGATTCTTTACGAATTCCATTCCTTCACAGTTAAAAGGCTGTTTCAAACTAATTGTCTCTGATAAGAACGAGCCTTGCCAAGGTTGTGCAAGGCTGCCAAGAACACTAGATAAAGTTGCCAAGAAGTATTTCAAACACAAAGAGTCTCCAAACACCAACCAAGATATTCCAAACGGCCACGAGGCTTGAGTGCAAAAACTTCTTTGCTTCCTGCAAAGAACTCCGGTTTCTCAGCTGGCTTTTATCTCCTCAAGGAGGGGCCATTACCTTGCAGCCTTACTCCTGAGTCGCCTGTGCTGCTTCAGCTGCTCTTTCCTTTGAGTAGCTCTGTGCACACTGGGCCCAGGCTCTTCGGGGGCTTCTTCATCACTGCTGCCAGCCTCCACAATCTCTGAAGGCAGCACTCCACTCCCTGATGGTCCTAGCCCCATCCCTGCCTCACATGCAGGCCCCTCATCTGAGTCCTCACTCTCCGAGACCTCAGCCATCCGCACCTGCTGCTGGCGAACCACAACACTTGGTGGGTGCGGCAGGGGAAGGATACTGTAAAATCTCCATTCCCTCCCCACCCCACGAACCTGCTTTCCAGGTTCTCCTTTTCTTCTGTGCAGGGCAACCAAAGAAGACCCAGCCAATCATCTGGGCCTTAGGAGGCAGAGAATAGATGGGGGCGGGACCAGTCAGAGGTGGTATTCTCTGAACTACTCAAAATTTCCGCTACCGGTTCTCCAGAACTGGTCAGAACCTGCTGAATTCACCACCTCTGACCCCTTCCTTGCCTTTGTCTGCTGCATTTCCCCCACTCCTGAAATGGGGAGCTGCTTCTGTTTCTTGATGCAGTCATTCCGAAGGCAATTCTGGAACCATCTCACCATCAGCGATAGGCTAATATATGCCCCATCTTCCATCTTAAGAAACAGCCACACAGATTATCATAACAGAATAACAAACAGACTTGGAAGGGACCTTGGAGGTCTTCTAAGCCCACCCTCTGGTTGAGCAGGAGATCCTATGTCATTCCAATGGCTGTCCGGTCCCTTCTTAGAAGCCTCCGGTGATGGAGCGCCCACGACTTCTGAAGGCAACTTCTGTCCCACTTATAATTGTTCTAGCTGTCAGGAAATGTCTGCTTAGTTCTAGGTTGGTTTTCTCTTTCTCTTCACCACCACAGCCCTTCTCCCTCTCCCTCCCTCCCTCTCCCTCTCTCTCTGTAACTTTCTGCCCTAAAAAGAGGTCACTTGCTCAGTTTTGCAGACCTGTTATTAATGCAGAAGGAGAGATCTTATGGCATCACTCTTTCTTTCTTAGAGCAAATCTAGCTGTATTTGTTTCTGGAGATATGATATAATTGAAGCACACCATTATTTTGTATATCTATATCTATATATCTATCAATCTATCTATATTAATCTATCTATATCTATATCTATATCTATATCTATATCTATATCTATCTATATCTGTATCTATATCTATCTATATCTATATCTACATCTACATCTATCTATTTGTATCTAATTTATATCTATATCTATACCTACATCTACATCTATCTATCTGTATCTAATTTATATCTATATATCTATCTACATCTACATCTATGCCTATCTATCTATCTATCTATCTATCTATCTATCTATCTATCTATCTATCTATCTATCATTTCTATCTATCTAATCCATCTCTCTCTCTCTCTCTCTTATCTTATCTTATCTTATCTTATCTATCCTATCTATCTATCTATCTATCTATCTATCTATCTATCTATCTATCATTTCTATCTATCTAATCCATCTCTCTCTCTCTCTTATCTTATCTTACTTATCTTATCTTATCTTATCTATCCTATCTATCTATCTATCTATCTATCTATCTAAATATTCATCTATCTATCTATCTACCTATAATCTGTCTCTCTATCTATCTATCTATCTATCTCACTATCTATCTTGCTCTAGCTCTATCTATATCTATCTATCTATCTATCTATCTATCTATCTATCTATCTACCTATCTATCTATCTATCTATCTATCTATCTATCTATCTATCTATCTATCTCTATCTCTATCTATCTATCTTTATCTCGCTATCTATCTTGCTCTATCTCTATCTATCTATTATCTATCTCTATCTCTATCTATCTATCTATCTATCTATCATATGATGCAGTGCCCGAAGTATCCAGATCTAGCACACTACATAGCAACCACTGCCCAAGTATGAGATGTTGTATATTAGAAGTAAGATCACCTTTTTAATAAAAGTAAGTTTATACTCTAATCCATGACAAGAATCACAGAAATGGATCAAAAGCTAGGTTTTCTAAGTTTCTGAGAATGTTTCAGATTTTTTATAAAACAAAAAACCCAAAACACTAAGTTTGTCCCAATCCTTTGAAGTAGACCAAATCAAGGAACAGACCACAAGAAAAAACACAACTGCCTTAATATAGGTTATAACAGAATCTTTAAAAACGGACACTTTTTTCTCTTTCCTCTCCCTTATACCAAAGAAAGTCAAAGCAAAACAATCTTGATGTTCTTTCTCACAGTTTCCTGGACCAAGTGCATGTTTATTAATGGTTGCTGCATATTGTTTGCAGGATCATCTCGCTACTCCTCTGTGTTTGCATTCTTTTATTTTGATTATATATGTTTTGGTCGCAAAACATGCTTATTTGATGCAGAATATTCCAAAGTGATGACATGAAGATGGATATAATTTCCCAGCACATTAAATGGTATGAATATCATATTTATATCATTATAGCCCTCATTTTATTTGTTAGTAAAGTTTCCATGTATGCATTTACCTACAGTATATGCAGTTTTACATATAGCCAAAAAACTCAGAATTGGTATAAGGGTCTAAATATTCCATACATGCTTTGATGTATCTTTTCTAACAAAGCAACATATGTTGTTTTTTTCATTGATCTATTTGCTTCTTTTAAAAACATCATATAAAGCTTTCATTTTGAAATTTCCTCAGGAGAAAAAGACAAGAGAACCTGGGAGGACAGAGGGAAAAAGAAGTATACCACAGAGCAACAATTTAGCCAGAGGATTTGGGAAAGCTTAATCAACACCAGGGTGACAAAATCTTAAGCATCATATATCCCAGCAATAATGATTAGCCAACGTTTTTTATATATTTCAAAACTTTTTGAAATGTTAAGTTACATCCAAACTTCACTTCCTTGTGAAATACACTATTTTCAAGAACAGCAAAAAGGACACAAACTTCTAATTTGCAAAGTTAGCTGTGACACCCCCCCCCTACAACAACCAATAGAATACATATTCTTGCACAGGAAAAGGAAGCTCATGTTCAAAGTCCAAGAGAGGGTATAAATACCTCTCTCTCTCAACTCCACGTGGTCAGCTGCCCCAGGACCATGTGCTGGATAGTTCTGCTTCAATAAACCACCTTTCCAATCGGCCTCCTTGTTTTCAGTGTCCTTCTCCTCGCTTGGAACTGAACCCGATGGATAGTTATTCTCATAAGGGCAAGATCAGATCAGAAGCTCTCCACAGCCCTATTAGGCACAAAAAGGGGTTGCAGAACATCTTTCCAGGAGTTAAAAATGATTCACTTCCCGCCTGGCTGTTGGGAAGCAAATACTTTTTACAAAAAAAACCTCCCATTTGGGTTTGCTGGGCTTCCTCCTCTCAGCCCGGTGTAAATAGGTTTGCAAACAGAATGTTATTTTACCAAGAAACAAACAGTGCTCTACACCCCCAATGAAAAAAGCTCTCAAATGTCTCATGGAATTTACTTAAACGCCCATCTGTGGGAGTTAACCTGAACTGACTCTCAAGGAGAGTACATACACTCTGGCGATGGTGCACATTTACACGGTGTTGTAAAGATAAGAGCAGGAGGGGCTCTCATGCCTTGGTTCAGGCCATCCTTCTCAAAATGGCAAGGTGGACAAGAGCTCCTTGTGTGCTCACCATCCATTTCTTCTCTTCCCCTTCTCCACACTGGTGTGGAGATGGGTGAAGAGTGTGTCTATCATTACAATTTGAGGATTTTTAGGAATCTGCACCTTGAAATAATAAGACAAAGGCTTTTATTCTTTTAAGGGAAATGCAGAAGGGCCCCTGACTGAAAAATGATTAAAACCCTAATCCACTCTGCATTAAACACAAATTAAGTCACCACACCACAAATTAAGTAATAGGTCACCAAAAAGATAAAAGAAAAAGAACACGTTGGAATCAAATTGCTTGTAGTTTTAGTAGCAGGAAAAATGTTAACAGCTAAACAAAATAATATTGGAGCTTCTGCAGCTGCATAAAAACATACACACATAAAGTCAATTCACCCAATCAAGAAAATTTCACTGCCAAAACCGATATAAAGGTCACTGAGTCCCATCTTCTCCTTAAGGCAAAAATTTGTAATGATCACAAGAGTGAAGACATTTAAACAAAAAGAGGCTTGAGTACCAATTCTAACAAGAGCAGTGCTGGTATTCTACCGGTTTGGCCCAGTTCTGCTGAGCCGGTAGCAGCAATGAGCAGTGGGTACTGAACCGGTTTTCTCCGCCACTCCATTGTTGGGCCCGCCCGCCCACCTGGGCTCCCATGCTCACCTTTATCCTCTGCTTTTGAAGCACAGCTGCTTTGCATGGCACAGAAGAGGGCCGCGTGGCAGCTGCTGAAGCAGCTGGGAGAGTTC
The DNA here is from genome assembly GCF_049901715.1 of Pseudonaja textilis. Taxonomy (NCBI): domain Eukaryota; kingdom Metazoa; phylum Chordata; class Lepidosauria; order Squamata; family Elapidae; genus Pseudonaja; species Pseudonaja textilis. The sequence continues at coordinate 12,921,064 of NC_141993.1, forward strand.
AGGCTTGCAGGAGGCGAGTTGGAACACCTCTGTGCCAGAGGGGGTATTCAGAAGGTTCTGGCCGGTTCTGGAGAACCGGAAGCAGAAATTTTGAGTAGTTTGGAGAACCGGCAAATCCCACCTCTGACTGGCCCCGCCCCCACCTATTCTCTGCCTCCCATTGAGTCCCAGCTGATCGGCTGGGTCTTCTTTGGTTGCCCTGCACAGGAGAACGGAGCTGGAAAGCAGGTTAGTGGAGTGGGGAGGAAACGGGGATTTTGCAGTATCCTTCCCCTGCCATGCCCACCAAGCCACACCCACCAAGCCATGCCCACATCCACCATGCCACACCATGGCCACCAAGCCACGACTGCAGAACCAGTAGTAAAAAACTTTGAATCCCACCACTGTTGTGCGCCTGCGCAAAGTGCATGTTTGGCACATGCAAAGTGTGTGCATGTGCACAAAGCGCGCCCACCAAGCCACACCCACCGAACCAGTAGTAAAACTTCTTGAATCCCACCACTGAACAAGACCATAGACTTAGTAGAGCCATAGTGCAAATTCTGCAATGAGAATTAAACGGAGTTGAAGAAAGAGCACAGGGGTGTCTGCAGGGTGTGTGTGTGTGTGTGGGGAGGAAGATCAAGATGGCAGCGCTGGCAATGCGTCACACAAATGGAGGGGTGTAATTTGATTGTGAAGATCATGTGTATAAATTGCAAATGTGACAGATAAAAGTATAAAGGTATAATGAATTTAGAATTAAAAAATAAGAATGTTAGACTATAGAATAAGATTTGAGAACATTTATAGAAAAAGGAATTAAGATATAAATTGAAAATGAATTTAATAAGTGTAAAGAAAATAAGAATAATGGAGAAAATTTACTGGAAAATGGAAGTAATGATATGATATAGAATTGAATGTGAAAGATAAATATGTACTAAGGTCATGTTTGTGTTGAAGTGTAAACCTGAAACCACAGTTGTCATGCCCCTGGTGGAGACTGATTCCAAGGGAGAGGAGGAACAGCCGACAGGGAGTGTGGCTCCGGAGGTTGTGGAGGAGGCTGGGGAAGGGCAGAGGATGGCTGGGCAGTCAGAGGAGGACCCAGGCCCATCCCCTCTCCATCATAGGGCAGGCAGGGAGGAGAGTACAAGGGAGAGACGTACTCGGGTTGGTGGGGGAGAAGGCCTTGATCCTCTTCATGGGCTGCAGCTGTGAAACTGAATAAGAGGACGGACCTGCGTACAGGTGAGGGCTGGAAACAAAGCGTGGAAATATCTCTAGTTTATGGTTCCTCTCTGAGTTTGGCGTCCTTCCCAGTGTGTGTTCTGTTATCTGTGGACGTCCTCCAGCCCTTATCTTGCCTAGTTTGTGTTGATTTTTTCCCCTCCTTCTTGTATCTGTTTGTATGGGAATTTTTTGTCTTCCATCAAGGATATTCGAAGCTTGGAAGCAAAGTGAAGGAATAAAAGGGGCTTCACCTGTTTTCTGCGACTGTGTTTGTTTTGTATCCCACCCTGAGTCATCACATATGTGCTAAGGTAAACCTGGAACCACATTGTTCACTGAAAGAGATGTTTTTAAAATATAAAAATAATAAAAATGTATTACAAAGGAAAAAGATTGCGTGCTTTTGGACCTCACCCCACACATAACCCTGAAAGAGCCCTTCAGGACAGCAATCCAAATCCAGGAGGATCCAAAAGGATCCTCTACAGTCATGGAACCTGGTGGGAAGGCGTACGCAGATGAGGAAGCCCCGGATGTCTTCTGGAATCCCTGCCTACCTAAAGCACCCCCAGACACCCGGGATGAGAGAGGGATGATCCCTCCACGAAGTCTGCTGGTAGACTCTTCTCTACCAAAAGCAAAAAGCTGCAAGAACCAGCCGCACAAAACCAAGCAGTGAGAATGATCACACGGGAGACCTTCTTCTGTCTTTGGATTACGTGTAATCAGAGTAGTTATGCAGTCTTTCTGAACCCAATGGATGTTGTGGTTAGCCAGCGGCAGGTGTGGAGGGCTGAGGAGAGCGAGGACTCAGATGAGGGGCCAGGACCATCAGGGAGTGGGACTGCTGCCTTCAGAGATTGTGGGGGCTGGCAGCAGCGATGAGGAGGTTCCCGAGGAGCCTGTGCCAAGTGCGCGTGCGCGCAGGATTGCTCGCAGGAAAGAGCAGCTGCAGCAGCACGGGCGACTTGGGAGTAAGGCTGCAAGGTCCCCTCCTTCAAGAAGATAAAAGCCAGCTGTGAAACTAACCTTCTTTGCAGAAGGCAAAGTCGTTTTGAAAATTACAGCCTCGTGGACATTCCACTATCCTGAGTTTGTATTTGAAGATTCTTATTTTGCAAATTATTTCTTGTCTGTTATCTTTTGGCAAGTCTCGCACGATTTGTCAAGGCTTGTGCTTATCACAGCTAATTGTTTTGTAGAAGCATTACAAGGTTTCTGTTCCTTTTGGATTGTGTATGATTTGTTGGAAAAGGGTGTGGGTCAGAACAATGGAGCCATAAAAAAAAAAAAGAGAAGTCCATGAATCAGTAGTGCTAGCATGTAAGTTCGTCATCTGCATTGTACAAAGTGACAACAGCATCATGAGGAACACATCAAACAACAGTCCCAACTCTGGGGCCCTCAAAATCTTCAGCCTGGTTTGTATCAAGATGCCACCCAAAAGAAAAGATGGGAACATTGTGCTTTTTTTGGTAACTCGGAGATCTGAATTATCCACCTGACATATTTTATTCTAGAAATAAGGCTTTCATGTATGAAGATGACATGTACGTCTGCCTTTAATTCGTTGCCTATCAAATCAGAGAACACTGGAAAAGGACAGATTGCGATGTTCAAAGAAACCTTTTCATCTTCTTAAATCCCAAGGTTCCTAACAGCATCACCTTATGTACCTGAAGGCAGGTTCTCTCACACTTTCCCTTGAAGACCCTCATTAACAAGGCCTTTGCCAACTCCGGATGCATATTGACCAACCTGAAAGGGATCTCCACCCTTTAAGCCTGTCAGTTCAATCTTGATCGAAATGGCATGATTCTCAAGTGTCAATATTTGAGTTCTGCCTTTGAACAGAAAACATTAAGCTAATGGCTTTCAAATCTGAGGCTTTCCTTGGAGCTAAAGCCTTCATTTAGGAACGATTGCCTTTAAATTTAGCTGCCTACCTTTTCACTAGCTAGTTGCCTTGTTGGGTTGGGTTGTAGACACCTCCCTTCCTTTCCTGTGGTTTTGTCTTCTCTCACTGCATTGGTGCCTCTGGGCTAATTGACTTCATTGTGGATACCTCACAAAGAATCCAGGTGGATGGAGCAGGTATCTGAAGTTCACGAGAAGATGCCACAGCCTCACCCTTGACTGTGGACATTTCAACTCACTTGTAGAACTGGTCCTTCCTCCTCTTTTAGCTGGTTCCCTTGACTACCATCCTCTTTGACAATTCGTCTATTCTTTCCACCTCCTGTTATGAATTATTTTACTACAAAATCTGTGGCCCACTTTGACTTAAAAATGCAAGCCAGCCTGTTTATATTTAAAAAGTTTTTTTGAACAAAGACCGCATGCATTCATCAAATCCACATTATCCTACAACAGTCAGGATCCATCCCACGTGTATCTTGATATATCTCCAAAGACTCCCTGGCTTTCTGGTGCTCCCAGCCCCAAATGGAAGGCCTTCCAGCATCTTACTAAGCCTGGTCATTCTCTTTAGCTGCGCATTATTTGCACCGCAGGATGCCAAGCCATGTTATAAAAACCATGAAGACTTCTGCCTCAGGCTCATGGTTGCAACAGACAACAAACATTTGTTTCGTTCCCTTTTCCTCTCCAACCAGATGCCAAGGGGGGAGGCAAACGAAGTACCACAACATAAAAACCTCACTCACCAGACTGCCCAGATTAAAGCAAATTATCTCCACAAAGAACAGCACAGTAGCTTACCCCTGCGTGCTCATGTTTTAAGACACACATATTATGGAACACCTAACATGTCTCCCCCAGGCAGGGGGTGAGAAGCTAGCAAAGCAATCACTGAGAACCCACCGAGGATCCAGATGGACCGTTACAGCACGCGGTTTATGCTTGTCTGGGTTAATAAAAGCAGCAAATTACAGAGTAGCGTAATTTTACTTTGTTCAGGGTGACATGTTATAACAAAGGCTCGCCTTTCCTCGTGCAAATATTTCTCCCCTTTCATCCGTTTTTTTTAGACACTGTGAAATCTACACTTAGCCAAACAGAAGAGATCACTTAGATGAGGGTTAAATAAATAATTTTTTCATAAAAATAATAACAATCTGATTCCATTTGGATGGGTGTTGTGCCCAGTGTGGTGATCAGTGAAGGTGGTAACATTAGAGACACAATCCTTTGTCTGGTTGCTAAGAGGACAAAGTGATGTCTTACCTCTGAGAAAATTATGGTGTGGTTTTGGGCTGGATAGGTAATTCAGGTGGAATGAAACCACAAGAGTAGAAGTGAAAATTAAGGATATGTTTTGTCAAAGTGGGTAGGAGGGTTTGACTCTAATCAGGGCTGTTTATAACATATGATCATAGCTAATTGTTCATTAATTCCACCATGTCATTTGTTCATTTGTTACAACCTCTGTGTAATGATTGTGTTGGTTTTCCTCTCCCCTGGGGTGGGAGTGGGGAAGGAGGAGGCGGGGGAGGATCTGGGACTTTAATGGTCTTTCGGTTCATGCAGAAAATAGCAGGGGGGTTAGGTGACAAATTTCTTTCTGAAGATTGAGCCAAGTTGCATTAAATGGTGCCAATCCTTCTTCCCAGACAGTCAAGACAATATATATTGCAGACATGATCACTGCAGGTAACAGTTGCTAATACATTTTCGAAGCTGGGGGAAGATAAAAGCAGCAAAGGGAAAATTACTACAATCCCTGAATTTATTTTTGAGCAATAAGAATCTTTTGGAAAGCAAAACATACACATACATATGCACAGTCCTGTATTTTTCACATATGGATTAGTTTCTCTATGTTTGAAAAGTGAATTTTGGGACACGCAGAGCTGTACAGCTCGCAACTATGCCTTTTGGGCTCTGAATAGAGCTCCAGCAATAAAAAGTATCAATAATTTATTCATACTGGCACGAATGCTCTGGAAGAAATACACCAGAAAGAGTATTTAAACATAAAGTTTCCTGTTTAAGATTTTATTAAAAGAAATTATCTCAACGTTTAATATACTTCCCACTGACAAAAATGAGAAATGTTGTGCATGCAACATTGCACAGCAATCCACAAGGCAAGAAAAAAAATAAAGTAGAGAGGAATGGGTTGTCTAGTACATTGTGAATTGAGACATTCTGAATTAAGCCTGAATTCAAGCAAAATAATCAGAATTGGGTTGATAGAAGCCCTGTAATTTGTTCTTATTAATAGAGGGCAGCCACGAGGAAATTAGGTTACTTCAAGTGGTATTATCTATCTGCAAGTGTTTGTTACCAGAAAGAAAAACGTGTGAGTTAAAATTAAATGAGATTAGGAAGTATAGATTAGGGCACTTTCTGGGGTGGGGGGTGAAAACCAAGCAAAGAAGCAAAATTAAATTTTAATATCTTGGGCAGAGCCACTAAATAGCCTTGAGCTTGGACAGCCATTAATTTTTTTGTGTCCTCCAGCCATTTCCTGCTAGTAGAAACTTCCGGACATGCAATTGAAGAAGATGCACATAACACAAATAACACTTTAGTGGCAAGTTTTCATGAGAAACAGCAAGGCAGAATCAAAATAAGATTTGCTTGATGCTACAGAAGTGTTCAAGAAGACTGGCAGATTTGAGAGAAAGAACGTGTGCTAGGACCAAACCGAACCATACATTCCATCCGTAAGGAAGCTTTGTTCCTTCTCTTTAAAGCCCCCAATAATGTAACAGCTTCATAAGAGCAAAAATATGCATCCTTGTTCTGCGGAAGATGGTCATGTGATCCTTTCACTGGGTGCGCCCAAAGACAGGTTGGACAGCCATCTGCGGGAGATGCTTCTTTTGCCTTCTGAAGGTCTGAGGATCCAAGTAGCCCCTAACTATGCTATGATTCTATCACAGTTTATGTTGGTGGTGATGATAAATCCAGTGGAAACCTTCAAAGACAATTATGCCATTGCACACAGGTCCTTGCAGCTTAACATAAAAAAACCCCCTCCTACTGTTATAGTTATATAAACAGCAGTGGTGGCACGGTGGTTAGAATGCAGTATTGCAGGCTACTTCTGCCGACTGCCAGAAGTTCGATTCTGAGAGGCTCAAGGTTGAACTCCGCCTTCCATCCTTCTGAAGTAGGTAAAATGAGGATCCAGATTGTCGGGGGCAAGAGGCTGACTCTGTAAACCGCTTAGAGAGGGCTGGAAAGCACGGTGAAGTGGTATGTAAGTGCTGTTATTATTGCTATGGCTCAAAATGCCCCCTTTTTTAAAAATAAAAGCATCCAGGTTTTTATTCACTGAGTAGAATATGGGTGGGGAACGATGCTGTACTTTGCAGAACTGTGACGGGCCATGTTTCTGTTGAAAGTCACATATAACTGCCCAGGGCACTCAAGAAGATTTCATTGGAACTGAAATTAAATTTGCTCCTGACATTTTTTCCCCTTTATGAGTAAAGAACAAGATTCAATTGTCCTAATGCTTCTATTCTTTGCTCCATTAAAACCAGGTAGCCCCTTTTTGCTTGTCTTGGGCCCTTGAGCTCCGGGTTATCTAGGCTGGTCAACCAAAACCTCCTGTCACAACTCCAGTGCCCTCAACCATCATCTGCACTGACAGGACGACAGTGGCGAAGTCTGAAGTTCATGGAGATGCACCACCCTGCTGTAGGTTATGATGGCATATATTGGAATGGGGTGTAACCTGGGAATGTAATTGTCTAAACAGGCAGGAGGTGAGATACCCATCAATAAATTTCAAGTGTCTTGAGAGAGTTGAACATGGTGTTCAGTACTGCAAGAAATATTTCTGTCTTGGGTACATTTCCTTTGGGGATGACTGCAAAAATGGCTTGGAGAAACTGTGGAAGCTGCCTGCTCGGGAAAGGTTGCCCCCGGCATATCACCACAGTTGGGCACAAGTGAGAGGAACTGGGCATGCCAGTATCTCCTTGATCAGCTCTCTTGGCACACTTGCAGCCAGTCAATGTCTTTGCAGAAGCTGGTACTTGACAATGAAGACCCGCTAAAAATATTTTTGGTTATATGAATGTGCGTCTCTTCAGGTTCTATAGCAGAAACCTTCTAGAAAAGGAGAAAGAGTCTACTGCAGGCACAAAATCATACAGCAGATATGTGCCTGATTAAACTGGTCTCAAAGAGAAATCTGAATAAATAAATAAAACCCATAAACCTAAGGAGATATTTAAAATGCTGTTCCTCAGATATTATTTTCATCAGCTTAAAAATAATTCTCATTTATACACAAATGGTTCTCCAGTTATTTTTTCCATGTCAAAGAACAATCACATATCCAACATCTTTGCCAGGATTTAATAAAATAGGCAATAAATTAATCAAGATCGCTTCTCTGGCTGGATAGAAACCCTGAATTTAGGAAGCGAGTAGAGGGTTCTTTCTTTCACAGGATGTCCATAGCATCTTTCTAGTGCAACAATCCCTTCGTGCTTGCAGACTTGGCCAACCAAAGATCTCTGCAGGGAACAAAAGGGCACGTGCCATGCACATCATGCCATCATTGTGGCAGTTATATAATTTGTGCCATGATATGAAGTGCATTACATCACTCTAGTGCTTTCTAACAAATGCCCACATTTAAATGCAGAAAGGAACTTCAGGGAACTAAGGACTTGCAAGGCTACTCAAAGGGCAACTTTACAAGATCATTTGTTTATTTAGCTTCTCAAGAGTGTTTGCTTGGAAGTGTTCTAACAAACACATACCATTCAACTCTTTTATTCTACCTGGCAATGGAATGGTTAGGAATTAGAACCTGCTTCAATTTCAAATGACAAAACATTGGAGTCATAGTGGACAACCAGTTAAATATGAGCCAAAAGTGTGTGGTGGCAGCCAAAAAAGCCAGCACAATCCTAAACTGCATTAACAGAGGGATACAGTCAAGATCAAGGGAGGTACTAATACCACTCCATAAAGCCTTAGTAAGACCACACCTAGAGTACTGCGTCCAGTTTTGGTCACCACATTATAAAAAGATGTTGAGACTCTAGAAAAAGTGCAGAGAAGAGCAACCAGGATGATTAGGGGACTGAAGACTAAAACATATGAAGAACGGTTACAGGAACTGGGCCTGGCTAGTCTAATGAAGAGAAGGACCAGGGGAGACAGGAGAGCAGCCTTCCAATATTTCAGGGGCTGCCACAGAGAGGAGGAGAGGGTCAAGCTATTCTCCAAAGCACCCGAAGGCCAGAGAAGGAATAATGGATGGAAACTAAACAAGGAGAAATTTATCCTGGGAATAAGGAGAAATGTTTTGACACTGAGAACAATCAACCCATGGAACAGCTTGTCCTTGTAAGTTGTGGGACCGTCAGCACTTGAGACTTTCAAGAAGAGATTGGACTGCCATTTGTCAGAAATGGTGTAGGATCTCCTGCATGGACTAGATGACCTACAAGGTCCCTTCCAACTCTGATTATCTGTTAACATGACATCTGAGTAGCAGAGAAAATATGATGTTACATTAGGATTCCATAGTTTATCAGAATATTCTCTTCTTATTATGTAAAGTTACCCACAATGGATAATTTCCTAATATACCATAAGTTGTGCTCACAAGAAAAGCACTAGGAGAAAGCATATGCAGATATTACAGCTTGAGAAATGGGAAGAGGATGCATTAGCAGGGCCAGCCACTCAAAAAACACCTATCACCAGGTGCCACTGAAGTTTCCCTGTAGGTGCCCGGTATACCTTCTCAGATACCGGTGGTGAATTTAAAGACAGCCTTGATCGTCTTCTATGCCTAGGTGATGATATGCCAGCGGAGAGGGGGCTTCCTGTAGAATCCCAGAGAGAAGCAGGTGAGCCCAAAAACACCATGGAGAAATGCCAGCATCTCAGTCATTGCTGGAAACTTGGGTCACACCTCAAAACCCGGAAGAGAGAAGTGGGCCCAACTGTGAAGACCATCTTGTTTTGATGGGATCTGTGGGTGCAACCTGGATGGTGGACCTGGTTGCATTTTGGTTAGTTGGTAAATTGCTTTGATTTGCTTGAAGTTGGGTAGAATAGTAATATTTGGATAAAGAAAAATACAGAGGAGGAGAAAGTGGAAGAGGAAAAGAACAGAAATATTAAACGCTCTTTGTTAAGTGGGGTAGAAGGCTGGATGGAGTTGTACGAAACTCAGTAGCAATGAAAGATGTATTTATCTGAGTCCTGGCTAGTCCCAGAGGCCTCTCAATCCCCCAGGGTTAAGTGGAGGTGGCCACAAAGAACATCTTCACTGCTGGAAATTTCAACTATGACGTCTCCTCTCCTCCCCACTCCAGAGAAATGTTTGCATCTAGCCTAAAAAATTGCAGGACACTTTGCTTTTTACAGCTCTTTGCTTACTTGCTCACGTCAGTGAAAATACAGCTCCTGGATCGGTGGATTTTACTTTTGCTATTAAGTCTCTTTCACACTGATTTGACCCATAGAGATGTTTTTAAAAGCATTATCTGCTTCTTAAAAACCTGAGAGGCATACTTTTGAGTCTCCAGTAGAGCGCAGCATTTGAAATATTTTCAGTGGGACAGCTTCTCCAGCTATCCTGGATTTTTGACCCAAGGCAGAGAGTACATATGGCCTTTCATTCTGAATTTACTGTCTCGGTTCAACAGTTATTTCTGCTTGAATTTATGGAAGAGACCAGAATCTCTGAAACCTGTCTCTAAAGAGAACAACAGAAGGCAGAAATCATAAACTCAATTATAGGAAATTTCTGTGAGCTGTTTTTCATTTCATCGTTCCCCCAAACAAATACTTGTAGCCAGCCAGTGGGCGAAGTCACAATATAAGAAACCACAAAAATGCAAAACTAAACAAGCCAAAATATTAGATCAATTTTAAAAGGAAGACACACATATGCAGCATGTTTGGAATGCATTGGAGCAGCAGCTCTTAAACTGGGTAGGTATGCTTATCCTTCAAATCAACACATTTTACAACTGCAACCATAGTCACTGTCTGTAGAGCTTGGTAAAAAAAAAAAAAAAAAGCATTAAGCATGACAGACAGTTAATCCTATATTTTTCACCTCTCCTCAGTTGGTGGTCAAATGTTTCCTTTCCAGATTATAAGATATCAAACGCCCCCATGAAGCACCTCGCCAAATTGACTCTCCTGAGGACACCCAGGAAGCTAATTAGATAGCAAACAAAGAAATTCTGACAAAGGAAAATGACAAAGATAGTTACAGGCTTTGTCATATCATCCACGAAAGAGATTTGCTTTGTCACAGTGGTCTTAAATTTAGTACCGTAGGAATTTAAAATAACCTTTAAATACTCCAATATAATTTGTTTGTTTATTTATTTAATCTTTGGTCTCTTCTCCAGAAGCACAAAGTTCCTCCCTCCCTTTTCTGTCCCCCCCATAAGAGCAACCCTGTGATGTAGTTTGGGTTAAAAGAGAGTAACCAGCCACAAGTCCTTGTATGCTTCCCCAGTAAAGGGTAGGTATGAAGCTCTCAGGCAACTATCCAGAACGGTCACCACAACCTCACGGTGGCTGGGACATCTACGGAAAGCAACAGCAACAAAAGAAAGGAGAACAAACACATTTCTCATTGTGAAAGCAAATGGAAGGCAAATAGCACATGAAATAAGTGTAGCTCAGCGAAAACCAATGGAACGGAAGGAACGAATGGGGCACCCTTGGGGCCTCCAATTGCCCAGGCCAGCTGTCCACATCTGTCCATGGCTGGACTCAGGAAAGGAAATCTGGGACAGGCGGCCTGGGTGGAGTCTTCCCCTCTAGGCGAGCAGGAAGAAAATGGCTTCCCAGCTGTTCCTTCCACCTGTTTTCACAGAGTTCCACCACTTCTTAAAACGGAGCCAATAAACGCAATAAGAAATGACAGGATAAGGAAGAGCAACTTTTAGGATTTCAGCAGAAAACACTTCCTTCCAGGGGTGGGATGCTGGGAGTTTGCAGCGGTTCAGGAGATTCTCTAGCAAGCTAACATTCTGCACAGTTCGGAGTGTCAGTTCCAGGAAACCTCCATTCCACCCAACAACTCTGAGACAGACATCTCTCAAAAGTTCCTTTTATTTGGATAGTAACTGGCACAACTATGGAATCCTGAATCTGAAAGTTCCGGGCTACCTTGCAATAAGTAAAAACTACACAATCCATCCCCTGCTCCCATCACCATATCACATGGCCCAATCATCATCCACCCCAGAGTAAGACTTCCTCTCACTTACGCGCAACACGACCTGACCTTGAATCAGAAAAAGAATGTTATTATGTCTAACTAGATAGACTCCAATGAATTCCCCCCTCCCACTTTCCCAAGCTCAATTGTGGCAGCGTGGGAGCAGCGAATCTCAATATGGCTCCCAAAGCTGACACAGAGAACCCCCAAATCCCACTCTTGGCTGGCCCCACCCACCCCGTCCCTCCCCTCCCAGGAGTCCCCACGCAACCCATTTTGGATGCAGGTAAGTGCAGGGCGCGGGCGGAGGTTCAGGGAAGGCTGGAAACAGGCACATTTCTGGCTTTCAGAGCGCCCCCGGAGCCCGGGGAGGGGAAAAAATGCCCCCACTCCGCTGTGGTGCAGGAAGCTGACTAGGCCATACCCACCATGGCCAGGCCCACCCAGCAACCGGGCAGAGAACCTGTTGCTAAAATTTTCAAAGCCCACCCCGGCTTTCTTCCTATTTAAGAGGACTATTCTGTAAAAACCCATTGATGGCACCCACCCCTATTTCAACTATTAGTCTTTTCTTCCACCAACACAGCAAACAGCAGGCTTCCATCATCACAATTTACATTTTAATAAGTTTAAAATGTCGATTGTCTCAGATTAAGTGAAAACTATCAGTCTGTACATAAATATCCTGGAATATGCTTTTCATGCAAAATTGTAAACAACATTATAATTATAATGCATTATTATTATAATTGCATTATATTTATAATTGCATTATAATGCAAACTATTTTCTGGTTCAACTTTTAATTTATATTTTATTATGTTACGTCTCGGGTATTTTGCTATATACTTAGAAAACTCATTGACTATTTTGCTCCCAAATTCTTAGGCGTTGTGATGCAACAAGACCATTTCCAGATGATTTTTTTACAGTAAAATGGCAATGTTCGACTTATAGCTTAACCTTCATTGTTCCAACCATTTTTTCTTTAGAACCTGTTTTAAAATTTTATTCTCAGCAAGGAAAGTTATGGGCAGTTGATGGGAACTTAAATCAAGTTCCTGTAGCTTGAAGGCCCACTCCAGCGCCTCCTTCACATGTACTTATGTTCCTCTTTCACAATGACAGTCAAAGTAGCCTAATTTCTCCTTTGTTGTTAATTGTCCTAAGTTAATGTGATTTAATTGCCTTTTATCACATAATTAATCTTTTATTAGACATAATCTTACAAAGTTTGACATTGTGCTGTCAATATCCAGAAACAATTGAATTTCGGTTCCCCTGAGTAGAAATACTCATATACTCAGGATGAATACTCACTTTATGCATGCTTTTAATTATTGAGACAGTTTGCATGATCCCCCATCTCAAAAGCATAACAGTAATTCACATAGAGTGCAAGCTAGATTAAAAAAAATAGCCATAATGCAATACTCAAGCACCATGACAAACTCACAACATAGTTACACTTAAGTTAAAACTCCAGTAATATCCTGGTTCAGAGATCTCTGCAGCTTCTAGAAGAATAGGGAGGAGGCTGTTCCATAGGGCCGGTGCCTGATTTTTGCTATTTATTAGTATTTAAAAATGTTACTTTATTTCTGTTTGTTTCTGACCTTTGATTGAAATAAATTGCAGTGACTGATACAAATTGATGTAGCAAAGAAAATTCTATTTACTCACTAATCATTAATTATCCTGATTAAGTTTTTCAATATGTACCATGAGTTGAGCTTATATCCCACCTTAAAAAAAAAGATTTCCAGGTGGCAAAATGTAAACATCTTTTATAATTCATTTATGATTTGAGCATCTTCTGGTGCCTCAGCAACAGAATCCAAAACACAGAGTACCCTCAGCCCAGCTGTTGTTAAAAGTAAGAAAGGCAATTTCTAAATAGCCATTGTGTTTTTTTTTAAATAAAATTGAGTGCGAGCATCATGATGAAAGCATTCTTAAACTTTTATCAGAGTGCTTTATTGCAGCCAGAGGCCCTCCTCGGCTAACAAAACTCTCTCAGTGGCGTCACCCGTCATACTGACCTATTAGGTTTGCAATTTGACCCTGCAAGGATGAAGGCCAGAACTGCCAAGAAAGGGTAGGGATGGTCCCCAGAGGCTTTCCAGGAACGGTGACAAACCTTCGCCCGTGTGGGTGGAAAGAATGGGCCGTATTGTAGGCAGCCCCAGAGGTTGGTCAAAGGGAAGGTCAACCCTATGAAGAGTGGCATTGTACGAGGACAGCTTTACAAAATGAATCCTCACCCTTTGAGATGGGACTGACCTCCCATGGATGCCATGAACTGCCTGATGTCATTGGGGGACCTCAGAAGCCAGTCCAGCTGTCCTGAAAAAAAGAGAGGAGGCTGCACAAGGGGCTCCAGGATGAAGGCTGCGGGTTTATGGCTAAGCCATGATCTTCTCAGCCTTTCCTCTCTAGGTCTCAGCCGAATTACGATCAGCATTTCCATGAAGACAGTTTCAGGGGAAGAAAAACTTTCTTGACGTGTTCCCAAAGTGGCCTTGCCTTGTTGGTCCTAGTCCCTAGTACAGCACCTTATCAGGAACCCTAACACAACTGCACAACCACTCAAATTTAGCTTGCTGATGGTATCACTCTCCTTCAGAGTGACCGCTTCCTGAACAGACTTGAGCCCTCCTCCAAAATGGTTCATGCCAACCAGAGGTGGGTCTTCACCAGGTTCTGACCAGTTCTGGAGAATCGGTAGCAGAAATTTTGAGTAGCTCAGAGAACCGGCAAATGCCACCTCTGACTGGCCCCACCCCCATCTCTTCTCCGCCTCCCGAGTCCCAGCTGATCGGCTGGGTCTCCTTTAGTTGCCCTGCACGGGAGAACGGAGCTGGAAAGCAGGTTAGTGGGGTGGGGAGGGAATGGGGATTTTGCAGTACCCTTCCCCTATCAAGCCCACCAAGCCACTCCCACAGAACTGGTAGTAAAAATATTTGAATCCCACCATTGATTCCAACCCCGGTGAAGTCACCGACAAGGGGGTTAGCTCACTCTTGCAAAGCAGGGAAGTTGGTGAGTCAAGGAAATGTTATTTATGTATTTGCAATGGTATCGATGCCATTCTTAATGGCGAAATGCTTTGAAGGCAACAGGTACAACAGAATAAACCCCAATAAAAATAGTAGGGCAGGGGAATCACATGTTGTCATCTGGGGCTGCAGAAAGACACATGCTAGAATACAGTATTCCTGCCCCAAGGAGAGTAAGTAAGAAGTCAGAAAGGCGGGTGTTTTTAAGGCATAGCTGATCTTTGCCACTCAGCCGTACATCCTGTTTCTATCTTGAAATGCCCTGCATATATCAGAAGGGAAGCAAACCAGCTCAGGATCAACTGAGCCCTCAGCTCTATTTAACTGACCACCAACTACAACCGGGAAGAGGAAGGCTTCTAAATAACAATGACATATAAATATTCATGTATAATTGCCCTTAATATCATTACTCCTTTCCAGAACAGAATTGTTGAAGACTGTATACAGGATGAATGTGGCTTTGGAGGTGATTTCAAGTGCATACAACTTAACTTGAAAAAAGGATCCCCTTGGTTTTGATGCTCGGAAATGGATTCTTCACCATATATCCAGAAATGTATCCCAAGTACAGTTTTGATTACAGCTTTTCGAATTTCACGATTGCAAAGGGAATCAAAGGCCGTCCTTCTGCAAACGCACCTCTAACAATTTTGCTATATTTCCACTCTGCAAACAAATTCCCATATTGACCGAGGCCAGGAAGACTCAGCAAAGAAAGGGAAAGCATTATCAGACTGTAAACAAAGGATCCAAAGAACATTTGTCCCCTCTGCTCACTCGTACCGCCTAATGCATCTTAACGTGCACAATGATATTGGAGCATTTCAGCCATCTGATGAGGCTCTTGAAGCATGAAGGGATCAGATACCGAATGTCTGTCCGAAGTCATAAAGAATGAAGAGCAGTTTTAATTGGGATGACAGGCAGCCTTGGCCTCCCCATCTTTCAACTTTGGCAGAAGGGTAGAGAAATTGCTTCTCCTTTGATTCCCTGGCAGAATTCTTCAGAGTGAAAATGCTAATTCAATTGCATCATACCGAAAAATGCAGGAGAAACAGCCCGGGCTTCATCTGTTCCTCCAAAAATAGCTCACCATTCTACACATCTATGGGTATCATCGCTGCCATGATGTACCAAAACAGTGTGAGAGCAGACACAGGAGTGTGAGATGAAACCCTTTGCAGGTCTCCATCTAGTTGGCCAGGAAGATTAAAGATGAAATTTAACAGAAAGGAAGAATATACAGATATGGCGTCAGCAAGTGCCTGAGCTGTTTTTCCTATTTATCTCAGCATTATTAGGTGGATAGCTACAATAACTGTCAAGTACTGGGGAAATCAGGAGATTCAGGCAGTTCAAATGACTATAAAGATTTATTGCAAGCTTAAGCTCTCTACAAGAATCTGAGCTACTAATGGGTCGAGGGAAATGAGGGGGAGTTAAGAAAGGCTTTGAAGGTGAGCTGGACTTTAAATTCCGATAGAGGAGGAGGAGGAGGTGATTAAAAAAATAATGGAATGTACAGAAATGAGTAGATTAACATTAGCAATTAAAGATCAAGAAGAAAAAGAGTATTATAAGGTATGGGATTTATTTTACCAATGGTTAGATAGAAAAGTAGGAAATTGAAGTATAATGCAATAGAAATGATATGTTACAATTGATTATCTTGGAATGAATTATAAGATGAATTAAAATAAGTAAGAACTGAGATTGGCTCTAAAGGATGGTGTGGATTTGAAATTAAAGTCTAATAAGGATGTAATAATAATGACATAGAATAATAATATGATATAGAAAGTGGATTAATGTAACATGAATGTAAATCTAAGAAGAAAAGACTATAGATATTGTGCACAAAAAAATATGTACCAACCGACACACTGTATAACTGAAGGAAGGTATTATTTGTTGTTTTATGTTTATGTTTGTTTATGTTTGTTGTTAAAAAAAATGGGGAAAAAAGGTGGGCTGGACTTAGCTCTCTTGTGGGCGTGTAGGGACTCGTGATTCCCTCGCTCGGGCTCAGCCTGGCCATCTCCTGTGTAATCAAGCTAGCAGGGAAAAAGAATTGTGCCTTTCCAATACAAGGGGACTGTTCTGAACTGAGAAGAAATATTTTTATTCTATGCCATCCAGAATCATGAGATAGGTGGTCATACACATAAACATGACAGAGGATAGATAGATGATAGATAGATGATAGATCGACAGACAGATGGACAGATGATAGATATTTAGAGCGTAGAGGTGGCACAGTGGCCAGAGTGCAGTACTGCAGGCTCCTTCTGCTGACTGCCGGCTGCCTGCAATTTGGCAGTTCAAATCTTACCAGGTTCAAGGTTGACTCAGCCTTCCATCCTTCTGATGAGGGTAAAATGAGGACCCAAATTGTTGTGGGACAATATGCTGACTCTGTAAACCGCTTAGAGAGGGCTGTAAAGCACTATAAAGTGTTACATAAGTCTAAGTGCTATTGCTACTGCTATTAGAGGTGTGTTTTCCAGAAGGAAAAAAGATATAGTAGTTAGAAATGTATAACTAAAGCTGAGAAACATTTTCCCCCAAAGTCCTGAGAAAGAAATGATCAGTTGAACAATAAAAAATACACAACGAAAAAAGAGAACAGAAAATTTGCCACATGATTTTGTAAACAAGACCTAACTGAAAATGCAAGTAGGCACAGATGTAATGAAGTGACAGGGTGACCCACATTGGAAATGAAGTAACTGTGAACTTGCAGAAAGAAAATAGAGGCATCAGGTAAGAACTGAGGACACAGAAACGTCCTGATAATAATAAAGAAAAAGAAATGGGCCACACACCCAGGAAGTTGAATATGAAAACACCCAGCAGAGAAAAGAGAAAAATAGTCAGTTCGTTGAATTAGGAGGAGGAGGAGGAGGAGGAGGAGGAGGAGGAGGAGGAAGCCAGAAGCGGAAGAAAAGCATACCTGGGAAAAGACGTCATAAGCATTAGAGAAATCTAACCCAGGTGGAAGAGTACAGAACCTCTGCAAAACCATGGGGACATCAAGAAAAAAATAAGGTAGGAGAGGAATTTGTGTTTTAAAGGCCTGTTATCAGTGGGCTCATCATCATCATCAAAAGAAATGATTAAGGAAGAAAACACGGAGAGTGAGGAGAGACGAAAGCAGAAAAACTCAAGCAATGGAAAAGAAAAAGTTGAGAGTCCAGCAGTAAATAGAAGCAAGCAACAAATGACCCCGAGATTATCAATGTTTAATGATTCCAAATCAAATTTCACAGTGGTTTTTGACCGTTCTGATGGCTTCTAATTCAGCTTCTTATTTCTGTCTAAATTATTCTGAGATGTCAACCATATTATCATATTGGCCACTGTCTTCCCTTCTTTTGATCCTTTTCTGCAGACACTCTGAGCTTTTGGAATAATACAAAGAGGACTGTGATGCTCTTAACCAGAGGTCTCCAAACTTGGCAACTTTAAGACTTGTGGACTTCATAGCTGCCTGGAGAAGTCCACAAGCCTCAAAGTTGCCAACTTTGGGGACCCCTGCATCTTAACCATAGGACTTACTTCTGAGCAGATATGGTTAGGACCCTGTAGCTCTCTTACACAAAGCTCCATATTCCCCCAACGCACTGAGAAATTGGTTATGTAATGTGCCATAAATAATTTATTTAGTTGTGCTGTCACGCAGCATGTATTCCATCTCTAAAGCCTGAAGCAGGCTGTGCAACATATGGGTTGAAGACCACCAGGCTTTGCTCTAATTTGCTTGCAGGGGTGAGGGCTGAGATATGCATTTTGCCCTTAAAAGATCCCCAAATGCAAAAAAAAAAAAAAAAGATTTACTTCCACCAGATTCCAGTGGGTAAAAAAGGGTAGATCAGCCCCTTGGCATCCTGGCCTTAAAGAGGAAGATCCATCAGAACAAACCGTGAATAACCGTAGCTGAAGTCTTGGCTACTGCCATGAGAGGAATCTTCTTCTCAGCCCAAACCAAGGCATAACATTCAAACAAGGAGAGAAAGAGAGATTGCCGGCTTCATCCGGTACAAACAGCAAGCAAAACTGCCATGAAAAACTCCTTCTACCAAGGTGCTCTTGGCTGTTGGTCCCTATGATTTTAGAAGACTTTAAACAGTTTTAACTTTCTAGTCACCGATTCTGTGACTTCACAGCTTCATATATACTGTTTCCATCGTGAAACAGGCATGTTTCATTCAATAATCATAAAAACACACTTCAGTGAAGCTTGGTTCCTGGTCACCACAAGGACACATCTACACGGGGTGTTTTGGCAATAACATGGGAGTAATTTGCCATTGTTGCTCAGACGTCCTTGTTTTCAAGGACGAAGCCTCTCAGAAGATACCACTAGTTTTAATAGTTTCCTGAATGATTGAGAGATCTCAATCAGTGGTGCCTTAGCCTTTCAATAACTTTGAAGAATATGAAGAATTTAAAGGTACTCCATGGTGTTTTTCCTTAGGCACAGTGCAATAGCGAAAAATATAATTCTAATGTTAGAACAAGAAAAAAAAAACAATAAAACTGAAGCAATAAAGATTGTTCAAAATGATATCTTGGTAGCCAAGATAGCTTGGTAGATTTAGCTCTCAAATATTGACAGAAGCTGTACAATCCATACTGCAAATCCTTTGGAAGAGAGGGGCATCTTTAGACAATTGATGGCATAGAGCTGGCCATACTCACTTTGGTGAGATGGATGGCTAAATAAATTGTTTAAATTAAGAAAAGAAAACAAGATTCAAATCTGCGCACACAGTCCCCAAGCAAGACATAATTATGACCAATCTTACCTCTCCCAGCACACAAAAACACTTCTGGATTTAATAAGAGCCTTGGCAGCAAAATTAACCAACCCATTTGAGATTTTGTGAACAAGGGAAATTAAATCTGGCTTCTGGTTTGCAGAATCTACATAAACTCGGCAACGCAGAGAAGAGGCGTCAATAAAGGTTCCTCTTGAAGACCCCTTTAAAAATGAGAGGTTGTTTACAAATGTATAGCTTGACTTAACACTTACTATGCATTTCACACAAAGAGCCCTGGTTGCTGAATGATGGCAGAAGACATTCTCAGGGTCAGAAAAGCTTTCTCTGAGAAAATATTTTGGGCCTTCCCTGCCCTCTTGGATACTGCTGATCATTTATGCAACTCTTTCCGCAAAGCCTTTAGGCTTTTTCTACCAGGATTACACCTCTTCCTGTTTAGTAGAGCCCTCTGAGATAAGCACAAGGTGGAACAGGTGATTTGTTACCTATTTTCCTACCTCCATCGGAACATCCCCTCTGCAGCAGAAAAGGCGCTGAGATGCACCCGAAGGCTGAAATATGTTTAAGCTTGCATTTGTGGAGGCCACAAAGATCCAGAACGTCAAAAGGGGAAAGGTTCGTCTCCATCTCCACAAAGCAAGATGGGGCAGTTATTCCCAGCCGTGAGGCCTTTGGATAGTAGAATCATGGAGAGAAAGAGGCCGTGGTTTTTCCTCTGCTTAAAGCATTTATATACTGCTTGCCATGAAATAGTTCAAGATAGTTTGCAACAAAATTCAAAGTGATCAAGCAGTAATTCAGAACAGCTGGCATCAAAGCTACGTGTAAATATTTGATATAACATGCAAGATAAAATGAGCAAGCATAAGCAATAAAACAGAGTATTAAAACAGGAGGAATATCACGGTGAGCAGCATATCCAGTGGTAGCATTCAGCCAGTTCACACCGGTTCAAGTGAACCGATAGCAAGGATTTGATGTGGGTCACCGAACCATTAGTAAGTTCTGGCTGGCCACGCCCCCGACCTGGTTGCCCGGTCACCCCTAGCTCGCTCACCCGGCCCGCCTGACACTTGCCCCTTGAGGTATTTCTCTTTTTCCCCTCCTGACAATCACCTGTTCATATAATCAGCTGTGTTGGGATTCTCCTTCCTGAGCCCCAAGGGAGCAAAATCATCCCCTCGGAGGCTTGCCTGAGGCCCAAAAGGCCCAAAAAACAGGTGGCGGGTGGGTGGGTGGCTGCAAAACACCCCCCCTCCCCAAAAAAGCCACGCCAACCCCACCTAACCACGCCCAGCAAGCCACGCCCACAGAACCGGTAATAAAAAAATTTGAATCCCACCACTGAGCATATCGTTTAATGCTATAATAATCTCTCTGGTAGGATGAATGTGACTCTTCTGCCTACAGAAGAAAGACCATAAGGATGGGGCCTTTGTCTCACCATGGAGAGCCACATCCACCTGGGAGCCACCAGTGAAAAGCCCTGCATCTTCTGAGTAGCCACTCACTGAGTCTCAACCTAGGGGGTCTCCCAGAGGAGACCCTCAAAGATGAAGAGCGAAGAACAGGACCACAATGGGCTCTCACCCTTGCCACAACAGTTCATCTTCACTAATGTATCCAAACTGTATTCAAGGACAGGCCCATGGATAAGGCATTGCAGTAATCTAAACAAATGGGGTCCATGCTATGATCATCAAAGTGAAGCTCTCTCCGTCCAAGTACAGACCTATCTGGTGCTGCAAACACAGCCAGTAAAAGGTGCTTGCTTGATACCATAGATCCCACTTGGGCCCACAATGTTTAAGATGGATCTGGAAGCGCCCTAGAGTTACCTGTTGTAGTACATACATTGATACGGCCAACCAATTGCTAGCCCTCACAGGATACATAACGATCAACAGAAACCAAGACTTTTGTAGCAGTTCTCTTTCTTTCTTGAGTTCAGTACTTTCCACGGTTAGAACAGCTCAAACTACAGACTCATTTTGCCATCAAAATGTCTACTCAACACACATTGTGGTGAGCTACCAAGAGAGTATAGGATCCAAAAAGGCACTGAAACTCTCAGAAAAATCTACTGGGTAACATGGAGAAGATACAAGAGAGGAACAGCTTTACTTCTAGAAAGGGCTCAGAAAAGTCATTTTCGGAATTCAATCAGACTTAAAAGAGGTTTTCCTCCACTTCTTGCTATCTTCCTCAAAACTGTCCTCAGCCGTTCCACTGAAATAATTAGAAGTTTCTATTCATTGCAAAGGAACTAATGCAAGATATTTCCCTCGTAGATCTGCACTCTACCTTCAACTTTTCCTTTCTTTCAGATGATACATTATTCCTGGAAAGCTCTCTGTGTACCAGATGCTGCACCTTCCGCCCCTTTTCTCTCCACACCACGGAGCACTAACCACACTCAACCCGTTCTCTTCATCCTTTCCCTTGGACAAAAGTATTACATTCTATTCAGCTGCTTTCTTACATCTGTATTAAGTACCCCCCCTGTCCAAAAAAATGAAAACTAGTTCAAAATTGAAGACATATAAGTAATTCATGTGAAATAAACCAGGTGTCGACTTTTCTTCTAGGTGCTGAATTGTGTTGGCCATTCCACATTATAGGCAGCACCTCAACCAATCCAGTTCTTGATTATTTTATTAAGATCGAATACTGACAATATAACCAAGACCTACGTAGTCTTCACCCTCAAGAGTAGTTTAAAGTTAAAAATCCAGTGCATTTCAACTCCAAATGTGGTAACAATAAAACCTGAATTAATTAATCCATATTCCAATTTCTAAACTGTACCTCAACAATGCGGCAAGTGCAAATAATTGATCTTTTTAAAAAAATTCTTTGTGGTACCTCAATAAATAACAGAAAACGACTTGTTGCATTTACTTCAAGATTTAGAGAAATAAAATTGATTTCGCATTTCGGTGGTATTTTTCTTGTTATTCCAGAGGTTACATAAATAATGAGCATAAATTCATCAGATGCTCCAACTTCTTATACAAATGAGTTACAGGCTTAGGAATCACAACTGAGTCTTTCTAATAATGCTGACAAATTTGGAACTTTGGGACTAGTAACAGCATTAAGACTAAGCAGTCCAAGCAGGAAACGTTTGCTTCATCTGCCAAGAAACACTCTGAAATCAAATGCAGAGTTTAGTTCAACAAGAGTTTGTTTGTTTTTTTAAACTCTTTAAGTGAATTGGCCAAAACAGGGCTCTACAAGGCCCTGTTTGTATTGAAAACAGATTTTCTGGCTATTTTTAAACTCAACTTATTCCATAATACGAGCTATTCATAGATAAATTGGATAAAAATAATCACTCGGGCATTTTCCAATGTCTCATGTGGAATTAAATGCAAACATTAGAACCGATCCTCCAGAGACCAGGGATCCAACAATTGGCAGGATTTTAATGACGTGAGAAAATAGTAGAGAAGGAAGGGAGTTCAAAAAATCCTTATTCTAATCAGTGACTGAAATGAAAATAAATTCCTAATTACGGTCCCCAAAGTGAGGAAAACGTTTCCAAAAGGTGGTTTTAATTAAGATAGTAAACCTCTCAAAGGATATATCTACTAGATGAAGATCCTTAATAGAACATAAATTCAAATGAAAATAGGAAGATGCTGTAACATATAAATAAATCTTTGAAGCAAAATGCATGTTAATGAAATAAAGCACATTAAAAAGTATATACCATATCCATGTAAGTGAGCCAAATATACAAGTAAACTACAGAATAGAATCATTCCAGACCAAACAAGTAAGTTGAGAACAAAAAATAGAGGGGAAAAGTTATTTCTCCATGTTTATTATTCAAACTTGCAAAATATTGCTGTCATCTCCTAAGATCTAATCAGCAAACAACAGCAGATGGAACAAACTTCCAAAGAAAGCAAAGAAAAATGGAAAATATCGCAAGCTATTAACCGAGTGAAAAGAAACGTGCGCTATTTCTTTTTACTCAGTTTAATAGCTTGCGATATTTTTCTTGTTGCTCCAACAAGCTAATGTCAAATCTGGTCCTCCAAGACCAAAAACCAGCCTTTTTGCTGTCCAAATGCTGGACTTTCCATCAGGGCCGCCCTTCCAAGAGGCTGCTGGGCCAGAGATAAAGAACTCACAGTAGCCCTGCATCGCTCTGCAGCCTCAGGCCCCTTTGGAGTAGGTGGGGATTGGGCTCTTTTGAAGAGCTAGGAGGTGGGGTGCAAAATGGGCCTTCGGTCTTGCAGGAGATATAGGGACCTGCTCTGCCCTACAGAAGGCTCCTCGTATCTCTTCCCTTCTGAGCGCAGGTTCCCACAAGCGGTGCAAACACTTTGGTGTGGCTTTCCCTTAACAAAGGTTTCTGCTCCTGATGTAGGCTGAAAATAGACCTTGAGATCATTTCAACAGATGTTTTAAGGCAGATGTACTTCTACTGGGGACGTGCAGAACAGGGTAGTTCCTTTGCTCCGTCACCCAACAAATGGGGCTTCTGCACATAGGCCGACTGGCCATGGTGAGCTGGTTGCAGTGAGTTGATTGTGGCAAGTTGCCGCATTTTGGACTGCTCTGTTTATGGGTCTACGGCCGAATATCAAGGCCCTGCATTAATACGCAGAGGAAGAATCTGTCACCAAAGTGGGCAGTGCTGCATTATGTGCCCTTAATTTAGGATCTGGCTCATCGAATGCGCCTTTTGCTTGGCCGTCCTGTGCTCCAACTCCCAAGAACTTTGTTCTTTCTTCTGATCATAACTGCCTGAAAAAGGCCCAGAAGCCACAAACCCTCCTCTATGCCACCGATTTCCCACCAGGAATTCTACCTGCCATTCCCCTCTCTGCTTACAATATAAAATTATGCCAACTTTTGGCTCAAACCATTTGTCCTTATGTTAGTACCACCATGAGCCTCTGAACCAGACCCCAGAACCATTGGAAATCATTTCTAATGGGTGCTGTTCCCACTGCTCCCGCATCTCCAGCATCTCCAACATGTGGCACAGTGGTCAGAGGGCAGTACTGCAGCCTACTTCTGCTGATTGCCGGCTGACTGCAATTTAGCAGTTCAAATCCCACCAGGCTCAAGGTTGACTTAGCCTTCCATCCTTCCGAGGTGGGTAAAATGAGGACCCAGATTGTTGGGGGCAAGAGGCTGACTCTGTAAACCACTTAGAGGGGGCTGTAAAGCACTGTGAAGCGGTATATAAGTCTAAGTGCTATTGCTATCGTGCCATAGGAGGGAAAAGCTGAGGTCAGGGGTACTGGATGCCTCTCTAAACTTGGTTACTTTCTTGCAGATAGGTAGGTAACATCACCAGCACAGTAGGTGTTTCTCATATAATAAATGAGAAACATTATTATACTATATTATAGTATAACATTATTATACTATAATAAAACAGTAGGTATTTCTCATCTTTTTTTTTTTTGAGCTCCGAAAAAATGGCTAGGCCGTCTTTTCACGGGTGACTTAATTCTCCTCCCCCGCCCCTGCATCTTCAGGCAGGCGGCGATGGCTTGGATGTTGACCTCAGCGTTGGTGAGGCACTTCGTATCAGGGTCAACACAGGCAGCACCATATCCAGGTGTGCAACAAAAGTACTTCCTAAGGGCAAGCCCCCCCACCATTCCCCACATTTCACATGTTTTAATATAGGCCTTAATTTGGGGGGAGGGGCTTCATTTCATTTCATGCCTATAAAACATGCTGGGACTTCCTCTTGGGGGAGGCCGTATTGTTGGAGAAACAGGGTAGTTGGGTCATGATGAACCATCTTCAAGAAAAGTACCAAGCTCAGAGAGCACCTGGGACTCCTCCTTTCAACCCCGATCGACGAATATTCTCCTCCACCGACTGAAGATAGCTTTGCGGGTCCAGGCCACAGAATGGCCACAGGTCTGAAATCCAGCTGTTCTCCATGGAAGTCTACCTGCTCCTGTGATCTGCCTTTCTGAGGTCAGAAGCCTCGCCATGTCCCCATTTCTCCCCACAATTTGCGGCCTTGGGAAACTCTCTGGGAACCACCTCCGATGGTTGTGCTGGTTGACTCTGCCCGCTGGCTTCTGTCCAAGCCTCACAGCATTCGCCAAAGCCCGAACTCGTCCACCCAGCCCCTCTTTGAGTAACCATGTACAGAAATAAATAACCCCTATGATGGACACCCGCCCGCCCCCTTTTTACTGCTATTTGACAGCTCCAAGCTATTCCTATTCACCCAGCCTGATCCACACCCTAAATGGCTGCGAGTTATCTTTGCTTGCTAAATTGCAGATATGAATCATCTTCCTTGCACAAAGCACACCCAAAATCACAACCCTGGTGAGGCGAACTACTCATCTGCCAGGGCATCTTCCTAAGCACCTCAGTGTCTTTCCTGCAAGATCCTTATTTTCATTGATCAGATACTGGAGTGGAGTATTTCTGGACTTCATCCGTGGCTCAGCTGGAGAGGGACTCAACACGCTTAGGACGCCACCGCCAGCTTGTAGAGTATTATGTAACATGATACTGAATCATCCCAGAAATGTTCTCTATGTTCAAAGAGGAAACTATTCTTTCCTTTCGTATGCAAGCACTTGGGCGAGTGAGCTCAGAAAAGCATCTCTTTAACTCCAGCTAATCCCCTCTGGTTTCAACTTTAACAGAACAGGATCTGAAAACAATCAACTTGGCCGGATCCTAAGGCGCAAGGAATGCAGAACTGCATTCCTGTAACTCAGGATGGGACTGTCTCCTGGGGGGAGGGGGGGGGGGCTTTTTCTAAAAAGGCCGTGCAAGCTCCTCAGGTCTGCAAATTGAAAGAGCCACTCCGGTTGATTTTGGCAGTTTCAGAGGCCCAGTTCTTGCCAATAGGAGAATGCAACTTCCAAGGCATATTTCTAACATGGTTCCAGAGTTATTACAGAGCCAGACCAAGGCAGGCTAGATTGCCTCCTTGCTCGGGGGAAAAAAAAGCCTGATTTAAAAAAAAAAATTACCCTAATTTACAAAAAGGGGAAACCGCCTTGTGTGCTGCGCTAAGGAACGTCAAAAGCTCTCCAGCCCAGGCGATGGGGCCGCCTGGCCCAGCCTGCAAGTGCAGCCGAGTTCATCCCTGGTTTTTCCCAGAAAGAGACCCAAGTTCTTTAAATGGTTCCAGAGGGTTTTTGAGCTCAAGGCACCCTATGGCGGGGGCAGTGGGAAAAGAAATATTTCCTGATGGTTGGGATGAAAGCTCTGTGAGGCCTTTTCTCCTGTGACACAAGCATGGAAAGAAGGAAATGGGTGACAATTTATGAGGGCCCAGGTCCCCAAACAGGTGATTCCTTTCCAAAGGAAGTATCAGGATCTGTCAAACAGGGAATGTATCTCTGCCAACAAAGCAGTTTGACCTCATTTCTGAACCAAGAGCAGACACTTCCTGGCCTTCCCTGCTCTCCTCTCCCTCCACGGCTTCTCTAGCTCTCCCCCACCCGCAAGAAGGCAGCGGGATCAGACCTCAAAGTCACCCTGCTCCTGCTATAAGGTGCAGCTTACACCCAGCTGAAGGAAGCAGGGAGCTGGTTCCTCTGTAATGCATGTCGGCAGCCTTTTTGGACTCATCTGACAGCTTGGAAGGAGGAGACTCTCCGCTTTGTTGGAAGAAAGATCCTTCTGGGTTCAGTTCCAAGTGGGGAAAAAGACACTGGAAACATGGAGGCTGTTTGGAAAGACGGTTCAGTGGTGGACAGGAGGACCACGTGGCTTGGAGCGCCAAAGTGAAAAGGACATCACAGGCTTCAAGATGTTGGGTGAAGGGCAAAGATGCTGATAGTCCCTTAGTTTTATACCCTCTGTTGGGCCCCAGCTGTGTTTCCTGTTCCTGGGCAAGAAATGTATCCCATTGGCTGTCAGACTCCCAGGGGCGGGGTCTTAGCTAACTTTGTAGGCTTTGTCTGGACCACATGGCTTCACCTGAGTGCTGGCTGATGCAATCTTCCCAGGCCAGGTGGAGAGATGGGTAGAGGGCTTTGTTATGTAGAATCCTCTGGCCCAGGCCTTAAAGGTCCACCCATTAACAAAGGTGGGGGTGAGCTTTAGCTTCTGAGGTGAGTTTCTGCTTCTGAGTTTCTACTTCTTTTTTTAGGGGAGATATTTTTTAAGGGATATTTCATTTTTCTAGGAGAGGGGAGGGTGCTAACTTCCTACAGCTTAAAAACACACCCCAGCTCCATTTTCCATCCCTTAGAAACCTGGGGAGGCTGGGGAGCAAAGTGTAAGGGCTTGGGTGAAAGGGAAGAACACACACACACACACACACACACAATTCAGAGCCATATTTTGCTCCCACCAGTTCCACCCTTGCACACAAAAGGCACAGGAGCCCTCGAGAGAGGGAGAGGGAGGGAGGGAGAGAAAAGACAGCAGGCGCCTGTCCCTTTAAGAGGACGGGACCTTCAAGGGCTTCCATGCGGCAGTCTGCGCCGACCGCAACCAACTCCGTGAGGCGGCGCCACTCGCCGTCTCCCTGCCCGGAGAAGCGTCTTCGCGGGTGCTTTTCACGCCACGCTCAGCCCTGCAGCTTTGCAGCGGCAACGGGTGGGAGGAAGGCAGTCGAGGAACGAGAAGGATGCTCGCAGGAGCCGAAGCTCCAGCTCCTCCTCCTCCTCCCCCGCCCCCACCCCCCAGAGACGCGTCCTTTCAAGGCAAGGCAGGCTCCGGGGCTCCGAGCCCATTTGGGGATGATGCCCCCCTCGGGGGAAACCCCACAAAGGCACCGCAGAAGGGCTTTAGGAGAAGCCCCTCGCTGCCTTCCAGCTTCCGTGGAGCCTTTGAAAGACAATTCACAGGCAGGTCCTGATAGAGAAACGCAGCCCTGGGCCTCTTCTTCCCTATCGACAGGAGCCTCTTAAAGGGCAAGCTGGAACAAAGCCGCTTCGTGAAGGAGGGGGCCATCCCAGGGCTTGAGGGGAGGGGAGCGGGGGGAAAGGGCCTTCCAGGTTAGAGCAACTCAGCAACCCTTACCCCCCGCCCCCGGGGCTCAGCGATCCCTTCTCCACCACCATGAGGACAAGCTGACAAAAGAAAGTTGGTCGACGCCGTTGAGTTAGGAAGCAACCGAAGGAGAAACGTCCCCCCCTCCCGCCTCCCCAGGCCACAAACAAACCGCGCAACATTGTGGACGTTGTGGTCCTTTGACAGATGTCAAACGTGCACAAGCCCTCGTTCTGCAACTCGTGAAATCCCCGTCAGGCTCGCTCTCTCTCCTTTGCCCAGATCTCTGCAGGTGTGGTCGACCCTAACCTGTAAAACTCGCCAGTCCCACCCCTGCTTTGCCCTGGGCTTCGAACCAGGTCGCCTTTCAATCTTGCTGGAGCAAACGCAGAGAGGGGGGGAGAGGGAGGGAGGGAGGGAAGGAGGGAAAGAGGGAGGGAGAGAGAGGGGGGTGAGGGAAAGAGAGAGGGAGGAAGGGGGAGAGAGGGAGAGGGAGGGAGAGGGGGGAGGGAAAGAGAGAGAGGGAGGGAGAGAGAGAGCCAGGTCTGTCACAGCCTTTCGAGCACAATCTAACTTCAAAGAAGCCCCTTTTGCCTTTTCCCTGGCCCACAGTTAGGGCCCGGAGACGTTTCGCAGCCTTCCTCCTCCTCCATCATCACAAGTTCCCTGCATGGAAGCTCTCTGACATTTCACGCTGCAGTGGGGAGAGCAAAGTAAAACAAAAGGCAGATATATATATACACACACACACCCCAAAGTACCTTTTTCTTCCGATCCTTGGACCTCTTCCTGTGCTTCCTCTTTTTCTCGACCTCCTCTTCGGGGTTGAGCTCTAAATCTCGGTTCTTCTTCAACTGCGATGCCGCGTGAGCCATAATGCACTAAGGAAACCCCCTCCCCCCCCTTTTTTTTGTAGAACAGTCCTTCCTCGGCAAGAGTGGCTACCTAAAAAAAATTCCTCAGGCCCCTCAAGCCGAGCCCAGGGAGGAATGCGCCGGCCAGAGGCAGGGAGGCATCCAAGGACCCCACCACCGCGGTCCTGGGGTGGGGTGGGGGGGTGGGATGGAGGCGGGCGGCCCCTAACCCAACTCAGCCTCGGAGAGCTCTCCCTGCACCTGAGCCTGGAGGGAAGAGGGCAGCCATTCTAAAGCGTGGAGCCCCGCGTGGCAGAAGAAGACGAAGGCGGCGGCGGGGCCGGGCAGAGCTGGGCGAAGGAGGCTGGGTGCCTTGCCACCACGGGCTGGAAGTGTCCAAGTGCTGCCTCCGCAGGGGTTACGCTGCGACCCATGGCTCTCCCCGGAGGGACGCAGAAGCGGGCTCTCTCCTCTCCCCCTGCTCTCCTCGCCCGGCTTGCTCCTCCGTAATCCTCAGGTCCGCTCCCGAAATCCGCCCCTCCGGAGCATCCTGACGTTGCTCCTCGACGCTCCCTCGCCCAGGTTTGCGGGCTGAGCGAGCTCCTTGGACCCAGAAGGCAATGGAGGAGCGGCTCCTACTTTTGGATCAACTGCGGGCCGGGGCAAGAAATGAATGAAAGAAAGAAAGAAGGGAGGAGGAGGAGGAGGGGGGAGAGCAACATTTACCATGGAGACCCTTAACTGCTGCCTGGTGGAAGAAA
Organism: Pseudonaja textilis; assembly: GCF_049901715.1. Taxonomy (NCBI): domain Eukaryota; kingdom Metazoa; phylum Chordata; class Lepidosauria; order Squamata; family Elapidae; genus Pseudonaja; species Pseudonaja textilis. The sequence goes on from NC_141993.1 coordinate 12,950,830, forward strand.
CAATGCCTGCATTGCTGGATCAACAGTGCGTCCTTTATGCTGAGTGTTCAGTCTTGCTGCAGGAACCACAGCAAACATTGTTGTGGCTCCCCCTGTTCCAGCACATGCTGATTACAACACAGCTCTGGAGGAGGCTGGAGATGCCATCCTGCGGGCATCAAAGCCGCCGCCGCCGATGCCTCCTCGGAAATATCCTGGCCATTTTCCCCTCCAGGATCAAAGGAGTTGGGTGGGGGAGGGGGGAAGCGGCGGCGGGGGTGAGATGAAGGGGGGGGGGTCCTTCACTTCTCCAACAGGCGAAACCAGCCCCCTTCCCCACCCCACCCAGAGTGCAGAGGGATGGGGTGGGTTTTTTCATGTCACCTTGCTATTTTTTGCTCTCGGCAACTGCAGCTTTTGAATATTCATTAGGGGAGGTAAAGCAGGATTGGTATGGAAGGCCTGTGGCGGGGGGGCATTTTCCACCCCACCCCCACTGAGCATAGAGCAAAGCTCCCTTGAATGGCACCCCCCCGGGCTCCATGCCCGTGTGTGTCCCGGAGGCAGGCAGGCAAAGGCTGTTCCAGGACCCTTTCTCCTAGTCCAGTGGAGAAGGTCACATCCCACCAGATCTAGTGGAAGAAGCTCTCCCTGTATAGCCTGTGCTGGAGTCCCAGCTCTGGGGACAAAAGGCATTGTGATTTCCCCTGGGTCCATTCATGTGGATCCTGTGTGTGTGTGTGTGACACACACACACAGAGAGAGATTGCCCCCCCCCATCAAAGCAGATGTCCCACTTCCAGATTTCTGTTTCAATCAGCTGAAGGAGATATGACCCACTTCTTCATCTCCCTTCCCAGCGCAATGCAGGTGCTTTGCCTACCCTTCTCCTGGGTGTTGAGGGGTGTGTGTGAAAGGCCTATCTGTGTGTGTGTGTGTGTGTGTGTGTGTGTGTCAACTCTTGGGTTGCAAAAGCCCCTGGATTCCCTTCAGACTTTCTAGTGACCTTCAGGAAGACCCAGAATTACACAGTACTTTTGCAGTTTTCTCATCTTTCTTTCTTTGCAAAGGGGACAACCTACTCCAAGTAGTCCAAAACTTCTTAGCACCCTCTTAAGCAAGGGAATGATCATAAAAAAGAGTAATAAAATCATAATAAAACATGCAGAAGTCGTGTTACAAAAAGAATGCAGCCAGGATAATATTCTCAACTGCAGAGACTCAAAACACCTCTGACCGTCTCAAAAACGGTCACACAATTGGAGCTTCACGTCTTGGGGGAGCCCAATTTGTTGGGATTAAGGACACACACACACACCCCTGTGATGACCCTAAGGGGCATGGCACAAAAACAACGAAGTCACAAAAGTAGATCAAGTCCCCTTAATACCTCCAACTTGGCCCCCAATGTCCAGTTATCATCAGCTGAAAAAAAAAACTCTCCCAAGAACAGTTTTTAAGGGAAGAAATTCAGTCCGAACCCAAAGTACATCTAAATTATAAATAAAAACCAAGACAAGCAATTAAGGAGACAAGGCAGGATAAGGAATTGCAGATTTCAAAAGATAACAAAACACACAGTTGTGAGGACAACTGGAACTCAGATAAGACTTGACAAACGAAGATAATGCACACTTTGCTTCCAGCAAGGTGCTGTGCGCAAACACCCTTTTAAAATCCTGTTTTCCCAGCTGCAGTTAATGAAGGGAATCAGGGCCCTTTTCTCCTCTGTAACTCATGTTGCTCCCTTCTCCATTCCTCCCTGCGTGCCCTAGGATGAAGAGCGGGTGGGCCTGGGTCTTCCTCTGAATGCCCAGCCAGACTGTGTCCTTCCCCAGTTTCCTCCACAGCCACCGGAGCCACACTCCCGCTCCCTGTCAGCTATTCCACCTCTCCCTCGGAATCGGACTCCAACAGGGGCATGACACACCCCATGTTTGTTTGGTTGTTTGGTTATAACAGTCCTGCAGGCTGAAGCCCAGAGAAAGGGCAAGAAAAATGAGCGCCAAAACATGGCAGCTTCTGGGAGGAGAAAAGTTACTCAAAGGGGAGTCACATCAAACTCCCAAGTGGTGCTTCGCCGCAAAGGAAGATCAAAGGAAGCTTTCTCTCACAGCTACTCGGGTCTCCTGGCTCGTAACAGTGAAAGAAAGCCCTCCCCCGCCTGCACAAACCTTGCTTCCCCTCCCTTGGCTTTGGAGCCCCTTCAGCCTTTTCTCAGCCAGTGCCGGAGAGGGCCCGAGGGATGTCCTCTTCAGAGAACACGGTGGGAAAGGGCCAAGCGGAGCTTGTCCCGGATTTGCTTCTTCCCTTTGGTGACATGAATCCCACCACCTCGGCGGCACCAGCTCCCTCCAGAGACAAATCAAAAATGCCGAAGAGGCTGAGATCTTCTGACCCAAATCTAAGGCATGCATCCCTCAGCATTTTTCAACCAATATTTCAGGGCTGTTGGCAAAAGCTACCTGTTGTCTTCCAGCAATCATCTGGGCCAAGAGGAATGGAGAATATCGTGCATATCAGAAAGAAAGAAAAGGGGTCCTTGGGAAGGCGGGGAGAAATAGGTGGCATTTTTGGCACTAACCCCACCCTCTGCCTGTTTGCCCTGGTATATAAACACTGTTCTCAGTGCACTATTCGTGGACCATGTGAGACTCAACTGAAGAGGGTCATCCAGTTTTTTCCCCAAACGCCATCACTCTGCTAAACAAATAATTCCCTCAGCACTGTCCAACTACTTACAAAGTCTGTTACTATTACTGTTAATCTTCTCATCACTCCTTATCACCCATCCCCTCCCACTTGTGACTGTAGGACTGTAACTTTGTCACTTGTATCCTTACGATTTATACTGACTGTTTCCTAGTATGATTTGATTAGTTTTTTTGTACCCTGTGACTATCATTAAGTGTTGTACCTGATGATTCTTGATGAATATATCTTTTCTTTTATGTACACTGAGAGTATTTGCACCAAAGACAAATTCCTTGTGTGTCCAATCACACTTGGCCAAGAAAGAATTCTATTCTGTTTGCTATTCTCTTCTCTTCTCTTCTCTTCTCTTCTCTTCTCTTCTCTTCTCTTCTCTTCTCTTCTCTTCTCTTCTTGCCTGGTTCTACAGAGCAGGACTAGAACTAATGCCAAGAAATAACAAGGAAACAGATTCACACCTGACAGCTGCTCCAAGTCCATGACTTTCAGTTCACCAATGCTTTTTTTCGCAGGATTTGAACAAGAAGATTTAGGCACCTGTCACATCATCATCAGGTCCAAATTGTTAGCCGGAGGGAGACATTGTCTAGTTGCCCTTCCCAGGGAGCAAACAATCTGATAATTTAATTCACAAGCATGCACCCATCACAGGAGGAATAATTTTCCATCATTTGTCTAAAGATTCAGGGACAACCACTCTTACAATCTCTGGAAGAAACCATGGTGGTGCCACAAGAAGTGGGTCACTGCTGCCCTTTGGAACAATTCTCCTCTAGTCTGGGAGAAAAGCAAAACCAGGCCAAGAATGCAAGATTGTGCAAACGTTAGAAACAAAAGCAGCAGAAATCTATGCACACAGTCTGCCTCATGGAGCTTGTGTCAATCATTACGCTAAACATGAACAAATGCAAGTAGTTAACAAACTACCTTTCAATTAATTCCCTTTCCAAAGAATTCCACCTTCCAGCAAGGCTTAGGAGAGTTGGACGTGCCTTCGTCCAATTCCGAACAAATAGTAACTCAGTCCTCTGAGGTAGATCAAGTCTACTTGATTGGTTGGAGGAAGGGTCTTCAAACTTGGCAAGTTGATGACTTGTGGACTTCATCTCCCAGAATCCCTGAGCTAACATGACTGGAGGAGGAATTCTGGAAGTTGAAGTCCACAAGTCTTAAAGCTGTCAAGTTTGGAGATCTCTGGGTTACATATAATCACTGTGCTGTCCAGCCAGTGTATGGGAATTGAATAGTTAGGTAGCAATTGTGAGCTGTCCCCTTAAGGGAATGCATCATGGTAAATGTAGTTAAGGTATCCTGGGAAATGTAGTCCATGTCACGTGGCCACATCTGTAATCCTGATTGGTCACTAAATTGACCCTTGAGGGGCTGGGGGAGTTTTCCTCACTCTTGGCTGAACTCACAGACTCATGGTAACTGATCTATTTCTACCGTTACAAGATGAAGGAAAAAGGATAGCAAATAATAATCTTTTTACCTACAAGACAGATATGCAAAGGATTGGTCATTAAAGAACTTCATCACAAATGTGAGTTATGAGGATACCTGATGAACCAATAAAAGTACTTTGTTATGGACATCTTGTTGAGTTTATCTATCTGCATCTGTACAGAAAACAAATCTATCACTGTACAGAATACAGAACAGTAAAAAGATGATTAACTTGAAGTCCTGAAGCCCATCAGTATAAAGACAGTTAATTTGGATTTGTGATAAAGCCAAGTAATGTTGAAGCCAGGAGTGAATGTGGAATGCTAAGCTCTGTGCCTCAGTTTAAATCGCAGGGAGGGACAAGAATCCCCCCTTCCCTTTTTACACAAGAGACTTTTCAAATAAACTATGCTCTGGCTTTCAAAGCCAATCAAATTTTGTCTCTTTCAATCCTTTTTTTTCTTCTCTTTGTCTTTGTAACAATCACAGAATCTTGAAGCTCTGCCAGGACATCCTTTTGTCCCCTTTTATGCCAACCAGAATCAAGTCAGGGTTATTCTGATCTTCTTCCTCTTCTTCCTGATTTACTTAAAGGTTCTTGCACTTAACTCATACTCCTCTATAGTCTGCGATTTGTCGTCACCTACATTTCATCCACTTTTGCAGGTGACTCCCCAATCCCCAATCCCCTGTGCTGGGTCAGCTGCACATCCAACTCGGAAAATGGCTCAGGTTTTCAGAGCCAACACCCACCCATCAAATCCAAATAATGGAAGACTTGAGAAAAGGCTGGCATCTGAAACGTGTTGCAACTTTGAGTGTACATGGATCAAAGCAACTACTGATTGGTCCATATATAGCAACCGCCACGTGGTTCAAGACAGCACAACAAATAGCATCCTGTTCAAATAGAATAGAATTCTTTATTGGCCAAATGTGATTGGACACACAAGGAATTTGTCTTGGTGCAAATGCTCTCAGTGTATATAAAAGAAAAGATACATTCCTCAAGAGTCAAGCATCATCAGGTGCAACACTTAATAATAATCATAGGGTACAATAAGCAATCAAATCCTACTAGGAAACAGTCAATATACATCGTAAGGATACAAGTGACAAAGTTACAGTCATACAGTCACAAGTGGGAGTGATGAGAAGATTAATAGTAATAGTAGTGCAGACTTTGTAAATAGTTGGACAGTGCTGAGGGAATTATTTGTTTAACAAAGTGACGGCGTTTGGGAAAAAAACTCCCCTTGTGTCTATGTGCAGTGCTCTATAGTGTCGTTTTGAGGGAAGGAGTTGAAACAGTTTATGTCCGGGATGTGAGGGGTCTGTAAATATTTTCACAGCCTCTTTTTGACTCATGCAGTATACAGGTCCTCGATGGAAGGCAGATTGTAGTAATTGTTTTTTTCTGCAGTCCTAATTACTCTCATGTACTCTCATAATGCTCATGTTTATTCTTATGCCTATTATCTTTTAAGCAATTGACAAATCAAACAAATAAAATAAACAGATGGGGGATTTCTACACCCTAGAAAGGGAACGCAAAGGTTTTTCCCCGTCTCTCCAATGGTAGAATTTCAGCAATGCACTACAGCTGTCCAAATTTTTTTGTTCCCAGGGCTCACTGCCCACATTTTAATAGCTGGTATCTAAGGCAGGACAATGAATGAAGGTGCCTACAACACAAGATCCCCTGCCAATAGCTCTCCTCAGATGGAGTGTCGCTCTCCCAGAGGATTACGAGCCCAGGTTTCTCCTCTTAGATCCTTTCGGCTGTACAGAAGCTGCCATGGTAGAGGACGCTTAAGAAGAAGTGGAAGCTCCTTCAGACAAGCTGATGCGTATTTTAAAAAAAGGAAGGGCAAATTTGGAAAATTTACAGAGGGAGCTCCTATAGCAGAGGTCTCCAAACTCGGCAACTTTAAGACTTGTGGACTTTAACTCCCCTGTCCTATAGGGACCACATCTCATTTCTAACCCAGCCGTTATTGCTTCAGAAATGGCTAACAAGTTCCTGATTAATTTTTTGCAGGACATTTTTAAATCGGAGATTGCAAAAGGCTAAAACTAATGAAAAGGTAAGATAAAAGTATAATGAATAAATACATGCCAATTCTTGAGTATCTGTTTCCAAAGCACCACTTCGTTTGCTACCGGTTACAATGACACAACTGTGGATTTACCAGTTGTGCAGTTAACAAACTTCGCTGAGCAGTTTCTACTCTAATCTTTGTTGAATAACTTACACGATATCAGTTTTTGTAAACTTGTATTCACTGCACTCAAAAATAAAATGTATAAAGTGAGCTTGAGATCTTACAATTTTTGAGAAAATAGCTACTAGCTCTGTTGATTTTGCGCTTCAGAGCATTCATGTTTATTAGGAAAAGAAGAAAAACTAAGACATGATGTCCAGGAAACATGTGTTGTTGTGATGCAGTAGGGATTCTTCAGGAAAAGCATTTATAATGGTATATAAATTGCTGGAATATAAGGACTTGACAGTTCTAAATGTGCCTTATGCAGCTTTCAAAACAGGCAGATCAAACAAACAGATCAAAAGTCAATCTTCTCACCTGCATATTATATTTAAATTCCTGGTCACTAAACTATTTACACTTGAAATTGCTTTCACATATTCAAAAGATAAAAAGACCTACATTTCAAAATACTTTCATGAGACGGTTAAGCGGCCTTGTTTTCCTTTCAATCTGCTCCCTCTGTGATTCACAAAATCAACCATAGTCTAACCAGCTTCCTAGGCTTTGGTTACCTAAAGACCATGAAGACGGGGCCTGGAAAGAGGAGATGGAGAACAATCCACACAGGATTTATGTTACAAAAATAGAAATGAAATGAATTCAAGTCTGAACTGTGGCTTCAGCATTAACACCTGACGTTCGGTTGAATATGGCATCCAGTCAAACCCCAAACCAACCTTGGATCATGGAATGGTCCCTCACCTTTCTCAATGTCCCTCACCTGTGCTCTTTGCCAGATCTTCTCTTTGATATTCTGCGAGTCCTTGGAATTTTAGGGAACTTTCTCTCCTGAAGGCTTTTTACAGTCAAGCAATTGCTCCCATGAGCAGTGGCATTCGCAAGCTGATCCACAGAACGTCAGAAAAAGGAACGGCCAAATATCGAGATCAGCCTATGAACAAAATCATTTCTAATTATTCTTTTCAATGCAGAGAAGTCCCCTTCAGGCTCTTCCTCAGAGTCACTTAAGTGGTCTGATTGGCTCATAATTTGCATGCCAGACAATACACATACTTGAGCTGGCAAAGTCATTGTGTTGTGTTCTTGGCACATAAAGACTCCAGTTACCTTCTCAGCGGCTGTTGGCTACAGAGTCCCATTCATGGAGGGGGAGGTTCTTATATGAGCAATCAAGAAATAGGCCATTATAGCTGCTGCTACCTTCCTTTTTAAAAAAAAACCTTTCTGATATTGTTTTATACCATAACTATTTAGGCCCAATCCTGTTTACCCTGTTTCCCTGAAAATACGACCTACCCTGAATGTAAGTCCTAGCTTGATTTTTACACATGCACTCAATATAAGCCCTACTCCCCAAAATAAGCCCTAATTAAGATCCAGCCCACTCCAGAGTAGACGGGTAAAAATTAAATTAGGGTGGGGATAGGGGGGTTGGAGCTGCCCTACTACTTACCTTTGGACAGTTCAGCCAGGCCTCGCACACCCCGACACCTGCCTTGCTGACCCATTTCTTCTGCAGCTGGCAAGGCTGGCAAGACTTTCCTGAAGGCCTCTGTGGCTGATAAGAAAGCTCTGGATCGATCCGGAGTTCTGTCATCGGCTGCAGAGGCCTTCAGGAAAGCCTTGCCAGCTGCAGAAGAAGTTCCTGAAGGCCTCTGACAGGGAAAAGGGGGCCGGGGATGATCCGCGCAAGTGAGGTTAGTTAGCGGATGACATCCCCCGAAAATAAGACCTGGTGCCTTTTTTTGGTGGCCAAAAAAATATCAGGCAGGGTCTTATTTTTGGGGAAACATGGTAGTTCTGGATCAACCAACCCAAGTCAATAGGTGCTACCACCAGCTTTGAAGCTGGTCTGGTCTAGGAAGCAAGCACATCGTTTATTTAGGACATATGTATGTCAGTGATGAACAGAAAGCTGTATCACTGAATACTGATTTTCTTATCATCAAAATAATCTGTAACTTAATCCAGTGAAAGCAACTGTATCTGGGTATGATGCGGAAGCGAGGAACTGCAGCCAGAAAAATCCAAACCAATTGTAGCCACTTCCCCATCAGCTGCCATGGTGTGAGTTTCAGACAACAGGAACATACAAAACACGGCCCAGGCAGATCTATGCAGCTGATGGAATCATAAAAGTATAAATCAGGCGCACCATTTATCTCAGTAGACTCCAAGCTGCAGTTATGCCTCAAGGTCACCTGGAGTGGTTTTTCAGACAGTAGGGATTCTGAGGTGGCCTGTTCCTAAAGTCATTATTAAGTTATTGATGTTAAGAATCCCTGATTAATTAAAGCATGTTTTCTTGGTACCCATTATTCACTGGATACATATTTGCTTTGAAGAAGGTTATGGCAGGTTTTTGAGTCCATAGGACTGAACTTTTAGCATTAGAAAAGAAAAGAAAAAATCCAGCAAGTGGAAGAGGCACAAATGAGAAACTGGCCAAGCTGCAACATAAACTAACTGAAGCAAAGTGCATTAACCATCTCTTTCGCCAATTTTTGGTCATCAGTTTTGAGAGCAAGCAAATGCCTTATTTAGATAAATCAGCTGAAAGAAGGAAATACTTATTTGCTTGTTTCCTTGTTTGCTGGAGTTTTTACAACTCCAATCCAACAGGACTCGGAGAGGCTAACATTCCCTACCTATAGCAAAACTGAAAACCACTACATGAACTAATAAATGGCAACAAGAAGTAGCAGGAAAATTTACTCTGAAAGAAAGCAAAGCCACAGAGAACGAAAATATCCCAGCACAAGCCAGGGTGAGAACTCTGGCTTGTTCTAGCTTTTCTTCATTGGGTTGCAAGTACCCAAGTACGTGGGGCTGCATCGTAGATGTTTGACCCCACCTCTGATGACCACCCTTGTGGGAAAAGGACCTGTCTCCTTTCTTAGTCATCAGCCTCAGAAGTGAGCTGGCCCTGCAGTGCCTCAAACTAGCAACCAGCAGCCCCAAACCATCTAAACGGGCTTCAGTGGGGAAGATGACTAAGGTGGTGGACTAAGAAATCTGAAGTTCTTGGAGACTTTAAAACCCAATAGACAAGTGAAGCTTTTGCAACCAATCACTAAGCATTTTGATTCAACAAATCAAATGCATGCATATAAAAGGGGGGAATCTAAAATCTAAATATTTTTTTATCCAAGCTACCTGCTCCCAAGGTGGCATCCTGGATTTAAAGCAGAGGTCTCCAAACTTGGCAACTTTAAGACTTGTGGATTTCAACTCTCAGAATTCTGGGAGTTGAAGTCCACTCGTCTTAAAGTTGCCAAGTTTGGGGACCCCTGGTCCAAAGCAACATGGAGAACTGCAGAGAAATATGTCCAACTGACACATTTTAACACGGTGGAGGATTTCTGCTGAATGCATACACCTCCCACCTCCTTTGATACCTTCAGCCTATGTTCCCAGGTAATCTCCCTGTCTTTCCTTTAATAATGTTAGTCAGACCTCTGTCAAGCACCTGTGTGTATTTGTCTCTCTACTCAGTGCGTGCAAATGCATACAAAGAGGAGAAGGAAGATGCTCATTTGTGCCCACTGAAAGCTTAGCAGGTTCAAAAAAGTCATTAGTCATTTGTGGTCATCTTAAAAATGGAATATGTCATTTAAAAGCAGGTAATCATTTTCGTTTCCCAGAACTAATGGAGAAGAATATAAGCATTCCTTGATGACCTGAAATGTTTTCAAACATAAGCTGAAATTACTCAAAAATATTTTCTCCAAAAATCTCTTTTGCAAATATTAATGCTAACTGTCTCCAAAATGTTCGGTATCTAGCAAAGCAGCCCTTTAAAAGTTTCAACAAGACTCTCCTCCAGAGGTGGGTCTTCAGCCGGTTCTGACCGGTTCTGGAGAACCGGTAGCAGAAATTTTGAATAGTTCAGAGAACCAGCCAATCCCACCTCTGACTGGCCCAGCCCCCATCTATTCTCTGCTTCCCATTGAGTCCCAGCTGATCGGCTAGGTCTTCTTTGGTTGTCCTGCCCTGGAGAATGGAGCTGGAAAGCAGGTTAGTGGGGTGGGGAGGGAATAGAAATTTTGCAGTATATCCTTCCCCTGCCACGCCCATCAAGCCACACCCACCAAGCTGCACCTATAGAACCAGTAGTAAAAACATTTGAATCCCACCACTGCCTTCCTCCCTACTCAAGAGCAACTGTTCCTGCGTATGCTGTTCAAATCTCTGTGGATGATGCTTCAGCAACACTTTTCCAACCTGGAGATGGAAATAAACCTTGGCCAGCTTCTAACTGGCAGGAGCTGCAACTGGTGTCCCATGAGACACTAGAGGACGCAAGGTCTCCTGCCTATTCCCCAAGACTGAGATGGAAACATGATACCTAGATGCAGACGCTGTCCTCAGGTGCAGAAGCGCTGGCCTGACCCAGACTCAGAGGGTGTCCCCATGCTGCCCCGTGGATTAAAAGGGAAACCGCCCCGGGCTCCAATGGCAAGAACAGACATGGGAAAGTGCCCGTTTCCAGCAGAGGACTGGAGTCTCTTTGCATGGGCAGTTGGTTGCTGACTCAGGAGTCTTTCCAGATGAGAAACTTTCCTGACTTCTGCTGCCCGGCCCAAAAAAAACCCTCCGTGTCAGGCAGCAGCCTGAAAGCTTCTCTTTCAGTAGACTGATCTCTCAGCAAACATCCTCGCTTGCTAGAGCCCAGCCCAGCCCAGCCCAAATTTACGCTGTGCCCATGCAAGGAGCCCGATCCTCTCACTTCCCTGCAATCTAACCGAAGGAGAACACAGAGCGACAACAGGTCTGGAGTTGTTTCACAGGCCAGGCTGAACCAGGCGTTCCAGAACTGGATCCTACCCCCTCCCCCCCGGCAAGAATAGCCCAGATGTTCAAGGATAAATCGGCAAAGTGTTGGAAATGTCATCAGATACCTAGATCATATTACCGTACGTGGTGGACATGCATAGAAGCAAAAAGACGCTGGACTAAAATACACACGTGGTTGGAAAAAAATGATAAAACAGCATATAGGTTTAAAATCAGGGATATTTTTATTGGGAATTTTACCTGAAGGTTACGATAAAGAAATCACATATCTGATTATTAATGTTTTAACTGCAGCTAGAATTGTATTTGCTCAAAACTGGAAAAATGAGAAAATTCCAATGGAGGAGGAAGTGATTAAGAAAATAATGGAATGTGCAGAAATGAGTAGACTAACATTAGCAATTAGAGAGCAAGAAGAAAAAGAATATTATAAGATATGGGATTTATTTTATCAAGGGTTAGACAGAAAAGTAAGAAATTGAAGTATAACGTAATAGTAATGATATATTATAACTGATTGTTTTTGAATAAGTTATATCATGAATAAAGCTCAGTAAGAATTGAGATTTGCTCTAAAAGATAATTTGGCACTGAAGTTAAAATTTTAATGATAGTATAATAACGATATAATACGACATGAAAAAAGTTGATTTATACAATATGAATGTAAAGTTAAGAAGAAAAGACTATAGATATTGTGCACAGGATATATTTATCAAACCGACACACTGTACAACTGAAAGAAGGTTTTATTTGTTGTTTTGTATGTTTGCTGTAAAACATAAAATAAAAAATTATATAAGAACTGGACCCTGGTGAAGAGGCACCGAGCCACATGCTAAAAGAGCTCCGAAGCCAAGAGTATTATTACACAAATTCCAAAGCTACAACCTTTTGTTATTTACTGCTTAAACCACTCTGTGTGTCAGTGGTGGGGTAATGGCACTCCGGGATGCCACGAAAGTGCTCTCAAACAGGCTGACCTCAGCAAAGGGGGGAGGAAGGAGGCCGGGTGCCCAGAAAAACACCAGGTCAGGCAAGGTGAATTCCTGGCAAGAGAACCTGCTCTTCGCCAGGAAGGCTGGCAGTGGATGCCAGTGGGTGCAAAGCCAGCACCTGAGAGCATCTCTGTGCCTGGAAAGACATCTTCAGCCGATCATTTTACACAACTGAAAATTCAGGAGTCCAGTCTGGCCAAAAAAAAACCCTTCTACTTATTCCTGAGAATGTTCATTTGGAGTTAATATCTATCTAATAACTATCATCCAACATCCAGATAAGCATAAGTGCACAATTGTGCCTACTGTCCCTGTCTTATAATCCCCATTTATATGTACCTTTTCCCTGTATTCTTACTCATGTTTATACTTATACCTATTGTTGTGGTTCACCATCAGCCGGTGCAGAGGGCAGCAGAGTCGGACAGTGGGGAAGAACAGGGACCAGTCAGGGAGTCTGGAGAGGAGTTGGACAAGGGTCCTGCATCCGATGCAGAGATGGGGCCAGGACTATCTGGGAGTGGGGTGCTGCCTTCAGAGCCTCTGGAGTCTGGCAGCAGTGAGGTAGAGGAACAAGGGGATCCTGTTCCCAGTGCGTGTGTGCACAGAGCTGCTAGGAGGCGAGAGCAGCTGAAGCAGAAGGGGAAACTCAGGAGTAAGGCTGTGAGGTGGTTGCCCCTCCCATAAGGTATAAAAGTCAGGCCAAGATAATGAAACCTTTGCAGGAAGCATCGTGGGCTGGTGTGGCCTATGAGCCTTGTGTTTGACACCCCTGCCCCAGTGGTGGGATTCAAACTTTTGAACTGGTTCTGTGGGCATGGCTTGGTGGGCATGGTTTGGCTTGGTGGGCGTGGCAGGGGAAGGATCCTGCAAAACCCCATTCCCTCCCCACCCCACTAAGCTGCTTTCCAGCTCTGTTTTCCTGTGCAGGGGAACCAAAGGAGACCCAGCCAAATAACTGGGACTCGGGAGGCAGAGAATAGGTGGGGTTGGTGGGGCCAGTCAGAGCTGGTATTTGCCGGTTCTTTGAACTACTCAAAATTTCCACTACCGGTTCTCCAGAACTGGTCAGAACCTGCTGAATACCCTCCCCCCCCCGCCCTGCCCTGCAGACTAACTGCTAAAGAATGTGATATATATACTCAGAGGTGGCAGCTCTTCAGGACATTCCCTTCATGCTGGTCAGAGGGAAAGAAAGTGACCTAATGTGGACCAGACCATCCTGGCCTTGTTTATAAACGGAAACATGCACCTCAAATCGACGTCTTCCTTGAGGAATTGCTGGACATTCAAATGAACCAGAGAGGCTTCTCCTTGCAATGTTTCAGCCGAATGAGCCGGTCTCGATCTCCCGCTGGTGGAGGTTGTAAATCTGCACTCCTTAAATGGATTGATCTTGTTATTGTGTTTCGATCAATTTGACAATCAATGCTGACCATCCTTGGCCTAATCTCTGATTCCTCTGGGTCATTGAATGAAGAGCTCCATATTGGCGGAATTTTTCTGAAATGCGCTTGCAGAACGAAGAAAAATTATCTGCCAATCCTCAAAACACTAATGAGGTTTCTTCTTTCTACTTTTTATAGCATCATCTTTGAAAATTGACAGCAATGGATTCTCCTCAGTTTGAGTCAAAAGACCAAAGAAGTCTGCAATGCAAGACAGAGTAACAGCCTCAACTCATCAGACAAAGCCACAATATAAATGTGTTATGAGGTCAAATGAGGGAAGTCCTCATCTTTGAACTAATAAGGATCCAAAGTTCATGGCACAAGACATATTAATGATCTGATTCATCTGGGGATCAGAGGTGGGATTCAGCAGGTTCTGACCAGTTCTGGAGAATCGGTTGTGGAAATTTTGAGTAGTTTGGAGAACCGGAAAATACCACCTCAGACTGGAGATTTTACGGTATCCTTCCTCTGCCACGCCCACCAAGCTATGCCGACAGAACTGGTAGTAAAAAAATTGAATCTCACCACTGCTGAGGATGATTCCCAAGAGGCTCTCACAACTATCTAAAAAAATGAAATTCAATGTAGATGAAAGTAAGGTTCTACACTTAGGCAAGAAAAACCAATTGTACAAGCTGGGTGAGACCTGGCTTAATGACAGTAATTGTGAGAGGGATCTTGGAGTCCTAGTGGACAATCACTTAAATCAGGGGTGGGATGCTATCAGTTCACACCTATTTGCTAGAACATTCTAAGCAGTTCAGAGAACCGGTTGTTGGAAGAAATTACTGGCCTAATCCTGTAAGGAAGGCAGGAAGGAAACATTCTGGTGTTGCTTACAGAAACTGCCTCTCTGTTAACCCTTATTACATTCTTGGCAGGACTAAACTTCCTTTTTTCAGGAATTTCTCTGGAGTTTTTTCCCCTCCTTTGCTGGTACTTTGCTTGTGTGGAGTGACCATTCAAAGTTACAATGGCACTGAAAAAAGTGACATGACCATTTTTCACACTTACGACTGATGCAGCATCCCCACAGTCATGAGAGGCCAGGCGAGGAGAGGCGTGCCTTGATGTAAGTGATATTGAGTTGGCCACATCCAGCCAATAACATGACCATCAAGCCACGCCCACCAACTAAGCCACGCTCACAGAACTGGTTGTTAAAAAATTTGAATCCCACCCCTGACTTAAATCTAAGCCAACAGTGTACAGCAGTAGCCAAAACAACAATAACAATGAAATCCTAGGCTGCATTAATAGAAGGATAGAATCAAGATCTACGTGAGTTTCTAATGTCACTTTACAAAGCCTTAGTAAGACCACATTTGGAATACTGCATTCCATATTGGTCACCACAATATAAAACAAAAGATGTTGAGACTTTGAAAAGAGTGCAGAGAAGACATACACAAAGATGATTAGTAGTTTGGAGGCTAAAATATATGAAGAATGGTTACAGGTATGTCTTGTCTAATGAAAAGTAGGAGTAGGGTGACATAATAGCAGTGTTCCAATATTTGATGGGCTTCTACAAAGATGAGGGGGTCAAACTACTTTCCAAAGCAGCAAAAGGCAAAATGAGAAAAAAAAATGGATGGAAACTAACCAAGGAAGAGAAGCAACCTAGAATGAAGGAGAAATTTTCTAACGGAGAGACTGGTCAACCAATGGAACAGAAATTGCCTTCAGAGGTTGTGGGTGCTCCACCACTGGAGGCTTTCAAAAAGAGGCTGGCCAATCATTCACCTGAAATGGTATAGGGCAGTGGTGGGGAACCTTTTTGTGATAGTGTGCCAAAAGCATGCGCGCCCACAATGCAATGGGTCCCACCCCCCTGTGCATGCATGTGCAACACCCCCGTCCCAATCCCTTATCTACACTGTGCATGCCCGCGCCTCCAAACTGAATTTTTGGCCTGCTTGAGGCTGTTTTCACCTCCCCAGAGGCTCGGAGGAAGCATCTGCAGCCTCGGGAGACTGAAAAACGGGCTTTGTGGAAATACCGGAAGGGCCTGTTTTCAGCCTCCGGAGGGCCTCTGGAGCTTGGGAGAGGCCATTTTTGTCCTCCTGGAGGCTCGAGGGAAGTCTCAGGAGGCTGAAAACGGGCCCATTTTGGCACTTCCGCTATTTCTAGAAAGCCCATTTTTCGGCCTCCCAAGGCTGCAGAGGCTTCCTTCGAGCCTCCAAGAGGGCGAAAATGGCCTCTAACGGGCCAAAAATCAGCTGGAAGCCGTGCCCATGCACAGTGTGGGTAAGTTTGGTGGGGGCTCGCACAGAGGTGGGATTCAAAAATTTTACCAACCGGTTCTGTGGGTGTGGCTTAGGTGGTAGGCGTGGCTTGGTGGTCATGTTATTGGCTGGGTGTGGCCAACTCAATGTCTCTCACATTGAGGCACGCATCTCCTCGCCTGGCTTCTCATGACTGTGGGGATGCTGCATTAGTCGTAAGTGTGAAAAATGGTCATCAGTCACTTTTTTCAGTGCCATTGTAACTCTGAATGGTGACTCCACACAAGCAAAGTACCAGCAAAGGAGTGGGGGAAAACTCCAGAGACGTTCCAGAGACAGGAAGTCTAGTCCTGCCAAGAACGTAATAAGGGTTAACGGAGAGGCAGTTTCTGTAAGCAACCCCAGAATGTTTCCTTCCTGCCTTCCTTACAGGATTAGGCCAGTAATTTCTTCTAACAACCGGTTCTCCAAACTGCTTAGAATGTTAACAACCGGTTCTAGCGAATAGGTGTGAACTGGTGCATTCCCACCGCTGGGCTCACATGCCCACACAAATGGCTCTGCATACCACCCGTAGCACCTGTGTCCTAGGTTCACCATCACGGGTATAGGGTTTCCAGATCTTTAGGGTAGATTCGGCATTTTTATCCACTCATCAAGTCCTTCCCAAGGACCTGGGATAGGCAGCCATTGCTGTTTAATAATATTATAGGTTCCATGAGGGGTCTTTGATGCCCTCTGAGATTGCTTATTTTCTTGCAGATGTCTCATTACTCTAACTAGGTAACATCATCAGAGTTGCAGTAGTAAGGAGTGCTGTTTGCAGTCAGTTTATATTTTGGTGACTTGTCTGTGTGGGTGGGGGAGGCCTTAGGGATTCTTTGGTTGAGCTTTTACTGATGGCTCTTTGACACTTTCTTGATTTGGGGTATTGCTTACTTGATTGTTGGTCTGAAGTTGACCTTGGAGTTAATCTAGGCTGATCTGGGTGCTGATTAATGGTGGAGAGAGGCTGGAGTCTTTTTGTTCTCTTTTGGACTGGTTGGTGGTCTCTTTTGTACAGTCTATAGATGTTGTTAATGTCTATGTGTCTATTGGTGGGTGATTTGTCAGTGTGCCAGGCTTCTAGAAATTCCCTGGCATTTTTGGACTTGGCCTGGTCTAGGATGGTCACGTTTCAATTTTCCCAATTGAAACTAAGGTTAGGTCTATTTTATTATCTATTATATTATTATTGAGTCTATCATCTGCACCTCTATAACTGGCTGGTTTGGTTCTGCAACCCAACTGGACAGACACAGACTTCAGAGGGCAATTAGGACTGCAGAAAAAACAATTACTACCCACCTGCCTTCAATTGAGGACCTGCATACTACACGAGTCAAAAAGAGGAGCTGTGAAAGTATCTACAGACCCCTCACATCGGGGGCATAAACTGTTTTAACTCCTTCCCTCAAAACGACGCTATGGAGCACTGCACACCAGAAAAACAAGAAACAAGGACAGTTTTTTCCAAAAGGCCATCACTCTGCTAAACAAATAATTCCCTCAACACTATCCAACTATTTACAAAGTCTGCACTACTATTACTGTTAATCTTCTCATCACTCCTTATTGCCCAACCCCTCCCACTTGTGACTGTATGGCTGTAACTTTGTCACTTGTATCCTTATGATTTATATTGACTCTTTCCTAGTAGGGTTCAATTGCTTATTGTACCCTTTGACTATTATTAAGCGTTGTACCTTATGACTCTTGACAAATGTATCTTTTATGTACACTGAGAGCATTTGCACCAAGACAAATTCCTGGTGTGTCCAATCTCACTTGGCCAATAAATAATTCTAATTCTAATTCTATATGTTGTGAAATTAATGAATTCGTCATGCCTTCTGACTGCCAGTTGGGGATCAGGGATGCATCCTGCCAATTCCATCCAAAGCTGTTTCAAGTAAAATTGCCTTTTGTGGTTGACCAATGGGGATTTTGTCAGTGCTGATGGTGTTCAGATTTTCCCAAATGTTTTGGGAATGCACCCATCGCTACTGGTAATTATCTTTGCTTTCTTTCACCACAATCATTCTACTTATATTTGCAGGTCTTTGTATTTTGTGATTTTTCTCCAGTTCTTTCTCTTCTGTTCTGCTGTCTCTAGGTATTGCTGGATCCACTATTCAGACTTTTTTTTAATCTTTCTTATCAGCAATTATTAAGTCTGGGGTACTGTGTGTCAGATGCTTGTCTGAATTCTAAAGTCCGTGATTTTTAGTTTCTTCAGCACCATTGTTGCTACTCCCTGAACTAAAAATGCATTACTCTGGCATTGATTGTATTATCTGCAGTGCCAAGTCATTAACTTTCTTAAAAAATATTCTACAATAAGAGTACCTTTTGCATGTTGCATTTTCTGCTGAACCTAGACCATTGCCATCTTGTGGTCTGGGATGAGAAAAGCAACCAACAGGACTTTAGGGAATAAAAGGAAGGGGAGGAGGAGGAGATTACATTACCAAAGAAAAGCAGATGGAATTGTCCATCCATAAACATACCGTGCTTGGTGGAATGAAATTTTTTTCCCTAGTTTTCCTAGTTCTTCATGAACTAGGTCTGATATTACAACTGTAAACAGAACTTCAATTTTGGCATCTTTAAAAGAAACTGATGCAATCCTCATCCAGAAATCCCTTAAACATGGGGTTGTCTTCTCACTAGCTCAATAGACCAGGGGTCTCCAACCTTAGCAACTTTAAGGCTTGTGGACTTCAACTCCCAGAATTCCTCAGCTAGCTCCTGGCTGAGAAATTCTGGGAGTTGAAGTCCACAAGTCTTAAAGTTGCTAAGGTTGGAGATCTCTGCAATAGACAATATATACTTTAGAATGGAGACCAATAAAAATCTCACATACCCTTAATTACAAGGAAAAATATTCATTATTGCAGGGAAAAGGAACCAGAATAGAGGTTGGTGCAGGAGAAACAAAGTACTGAGAGCCATCTGAGAAATCAAATCCAAGATCCCAAACATGAAAGAAGTAGAACATCACATCCTCCCTTCTGAAACTATAATTCAAAATTGAACTGGATAAAATGTAACACAAAGTCATTGTCCAGGAAAGGAAGAAGAACCAGGACTTAGAACGATCAGTTTTATCAGCTATTTAAAACACATTTAATTGGGTAACCACAATCTAAATTACCACTAGATGGGATTTTCTAAGGCTGGTATGAATTAACTGAAGATGGCCCTGCCAACAGTTATGACAAAGGTCAAGGAGCCAGTGAGTAAACCTGTTCCTTGGAACCTCTCTGGATAGGGAGAAGATGGGAGATCACCTATATGAGCTCCGGGTGGCTGCTCCTCATGAGGAGATGCAGCATAACAGTTTTACATGGGTTTCAGCACTCAGAGATGATGGGATTAGCCATCTTGCTTGCAATCACAGTGGAAACCTCTAAAAAAAATCACAAACATCACTTTCTAATCACTTCTGGAAATTGCTCATTTACTACTTCTAAGCTTAGAAACCTTTAAAATGACAAGCTTGTAAAGTCTTCATTGGGTGAATTTATCTTTAACACCACCATGCCAAAAAAGAAAAAAAATAATTATAAATTTAAAAATTGAGAGAACATGAAATGAACAAAGAACTAAGAATTTGAGTTTAGAAAGCTATAAACGGAATAAAGCTCCAAATAAATTTGGAATATTGAATTTTTTTCAACATGACTTTGGAATTTGGAGAGGTTGAGAACAAACAACTTCTCATGGGAAATAGATCGGTTTTGGTTTCCGGAAGACACAACAGAAATAAGCAATTTCATGATTTAAAAACTGGACACTAGAAGGGGCTGTAAATTTTAGAAGAATAAATGCAAGCCTATAAGATGCAAAACATTATATGAAATTACTGAAGGATAATTTTGAAGAATTGAATCAGAAATTAGTAGCTACAATATCAACCATGTCAGATAGACTATATGGTGTTTTTTTAAAAATCATATTAGCAAGGTTATAGTTTGGGTTGTACTTCATCATATTTTCTAATTATACTTTACCAATGACATATTTCAATGTAAATTACCACTAGATAGTGACAAAGAAGCAGGATTTTTTGCATCGCTGTGATGCCATCCAGTGGGGATCTGCTTTTTTTGAAATTTAGATACAGCATCCCAAGAGCCACATCAGTTCCAGCCTCTGGCAGAGATCTTGGAGGAGGGCTGAGTGATTTTGGGGGCGGGGGCAGGGATCCAGATTAACATTTTTTCCAAAGGTGAGGTCCATCAGTGCAGAGATGGCATTGAAGTGGCCAGCTGACTGCAGGGTTTGGGGAAAGGAGCCCTGTTTTGCTCTTGTTCCTTCAGCCACATATTCAAGTCTCCTTTAGGGCTTTGGGTGCATTGTGCTACAAGAGAGCAGGAAATCATGCCACGGGTCACTTGGGCACAACCTAGAGGTCCAGGGACCATCTGAAGAACATCTCTTTGACCTTTGGAGATATTCTAAAGATCATAAAAGATAGAGCCATGGTGGTGCAGTGGTTAGAATGCATTATTGCAGGGTGACTCTGCCAACTGCCAGGAGTTCAATCCTGACTGGCTGAAGGTTGACTCCACCTTCCATCCTTCCGAGGTCAGGAAACTGAAGGCCCATACTATGGAGGGCAATATGCTGACTCTGTGTAAACTGCTTAGTTAGTGCTGAAAAGCACTGTAAACTGGTATGTAAGTCTTAGTGAGATTGCCATTGGTATTGCTAACTCAGAAGAATTCCTACTATGAGAAATCCACTCATTAAATTTAAAGACGTGTCACACATTTGAATATGTCTCATATCTGATTAATGCCAAAACAAAGACAAACTAATCAAACCATCCCACTGTAATCCCCAGAACAGGTTTATTTATGAAATAAGTATTATTATTGACAGTGACACACACAAAAATCTTCCCTCCTCCTAAGTTGCTCTTCTGGTACTTTAAAAATTCCACTTTTCCTAAATATCCAGTTTATTTTCCATCCAGTCAATTGCCACAGCTCTCTTTATATCTGCAAGTTCTTCCTTTCCTTTTAGCCTCCATCTGTTGCTAAGTAACTCTGCACTAGGGCCAATTTTATTCCCAGTGATTCCCTCATACTGTGTATAGAAAACTTCTCCTAAGTTTCAGGAAGGAAGACAGACTGGGGGCTGTTTGTTCTCCAACTCAATGGTGGTGATGGTGATAGTGATGGTGGAGATGTTCCAGTCCTGCTATGTCCATGACCTTGTTGGTCTTTTGATCTCTCGGGGCTCGAGGATTCTCCTCTTCCAACCACTCCTCCTCACTATACTCCACCCAGCTCCATATCAATTACCTCCTACCACTCTTTGTAAGCCTTTAACTTCACCTCTTACTTTCAAGGGTTAGAGTGAGACTTGTAACAGGGACAAGTTCTTGTGATGTTCTTTTCTTTTTCAAAACCATGCAGAATCCTAAAAATGTCTTGGGAAGAGCAAGGAGGTACTAAAACCAATGCAAATTCCAAAGAACTTCTGTATTTTTTTCAAACACTCCTAATATCTACTCTACTGGCCTGTCCTAGGGCATACTCCCACGTGAGAACATGGGCCATTTTGGGGCCAAGGTTCATTTCTGAATGGTTGATTCTCCAAGGATAAGATTGGCCTGTGGCCACTCTAATTCCCACAGGGAGGCTATTCCAATGAACAAGCAGAGCCCCTGAGAAGCAAAGTCTCGGCAGCCTCCTAACTTCCTAGAAGTGGGAACTCCTAACAGTTCCTCCCTCCCAAGATGGGTGCAGTCAGGATAGAGGCACCATATTGAACGGTTGGGTGGCTTCTCCCAAGGGTGCCATGTTGCTGTTCAACAGGAGGAGGAAGAGGAGGACGGGTCCCTCTAGCACTCCTCAACCTCTCCTCTACGACCACTGTCCAGAAGTGCCCACTGGGGAAGAAGCAGAGCCCTGACAAACAGTGTCTCCAGTCTCCAAATCCCCGCTCCACCATAGCTCCCAGACAATATCATGGTTGAGGGTACCCAAGCCCATTGAGAGATCCAAAAGCACCAAGAGGGGCGCCCCCAAAGCTACACTCCACACCACCCAAAGCCATTTCTGCCCTCATAACCATCTTTGAACGCTGACTAAAAGGGATCCAGAAAGCCTGCCGCTTCTAGGCAGCTCCACAGCTAATTTCCACCCCACTGTCAACAACAGCCTTGCCTAAAAGGAGGCCAATGGAGGCAGAGGGATGCAACTGATCCAGGGAGCTGCCCTACACCTCTTTCAAAGAGTCTGCTGAGCAGACGGCTGGGCGAGTGGGTGGTACTGGGAGAGAGACCAGGGAGGACAGAGACCTTAGGATCTGCCGGATACGGCCCCTGGTTCTGAGAAACACGAAGAGCAATTCAGCAACGACTGACATTTCCTTTCACCATGGAAACCTCTCCCCCTTGCGATTTGGCGGGTTGTGTTGTTATATGCCAAAGTCGCCACTGGGTAGCAATATTGCCTCGCTTGTCAAAAAATATTCAGGAATGGAACAGTTAAAATGATAGGCTGATCTCTGGATTTAGCGCTTGGCCAAACACTGAGGCTTCTGAAGTCAAACCAAGGCCAGGTTTGTCATCCATTTCGAAGAGGAAAAAGCTCACCATTTTTTACAAAACCGGAAACAACACGACTTGCATGTATTTAGCTCATTTATGGCTGAAAATCTTTCTCTGTGTCTCAACGGAGCTTGGTCATTCATCATATTATTGATTTTTATAAGACAATCCCAACCCCCTCCAAAGAAACACTACTACTGAACATAGAAAAAAAAGGGGCGGGAGGGGGAATCCATAATCCTATGGCACTCTGTGACAAGAAATGCCCATTCTATTATCATACTTTTATGGCCTAACGTCATAATGGGGGTTGCCTCAGAACAAATTTGTAAATCTACATTCACGTACCTAAAATACATTCCATTAAGACACTTTAAGAAGCTGGGAAATGCCTGGTAAACGAGCAAAATGCTAATTTAAATTCCAGGTATTTCCCAGCTTCTTAAACTGAATTAATGAAACGTCGCTCAAGCTTTGTTAGGTATGGCCAGTTTAAGAATGCTGCAAAATAAATAGCAGCTAAACCCACCCGTCAATGTTTGGCAATATTTCCAAAGAGGCATGCAATGGCTGGTGCACCTGAGCATTTAAAACGGGCACATCATAAATCTGAACTGATCCGCTGCAACGTGACCGTTTGCTTTCATGGCCAGGTAAAGGTTCCCCTCGCACATACGCATTTCCGGCTTTAGGGGGCGGTGCTCATCTCCGTCACAAAGCCGAAGAGCCAGCGCTGTCCGAAGAGATCTCTGCGGTCATGTGGCCAGCAGGACTAAATGCCAAAAGAGCATGGAACAGTGTTCCCTTCCCACCAAAGGGGTCCCTATTTTTCTACTTGCATTTTTTCAATGTGCTTTCAAACTGCTAGATTGGCAGAAGCTGGGACAAGGAATGGGAGCTCACTCCGTTACGCAGCTCTAGGGGTTCGAACCGCCGACCTTTCTGATCGACAAGCTCAGCGTCTCAGCCACTGAGCCACCACTTAGACCCCATCCTAAAATGTCCAGGGCGGCTGGGTTCTCCTGTTGCCCCTCAGAGAAATGCGCCCGTCATCCCAGGCTCTGGGCCCTCCGGTGCTCGAGGCTGTCAGGATGCTCAGCTGAGCAGGACAGGGTGGCATAAATCCCTTCAGGACACTTGAGCAGGTTTGTTTAATAGATCTTCCCCTTTCACAATGTGCATTCCTCAGAATTAGTAGCTTTCGTACCACACTTTGAAAGAGGGTCACATACACACAAGCCAGTGGCGCGATTCAAAAATTTTTACTACCGGTTCTGTGGGGGTGGCTTGGTGGGTATGGCAGGAGAAGGATACGGCAAAATCTCCATTCCCTCCCCACCCCATTAACCTGCTTTCCAGTTCCGTTCTCCTGTAACCAAAAAAGACTCAGTCGATCAGCTGGGACTCAACGGGAGGCAGAGAAGAGATGGGGTTGGTGGGGCCAGTCAGAGGTGGGATTGGCTGGTTCTCTGAACTACTCAAAATTTCCGCTACCAGTTCTGGAGAACCGGTCTGAATCTGCTGAATCCCACCTCTGGCAAAAGCTCACTCTAAATGCTAACAATAGGAGCCTCCAAGGAAACAGAGAGACCAGACATGTAGATGCCAGTGAGAACAGCTCTCAGGATGCAAACTTAGTTTGAACTGTACAGGAAAGTTTTTTTTTTTTTAAAGACTCTCTTAATCCAAGACACAGATAGGCCGCTTTCTTGTCAGTGGAACAGAAATTTATTCATTCTACTCTACATCCTGATGGTCTCTCATCCCAGAATTAGCCTGAGAGAGAGAGAGAGAGAGATGCTTTTTTAATCACCCAAAGGTCAGTGAAAGAGAGTTGAAAGCAAAGCTTCTGGGGAAAAGGTTTTATGGCACAAATATTCAAGAAACTCTGCTCCCCCCAACGCTTAAGCCAGGGGTCCCCAAACTTGGCACCTTTAAGATTTGTAGACTTCAACTCGCACAATTCTGGGACTTGAAGTCCACAAGTCTTAAAGTTGCCAAGTTTGGAGACCCCTGACTTAGACCATGAAACCCTTTCAGTGAGTCATCCTGGGCCCTCAACCTTTCAAAAGCTCTCTCTTCAAGCCCTCCTGGAGAACTGCAGGCGCCAATCCCTTCCCTGACGGACATGGTGAGGGGGACTTTCCTTGGGAATCTCAGGAAATTAATTCTTTTCTCCTTGGCAGGCAGCCTGCCGCAATCTGTAGTCCAAATTAAATGCCATATAGTTGACTCTGGTTAGTAAAGGCTTTCCTTCAATAACTCTTAACAGCCTGGATGGGAAGGAGAGGGCGGGGGAGGCCCTTAAAAGCAAAGCCATGCCCACTAAATACCAAGGGCATTTTCACAACCTTAGCCTTGAAAGCAGCGGGGGGGAATATCACCTGGAGTGGCCACTGTGTCCCTTCTACAGGAAAATGAATGCCAACTAACTGACCGCTAAGAGGTTGCTCTTCAACTGGTTAAGTTTAATTGTCCCTCTCTTGAGTCTCTTTTCTGGTTTCCAAGACAAGCCCATCCTCCTCCCCGGCGGCTCCTTTTTCTCCTCTTCCTATTACCCGTCTTTTCTATCTCCATCATCTGTTCCCTGCGGCTGAATCACTGCCCCTCGTCTGCCTCTCTTCATGCACAAAGCCTTCTTTTCCTTCCTCGCCTCCTACTCCTTCCTGGCTCACGTGGAACCTCCATTTTCCTCGGGGAACCCTTCAAATGGGAGGACTACAGCTCCCCAAGCCCCAAACCAAGTCAGGGTCCTGCAGCCTTCCCAGAGATGCCCATACCCTACAGCCCAGCTCAGGGCCTGAGCTCCTGATAAGACCCCACCCACCCCCAGGCCCGTGGCTGAGAGGCGTCACTGCTGAGGCTCAGATCAAGCAGGGGATGGCGGGTCTCAGAGGACGGGAGAGACAAACCCAGCGCTCTACATGGGGCTGCCCTTAAAGGGCATCTGGAGGCTCCAGCTTGTGCAAAATAGCAATAGCACTTAGACTTATATACCGCTTTATAGTGCTTTACAGCCCTCTCTAAGCGGTTTATAGAATCAGCCTCTTGCCCTCAACCATCTGGGTCCTCATTTTACCCACCTTGGAAGGATGAAAGGCTGAGTCAACCTGGAGCCTGGTGGGATTCGATCTGCCAAATTGCAGTGGGAGTAGCTTGCAGTACTGCACTTAAACCGCTGCGCCACGGAGGCTCCATGCAGCAGCCCACATGGTTTTGTGCAGACCCCGATATGCACATGTATCACGTCTCCTGCAGGAGCTGCATTGGCCGCTGATTTGCTTCTGGGTGCAGTTCAAGGTGCTGGTTGTCATCTTTAAAGCCCTTCTGGCTTGGGACCAGGTGATCTGAGGGACCGTCTCTTGCCGGTGACATCTACCTGACCCATTAGAGCAGGGAGGCGGGGAATGCTGAGGATCCCATCCTGAGGGAGATACACCGGGTGGGACCCAGAAGAAGGGCCTTCTCCGTGGTGGCTCCCTCTCTCTGGAACATCACTGCCCCAGAGATTAGAATGGCCCCCACTCTAGCACTCTTCCGGAAGGCACTGAAGGCCTGGTTCTGCCAGTGGGCCTGGGGAGCCCAGAACGGGATGGAGCCCATTAAATGGCTAGAGTGATGTGCTGTCGCCGGGGCAGGGGCTGGGGGGTGATTTTATTATATTAATTTATTTGGTTCTTCTTATTAGTTTTACTGTTTTAAATGTGGTTTTAATACCTTGTAAGCCGCCTTGAGTCGCCATGGGAGAACAGAGTAGAGTAGAGTAGAGTAGAGTAGAGTAGAGTAGAGTAGAGTAGAGTAGAGTAGAGTAGAGTAGAGTAGAATAGAATAGAACAGAATAGTAGAATTCTTTCTTGGCCAAGTGTGATTGGACACACAAGGAATTTGTCTTTGGTGCAAATGCTCTCAGTGTACATAAACGAAAAGATACATTCATCAAGAATCATCAGGTGCAACACTTAATGATAGTCATAGGGTACAATAAGCAACCAAATCATACTAGGAAACAGTCAATATAGATCTTAAAGATACAAGCAACAAAGTTACAGTCCTACAGTCACAAGCAGGAGGAGATGGGTGATAAGGAGGGATGAGAAGATTAACAGTAATAGTAGTGCAGTAAATAGTTGAACAGTGTTGAGGGAATTATTTGTTTAGCAGAGTGATGGCATTCAGGGAAAAACCGTCCTTGTGTCTACTTATTCTGATGTGCAGGGCTCCATAGTATCGTTTTGAGGGCAGGAGTTGAAACAGTTTATGTCTGGGATGTGAGGGGTCTGTAGATATAAATGAGCAGCAATATAAATCCAATAAATAATAAATAGATAAAACCCCAGGTCCTAGTTGGCAGTCTCAGCGAGATCGGCCCGAGCTCTGCCCGGAGATGAACAGATGGGGCTCGGGCTCCGGAGGACATAGGGCAGATCAAATGACAAGCAACTTCATTGGAAGGGTGACTAACGGAAGGGAAGATCTTGGTCTTGGGGTGGGGTCTTGAGCTTTTGCCAGACTCTGTGAAATCTGCAATGCAGGAATGTCTCAGAGGAAGGAAGAGACCCGGGATCAGCCCCGTTTGCCAAAGTATCCCTACCTTCAGGGCATCATTTGATAGTGGAGGGAGAGGAGGGAGAGGTCAATCCAGGGAATCGTTTGTCTCATTAGAGGCTGTTCCAAGCAACACGGACTCACCATGGGAACCTGGTGCTGAGGCACTCATTGATCTGCCAGACAAGAATGGCTGGCACAGAACGGACTGCAATGAGAGACAGACACGTTCAGAAGCAGAAAGGTTGCTGCTCGGCCCAGAAATTTGATTTTAATATCAGGTTTATCATTTCGGGCAAAATAACAAACCAACCCTCCTGATGGCTATCCTGGCAGGAGAGTCCATAGTCGTTGATGTTACGCCTTTCTGAGGCTGCCTTTCTGCCCCTTACAAGAAAATGCTACTTCTTCTGCAGCCATCATAACCTCTTTGACAGACGGAATTAACAGACAAGAATAACAGAGCGGGAACAGAAGACACAGTTGGAAGAGTTGACAATCAACTTTGACAATGGTCTCAAACTGATTTTCCACTGCCTCACTTATAGGATTTTTTTTTTTTAATGTTTGCTTTCTCGGGCTAGCTTACAGCTCTGGGATGCTCCGATGACCCCAACAGGTCTAATCCTGCTTAGCATCGGAGAGCAATCAGGGACAGCTCCGTGTCCCTTAGCCTGCTCCACGAGAGTCAGGCCAGGCCACTTTTGGAGCTCTCCGAGGTGCTGAACAGCTGCCTCTGAATCTTCTGCTACCATAGAGCCTGGCTCTCCAACCTTGGCAACTTCAAGATTTGCGGACTTCAACTCCCAGAGTTCCTCAGCCAGCTTAAAGCCTTAAAGTCGCCAAGTTTGGAGGCCCCTTAGGATGACCACTGAAGGACTCTCCCTGCCCGCCTCCGCCTGGCATCCCATCAGCCTCCAAACCAGGGTTTCTCTACCTTGGCAGCTTTAAGATCCGTGGACTACAACTCCCAGAATTCCCCAACTATGGGG
The DNA here is from genome assembly GCF_049901715.1 of Pseudonaja textilis. NCBI lineage: Eukaryota > Metazoa > Chordata > Lepidosauria > Squamata > Elapidae > Pseudonaja > Pseudonaja textilis. The sequence continues at coordinate 12,978,819 of NC_141993.1, forward strand.
TGATTTGGGGCCAGTCATCCCTCTCAGCTCTGTATACCTCACTGGTTAAATGTGGAGGAAAAATAGAACAGCCCTCTTTGAGTTCCACTATGAATAAGTAATAACACAAGGCATTGGGGGAGAGCTGCGTGCAAAACGGATGCACTCACACTTCTCAATGGCATATTATCCAAAGATTTAATCTCTCCCCTCACTCCCCTGTGTTGGTTTAGGGACTCTACTGAAGGAGAAATTCAGAAAGAAAGAAGCTGTGCATCAGAGATGTTAAAATGTTTCTCAAACTCTTGACGATTCTATAAAGATATGAACACCTCACTAATGAGGCATTCCTTCTGTGTGGGCATATGGGGGTTTTTTCTTCCAGAAAAAGCTGCACCATGTGTAACACCATGAATTACATTACTTGAATTAACATGATTTCCCCCTTTTTCTTTTTCAGCTCTGACATCGTGGTAGATGGATAAAAATACTCGCCTCTGAAAGAGGTCTATATTCATCTCCTTTCAAAGTCTGGATGTCATTCTTGTTAGACACATTCATCTGAAAGGAATTACTAAACACACCTGATATTTAGCCCACCAGATAGGTTTCCATCATGCCATCTACAGTAGGAATATGGAAACAAATAGCTCTCTTCGTGAATCCAACATGACTCTACACTAACTGCCTCTGAGTTCTATATTCTCACTTCTTTTCCTACTTGTGTGCTGTTTGCCTGATTTTCAGCAATGCAGGGAAGCTCCCAGTTCCGGGGGGCGGGGGGGGGGCTTACTTGCTCCTGAGTGAATTCACAGCAACTGAGATCCCCTAGAGCAGGGGTGTCAAACTCCCGGCCCACAGGCCAGATCAATGGTGAGATTCCATCTTTTTTTTTACTATCGGTTCTGTGGGCGTGGCTTGGTGGACATGGGTTGTGGGTGTGGCTTGGTAGGCGTGGCTTGGTGGGCATGGCAGGGGATGGAGACTGTAAAATCTCTATTCCCACCGCACTCCAGGGGAAGGATATACTGCAAAATCCCCCTTCCCTCCCCACCCCACTAACCTGCTTTCCAGCTCCGTTCTCCTGTGCAGGGCGACCAAAGAAGAGCCAGCCAATCAGCTGGGACTCAATGGGAGGCAGAGAATAGATGGGGGCGGGGCCAACCAGAGGTGGTGTTTGCTGGTTCTCCGAGCTACTCAAAATTTCCACTACCGGTTCTCCAGAACTGGCTGAATTCCACCTCTGGGCCAGATGCGCCGTGTGCTAGCCATGCCCATGTCTGGTTTAGCAATGGGGGGGGGGGGAGTCTTGATACATCATGTGATGCCACCGTGATGATGTGAGTTTGACACCCCTGACCTAGAGTGGTGTGTCAACCTTAGCAACTTTAAGATATGTGGAAGTGCCAGCTGGGGAATTCTGGGAGCTGAAGTCCAGGCATCTAACTGTCACCAAGGTTGAGGTACACTGACCTAGAGGAATAGCAGGCAGGTTACACTCTATTTATGCTGGTGGTTTTCATGCTAGACTTGGGCCAAATGACGCTGGCATTTTTATCTTTTGCTAGAGTAATTCTTTCTTTTCATCCCATGGTTTGTTTCATTTTCAGTGTTGTATAGTCATAAGAAGAGAATTAATTAGGAGGATGGTTGGTGACTCAAATGATTCCTAAACTCAATTCAGCGACATTAAGACAAATCTTTAAAAGGGGGACAGGGAATTAAAAGGGGAATACACATATTATAATGGTACAAGCACAGTTGATTTAATTATTATGTCTCCAAACTGCCTTATTTAAATTTAACACCTGCCCAACAACTATCACTTCTCTCTTACTGTGAAACTGCTTTCTAAGGCTTCACTACGTAGTGCTGAACAAACCTGGCCTTGGGCGATTCTCAAATTTAGAGGATCTAGGAAACGCGAGAGGACATCTGTCTACGCTGTTTTCGTGGATTTAAAGGCAGCGTTTGTCTCTTCCTAGAGACAGGCTCAACCACTACTTCTACTAAAAAGGCCCTGCGAAAGTGTTTCATCGCATGGTTGACACTCGGGCTTGTTTTTGCCTCAATTTCTTAAATAAAACGGGGGGGGGGTTCAGCAAGAGGGGGGGGGTCTTGCCTCCTCCCTTCCTTACAGCCTTCTATCAATTCTGTTGGCCAAGCATTGACGACAATAAGATTTCCCTTTCCAAAGCTGTCCATCAACCCTGTTTTGGTCCTTCCATATTTTAATGATGTAGCTTTCTAAGGTGAGCCCTCAAGCCCCCGTCACTGGATACACAGAGGGCCCACAAGCCATGCATTGCTCCAAAGCAAGGTTGCGATTTTACTCCGACAAGCTTTCGAGCCACAGACATTGCCAGAAGATGAATGGCATCTGCCCAGGACAAACTGAAACGTTTCCATCTTTTAGAGTTACTGTTCAATCTTCTGGTGCTTGGGAAGAGAGGACAAAAATAGGTCACTGATGCTAGTCTGTGTCTTGCTAAGCAGCCGGTGTGCCCCTCTGTTCCTGCCACTACTCATTTGTTGAGGGATAAGGCGTTGAGCCTCCTGTTCTCTGACTCACAGACACTCCTCGTCTTTGTAGAGGCAGACATTGTCCCTAGGCAAGCCACAGCCTTGTCGTCCATCAATTGTAGATTCTTCCAACTGTCCAAGCAGCCCCTGCAGGCCAATCATATTTGTGACAGCAGCAGGCAGCTGTATGGTTTCCCCTGGAGGAAAAAGAGAGCTTGCCACCGACACACAACAGGTGTGGAAAACTCAATACATGCTTTGGGCATAACAAGTGGCTGAGCCTTTGCCAATCAGGATGAAATGAGGAAGCCAACAAATACTAAAAAGAAGTCAAGATGAGCTTCTCAGATTACACAAAGGCCTTTAGTCTTTGATGGTGTTGACCATGTCAAACTGTGGAATGGCCATAGGAAAATGGGAATCCCAGAACATCTCTTGGGAAATGCGTAGCCTCCTACACAAAGGGCAGGTAAGCACAATCTGAATGGAGCATGGAGAAACCTACTTTACCTCAACCGACATGCAGAATATTACTGTATATTGAGGGAAGCTGGATTGAAAGAAGTTTTAAAACTGGAGGAAGAAAGTCAACAGCCTGCGCTATGCTGATGACGCTACTCTGAAAATGCAAATAATCCCAGCCCTGGCGGCACAGTGGTTAGAATGCAATATTGCAGGCTAACTCTGCCCACAGCCAGGAGTTTGATCCTGACCAGCTCAAGGTTGTTTCAGCTTTCCATCCTTCTGAGATCGGTAAAATGTGGACCCAGATTGTTGAGGGGAAATAGGCTGACTCTTTAAACCGCATAAAGAGGGTTAGAAAACACCGTGAAGCGGTATATAAGTCTAAGTGCTATTGCTAATCTGCATGTTTTAGAAAGCCAAGGAACGGGGGAGAAATGGTACTAAAATATAGCAAAGAAGACCAAACTAATGACAACTAGTAGAAAAACCAGCCTTAGAATTGACGATGAAGAGAGTGGAATGGTGGATAGTGTTTGCCTTACAGATTAGCATTTGTATAGCAACAATGAAGAATTTGGAATATATATTGAGATGTTATATCTACACGTGCAAAAATCAGTATTATGCAGGTAATGTTTTTTTTTTTCCTGATAACTTTAGGTAAGTGAAAGATCGTAGAACAAATCAATCCAGAATTCTGGATACAAAGACCAGGGTCAAATTATCATATTTTGGACATATTATGCAGAGATCTAAGTCTCTGGAAAATCTATAATGCAGGAAAGGGTAAAAGAAAGAGAAAAAGAAGATAAGCAACAGCAAGAGGGGCGGACTCCATCATAACACTGTTGGATGCCCCATTGGAAGAGCTGATAGATCACGGGTGGAACAGATCATCCTGGAGAAAAATCCATCTATGTGGTAGCTAAGAGCAGATACTAGCTGGAAGGCACATAATATGGTTGACTATAAAACTGCTTCCAATGTTCCCATCTTGTCAGAAAACATATCTGACAGTTGCAGCTTCTCCAGAAACCCTGTCTAGCAAGTGTGGGCTCCCAAGGAACTCAATTTGACAGTTATTTTACAAGAAATTCCATTTGCTAGACAATCATAATCACACGCGCACTCCTTGCAAAATGCTGGCGTTTTGAGAAACAGAAGGCAGTTTGCGATGGTGAAGGACAATCTCTACAGCAGAAATTGAAACAATAATAATATCAGAAAGAAAAGGCTCTCCCCAGGTCCCTCCCACAGGGTGAAGCTGGGGAGGCTTCCTCACTTGTTTGCCCACATTTCGGGATCAGAATTGCCCCCAGAAAGAAAATTTCTTCCCCTCCATGTTTACCTCTAGAAGTAGAGGGAGGGAAGGGGGAGGGAGAGAAAGAGAGAGAGAGAGAGAGAGAGAGAGAGAGAACGAGAACACAATATTTTCCTCATTGTGAGTTAATATGCGATTTTGAAAAAGTTTTATTCGGCTATAGTATACAAACGTGAATCAGAGATAATAAGTCATGCCATCTTAATCATATAATAAGAAAACTCCACCACTGGGATTCGGGATTTGGTTTTGCAGATGTCTCTAAAAGTCGAAGCAATGGTCTTGTTAAAGAAAGCTAATCCTTTGTTTAATCCTTTCTCAATGGAAGAGGAAAGTATTAAGAAGTAAAGCAACAGAAATACGTTTTTAAAAGACACAGATATGTGTGATAAATAATAGTGCCCATGCAGTCTTAAAAATCTTTACCCATTTTATTGTTTAAACAGAGTTGACCCTTTTATGAGATGGAGGGAAGCATTTCCCTTAGACAGCAAATTTGAGACTTTTCAAAAGGGAAACAATTCTTTTAATTTTGGAATTTCTGGTTACTGCTTTTTTTGTTGTTTTTTTCTTTAAAAAATCCTCTCATCTTGAGAAAGGAAAACTAATTCTTCTCTGATCTGGCTACAGATGTTCTTGAAATGTTACAAAACTCCTTTGTCAAGACCTGCTTACAACCAAGAGTAACATTATTTGAGTCTTCTTTAACCAGATTTACTGAAAGTGGGGGGGAAAGGACATGGCATAAAACTTGGATAATGAAGATGTTTTCCTTAGCATGCAGACATTTAACTCTCAGGGTTTTTTTTAGCTTCCTTGAGCCTGTTGCTAATTGCCTGTCGATGCCCTGGGGAAATCATTACTAGACTTCTAGATGAAAGAAACTGCAGAAGCTTTGTGCTTGAATTGGTGTTTTGCAAATTTCTTTTTCCCAACTAAAGATAAAATGAGATAATAGGAAAGCAAAATTTCCCCTCATGTTTACAGGCAGCATGTAAGAGAAGGGTCACTTTTAAAGCACCTCCTCACCTTTTATCCCTGATCCACCAACATAGAGTAATACTGGTAATTATTAGGAATAGGTATTTCCACACATTAGGGGAAAAAAAGAGAAGATCAGAAAGGGACAATAGGTCTTCTCTATCTATTTTTAGCATTTATTTAATGGCATCCTGGATTTTCTCAACGAAGCAGCTTCCAAAATGCATGGACTACAATTCCCATCATTCCCACATCGTGGCAAAAGAGGATGAAAGCCGCAGTGCAAATTTGGGATGCACCAGATTCCGGAGGCTGTCCTCAAACATTCTCAAACAACCCAATGTTCTTTTGGCAATAACACGTTTGGATATTGGGAGTGTCTTTCCCCCAAACTGAAAAATGACATAATGCCACTCTGAGCTCACCCAGATATATCACTGTCTCTCCTTGGGGCCAAGCTTACCACTCAACTGAAAACAAAGACTTACAGATATTCTATAATAGAAACACTCATGTTTTTTCTTTGATTATAAATATTTAAAGACAAAGACAAATGCACCAGCAAAAAGAGAATGTTTCTCATTTGCCTTCAGCCTTACTCTCTGCCTATTTATTCCTAATAAAACAATGGGTCACACATCGCATCTCAGGAATCACTAAAAAAAAACATTTTTTTAAAAAAATAAAGTCTTTGGAATTCTATTTCAGTGGTGTAATTTTCTGCTTTCAATATGGAAAAAGGCTCCTTCTGCATTCTTTCCCCTTTCTATCCACCTTTTATGGATCTCTTCCCTTCCAGCTGTTGGGAATTCTGTATATGCCCTGGACTGGTGTCTAGTTATATATCCTCTGCAGACATATGCACCGCGCGCACACACACACACACACACACACATACACAACAAGCTCGGACCCAAAATCGCCATCTAGGTAACCCAAATTCCACGAGGAACAAAGTAGAGTTCTAATTAAGTGAACTATCCAAAATAAAAGGAGAAAAGCAATTTTATCTTAGGTCTAAAGTTTTTGTTTCTATTTGGGGAGGAACAAGAAGTTATTCCGGGCTCTGACATTGCCCCATTGACTCTCTCCCCGTTTAAACATTTCCTTCTCCTGGTTCCTGGGACCTTGGAAGTTTAGTCTGTGTGCTTCCGTTGCAGAGAAGGCTCTGGAAAATTTCAGAAGCCTGATATGAACAATTACCTGGTTTTATCTCCTCAGGTTGAATTGCAGCCTTTCCCAATCTGGAGCTCTCCAGAAGCGATGGGTTGCAGCTTCCTTGCCTATAATGGGTAAGGGAAGCTGCAGTCCATGTCTCCAGAGCACATCTACCGGGAAAGGCAGCTGCAACACATCCCTTCTTTCACTTACATTAAGGCCCTCCCACCAGGATGGCAGCCTGTCCTTTAGGAAAGAACATTGTGTCTTAAGTACTGTAACCATGATTTAACTAGAATGCATGGAGCAATTATTACATTGCAGAGATACAGAAATGGATCTGAATAGCCGCCATTTGCCAAGATGTCTGCATCTGATGTTTTTCAGTCCCATTAGTGCTCAGCAAGTGCACAGCTGTGTCATATTTCTCAAAGGGAAAGAGGGAGGGAGGGAAGGAAAGAGAGAGAGGGGTGGGGGAGAGAGAGAGAGAGACCTTTTATAAAGAGCTGTTAGTTAACCCTTGCTTCTTTGGGCCACAAAGGATCACATATTTACTGGCTAATACCACAATTTTAGCAACTGATGTATGTTTTCTAAATATGAGATCCAACCTGAGGCAAGTAGGCAAATCCTGACTATGAGGAAGGTGTCCCTGTTACCTGGATGTATTCTGAGACAACCATCACTGTCTCTTGCACAGTCTGTCCCATGCAGTGGAGGAGCTTCCTCTGAAGCCCCGAAGACTTTAAACTTGGCTCATCTGGGTATGCTGCCATTTTGTTTTCAGAGCTCTAAATTTCAGTGATGAAGGAACCAGGCTACAAAAGAGGACACTGTGAATTATTGTTGAGGGGGAAATAGGAGAAAGAAGGAGTATTAGGTATGTTCACTGCCTTGAGTTATTTCTAAAAGTAATAAAATTAGGACAAAAAAAATAAAACAGAAAATCTCAATTGTACATCCTCAAGACTTTTGACTTTCAAACATTGTCAGAAGATAAGAGACTAATGGATCTTTAATAAACAATACTGAATGTTGAATTACTTGATATATCTATTTTGCCATGCAGTATAACTCTGGTATCATCATTCAAAACAATACAGAATTTTCTATACATCACTGAAATCTTCTTGATTGGATTGCTTTTTCTGATCCAAGTGTCCATTTCTTAGAAAATACATACATTTTCTTCCAATGTGCAAAATGCCTTCCTTGAGTTATTCATATTGAATTAATGTACAGATGTTCCAGGGTGGAATAGAGGTTGGGTCAGACCCAGCCTACTGTGGTAGTATTTGGCAGATTAGCAAACATGTTTAAATATTGAAAATAATTATTCAAATCACCACAATTAAATCTTTAACTACTAAACAGTAGTCTTCTATATTATTAATGCATATCACTACGCATTAAAAACATTTTATATAAACCAGATAATCGGGATAAGAGATAAAACTTATTAATCTGAGACAGCAAAATTGCCTCAGAATAATCCTAAAAGAAAGAATTATATGGTGAAACTGTTCTATCAAAATGATTCAATAAAAGAGCTACGGGTACCTGATCCAATTCCCTGTCATTTCTGACCAGGCTATAAGACAGGGGTCCCCAAACTTGGCAACTTTAAGATTTGTGGACTTTAATTCCCAGAATTCTGGGAGTTGAAGTCCACAAGTCTTAAAGTTGCCAAGTTTGGAGACCTCTGCTATAAGAGATTGGGGGGGGCGGGTGTTTCTCATTTAAACTGTTTCCCCTGATTTGATTTGATGTTTAATTCAATGCATGGCCTGAAAGAATTCCAAAAGGACAATCCATCCCATGGTCCTCAGCACATCAAATCACAAAAGAAAGGTGGGGAAGAGTCAAGGAACTTTGTGTTCCACGTGGCATTTCAGCTCTCTCAGTAAACAAATCTGATCTCAATGTTTTACAGCCGTGATTCTCAACCGTAACAAGTTGAAGATATGTGGAATTCAACGTCCAGATTATGGGAATCGAAATCCACTCATCTTCAACTTGCTAAGGTTGAAAAACCCTATTTTACAGGCTCTGAGATGTGAGGCCCCTACCTTCCTTGGCTCTCCATCCTCCAAGAAAGGGGCCTTAGTTTGTTGCCACTCGGGATTCTACCAATGGTGGGATTCAAAAAAATTTTATTACTGGTTGGGCCTGGCTTGGTGGGCATGGCAGGGGAAGGTTACTGCAAAATCCCCATTCCATCCCCAGCACTCTAACCTACTTTCCAGCTCTGTTCTCCTGTGAAGGGCAACAAAAGAAGACCCAGCCAATCAGCTGGGACTCGAGAGGCGGAGAATAGATGGGGGCGGGGCCAGTCAGAGGTGGGATTTGCTGGTTCTCCAAACTACTCAAAATTTCCGCTACCCGTTCTCCAGAACTGGTCAAAATTACTGCTGATACCCACCCCTGGATTCTACTCTACAGCAAGGAGAAGCTGCCCACTTCAAACATGTAGAGAACCAGCAATGAGGCTCTGAACCATGAATGTAATAATGCGAACGACTGCTAGATGGCAGCAGAAGGTTTAAAATTGCCCCTACTTCTTTGCTGCCACCTGTAGCTTTCCAGGTAAGTAGATATCTAGATTTTTGCAGTCCAGTTCAATATTCACCCCAATACTGTCCACCAGCCAAGAAACTCCTATCCTTCACAGCTCTTAAAAAGCAATGGCCTTTCTTTTGATCTGGAAAGGAAAGGGCAGTTTGTGGGTCTCCATCTTCCTCACCAGGAAAATTGCAGAGATGGGCTGGACGTCAAAAGCTAGTGGTCCTTTATCACGACTTCCAACACTCATTACACTAATATATGTCACAAATCTCCAGCAGGCAGGATGACATCTCTTTCTAAGGACTTCCTACACAGAGAAAATATAACCAAACATTGCCTAGCTTCCCCTTTCCTTCCACTTTATTTGTTTCTTTATCTAAATTATTTATCAACTCATAGATAGCAACTATGGAGAGCTTAGATTGAATCTAGTTATGCCCGTGCTTGCTTCCTATGGAAACCAAACTTGGAAACCATTCGCTTTTTGATAGTATGGCAAAGAACTGAGAAGCCTGGAGTTTGACTTCTCTGTAATGTCATAATTTAGGGTGCCCAGAATTATTTTCCAATGTACCTCCCCTTTTTTTGCAACAGAGATAGCACCCAATACATCATATCTCTGAAATTTATTTATTTATTTTGTAATTCTTTGCTAATTCAAGCTTCAACGTAGTGGGGAGCAAGCCTAAAAGCACCTGAAACAATGCAAGGTAACCCCCAAAACCCAAATCCACAAACCAAGCTGTAGATTCCAAGAGAAAGGCTCAACAGTGCCCCACTATGGTCAATGTCTGGAATCCTCTACCTGAGTCTGTGGTTTCTTCCCCAAACCCCCAAAACTTTAACCTTAGCCTTTCTACTATGGACCTCACCCCTTTCCTAAGAGGTCTGTAGGGGGTGGCATAAGCGCACCAATGTGCCTACCGTCCCTGTCCTATTGTTTCTTTTTTTTCTTATATGTATCCATGTTTTTACTTATACTTATTATCTTGTAAGCATTTGACAAACCAAATAAATAAAACTTACAGTGGTGGTATTCAGCTGGTTTGGCCCGGTTCTGGTAGGAGCGATGAGCAGTGGAGACCAAACCGGTTCTCTCGGCCACTCTGCTGTTGGGCCCATCCACCCGCCTGGGCTCCCATACTCACTTTTACCTGCTGAATTTGAAGCGCAGCTGCTTTGCGCGGCACAGAATAGTTCCACACAGCAGCTGCTGAAGCGACTGGAATCGTGCAGGCTTGCAGGAGGTGAGTTAGGCAAACGCCTCTGCGCCTGCACAAAGTGTGTGTTTGGCGGGCGCATGCACGCAAAACATGTGCATGCATGCAAAGCACACCCACCAAGCCATGCCCACCGAACCGATGGCAACAATATTTGAATTCCACCACTGCCCCATTAGTACCTCTGGACCTGTTCCACCTCTGTTTGAAGAGCTCCCTCCATCTCAGCCTCAGGTCCCTGACTTAGCAGAGGTTAGTCCCCATTAGCAAAATGGCAAAAACCCTCCCCTCCCCTCGATTCCTTTGCTCCTAGGCAGGGGTGGGATTCTACCGGTTCAGACCAGTTCTATAGAACCGGTTGTTACGATTCTGCACAGTTCAGAGAACTGGCAAATCGCACCCCTGGCCTGAGAGCAGAGCTGAACCTTCCTTAGGACTGAAGCTTCTATTTTTCAGTGCAGACTCAGGCAGCAGATTGCAGAAAGGTCGATCTCTGAGTGAATCTGTGATTCTGCAAGCAACTCAATCTGCCTGCCTGCTTTGCCTCATTTTGGGTAAAAGTTGCCCTTTTTTAAATAAAAAATTCAACATTTACATAAATATTTACAATATTTACATACGAGCCATGCCCAGCCAGTAACATGACCACCAAGCCACGCCCAGTCAGCAAGCCAGACCACCCCATCACATGACCACCAAGCCACACCCACAAATTAGGGCACGCCCACACAACCGGTTGTTAAGAAATTTGAATCCCACCCCTGCTCCTAGGACTATGTGGTTGGCCCAGGTGTAACTCCCAAAGCAGGAGCGGGCAGGTGGGATGATGAACGTGAATGGGAGAACCTAAATCCAGGAACAGTAATAAAAATGTGCATTTTCTGACCGTCTTTATTCCCTCCCCAGAGCCAAAGGGATGCTATCTATGCTAAGTGTGAGCTTTTGCTAAAAAAAACCGACAGTCTTTCTTCTGCTCCAAGACCTGCTGGGTGGGGACCGGCCCTCCTCCTCCTCCTCCTCCTCCCCAAGTCTTCCTTGAAGCCTCAGGGCAGAAAGAGAGGGTGGTACAGCAGCCTCAGGATCTGGTTCGGCTGAGTGGTCCTCTGTGCAAACTGACTCCTGAGGCTGCTCCCTTCAGATACACAGTTTAGCTGTAAATTGTGCAAAGTGCTCTTCCCCCCTTGACTGGAAGGCGCGCCTGACACATCCCATCAGACTGCGCTGCAGGCAAGGCCGACCACTTTATTCCATGCAAGAAATTAAGCCACCAGGAGATTTAAATCTCAGTCTGTTTAAAATGCCCGAATGTGCCCCCCCCCTCGATAAGGGTTACAGTCAATTAACATAGTTATCAGCCAACTGCATGCCGCCTTCAACTGAAAGAGGGCAACCCTCTTCCTCGCCACCCGTAATCCCTGGTAGAAAATGATCACAGGGTTTCCATGGTTACTTAGCACAGAAAAGAGCTGGCTTTTTTTTTTTTTAATTAACAATGACAGAAATAGGAAGCCTTCAGAAGCGGTTGAGACCCTCCATCAACACCTGCTCTGAAATTGTTGCCGTTTATGCCCAGTCATACAAATGCTTTAAAAATATCTAAACAGATTTTTCTGTTTAATTAAAAACCTCCCCGACACAAACTTTTCAATCTGTGCCAACATGCAAGGGGTAAACTCCTCTCTGCAATGGAAAACCCAGTGAACCCCCAAGCAGGGTTTTCAAACGCAAGGATTCTCCCCCTTGACCGGCCCATCCAAAGGACTGGCAGCAGCCACACGCCCAGCAACCTGTGGCCAGACTGGGGGCACGTGCATAGCTTTCAGTCTGCAACCCAACCTCTGCAGGTTTTTCTTATTTTATTGCCTTGGTTTCAGGAAGAAATGTGGCTCTTCTCCCATGTTTATCGTTGCAACTCGGGGAAGGAGAAGAGGCAAGGAAGAATGCACCCGTAGCTAATTTCCAACAGGATGCATAAAGAGGAAAAGAAAACATCCCCTTTATCTCCAGATGTCATCTCCAGATGTGGAATAAGACCACACCCACCTTGTCATTCTGACGGTGACGACAGCCACATGTTTGCAAACAAAATGGCACCTTGCTGGGCTCTGTTTCTCCTTGGGAGACTCCTGTGCAATTTATCCAAGTCTCCACCCCAGTGGTGGTATTCATTTTTTTTTTTTACTACCGGTTCTGTGGGCATAGCTTGGTGGGCATGGTGTAGTTTGGTGGGCATGGCTTGGTGGGCATGGCAGGGGAAGGATATGCTGAAAAATCCCGTTCCCTCCCCACCCCACTAACCTGCTATCCAGCTCCATTCTCCCCTGCAGGGCAACAAAAGAAGACCCAGCTGATCAGCTGGGATTCGGGAGGCGGAGAATAGATGGCAGCAGGGCCAGTCAGAAGTGGGATTTACCGGTTCTCTGAATTACTCAACATTTCCGCTGCTGGTTCTGCAGAACCGGTCAGAACCGGCTGAATCCCACCTCTGCTCTGCACACATTGGAAAGCAAGGCTTCACACAAAGTACGGCACCATCTGGATACAATGACGGCCATGTGGCACCTTTTGTGAAGAAGGCCAGGGGCTTAGAGAGGATTTTGACATATTTTGAGCAGCTTCTCCTGGAGATGTCAGCCTTCACACCAAACACAACCACAACGCTTGACTCTTCAGATGCTCAGGAATTTCCTTAGGGCAAAAGCTGACTGATACGGCCATTTTGTAGCCTCACTGAAGAGAAGCCTCCTAAAGCCACAGTCAGATCTCTGGACCTGCTCGTTCTTTCCTTTAGTTATTAATTTATTTGTGAGATCTTATTTAATCCCGCCGTTATTTCATTATATGTATCTCAACACAACAACTTGATGCGCAGGAAACTGGGGAAATTCCTTGAAGAGGATGTCAGAGACAAATTGTTGCAGCCTCCCATTAAGTTAATTAAGTTGATGCCTTGCAAATGTGTTACAACAAAGAGAAGAAGTCAAGGAAGATGACAGAAGTGTTAGAATGCATTAATATGAAATGCTGTTAATTAAAATGCCCCGACGAGATACAAAACCTGTTTAATTTCCCAACCACAGACCTCTTTAAAACTAGTTCTAAGTTCTGGTCTTAACCATAAACCTTCCTTTCCCAAAGAGTAGGGTCAATAGGTTGCCTTGGATGATGCTTGCATCCCCCACCGAGGTCTTCCACAAGGTGGTCCTGCACTCCTATCAAGGATGCTCCAAAATCACCTGGCAGATTCTTCTCTTTGATAGTGTACCCTGGTCCTCATGCCCCTAAGAATGACCTGAGTGAGCCATGGGAAGCTCTTTCATCGACCATGTCTCCATCATCTTTTCCCCAGACCATGAATGAGGCAGATGTAACCCATCCTTGCTGTACCTGTATTTAAAGAAGCCTTTTCTCTCTTATTCTGACAAACTCAGGGGCAGCCTGTAAAAGCAGGGGTCCCCAAACTTGGCAACTTTAAGACTTGTGGATTTCAACTACCGGAATTCCTCAGCCAGCATTACAACCCCAGTTTTCTATATATTTCCTCTATCATTAAAAGCCACTTTGGCTCCCTTTCAAGCTTGATTTTTATCATTTCCAAGGACTTCTAAAATCTAGTTTATCTGTAGTGAGAGAACCTGTTACTTCTCTAAATATTAGTTAATATAGGATGACAAATTATTTCAGTCATGCCTTGTTTCAGGGGTCCCCAAACTTGGCAAATTTAAGACTTGTGGGCTTCAACTCCGCTGGCTGGAAAATTCTGGGAGTTAAAGTCCACAAGTCTTCAAGTTGCCAAGTTTGGGGACCCCTGCTGTAAAGTTTTCTTCCCTTGTCCCCCATCACATCATGCTGCAACTGAAGAGAGTCACTAGACCATTTGGGGACAAACTTTGGCTGTTTTAAGGAGTTCCAGGGCGTTGCTCAATCCTCCAAGTAATTGTTTGCTTTCCTAGTAAAACACTCCTAATTTTTAGACCCCTAACAAGTCTGGGGGTCTGGGCCCTCCAGTAGATCTTCATCAGACCTGAGATTTTTGTCTCAGAAGAGAATTTAGTTCCATCCTTCTATCAACTGAAATACTGTAGACTCATCAGGCTAAACTGATCAAATGAATTTTTCCCAGACAACGTTAATTGTTTGTGGCTGCCAAAAGCCATTACTGAAGTTCTATTTCATCAAATTTATTGAAAAAGAAGGAGAAAGGAACCTTTTCATACCAGAAGCCAGACTGGAAATCCCAAAACAGGCTTCATCCTGAATAGAATGTTAACTATATGAAAACATGCTTTTATTTTTGAAAATCACCACTTTCAGATGCCTGGCTTCTTTTAAACCATGCACCAATTCACTCAGATTAATATCATGTAATTAGCTGTGTTTTCTTCCCTAACCTGTAACAACAACAACAACAGCAACAACAACAGCAACAACAACAAAATGCTGCAACAGTCAGCTGAGAATATTTCTAGCATTAGAGCTCAGATGAAGTTCTTGGATTTGTTATTCTACTTCTCAGCTCCTCAACCATCTTTAAAGAAGCTTTACCAACCCAGCCTCATATCTAGGTGGGAAAAATGTTATCTTTCCAGCCCAGGAAACCTTCCCTACTTGGACAGAAGCTGCCTTCCTGTTATGCATTAAATGCCACAAGGAAATTCTGAAGGCATCAAAGAAGGGGACAGGTTTCTGAGCTGTATAGTGGGTCTTGGACCTTAAAATGCATGCAAATTAGATTTGAGCCAGTATGCCCTAAACTTTTTCAGACACAAGAAACAATTTCAGCTTTTTCTGTAAGGTGGAAGGAGTAAGCTGTATTTATTCAGCTATTAGGCTACTTGGTCCTATTTTTTCACCTTTAAACAACATGGATGAAAGTATACCAGTAAGAAAAAGGGGCAAGAACGTCAGGAGGAGGAGGAGGAGGAAGAGGAGGAGGAACAGGAACAGCTCAATAACAAAGAAAGCTTTCAACTTGCATTTCTGAAACTTCAACCTTCGGCAAGAAAAACAAAATGCACAGCTACAGTATATGTGTAACTGGTTCAATAGTAGTAATTGTGAGAGGGATCTTGGAGGCCTAGTGGATAAACTTTTAAATATGAGCCAGACATGTGGTGCAGCTGCCCCAAAAGCCAACACATTTCTAGGTGCATAAACAGAGGGATAGAATCAAGATCATGTGAATTGTTAATATCACTTTTATAATGCCTTGCCATGGCCACACCTAGAATACTGCATCCCGTTTTGGTCACCACGATGTAAAAAAGATGTGGAGATTCTAGAAAGAGTGCAGAGAAGAGCAACAGAGATGATTTGGGGCACTGGAGGATAAAACATATAAATAATGGTTGCTGGAATTGAGTATGTCTAGTTTGATGAAAAGACGGACTAGAGGAGACATGATAGCAGTCTCCAATATCTCAGGAGCTGCCACAGAGAAGAGAGAGTTATGCTATTCTCCAAAGCACCTGAGGGCAGGACAAGAAGCAATGGATGGAAACTAATTAAAGAAAGAAGCAGCTTAGAACTAAGGAGACATTTCCTGATAGTTATAACAATTAATCAGTGGAAGTACTTGCCTCTAGAAGTTGTAAATGCTCCAACACTGGAAGTTTTTAAGAAGGGATGGGATGACCATTTGTCTCAAATGGTATAGGCCAGGGATTCCTGTCTAAGCAGAGGGTTGGACTAGAAGACCTCCAAGGTCCCTTCTACTGTATATTCTACTGTATAGTGCAATATTAATGCAATATCAGGGGTTTTCAGTTCAATGTATAGAATGTGAAGGAAGTGTGTTTGTGTTTATTTTCATAGCCATAATGTACACTGAAGATGGTATTTAATTTCGTTGTCCAGTGTGCAATGACAATAAACTAAACTAAACTTCCAACTCTGTTATTCTAATTCTAATTCTAACCTTTTCAGATGCCGCCATTCCTGAGAAATTGAGAACACCCTGCCAAGATGCTGGTCAAAAACAGAAACAAAAAAATGACAGCTATGCCACCACTCGTATCCTTTCTATCCAATCTGTCTTTGCAGTTCTCAGAGTTTAATTCCCTTTACTAAATCCCCCCTTTTATACACTACTTTAAAAATGCAATTATCCCATAATGTAAACTTTTTGTACATTAAAAAAAATTGCAATCTACTTTACAACCCAAGTTTTCTATATATTTTTCTCTATCATTAAAAGCCACTTTGGCTCCCTTTCAAGCTTAATTTTTATCATTTCCAAGGACTTCCAAAATCTAGTTTATCTGTAGTGAGAGAACCTGTTACATCTGTAAATATTAGTTAATATAGGATGACAAATTATTTCAGCCACGCCTTATTTGTTTTATCTTTTTCATCATATTTTTCAAGTTTCATTTCAACATCCGGGGAAAAAAAAGTGACAAAGTCACAAAAAACCCAATTCCTACCCTGAGTCTTCATATTTCTAGTTTCCCTGAACATTCCTTCAAAAAAATTGATTTCTTTTATTTTTGCACCAACATGAGCTTTTTCCTAAGATGAATAACAAGCTGTTGATCCTTCAAATAGAAACTGAAAAAGTAAACACAATTCCTGTTTAATTCTTTTAATTCTAAAATAACACAATGGGAGAATGTCAACATTTATTATGTTATGAGGGTGAAGTGACAAAACATAGCTTGAACATCACTGTGGAAACAGGCATCATTTAGGATATTATGTCCCTAAAATAAACATTTCCAGCTAAGACATATGGGGAGCCCATGTAGTAAACAAATTAAATCTATGTTGCAAATGTCAAAATGAAATTTCTTGCTAAGAAATAGTTGGGTAAACCCCACTAAGCATAGTCCTAGGGACCGCCGTTGTAAAGCTGTATTTAACAATGCATTTCAACTTCCTCTTCTCCTTACATTTAAGCACCTCTTTGAAGAGAATCTGCAGCAATAGGTGCCTACCTATTGCCCTTCCCTTTCCTGCCACCCAGTTTTCTTCAGGCTACTTGGAACAGATTGTTTTGAAGCCGTAGCCGTAGCTGTCCATCCCCCTGACCTACAGAGTCTTTGCAATTTGAGAAGGAATCTTAGGAGGAAATCAACAGCCTTCTCTCCAACCGCTGAGGTCCTCCTTGTTCACCTCTTTTACTTCCAGCCACAGCAACTACTGTCCAAGTCAAGGCTCAGAAGGTTCTAGAAGATTGCATTCCCCCCTCCCCGACCTTTTAAAGATGCTCTGACAGGTTGCAGGTAAAGATGGAAAATCCACACTTACCATCTTTCTCAGAATACGCATGCTTCAACATAGCCACACTACAAGCACCCTACTATTTCCTGCCAAGGACTGTTTAGGATTCGCAGGCCGTAACTGGGCAAGGGCAGTAAGAAAGAAAGCAATTACAGTGGGTGAAATCAGGGTTGGTCAATGCCAGAGTGACTTACCTACAAAAGAGGAAGCATGAAAGGAAAAAAAGAGCCGGTTAATCCACAACCGTTCACTAAGCTCTTTAAGATCAGATCTAATTAGCTCTAATTCATAGGAGGAGCGCAAAGTTCCTGAGGTCAGAGTAATTAACCGGGGGGTGTTGTTTTTTTTAATCACTCCCGCTTGGCTGAATCCTAAGGACAAAATAGGCAGCAGTGGGTGTGCATGCGCATGTAACATACGCCTCACGCATTCCTAGGCATGCCAAGCTGTTTGTACAGAAGAGCCACCATTGCAATGAAACAGGTGGTAGAAACCCAAAACTCCAGAGGCCTCCGATGGCTTCTCAGGAAGCATCCAATGATCGTCAGCAGATCAGAGGTAGCAGCTTCTTCCCCTGGGAGGAGGAGGCCAATGTGGTGCCCGCCCGCCGTTCCTGGGATGGTGCCAGCATCGCCTTGGTAACCGGCTGCTCCAAGGAGCCACAAATAGCAGGCGTAAGTCCCGTCTTGCATAGGGCTGGCCCGTGCCCATCCCTCTCTCCATAGGACAGGCTTCCAGACAAACAGGCAGCCCTGAGGAATGAGAGGGATCTTCAGGAAAACCAAGGCTTTCCTTCCCATCTTGCCTTTAGATCCCTGGAAGAGGAGACGCAGCACCGATCCTGCCACATTGCCACAAAGGCATTCAAATATTTCGGGGCAAAGAAGCTTTATAAGATCTGAGTATTTCTCCTTAAAGGAAAACAAGGCACTCACCGGAGCCCATGTCTCACAAAGAATGAACTGTTAATTAGGGAAAAGTTCTTAATGAATTAATTAAGGAAGGATGGATGGATGGATGAATGAATGCAGCAACAATGTGTGGCAGATCTGACACCGGATTTTATAGCTCCTTCTTCCTTGGCTGTTTTTGTATCGCAAATACACTTAGAACCAGCTTTTGAAATAACCACATGCCAGCTGCAGGAAACAAAATAATAAACAAAGATAAAACTCCTCAGAAGAAGACAAAGAAGTAAATACAAAGATGTATAATACGTTAATAGAAGTGAAATGCAAATGTATACACTGCTTTAGCAATGTTTTAAAATGTGAAAAATTGTTTTTAACTGACGAAACATTGAATAAATAAATTTATTTTTAAAAAACCAGCAACTCCTCAGCTACACCCAAGAAGTAGAAACTAATCCTCGGTGTCTAGGTAATCAAAAATGATTCTACCTTTTTAAAAAAAACATTTTCTCTGCATTTTATATTTTAAAACTAAGTTTTAAAAGGAGACATTGTTCATCTCCTTCCATTTTAAACAGCCGTGTGAGAATGTTATCATGGTCGACCTCGGAAAGCTGAATGGACTTCAGCTCCAAAGACAGTGAAGATCTGGAACAGGATGATTGCAAAAGACACCGAGGGCACGTATTTAGCACCACGGCTTTCCAGAAAAATATCCAGGCCAGAGTTTTACAGGCAATAAAGCTAACAGCTTTATTTACTCCATATTATTTGATCAGCTGTTTTCAATGCTTAAAAAGAAGAATAAGATTCCCAGGGTAAAAATGAACGCTGGATTGTACAAGAGAAAAGATGCGCAGCGATGCATTTTGAAGACTTTGTCAGAAAAATAATGGGAGGGGAGATTGCTTGGGACACACGAAAGTAATATTTTGACAGGAAATGTTTCGGTTGATCCGAGGATAAACACCCACCGAGAAAAGATTACTGTCCACCCCAACCCATGTTCCAAAATGTCCAGCTTTCTTTAACAAAACACAAGTTACGTTTTTACTCCTTTCTGTCTCAAAGAAAGGGGATGGAAAGCTGATTCTCTATGATCTCAAATTGAAAACTGTGGAGAAAAAGATGGAAGCATTATTTTCCTCCGCTGATACAGACCATGCTCCATGCCCTCCTGCTGGGCCCCTCTGGCACCGCTGCCTTTGATTCAGCCCCTGGGTGACAAGTCTAAGCCCCTTCATTTCTGGGGAGGGGGGTTTCTCCACTCTATTCCCTTGCAGAGAATTCAAGCGGAGCTTACTGTGATTCCTTCAAGGTACATCATTGCGTTTAAAAATACTTTAGCTTTAGGCTGAAACACTGCAAGGGGAGAACGAGAAAGGCAACTGAATCCATTAGGAGGGGTGTCCTCTCTGTGCAAACCTTCGCTCCAGCAAAGTCTCTGCAGACAGGCAGGGATCAAACCAATTTAGAACAGGGGTCTCCCACCTTGGCAACTTTTAGCCTGGTGGACTTTGCTGGCTGGAGAATTCTGGGAGTTGAAGTCCAGCAGGCTTAAAGTTGCCAAGGTTGGAGACCCCCTGATTTAGAGGGTAAAATCTTTTAACCATTCAAATCGAAAGAGATGATTTTTGTTCTATTTTGACGGACAAGATATTTTCCCATTTTGCTGGGAATAAGGAAGAAGGACGCCTTTGCAAGGAAAGAATTTTTTTTTTAAATGCATTTTACAAGAATTCACCCCAACTTCTGTAAGAAAAACCGAAGAAGGTGCAGATTTACAGCAGTAGAATCTTATTGCTGGGGGAGGGGGGGATCTAGCCAAGGGATCTGAACCAACCAATCCTGTTGCCAAAGATCAGTAATAAAGACAAAGTTTCCTTCAGGAAAAGCAAGAGATTAGCGGTTTACAATTTGGATTTAGATCCTGCCTGTCAAGAGGCAGAGATTTTTCCTCTGATTCCCCCTAACTAGCCTGGGAGCCCCTTAATAAGGGGACCCACTGGGGGGATGAGATCCTGGATGCCTCCAGTCCTCCCCCACTCCTTCAAGGGAAGAGATTTTCAGAGAAAATCCTATGATGCTTTCCCCCTCCCCCCTTGTTCCTTCGAGAACCCAATCAGGGTTTGCTTCTGGGGCATTTCAGGGCCTCCGTTCTTCCCTTCCTTATCTCAGGTGAGCAGGACTCGCACATAGCTTGTCTGCACCCAGTGGTGGGATTCCAAAAATTTTTACTACCGGTTTGGTGGGCATGGTGTGGCTTGGTGGGCGTGGCAGGGGAAGGTTACTGCAAAATCCCCGTTCCCTCCCCACCCCACTAACCTGCTTTCCAGCTCCGTTCTCCTGTGCAGGGCAACCAAAGGAGACCCAGCCGATCAGCTGGGATTTGAAGGGAAGGAATAGATGGGGTTGGTGGGGCCAGTCGGAGGTGGGATTTGCCGATTCAGCTACCGGTTCTCCAGAACTGGTCAGAACCTGCTGGATACCACCTCTGGCTGCACCCAGCCAGACTGAGGGTGCCGTGATGCACCCTTTCATCTTGTCTCTCCAGACTCTGGAGGAAAGCAGAAACACAAAAAAGGAAGCACAAACTCCATTTTGTGTACTTCTACTGAAAAGCAAGCACCACGGTTTCCTCCAGAAGATGCAAATATAATGTAGCTTCTTTAAAAAAAAAAAAAAGCTTTCCCTGCTAACCTTTAAACCCTCTATGCTTCCTCCCTCCCTATACCCCCCACCCCCGCCAAGATTTTGGAAACTAGCAGCTCCCCGTTGTGACAAGAAGTCCCTTCCGTTGGACTTTGCATTGGAAAGCTGACCGGTGTCGAGCTGCAGCTCCAGCCTCCTTGGGGGAAAGGGAATGATCTATTTTCAGGTACATCCACAGCAATTTTTGTTGAAAGCCTTGTCTCTGATTTCACAGCTGCGATGGGACACGTTTCCCAATTGAACAATAATTGGTCCTATTTTAATCCGATCTGTATGGGAAGCTTAAGAGAATAAATGAAGCACCAGGATGCTAAACTCAACATTTTTGCTTGAAACTCAACATTAAGAAATCTAAGATCATGGCATCCAGCCGTCTCAATTCCTGGCAAATAGAGGGGGAAGAAATGGAGGTAGTCACAGATTTTATTTTCCCGGGCTCCAAAATCACCGCAGATGGGGACTGCAGCCAAGAAATTAAAAGACGCTTGTTCCTGGGGAGGAAAGCTGTGGCAAATCTAGACAGCATACTAAAAAGCAGAAACATCACCCTGCCAACAAAAGTGCATGCAGTCAAGGCTATGATGGAGGCCTTTGAACTCTGGGGCTGGAGAAGACTCTTGCGAGTCCCTTGGACTGCAAGGCGATCCAAGCGGTCGGTCCTAGAGGAGATCCACCCTGACTGCTCTTCAGAAGGCCAGATCCTGAAGATGAAACTCAAATACTTCGGCCACCTCATGAGAAGGAAGGACTCCCTGGAGAAGAGCCGAATGCTGGGAAAGATTGAGGGGCATAGAAGAAGAAGGGGATGGCAGAGAATGAGGTGGCTAGATGGAGTCATGGAAGCAGTCGGCATGAGCTTAAATGGACTCCAGAAGATGGTAGAGGACAGGAAGGCCTGGAGGAACGTTGTCCATGGGGAATCACGATGGGTCAGATGTGACTTAGCAACTAACAACAACAAGGATGCTACATGGCCCTGTCTGCATCCATGCCATGTCTGCATCCTTCTGGTGTCTGAGCTTCCATGAATTATTCTTCTGCCCCGTTGGTTCAGACACCAACCTGCAGGGGCATGCTGTGGACCAAGCAGCCAAAATGGGATCTTGGAGACTGACCACCTTCCCACTTCCCTGTTCCCCAGTCCAGGACAGAATGAGGAAGTTTTTTTCTCTGTTATCTCCAACTGCTGGTGACTTTCCCAACCTCAGCCTTTTCTGGAGGCAGCTGATGGGGCTGTTGTGGAGCCGAGAGCAGCTGCTTTTGAGTCTCTTTTTCTCCAACTCTTCCCTTCAGCAAGTCCTTCTTGGAATAGTTCCAGAATAACATCTCTCTTTAAAAAAGAAAGAGGAAGAGCGAGTTCACTCTACGCAGTTCTAAGAGTATCCCTGGGCTGTTTGAAGTCCTCTTTCACCTTCACACTTTCCGAGGGAGAACTGGGAGAATGGAGGTGGGCGGTGGGGGAAGACAGCCAGACTGAAGTAGCTGTGCCAGAACATCTGCCTTCGGGTTTGTTCCACATCGCATTCTCAGACTAAAACTGCAGGTGAAATGTGTGTTTGAGTCGCCTCTGGACATTCAAGAACAAGGACCCACGTACTGCAGGACAGGAAATGGCTTGTGAGAATGATTTCTTTCTTTGTTTGTTTAATTTATATTGCCGCCTATTCACCCATGGAGACTTGAGGTGGCTTACACAACGTAAAACCATATTTAAAACGAAAAATAAAAATAATAAATAATAAAAACTAACAAAAACCATCAAATAAATTAATAAATAAAACAAAATCCGGGGAAATCACCTCCCCTAATTCCCACCCACCCACCCTGCTCTGATGACAGCTGATCGCACTAGCCATTAACTAGAAAAGATAGTTGTGCCCTGTCAAAAGGCAGGCTGTGGAAGCAAAGATTTGTGGGGGGTGGGAGGAGGAGGAAGAGGAAGAGGAGGAGGGGGAGGAGGAGGAGGCTGCAAGAGCAAGGGAAGCTACTGAAAACAGAATCTGCTTTCTTCCTTAATGATTCATTCCGTGCAACAACAAAAAAAACCAACAATAATTCAGGCTAGGGAAGCCCTCTTCAAAAAAACAAAACAAAACAGAAACAGTCCACCCTCTTCCCTGGAGCCGTGCCACCAAGATAATTGGAAAGTTGCTGGGTGCCGTGCCAAGCAGAAGGCAGCGCAGGGAGGGTTCCTTCAACGAGGCTGTAAAGGAAGCTGCGGAACTGGGAGCAAGAAATTAAGGGAAGGAGAGCAAAGCCTTCCGTACTTTGATGGCTTCTCCTCTGATCATACCATGCACCCCTGGTGCCTATTGCTGGGCTAAAGACGCTCCCTTGGCACGGGGCAAGAGGCACAAAGGGGTTGGGGAATGAGGGTGGTTATTGGGGGTGTATGTGTGCTATTTCCTCCATAAAGCAATGAGCAGGAAATGGCCGGAGTCCTGGACAACTTGGATGACGGTAAGTTGGCCGACAATCACACTGATGAGAAGTCAGACCATTTCATTAGCTCTGCTGAAAAACCAGCTCCGTCAGCTGCCTTCTTTGCCAAAAACTGGATCTTTTTGGCCATTGCAATCGAGTGTTTCATTTTAAGAAGCAGATTTCCCTCATCCCCCTCCAGCCTTTTCTTTTCTTTTTTTGTTTGTTTTTGTGTTAAGAGTGTAGGCTTGCAAGAGGCAACATCTTTTTTAAAAAAAACCAATAAGGTACTTGGAACATCCTTAATTTCTTACACTGTTCCCCCCGCCCCAGTAGATTTCTCAGCAAGATAAAAAGAAACCTTGAACAGCATCGTCAAGATACAAAGCAACTACCCTTAAAAACCATAAATACAAAAGTTTAAATTTTGATAACTGGATCCCTCAACCACTAAGGTCAGGTGTGGTCTGAAACATGAATCCTGCTATAGTGCTTTAAGACTTGTGGACTTCAACTCCCAGAATTCCCCAGCCAGCAAAGGGGAATTCTGGGAGTTGAAGTCCACAAGTCTTAAAGTTGCCAAGGTTGGAGACCCCTGCTCTAGAAAAGGCCTTCCTCTGAAAGAATAAAGTATCCAGGACAGGTCTTCTTTCTAAAAGAGAGAGAAAGACGGGGGGAGGGGGGGAGAGAAGATTCATCTGAGATCCATCTTTCCAGACCACGACCACTCCACAACTACTCTGACCCACATGAGAACTGCAGCTCCCAGTATTCCCTCCCAGCCTGTAAACCCAACTCAAAATTACGATGAATAATTTGAGAGAGCAACTGCTCTGACCCACGACCCTTTTCCAACAAATCAAACACAATCCAAAGGGAACAGAAACCTTTTAATGCTTCTGCAAAATAATTAGCTGTGATAAGCACAAGCCTTGCCGAACTGTGAGAGACTGCCAAAAGATAATAATAATAAATAATAATTTGCAATACAAAAATCTTCAAATACAAACTCAGGATACTGGAATGTCCACGAGGCTGGAGTTTCAAAACGTCTTTGCCTTCTGCAAAGAGCGTCCGATTCACAGCTGGCTTTTATCTTCTTGAAGGAGGGGCCATTACCTTGCAGCCTTACTCCAGAGTTGCCCATGCTGCTGCAGCTGCTCTTTCCTACAAACAGCCCTGTGCACACACGCACTTGACACAGGCTCCTCGGGGGCCTCTTCATCACTGCTGCCAGGCCCCACAATCTCTGAAGGCAGCAGTCCACTTCTTAATGGTCCTGACCCCTCATCTGAGTCCTCGCTCTCCTCGGCCATCTGCACCTGCTGCTAGGTAACCACAACAGCGGCTAATTCTGAAAGGGTTCCAAATGATTCGAGTTGACTGAGCTCTGCTCTAATTTTCAGTGCTGGATGTTAGTCCAGCCAGGTCTGGAAAAGCCTAACCTGACGAGTCTCAGATTCCAGGCCGCCACTCTTGTGACTTGTTTCCTGCCAGTCATCTCTCCTCTCTACTGCCTTCAATCTTGGCAGAACAAGAATTGGATGTTTTTGACCTTTTCTTTCCTCTTCTTAAAGCACATCAATGGATCTTCCACCACTTGGTTTAGAATGAACTTGGCTGTCAGAGGTGGGCTTCAAAAATTTTAGTAAAGGGTTATCTGCTTGGCTGCTGAGTGGGTGTGGCCATGGTGGGCGTGGCCTAGTCAGCCTCCTGCACCATGGCAGGGGGTTGTTTTTGCCCTCTCCGGGTTCCGGAGGCTTTCCTTGAGCCTCCGGGAAGGCGAAAACGGCCTCCCCGAGCTCTGGAG
The DNA here is from genome assembly GCF_049901715.1 of Pseudonaja textilis. Classification (NCBI taxonomy): domain Eukaryota; kingdom Metazoa; phylum Chordata; class Lepidosauria; order Squamata; family Elapidae; genus Pseudonaja; species Pseudonaja textilis. The sequence goes on from NC_141993.1 coordinate 13,004,106, forward strand.
GCTCTCTGGAAAGGGGCCAATTTCCACAGAGGTGGGTATTCAGCAGGTTCTGACCAGTTCTGGAGAACCGGTAGCGGACATTTTGTGTAGTTCGGAGAACCAGCAAATGCCACCTTTGACTGGCCCCTCCCCCATCTCTTCTCTGCCTCCCATTGAGTCCCAGCTGATCGGCTGGGTCTTCTTTGGTTGCTCTGCACAGGAGAACGGAGCTGAAAAGCAGGTTAGTGGGGTGGGGAGGGAAGGGGGATTTTGCACTATCCTTCCCCTGCCACTCCCACTAAGCCACGCCCACAGAACCGGTAGCAAAATAAATTGAATCCCACCAATGAATTTCCGGCCTTCCTGAACTTCCAGGAGGCCCATTTTTCGCCCTTCCCGAGCCTCACGCGTGCCCTGCAGCTACCCTGCTGTCAAAACGGGCCACGTGGGGACCCCTGGGAGAAGCGGGGAGGGGAAGGCAGGCCCAGCCAGGAGTGGGATTTGGGGGTTCTCTGAACGGCACAGAATCTTACCTAGCGGCTCTCCCGAATCCCCAGCAGCCCATCCCTGTGGCTGTCAGACTTCAAGAACTGAGCTTCGTGCTCAGGTTGAGAAGTCCTTTGACCAAGCCCGAACATACCCGGCAGCTGTTAAGTAGAGCAGGATATCCTATTTCAAGATTTACAATGCAATTGGTATTTTTGGTTTATTCATTTGTCGGAAGTTATGTCAGAATTGTAGAAACATGCTGAATTAGGAGGTTTTTGTGTCTTCTGCTGTAAGCGGAGATCCATTCTTGCTCCGATCTCTAGACTATCCTGAAAACGGTATGGGTTTCCATCTCCATTTCTTAAACACAAGAAGGAGCATTTTGAGAGTTTCATGGGATAGAAATTATTGGTTTCCACCTTCATAGGAGTGGATCTCATGTTCATGATTGACCCCAGGAGAAGCTCTTTCCTATTGTGGGAAGAAATGTCCATCTGGTTCAGCTCCAAGCTGGGAGGAAGGCACTGGAAATAAAATGGAGGCTTGATTGAATAGTGAACAGTGTTTGTGATTCTGGGCAGCCGACAAAATGGAGTTGAGGAGGGGGTTATACTTTCTTTGAGCTTTGTATTTGAACTTCCTGTTCCTGTGCAAGAACATCTATTCTATGGGTTATTGCCAGATTCCTATGGGGTCGTGTGGGGGTTATGTAGGGATCATAGCTGGCTCTATAGGCAAAGTACAAATCCTAGGTGTTTGTCTGAGCTAAGTTTGGTTGAAGTTTGGACTGCTCTGAAATGATGCAATGAAGGGGCTTGTGTTCTGAAAGGATGTTGGATAATTTCTGTTGTGGCTTAATGGCTTTTGTCCTGTTTTGGCTGAGGGTATATGCTTATGAATAAAGCTATCTAGATACTTGTCTTCTTTTAATAAGCTATTTATCTCTTAAGTGCTGACATCTGCTGTGGGCTATTAAAGGAAAGTGAGGGTTGCATTCTGCCTCTAAAAAAACATGTTTCTTCATTTCTCCCTTTGGGAAATGTAATAATCTTTTTTTTAATATTCCTCAAAATATTTCATTACTCTAAGAGTGGGGAGGCTTCCCACACTATGTTATTTGCTAGGGGGAAAATGCCTAGTTTGGGAGAAAACAAAAGTAAAGGAGAAGCACTTCCAGGCTTGATTCTGTTGTTGTGATCTTATAATAAAGGGAGTGATCGTCCCCATGGTAGCAGCTTTTGGTCTAGAGGCAAGCTGTTGCGCCATGGATATTATCAGCCACATATTCTATGCAGATCCAATATGTCTCTTAATGACGGTAGCTTATGGAAAATTAATTTGTTCTTCTGTGTTCACTTGTTGCACCACCTATACCCAGGAGCCAGTTACTGGATGCTTCTTGCCCCGGAGGCTTTGTTTGGGAAGTGTGATGACCCAGGGCATGGCACAAAGGCCGCACAGTCACATAAGTAAGATACCTCCAACTTTGCCCCCAATGTGCAGTTACCTTCGGCTGGAGAAAAAACTCTCCCAAGAACAGTCTTTAAGTGGAGGAAATTCAATCCAAAAACAAAGAACGTACAAACTGTAACTAAAAATCCACACGAACCACGCTGTAGCAATTAACTGGACAGGGCAGGAGAAGGAATTGCAAAATTCAAAGCCCAATAAAACACAAACAGTTGGGAAGATGCCAGGAACCCAGATAAGCCTCGACAGTAAAAGATAACTCACAATTTGCTTCCCATGAGTTGGTGTGTGCAATCTCCGTTTTTAAACACTGTGTTCCCAGCTGTAGCTAATGAAGGGAATCAGGGCCCTTTCCTCCCCTGTAAGCCATGCAACTCACGTTGCTCCCTTCTCCATTCCTCCCTGCGTGCCCTAGGATGAAGAGGAGGTGGCCCTGGGTCTTCCTCTGAATTCCCTCTGCCTTGCTCTACCTCTCCCCTGCTCTGCCCAGCTGGACTGTGACCTTCCCCAGTTTCCTCCACAGCCAATGGAGCCACACTCCCACTCCCTGTCAGCTGCCTGGCCTCCCCCTTGGAATCAGATTCTGACAGAGGCATAACAGGAAGCCTCTACTCAAACTGTGAAATATTTCCATGTGTTTAATGCATCAACTGAAGCACCAACCTTGGAGCTGCTGCTGCGCATGATGCATCGACCTCCCTTTGGTGCTGCTTCAGGAATGCCCCGGCCCTTCCTGAAAGGCTGGTGACGAATAGCCAGGAACATTCTGTCCAAGAGGCAGACTGGTTGTGCTGCCATCCAAGCACAGGTCCACTACAGGTGCCTTGGGAACAGGTTGCTGCTGTCATCAGCACCTTTGTCTGGCATCTAAGCAGACTCCTCGGTTCTTCCTGAGGCATCACAGTTAGCTGCATGATTAACAGCTCAGATCCACCTTGCAGGCATTCATAGCGGCCCCCAAAGAGGCTGCAATCGGCAGGAACAGCTTGTTGATCAAGGGAAGAGGGCTGAAGTTCAGGGCCATCAAATGCCGACTGACAGGTTTGCTAATGGCAGGGGCGCACTGTTTTTTTTCACCCCATTAGAGGAGGCGGGACATTTTGAAGTGGGTCTTTCTCCCATGCTCCCTCCAGGGGGGAGAGCCAGAGGGAGCTCCCAGTGGGTTCTCTCTTCTGCTTCCCTCCCTTCTCTGACCTTTAAGGCCTGCACTATCTTTTACTATTCAGCCTTGACCTTCCTTTAATTTCCTTTAATTCTCCTTCCTTCTCTGCCTGGGAAGTGGGTGGAAATGCCCTTTTTCTTCTGAAGAGCAGGGGTGGGAGCCTACCGGTTCGGCTCTGTTTGAGCGAAGCAGTAGCTCCGACGATCAGCTGGGAGCAAACCAGTTCGCTCCAAAGATCAAGGTATTTCCTTTTTTTCCCCCAATGATCAGCTGTTTTCCAAAGATCAGCTGTGCCGCACGATTAAGATTAGCTAGAAAGCAGGAAATTGTCAGATTTTGTGCTTTCTAGCTAATCTAAATTGCGTGGCACAGCTGATCCTTCCCCCTTGCTGTTGTACTGCTTCCCTGAGGCAATTTTTTTTAATTTTTTTGCCTATTGGGCCTCAAAGAAGCTTCCTAAGAGCAAAAATAGGCCAGGGGAGCTGTGCAGCAAAAAAAAAAAAACCCCACACACATCCAGTCACATGACCTCCTGGCCATGCCCACCTGGCCACGCCCACAGAACCGGTCGTTTAAAAAATTGCATCCCACCCCTGCTGAAGAGGGTCAGTGAGGGCCCCCGCTCAGGTGCCAAGTCCTTCTTAAGACACACAGAATCGTGTACATTTTGCTTCTCTATCCATCCGGAGCAATGGCAAACATGCCCTCCATATTGTTTAATCAATACTGCTAAGCGTTAATATTTAATAATTATTATTTTTTTTAAAAAGCAATCAATGTCTCTGAACAAATCTGAGGAATGAGGAACGATCCCCTTGCAGTGGAACCGTCTGCAGTGTGTAGCCAAGCAAATCAAGATGGCGGCCACAAAGGTGTGGCCAACGCTCTTGCAGGACAACACAGAGTAGGCAGGTAAGATCGCCAGGAAGTTCTTTTCAAACTTTCTCGAAATAAAATGAAATACAGGTGAAAATCCCATGATCCCTACTGAAAATTAAGCTGAAGATTTCAGTGGCCTGAACGTCGCTTAAAAGCAGCATGTATGCTGCAGAAGAGAAAAATGTCATGTAATTTGCTCATTATTTCGTGAGTGAAACCATTCTAATCTTTTCCTGGAATGTATCCATGTGCGTGCTTTATATGCTTTATATATTTATAAAGGTCTTTACTGCCTTTTTTGAATTCAACCGAACAAGAGATTAATGATTAAACCAGGAAAATTGGGAGAAGGAGAAGTGTCAAATCAGAAAACGTCAAAAGCCGTTTTCTTCTCTGATTGCATTATTAAATTATTTTTCAATTCTGTTTTCATATTCTTAATTTTAATAACAAAGAAATAATATTGAAAAAAACATGTATTTGACTATGAAGATGAAAAGCAACAAAGTGTTTGCTTTTTTACGATCTTTAAGTTGACTTAATTAATATGGGTCAGCATCGATTTTGGATTTTTTTCCCTCATAGTCAGCCTAGCTACGTTTGCTGATTTATGATTTAGCATATTGTTTCATATCTCTGAGGAAGCCCCCTTCCACTTCTTTTCCTCTCCATAATAAATTGTTACTCCTTCATTGATCACAAGATGCTTTGTGCTGTTTTTCTTTCACTGAGAAACATAGCTATCAGTCTAAAAATGGGTAGAATTTCATTTTAATTACTTTCTTGCTTACTGTCTTCAGAAAACAAGTATAGAAAAGCTCAGCACATCATGTTTAGTAAATGCTCTTTTCAATTCAGCTGATTTTTCTTTCATTTAGAAATATTCAGCCTGACATTCCAGGAGATTCAATAGAGAAGTCTTCCCTTAAATATTTCATGAAGCTCCGTTGTGAACTGAGCTTAAACCTACAACTGTCAATATGGGTATGTTCAGGGTGATTAAGAACTATTTTTCCTTCAAAACACAACCATCTAATATAAATTGATTTTGCATGACGTGCTCACCCAATAGGTCTTACGTATAGTAGAGGTGATGGGTAGATGGTTGCTAGAAGGAACGAATCCTTTTTTTAAAGACCCTTGGCCAAATAAAGAGGAATAAACACATACATCGCACCAGGCAAGCAGATAACCCAGTCCAAACCAGCAACGGACCTCGGAGATCGTAGCAACATGGAATTACCTAACAGAGGAAAACAATATTTTTGATTTGCCTGTTTCAAAAGTTCCCAAGACTGGGATCAATCCATCAGGATGTGTACATATAATGCATTTTAGCAACAGACGGAGGATGTGAACCATCCAAGAATCATACAGATATTAATAAGTCTGATGCAACCATTCTGAAGGGAGAGATGGAGCTGCACCTTTTATTTTTATATACACACACGGCACAGTTGTGTAAACAACAGGCTGACTCTGGAAAACACACCTTCAGAAAGAGGACAAGGACAAAAGGACCGGGGGAGAAGAAGAAATTAATAGTGTGAGCCTCAGAGTTGAGTGAGAAAGGGAAGCGTGATCACAATCCGTGCCTGTTTGGAATCTGGGAGACTAGGCTAGTTGGTGCAATATATCAAGTCCCTGGCAAATGAGGAGAGGGTCTCCCCGCCCTCTTTAAAGAGCCATCGGAGTTGCAGACACATCAGGGCCACCAGCCAAGGCCACGTGCCCCCGCCTGGGCAGAGCTCCTCTTCTGCCACTCAGGGAATACACACAGCAGCTCATCCCACAAGGGGTCAGGGACAGGAGTGAGCGGAGGTTGCTGAACAGATGCACTCCAGACAGTGTGCCTGTGAGGAACACTGCAGGCACACCAGCACACAGCAAGTCTCATGCATTGATCAACTATTTCCAACCTTGGGTTGTGTATTCATCAACCGTTTTCGGTTCTCCCAATGTGGCTGATGATGTTGGGTGGCAGATTGACACCTATGAAGAACAGCAGACTGGGTGACAGAGGTGGGCCTTTGGAGAGAGCACATGTGACCTCTCTAACCTCTGCCTAATTCTTCTTGCAGTGTAGATTTTTCCCTCCTCCCCACCCCACAAAATGGAACGAATTCATGATGTTACGAACTTCATCTAATGGGAAGATGAATTTCTCCCGTCTCAGCCTAACACTCAACCAATCCTACCGTCCTGTGTAAGTAGGCAGCAAAAACGGGTAATTTCTTTCACGCTCACACCATTCAATGGTACGGGCACCCCTGTGTGTGCATGCACACAGACACACAATGGCAAGTTGGGTGATGGGCACATCTGAAAATGGATGTTTAATTAACACCATGCAAGAGTTCAGATCTGGGCATCTCTGCCCATGAAAAGAGATCCTGCAACAACAAAAATCAAGCACAGAACTACAGCAGCCATTTGTTAAAAGAAGGCCCCATAAAAGTGGCAGAAGACTTTTAGAAAATCAAGCAGCTCTCAGCCAATTTAAATCTAGCAGACCACCTTTGTAGCCTCACAGTGACCTCCTGACAGAGTTTGGCCAGATAATCCCCAGCTGGCTAGAGAGCTCTCTGCCAACATCCCTACCTAGTAAGCATTCTTTTTTGGGTTCAGTTTCTGATCAATGCAAGTAATCTTTATGGATCTGAGACAAAGGTGGTATTCAACAGGTTCTGACCAGTTCTGGAGACCTGGTAGCGGAAATTTTGAGTACTTTGGAGAACCAGCCAATCCCACCTCTGACTGGCCCTGCCCCCATCTCTTCTCTGCCTCCCGTTGAGTCCCAGCTGATCGGCTGGGTCTTCTTTGGTTGCTCTGCACAGGAGAACGGAGCTGGAAAGCAGGTGAGTGGAGTGGGGAGGGAAGGGGGATTTTGCAATATCCTTTCCCTGCCACACCCACCAAGCCATGACAAGCCCACCAAGCCACACCCACAGAACCGGTAGTAAAAAAAATTTGAATCCCACCACTGATCTGGGCAGGGGGTGTTTCTCCTGTATCCACCCAAAGGAAATGAAAGCCAAATGCCCACTTTCCGTCCCAACCTGAGTTCAAAGACAAGAGCTGCATCTTTCAAACCGAGAGGGGAAAGAGATGAGCCAGTGCAGTGTTTCTCAACCTTGTCGCCTTTAAGAAATGTGGACTTCAACTTCCATAATTCCCCAGCCAGCAGTATTCTGGGAGTTCAAATCCAGTTCTCTTAAAGGTGACAAAGCTGAGAAGCACAGATCTGATGCTCTTACAGAGGCGTGCCTGGGAGGAGGCAGCAGCGAAGAGAATGAAAACATGTGAGTCATTTCTAGTCCGGTGCCAGTATGTATAAACACGCTCCTTTTCCACAGATACTGCACTCCTTTGTCACTCACAGTGAGAAAAGAAGCTTTGGTCTGTCATTGTGGTCTTGATCAAAGCAAAAGAACATTTCTGTGGCCCAAAGGTAGACATCACCCTTAGTTTCATAATACCTGGAGTTCAAACCAGGGGAAAAAACAAGGCTAACTTCAAGGCTTCAATTATTTTGTTTACCATTCCTAAAAAGGGAAGACTCTGTTCCTTAGGAACAAAGAGAACATATGCTCAGTTCAAAAATTATTATTGACGTGTTTGATATCTGGGTGGGAGAGGGGACCTTATCAGTCCACCAGCGGCATTCAAGGAGTTAAGGCATCAGATGTCAACGATGTTCACGACAACCACCAGGAATTCACCCAATATGGTTGCTAAGGATGATGGAAGATGTAGTCCCCACACATCTGAAGGCACCGTAGCAGGAAAGTCACAGAAGCACTGAAATGAAGTAACTGACAACGTTATGTGTTCTTCTGAGGTTAATAATAATAATAAATCTATAGAATTCTTAATTGGCCAAGTGTGATTGGACACACAAGGAATTTGTCTTGGTGCAAATACTCTCAGTATACATAAAGATAAATTCGTCAAGAGTCAAGAATCATAAGGTACAACACTTAAAGGGTTAGATTTATAATGCCAATCTGGTTCCTGCGTCCCCCCTTCTGAAAGTGGGATTCACCCTAGCCAAAGATCAGTGAGCAAATGACTCAGACAGGCAGACTCCCCCTGTCCTTGGTCATTCTCCTCTTTTCAGAAACAATGCAGGGAAAACCTTCAACTGCACTACCTGTGGCACCCCATTCTGGACCCAAAGGTCTCCAGACGGTAGGCATGTGGGGAGCAGGAGGAGAGATGGCTGCCTCTTCTAAGAGCAACTGAAAGAAAAAAAACGGTCGAATAGCTGTAGAAAAAATAATTTGAATAGAACAGAACAGAATAGGAGCTGGAAGGGACCTTGGAGGTCTTCTAGTCCAGCCCTCTGCTCAAGCAAGAGAACCTATACCAGGAGTCTGCAACCTTAAACACCCAAAAGAGCCATTTGGACCCATTTCCCACAGAAAAGAAAACACTAGGAGCCAATAATTTAACAACCGGTGTAACTGGGTGGTGGGTGGCCAACTCGATGTCACTCCCTCCCACCCAGTCACCTCCTGCTCTGGAATATGGAGCGAGTCTCCATCCCCTGCCATCACCCTTACCTTCTCAGGCCAGGTGAGATGGGGAGGGGCCAGCCAGTGGTGGGACCAGCTGACAGGGAGCCACAGGGGAGGGCCTAAAGAGCCGCATGTGGCTCCAGAGCCACAGGTTACAGACCCCTGACCATTTCAGATGTCTCAATTAAGAAAGCAATAATTTAATTTTACATAGACAAGTTTCTCTTGAGCCTACTTACAGGGGGACGATGGAGCTGAAGGAACTTACAATATTTGTTCACATGCTGATATGCAGCCTCAGAAGGCGGCCAAACCCAGCTGGCCTTGGCTGGTCTCAGAAGCTAAGGAGCAAAAACCCTGGTTTGCCCTGAGATGAAGAAATTCTGGGATGTTGGCTAGTCTGGTGAAGTGAAAAGCACCTGGAAGTAGGTCCTCTCAACGCCTTCAGAAGCCCATCCTCAAAGCTACACCTGGACAGCCCTGAGGAGACCTAGCAGTGGTCCTAAGAAGGCCATTTCTCCTGTCCCCAAAGTCTGGTTTTCATTCTGCTCAAACATTTCACCTCTCTTCACTAAAAACTAATCAAAATAACCCCAGGACTTTCTTTCCAAGGCATAATACAATTCCAGGATGGATATTAAGAATCTATATTTTATAACTCCATATTTTAAAAATAGATCTCTTCTAACTGGAAATCATTTTTGGGACTGCAAAGTTTACACACAGAATTGGATTTTAGAATTCGTATCTTAATTTGATGCACAAGTCACGGTATTAATTAAATGTATTGTTTACTGCCTACTACCTGGAGTTGTATTTTAGCAACCTGAACTGTGTTAACTGAGCACATCTGCTTTATAGTTCAACGGGGACATGCAGAAGTATCTGATAATAACCTGAACTTCGAATGATGCATATGGATAGATATTGTTGTGGTTCGCCAGCAGCCTGTACAGACAGCAGCAGAATTGGACAGTGAGGAAGAAAGGTGATCAGCCTGGGAGTCTAGGGAGGACTCGGACAAGGGATCTGCGTCCAATACAGAGATGGGGCCAGGACCATCTGGGAGTGGGGTGCTGCCTCCAGAGCCTCCAGAATTTGGCAGCAGTGAGGCAGAGGAACAAGGGAAGCCTGTTCCCAGTGTGCGCTTGCGCAGAGCTGCCAGAAGGCAAGAGCAGCTAAGACAAAAGGGGAGACTCAGGAGTAAGGCTTGGAGGTGATTGTCCCTCCCATAAGGTACAAAGGAAGTGCAAAGGTAAGAAAACTTTTGCAGGAAGCAATGTCGTTCACTCTGATCAGTTTGGACTCTGAAATCTCGGTGGTGAATTTGTTCTGTTTGGTTTTGAAAGACTAATTGGGACTTTAGTCGTTGGAAGCACTTCAAGTCAGATAAAGGTGTGTTCTTATCAGACGTCTCTTGAAGAACTTTGGCAGACGTCCCTGGGACTAATTATAACAGGTTAAGATTCATTCTGGGCAGTGAATGACAATAATTCACAGCCATTGAATTAAAATAAAAAGGGTCTTGGATTTTATGTGTGTTTGTTGGTGTCTTAGGAAGCCTTGGTCAGAACAGATATATTAATTGAATGTTATGTCAGGTTTGTTTTTTATCCACCCATAATTCATTACCTGTACCTGATTTTCTTATTAGTATTCTTTATTTCCTCTTTGTGTGTGGGGGTGTGGGGGTGGGCGTGTATGTGTGTCTATTATATATCCCATATTTTGCTCAGCAAGCACTAAACACAGTAGTGCAGAACTGCAGTGACACCAGGTAGCCTTGTGATAAATAATGTAGAAAAACCCAGCAGGGAGACTTTCAGCTGACCTTTCAATGAAATCTCAGAACACGCCATTACTGGGGCTCGCCACCCATCTTTTTAAGGGAAACTTTAGAACCAGAATGGTCCCAACTGTATAATTAACACTGACATGGAAGGCAAAGTACATGGAAGTAATCAGAGCCAAAGACTAGTGACATCTGTGGAGTTCACACCAAAAAAAGTCACAAAAGCCAGTCCAAAACCTTTACAAGTCATTTATAATCTTTAATTGCCGGTCTTAATCAGCCCACTCTCTCACGTTTTAAGCATACGGAGTAAGGCTGCCTGTGTACCCATTAAGTAAAATGCATTGTGGGTGTGAATTGGTGGAATGGACTGATCTCTTCAAACTACCGAACAGGGTGAAATGCCACTTCTGAAGGCCACTGTTGTTGTAGTTGTTTAAAAAAAGGGTCCTTGCAAAGAGAGAAGGAGCACTCATTCGTTCATTACTCACACAACGGTGCTTATTTTTCTCAGCAATACAAAATGAAGCAGAACTATCTAATCTAAATATAAGTCTTCTACTCATAGTTCAAGCTGCTCCAGCATCTGTTGAGCATCATAACAAAGCCAAAACCTACCCAAAAGTATTGAGTAGTCATCCCACAGAATGATACTACAAGCCAGGATCTGCATTTAGGAGGAGGTAGACTGGTTTATTTGGAATGATAACCCAAAGTCATATCAGACTGGAATGATAACCCAAAGTCATATCAGACTGACGCAAGGGATTCATTCATTGTTCACTTGATTCATTTATTGATTGGTTGATTGATTGATTCAGTCATTCATTCATTCTTCGAGTCTCTGCATGTATCCTTCTGTTTTACACTAAGTCCTCAAGTTCCATCTGGAATCTCCTTCATTTACTAGAAAAGGAGAACAAAAAAAGGGACAACGTAGGAAAGCTGAAGGATACGACCTACACCATCAGTGGATACCTTCTGAGAACCTGACACAAAGAGAATATCTACCCCCCATGGATTCTCCCATGAATCCATGACAAAGTCTTTAATTCTTCAAGAAAGGAAGTGGGCATCAAAACAAGAATAGAAGATACATGAAATGTGAAAACTCTAAATGGATAGAAAACAATGGTGATATTTGCTTGTTTGGTAGGACATTGTCTATGCCAGGGGTCTTCAACCTTGACAGCTTGAAGATTTGTGGACTTCAACTCCCAGAATTCCTCATCCAGTCATGTTAGCTCAGGAATTCTGGGAGTCGAAGTCCACAAGTCTTAAACTTGCCCAGTTTGAAGACCCCTGGTCTATGCTTTGACAATGCATGGAGGTCCCACAGATTTTCTAAGATTTCTGAATCTATCTGGAACTCTGCCAAAGCAACAGAAATTCTTGTCCCAGTTGTCATAAACTGAGGGCTAACTGTATGCGGGCAATTCTTCTAAGCAATTAGAAGAATGCAATGCTGGCTGAGTATGGCTCATGACTGAACACAACTATTCCCTCTTGCCAACTCTCTTTTATTTATTTAGCATTATTTTATTTATTCAATTTGTATGGCTGTCCATCTCAAACAAGTGACTCTGGGGAGCAAACAGTCATAAAATCAATTCAAAAGTCACAGTGGTAAAAATTAAACACATGCAGCAGCTGAGAAAAAAAGATTACAGTCCGCCGATGTCAACGTGACCAGGAAACAGGGCCTTTTGCGCATTTGGGGTGGCAGGCGGGGCACAGACCCAGGTCCTCAAGGCCTTGCGAATAGCCAAGGGAGGGGGGGTTTCAGGGCAGGAGGGCAACCAGCCTCTCAGGGCTCGGAAGTGGCGGAAGTGCTGGGATTAAGTCAGTTATTTCAACCCTTTACCGGATGAAACATCATGCCTTCTTATAAATCTTCCTGTCACATTCATGAGGCACGGTGGGTGTCTGTCTGAAAATAAAATGTTGCTTTGCAGCCTGTCTGGAGTTTAAGAGCCACCCGGTACTTTGAGCACTAAAAACATTAGATTGGCATTAGATTTCTCCGCACCCCCATCCTTGAAAAGTGTATTTATTTACTCACTGCTATTTATGGCATTTTATATCCCATTTTTCTCTATGGAATCAAAGCACCGAAAACGCACCCCTCATGAAAGAACAAGAGCTACCAGTCGCTGTAAATTGACCACCCCAAAATATTTCCTTCTAAAGTTTGCTTTTTTAAAAAAGGGTATTCTGGAATAAATCCTTCAGCTCGAAGGAGAATCTCCTTGGAAAAGGAACCCTGTGACTCCACAAGGATCGCCACAATGATGCCCACCAACTGTTCTGACCCAAACCTTGTTCCAAGGAAACGAACACAAAATGGAGGTAACAACAAAACCTTTTAATGATTCTTTACGAGTTCCGTTCCTTCACAGTTAAAAGGCTGTTTCAAACTAATTGTCTCTGGTAAGAACAAGCCTTGCCAAGGTTGTGCAAGGCTGCCAAGAACACTAGATAAAGTTGCTAAGAAATAGTTCAAACGCAAAGAGTCTCCAAACACCAACCAAGATATTCCGAACGTCCACAAGGCTTGAGTGCAAAAACTTCTTTGCTTCCTGCAAAGAACTCCAGTTTCTCAGCTGGCTTTTATTCTCTTAAGGGAGGGGCCATTACTTTGCAGCCTTACTCCCGAGTCACCTGTGCTGCTGCAGCTGCTCTTTCCTTTGAGCAGCTCTGGGCACACTGGGCACAGGCTCCTCGGGGGCCTCTTCATCACTGCTGCCAGCCTCCACAAGCTCCGAAGGCAGCATTCCACTCCCTGATGGTCCTGGCCCCATCCCTGCATCACACGCAGGCCCCTCATCTGAGTCCTCGCTCTCCGAGACCTCAGCCGTCCGCACCTGCTGCCGGCAAACCACAACACCAACTGAGCGGTGTCTGGTACCTTTCGGGTCTTTGAGAGGGCAAGGTTATCCCCCTCTGCCCCTAGTTTGTTGTGCCACCTGGAGTGATAGTGCTGAGGAAAGTCCACACTTTCCCAATATCTTTACAGAGTAGCTTCCCAAAAGGAGACAGGATCATTCGTCTCGGGGCTTAATGCTTCAAACTGAGGGATCCGGTGAAGACCTAAGATGTTCAGTAAGGATGGGAAAGTCAGCTTCTGTGATCACCCAAAGGGGTGCGGCACAAAAGCAACGAAGTCACAAAAATAGGTAAAGTCCCTTTAATTCCTCCAACTTGGCCTCCAATGTCCAGTTATCATCAGCAGGAGAAAAAACTCTCCCAAGAACAGTTTTTAAAGGGAAGAAATTCAGTCCGAACCCAAAGTACATATAAATTATAAATAAAAACCAACACAAACCATGCTGCAGCAATTAACGAGACAGGGCAGGATAAGGAATTGCAGACTTCAAAAGATAATGCAACACACACAGTTGGGAGGATGCCAGAACCCAGATAAGGCTTGACAAAGAAAGATAATTCACGCTTTGCTTCCAGCAAGGTGCTGTGCGCAAATGCCTTTTTAAATCCTGTTTTCCCAGCTGCAGCTAATGAAGGGAATCAGGGCCTTTTTCTTCCCCGTAATCCACATTGCTTCCTTCTCCATTCCTTCCTGCATGCCCTAGGATGAATAGGGGGTGGGCCTGGGTCTTCTTCTGAATGCCCAGCCAGACTGTGTCCTTCCCCAGTTTCTTCCACATCCACCAGAGCCACATTCCCACTCCCTGTCAGCCATTCCACCTCTCCCTCAGAATCAGATTCCAACAGGGGCATGACAGCTTCCCCATTTCTGCTGGAATTTAGCATCCCATTTAAAACTGTGTCAGTTTTATGACAAGATGACATTGGCACTATTAGTGGCTTCCTAATTAAAGGCGGTGGTGGATGCACATGTAAGAATAATCCTATTTGCCTCTCAGTTGGAAAACAATCCTTTTGCAGGATCTCTGAAGAAAATGTTGGATTTTGATGTGAAAGAGTACCACTGTCATAAAAGCAGGACTACATTGCTTTGTTCCTTGCCACAGTGTGCAGTGAGAAGGCCAGGGTCCCTGGCATTCTTCCCACTGATGCCATAAGATTTTCTGAAATGTCCAATTGGGAACCGGGCTGGGGAAAATTAACTAAGTGAAAGAAAAGCTAATCCTCTCCTGTATCATTTAAACTGAAATGATCATCAATCTTTGTAAGTATAACTCAGCCTGCAGCAAACAAAGTGATCTTCTTAATACTGTGTGGTATTAGTATTTGTGCAAGAAGTAAATTCCTGTGCCATTCACTACGAGTAATATTTACATAATTCATGAATATTGTCTTAACAAAGAATGTCTTTCCTCGTGAAAGATGAATATTATAAACAAGCAGTCAGTTTGTATTCATCAGCTTTACAGCCAAAACTAGCATGGGTGCAGAAAAGTGAAGCCCTGAAACAAAATTTAAAAAAAATAAAACATTAAGGAAAAAACTTAAAGGAACAAATTTCTATATAGATCATTGTCCTCCTTCCCTTCCATTGTCCCTAGCAGCCAACACCCTATTACGTATTTCTTGAAATTTTGAAGATTGTTGCTTACATTTATTTAAATCATTTTGCCTGACTTTATAAAATTAATCTCTTAACTTTTTCCCTAAAAAAATCATATTCCAAACGTTTATAACCCTTCCTTGCTTTGTGGTGTATCATCTAAAAGGAACCGTTCCTATTTGAATTTAGGTAAACTGTTATGATGGATGGATGGATGGATGGATGGATGGATGGATGGATGGATGGATGCATGGATGCATGCATGAATGGATGGATGGATGCATGCATGAATGAATGATTGGACGCATGGACGCATGAACGGACTAGGTCAGTTTTTGCCATGACTGTGCATTCTCCAGTTTTGGCCTCTTATTCTTGTATTCTTGCATGTAAATAGAAAATGAAAAGGAGAAACATCATAACCTGTCAACTGTAAACCTGAAATTACACACAGATACGACCATCTGCAGTTGAAACACAACCAATTCTCTTGCAACTTGGTTAAGGAAAAGGGCTTTGTGCTGAGCATGTCAGCCCCAGCCTCCAAGCGAAGAGCAAAGCAAACTAAGCTTAGGAATTGCCACCACTCTAAACAGGGTGTGTGTGTTTGTGTTTGTGTTTGTGTGTGTGTGTGTGTGTGTGTGTGTTTGTGTGCGTGTAGGTGGTGGGCTCTTCCTAAAGTTCCTTCATTTGTTGCCCAGCCTTCCATGCCCGACTGAAAACCAGGCTACAACGAGAGCTAAGAGGCACGTACTGGGAAAGGCACCTGCCCGACAGCAAGGTTGCTTGCTCTATGCCCAAAGGCGGAAAGAAGGGAATGAATAAATCGACAGTGGAAGAATGGCTTTTGAGAGGAATGGAGCTGGCCGAGGTGGCAAAATTGATTGCTTTGCTTTAGAGATAATAACTTGACTGAATTCCTTACGACATGGAGACCGCGGCTGGATTTCCTACCAGACAAGGAGAAAAATCAGCTTTTGATTTTGGGATTTCAGGATTGAATTGAACTGGATTGGAGAAATGTTGAGCTTTTTAAATGTAAGATTGACACTGATTATCTGTTGAATTAAAATGAAAAGAAGAACATTTTATTAATATTGGTATTTTAGAACATTGATTATTAGGATTTTAAGGTATTGGTATCACTTGTTAAAATGTATAGAGAGGTTGTTGTATTGTCTCTGGAACAAAAAAAAGTCAGAGTCATCTTTGTTATAATTTTGTTTGTTGTATTTTTTTTGTTACTTTCAGTTTGTTTTTCACCACCATGACTTGACAGGGACCAGCCAACATTATCCATGCTAATAGCATGAATGCAAAAGGAGATCAGGATGGCTTGTGAAGACCACTTAGTTTGCGCCAGTGTGGTATCTTGCTTGGCCTTGAAGAAGCAGGTCAAGAGATCCCTCCCAGAAACTGTTCCAACATCTGATGACATCACACACACACACACACACACACACACACACACACACCAGACATCTTCGCCTGGGGCTGAATAATGTCACTGATTTCCAAGACAGAATCACGGCTTTTAAAATTTTCCCTCTGGCACATTGCTTCGCATTCATTTTTTTAAAAAAATATCCCAGAAAAGCAATTTAATTTGAAACCATTCAGGATACAATTGAAGGTCTCCGATTGCTGTTTTTCAAACAACTTTCTCTTTCTTGTAAGGGAAGGTCCACCCAAACAGTAAGCTCATTTTGTAAAAGGCCTGGAAGCTTCTCACCCCTTCCTGAACACCTGCCGTGGACCGCAGAAACCAAAGCAAAAGGATTTCTGCTTTGTGAGCAAAATCCACAACCCACAAGTTAATTTTCATTGCAAGCCTGCACACCTGCCTAGGGGTAGTTAGCACGGCCCCACCATTCCTGCTTAAGGGCTCATCCAGGTTTCTCGACCTTAGCAACTTTTAGGTGTATGGACTTCAACTCCCAGAATTCCCCCACCCGCATGCTAAAGTAGATGTCCACCCATCTGAAAGTTGCTTAGGTTGAGAAACGCTACAACAATAGACAGAATCCAGCCAGTTTCAGGCACAGCCAAATCCCAACCACAGGCAGGCATCCCAAGGGTCTTCTAAGCGGAGGTGAAGACCCCTCCAGACACAAGAGACTCTTGATGATTACATGGACCCCAACAACTTGTTCTCCTGGCAACAAAGTGGAGATTTCCTGCTTTGTCATGGTCTCTCCTTCCATAAAAATTAGGCCTGACTCTGCTTCCCCCATCCCAATTCCCTGCAAGCTCATGTTAGCTACATGAGGTTCCCTGCCACGATGCCAGTTTGCCTAAGAGGAGAGCCAACTGATCGAGGTGCTTGCTATCAGGTAATTCCCTGATGCCTCTGAGCAGCAATAAAAGCATCTCCTCCGTCCTCCTGAACGAAATGGGAGAAAGGAAAGTTCTGAGCAGCCAGAACATCAGCCAACTCTAGGACTAGCTGGCACTTGCCCTCCAACCAAGCCCTTGAGCCAACATCCTCCCCCTCCCATTTTATAGCTGTGGTTACAACATTGCCACAAAAAGGTAAGTGTTCTAGAAATATGTTGAGGCCAAGAGAAGGACATTTAAAGGTTGACTGTTTTCCCATTTATGTCCAATAAAACTGCCAACTTCTAATTGCTATTGGAAGACCACCTGAGGTAGCTTATTGAATTGTAAGTATCTTATTTACTTACTTACTTAATGTGTATGTCATCTGTTCCCAAAGGCCTTGGGTAGCATTTGGTCCAAAACAACCCACCCCTCAAAACTAATACACAAATCCATACATACAATAAACAGAATATCAAAATTATGCCCCCAATATAAAATATAGGAACATTTTCTATACAAAGCTATGAGTCCATCAGATTCAAGCTGAAAGCGCCTTATAAAAACCTATCTTGAAATGAAGCCTACTGATGTCAACAGAACTTCTAACCAAAGATGTTTCCAGAGCAGATCCAAAACATGTTGTTGAACACTAGAGGGCAATGTAGAAATGGAGTTATATCAATGTGACCAGGACCTGGAGGCTTTGATGCACTATTAATTGCAGCGCCTGCCTCCACAGGTGGATTTTTAAAATGTCCTTATGGGGTTCAGCATGCCTGATCAACAAAATCATAAAGAATAAAATGTTGTTGATAGCTGCGATCTACCCAATGGCAGCACCTAGAACACCTTGGCACATCTTGGCAAGTGATGAAAAGTTGGGATTTGTTCATATGACCAAGAAAGCCCAGGTTTCTAACCCAGACCCGGAGATCGGGGGAGCGGGGAATCCCAAAATAAGGCAATGATAAACTGCAGAAGTGGAGAGTCTGAGAAGACCCAAGCTTAACCAAGGATCCATTATGGCTAAGAAACTTAAATCAGGGCTATCCCTGAACTTCTCAAATGCGTTTTAAGTGAAGGAGATTTTCTGTTGCTTCTCTTGCTGTAAACACTGTAGCTTCCTGTTAAGTTGACACTTATCTGAACTCTTAAAAATTATGCAGACATGTTTTAAAAGCCACCAGTACCATATTGCAGCAGACTCGTCCTACTTAACAACCTCCTACAGGATTCATCACTAATCTTTTAGATAAAAGAATGTTTCCCACAAGAGTATTAAAGAGGTGGTGTTGGGTTCTGATGGTTGTTTCCTAAGTCTTAGTTTACTTTATTGTCATTACACCTCGTACAACGAAATCGAACACCATCTTCAGTGCACATCATGACCATGACCGTGAAAACAAACACACACATCCTTCACCCTTCACACATTGAACCAGAAACCCCGGACACCACACCAACACTGCACTATACAGCAGAATTCAAAAGCGCTACTGCCCTGGGACAGAAGCTGTTTTTCAGCCTATTTGTCCTTGTTTTTATTATTCTGTACCGTCTGCCAGATGGTAATCGTTTAAAAAAAAGGGTGCCCAGGATGAGATGGATCTTTGAGAATGTTTTGAATTTTCTTAAGACAGCGGGAGCTCTAAAGCTCTTCCAAAGAGGGGAGAAGGCAACCAATGATCCTCTGGGCAATGACGTTCACCCTCTGGAGTGCTTTCCTATCTGCCCCTGTGCAACTGGCAAACCATACAGAGGTGCAGTAAGTTAAAATACTCTGTATGGTGCAGCGATAGAAGGTCACCAGCAGTTTCTCATTCAGTTGTTGTTTCCTGAGAAGTCTCAGGTAGTATAATCATTGCTGAGCCCTTTTGACCAGGGCTACAATGGGTCAGGTCAGGTCCTCTTTTAGGGTAACACCCAGAAACTTAAAACTGGCCACTTGCTCCACTCAGTCTCCATTGATAAGCAAGGACTGGATGTCTGATCTGTTCCTTCTATAGTCCTCTATAAGCTCCTTGGTCTTATTGGTGTTGAGGACCATGTTATTGTCTCCACGCCACAAAAACAACCGGTCCACCTCATTTCAGTAGGCAGACTCCATTTCTGTTTTGGCCCATTAATTGCATAGGTCTCCCTTTGCTCTTTCAAAGAATCAATTAAATATCTGGATAAAAATGGTTAAAGATAATGCAATCTACGGAGCACCACATAAATATTCTGCATTTGATATGAATTCCTAACCTTGGCTTGGCTAAGGAGCTCAGGCATGGTCCTTATCTCAAGAGGAAGAGAAATCAGGGTGTGGTCAGGACCTTGGAGAGCTCAGCATAGCCTGGTCTCTCTCTCTCTCTCTCTCTCTCTCTCTCTCTCTCCCTCCCTCCCTCTCTCTCTCTCTTTCTCTCTCTCTCACTCTCTCCCTCCCTCCCTCTCTCTCTCTCAATAAAAGCCATTGTTTTAGCACTCCCCTCTGCTCAACTCAAACCTTAAGAAGGCATCTCTGGAGTAACTGATTCCTTAAATCCACCCCTGGCTGCTACCCAAATCTGGTCTCCAAGAGCCCTTGATCCTTTCTGAAATTTAAGGCTTCTTTTCACAAGCCAAGGCCAAATCTGAAGCTGAGTGTTCAGATGAAAGGAAGACCACACCCTCAGGCTGGGAAGGCAAAATATGGAGGTGTTGAGGGCTTCTTTGGAAGTAAGGCTTATCACATTCAGATCTCAAGGAATAGCATGTATTTATTTTGCAAAGTAACGTGCATTTATTTCCCCCAAAAATCCAACCATGAAAAGTAACAACAGGCCTCCACAAATTTCATCTTATCTGTGAATCCATTACTTGACTGAAGGAAAACATTTCTGGCATGCAGTGTGTTCTTCTTGAGGACGAAATTGAAAATCCCCATTTAGTAGAGATGAAGTATGACTGGAAAAAAAAGTAACTATAAATTATTATTTTTTTCTGGCATCAAATTGAGCTACGACAACCTCGTCTGAAAAGTCTCTTATAAGAACGCATGACAATTTTGCTGAACTTGAATTCCAAGGACGATCTAATCTATCATCCACCATGTAATAGGGGTCACTTAAAGGCTAAATGAAGCCTACACTACAGCCTTATGGTGGAATAAATAACCCTACTGAAGATCTTCAACCAAGTGAGCAGCATCAACGGCGTAACCGGCGTGTTTGCTAAAGAATATAGACCTGAGAAAGGGGAGGAACGCTCAAACGCTTCTCGAGGAGTTTCAGAAAATATTATCTTGAAGGTGGAAACTGTGACCGAGAAGCTGAAAAACAACCCTGCCTGGATTTTGTTTGGAGTAGAGAGAGAAACTCCTGCAGGCTTTCAAGATTCTGTTACTCTTCTCTTACATCACTGCAGTCAGGCTTCACTTGGCCTACCTCACAGGACTGTCAGTGTCAGATAACTAGGAAGCAAGGCAGCAAAACTCAACCCATGGGGCGATTTCAAAATGTGCCCCTGAGGAGCAACGCATAGAAAAGCAGATCCCTTGACCTGCTTAATCCAGCTCGGGGGTGTCAAACTCGATTTCCGTGAGGGCGGCATCAGGGTTGTGTTGGACCTCGAGGGCTGGGGTGGGCGGGGCCAGCTCAATGGCACTCGTGTTGGGGGCGCCTGTAGTGGCCTGAGCGTTCTGCCAGTGAAAACGGCGCTCAGGAGGGCAGCCCTCCCAAGCTCCATTTTCGCTGGCAGAGGCACCGCAGGCCAGTCCTTCGCTGTTTCCAGGGCGGCCCCATGGGCCAGATCTAAGCACCCTGTGGGCCAGATCCGGCGCCCGGGCCTTGAGTTAGACACCCCTGATCTAGCTAAAATCAAGGGTCTCCAACCTTGTCAAGTTTAAGACTTGTGGACTTCAACTCCCAGAATTCCTGAGCTAACATGACTGGAGGAGGAATTATGGGAGTTGAAGTCTACTGCTGTCAAGTTTGAAGACCCCTGAGCTAAATCATGGAAACAGCAACCTTAACTCAAGCAGAAGAGATATACTTCATCACTGGGAAAGGCGTTTGTTTTCCCTTTGTCAAAAATATCCTGCAACTGCTGTCCCTTGTAGGACCCTACTGCTGTCCCAGTAGGACCCTACTGTTCGTTCTCCTGCCAAATTTCTCAAATGCCGACAAATTGCATTAATAGCAATAGCACTTAGACTTATATACCGCTTCACAGTGCTTTCCAGCCCTTTCTAAGCTGTTTACAGAATCAGCCTCTGGCCCCCAACAATCTGGGTCCTCATTTGACCCACCTCGGAAGGATGGAAGGCTCAGTCAATCTTGAGCCTGATGAGACTCGATCTGCCAAATTGCAGGCAGCTGGCAGGCAGCCGAAGCAGTCTGCAGTACTACACTCTAACCACTGCGCCACAGAGCCTCCTGCCTCTTTTAAGGTTTGCCTTGGCCTCTCTAAAGGCAGAATCCCAGGCTCTCAGAAGTGTCCATGCCTCGACAGTCATCCAGGGTTTACAATTCCCATAGATTCTGATGCACTTTTCCGTTGTTACACAGTCAGTGCACACTTCCGGTGTAAGAGAGTACGGCATCCTTGTATTCATGCAGGTCTTGATGTTCAAATACACTCCACTCAGTGGTTTGAAAACAGTCCTGCAGCTGACTGAGAGCACCGTTAATGCCATCATGTCAACCTAAACATTCTCTCTTTTTTGGGTGACCCCACCCAGGACCCGCTCTGCCCACAGGTGAGCAAAATGGATGTCCCTGCTACTGGTTTTTAACAGAAGGACATGAAGGTAGGTAGGTATAGACAATGGGAGGCGATTTCCTCCACCCTGTTTGAAATGAATGCTTGCATGGGGACCACACGGCACAAACCATAGACTCCGCAACCCTGGGGTTAAGATTTGGCTTTTTGTTGCAGACTGGCTTAACGATCATGGCTTCTGACGAGCATCTTTCTGTTCATAAGGGTGTTCCAACAAGAGAATCCTCCAGACCTTCCCGTGTCTATATCAAGGCATAACAACAACTTTGTGTGTAATTTTCCATGAAACTGGCGTTATTTTAGTGCACCATCATCTTTTCATGCCATATAAATAACACACAGCAGGGAAGCAGACACTTCAAGAAACTGGTCCTGAACCAATTTATACTTTAAGTAATCTTTCCACATGATCCTTATTTATTTATTTGATTTATTTGATTTGTCAATCGCTTACAAGGTAATAGGAATAAGCATAAAGATGAGTAAGAGTACAGGAAATAGGTGAGAATAAATGGGGACAATAGGACAGGGACGGGAGCCATGATGGTGCACTTGTGCGTGCCATCTATCAGCAAAGAGGAAGAAACTCGTTCCTTTGCACATTCCTAAAAGTCAGCAGCAAATATCAACTCCTTCACAGCTTCCAGACTGCAATGTCTCCCCCAGGGATACTTGTGCATACCCAGCTTATTCTCTTGTACGGCTGGATGAAGCTTTGGGGACACCTAGGGTGACCTTATTTCCAAGCAGGGCTTGTCAGCATGATTGCAAGCCCACAAACAAAACTGTGGGGGAAATGAGACAGATAACCGATCATCAGAGTTGGAAAGGACCTTGTAGGTCATCTAGTCCAACCCCCTGCCCAAGCAGGAGACCCTATACCATTTCTCACAGATGGCAGTCCAGTCTCTTCTTGAAAGCCTCCAGTGATGAAGCTCCCACGACTTCCGAAGGCAACTTCTGTTCCATGGGTTGATTGTTCTCCCTGTCAGAAAGTTTCTCCTTATTTCCAGGTTGAATCTCTCCTTGTTCAGTTTCCATCCATTGTTCCTTGTCTGGCCTACAGGCGCTTTAGAAAATAGCTTGACCCCCTTCCTCCTCCCTGTGGCAGCCCCTCAAATATTGGACATTTGAAGACTGTGGGGAAAAAAACCCAAGCATTTAAGCCACGGCCCTCTTTCCAAGGATGAAAAGGCCCTCAGCCCCTTCGAGAGGGACATTTTAAAGGGGAGTTTTAGGCTGTAACCCTTTGCTTCGTCTCTCCAGTTCAATCCCACTTCCGCAGAGGAGAACACCAGAGAGCAGCATGTCGTCATATCAAATGGCCAGTGGTGAGATCTGAACTTCACTCTGCCCGAGGCCGTGTCCCTCACCTAAGACCAGCCGGCTTTATTGGAATCTGGCACTTCCGAGAAGCAGCTAGTCAGCCTTTCCTCTCACACACTCTTTATCAGGCTTGCCTGCTCTTACATCTCTGCCAAATGCCTTCTCCTGTTTCTGATGAGAGCTTGAAATTTTCTTGCCTGACTTTCTACAACACCATTTCTCCTCCTCCTTCTCTTTGGCCTGGCAGTTCTTGTCATGACTTTGCACTCTCTGTCTAAAAAGGCTGAATTAAAACCAGATCCAGTAAGGGACCAGCACAACTTTAACGCTTGCCTAGTTTCTCACAAGTCTTACAAAATAAAATGCAGTTTGTGCCCTAAATTTGATTTTTTTTTAATGAATAAGTCAAGAGCATCCTTCTCCATTTCCCTCCATGCTATGCAGGCCCAAAACCTAAAATGAAATTAAAGCCAGAATAAATTTGAACAAAATTTAGTTCTCACATTCCCTTTTTTGGCATGCCGGTATTAGATTAGGAAGCACCCGCAGGATGTGCCAACTATGTCATGCTAGTATCATGTCTCCTTTTATAAATAAACCACAGGAAACTGCTGTAGGTTCCGCTTGGTTTTTCCAGATACAGTCTCAAGTCTGGACATTTCTAAAATGCCGGTTTCATAAAAAGAAGCTTATTTATTTGGCTCTCAGTTATGCAGCTTCCTTCCAAAAACTTTGGGAATTTTTCCTCTGTTAATTAAAGTGAGTGCTTCAGTGTATCATCCATTATTTTTCATCATCTCAAGTCTTTTCCAAGATTCACAAAATAGCAAAGTCAACTAGGCAGAGAACTAACTAACCTCAATATTATGAAGGAGCAACTGCTGGACTTTCTACCAAGGGATTAATCCAGTTCTCATAACCCTCTGATAACAAGCTGGGTTTATTAGAAGAAGGAAGTTTCTGACAGCTTCATTCCAAGCCATTATTTACAAAGAAGAGTCAAAGGGGCAAAATGCAACATCCCAGAGTTTTCTATTTTAAACAGAGAAAAAGGCTCCTTTTTTAGATCCTGAAATGTTGTGCCATGTTAAAATAAACATGGAGATGAGCCTTGCAAAAGTATCGCTTGTTAGCCAACTCCCCACCCGACCTCTCTTAGCTCTGCTCAACGGGCCCCCATGATATGCAAGAGGTAAGAAAGGGCATTGCAAGCTGGAAAACAATGACTAAGCACCTCGTTTTGGGTACTTCCCTAGTGGTCGTAGCACGAAACATCACAACGTCATAAGCGAGGACATACAGGAGGCCGCAAGAAGAAAAGAGGTTCTCAAAGATCACAAAACATGGATGTCCAATTTGGCATTGGAACGGTTGTCTCTGAAGCTCCAGAGGGTCACATTTTGGCATTGGATATGACCTTGCTGTCCTAACCCATCCAATCTTCCCTAAGAAAGCATCCTGAGGGACACACATGGTGTCTACAGGTTAGATCCATCTTAACCGCAAGAACCGAGTTTGGGAGGTAAGGTCATGGCTGCTCTTGGACCTGAATTATTCTCAAGGCAACTGGACCTTCAAGATCCTGGAACAGGAACCCCTCCATGTTTAATGGACGTAGCCACCCTTCCTCAAAGTTCAGAGATATTTCTCCAGCGCACAGGGATTTCTAGCAGAGACATTTGCTTCGTGTTATTTTGCATGTAAAAAACAGCTGTAAACACCTTACAGTAACATACATTAAAGAAGAAAAAAAACCCCACACAATCTTTCAAAATATATAAACCTACAGCAAGTCATTTGCCCAGCCCTTAAAATGCTATCAAGAGAAATGCTCCAATAATATGGATTGATCATTAAGAATGTTCTCTGGCTTTTTCCTTTGAAATAAAATAGAGAATATGTTTTTAAGATGTTTATCTAATTTCCTTTTCAAATGCCCATCGATACCTCTGTAAAATGTGCATTTTCTCTGCACTAATTTATTACGTAGGCGATCTCACCTGTGGAAGAGATCAGTTAAACCCCACTGTTTGGATTTATTCTGAGAGGCTGATGGAAAAAAAAAAATAGCCTTCAGTATTTACCAGGGAGCTCCAGCAGGCATATCTCCACCTCAGTGTCCATGGGAATTGGGACCTTCCACCCGATAAGGTGGCTTGCAAGAAGAAAGACCACCCAGTGATGTCAGTTTTACCCTCCAAAGTAGCTCCATTTAGTGGAATTGCATGGATTGATAAGGGCTTGAGGGTTGCAACTGGTGTCATGGGAAGTCACTAACATGTTTACCTGCTTTTAATATACCGAATATTTCATAGAAGGGCTCAACCAAAGCCAAGTATCCATACGGAAAGCAAACCCTCCCTTCTGGCAATTCACTCAAGAGCCATCTGCGAGATTCTCCTCCGTTAAAAACAAAACAAAACGCCCATCCTCAAAGCCAGGTTTTGGAGAGAAAGTTGCTTTCCCTCTCGGAACAGAGCCTGAAAAAAACAAAAAGAAAGAAAGAAAAACCCTGCCCAAATTAAAAAGGCTTTGCTTGATGAAAGCTCTGCTTGGGTGGGATGGGCAGGTGGCGGGGGGTGTCTCTGCGCCCAGGCAGAGATCTTGAAGCCTCTCCCGAGCCTTTCATCTCAGCAATTCGACCACACAAAAGCCATCGCAAAGCAACACTTGCTTCCCGGCAAGGGAACACACCCATCGGTGCCTCCTTGCAACAAACAACAGCCAGCATCTTCTGTCCTCTTGCCAGAAAACCCGCACTCGCGACAGGAGAAAATAAGAGATAAGGGGAAAGGGTGGGGTTTTTTTTGTGTGTGTGTTGGTTTATTTACCTTTTTGCCCTTCTTCTTCCGATGGGCAGGTTTCGCTGGCTTCTCTTTGGCTTCTTCACTCATTTTTCAGCCCAGCCAATACTCCTCCACCGATCTCTCCTGGGCATGCCAAGATCCAGAGGCGATGGAAACCAAAGCCCATGTGCCGAGGTCGTTTCTCAGACAAGAAACCAGCTAAGTCTGCTTGAACCCGGCCCCGGCTCTTCCCCAGGAGAGCCCACCGCCTGCCGGCCACTCGGGAGTTGCCTTGTTGGCTTGCTTGCTTGTTTGTCGCCTCTCTCTCTCTCTCTCTCTCTCTGCTCAGGAGCCGAGACAAGCCACGATTCCCCGGCCCCTCCTCGCTTGCTTTGTTCGCCCGCCGTCGTCCCCGGGGCAGGTTCTTGGCAAGAGTCCGCTCGCTCGGTCCGCCCAGACAGCCGCCTCCACTCCGAAGGCGACCGGGCCAGCCAATGATCGGCTCCTCCTGCGGGATGGAGAAGCCGGCGGCGCTGGAGGCGCTCCGCTTGCCCGCGCACGAAACGCCAGCCCCGCGTGCTGGGAAAGCGACTCCCGCCGCCGGAGCCGGGAAAGGGAGACGGGCGGGGTTGGGGATGATCTGCAGCCGGATCTATTCCTGCTTGCCCGATCGGTTCGACAACGGCTCTGCGCTCGCGGGGGAGATCAGATGCCCAGAGAACCTGCCCCGAAGGGCGGCCGCTCCCGTCTCCACCCCTCCCCGACGCGGACTTCCCTTCCCCTGGGAAGAGTCGGCCTGACGTGTCCACAAAACAGGTTGGCTGTGGCCCTCCCTGTGCTGCCGGTCAGTGGGGTATTTGCTGGTATTTACTCCCTGGCTCCCCTCTCACTGCGCCACCGCCCCTTAGAGAAAAAGGGCAGATCCCCAGGCATTGGGGGGGGAGGATGGGGGGTGTCAGGACCAAACCCCACCCACACACACACACACAGAGAGATGGGATTTGTCCAGAAAACGGCTTTGGCAAAGCACACCTCAGGACTCTCAGGTCATCCAGAAAATGGTCAGCACCACGATTGCGTCACTCCTAGACCCTGCCCCCTTTCAAAAGTGGGGTGGTGGTGGTGGTGGGAAACCCCTTTTTTGTCGTCGTTGTCGCCCCCCCGTGTCCCTTATATATCCCAAAGCCCCGGGAATAGGTGCTGCTCCTGCGTGCGCCTTTCCAGAGCATCCCCCCGCCAACCCCCATTCAGGACCCTCCAGCGTGGCAAGACAGGAGGGGCGTCACTGCAATGCAGGTCCTCTCATTAGCCTCCAGGTGGAGGCAACCAATCCTCGCTTCATCTGAAGGCCAAGCAGGCCACCAGCCCAGGTCACAAAGGGGAGGCATCCAGCCAGCAACATCTGGCTTAGCGTTCTGCAACTGAGAGAAGACATGTGACACCAAAGGAAGGAATGTCCTTTTGCTGCCAGGCTGAATCTAGATGGTGATGGTGATGGTGATGGTGATGGAGGAGGAGGAGGAGGAGGAATGGAATGGAATGGAATGGAATAGAATAGAATAGAATAGAATAGAATAGAATAGAATAGAATAGAATAGAATAGAATAGAATAGAATAGAATAGCTTTCTTGGCCAAGTGTGATTGGACACACAAGGAATTTGTCTTTGGTGCAGATGCTCTCAGTGTGCATAAAAGAAAAGATACATTCGTCAAGAGCCAAGAGTCATCGGTTCCAACACTTAATAATAGTCATAGGGTACAATAAGCAAGAAGGAGAAGGTTTATTCCAACTAGTAATTGACTTCCATGGGATCAGCAGGGCTTCCTTTGAGCTCATCTCTCTGACAACTTTTGGAACTCAATCTAGTTTCAAGGCCTTCCTAGACAGCGGTTTCATTGCTCTGTTCCTCTCCTAAGCCAACCTGTGGGCAGAATAACCTGCATCTTCCACCCATTAAGCCTCTCTAGCTCTAGATCAGCTGGCATCCTTCTGAAGCTCTGGTTGGCCATGCCAAAGGCTCCGAGGCCTGGGAGAGGAAGGGAGTTGAAGATCAAGATTTCTGTATAACATCTCCTTGGGCTGGCTGCTCAGCATCTTGTGCAGCTCCAAATCCTTAATAATCTGGCAGAGTGCTGGATTACCACTTGAAGGGTGTGCAATGTACTGTATATGCATTCTTTGCTGGTTCCAGTAAGCAACTGTATTCAGTACTAGGTATGTAGCTCTAAGAAGACTGATGACATTTTCACACACAAAAACTCATTTATGATGTGACCAGTGTATTTACAATCAGTGTATATACAATCAGTGTATTTGCTAGAATCAGAAAAAGCTTTAGAGGTAGACATTATTATATACAATCTATAAATCATTGAATCTTCTAACAACATTTGATTAAGTATTATTTTCTATAGATTCTTTTTATCCAGAGAAGAAAAACTCAAAAGTACTGAGTGAAAACCAAGTGCTCTACAGGACTGGAAATATTCTGTGGGTCAAAGTAGACCAAGAAACACTTAACTGAAGAACCAGGAACAAAGACATGTTGATGTTCTCCTGACTTATCATTCCCAGCACCGCCATGACTGTGGCAAAAGAGAGAGAGTGACTTCCAGTCTAAAATCTGTAATCTTTGACAAAAAGCACTTGGTCTTCCTTGGTTCCAACAGTCCGGAATGCACTTGGTCACACAATGGAATCTCTCTCCTCTATATGTGTGCTTCCCTCTCCACCCCTAGAAAGATCAGTCTGTAGGTGGAAAACCAAACATCAGACAGACATATCCACTCTACCCTTACACATCCAACTACTAGCCGTTGGTGCTAGATGGGAGCATCTGTTCCAGAAGGATGAAGGGGCATAGTCCAGAGCAGTGCTTCTCAACCTTGGCCACTTGAAGGTGGGTGGACATCTATTCCCCAGCCAGCATAGGTAAAGCATAGCTGGCTGAGGAATTCTGGGAGTTGAAGTCCACCCATTTTTTAAGTGGCCAAGGTTGAGAAACATTGATCCAAATGAAGGTTCATTCTCTCAAGATGAAAGAAACAGACAAAACCCATTTATTCTGCCTTCCTTTTTACTCTTTAACAGACTAAACAGTCTCTTCCCTTGATTTGATTTCTTCCTTCTGATATTAAGCTGTAGGAAGTGCTCTCTGCTGGCTGATTTGGAAAAAAAATAACACTTAAATAAAAATAACACTTAAATAAAAAATAAAGCTACCAACTCAAAAACAAACAAACAAAGCCAAGTGACTTTGCTGTGGAAAAACAGGGAGGCCACTTCACAAGGGGAGCCCTAAAATATTTTAGGTGTCTATGTGGGAAAAGGTTTAAATGGCTAAAAATGACGCAGAGAGTTACCCAAGTCACACTTGCAAAGCCACAAAGAAAGGCTCCTTGTTAAACACAGACTTTAATTAAACCAACCAGATACGTAATTTGACCGTAGGAAATATTGAAACTCGTGTAATTTCAATAGGCACAAAGACTCACAAGTGCTCTATGTTCCCTAGATGTACAATTTCCAAAGCTGCTGGCTAAATTCAAGTTGTACTCTTTAAATTCAGATTTCTTTAAACGCGCACATAT
The DNA here is from genome assembly GCF_049901715.1 of Pseudonaja textilis. Classification (NCBI taxonomy): domain Eukaryota; kingdom Metazoa; phylum Chordata; class Lepidosauria; order Squamata; family Elapidae; genus Pseudonaja; species Pseudonaja textilis. The sequence goes on from NC_141993.1 coordinate 13,033,655, forward strand.
ATTTTACGAGAAGACCCATCAGCCTTGGAGGATGCTTTAGTTATAATTATTTCTTAAATGCCCTGATATGATGTTCCTTCACATGTTCCTTCTCTCCCCGAGCATCACAAGGCCCCGGTTCTCCGAAGGGCAAGCATAAATGGCGGCCATTCCCTTTGCTAAGACGTAGCTTGAGTGTAACTTGGTTTATGCAAGAACCTCTCAAAATCCCGGCAATGCAGATCCACTGGCAGATTTCTATTTTGGGATCAAACATAACTCGCCTAAGAGGACAACAGGGGAAGCCAAGAGAGGTCCACCAGGACAGTTCTATTTATAGACTGGACTCGTGGAGCAGGGGGAGGCATGTTAACCCTGGGAGGGAGAAGGCGGCCTTGAGGGAGAGAAATGCGCCTTGGGCCACCTCCACCAGCAACAAGGGGGCACCTTCGTCCCTGGGGCAAGAGGGGGGAGCGATGGGCAGCTTCTTCCCAGGGTTGTTGAAGCCCCAACAGGGGCTGATCTGAATTCTTTGGAAGGCCCCAATGTCCTTGCAGAAACTCCCTTGCCAGTAGCTTGAGTGGACCTGGCTGCCCTGAGGCCCCAGTGCTGCTCTCTTGGCCATTTGCTTAGCCTGGTAGGGGTGAGGCCACCTTCCCAACAGCTGTGGCAAGCTTCCCAGAGAGAAGGGGGAGGCAGGCAGGCAAGGAGCCGCCCCAATAAAATGGACTTTCTTCATTAATCCAAATACAAATGTATTGTTCTGTGAAACTGAGCCTCCTAACTATAAAGACATACTAAAATCATAACTCTCAAAGCTGCAAGGACAGCTCGGTGTATTTTGACTCACAATTCCATCATTACTTGCGTGTAACATTCAGGTTTCCCCCTCGTTTTAATTGTTCCATTACTCAATTAAAGCACTGATTGATCAAGGAAACGGTGGCCAAGACCCCTCCATACATATTCTGGAAAGGCAGAGCTGGAAAGGAACAGAAGGATCATTTTGTCCAACCCTCTGCAAAGTTCAGGGAAACCCATAAAACTGTCCCTCCATGGGGTCTGCATAGGTAACCATGGGGAGGCTATGACTATTAATCAATGTCTTCTATCCCAGAAAGTGCAGGTAGAGCTCTGTGTGATTTGTATAAAACCCCCAAATAAATAAGTAAAGACAAAGAAAGTATCCTGGCTGACACTGTGCTAACCTGTTCTCCCCTTCCAAGTTTTTTGTCATTTATATATACAATTTTACAGAGGGGAGGAGGGAGGGAGGGAGGGTGGGAGATTTGGTTGAGTTGACTTTTCCAAAGCTAAAGTTATCCAATTTTAGAATGCTGTTTACATCATTTTTTATTGTTAATTTATATAATTTAGAACAGGGGTCTCCAACCTTGGCAACTTTAAGCCTGACAGACTTCAACTCCCAGAATTCCTTTGCTGGCTGGGTAATTCTGGGAGTTGAAGTCTGCCAGGCTTAAAGTTGCCACGGTTGGAGACCCCTGATTTAGAAGGCACCTGATTACAAATGTCTTTGAACAGCTTAGTCTTTAAAAGCAAGGAATGATGATGATGATGATGATGATGATGATGATGATGATGATGAGAAGAAGAAGAAGAAGAAGAAGAAGAAGAAGAAGAAGAAGAAGAAGAAGAAGAAGAAGAAGAAGAAGAAGAAGAAGAAGAAGAAGAAGAAGAAGAAGAAGAAGAAGAAGAAGAAGAAGAAGAAGAAGAAGAAGAAGAAGAAGAAGAAGAAGAAGAAGAAAAAATCCTTCTTGGCTTCATCTTCTGCTTTCATATTCATTAGAGACATTTTGTGATATATTTTTTTTTGAAAAAGCGAAGTGGCATTTTCAACTAATGAATAAAAAATGACGATGCCAGGCGGTGAGCCTGCTTGTGCATTTTTACAGGAGATAATTAGCTTGATGGTCTCGTATAGAACTCTGCCTCCTTCCAGTCCCTGCTTGTCCCTGTTTCTGATTGGCAAGTCTGGAAGAGAGTCAGTGAACCACCCAGCCCTCCCTTGGAGACTGGCAACACGTTCCTCTTTGGGTCCCTAGCCACAAAAGAAATACATTTCCCCCCTAAAAGATTAGTCTGCGCACAATGCCTATCAAACAGGGGTGGTATTCTACCGGTTTGGACCGGTTCTATAGAACCGGTTGCTATGATTCTGCGCAGTTTGGAGAACCAGCAAATTGTAACCCTGGCTGGCCTCGCCCCTCCCGACCCAGTCAGTCCTTATCATGCATGCGCAACATTGCGTGCATGCCCAACATCACTGACTGCATTCTTCCCCACTTAGTCACTCCTTAAGGTATTTCTTTTTTTCCCCCTCCCAATGAACAGCTGTTCCTATGATCAGCTGTTCCAGGATTCCCCCCTCACTTACTTATTGCTTAGCCCAGGAGCCTTCCCTGAGGCCCAGGAAAGCAAAAATGGAGGGGCGCAGCACACACCTCCTCCATTTTGTGCCTTCCTGGGAGAAAAAAAATGCCCCCTCCTGTGCCTCAGGGCAACCTCCTGGGAAGGCGTTTTTGCTCCTGGAAGGCTTCACTGGGGCCCAGAAGGCCCCAAAATGGAGCACGGGGGGGGGTGCTACATGCCTCCCCCATACTCAGGTTTTTTTTTCCTTCCTCAGCTCCAGGGAAGCTTCCTGGGAGAAAAAATCCCCCCCCCCCCAGGAGGCTTCCCTGAGGCCCAGAAGGCCCAGAAAATGGGGGGGAGGAATGACCCCCCAAAAAGAAGCCACGCCCATCCTGTCACACGTTGTTACGAAATTTGAACCCCACCCCTGCTATCATAGACGTGTTGTCTTAAATCAAAATTTTAGAAGATGCCCATTGTAAGATATTTTAAAAGTCTACTTGCTTTTAGCGCTTATTGCGCATTTGTGTCGAATCTCACAACAAGCTAAGAATCTTGCCTTGCCGCTGAACTTAATTAATTCTTCCCTTTCTTGTGTTCATGGTCATTGTTCTTTGGGGTAGGAAGAACTCAGCCTCCGAGCCAGCCTGCCTGACTCAGAGTAATAATTCAAATTCAACTTTAAAAGGTATAAAAGTATTTGACCTACTGATTCAGGGCCATTTGCCAAAATTGAGTCTGCTGGCTTTAAAAAAAAATGGCCTGGATTACACATCTCATAGGTTTCCTTCACTAAAAGAAAATAAGCGTGAAGTTTCACACCACATTATATGCCGTTGTAGACAGCACACCATTCCTCATTTTTTTTCATTCCCCCAAACTAAGGAAGACATGCAGGCTAACTTTCAGTTTCCCTTATTGTTCCTTGCCTAAAAAACCATGGAAATCTTGCCAAACTGAGGCAACTACTTTTCATCGTTAAAGACACACTCTGAGAAGTGCTAGGGAGCCGCCATCTTAACTCTCTTCCTCCCAACCCAACGATCTAAACTTCACTGTATCTTGCTCCTCTGGAATGCGGCTCGTCTCTTTGGGAATCCAGACTTCATTCCACCACAGTTCTGCACTGGTCAATGCGAGGATTGTGACAATCCTGACATACCTCCACTCTATTAAACTCTAGATTTCTCTCTCTTGAACTTTCCCGCCCCCAAATTTGTCTGTCTCATTATCAAACGTCAGAAAACGTTTAAGAAAATCGCCTTTGCCACAACAAAGTACAGTATGTCCTCCTCCAGCATACAGATTTTGCAGAAAAATGCAAATTTGTGTGTAAAACAAAACAGGAAATCACTGTGGAGTTGTTTACTTTGTGCTTACAATAATCATAACTGAATTCTTCAAGTAAGCAAATGGCCTGAGTGCAGAAATGCTGGTCTGCCTTCAACTCGGTGTAGTTTGTGGGTTATCTAGCAAAGCGTCCACAACTGTTCCAGCAAGCACATTATTTCTTGATTGATTTATTTAAATTTATATTGCCGCCTATTTGCCCATGGCAACTTGAGGTGGCTTACACAATGTAAAACCATATTTAAAACAAAATAAAAATAAAAAAAATAAAAACAAGAATCAAATAAATTAGTAAAGTACAATAGAACAAAATTGGGGGGGGAACCATCTCCCACCCACCCCCGTCCCGACGACAGCAGATCACACTAGCCACTTGATGGGCTCCATCCCACTCTGGGCTCCACAGGCCCACTGGCAGAACCAGGTCTTCTTCAGTGCCTTCTGGAAGAGTGCTACAGTGGGGGCCATTCTAATCTCTGGGGGGAGGATAATATTCCAGAGAGAGGGAGCCACCACGGAGAAGGCCCTTCTTCTGGGCCCCACCAGGTGTATCTCCCTCGGGGATGGGACCCACAACATTCTCTGCCTCCTCGCTCTAATGGGTTGGGTGGAGACGGTCCCTCAGATAACCTTGGTCCCAAACCATGAAGGGCTTTAAAGGGGACAACCAGCACCTTGAATTGCACCCAGAAGCAAATCGGCAACCAATGCAGATCCTGCAGGAGACGTGATACATGCGCACACCGGGGTCTGCACAAAACCATGTGGGCGGCTGCATTTTGCACCAACTGGAGTTTCCGGATGCTCTTCAAGGGCAGCCCCATGTACAGCGCATTGCAATAATCAAGACGGGAAGTGGTCAGGACACGAGTGACTATGAGTAGGGAGCACAGTTGGACACATCCTCATTTTTGCTAGGCCCTCTTTGCATTGTTGAAAATGATGGAGAACCCTGAGAGGAGCCTTAGGTGGCTTATATCTACCAACATTTACTATACAAAAATTTATTCCTTTGACTTCATGGACCCCCCTAAAGGGTCTTTGGGACCCCCAGAGATCACCGACCACATTTTGAGAAGAGCCAGACTTGAGGAAACTACACCGCAACTTTTGAAACTTAAAACACCCAATGTCATCATTCCGATTAATGAACTCCGGGAAGTCAAAACTCTGACGCTTCGTTCAGGTTCAAGAGATCCTTTATGGAGTACATCATATCGGCACTTAGAAAGATGAAGCTAGCTCTAAAATTATACCCCATGCTTAGGGATAGTTCAAAGAATAAGGCCTCCCCACCCACCCCTTTGTCCCTCAGGTCACATAGACCAATCAGTGCAGATTGGGGTATTATGTGACCTGCCTGGAACCCCAGGCAGCTGTCATAAGTGCCTGCCAGTCATCCAGCATTTGAATCAAAATCACGTGACCCCAGGGATGGTGCAACCATCATAAGTGAAAGGACCCTGTCATAAGTTACTTTTTGAGTACCGTTGTAACTTTTCCTTTTCCATTTTTCCATTTTTCCTTTTTCCTTCACCTTTTTTTCACTCATTTCATGTTTAAACTTTCTTTTCTATTTGTCCTGTTATTACTCTTTTAAAAAAGAGTTTAATAAAAATCATACCTGATGGGTGGGTTTATTTTAAAACTTTCAGTAAGTGGTACGCAGAGCCATTTGTGCCGGCATATGAGCTGCAGGAAAACTTACCTCACTTCACATGTTTTTCTGTTTTTCCAAAAATACCGGAAGTGACAAAACAGGCCTAGTTTTCGGCCTGCAAATCCTGCAGAAGCCTTCCTCAAGCCTCTAGGAGGCCGAAAATCAGCTGTGAGGTGCAGTGCAAGTAAGGGGACGGTGGCGGGGGTGGGAGGATTGTGCGTGCGTGTATAGGGGGCATGGGGAGGCGTGCATTGCCTTCTGGGTGTTGGCACAGTTTTTGGCACAGGAGCCCAACAAGGTAAGCCACTGATCTAAGCCGTTAAAACTTGCACTTCCCTGCCTGCAGCCAGTTGATATTTGGGGAGGTGGTGAGGGAGAATCACTGAAGCAGATGTTCAAAAGCAGAGAACTATACAGAAGAGATAAGAAAAGTAAAACTTGGGTGCTGTTTCCTCATAGTTTGCTAGGGGAAAGTCACCATGCATTGGCTCTGTGTCACAAAATGCCTCTTAATTAGGCCAATAAACGAAATGCAAACTATGCTGAGACACAAGGGCAGGTCATGTTGTTATTGCCCAGCACAAAAAGGAGTTTGCATGTTGAACTTCACAGGCAAGTTGCCAAAAGCAAAAACTCTGCTGCACAGCTACGTTATGGAGATATCAAGAAGTCCGAGAAATGCTTTTTCGCTGTCGCTTTGTTATTCGTGGCCTGTGCCGCGGTGCCTCCATTGCTGTGGCAGCTTTATTCAAGTTCCATGTTAGGGACTTGATGTTGAGACTGACAGGCTGCAAGACATGCCTTGAGCTGTGGCTTCCACTGTTTGCCAGGAGACTGTTTTTACAAAAGTAGATTTTAAGGATTAGCCTTATTTTTCTTGTGAATTGTACATTTGGAAGCCCACAGCAAAAACCAACCCCCCAGCTAACTCTGTGGCCTTGATGCCAAAGGATGGACTTCAAGGGTGCGCTCCAAAAATTTTAGCAAAGGGAGTTCTCTGCCTGGTTGCTGGGTGGGCGTGGCCATGGTGGGCGTGGCCTAGTCAGCCCCCTGCACCACAGCAGGGAGAACGTTTTTGCCCTCCCCGGGCTCCGGAGGCTTTTTTCGAGCTTCCGGGAAGGCAAGAACAGCATCCCCGGGCTCCGGAGGCTCTCTGGAAGCCAGAAACGGGATCACTTCTGGCCTTCCCAAACTTCTGGGAGGCCCGTTTTTCCCCCCCCAACCCTCCACGTGCACCCTTCACTTACCTGCATCCAAAATGGGCCACGTGGGGCCTCCTGGGCGGGCGGGGCCAGCCAGGAGTGGGATTTTGGGATTCTCTGAACTGCTGGGCTTCTTTCTTTCTTATTGTGGCGTAGGAGAGAGGACACAAAACATGTCCAGCATTCCTCCCAACTCACCTGAAGCCTTTCTAGGCCACCAGGCATTCCTCCGTTGTAGCGGAAGCTGTTAAAAATTCCCAATCCACAAACGGAAACTCAGATCTCAGCCTCTCGCCAGCCTCAGGACAATCAGATCCAGAGATCAGGTTCACAGGAAGGTGTTACAAAACCTTCATGGAAATATTGTCTCTCTAAAGCAGCCTAACCAGGAAAAATAAGTCAGGCAGGAACTTCTCCCAGGAAAAACTTTAAAGATGAAAACTAACTGCCTCCTGAGGGTTGTCTTCTCAACATTCGGGCGTATCAGCCTTGTAAACCAACTGAGGTCCTCAGCTTGAAAAAAAAGCAGATTTTGGCTGTGTTTCTGGGAAAGTCTTTCACCTCTTTAAGTCTGATTTCATCTTATCTTATCATTCCATATACACATACATACATACATGAAGGATGTGGACCCAAGAAGTATTATTTTGAATTCTTTTAAATAATTTATATTATGTATAACAAGGGGGGGTTGGATTGGATGACCAGGAGAGTTCCTTCTTTGCTAAAATGCTTGCTCATAACAGTTATGTTTAAACACTTGTTTAAGCTGAAAAAGATGTAACCACAAATATTTCCTACCTGGCTGCTTGCTGTAAGGTTTCCTGTTTCGATAGAATACTTGAACGGCAAGTTCAAAAGGACATTCACTATAAATTGTATTGAAAAAGGAAGTGCCTTGCTCTTCTGACTCCAACTCACCAGAGAGGGATTCAGAATTGCCTGCTTTTGCAAAAGTATAATAAAATTCTTGTTTGTTGACTTTATTTCATTGTTCCGAAAATTTGTTAAGAATTCGGGATCACCTAAATCTGACATATATATGTGTGTGTGTGTGTGTGTGTGTATCCTACAAACTTGAAATTCCTCCACATATGTTCCTCTTGGCTTCTAGGTGCTCACTAAGAAAGGATTTTTTGAAATGACCATCAGAGCATTACTATTTTCTATGTTATTATTAACACGCTCTGATGCTAAGGAGTTCTACTCCCCTTCTCCACCTGAAAAGAAATCTCTTCCAAGTGCAAAACACAATCAGAGGAGAGGAGTTTCAGTTTCAGTTTTACTTTCACAGCACCAAGCAGCTTAATCCAGAACAGTTGAGCTAACTGTTCTCACGCTCAGGCGTCTCCTTGCTCACACAGCAAATACTGCTTCAGTTTCCAAACAGCCCTCAACTCTCTCACACACTGACAGGACCCTAACCAGATGAATACCAATGGATGCTGGTAAGCAGAGGCAGAATTCCCCCCCCCTTTATTTTCCTCCCCAAAAACTAAGCCCGACCACACAGTTTCATAGTGAAGCACAGGTACCCAGCTAGTTGATAATATACATGAGTTCATAACATGTATGCAAAGGCCCCACTCCCACAAGCTCAACCTGATGATTAGAATAGCCTTCCTCAAACACTGGAGTTGAAGTAAGACACAGCTGGAGCCCGGAAAAATGAGGAAGATGGGACAAGGATCCTGGAAGCATTTGGCTCCTTTTATTAAAGAAAGAGAAAAAGAAACTAGCAGATTCTCCAGAGCTTCTGGACTTTGCTGATGTGCCTGGTCCTCCTCCAAGACTGAGAGCTCTCCCTGGGTCTCGTAAACAGCACTAAGCTCACCTAGGAATTTGAGGTGTCCTCAACTGACTGTTTCAGGAAGCGGAGATCCATTTCTCTACCCCTCTGCAATCAGCAAAGCACTGTGGAGCTATAAGAAAATGATTACATAATGGGTATCTGGAGAAAAGCCCAGCTGTCTCCACATTTCCAGAGCAGAATTCATCATTTTTGTCGGAGGAGAAGGCTGAAGCCTTGGGGCGGCCCCCTCTCGCCAGGCTCCAGACCAGCTGTTTTTATAATGATGGCAGCGGCTACCAGAGAAATTAAGAATATGGCTTAGAACCCGCAAGCAGTGGCGGGATTCAAATCATTTAACAACCGGTTCTCTGTCCTAATGTCCAGCTGGGTAGGCGTGGCTGGGTGGGCATGTGACCGGGTGGGCATGGCCAACTCGGCATCACTCACATCGAGGGGCGCTTCTCCTCGCCTGGCCTCTCTTGACCGCGGGAATGCTGCAACGGTTGTAAGTGTGAAAACCAGGCCATAAGTCACTTTTTTCAGTGCCATTGTAACTTTGAAGGGTCGCTAAATGAACTGTTGTAAGGCAAGGATTATCCGTGTAAAAATACAAAAAGCTTCTTTGCTCGCAAGAAGCTGCCCTAAATACCAATCATTAGATTAAAAATACCTGCAGGCCAGAGTTACAAATCAGGCAGGGTTCCAGAGCACCTTGAGGAATGAAAATAGTTAAAAAGCAATGATAGCTATCAGCAACCAACTCTTGCTCATAAAGTGAACCTCTTTAGCAGAAAGGTCATTTGAGCTCTCCAGAAAGAGCCCACCCAGGAGAAGCAATCCTTAGATCCATTTGCACCACTTACAGACACCAGCTGGTCTCTCTCACCTCACAAGATATCCTAAGGAAATCATCCAGATTTAAGGAAAGGTCACATGCCCCCCCCAAAGGCAACAACAACCAGTTATCCAAACTGCTTAGAAAATTAACAACAGGTTCTAGAGAATAGGTGAGAACCAGTAAAATCCCACCCCTGCCCGCAAGGTACTGTATATGGCGAGAATTGCAGTTAAGTACAAATACAGCAAAACAAATATTTTCTAAAAAAATCCAGAACAAATTAAGGAAATGAATTTTTTTAAAATCCTGATTTTTTTTTCCAGATCTGATGATTGCACAAGATCGAACTAGGCCCATAAAAATGGGAACCAGGCCAACTTCTCTCCACTAAACTGGATTCCTGAGGGCTAAGAAGCCCAGAGAACTAGGGCTGGCCGGGAGTTCAAAGGAAGTCAAGTCATTTGAGGCAGCTCTTTGGGGATCTTGGCGTCTGTTGGCTCAAATCAAGACAATCCTCCCTTTCCTTGAAAGCATGGCAGACAACTCTGTTAATCTGTATCCGTACCAGGGTTGAGAGAGGCCTGCTCAGCACTGCAAGCCAAAGTGAAACGTCTCCACGATCTACACTCTGCCTTCCCCAAACAGGCTTGTTTTGGGCATTCGACACCCAAATAAAGAATTGCAACGTTAAGATATTGAATGTGGCACTTCTCCCCTTAACAGCCAACAGATGAACAAAGACATGCTAGCCCTGATTGTGCAATTCATGAAGACACCAAAGAGCAGGGCCTCTGAGTGTCAGGCTGAATCTTGGTCACCTCTTTCCTAATGAGCAAAATGTGTTTGTCGATTGTCAGTAAGAAAAGAACAACTGGCAGGCGGAAAAGACCAAGCCATAAAAACTGACCCCTTCAGGGTCTCCCAGGAACCAACCAGAGATCTGGGCGTCTGCAGACCCAAAAGGCTCTTTTCCTCTATGAAGGGGTGTAAATCGTTTCTCCTCCCTTACCCACCTACCCTTGCAGGGCCATCAAGATGGTTTAAGTTATCGTGTATAGTGGCACTGTAAAAAGGCTCAGTTTGGGCATAAAATTTGGTTGTGGTGGGAGGAAATGATGGGGCTAAAAATAATCTACAAATCTGAGTTGTTCTTATTGGGAATAATGGTAGAGAATACAGTAAAGCTGATGCCTATCTAATAACCCATGTAATCACAGAGGCAAGAATGATATTTGCCCCAAACTGGAAAGCTAGACAAATTCCTAAGGAAGACGAGGTGATCGATAAGATATTACAATTCGCTGAAATGGATAGGTTGACTGTCGGCCTTCAAGATTTTCTTCCTTTGCTTTCCATCTTTCGGCTGTCATAAGTAACGGGGGGAAAAGTATGGGAAGTGAGCTGGAGGTGTTGCAAACTATTACTATACAAACTGAGGAGGGGGGAGAGTACATTCTCGCTTAGGTTTCTATTTCTCGCTTAGCTTTCTTTTCTCTGCGCAGCTGCAAACCTTTATCAAAGTATGCCAAGGTCAACGGACAGAAGCCTCATCACCACCTGGAGATGTCCACCTGATGACATTCACTTTTAATTGGATGAGCCAATTGAACTATTGGAGGTGGGAACATTGCCATCACTTTGTATATGTGATTTACGCGCCTATTTCCTCAGATTCAGAATTCTTTTGTTGCTACCACTTGACTTCCAGTAAAAGATATCTTTTCTCTAACTAAAAGAGTCTAAGTATTTCTTTCTTGGATTTTGAATGGAGCACTAGCTGACATTGACATTGGAATTGAAGGACAAAAACGAGTCAGAATAATATGGAATAAATTTTACCACTGGAGGGAAATGAAAGGGAGTTCTCAAAATGGAATAAGGACTAAAGGAGAAGTAGGAAGGATATGAGAGTTTATATGGTATACCTGAAAGGTAATAGAAAGGAATGAACAAGTATAAAGATTAAATGTATATATGTATATAAATGTACAAAATCTTTTAGAGTACTTAATATAATATGTAATGACAAAAATGTATGTCAAAAAAGTCCACCATGTTCAATGTTTTTAAAGATTATACCTCATAAAATTTATTTCAAAAAATGGTCTAAGTGGGATCTGGAGTTAACATGTTGAACAGCAGGCAAGGTTAGAGGGGGCCTTGGTTCTCCGGTGGCTTTTGCATCTGCTGTCACTGCCCAAGGAGGAATTTATTATTTTTATTATGCTGTTCTGGGTTTCCCAGCTTTGGTGTAGCTGATTTATGTTTTCAGAATTCATCGTTACAAGCCACTTGGAGTCTTGGGAGCTGGATATAGCAGATAGATGCGTAAATGCAGCAAATTGGAAATGATTTGCTCACTCACTGTACCTTTTTCTTCTTAATTAGCCAAACTGCTTGGTATTGGGGAAGACGCAAAGGGCTAACAATCTCTTAAAACAACAAGTCCTCTGTAAAATTAATTGATGCATTTATTGTATTTCTTAAACTACTCGCCAACAAAATGTCTCGTGCGGAAATCAGAAACATAAAATATAAGCTCGGACTAAAACCACAAGACTAAAGCAAAATGAAAACAGCAGTTGTGCTTTTTAAAAACTCAAACCAACCAGGAACCAGGATGCAGGCTGGCTGCAGGGTGAGCCTCCTCCAAGATTTTCCCTGGTGCTGAAAGGTGGCCGGCTGCCAGGAACGCTCAGGCTGAGACCCCCAGCCCAAAAGGGGCTCCCCTCCCCTTAGATCAGGGGTCCCCAAACTTGGGAACTTTAAGACTTGTGGACTTCAACTCCCAGCATAGCTGGCTGGAGAATTCTGGAAGCTGAAGTCCACAAGTCTTAAAGTTGCCAAGTTTGGAGAACTCTGCCTTAGATTCTTATGCAGAAATTGCTTCAACCACCAACACACACACACACGTGCGCGCGCATGCGCGCGCAAAGAGCCCCATCTTTCCAGGATTTCCACAGATAGCTTAAAAACGGAAAACCTGACAGTCTGCAAGACAACAGCAGAGCAGGTTCATCTGGTAACTTTAGAAATAGATTTTGATATCTTCAGGGGGGCCCTATAAGCTGTTGAATCCACCTCTCACTGGTTCATTTCTCCCTTGGGAGCAGGAAAGAGAGGAAGTGCTTCTGCGTGTTTCTTGCAGAGCAGAAGCATCAAGATTATTGTGCAAAAGGTTGTGGATGCGTTCACCTGAAGCCGGCTCAAAGTTCAGCAGCTTTTGGAACAATTAAAAATATTGTTTAAAAGACAAAAGGTTCCGCATCATGTCAACGAGAAAGGCAATAAAACCAAGGCAATTCAGTCAAACATCGGTCCCACTGGCAGGACCATTTGGGAATGCAGGAGGAAAGGTTTGAAGACTGCCCGAATGGCAGGTGCAATGGAGTGTTTGAAACCTCACCCCTTTTCCAGGGGTTACACAACCTACGTCGACATAAAAGGGAGGACTTCGGTCAGGAGGTCCTTTTATTTATTTTAATTTATTTCTCTAATCATCCAATTATTCCTCCCATTAGGACTCTGTTGCTCTCCTGTCCTCTGTTATCAAGGGGAGATCTGAGGTATTCTTTTCCTCAACAGAGAATTTCCTAATGGGAGTTGGAATATTTTAAGAAGTGCTATTTATTTCCCAAACCTCAACCATACAGATTGGCTCGTCTCAGCTGAACGTACACTTTCATTCACCGAGTGTCTAAAAATTGTTCACCTCTAATACCGAAGAGTGAAAGCAGAGAGAGAGAAAGGCAGGGAGGCTGGTTTTTAAAGAAGCATTATTTATTCATTTACTTACTTTTCTAGTGTTTCCAGGAGGATAGAATCTGTGATAAACCTAAAATAAAGAAAGAGAGCTTTAGCAATAAGAATTAGGGGTGGGAAATGAGAACCTGTTATTAAAAAAGAACGCTAAAGTCAGGTCATTGCGGTCCGGTGAATAAATCTTACATTCACGGGAATTAAAATGGCGTCAATTCTTGGCAATCGTAAGACCAGTGGACTTCAACTCCCACAACTCCCCAGCCAGCATAGCTCATTTGAGGCCCGTTTGACGGCTGAAAATGGGCCTGTTTCGACACTTCCGGTATTTCTGGAAGGCCCATTTTTCAGCCTCCCAAGGCTGCAGAGGCTTCCTTTGAGCCTCCGGGAGGGCGAAAACAGCCTCAAACAGGCCAAAAATCAGCTGGGAGGCGCACGCATGCACAGTGCAGGTAAGCGTGGCTGGGGCTTGCATGCCCGCACAAATGGCTTGGCATGCCCCCTGTGGCACGCATGCCATAGGTTTGCCATGATGGTCCTAGGCTTTTGATTGCGACCTTTAAACGGGAGCAAATGCCACTGGCAATGTTGCCTAGTTTGCTCCAGAGCAGAGGTCTCCAACCTGGGCAATTTGAAGACTTGTGGACTTCAAATTCCCAGAATTCTTCAGCCAGCTTCTGGCTGAGGAATTCTGGGAACTGAAGTCCACACATCTTAAAGTTGCCAAGGTTGGATACCCCTGCTCTAAAGAGAGAGTAAGATGGGTTCTTCCAGTGAACTCAAAGGAGAATCCATCGGTCCAACTCCTACCTGGGCTTCTCTGTCCCTTTTCCCTTCCCTCCCAATTTCCTTTCAGTCCTTTCCTTACTCCTTGTTTAGCTCTTCTTCAGTGCCGAAGAACACCGTAGATCCATCTGTACAACATGCGTATCTTAAAAACCCAGAGACCCGCGATGTCTACTGTTTTGATAACGCAGAAGGCCTATAGGCACCTTGAATGGCGCTGGCCAGAGCAGCGTGTGAAGGATTGCATGGAATGAGGGGGTCGTTGGTGTTCCTGGAGCTTGGATGGTTTCTTGCAGATGATTCACTGACGATGTTACCTACTAAAGATCTGCAAGAAAACAACCAAGTTCCAGGAATGCCAAGGACCCCTAATTTCAACTGAGCTCAGGGGTGGGATTCTACCGGTTCAGGCGAACCAGACATTAAAATTACATCTGGTTCAATGAACTGGTATTTCTACCGACCTGCTGGCCCCACCCACCTCTCCCCTCCCTCCCAGCAGTCTCCACATGGCCCATTTTTGATGCAGATAAGTGCAGGCTCTGGGAGGCTCTGGGATGGGGGCAAATGGGCCTGTTTCTGGCTTCCGGAGGACCTTCGCAGAGCCCAGGGGAAGCTGTTTCCGCCCTCCCAGAGGCCCATGGAAGGCCTCCAGACCCTTGGGAGGGTGAAAAAGGTCTCCCCCCCCCGTATCTGGAGGCCCACCGGAAGCTGGGAATAGGAGGTTCCAATAGGCCACGCCCACCCCGCAACCGGACAGCGAAGTGGTTGCTGGGATTTTTGAATCCCACCCCTGCGTGAGCTACAAACATTCTCCTTTATTGGAGGAATCCGTTCTTGCATTCAATGCTGCCAACATCTTCGTTACTCCCTTCCTGAGCTAATCCCAGCGGTGTCGTTTCTGCCCACTCCTTGTTTCAGGAAGAAGGAGAACAACAACTGCAGCACAACGGAGATCGAGAAAGTCCCCTCTGGAGAAGGACCAGTGGCCCAGATGCCACATGGGACGTCCTCTCGCCTTCCAAACCACCAAGCATTTGGGGTCCATAGGCTCAAACTGCGTTGTCAGCCATGCAAGGTAGACTAGCCAGGATACATGTCCATGGAAGCAAATTCTCCTTCATTGTAAGGTTCCGTTAAATCTTGCAAGTCTTAAAGAACAATCCTTACCCTCTTCCCATATCCTTTACAGCCCCCAAAACCCGGGAGGGTAGGGGCGGAGCTCTCGCCTCACAATCAGGAGGCTGTGAGTTCAATCCTTGGTAGAGGCTAACATTTGGAATAGACTCTCATGCTTTTGGGGGGATGGAGTAGATGACCTCTAAGATCCCTTCCAACTCTGTTATTTTTAGGAAACATTCCTGCCGTGGGCTGATCCGCCTTTTATCTGTGTGCTCCCTTGGCTGTGCCTCTTTGCTCTGTCTTCCCAAGGTCATTCCTACATACCATTACACCTATAAGGCAGATTCTAATTAGGTTAGAAAAATACAACATGTTCTCTTTTTTAACAAAAGCTATTACGGGTGAGAGATGAGGAATTTGAACTACTTTTCTAAATGTAATGTTCTGGCATTCAGAGGCAAACTCAAGCAAGGATAATTGCATGGATTATTTAAAAAAAAAAACTCAAAGCATAAAATGCATCCGCGTAAGATTTTTCCAGTCTCTATTATAAAGCTCATCCAGCTAAGTAGATTAATTTCATCAGTTTCTCTAGAAATGCCTTAATCTATGCAGCAGGCATGGAAATATTCATCAAGATAATTTTAGAGAAAGCCGTTCACTCACATCTACTTTTTCATCTACGTGCCACTCAGGTGGGCTGGTGCTGGTTTAACCAACGAGGTACAGAAGACAGAGAAATAATTTTCTCAGAGAAATAATTTCTCAAAATTTCCACTGAGAAAATTTCCTTTTCAGCCTACCAAGAAGCCTTTGGTGACTTCTTTTTTTTTAATCCATCATTTTAAATAAGTATTGGCCGTGACAGCCCAATCAACCACTTGGAGAAGGTCAATTCTTCTTCTAGAGAAGAGAACGTGTATATTCCAGGATGGAGTTATGGGGCTCTTGATGTTCTCTGCAGCAGGGGTCTCCAACCTTGGCAACTTTAAGACCTGTGGACTTCAATTCCCAGAATTCCCAGAATTCCACAAGTCTTACAATTGCCAAGATCGGAGACCTCTGCTATGGAGCAAACTAGGCAACATTGCCAGTGGCATTTGCTCCCATTTAAAGGTCACAATCAAAAGCCTGGGACCGTGATGACAAACCTATGGCAAGCGTGCCACAGGTGGCACGCAGAGCCATTTGTGCAGACACGCGAGCCCCAGCCAAATTTACCTGTACTGCGCCTGTGTGTGCCTCCCAGCTGATTTTTGGCCTGTTTGAGGCTGTTTTCATCCTTCCACAGGCTCGAGGGAAGCCTCTGCAGCCTCGGGAGGCTGAAAAATGGGCCTTCTGAAAATACCAAAAGTGCCAAAAGGGGCCCGTTTTCAGCCTCCCAAGGCTGAAGAGGTTTCCTGGGAGGGCGAAAACAGCCTCAAACGGACCAAAAATCATCTGGGAGGCATACGCATGTGCAGTGCAGGTAAGGGGGCGGAGGTGTTGCATGTGCAGGCACAGGGTGGGGCGCATTGCATTGTGGATGCCGGCACATGCGCGTGCTTTCAGCACACCACAACAAAAAGGTTCGCCATAATTGGCCTAGGAAGAAAACAAAGTGAACGCATCCCCTCCAACCATCTCCGCCACCTCTGGATGTTGACATCAAAGATTCTCTGGTGTCAACATCCAGAGAAGCAGGAAAAAAACAGTGTCAAATAAACAGAAAGGAATTTCTTTAATCCAGGATCCACCAGGGAGAAGGCCGCAGCCCATCAAGACTGGACGGTCAAGGTACTCTCTCTATAAAACCCAGCAAACTCCCCTTCCCCATGGACTGATGTTATTACCTAGTCTGGTAAGGAAATGTCTGCAGGAAAACGATCCGGCTCAGAGGACACCGAGAACTCAATCTGTTCTTCCCACTGGGTTCATGCATTCTTATTCCCACGCTATATTAAAAAATCAGTACCAGCTAGAGTATATCTTTTAATCACACTGGCATCCATTCAACTTTTTCCAGAGACATCACAGGTCCCTCCAAATATTAATCCCAGCTAGAGTTAAATGTAAACCGCTTTCTGGACCAGGTCCAGAGTGAGTCCATTGCAACTCCCCCCAGCTAGCCAGATTTAACGACCATGTCGCCAGCTTTGGACACTCAGGGATAGCTTGCTTCAGGGGTGGGATGCAAAAATTTTAACTACTGGTTTTGTGGGCATGGCCAGATAGGCATGGGTATGTGGGCGTGGCCAGGTGGGCGTGGCCAATAGGTCATGTGACTGGGTGTGTGTTAGGTTGCTGGTTTTTTGCCTACTGGGCCTCAGGGAAGCCTCCTGGGGGATCAGCTGTGCCGTGCAATTTAGATTAGCTAGGAGGCAAGAAATCTGATGCGGCACAGCTGATCTTTGGAAAACAGCTGATTGTTGGGAGAAAAAAGGAAATACCTTGCTCTGTGGAGTAAACCGGTTCGCTCCCAGCTGATCTTTGGAGCTACTGGTTCGCCCAAACCGGTAAAATCCAAATGGCCTGCCTCATAGCAAAGAGACACCACTTAGATTCATTCATTCCACATTCCAATTCATTTTGTTTTATTTTGTATTCTTACAATTCCACCTCATTTGATGGCCTCATTCATGACTGCTGTGAAGGTTTGAACTGTTTCCAGAACCTTTTCCCTCTCCATCCTAAAAATCTTTTCCTAACTAACTGCAGGAGGGTGATTTTCTTTTATCACCAGAGGAACAACTGCTTCCCCTTAGGTCAGAGACAGGCCTCCGCAGGCTACGAAAACTGAATTGCTACTCCGAGCAACAGAGTCTTCCAGAGAATAACCAGGATTCCAGGATAAGGAGAAGAGAATGTGTCGTCTTCTCCTAATCCTATAGGATTCTTGCTTTGAAGAAATTCCTGGGAAATATCACCCCAGGTAGGGTCCCCTGAGGGCCTCCCACATCCCCTGCCCTCCCCACTCCTGACCCAAGGCCCCTCTGGCAGGGGAGGGGCCGCACCAACCAAGACTGACAGCCAGCAGCTACCATGGGAATGCTCAAGGACCTCGGATGCGAATCCGTGTTTAGAAAAGAGGCGGAAACACCTTCTTTCGAACCTATTATTTAAAACCTGCACAAAATGTAAACGGAGGCTGAATTCCCAACTGTGAAGCCATTTCTGAAAGCCTTAGTTTTAGCATGGCTGTTTCTGATACCCCCCCCCCCCCAAAAAAAAACCCTTGGAGTCTAAAGATAAATATCCAAGTTGCAGACTGAACACCCCACCTTAATTGCCCAGGCTTTAAATACTGCTGTAATATTTCAGGCTTACCCAAACAGATTTGCTAGCTGATATATCAAAAGGTTCATAACGATGGAGGGTAACTATGGAAACCATGTACAACTACACATTTTCCATGGCAACCAGGTCTCCATGGAATACTAATGAGTGACCATGGCAACAGCAAGTTAAAACGAGGATGTCTCAAGACGAAAATATTTCATGTCTCATTTATAAAGAAAAACTGATATACTTACTTTATACAAATCTCCATTTCTGAAGCAAATATAGAACCAATAACCCTACTGTGAGATGCTAAGCGCTATTTTAAGTAAAGCAGGAAGCAAAAATACCTCCCTGCTTTATTGAATCAGAATTTTCATTTTTCTTTTTTTTTTTTGGTTTATTTTTTCAGTTACGCCAAGAGAAACAGCTCACTTCTGTGAAGCAAAATGCCTCCCACATATGCTCCGTGTTGGGGAAAGTTGCAAAGTCATTGGAGATCCAGGCTGGGATTGCAAAAGGAAGCCAACTGATCAATTGTAGCTGCCTGGACTCCAGCTATTTCCTGCTTCCACCCACTAGCATTTTGAACCCTGGATGAGAAACGGAGAGGAGCCGACCCTTGGATTAACCCAGGGAGCAATTCCTGATAAGCCCCCAAACAAAGAAAGTAGCTCTTCCCACACCACACTGCTTGGGCAAACTGTGGCCTCTTCATCAATGCTTTCCTTCCTTTCCATGACCCCTTGCCCTACGTATTGATTTTTTTAAGTGTCACAAATACATTAATCCATTCATTCATCTCCTATTTATTTTTGTAGGGACTTTAAAAAGGAGGCAGTTATATGTAGTTTCCCTAAACTGCTTGATATGCAGGAACTATCAAAACTGCCCAAGTGGCTCAATGTTAGAAAAAATATATTCTGAACGGAATACAATGAGAATGTTTCTGTAATTCTCGGAATGCAACGTAAGAAACTGTGCACTTGTGAACATGGACACACCTGCTGCGCTCTTCATCCAAGCTCCACAGTCAACACTGGTTTGATCTTATTTAAGTCGTGAGAAGCAAGATAGGATCCGGATGTGACTCAGGTAGGTTCCCCTTTTCTGCTTTAATTGAATGGCAGTGTGAGCCACTTAGGATTGTCATGTATAATACAGACATACATATACCCCCATATACATCTTCTAAATAAAAGATAGATTGGCCATTAAGTGAGATTCTACACAGGCAGAATTCCGTAAGGCAGCCTTGGAACAACAGGCAAACTCTAAAAGTCAGGGCACAATTTAAAAAATTCAGCAGTGAAAAGGAAGATTCAAAGTATTATACAGTCTGGGAAAACTGATATAATTGGATAAATAATAGAAACCAGCCAGTAAATAAATAAGGAAGAATATAAAGACGTTAAAGTAGGAGTAACAACCAGATATATGAAATAAGTATTAGAATAATGTTTGATATGTAAGCACCATCTAATTAATTTGTAATGTATATGTTTTTTTCATTTTTAACAAAATGTTTTGTATTTATCTTTTTAATGTTTAATAAAACTTTTCTAAAAAATAAAAAATTCAGCAGTGCTGCTGAATCCACGAATTTTGATAGTGGTGCTTAGTGCCAGCAACGCTTTTTACATACCGTAAGTTAAAATTATGCTTATCGGGTTAAGGACCCAACTCTGGCTTTCTGGAAGGTGAATCTATCCTGATTGGTTCCAATCCAATCCCAAAAAGCACTAGGCTGGTATTTAGCACTCCTGCCCCCCAGGGGTGGGATTCAAAATTTTTAACAACCGGTTCTGTGGGCGTGGCTTAGGTGGTGGGCGTGGCTTGGTGGTCAGGTGACTGGGTGGACATAGCTTGGTGGTCATGTGACTGGCTGGGTGTGGCCAACTCAATTATCACTCACATCGAGGCACGCATCTCCTCGCCTGGCCTCTCATGACTGTGGGGATGCTGCAACAGTTGTAAGTGTGAAAAATGGCCATAAGTCACTTTTTTCAGTGCCATTGTAACTTTGAATGATCACTCCACATAAGCAAAGTACCAGCAAAGGGGGAGGGGGAAACTCCAGAGGTGTTCCAGAGACAGGAAGTCTAGTCCTGCCAAGAATGTAATAAGGATTAACAGAGAGGCAGTTTCTTTAAGCAACACCAGAATGTTTCCTTCCTGCCTTCCTTACAGGATTAGGCCAGTAATTTCTTCCAACAACCGGTTCTCCGAACTGCTTAGAATGTTAACAACCGGTTCTAGCGAATAGGTGCAAACTGGTAGAATCCCACCCCTGCTAGCCCCCCTGCCCCCATCCCAAATTCTCTCCTTGCTTCTGGTTTGATACCAGCAAGGATTTTTGCAGGCCCAGATTCCTCTGTAACATAACCGTGTTTTATCTTCTGCAGTTCTTCAGAGTGAGGGACAAATGAAACCCTGGAGAAAACAGAAGTGAATCTCTATGGTTTAAACCAGGGCAACTCTACGGTCTCCAACCTTGGCAACTTTACGCCTGACGGACTTCAACTCCCAGAATTCAAAGCTGGCTGGCTGGGGAATTCTGGGAGTTGAAGTCCGCCAGGATTAAAGTTGCCAAGGTTGGAGACCCCTGGTTTAAACCATCTATCAAGCCTGTTTTTCCATCTAGCTTCCTGATCAAAAGGAAGATAGAGCACAATTACACCAATGAGGCCAGCGCCAAAATTGATCAGAGCTGAAGAGCCAGGAGAGGCCAATAATAAAGGTTATAGCTGCGTCTCCAATGCCGCCTCCGAGTGCTTGCATGAGACGAGGGTGCCCTCTGCTGTCCCCTGCCTCGCCCTGCACAGCTCTTTCATCCGCTACATTATCTCCCAGCACTCAAAGCTGATCATGCTTGAAAACAAAGGAGCAAAAACACCAAGGAAGAGACAAGATTTGGGTCTGGAGGGAGGGAAGAAGAGGGGGAGGAAAGGAGGGAGGGAGGGTAGAAGGAAGGAAAGAAGGGAGGGAGGGAGGAAAGGCGGGAGGGAGGGAGGGAGGGAGGGAGGAAAGAAAGAAAGAGAGGAAGGGAGGGAGGGAAGGAGGGAGGAAAGAAAGGAGGGAAGAAAGGAGGGAGGAAAGGAGGGAGGAAGGTAAGGAGGGAGGAAGGAAAGGAGGGAGGAAGGAAAGGAGGGAGGGAGGGAGGGAAGGAGGAAGGAAGGAAGGAAGGAAGGAAGGAAGGGAGGGAGGAAGGAAGGAAGGAAGAAAGGAAGGAAGGAAAAGATTATCCGTGTCTAACCCTCCTTAGTTTTTTTTTTTGAGATCACCCAAGAATAGCTCGGTGTTCCCATTTAGTTATTTTATGAGATCTCTGGATAGAAAAACCTGCATGATCAGTACAGGTCCTGTCGTAAATCTACTCATCCAATGTTTTAGAAAACCTCCATGCACTTTTTTTTGACCCGTGTCGTCATGCCTTTAGTTCAGCTACACAGTCCCTGCTCGGTTGTGGCAAGCTTTCCTGGGGTGGCTCTTGTTACCCGAGTAGTAGTGCCCGGCAGATGAATTCTCCTCACCCTCAAAGAGTTTGGGCAAGGGACAGGCCCCATAGTCCCATAACTCAGAGAGCCAACAGCCCAACACCCACAACTCAAGTCTTATTTCTCTTCTGTCTTCCCTCATTCTGCAGGCACTGATTGCCTGGACTGGACCTTTCCTGTTGTCTCATAAGTTTTGTGTATGACCAGGAGGCAGGTGGCAGAATTCGCCCCAAAAGAGTAGTAGCTCCTGCTCACAATAATAAAGTGTCACAACAAGGCCAGCAGCCTCATAAGGTAGAACTCGCATTTGACTGCCCAAAACAGATTTGGCCAAGTAACTGGCCATCCAGGAATCTCTCCAGAGCACAAGGGGATGCCAGGGGAATCTGGATCTCGCACTACAAAAGCAAAATGTACAACACAACAACAACGCTTTTTAAAATAATTGCTTTAGCACAGTAGTCATTCAATTACAAAGTTTCTAAAAACATGAATGACTCACTGAACAGTTTTGGTTTTCAACTTAAAATTGAAGTAGAGTTATTTCCTGTTCAAAACCGAAATTAAAGGAGAGATGAAGTAGCTGCCACTAAAGGCAAGCAGGATTCCCTTTTAGAAGACGTTGGTGCTTTTAAACAAACAAGCCGGTGCTTCGGAGAACGTTTGGTGTGTCGGATTGGCAAAAATAAACCCGCCTGAACTGAGCTTCACCCCCATTCAATAGATCAGGGGTGTCAAACTCGCATCATGGATCTTGACAGACTAGAACCCTGGGCTATGTCTAACAAAATTAAATTCAATGTACAGAAAAGTAAAGTCCTACACTTAGGCAAGAAAAACCCCCAAAGGTCGCATATAGACTAAGTGAAACCAGGCTCAATAGCAGGAACTGTGAGAGGGATCTTGGAGTCTTAGTGGACAACCAGCTTAATAGGAGCCAGCAGTGTGCAGCAGCAGCCAAAAAAGCTAATGTAATCCTAAATTGCATTCACAGAGGGATACAGAAATCAAGTGAGGTACTAATACCACTCTGTAAAGCCTTAGTAAGACCACACCTAGAGTCCTGCATCCAGTTTTGGTCACCACATTATAAAAAAGATGTTGAGACTCTGGAAAGAGTGCAGAGAAGAGCAACCAGGATGATTAGGGGACTGGAGGCTAAAACATACGAAGAACGGTTGCAGGAACTGGGCTTGGCTAGTCTAGTAAAGAGAAGGACCAGGGGAGACATGATAGTGGTCTTCCAATATTTGAGGGGCTGCCCCAGAGAGGAGGAAGGGGGTCAAGCTGTTTTCTAAAGCGCCTGTAGGCCAGACAAGGAAGAATGGATGGAAGGTGAATAAGAACAGATTCAACCTGGAAATAAGAAGAAACTTTCTGACAGTGAGAACAATCAATGAATGGAACAGAAGTTTCCCTCCGAAGTTGTGGGAGCTTCATCACTTGAGACTTTCAAGAAGAGATTGGACTGCCACTTGTCAGAAATGGTGTAGGGCAGTGGTTCCCAAAGTGGGTGGTGCTGCCCCCTGGAGGACGGTGGGGATGACTTAGAGGGGCAATAAGAGGCAAGGGGAGTGGCAGGGCGCAATTCTGCCTGGGGCTCTGTTGGCCGCCAGTCAGCTGAGCAGTTCCGGTTCCAGCCCGACTTGCCCCATCACCTGCTGCGCCTGCGCGTACCATATGCTGGCAGCCATGCTAGGCCTCGTGCGCGCTGCTCTGTTTTGCCTGACTTGGCAAACTTTCCCTGTTTTTTTTTAAATTAAAAAGCAGCTTTCTACTACTTCCTCCCCACACTGCAGCTATAACTCTTCTCAAATCAGATGTGAACACACACACCTTGTAAGTATTCTCATTTTCAGAGCAGAAATGGCAGAAGCAGAAAAAATCAAAGAAGAAATGTAGACAATATTAGTGTGGAATATCTGAAGTATGGATTTATACCAGCACCGTCAAACCAGCTGTTGCCACAGTGAAAAAAGTATTTTCTAATGAGGCAATGAAGCCTTCCGGGCTGAACTAACATTGAAGAAGGCACATCCTGACAAGGCAGACAAGAACCTAACTTTTTTTCAATTTCAAAAGCTCCCAACACTGTCATGCATGTTTTACAATGCTTCCCAGCAAAACACTGATGGCTTGTGTACATCCTACAACATTTCATCGCTGATTGCTAAGTCTGGAAAGCCACATACTATTGGTGAAGAACTCCTCCTACCAGCCATTAGTGAGATTCTGAGTACTGTTTTGCGTAAGTCACCACATGATATAATTAAGACAATTCCTCTCAGCAACAATTCAGTGCAAAGACACATAGATGAAATAGCTGGGAATGTGGAAGTTGTATTGTGCAGCACACTACGAACAACAGATTTTGCATTACAGCTGGATGAATCAACTTTGCCAGGCAATGAATCTTTGCTTCTTGCTTTATTAAAGACGAAAGTTTGACTCAAGAGTTGTTATTTGCAAGGCAACTAAAAACAGATACTAAAGGGGAGTCAATATTTCATGTTGTTGAGCAATTTTTCAAAGACAAGGAAATTCTGCTTACCAACATACTTGCTTGTGCAACTGATGGAGCACCATCAATGACTGGTCGCTACCGTGGGTGTGTTGCTTACTTGAAAAAAGCAGTGCCAAATGCCTTTACCATTCACTGTGTCATTCATCGCCAACATCTGGTTGCAAAACACGTCAGTGATCACTTGCACAAGTAATTACACACTGTCATTACTGCAGTGAACAAAATTAAAGTACATGCTCTCAATGATCAACTATTCCGACAGCTCTGTGTTGAGAATGACAAAGATTTTGATCGTTTGCTGCTTCATACAGAAGTTCATTGGCTATCAAAAGGCAACTGTGTGAGATGTTTTTACAATCTTTTTGACACTGTTGTGGGTTTTTTTGAAGACAAGACTGCTTTGCTCAGTGATGAACTCAAAGAGATCAGGCATGACATTGTTTATTTATCAGAACTGTTTGCAAAGTTCAATGAAGTGAATCTGCAGTTGCAAAGAAATGAGGCCAATCTTATTAAGGCCAAATCTGTCATCTCTACATTTATTTCAAAGTTAGCTCTATTCAAGAGCAATATAGGCCGTCACGAGCTATACCAATTTCCGAGCTTGCCTGAGCTAGAAGAGAAAGGTGGGATACAAGATGATGATCTGCAAGTTTTCTGTGACCATTTGGACATGCTGCATAAAGATATGTCTGAACTATATCAGGATGTTCTTTTGATGGAAATTCCAGATTGGGTGATAAATCCATTTTCAGATACTGAGGCAGATGGGGTAGTGCAGTGGTCCCTAACCTTTTTTGTACCAGGGACCAGATTCACGATTATTCACTCTTTGCGGCCCGGTACAAAATGATCCACGGACCAGTACCAGCATCAGCACGCATGACCAAGGCAAGGCGAGCCAAGCGACTGGCCAGCCAGCCGTCCCCCGCTTCTCCCCGCCACCTTCAACTCCTCCTTTGTACCTTCTCACGGTCGATGGGCTTTTCGGGCTCTTTCTTAATCTCCTCCTGAGTAACGCGAGACTCCACCGCCATCGGGATGGCTCTTCGTTTGAAGCCGCCCCCCCCTTCAATGAAACTAAGGCGCGAGGATTCCTTCAGCACCCAAACGCCGCTTTCCAACCAACGACCGACAAGTTCAGCCGGTAGCACTTTCTCAAGCGCCGTCGAAACAAGATGGCGGTGCCCAAGCAAAGTAGGCCCCCCTTTCATTCTTTGCGGCCCGGTACAAAATGATCCACGGACCGGGACCGGTCTGGGGCCCGGTGGTTGGGGACCCCTGGGGTAGTGGAGAAACAACTCATAGAACTGCAAAATGACTTTGAGCTGAAGCCAAAGTTTAAGAAATCATACCAAGAGTTTTGGTTACATAAGGAAATTTCTGATCGCTATCCTGCACTATGGACAGGGGTTAAGAAGCTCCTTGTTGCATTTCCAACATCATATTTGGTGGAACGTGGTTTCAGTGTGGTTATCCAACTTCTCTCCAAGCAAAGAAATTGACTCCAGATTACTGAACGTGGTGGTTTAAGACTCCTGCTAAGAGACTTTAAACCAGACATTGGGAAAGTGGTATCACTTCATCAAGCCCACCCATCACATTAAGAATTTACTGAACAATGAAATAGTTACTAAATTTTACTGAGTTTACTAAGTTACTAGTTACTAAGGTTCTTGATAAATGACTTTCAGACATTGAAAACCTGGTATCACTGGATCATGTTCAACAATTTTTTGTTGAATTAACATTAACTAAAAAGATTTTAGACAACACAGTATCAACATTAGAGACCTTCAAATTTCTAGGTGCTACTATAACACATGACCTAAAATGGACACCTAATATCAAAAACGTCATCAAAAAAGCACAACAAAATGTTCTTTCTGCGCCAAGTCAGAAAGCTCAAACTGCTCAAGGAGCTGCTGATCCAGTTCTACAGAGGAATTATTGAGTTTGTCATCTGCACCCCCCTAACTGTCTGGTTTGGCTCTGCAACCCAACAGGACAGACACAGACTTCAAGAGTAATTAGGACTGCAGAAAAAACAATCACTACCAACCTGCCTTCAATCGAGGACCTGTATCCTGCACGAGTCCAAAAGAGGGCTGTGAAAATATCTACAGACCCCTCACATCCTGGACATAAACTGCTTCAACTCCTTTCCTCAAAACGACGCTATACAGCACTGCACACCAGAACAACTAGACACAAGGACAGTTTTTTCCCCAAACCCATCACTCTGCTAAACAAATAATTCCCTCAACACTGTTCAACTATTTACAAAGTGTACACTACTATTACTGTTAATCTTCTCATCACTCCTTACTGCCCATCCCCTCCCACTTGTGACTGTAGGACTGTAACTTTGTCGCTTGTATTCTTACGATTTATATTGACTGTTTCCTAGTAGGATTTGATTGCTTATTGTGCTTATTGACTATTATTAAGTGTTGTACCTTATGATTTTTGACTCTTGACGAATGTATCTTTTCTTTTATGTATACTGAGAGTATTTGCACCAAGTCAAATTCCTTGTGTGTCCAACCACCCTTGACCAATAAATATTCTATTTTAAATTGGATTTTGAATAAATGTGCAATTAATTGTTACAGTTTGAATTTTACTGTTACTATCTTCTTTAGTGGGTTGTGCAAACTGCTATTCTGAATAATGCTATTTATAGGAGGTGGGGGGCACTGAGGATGAGTTTGTAGCACCAAGGGGTCAGTGAACTGAAAGTTTGGGAACCACTGGTGTAGGGTCTCCTCCTTGGGCAGGGGATTGGACTAGATGACCTACAAGGTCCCTTCCAATTCTGATTATCTGTTATCGTCACAGAGGCATCATGTGACTTTTCTCCCCCTTCTCTAAACCGGACGGGGGCAGGGCTAGCATGTGACGCATCCAGCCTACGAGTTTTGACACCCCTGGATTAGATGGTTCCACAGCTGCGGCGGTGACAACAGCACAGAAAGGGTTGCTGTGGCCTTCTTGGACTTTTGTTTTCATTGGTCGATGATCTTTCCCTAAAGCCTATCCCAGTCAGGTGCCCCGGAATAAGATGGAGGACAAAACCTTAAACTCCACTTCTGCCCCTAGAGGTGTGGGAAGACCTGGGCCTGAGGTTTTCAGGGATGACGGGCTACTTCAGAGGTGGTATTAGGCAGGTTTTGACCAGTTCTGGAAAACCGGTAGTGGAAATTTTGAGTAGTTCAGAGAACCAGCAAATAACAGCTCTGACTGGCCCCGCCAACCCCATCTCTTCTCTGCCTCCCATTGAGTCCCAGCTGATTGGCTGGTCTTCTTTTGTTGCCCTGCACAGCAGAACGGAGCTGGAAAGCAGGTTAGTGGGGTGGGGAGAGCAGTATCCTTCCCCTGCCACGCCCACCAAGTGTCATGCCCCAGCTGGACTCTGATTCCGAGGGAGAGTTGGAACAGCTGACAGGGAGTGGGAGTGTGGTTGCAGTGGCTGTGGAGGAAACTGGGGAAGGGCACAGGCCGGCTGGGCATTCAGAGGAAGACCCAGGCACACCCCCTCTTCATCCTAGGGCACGCAGGGAGGAACGGATAAGGGAGCAACATGGTTTATGGGGAAGGAAAGGGCCCTGATCCCCTTCACGGACTGCAGCTGGGAAGACTGTTAAAAAGGGCAAACTGCGCGTGGCAAAGTTGCTGGAAGCAAAGTGTACATTATCTTTGTCGAGGTTTATGTGGGTTTTGGCGTCCTCCCAACTGTGTGTGCCTCATTATCTTTTGGAAGTCTGCAACTTATTATCCTGGTCTGTCGTGTTAATTCCTTCAGCGTGGTTTGTGTTGGTTTTTTATTTCTTTATCTGTATTTTGGGTTCAGACTGCATTTCTACCTTTTGTAGACTGTTTTTGGAAGAGTTTGATCTCCCGCTGAGGATAATTGGATATTGGGGGCCAAGTTGGAGGCATTAAAGGGAATTTATCTACTTTGGTGACTTTGTTATTTTTGTGCCACACCCCAAGTCATCACACCAAGCATGCCCACCAAGCCACACCACACTCACCAAGCCACACTCACAGAACCGGTAGTAAAAAAAAAAAAGAATCCCACCACTGGTCTACTTGGCAGATTTGCTTTAGCTATTCTTTTACACTTTCCTTCTGGTACAGCTTCAAGGCCACACAGGATGAGAAGGTCGGCATCCTGTCTAGCTTGAAGCCCTCCCCACCCCCCACCCCCAAGCTTCTGGTGGGCTCTGTGTTCTGATCCAGCAGGCCCGGCCTTACATTCTTCTGGGCACCCACCTAAAGACTGGTTCATTGTGCGGAAAATGCCTCTTGCCTTACCTTTCCTTCTTCCCAGGGCCTAACTCCCACTGCTGCTGCCAACACCGCCCTGGAGAACTGGTTTTTGTGGCTTTCTCATTCAGGATCTGCCTTTGGAGATCCCAGGTTGTACCTGTGTCTTCTGCAGCCTCATTCAAATTCCCATTG
Organism: Pseudonaja textilis; assembly: GCF_049901715.1. Taxonomy (NCBI): domain Eukaryota; kingdom Metazoa; phylum Chordata; class Lepidosauria; order Squamata; family Elapidae; genus Pseudonaja; species Pseudonaja textilis. The sequence goes on from NC_141993.1 coordinate 13,062,259, forward strand.
AGTCATTACACACTCCTGGGTGGCCTTCGGCAGCTTCTGGCTCCCCACCCACAACCCACAATCCAACCTGTCAACCCAGGTGTAACTTGATATGTTATGTGAGGCATTATGATCAGCACTGAATGCGGGAGAAATTCAAGTTTACCATGAACACCTATTTATCGCCATCTCCCTCTTGTTTCAAGGCACAAAATGAATTTTGGTCCAGGGCTGTGCAGAGAACGTTTCAAGAACTAAAGACCCTAATCTGGAAATAGCTAGACAAAGTCACTCAACAGAGATAAACTGGTTTAATGGCTTCATTGTTCAGGAACTATCATCCTATTTCACATGGAAAAAAAACGAACAGGCACCAGACGTGGCCTGTAACCATGATGGCGAACCTGTGGCACATAGAGACATTTGTACCGGCATGTAAGCCGCAGGCAAAGTTACCTCACTGCGCATGCGCATGCCTCACAGCTAATTTTCGGCCTGTCTGAGGCCTTTTTCGGCCTCCCAGAGGCTTAAGGAAAGCCTTTGCAGACCAAAAAATAGGCCCATTTCATCACTTCCTGTATTTCTGGAAATACCGGAAGTGACTAAATGGGCCCATTTTTTGACCTGCAAAGGCCACAGAAGCTATCCTCAAGCTTCTGGGAGGCTGAACAAGGCGTCAAACAGGCCAAAAATCAGCCGGGAGGCACCGTGCAGGTAAGGGGGGAAATTGCGTGAGCATGCGCAGGGGGCATGGGGGGGCTCACTTTGCCTTCCAGGTGCTGACACGTGAGCAAACATGCACACAACTTTTGGCACAGAAGCCCCAAAAGGTTAGCTACCACTGGCCTATAACGTGTTCATTTTTATCAAATGGAATAAAATTGTGTGAACAGTCTCTCAAACAATGCTGATTGAAAACCTGAATCTTTTTTTTTTAGTGCTTTGTTGTTTTGAGGGGATGTTGCTTTGAATTTGCCGCAGCAACAACCATGGATTCTCTCATAGGGAAATTTCAGAAAAAAGTAGCTATGCAAAGAAAATGAATGATGAGAGAAAACAAAAGGTTGTTCCCAATGCAGGAGAGCAATTTTTGAAGATGGGAGAAATCAACTTAATGATCCTTCCCAGATGACAGACAAGTTGTGAAGCCAGTCAGCAATTTAAAGTTGCTCACAAGCGGGATCTTCTGGTGAGTTTACTGGGAAATCATCATCACTTCAACCTTCCCAAGACACTGTCACTGTTGCAGCTGATGGTTGTGTTTTTCCAAGAACCTTCTGAGATAAGAAGTGGCCTGCAGATGCCCAGACCCAACCATTTCCTTCCCCTTCACCTCACTGGGGCACAGTTGCCTAAATGCTGACCATGTTGACAAGCTGTTAGGCAATGCCACGCCTCACCAAACACAACAGGAGAGCTGCCCATATGTAGGACATAAGCTAATGCAATAGTTTGAGTTCGGTTTGGAAGAGACCCGGGAACACAAACACAGCAGCTACATAGTTGTATGGGAAGGAATTCAAAGTTGATCTTGAGGAAGGCAGGAGAGACCTGTTAAGGAAGGACTTGGAGAGACCTGTTAAGGAAGGACTTGGAGAGACCTGTTAAGGAAGGACTTGGAGAGACCTGTTAAGGAAGGACTTGGAGAGACCTGTTAAGGAAGGACTTGGAGAGACCTGTTAAGGAAGGACTTGGAGAGACCTGTTAAGGAAGGACTTGGAGAGACCTGTTAAGGAAGGACTTGGAGAGACCTGTTAAGGAAGGACTTGGAGAGAAGACTCCACAGCCCAGAGGTGCGGGAGGAGGAACGTGAGAAAGAAACTGACAACAACCCCGACCTTCTTTCATATGAGAAGACTGGTTGTGATTTCACAATTCTGTTACTACACCCTACTGTGGTAGAATAGCATTCCTGGGACACCTGTAAGCGTTTCCACCTGCCCTGCCCTGAAGGCTCATTAAAGCAGCCGTATCCGTTTCTAGGACTCCTTGGCTGCTGCAGAAAGGATTTCTCTTCCAAATCCAATCTGAAGTTCTGCGGGCATCCAGGTCCCTCCGGGCTGCTGACTTCCCACCGTGAGATTAGGAGGACACTCATGCAGTTGAACCTTCCGGAAATTGTACCTTCAGTGAATCTTTACCGCAGTGCAGTTCTGCAAAACAAATCTATCGTAAGCATCAAAACTGCTTTTTCTTGTGCCGCTGTAATCAGGATACCATGAACAACTAAGGACAATAATAAAAATAACTTTTTAATGTATCTTCTCTAGAGGCATGCAAACAAACATGAGCCAGGGAACAAGAAACTAACACTTTGAGGGACCTTAAATATCATATCTTTAGCTCCTCAAGAAGGTGACTGGATTTCACAGCAACTGGCAGCCTAAGGAAATGCTGAAAAAAATATTCCAGGAATTCTTCATCTTCTCTCTCTCTCTTTCTCTCTCTCTCTCTCTCTCTCCCTCCCTCCCTCTCTCTGGGTGTGTATGCATGCACACACAGAGAGGCACAGATTAACAGACTTGGAAAGGACCTTGTAGGTCACCTAGTCCAACTCCCCAGCCAAGCAGGAAACCCTACACCATTTCTGACAAATGGCGGTCCAATTTCTTCTTGAAAGCCTCCAGTGATGAAGCTCCCAGACGTCTTCTAGTCCTGCCAACCACATGGCAACATGTTTGGAAATGGGTTTGCCTTTGCTTCCTTCTGTCTGGGGCTGAGAGGGAGGGAGTCGCCCAAATTCACCGTCTCCCAGCTCATCTCTGGTGCCTTTAACTGCTGCACCCGACCTGGTTTTCTAAGGCAACATATTACTTTAAAAGCATCTGACATCCTCCACGTGCTCTTTAAAATATTAATCGTGTGGATGCGCTGGGATTCTGATGCAGTCGGCAAGCTTTTCAACAAATGGCTTCCGAGTTTGTACACCAGGGTTCCTTGTGGCAGAAGAACCTTAGGCAGATGTCTGAGCTGCAGCTAAGGCGAAGCAGAAGAGAACAGCTGTGCCCGACTCTGCTTCAAGTCTGGAGCAGGGGCCAAGGAAGAACGAAAAGGGAATCGTTATCTCAGATAAGAGCAAAGCGAATGAGAGGGAAAACCTCAGCATGCCACTTGAACCCACCACGAGTTTAAAGCTGACCCTTTCCTTCCGCATTACTCTTCTGACCAGGAATCCTTGTTTGGTTTTGCTGTTCAGCTTTCCAAATGCATCTGGAAGTGTGTTGAATCAAGGAAGAAGCACGCAGGCAACAGCTGCAGGTTTCTCAATTTTGTTATCCTGCCAGGAATCCTTTGAGTTGTTCTGCCTTTTGATTGGTGGCTGATTGGTCAAGTCCGGAATGCGGCCTCCAAGAATTTCTGCCCTGATTTCGCACATTAGTCAGAATGCAGTCCTGCAGGCTACTTCTGTTGACTGCTGGCTCCCAGCAGTTCAAGTCTCACCGGCTGAGGGTTGACTCAGCCTTGCATCCTTTGGAGGTGGATAAAATGGGGAGCCAGACTGTTGGGGGCAATAGGCTGACTCTGTAAAATCACTTAGAGAGGTGTTCTGACCCAAACCTTCTTCCAAGGAAACAAACACCAAACAGAGGTAAAAGCAAAACCTTTTAATGCTTCTCTGTGAATTCTGTTAATCCATGGTTAAAAGGCTATTAAAACTAATTGTCTCTGATAAGAATGAGCCTTGTCAAGGTTGTGCAAGGCTGCCAAAAGCACTAGATTAAGTTGCCAAGAAATATTCCAAACAAATATTCAGCACAAACCAAGATACTTCGAACGTCCACAAGGCTTGAGTGCAAAAACTTCTTTGCTTCCTGCAAAGAACTGTGGTTTCTCAGCTGGCTTTTCTCTCTTAAGGGAGGGGCCATTACTTTGCAGCCTTACTCCTGAGTTGCCCGTGCTGCTGCAGCTGATCTTTCCTTCGAGCAGCCCTTCGCGCACACGCACTGGGCACAGGCTCCTCGGAAACCTCTTCATCACTGCTGCCAGCCTCCACAATCTCTGAAGGCAGCCTTCCACTCCCTGATGGTCCTGGCCCCATCCCTGCCTCACACACAGGCCCCTCACCTGAGTCCACGCTCTCCGAGACCTCAGCCATCCGCACCTGCTGCCGGCGAACCACGACAAGAGGACTGTAAAGCACTATGAAATGGCATAGAAGTCTAAGTGCTATTGCTATTAGAAGAGCACTTTCCAGCCCTGCCGGTCTAACATTCGCAGCTGTCACATTTTTCATCGGCAAGGAACAAGAATGTTCACCACTGTTATGTCCTGAGGACTCAAGGAGTTCTCACTCAGGTCCACTCACTTGTGTGGGCGTTATTTCCCCCATTCCCATTGGTCAGTTCTCCCCAGCAGCCAGCTATAAAAGCAGGCTGCGGGGTCCAACTGGCTGCTGATTGCTGCGAGCCAGTTCCAGGCTTGGCAAGCACGGTCAGCCCTTTATTTGTAAATAAAGTACTGTTGCACTCATGCTCTGGTTCAGCCTCTCATTGCTCAAACTTAACACTGGCGACGAGGGTGGGATGGCTACCAGAAGCACCTTGCAACCGCTGAGTCACTAGCCACCGATCTACAGCCCAGAGAGGCGATCGGTTGGCAACAGGGAAACGCTGATCCGCAGCCAGAGAGAGCGGTCAGCTAAGCGAAAGCAGCGATCAAAAGAGCAAACGCAGATCCGCAGCCAGAGAAAGCGGTCTGAGTCAAATAGTTAGAAGCGTCTGTAGCCGCTTGTTAGCCTCGCTACGGGAAAGTGAAGCGCTGCGAGCCACAGCCGCTCTGCATTTGGCGCGAAATTCAAGCGGGTGTCATTTGAATTTCGGGCCAGTAGGAATCACAGCACAGCGCTGTAGAGAGTCACTAACGCCCACTTTTTTTTGGCGCGAATCAAGACACCTCCAACGGCTAGCAGCCAACGTGGTAACCCAGAGAGAGAGAAAGAGAGGGTAGCAAAAAACCTCTCCAGAGCTGATATCACTTGTAACTCACGAGCGTTCGTAGTCCCAGAGATATTTCTCCCACAGGTAGCCCAGCCGTTCCAGCACCATGAGTTCCAATCCAGTATTCCCGGCGTTTAAACCAGACGAAGAGAAGTGGGAATCGTATAAGAACCGTTTCAATCATTACATCGATGCGGTCGGCCTGTCGGATGCGGAGAGCATCGGAAAAATCCTATTTCCTAATCTACTGCGGAGCCACCGTTTCTGATACCGCTGCAGCACTCGTGGCGCCGAGAGAATTAAAAAGCGTTCCGTGGTCCGAGGTTGCTTGAGATCCTCACAAACCACTACGCTCCCAGACCTTCACAAATCGCCAGGAGGTTCACGTTCCGAATGAGGAAGCAATCAAGTAAGGAGACCATCAACCAATATATGGCCGCCCTCAGAACAGCAGCCCTGCACTGCGGGTTTGGAACATACCTAGAGGACATGCTCCTCGATCAATTGGTTTGTGGGGTCAAGGATCTCAACCTACAGAGGCAACTGCTAGCTAAGAAAGACCTCAACCTCGCGCAGCGACAGGGAGGCCCTAGCAGCCGAGCTAGCTATGAACTCAGCCGCCGAAATTCAGGGCCCAAGCGCCAAGCTAGCAGCGTTCCCAGTCCATTCCGAAGAGGTGGAAGCGGAGGAAGGCCACAACGATGAGAACGATGTCCATCGCCTCACCAATGACAGACGGTCGGGGTAGGGGCCAAACAAGAATACACCGGTCCACCCAAGCACATCACCCTGTGCCTAGCCTGTGGGGATCACATCAAAGGGCCACCTGCAAGTTTAAAGGAGCCGTTTGCAACAACTGCCATAAGAGGGGCACATTGCGAGAGTCTGCCAAGCCCCCAAAGCGCTGCACAAAGACCCCGTCCTCGCACTCGGGACCACAGAGGCAAGTATTAAACTGTCGCACGCACCGCCTTGCCAGGCGTACTTGCCACTCTGTTAGTAAAATTTCTCTCTCCGTTTCCCTAGAAGGTAAACCGTGCCACATGGAGGTTGACACAGGGTCAGCGCTCTCAATAATCTCGTGGAACACCCTCAAGAGACTCCACCCCAGCCTATCTACTACCCGGCTTCAGAGATGCCAGTTCGGTCTGAAGGACTACCAGGGAAGGCCATTCCCGTGATCGGCAGAGGCAAGTTCTTTGTCAGTTTTAGAGCTTTTAAAGGCCACCTACCTCTAGTGGTAGTTAACGGCAACCTACCCACCTTATTGGGGCTCGATTGGTTTCCCCACCTCGGCCTAGGGTTAACAGGAGTCCATGCTGTCTCAACCTCAGACACTGACTCCTTATTCGCTGACTACGCAGATGTGTTCAGCGAGGAGCTGGGGTGTTATAATGGAACCCCATCTCGTTCACCGTTGACCCCCAGGCAGCCCCAATCAGATTAAAACCACGTAGAGTTCCATTTGCTATTCGACCAAAACTAGACGCTGAATTGGATAAACTACTAAAACAAGGGGTCATTGAGCCAACAGATTTCGCCAAGTGGGAGACGCCCATTGTCACACCCCTAAAAAGATGGTAGCCTGAGAATTTGCTCGGACTACAAGACAACAATCAATAAATATTTACAAGTTAGCGCCTATCCCGTGCCCGTCATTCAGCATTTATTGCATACATTCGAACCGGGCAGTATTTTTGCTAAATTGGACATGTCTCAAGCATATCAACAGTTCCCTGTTGATAACCAAACAGCGGAACTTCAGACCATCGTCACTCACAGGGTGCCTTCCGATGCAAGCGTCTCCAATTTGGCGTAAGTGTTGCCCGGGCATTTTCAATCCCTCATGGAGCGGATTTTACAGGGCCTCCCTGGTGTAGTACCCTACTTCGATGACATCTTGGTCTCGGCCAGGGACAGACCCCAACTCTTCCAGAGAGTGCGAGCAGTGTTAGAGAGGTTCAGACAGCATGGCCTCAAGTTAAAAAAAAGAAAAATGCGCCATTGCCACTAGACAGGTGGACTTTCTGGGTTATAAAATTGACGCCTCTGGCATTCACCCCTGGAGTCCAAGGTCAGGGCGATCCACGAAGCTCCCACACCAACCTCCAAAACGGAGCTACAAGCTTTCTTGGGACTCCTAAACTTTTATGCATCCTTCTTGCCCCATAAAGCCTCAGTAGCCGAACCCCTACACAGATTACTAGACAAAAAGTCACCGTGGCACTGGGGGCACAAAGAAGACCAGGCGTTTAACGCCGTCAAATCACTACTTACGTCCAGAGGCAGTGCTCATCCAATTCGACCCCAACCTTCCTTTAGTACTGGCAGCAGACGCATCCCCTTTTGGAATTGGGGCGGTCCTTAGTCACCGACTCGCCAATGGCGCCGAGGCCCCCATCGCCTTTTTCTCCAGGACGCTCTCGGCCACGGAGCGAAATTACAGCCAAATAGACAAGGAAGCCCTAGCAGCTGTTGCAGCCGTGAAAAGTTTCACGAATTCCTTTTTGGCCACTTCTTGAACTGGTCACCGACCATAAGCCCCTCCTGGGCCTACTGGCCGGCGACAAACAGACACCTCAAGTCCTCTCCCCTCGGATGACACGGTGGACGCTTTTTCTAGCGGCCTACTCATACAAACTTATCCACCGCCCGGGCAAAACTCTATCCCACGCTGACGCACTCAGTCGCTGCCCCTTACCCGCTCCGGCTGAAGACCCAGCTCCTGTCAATGCCATTTTTGAAATCACCCAGTTGGACCTGCCCATCACCGCCCTTGACATCGCCGCCAAAACCAAGGCAGACCAAACGCTCGCCCTGGTGCTCGACTGGGTGAGGAGGGGGTGGCCGGGAGGCAATGTTGATAACAAATTCGCACCCTTTAAGACTCGCATGCAGGAGCTGTCCAGTTTGCAGGGTTGTCTACTGTGGGGCACTCGAGTGATCATTCCGACCTCGCTGCGTGCACCGAGTCCTGGAGGCGTTGCACGAGGGACACCCGGCATTGTGAGAATGAGGCGTTGGCACGCAGCTACGTATGGTGGCCGGGTCTAGACGAGGACATTGTCAATTGGGTAAGTTCCTGCAGCATTTGCCAGGAATCCCCGTCCTGCTCCCCCATCGCCACCCCTACCAGATGGGAGAGCGCCAGCGCCCTTGGTCTAGAATCCATATCGATCTGGCCGGCCCGTGCATGGAAAGATGTTCCTAGTGGTCGTGGACGCTTATTCCAAGTGGATAGATGTGGCGCAGCTATCCACGACAACCACACTAGCAATCACCAACGTGTTAACGCGCCTGTTCGTTACCCATGGACTACCCGACTCCTTGGTCTCCGATAATGGCCCACAGTTCGCATCAGTAGAATTCAGCCGTTTTGCAGCCAACCTAGGCATTCGCCACATTTTAACAGCCCCATTCCACCCTGCGAGTAATGGGTTGGCTGAAAGGGCCGTCAGGACCACCAAAGAGGCCCTCGCTAGGTTTGGCAGAGATGACTGGCACCACAAACTCTCACGGTTCCTGATGAGCCAGCACTCAACCCCTGTGCAGTCACCAATAAGTCCCCAGCGGAACTTCTGATGGGCCACGCCTGAGGACTGTATTGGATAGACTGCACCCACAATACTGCCTGACTCTCCCTCGCTTCCACTTCGGGGTTAGACATTTTATGTTACAGGAGCCGATATTCGCCAGGAATTTCGCTGGGGACCCACTTTGGATTCCGGGCGAAGTCATCGCCGTCACCGGGCCGAGATCATATAGAGTCAGGCTGGAGGACGGTCGCGTCTGGAGGAGACACATAGACCAACTCAGAAGGCGCCTCAGCAACCTCGCAAACAAGGATCCAGAGTCTCCAGTCGAAGGGGAACCGTCCCATCCGCCGCCCAGCCACATCGCACCCAGTGACCAGTCTGCGCCAGCGGTCGTTCCGGTCAGCCCAAACCCGGACAACAGCGCCCAGAGAGTTGATCAACCGGATCCAACCCACGAGAGTTTGACTCCAGAAACCAACCCGGTGGTTTCCGAGGATGCCCAGTCCAGAGAGAGTGTTGGTGACGCTATGCCAGCTCAACCGTCACAAACTGATGCCGAACAGTCAGACAATGTTCCCGAGTTGCGCCGCTCCGGGCGCCAACACAAACCCCCCATCTACCTCAAGGACTATGCGTGTTCGCATCTGGGGGGAAGGGGTGTTATGTCCTGAGGACTCAAGGAGTTCTCACTCAGGTCCACTCACTTGTGTGGGCGTTATTTCCCCCATTCCCATTGGTCAGTTCTCCCCAGCAGCCAGCTATAAAAGCAGGCTGCGGGGTCCAACTGGCTGCTGATTGCTGCGAGCCAGTTCCAGGCTTGGCAAGCACGGTCAGCCCTTTATTTGTAAATAAAGTACTGTTGCACTCATGCTCTGGTTCAGCCTCTCATTGCTCAAACTTAACAACCACCAAGTGGGGAAATTTCTGCTGCAATTCCTGAAATTTCCCAAGGTTGCCAGGTTCTCTCCCTGGTGACCTCTGATTCTCCCAGCTGGTTGGCTCCTGAACCAACCAGGCATCAGCTGGAAATGGCCCAGGGCAAGAGGAGGGAGGAATCTAGGCAAGTGCACTAGCCACGTGTTTCACCAAGGCTCCTGGAATCTCCATTGCATCAGCCAAGTCTGGAAAGCAGCAGGATCTTTGCAGGAAGCCCTGAGGTAGCTCAGCAGATCAGCGGCCCAAAGGAGTTTTCTACAAGCCACACACACACACACACTATTAGAATGCATATTTGGGTCAAAATGACCTTGACTACAATGGGAAAGAAATCGGGAGCATATTGGGAATGGTGGAAGAATTAGAAACCATAGTGGAGATCAGGAATGGATTAGTTGCAACTTCTCTTCACTGTCCCTCCACCCTACAAGTCAGTGGTTCGGTTGGGCTTGAAACCTCATTTCAACATTGAATTAAATTTCTCAGTTTGATATCCGAGATTCCTATCTTGCCTCTTCTCCAGGAGTGGCTGGGGTGAATTCTCCTTGCTCTGCTTGAAGGAACGTGATTTAGTAGGAAGCGCACAACCGTCTCAGGAGGTTTCAGAGAATTGTGAAACATTTTCTTCCTGAGCAACTTTTGAAAAACATGCACACACAAACGTATTAAAGCAATAATACACAAACCCAGCAAAGGTTGAGGTTGTTCCCAGACAGAGATGCGACCAAGGGAGGAGAGTCACCCCTAGAAAACTTTCCTCTGGGTCACTCAGCTCTGCCTGTTTGGCTTACAGCCCCTTTCAACCTCCTACAATATTATATATATATAGAATATATATATCCTAGAAGCCAAGAGGAACATATGGGTCAAATTTCAAGTTTGTAGGCTTTACGGTTCTGGAGATTTCGTGATGATGCGTGAGGGGTACTTGGCTTTTTATATATATATAAACTTGAAATTTGGCCCATCTGTTCCTCTTGGCTTCTAGGTGCTCACTAAGAAAGGATTTTTCAAAATGACCATCAGAGCATTAGTATTTCCTATATTATTATTATTGTTGTTGTTATTATTATTATTATTATTATTATTATCACACTCAGATGCTAAGGAGTTCTACTCTCCCTCCCCACCTGAAAAGAAATCTCTTCCAACTGCAGTTGAGCTAAGCCACGCCCAAGCTCTTTGCTCTCTCCTTACTCACACAGCAAATACTGTTTCAGTTTCCAAATGGCCCTCCACTCTCTCACACACTGACAGGACACTAGCCAGATTGAATACCGGTGGATGCTGGCAGGCAGAGGCAGAATTCCCCTCCCCCCCCCTTGTATTTTCCACCCCCAAAACTTGCCTGATCACATAGTTGCATAGCGAAACATGGGAACTCTAATAGAATATAAATAAGCCAACCTGAATTAGTCACTTTGTGGACATAATCCCAGGCTAGTCCAACCTTGTCCCAACAAGGAGGTCACCCCCATACACACACACACACACAATCCCACACCTGTGAGCAACACAAAGGATGCTCAGAAACAGCCCTGCCCCATCAAAGGCCTTGAGGGGGGGCTTCCTTGGGGGCTTCATCGGTTGCCCGATTTTCAGCATTTCCTGAGCATGGGAAAGAGACCTTCCTATCCAGGCCCCAGCAGGGCTGGATGCTCCTTTCCCCCCTGATCTAAGGTAGAAAAAGGAGGTTGCTAGACCTGCAAGGGGGGATGGAGGACAACAGGATGGTCCATTTGGGATCAGAGAAACCACCTGGGAGGGAAAAACAGAAGAAATCCATCCCTGGAACTCCGGACAAAATCTGTTTTGTGTACAGTGTATATTTTTGCAATATGTTTTGTTGTGCATAAAAACAACCGGAGTTTCGTGTGTTTGCATCCTACTCTCGACTTTACATACTTCTAACCAAGCATGAATTAATAATACCTTTAGGCTGTTTATAAGAGAGCAAATACTACATTAAGTGAACCCTGGCAAATGTCCATGGGAAAAGCGGGTTCTAACATATGTTGGGCTACAGCGCCACCACGTGAGAAAGAGAGCGAAGTGAAAGTGGGGGTGGGAAATGCTGACATTTAAAAGCTTGGTCGTGGTTTCTTAATTTGCTAAATGTTGCTTTTATGAAAAACCTAAGTCTAAATTATTGTTTATGGAAAATGTAACATATGTTTTTCACAAAACACGTTTTATGAAAAACAAGTGCATTTCTCAATTACTGAAAGGAAAACGACACAAAGGGACTTGGGATCCCTTGAACTCTTAAATGGCAAGGCTGAAATCAGAGGTCTCCAAACTTGACCATTTGAAGACTTGTGGACTTCAATTCCCAGAATTCTCCAGCCAACTATGAGCCAGCTTTGAGAATTCTGGGAGTTGAAGTCCACAAGTCTTAAAGTGGCCAAGGCTGGGGTCCCCTGGCTTAAATAATAAACCCAGCACATTTCAAAATGCTCTGGCTATATAATTTGGGAGAGACAGAAGGTCCAGTATTAGACAAAGTCCAAGGAGATGGATTCAAGTCCAAGGAGATGTCTAGTCAGTTTCTACTAGACAATCCCTTTACGCCCAACCTACCTGGCACAGTAGTTGTTTGTGGGGGAAGAAAAAAGCCGCATGCCCTCCCTGGCATCCCTTAAGGAAGGTGGGAGATACACTGAACCTGGGGGAGGGTTGAATTCCTCCAACTAACCCAGCCACATTTGGGAAGATGCAGTAAAATGTAGAGAAATATGCCCCATGTTTGTTAGGCTGTTTCTTCATGAAATTGCCTGCCAAGCCTTTCTTCTGAGCCCTGGAAGGACTGGAGTCTTTTACCCCCCACTTTGAGAGCTAAAACCCCTTCTCAGCCCCTGAGGTTCCAACACTTTTCATACTACATCAGAGGCTGGTATTCAGCAGGTTCTGACCAGTTCTGGAGAACCGGCAGCGGAAATTTTCAGTAGTTCAGAGAAACCACCTCTGACTGGAGATGCCATGACCACCAAGTCACACCCACCAAGCCACGCCCACAGAACCAGTAGTAAAAAGAAAATTTGAATCCCACCACTGTACTACAGGCTTTGGAATGTTAAGTATCAGATTTCAGCCCAGAGCACAGGCTTTGTCGATGCCACTTCCCCAACCGAGGGACGGGGGCGGGGAGGTCTCCAACCTTGGCAACTTTAAGACTTGTGGACCTCAATGCCCAAAGTTCCTCAGCCTGTTCTGATGACTTTTTTTTTAATCCAGCATTTTAAAAAAGTATTGACCCCGATAGCCCGATCCTCCACTTGAAGTCAAGCGTTCTTCAGGAGAAGAGGAGAATGTGTATATTTCAGGATGGAGTTATGGGGTTCTCGGTGTTCTCTAGAGCAGGGGTCGCCAACCTTTTGGACCTCAGGGACCACCAAACTCATAATTTTAAATCCCTTGGACCAGAGACCTTGGGAAAATCCCCCCAAAAGGCTGCAGGAAAATTCTCCACCCCGTTTTCCACCAATTGATTATTCTTTATTTGGGATCACAGGACACCATCTCCAGCTCTGTTCTCAGGGTGGGGGGAGAGAGAGAGAGAGACAGAGAGAGAGAGACTTTTGGCTTCATGCAAGGAAAGCAGCAAAAGCAGCAGAAGTCTTTCTTTCCCCCAAAGACTTGCCAGAAACGAGTCTTTCCTTGGGGACAGCCAAAAACAGAAGCAAGAAGCAGAAAGAAGCAGCTCGGTGGCCAGGCCAGGCACGTGGGGCAAGTGGGGCAAGTTTCTCGCACCTCCCCCCTTTCCCCCTCCCCTCACTACCTCCTGTTGTTTGCAGTGCAAGCGACCCAACCTGCCATGGGCCTTGTGGTCAGTGCAGCCTTGTGTTCCTGCACAGCCTGGATTAATTGCTTTTTTGGGGGGGGGGGTTGACATTTCTCTGCGGACCAGCAAAATTTTCTCGTGGACCACCAGGTGGTCTCCGGCCCACTGGTTGGTGACCACTGCTCTAGAGCAGGCAGGGCTCCCCAAACTTGGCAACTTTGAAGACCTGTGGACTTCAAGTCCCAGAATTCCTGGCTGAGGAATTCTGGGAGTTGAAGTCCACAGGTCTTCAAAGTTGCCACGGGTGGAGAGCCCTGCCTTCAAGGGAACAAAAACTGGGGATCCCCTCCAGGTACTTCCAGCCCCGGGACCCGAGGTTACCTGGACGCTGCGGGCGGAGGCCCGTTGGCAGAGAAGGTCGCCCTCCCGGCCATCCCAAGCCGGAGCCTCCCCCCAACGAGCCGCCGGGGAGGCGGACCAGGCGGCCGGCCGGGGGAAGAAGCGCCGCCGACGGGCCTCGCCCCACCCCGAGCCTTCTACCTGGGCCGCCACAGGTGGCGGAGGCTGGGATGCCCAGCTCCTCCCTCGGCCGCAGCACCGGCCCCGCTCTCTTGCTCTCCCCTCCCGCCGCGCCCACCGCCCGCGGGCCTTTCGCCTCGGACCGGCTTCCCCCTCGGGGCGTGGGTCCCGTCCCCCCCCCCCCGCCCGGTTCTCTGAGGGGCTCCGGCCGGCGCTTTCGCCCTCGCCCTGCAAGCCGGGCTGCGAGGGGGGAGGGACGAGGCCGGCCCCTTTCGGAGGCTCGGGGCCAGGCACGGTCCAGAGCTGCCAGAGGCGCCCGCGCCCACCGCTCGTCGGAGCCCGCCGGGACGCCGCCGCCGCCGCTCTCTGGGGCCAGGAGGGCGGGCGAGGAGCGACCGCCCCCGGTTCCCTGCCCCACTTTTCCCCGGAGGATTCCGGCCCGCGGCTCACCTGCTCGTAGCCCGAGGCCATGGCCGCCTTGGAAAGAGCCGCTGGGACTCCCCACTCCACCCCGACGGCCCCGAGGAACGGAGCCGCTCCGAGCTCCCCGCCTGCGGGACCAACAGGTGGCGGCGGCGGCAGCGGCGGCAGCGAACAACCGGCGGATCCCAGCCGGGCGCCCCGCCCGAAAGCGGGGCGGGGGGCGGGCGTGGCGTGGCTGGCCCGGCCCGGAGAGCCCTGGGCGGCCGTGGGCAGCCCCTCCGGCCTGGGAAGGAGGGCCGGCCGGGCTGAAGGGGCCCCCCGGGGCCGGCAGTTTCCTTAGCGCGGCTCCCCCCCCTCCCGATGAAAGGGGGGCGACATGCCCTGCGGGGGCGGCGGCGGCGGCGGGACTCGAACTTGTATCGACCGCGAGCCCAGAGCCTCGGCCCGTTTCCAACCGGTCGGGATTTGCTGCCAGGGACGCAGGTCTGATGGACCTGCCGGCTCAGCGGGCCCCGCATTTGGGGGCTTGGGGGGTCTTCCAGGTGCAGCCCCGGCGAGTTGGCTGCGGGGAAGAGGGAGGCTCCCTGCTTGACTCTGGAGAGGCCGCGGCGCCTTTAACGCCGCGCCTGCTTCTGTTTATGGCACCGACACAGGTCGGGTTACCTGCTTAGCTACCAGCGGCAACAAAAGGGCCCCCATTGTGATGGGTTGTGCCCAGCTGGGCAAACCTCCCGAAGCAGAGAAGTTGCACCTGGCTTTCCACGGCCACCTGCACCTGGAATTGGCACGAAGGGAAGGAGGTGCTCCCCCCCCCCCTCAGCTTTTTTGGTTCACTCGGGGCACCCTCTGATCCACCCCCTTCAGCAAGAGGGCAGGTGTAGCCCAGGTCTCCAAACTTGACACCTGTGGACTTCAAGTCCCAGAATTCTCCAGCCGGCATAGCTCATAAAGTTGCCAAGTTTGGAGACCTCTGGCTTAAATAATAAACCCAGCACGTTTCAAAATGCTCCGGCTGTATAATTTGGGAGAGACAGAAGGTCCAGCATTGGACAAATCCCAAGGAGATGGATTCAAGGCACAGAACTACACCGGTCAGTTTCCACCAGACAATCCCTTTACACCCAACCTACCTCGCAGGGTGGTTGTTGGTGGGGGAAGAGAAAAGCCGCCTACCCTGCCTGGCATCCCTGAAGGAAGGCAGGAGATACACTGAACCTGAGGCGGGGGAGGGTTGAATTCCTCCAACCCACACAGCCACATTTGGGTGTAGCCCCGCGATCTGCTGGGTTCCCACCTGGGAAGGGCAGCCAGGTACGGCCTCATTCTGGGGGATGCCCATCTTGGCCAGCTTCCAAATGGGGCCATTTTCTCAGCGGTTCCTCCAATACCCTTTTTTCCAGGAAATGGGAATAAAATAAAAGCTGCCTGGAAGTTTCCCGGGTGCGGAGAATTGGCAAAGGGGTTTGCAGGTTTCCCCAGCCCTGCACAAAACAGATAAAGCAACCCAGGAGCCACAACGGACGCAGCCACAAAGAACGCGTGTGTTCAAAACTGGGGGAAATGAACAGATTCCAATCAAAGAAGAGGTGATTTATGAAAATACTGGAATGTGCAGAAATGAGTAGATTAACATTGGCAATTAAAGAACAAGAAGAAATGGGATAAGATAGGGTATGGGATTTATTTTATAAAGGGTTGGGAAATAAAGTCAGAAGCGAAATGAATATTGTTATCATGATATAAGGTTGAGTAGGTTGTAACATGAATGTAACCTTAGTAAGAAATGTATACAAAATATAAACATTTGCACAAGATATATGTACCCAGTCGATACACTGTATAACTGAAAGATGGATTTGTTTTAAAATAAAAACATGAAGGAAGGAAGGAAGGAAGGAAGGAAGGAAGGAAGGAAGGAAAAGAAAGAAAAAAAGAAAGAAAGAAAAAGAAAGAAAGAAAGAAAGAAAGAGAGAGAGAGAGAGAAAGAAAGAAAGAAAGAAAGAAAGAAAGAGAAAGAAAGAAAGAGAAAAAAGAAAGAAAGAAAGAAAAGAGAGAAAGAAAGAAAGAAAGAAAGAAAGAAAGAAAAAGAAAGAAAGAAAAAGAAAAGAAATCTCTTCCTGCATTCCCAATTGCAGGTGTGCAGCCGAGATTCTGGCTGTTTGCCTTGTGTCCCAAAGCACAGAAGCTGGGAGGAGAGGTTAGTGTGAGTCTTCTCTTATCCTGCAATTAGTCTTCAGCGGCCTCCCAAGCCCCTTCGGTGTGTTTAGACACAACTCAACATGCCTGCCGCAACAGTGTGCCAAGATGCGAGGATCCAGGCTGGAGACTCTTTGGAGCAGGAAGCTGCCGGGTGAACCACGACTTCCCCAGAGCCGGGCAGAATGGAAATGCAGGCCTGAGGGGAAAGGGCCGATGAAAGGCTTGGCTGGCCAGTAATTGGCACCCGAAGGACAGATATTTGACTTGGAAAGCGTCCCGGGGGAATTCTCCCAGCCTCGCCAGGGCTTCGTTAGCTAAACTTCCCTCCCACTCACCTCTCGGCAGACTGCTGCGGTCAGCAGCCGTCCCAGCGTCCCTAGGCAAATGGTCCCTCAGCTAGGAAGGAGGCCCAGTTGAAGACACAAGGGACAGCTCTGGCAAGCAGGGGGGACAGGACATGATGGGAAATGGCACCCACTTTGCCCAATTTGCATTATTATTTCATGCTGCATGTGATTGACATGCCCCTATGTCAGCCCTACAGGTAGTCCTCAATTTAAGACTGCATTAGGGGCCCCATTTCTGGTAGTAAGTCAAGGGTCCCATGTGACCACCTATGACCATGTGGCCGTAGAGGGAGGGCTCTGTTATGACTGTCCCAGGTGCTTTAGACTTGCTGGCTGAGGAACCCTGGGAGTTGAAGACCACAAGCCTGAAAGTGGCCAAGGTTGGAGCGCCCTCCTTTACAGGCTGTCAAGGTGACTCAGCAGGTCCAGCATTAGGCTAACCTGCAGCTGGCTTTACCACAGGGGGTGGAGGCCCCCCGCCACGAATCCCGGGGTCTTGCTCTCCTCCTGGGCCGAGCTGCAGCAGAAGCGAACCCGGACGGAGAGCTGAGCAGGTCCCTGCCAGGAGCAGCGCCAGCCCCACAGGCAGCTCTTTCCCAACTGCTCTCGGTTTGCGCAAGGGAGAAACTCCCCCTTTGGGCCGCATGGTTCAGCCTCTCCCTTCCTGCTGCTTCGGCTTGCAGGTGCCCCTCCCTGTCATGGGCATGCAAAAACACAGGAACAGGTGGAGGTTGGACAGAGAGGTGGGTGAAAGGAGCGGATGGAGGACAGAGGGACTCTTCTGCCTTGTAGAATAGGATAGGAATAGGAAGAGAAAGAGAGAAAGAGAAAGAGAAGGGAATGAAATTGGAATAGAAAGAGAAAGAGAAAGAAAAAGAGACTGGAATGGAATGGAATGGGATAGGATAGGATAGGATAGGATAGGATAGGATAGGATAGGATAGGATAGGATAGGATAGGATAGGATAGAATTCTTTATTGGCCAAGTGTGATTGGACACACAAGGAATTTGTCTTGGTGCAAATGCTCTCAGTGTGCATAAGATAAAAGATAACATTCGTCAAGAGTCAAGAATCATCAGGTACAACACTTAATGATAGTCATAGGGTACAATAAGCAATCCAATCATACTAGGAAACAGTCAATATAAATCATTAGGATACAAGCGATAGTTACAGTCATAGTCACAAGTGGGAGGGGATGGGCGATAAGGAGTGATGAGAAGATTAATAGCAATAGTAGTGCAGACTTGTAAATAGTTGGACAGAGTTGAGGGAATTATTTGTTTAGCTGAGTGACGGCATTCAGAAAAAAACCGTCCTTGTGTCTAGTTGTTCTGGTGTGCAGGGCTCTATAGTATCATTTTGAGGGTAGGAGTTGAAACAGTTTATGTCCGAGATGTAAGGGGTCTGTAAATATTTTCACAGCCCTCTTTTTGACTCGTGCAGGATACAGGTCCTCGATTGAAGGCAGGTTGGTAGTAATTGTTTTTTCTGCAGTATCTCTAAGGGCTCAAATGTCCCCCAAAAGTTAAGCGGTCAAAGAAGAATTATCGGGGTTGCTTCAATACCTTATTAAGGACAAACTCACTGTGATGACCACCGGTTCAGGTGACTTCAAAGGAAAGGAGGATTGGCTCCTTGGACTTTTCATGTCTCTGGAGAGGCCTCCAGAAGCAATGTAGACCTGAGGACAAGCCCAACCTCCTCTTGAGGGAGGAATGAGAGCCACCCTTACAAGGCATTCTCTGAGCAGAGGTCTCCAAACTTGGCAGCTTTAAGACTTGTGGACTTCCACTCCCATAGCATAGCTGGCTGGAGAATTCTGGGAGTTGAAGTCCACAAGTCTTAAAGCTGCCAAGTTTGGAGACCTCTGCCCTGAAGAGACTCACATTGCCCAGTGCTCAATTTCATCATCCTTGTAGAAGAAACCCAAGGGCCTGACTGGGTACAACACAGAAGTATACATGAAG
The DNA here is from genome assembly GCF_049901715.1 of Pseudonaja textilis. Classification (NCBI taxonomy): domain Eukaryota; kingdom Metazoa; phylum Chordata; class Lepidosauria; order Squamata; family Elapidae; genus Pseudonaja; species Pseudonaja textilis. Next base: position 13,080,888 of record NC_141993.1, read on the forward strand.
CACCTAGGCTTCATTTATACTTATCCTAGGTTCCTGTGGTTGGCTGGTTGGAATTCAGCACACTTGCAATCACAGGGTAAGATCATTTGTTTTGTTTTATTTATTTTATTTTGTCAAGCGATTATAAGATGACAGGTATAAGTATAAACATAGTTATGAATACATGAAATGGATACTCTAAGAAAAATAAAAAGAAACAATAGGACAGGGACGGTAGGCGCATTGGTGCGCTGATGCACGCCCCCTACAGACCTCTTAGGAAAGGGGTGAGGTCAATAGTAGACAGTCTAAGGTGAAAGTTTTGGGGGTTTGGAGAAGAAGCCACAGAGTCAGGTAGAGGATTCCAGACATTGACCACTCTGTTGCTGAAGATCATCCAAGCCACAGATGGACCTATGACCAAGGGAAGATGGAGACAGCAAGACAGAACAAAATGTTCTCTCAAGACGCCAGCACCCAAAGGGTAATTTGTGGGGGGGGGGGTTTCCCAGGATGAGGGAATCTGCATAGACTCTCCTGCATCTGCTGGGGGTTATGCCCACACGAAGCAGACCTTCATGCCTATCCAGGTGAGAGCCCGCCCCGCACCCTCAACTGAACAGGCTGGATTTCGCAGCCCTTCCAGTTTCGCCACCCAACACGGGCACTTCTTTTCTAAGAGAAAAGCAGGTTCCTTCGTTGTGTGGGTGGGAGAAAAGATACCAGCAGATCTTTTAGCAAAGCCCGTCGCCAAGAAGGGCAGGGGTAGGATTTGGGGGGCTGGCAGCCTGGTTCCAGCTCATCTTTGCGCCCAGGGGACCCAGAGCGAATTCCCCGAATGTGGCTGTTGGTGACAGGCAGCCTTTTCTCTCTCCCTCCGTCTTCCCCTCCTTCCAACCCCTTTGCTTCCAACGTCTCCAGCTCCCATCAGCCCCAGCCAGGACACGGAAAGCTGAGCCTGAAAACGCCTCTGGGATATCCGCCGAGACAATCGCTTCCCTTCTCATCCCCCTCAGAGAGTTTTGAGAGCTGCTGGGAGCCTCTGTCTTCTGCTAAGCCAACATATACGCAAGGAAGAGGGGAAACAAGGCCATTGCTTTTGCACTGGTTTCTGGGTTGCAGAGTCACCAAAAATGAGTTGGGCAAAATTTTCTGATTTTTTTTTTTAAAAAGACGCAAAGGCATCAAATTGATAATGTATGAGAAATTATAAAGTAATATCATTTATGTGTAAATAAATGTATATATCTATATATGTATTAAAAATGCATAGAATAAGGAAGAATCTAATACAGCCATGGATAATAGTCATAGATGTTATTAACCAATGTACACACTGTTACAGTATCATGGCAAAATGTGGAAATCTGTTTTTAATTGTTGAAACGTTGAATGAAAATATGTATGTATGTATGTATGTATGTACGTACATACATACATACTTGTTTTCTGAGGTTCTCGCGGGTATTTGTATGTGGATCTTTGGTTGTTCGGGTTTTCTCCCGCGTAAGATTCGAAGTATCTAGGCAACGTTTCGATGAAGTCTCATTCATCATCTTCAGGCTTCTGTCTTTGGCTCTTGCTTCTCAGAGTGAAGCAGCTGCAATCTCACATCACTCTGAGAAGCAAAAGCCGAAGACAGAAGCCTGAAGATGATGAATGAGACTTCATCGAAACGTTGCCTAGATACTTCGAATCTTACGCGGGAGAAAACCCGAACAACCAAAGATCCACATACATACATACATACAGTCTTCCCCTTTCTACAATTCCATTCCAGTTTGGGTCTATCGTTACGTTAGATCGGGATTTTCCATACAAAATGGATTCTCCAGCTGCTTACTCAGATACGGCACTGAAAGAAAGAAATAGACAGACAGGAGGGGTTGCCTTTGCATAACCAATAGCAATAACAACAGCACTTAGACTTGTATACTGCTCCATAGTGCCTAACAGCAGGGGTCTCCAACCATGGCAACTTTAAGCCTGGCAGACTTCAACTCCCACAATTGAATCCCAGGAAAGCTGGCTGGGGAATTCTGGGAGTTGAAGTCCACCAGGCTTAAAGTTGCCAAGGTTGGATGCTGAGGTAATTCCCCGTTAGGAGAATGAGCGCATACAGGGAGACGTATTTGAGAGAAGTGCTTGAATAATACACACAGAGCACACACGCACACTGTACAGTAAATGTAGGTTTTTACTTCCAGAAAGGTTTAAGCAAAGTCCAAAATAAGCAGTCCAAAGTCATTCACAGGTAAAATCAGTCAGTTTTCAATCCAGGGATAATCCAAATATCAAAGTCCAATGTCAAAAAACAGTTAAGTAACAGACTTGCATTAAATCCAGTAATATCAGTCAATTAGGAGAAATGGAGCAACGGCAATACTTTCCAACAGAAGGAAACAGAGATACTCACTCAGGCACACTCTCTTCTGAGACTAAGACTAAACAACCCAGGTTTCTGGCTCCATCTTATGACTGTTTGAAAAACCACACCCAATTGCATGCTCTTGTATTCCCTTAAAGATATAGTACTAAAATGTTTATCCTGGTTTACATATTTTTAACCCAAATACCTGTTACGTGACTTATATTCCTAACATTGGAGGCCCCTGCTTTACAGCACTTTCTGAGTGGTTCACCGAGTCAGTCTATTGACCCCCAACAATTTTACCCACCTCAGAAGGATGGAAGGCTGAGTCAATCTTGAGCCTGTCAAGTGTCGAACTGCTAGCAGTGGGCAGGGTTAGCCTGCAATACTGCATTCTACCCACTGTGCCACCAGGGCTCTTAATCATAATCAATTCAAGATACGGCTTCTCTCATTAAATGCAACCCACTGTGATTTTATTGGTCATCTCCTGCAGGATTCAACCCAGCACCCCATTTGCCACCCAACAGTTTATCCTTCCAGGGATTATGTGACAAATACCCCAATGCAGTTGGGTCAATTTGGGAGCAAAGCAAATAGATTTTCAAAGTGGTTTCATTTGGTCACACACACATTTTTATCTTTGTTCGCTATCATATACAGGAAAAGATGTACAAGATTTCTTGGCAAATGTATCATATAGCATGATACATTAAAAAGATGGAGTTACACAACACCCACAACCATTTACATAACTCCAGAGGTGGGTATTCAGCAGGTTCTGACCAATTCTGGAGAACCTGTAGCAGAAATTTTGAGTAGTTTGGAGAACCAGCAAATCCTACCTCTGACTGGCCCCACCCCCATCTATTCTCTGCCTCCCATTGAGTCCCAGCTGATTGGATAGGTCTTCTTTGGTTGCCCTGCACAGGAGAACAGAGCTGGAAAGCAGGTTAGTGGGGTGGGGTGGGGAGGGGAGGGAATGGGGATTTTGCAGTATCCTTCCCCTGCCACCCCCACCAAGCCACGCCAGTAGTAAACAATGTTGAATCCCACCACTGAGTAACTCAGTTATGGGGATTGAGCCTCACAATTACAAAAGCAGAGGGGCAGGAAGTCCGTGAATGTCTCAGTAAGGAATATATTCTGTGATGATGTGATGCTCACGCTACACGGAATCAATCTCAGCTCTGTAGCAATTTTGCAGCGGTGGTGAAATTCTGCTTACTTATTGCAAAGATGCTCTGCCTTTCTGCCAAAATGAGCCCGCTAATAACAATAAAAACAGAGATTACCCGGAAGTTGTAAAAATCAAAACACACAACTAAAAAAGGAATATGCAACGCAACTCTTTTGTACAGGTATGTAGCCTATCAAGCCAATTCACTCAACCAGGGACTCTCTCTTGTGGGGGGGGGGGAAGAGCCTGCATTGGCAGAGGCAAGGACGGGCTGTGTTTCCCTGGGCCTCCCTGCCAGAGGGGCCTCTCCTGGCTCCCCTCCAACATGGCAGGATCCCAAGAAGCACCAGGCTCTGGTATAGATCTGGGCACGCGGGTGTGGAGTTTTCCAGGCTGAAAAACAGCCTTCAGTGAAATAACAAGGAAGGGGCACCCGGGTGAGTGGAAATACCCCAGAATTTGGCTTTCAAAGCCTCTTCCACTTTCCACCCCAGATTGTCCACCAAGGTGAAGACAGATGGAGATAAAGGGGAGAAAGCCCGTGATATCCAGAAGCTTGGAGCGGAGATATCACTACCTGCTTTAGACAGGGGTCTCCAACCTTGGCAACTTGAAGCCTGGCGGACTTCAACTCCCAGAATTCCCCAGCCAGTTCCTGCTCTAGTCAGCTGGCTGGGGAATTCTGGGAGTTGAAGTCCGCCAGGCTTCAAGTTGCCAAGGTTGGAGACCCCTGCTCTAGACACTCATATACAAATGGCGTTTTCAGAAATAGCCACAAATTATCCTGTTTGGGAATTTTATTTTATTTTTAAACCAAAGTCCTCACAACTGACTTTCTGGTGAAGAGACTTCCCTGCTTCTTACCATTTTTCTGACAAAGGTCTTGAAAACAAAACCAATAATTCTCTCTCAGTTGAACATCTCTTCATAAATCGTCCCCCTGACTTCTGCCACAGCAAGTGCAATGGACACATCATCCCTCTCTCTCTCTCTCTCTTTTTTGTTTAAACCAACCTGACTCAGATTCTTCAATAGGCCATAGGCCTCAACATTGTGTAAAGAGCAGAATATACTTTCTGTTTCCTTTACAGAGGCATCATTACTGCAAGGGCGTATAATATGTGTATGCTAGAGACAAAACTGCACTGAATCCTGCAGCTGCTGCCTGTCAGAACAAAAGTCCCTTGTGATGGCGATCCTGGAGGATTCCTGGCTATCAGTAGAAGGACCACCCTATGTTGGGCTGGTGGTTGATAGGGGAACAAGGTCCACAGTGTTTTAGGCCTGTGACAAAGAGCCATTGCCAGCAGAACCAGCAGAAAGACCTGGAAAGGTTCAGAAGACTCATCGATACTACAGATTTAATGTTGCAGACAAGACGATTTCTGCACAAAGTTTTAAAAACCTAACGCAAAAGAAAAAAGGAAGAGGCTGAGAAGCAAACAATCCACTTCTCAAACGTTGCTCTGATGATCACATTAGTTATTTTGGAGAACAGTTGAGCTTGTGGTCCAGTAGAGGGGTCGCCAACCTTTTGGACCTCAGGGACCACCAAACTCAATCTTAAATCCCACAGACCACTAACATGCTCCTCCTCCCAGGTGCACCGGCCTGCCATGGACTGGAGGAGCTGTTCTGGGATGACCAAAGGGCCAGTCCTGTGACTACTGCAGCTCTGGAATATGGAACTGACTTTCCCACCAATGTCAGCAAGCCACCCCGGGGCGGATTTCCCTCCCCAGCCATTTTCCCTCCCCAGCCATTGGTCTTACCTACTCACGTGGCTCTACTCAAGGTAAGGTTTGTGCTTGGCTGAAGGGTGAGGGCCACTGTGTTGGCAGGCCATGTGGGCGGCACAGCCTTGTGTTCCCATGCAGCCTGGATTAATTGCTTTGGGGGGGACATTTCTCTGCGGACCACCAAAATTTTCTTGCAGACCACCAGTGGTCCCTGGCCCACTGGTTGGCGACCACTGTTCTACTGGACAACAAGCTCAACTGTTCCCAAAATAACTAATGTCATCATGAGATATACCAGTGATGGTGAACCTTTTTCTTGTGATGTGCCGAAAGCGTGCACGCGCACAATAGCACACGCCTGCACACCGGCACCCACAATGCAATGCGCCTCCCCCCTGCACATGCAACAGCCCCCCCCCGCCACCCCCTTACCTGCACTGCACATGCACGTGCTACCTAGCTGATTTTGGGCCCGTTTGAAACCTTTTTCGGCCTCCCAGAGGCTTAAGGGAAGCCTCTGCAGCCTTTGGAGGCTGAAAAATGGGCTCGTTTTTCAGCCTCCAAATACCCAAAGTGATGAAACTGGAAGTACTGGAAGTTATGAAATGGGCCCATTTTTCAGCCTCCAAAGGCTGCAGAGGCTTCCCTTGAGTCTCTTGAGAGGCCGAAAAAGGCCTCAAATGGGCTGAAAATCAGCTGGGAGACGCACACATGTGCAGTGCAGGTAAGTTTGGCTCTGCGTGCCACCTGTGGCACACGCAGGTTCACCATCATGGAGATATAAGGTATATACTCTGTCCTCTACTGGACAACCAGCTCAAATGTTCTGTTCTCCAAAATAACTAATCCAGTAATTAGGGTGTTCCTGTAACTCCTTCTGTAATTTCACCATTAAACATTAACTCCATTCAACTATATTTGAACCTTGCTTTAATTGTATACAATACAGTGATCCTAGACAGAACGATAGTGGGTACATTTTTTTAAACTGAAAAAAAAAATAGATACCCTCCTTGTAAATGTATTTTATGGTCTCTGAAGCCATTTGCCTCTAAACAGAACAATGTTCCTCTACAGAAACCTGTTCCTACCCATCCTGGGGATCAAAGCCATTTAAGGAAAAAAGAACGAAAGATATAACCTTTCATTCACTGTAAGCTATTTTGGTACTGAAAAATCTGCCCGCATGTAGTAATTGCCACTAAGCAGTAGAATTGGCTGCTCCTTCTCTTCTGTCCAATGCTCTGTGCAAAGAAGCTGGTTTGGGGATGGCCCTTGGCTCTGCAAGGTTCGAATCCCTAGCGGCATGTAACGGAGTGAGCTCCCGCTCCTGGTCCCAGCTTCAGCCAACCTAGCAGTTCGAAAGCATGCAAAAATGCAAGTGGAAAAATAGGGACCCCTTTGGTGGGAAGAGAACAGCATTACGTGCACCTTTCGGCGTTTAGTCATGCGGGCGATATGACCACGGAGACGTCTTCGGACAGGGCTGGCTCTTCGGCTTTGTAACGGAGACGAGCAGCGCCCCCTAGAGCCGGAAACAACCAGCATGTATGTGCAAGGGGAACCTTGACCTTGACCTTATCTTGGCTCTGCAAGACTTACCAGCTCCAAGACATGAGCCAGGGTTGGCCAGTGAGAAGATTTGTCCCGAATCCTGCCCACGCGGGGCCTTCTCCCTGCAGCGTTCACACTTTTCTCAATGTCCCTGTGAAGATGACCGGGTTGTTTGGTGTGCCGGGTAAGGGAGGCAAATGGAAGCAACTGCAGAAAGCAAACTTTCTAAGATCTGATTTCAACAAAGACAGAAGCTGCCGTTTGTGCAGACAGAAAGAAAATGTAGCTTCTAGAGTCGAGTCTAGGGACAGAAACTGAGCTTCTGCTTCTTCCTTTGGAGACTGCGGGAAGAAGCCGAAAGACCCGCCAGGGCAAGACGGCCACCCTTTAAGGCCCAGGCCAGACCGGAGGTTCCTACTAGAGAGCAGGAACAACCTGCAATTTGGCAGTTCGAATCCCACCAGGCTCAAGGTTGACCCAGCCTTCCATTCTTCCAAGGTGGGTCAAATGAGGATTGTTGGGGGCAATAGGCTGATTCTCTAAAGCAGGGGTCTCCAACCTTGTCACTTTAAGACTTGTGGACTTCAACTCCCAGAATTCCTCAGCCAGCTTTGCTGGCTGAGGAATTCTGGAATTGAAGTCCACAAGTCTAAAGTGGACAAGTGAGACCCTACTCTAAAGCATTGTGAAGCGGTATTGTATTGTGAAGTGCTACTGCTATTCATTCCAAGCCTCCGGATATACCAAAACGCCAGGCAACAACCACTACGGCACCTTTTTAAAACACAACTCTCAACTTTCTGGAAAAGTGTCTCCCCACCACCCCTCAACTTTGCAAACTCCCTCTGCAAGTTCTCGGCTGCCGTTGAAGAGGCTCGCTTAAAGCCAACCTCCCCGGCCGGAGCGCAGCGCACATCATCCCCGGCCGTGCAGCGAAGGAGCAGAGAGGCACGTGGGGCGGCGAGTGGGGGGAGAGAGAGAGAGAGAGAGAGAGAGAAGCGACCGCCGGAAGAGGCGGGAAGGAGCGCAGCAGCAGATCGGCCTTAGGATCAGCGGCTGCGCGGGTCCCTCTCTCCGTCCTTCAGGAAGCGCCCAGGTGAGTTCGCCCCGCCTGGCGTCTGAATGCAGGGAGGAGGCTGAGGCTGGGAGGGGGCGCGGGCCAGCTGGCCGAGGCAGCCCCTCCAGCCAGCCAAGCCACCGGGCCTGGGGGGGAGGGAGAGGTCCAGCTGCCCTCCCGGCGGACGGGGCGCGCGAGGAGGCAATGGGGGGGAACTTGAGCCCAGCCCCCGCGGGTCTCCTTCCAGGCGTGGCCCCAGCCGGCCGTTTGCACCGGTGGGAAGGGGGAAGCAGCGTCCTGGAGAGCTTGGCCGGACGGGGAGCTGCGCCCGCCCGGACCGGAATCCTCTACGGGCGGGTGGGGGGGAACCACGACGACGAGGAGGACCAGCGCCCGCTCGCCTTGCCGGACCCGCCCGCCTGCCTTTCCTGCCCGCTCCGGGGCCCCCGCTTTGGCGCCGCGCGCCGATTGGCCCGTTTGAAAGCGGCGGCGTCGCGTCATTGGCGGGCGGGCGGCTTGCGGAGCGACGCGGTTAATTTGAAATCTGCCGGCGTAGCTCGCAAGGCGGCGGCGGCGGCGGCGGCGCTTTCGGTCCGGAAGGCTCTTGCGCCGCGGAGGCACCGGCCGAGGAGCGGTAAGGCGAGGCGCCCAGGGGCGCCCTGCTGCAAGCCTCCACCCCATCCAGGCAGCGGTGGCGCGGCAGCCGAGGCGCTGGGCCTGAGCGCTGGCCTCCGGGCTGGGAGGTCCTCGCCCGGGTGTCCCCTTCCCTTCCTCCCTCCCTCCCTCTCGGCCTGGCATGCAGCTGCGAGAAGGCATCCCCGTGGAAGGGATTCCGGGGCTGGGCTGGCCCGGTTGTCCTTTTCCAGGCGATTGCAGGGCTGCACCTGAATGGAGCAGAGGTCTCCAAACTTGGCACCTTTAAGACTTGTGGACTTCAATTCCCAGAATTCTCCAGCCAGCTGGCTGGAGAATTCTGGGAGTTGAAGTCCAAAGGAAGTGGGAGCCTTTGCTGGGCAGCTCTTGACTGAAGGCGAAGGGGTCAAAGGGAGGAAGATCAGCTGAGTTGGGTGGAGGCAGGTGGAGGAGGGCCTCTGGCCTCCCTGGGGGGAGGAAGAGAAAGTATCCAAAGCTGGCAAATTGGCTACAAATGGTTACTCTCCTTGGTTCTTTCAGCTCAAATCCTTTGGAATGATGGACGACTACACTAAGATAGAAAAGATTGGTGAAGGTAGGTGCCCCCTGATCTGCTCCTCTATTATACAGTTATCTCCCCTAAAGGTTATTACATAACCAAGATTAACTAAAGCCCTTACTGATGATAAATTAAGTTTTAGTTTAGGTACATATAACATAGTTAAATGTTTCTTTATACAAGAACAATACGCAGTACCTTTCCCTGATCTTCCATCCATTTGCCAGTTGTTTACTCGTGTTGTTTACTTGTGGACATCTTCCATCCATTTGCCAGTGATACATGTTGTTTACTCGTGGACATCTTTACAAACCTGTTTCTATCTTTAGTAATGCATTGCGATGCTCCACTATCAACAACCCACAAATCATGGTTTACAGTTGAATTGCTAGACATAGCTAAACTAACATTCTTCTTAGCCTTCTGGTGTTTGCCAGTGTTCTGTTGTTTTCCTTTCTTACAGAATTTAGCTATATGTCCCCTAGCCCCACAAGAAAAACATTTCCTAACAGTATAAGTAGTTGAAGATAAATCATCTTCTTGTGGTTGTTCCTTTCTCAGTTGGTCCCTATCTAGCCGTTTTCTTGCTTCCTCTAACAATCTTCCAGTAATGTCAGTCAATGCCAGTTTATCTCTGGGCAGGACTTCCAGTGAACATACATAATCAACATAACTTTCATCCAACGAGGAAAAAATGATGTAAACTTGATGCAGCTCTGAAAATATCAGTTCTTTTTCATGTAGCTTTTGAAAAGTTCTTTTCATGAAGTTTAAATGAGCTAACATATCTCCACCTTTCAGAAGATGTGCTCTAAACAGTTTATGTGTAAGATGTATGTGTGCACCTTCAGGAACATAAATCCTGTTCAAATTCTCCCAACACTTAGCAGCAGACTCTTCTCCACGAATATGGACTAGCTGCTGGTCACTCAGTGTTAGTCCAATTATACAAAGAGCTTGTTCGTTGTTCTGTTTAAAGTCAGCAAGCTTCTTGGCATCATCCTCATTTTCTGGATCCCAAGCATTTACATCTGGTGGGTCTTGAACTACATTCCATAAACCACCTCTACGCAGAAGTAGACTGCACTTCATAGACCAGGAAACAGTTTGTTCCATCCAGCCGGGTTATCAGTGATAGACTTGTTGAAGTGTCTTGTGCCATCTTTATCAGGATAGTAAACCACAATTAAACAGTAAACAGCTATCTGTATACAGTACTGTGTGTATTCACACTAACTCTCAGTTATCTGAGCCTGGTATGGCCTGGGCCCATAGCCAGTGTTGAGGTAATTCCCTGTTAGGAGAATGAGCGCATACAGGGAGACGTATAGAGAGTAGTGTTTGAATAATACACACAGATACACTGTACAGTAAATGTAGGTTTTTACTTCCAGAAAGGTTTAAGCAAAGGCAGTCCAAAAGTCATTCACAGGTACATCAGTCAGTTTTTCAATCCAGGGATAATCCAAATATCAAAATCCACTGTCAAAAACAATTCAGTATGAGACTTATATTAAATCCAGTAATATCAGTCAATTAGAAGAAATGGAGCAACGGCAATACTTTCCAACAGAAGGAAACAGATACTCACTCAGACACACACTCTTCTGAGACTAAGACTAAACAACCCAGGCTTCTGGCTCCATCTTATGGCCATTTGAGAAACCACACCCAATTGCAGTTTTTAGCATGCTCTTAAAGATACAGTTTTAAAATGTTTATCCTGGTTTATATATTTCTAACCCAAATAGCTGTTTGGTGACTCATATTCCTAACAGGGCCTTTGTGCATTCTCCAAGCATCCAAGTTCATCCCTCTCATGTGCCAAGTTGCTTTGTTTGATGTTCTTTCTTGGCTACCCTCTTCCAAGCCTTGGTGACCCCTTCTGTCGCTTCATCCAGAATTACAAAGTCAACACACACACACACACACACACACACACTGTTGCTTTCCTCCCTTGTGCTAGGAACATATGGCGTGGTGTACAAAGGCAAGCACAAGGCCACTGGCCAAGTGGTGGCCATGAAGAAAATACGCCTGGAAAGCGATGAAGAAGGTGTCCCCAGCACGGCCATCAGGGAGGTTTCCCTGCTGAAAGAGCTACACCATCCCAATATTGTGTGGTGAGTACACAACCCTGTGGCTCCATTGGGCAAAGAAGAGGATGCTTTGTGTATGTACCGAGCCAGGAAGGAAGCAACACCACTCTTAATTTTTGCACAGGGTTTACCCGAACACACATCCCAAATAGGCCTATTCGCTAAGAAAGGCAGTTTGTTAAGTGAATTTTACTACCTTTTTTGGCCACGGTTCTTAAGCAAATGACAACAGTCATGAAGTGAACCACGCAGGGTGTAAGGCAGGGGTCCCCAAACTTGGGCAACTTTAAGACTCGTGGACTTCAACTCCCAGAATTCCTCAGCCAGCATAGCTGACTTGAAGTTCCCAAGTCTTAAAGTTGCCAAGTTTGGAGACCTCTGGTATAAGGGAATCCAGCTTCCTCCCATTGACTTCACTTGTTAGATGCTGGCTGGGAAGGTTGCAAATGGTGATCACAGGACTTTGGCATGCTGATCCACCATTTTTGCCCTCCAGCCTTCAGATCTCCCAACTGTAGAAACAACACAGTTTTAACTCAGGACTTTCTGAGATTGCGATACTCTTCTTTGGAACTGCACTTAAGCCAGGCTTCCTTCCAAGTGGAGGGGGGCTTGGGGTTATGCTGCAGGGAGTTGATTTTTCTGGATCAGGGTGCATGCTAATTGATCCCACCGTGCCTATTTGCACCTGGTGGTTCTGCCTTATTGTTACAGAATGTTTATTTAGTTAAGAGGAATGTTAACTGGGGATACATCTAATGGGCTAGTAACATTTCTTGCTTTGGAGTGTTTATGTCAGCCTTCCCAGGGAAAATGCAGAGAACGTTAAGTGGAAATGATGTTTGCGTGATATGAAAAATAAATGAAAATGTCTACACTATTGTCATAACAGCTTTTAGACGTCGTGCTAAACCAGACGTATGTTTAATCTTCTCCAGAGCCACCATTGCTTCTCCCTGGCCCTTCCCAGCGGTGGGAGCATCTGAGCAAACTAGAGAAGGCTGTTAATTAACGATACAATTAGAGACTTATTAATGTGGCATTTTGTGGGGAATGAGAGCTTGCAGAGGGAACTTTTTGTGCTGACTGTAGAGTGAAGGAGTTTGAGTTGTCTACATTTGTTCAAATCTCTTTAGTCTTCAGGATGTGCTTATGCAAGACTCAAGGCTTTACCTTATCTTTGAATTTCTTTCCATGGATCTCAAGAAATACTTGGATTCTATCCCATCAGGACAATATTTAGATCGTATGCTCGTTAAGGTAAGAAAGAGTAAAATAAAAACAAAAAGGAGGGTCTGGAAAAAATGTCCTTTTCTAGCTCATTTCTGGCACGAGCCTCTTCAGGTGGAGGTTGGTGCAAGCAGCCTAAAAGCATGCGAATGCTTATAAAAAGTCATTGTTTTGGCCAAGTGAATCCTTGCTTGTGAACTGCGAAGCGTCCCATCAGCTAAAGGCAGCTATTCTGAAGTTCAGCATGTGCCAAATAAGCTTAGATTTCCTTATTGCTTTTGCAAAGTTTCTGTCTCTGCCAGAGGTCTCCAAACTTGACTACTTTAAGACTTGTGGACTTCAACTCCTAGGAATTCTGGGAGTTGAAGTCCACAAGTCTTAAAGTTGCCAAGTGTAGGAACCCCTGGTGCATGTTCAGGGGCATCCATAATGACCCCTTGCTGACAAAAGTCCTCACATGAGCCTAGGACTCACGAGCTTGAATTGGGAATGCAAGCCTTAGTGTTGGCCGATGCATGACCGCGCATCACTTAATAACGCTGACTGACTATGGGTGCTACAGGTAGTTCTCTCGGGAGAAGAGGTGGCCACGTTCTGAAGTGGAAGTCTTTGCTCTTGTGGTTCTTTCAGAGTTACTTGTACCAAATCTTGCAAGGTATCGTGTTCTGCCATTCAAGAAGGGTTCTGCACAGAGACCTGAAACCTCAGAACTTGTTAATTGATGACAACGGTGTGATTAAACTGGCCGACTTCGGGCTGGCCCGTGCTTTCGGCATCCCTGTGCGCGTCTACACACATGAGGTAAGGGGGAGACGTGTGTGGCTCCGCCTTCAGGCAGGATCAGATCTTCTCTGAAGAGGTTGAAGCACTTTCCTTGGGGGGGGCGGGGGAGAGAGAGGGATGGCCTCCATATGGGGGCCTCTGGGAGTGCAAGGCACTTCCCAAGATGGCCCTGTGGGAATAGAGGTTTGGCAACAGCTAATCTCATGTCTCAAGTTGTGTTTCAACTTGAAATGGCTCGAAGTCTGGCTTCCTTTTTTGCCTTTGGAGACAATGTACTGCTACCCTTCAAAAAGATCTTGACTATGTATCAGAATGGTCAAACAAATGGCAACTTCAAATCTCAACAAATAAATGCTCTGTCTTACATATTGGCAGAAAAAATCAGAAAATAAAATACAAGCTGAATAGTCAAGACCTTGTTGATGATCCAAGGTCTGTAAAGGACCTTGGAATACTCACCTCTAATGATCTTAAGTGCTAGAGCCCACTGCAACTACATAGCCAAAAAGGCATTAAGAGTTGTTAACCTAATCCTTCGTAGCTTTTTCTCTGGTAATATCACACTACTAACTAGAGCATACAAAACATTTGCTAGACCTATACTTGAATACAGCTCATCAGTCTGGAACCCACATTACGTATCTGATATTAGCACAGTTGAGAAAGTCCAGAAATATTTCTCAAGAAGAGTTCTCCACTCCTCTACTCGTTGCAGAATACCTTATGCCACCAGACTTGAAATTCTAGAACTAGAAAACCTTGAATTACGACGTCTTCGGTCTGATTTAAGCATGGTATATAAAATCATACATTGCAATGTCCTACCTGTCAATGAATACTTCAGCTTCAACCATAACAACACAAGAGCACACAATAGATACAAACTCAAGGTTAACCGCACCAAACTTGATTGCAGGAAATACGACTTCAGCAACAGAGTGGTCAATGTCTGGAATACTCTACCCGACTCTGTGGTTTCTTCCCCAAACCCCAAAAACTTTAACCTTAGACTGTCTACTATTGACCTCACCCCTTTCCTAAGAGGTCTCTAGGGGGCGTGCATAAGCGCACCAACGTGCCTATTGTCCCTATCCTATTGTTTCTTTTTATTTTTATTTTATTTTTCTTATATGTACCCATTTCATGTATTCATAACTACGTATACACTTATACTTATCTTGTAAACAATTGACAAATCAAATAAATAAAAATAAATAAATAAAACGTGGGCTCTATTGAGGGGGAAAATGGGTCTTGGGTGCCCATTAATCATTCATCCTGAACAGTTCAGGTAGTAGCCGGCTCAGGTCCAAACCCGCCTCTTAAACTTATGAGGTTCAAGATGAAGGATGCTACCAATAATAGCGATAGCACTTAGACTTATATACTGCTTTATAGTGCTTTCCGGCCCTCTCTAAGCGGTTTACAGACTCAGCCTCTTGCCCACAACAATCTGGGTCCTCATTTTACCCACCTCGGAAGGACGGAAGGCTGAGTCAACCTTCAGCCTGGTGGGATTCGATCTGCCAAATTTCAGGCAGCTGGCTGCAACAGAAGTAGCTTGCAGTATTGCACTCTAACCACTGCGCCACACAGGCTCCTTTTAATCCTTTTGTGACTTGGATGATAATCCTACCTAGCACTTCCAAAATGCGTGTGTGTGTGTGTGTGTGAATAGCAGGTAAAATCTTCTAATTGCTGATTTCCTTTCTAAGGTTGTAACCTTGTGGTACAGATCCCCAGAAGTCTTGCTTGGCTCTGCCCGCTACTCCACCCCTGTAGATATCTGGAGCATCGGGACCATCTTTGCAGAAATGGCCACCAAGAAGCCGCTGTTCCACGGGGATTCGGAAATCGACCAGCTCTTCCGGATCTTCAGGTATCGAGCCTGGGAGGAACAGTCATCTGGGGCAAGAAGCATCGGTGGCTTTGGTGGGGGTGGGGGGGGTATATCACTTTTGCATGCTGCTCATTTGAGATAGTGGCGTTCCCTGAGGAATTGGGATCGGTCTGCTCATGATTCTTGGCCATACTCAGACAGCTCTATGGGTGGTTGTATCCTACCACACCCGTAGCACCCGTTGTGTCCTACTACATTCCTCCTGCTGGACCCATGGAAGCAAAATTATATTTTCCAGCCTGAAGGTGGTTGCCTGTTTCTTGCCAGTTCTGATGATATGGAAAAGCAGACCCATCAGGCACAACCAAAGGACCCCCATATTCTTTCTTCCTTTCCCTTTCCTTTCTTTCCCTTTCTTTTCTTTCTTCCCTTCCTTTCTTTCTTTCCTTTCTTTCTTTCTTTCCTCCCTTTTCCCTTTCTTTTGTTTCTTCTGTTGCCAGAAGTTTCCATGTCCCTTTGTGACTGGGTGGTGGGATGGGAGCCTCAGCTGGCTGGTCTTCACACTCCAAGGATGGGACCCCGAAAGCCTCCTTCCCTCCTCCTGAGGTCTCTACGAGGGACAGATTCAACCCACCCTTTTCTCTTCCTGGCAGAGCATTGGGGACGCCCAACAATGACGTGTGGCCGGAGGTAGAATCCTTGCAGGATTACAAGAACACCTTCCCCAAATGGAAACCGAGCAGTCTGGCATCTCATGTGAAGAACTTGGATAACGAAGGCCTCGATCTGCTCTCGGTAAGTGACTGCGTCGCTCTTCTTCTGCGGGATGTGCAAGTTGAGTCCTGGCAAGTGGACTTCCCTTTCTTTTGGGTTTGAAAAAAGTTCACTGCTTATCCAAGTACCCTCTTGAGTCCGACCTGTAGGGGGCGGGGGGTCCCTCTAAACCAGTGGTAGCTAACCTTTTTGGGCTCCTGTGCCAAAAATTGCATGCTTGTGCGCCAGCACCCAGAAGGCAATGCGCGTGGCCCCCTACATCCCCTGCACATGTGCGCGCGATCCTTTCCCACGCTGCCCCCTTACCTGCACTGCGTGTGCGTGTGCCTCCCGGCTGATTTTTGGGCCTTTTTCGGCCTCCCAGAGGCTCAAGGGAAGCCTCTGCAACCTTTGTAGGCAGAAAAATGGACCCGTTTCATCACTTCCGGTATTTCTGGAAATACAGGAAGTGACAAAGCGGGCCTGTTTTTTTGCCCTACAAAGGCTGCAGAGGCTTCCCTTAAGCCTCTGGGAGGCCGAAAAAGGCCCGAAAATCAGCTGGGAGGTGCGTGCATGGGCACTGAGGTAGTTTTGCCTGGGGTAAAAGGTAGGTAGCCATTTGCCTGCACAAATGGCTCTGCGTGCCGCAGGTTCGCCATCATGACTCTAAACCAACTTGGTCACCAACTTGGATAAGCAGCAAAAGGTTTCAAACTAAAAACTTCCAGACAACTTTAGCTGGATGACTGCGAATCTTCATCAACATCTGCACACCCTTGAATCAAAGTGGGCCTTTTGATTCTTCCAAAGGGGGAAACCAGGTGTCTCTCTTGGGTGCTAGACTGGGTAGCCAAGGCCGTGAGTGGAAGGCAAGTGGTCAGGCTTGAGAAAATGTCCTCAGGTCTGCAAATTGGTTTGGTGAATTGTTGCTTGGAGAAAGCAGAATTTGTAGTAGGTCATATTTACAAATACTTTTTGGTGTAGCCATTTGTTTCACACCCAAATGTATCCCTAACACAAGCTTGAAGCCTGGTGTGAGGATAGCAGTTTGGTCATCTTGTTCCTTCTGGATTAAGGGCAACGTAGCTCCAACTGGCGGAATCCTTGGTTGCCCACACAGTTACTCTAATCGATAAAATATGAGGTGCATTTGTATAATCTGCCAGAGGGAAAGTGCCAGGAAGAGTTATGCAAGATGAGATCCGGTCCTGCATTTTCCTTCGTTCAACATTTTTCTTTCTAGCTTCTTCCACATGTGCAGGGTCAGCTTTTTTCACATCAACAGGATGTCATTCTGTTTCTCTAGGTGGTCGTCTACTTGTCTAGAATATATTTGTATTTCTGGATTTCCATGTTCCAGCTTGTTTTGAGGTATCATATTTTTGGTGTATAAGACACACTCCCCACCCACCCACAAAAGTGGGTGGAGATGTCTGTGCGTCTTATACAGCAAATGTTGCTGAAGCCCCGCCCATCCGTTGGCTCCCACCCTTCAGCCTTTGCCTCCCAGCAATTTGCCTCCTTGCAGTAAACAGCCGGTTTCAGCTTCAGCGCAGCCTGATTAGCCCCAGCAGCTGATTGTCGGTTGAATCAGCCTCCGGACAACCAGCTGTTTCAGGCTGCAGGGATTGCCTATTGCCGCCTCCGTGAAACCCATTTTCAACCTCTGCATCCATATTTGGCCTCCACACGCCCCATTTTCTGCCCGTTCTGGTCCCCGTCGCCCAGAATGGGCAGAAAATGGGGTGCATGACTGCTGAAAACAGGGCATGCAGAAGCCGAAAACGGGACGTGCGGAGGCGGCGATGGCGATCCCTACAGCCTGAAACAGCCGATCATCGGGAGGCCGATCCAACTGACAATTAGCTGCTGGTGCTAATCAGGCTGTGCTGAAGCCGGCTGTTTGCTACAAGGAGGCAAATTGCTGGGAGATAGAGGCAGATTTTTTTTTTTCTTGTTTTCCTCCCCAAAAGCTAGGGGCATCTTACACTTTGGAGTATCTTACACTCCAAAAAAATACATTACTTCTCATGAGGTTCTGTAGAACAGGGTTGGCAACCCCCTTGACGGAGCTCCAAATTGTGCTCTGTTATTTGTCTTAATGTCTATAAGATATTGTATTTCTCACCTTGTAATAGCTATCCGCCACCTTTCCCCAGGTGACCACTGGCTTCCCTTTGGGTTACCAGTTTAGACCCTTTGAATTGACAGATTACACGCTAGCCCGCTGCGGGGCAACTGGCAATGTACTTCCAGGAACCCTTTTGGGGGCTCCAGAGGTACATTTAGAAACTGAAAATGGGGGTTAGTTGCATCCAGTGCCTCGCTTGGGAGAGCCACAACCCCATGGACAGGGAGGGAAGAAGACAATACAGGTAGATCTCAAACAGTGGTGGGATTCAATTTTTTTACTACCGGTTCTGTGGGCTTGGCTTGGTGGGTTTGGCAGGGGAAGGATACTGTAAAATCTCCAGTCAGAGGTGGGATTTGCCAGTTCTCCGAACTACTCAGACTTTCCACCACCAGTTCTCTAGAACTGGTCAGAACCTGCTGAATACCAACCTCTGGTCCTCAAGTTACAAGTGGAATGGAACCTGCCCATTCCATTCATAACCCGAGGATTCGTGGGAGTGAATCGCGCACTTTGAACGGGATCACTCCCTTTCGCCCACGCATTTGCTAATCGAATGCGAGGCTCGTTAAGCGCACATGAGGTATTTCAGGGTGGGGAAGGCCAGGGGGAGGCACTGATGGAACAGGCTGGATTCACACACGCACCCCAGAAGCTCCATTTCGGCTTGCAACGGGCCAGGGGAGGCCTCTGGGTGCCCAAATGGAGCTTCTGAGGGGTGGATCTGCCCCTCAGAAGCTTCATTTCAGCCCACAACATGCAGGACGGATGTTGCAGAGCCTCTGTGGTTGTTCGTAAGGGCGAATAACTGCCACAGTGCTGCAAGATTTGTCGTTTTGGGACTTGTTCGCAAACGCTACAGGGAGCTTATCACATAACTTCAAACGTCCGCTATGGGAACGCTCGTAACCCGGGGATTACTTGTAACCTGAGGAGATGTTCTTCTCATTTCTTAATACTTTGTTTTACCTGGCCATGCCAACTGGGTCAGCTATTTTGTGACCATTTTATGCAATCGAAGCACCCAAAGTGGCTGCAGAGATTGGAGATCTTCTGACCTGCTCTGCCTTGGATGTCCTTCTTGCCTGTGGATTGTCAGTGGGTGATGTGTCCCTTTGTTCTGAATTGCAGAAAATGTTGATCTACGATCCCGCAAAGAGGATTTCTGGCCGTGTGGCCCTCAATCACCCCTACTTCGATGACCTGGACAAATCGAAACTCCCAGCCAGCCGGCTCAAGAAATGCTAACTGTTGGTTTGGGGAGAAGCTGCTGCTGACGTTTTGCTGCGAGAGTACAGAAATTCTTGCTCTTGTTTTTTCTATATATGTCTGTCTTGATCTGTTCTAAAATTATAGAGCCCTGTTTAGAGTTCCCTGATGTAAAATCCTCCTCAAATGTAAATACTAAGCAATTCAGTCCTCAATAAATGTGTGCACTGTTAATTATTCCCACTGTTATATAAATAAACCCTTCCAAACTAGGGTGGAATGTTTTGTTTCTTGCAGATGCTTGGCCTTACTGCCAGAAGGGGCTAAGGGTTTTTTAGCCTTTGGGGTCTTTGTAGAAAAAGACCACCACACCCCCCCACCCCTCTCTTAGGGAAACTGGTTGGATGAACCAAAAATCTCCCAACAGGTACAAGTCTGGTCGTCGTCCACCTCCTGTAGGCATCCCAGAGAGGTCCTTGCATGACTCCCTTGATTGGGAAAGCTCCATTATGCGTGGCTTTAGGGAAGGGGACAGTCTCCCTTCCTCTCCTTGCCTGGAGAACACATGGGCAGCCCCTGCTTGTAATCTGCAGCTCCCTCTGTGGCACTGAGGATCAACCCCTAGACCTGTGATGGCAAATCTATGATAGGCATGCGTACCACAGGTGGCACGCAGAGCCATTTGTGCGGGCACGCAAGCTCCAGCCAAACTTACTGCATGCCTCCCAGCTGATTTTCAGCCTCCCTGAGGCTCGAGGGAAGCCTCTGCAGCCTCAGGAGGCCGAAAAACGGGCCTTTCAGAAATACCGGAAGTGCCTATTTTCAGCCTCTGGTGCCCGGGGAGGCCATTTTTGCCCTCTTGGAGGCTCGAGGGGAAGCCTCTGCAGCCTCGGGAGGCCGGAAAATGAGCCTTCTGGAAGTGCCGAAACAGGCCCGTTTTCAGCCTCCAGAGGCCTTCCGGTGGCTGAAAACGGGCACTTCCAGTACTTCCGGAAGGCCTGTTTTTCAGCCTCCCAACGCTGCAGAGGCTTCCCTCAAGCCTCCGAGAGGGCGAAAACTGCCTCAAACAGGCTGAAAATCAGCTGGGAGACGCACGCATGCACAGCGCATTGCATTGTGGGTGCCGGCACGCGCACTTTCTGCACACCACAACAAAAAGGGTTGCCATCCCTGCCTTAGACCACCACCAGACTGGGGAGTGGCCTCATGTCATCTATCTCACCTTGAAGAGCGGCAATAGAAATTGCAGCAGACCATTGTTAAGTCTTCTGAAGCTGATTGTTTCTCCTGTGAAACCCCGAGGTTTTGCTCACTGGCTGCTTCCTGAGGATCTCAAGCCACGGAAACTCAGATCGCCCCACTGCTGACAGGCAGGCATTCAACCGAAGGAGCTCTTGTTTTATCGAGCTCGCTTTGGCGTGCTCTGTAAGCGGAGGAGGAAATGAGGTCATCGTAAAGGTAATTCAAGTGACAAGTTATGGCTGCTGCATCCAATGACTCAACAAATTGACTCGTCAATGTGCCATTTCCTCTTGAACCACAAGATGTCAGCACAAAATCTCTACATAATCTACAATGATCAAGGCGTGGTATGAGACTGACTGCAGGCTGGAGCTGAATCACCCTGGAATAGCTTGCAGGATGATTAGAGGGGTGTGTGCACTTTTATGTGAGTTTATGGGGCAGATTTACTACACTTAAAAAGATGGCAAACTGTTTAAAACCCTTTTCTCCCTTCGCTCATCATGGATTTTGCTTCGTGGGAGCAGCTAGTGGATTGGGAGATGATTGCCTTTGTGGAAGGAGGAGTGTTCCTCAAACTTGCCAAGTCTGCTCAGATCGTACTTACTTAATGTAAATGTAATGTCTCAGGTTTTGCACTGTTAAGAGTGAAAAGTGCTGCATGTTTCATGCAACATCTTCTGCTTCTTCAACCATAACAAGCAGATTTCTGCCTTCCCTTGACCTGTGAAGGAACCTGTAGTAGCCTTTTTCTCCACCGCAGAGCATCTTGAGCTCAAGAAACAAGAATAGGAAAAGTATGTTTTTCTGTTCCCGCTCACAGCTTGGCCAAGTGTGAAACCCAAACAATTTTCAACATATGTGGATGCAAGTCATTTGCACTTAAGGCAGGTGGGAAAGTTCTGCTGGTGGGTCTCTGCTCTTCCCCTTAATTAGAAGTGTGATATGGAAAATATTGTGCTTCCAGCTGGCCCTAGATTACCACAAAACGTTCAGAATTTCTGAACAGAGTTAAATGGAGGGATTTTAATCCGGTATCGGTAAGTTATGCTTCAATTCCAGGCTTTTTGTGTCTGCTTGGAAGAAAGGTCTATATCTTTGATTTTATTTGTCATCCACATCTTAACGTGTGGCAATAACAAATTGGTGACCTCTGGCTGTGGTGATTGAAACTTGTCCAAAAGGCAAGACTCTCCTCTAAATCTTTTACTTGCCACTTGAACCGCCTAGAGTTGGGGTGGATTGTCAGAGCTTCCTTGTCTCAAATCATCCTAAACATGTAGGGTCTCTCCTATAGAATAAAACAGAATTCTTTATTGGCCAAGTGTGATTGGATACACAAGGAATTTGTCTTTGGCACAAATGACCATCTTGTGACCTACGGAGAAATATCACACACATGAACGTATAGAAACAAACACTTCTTTGGGTTAGTCAATTAGAAAAGACGCGCACACGGCCACTTCAAACTCTGGCAAAATGTAGGGGTAAGAAACAGCAGTGAAACCTTTTAAACACCTCTCAATTCAAATTACACCTTCAAAATTGATCTGTTCTTAAGGATCTGTTCTTAAACTAAAGGAGGCATTCCCCCATCGAAGCAGGACTGTAGCCACCAACATTGTGTTTTTAGATATTTTACACTGGGCCCAAATCCTCAACCCCTTAATAGGCATTGCTGCCTTTTAGGACGCCTTTTCCATGAACAGATTTAGGGAGACAAGGTGCAAGTGAAGTCACGGCCAGAAGGAGGAAATGAAGGTGGATTCGGAGGGCTTTCCTTGAGGCTTGCGCTGTGCCCCTAGTTGCAAAGGGAACCTGCAATTAGGGGAGGGGAAAGGAGGGGCTCTGAGCTGACCAAAAGGGCACCAGGACCTCCCACACTTGCTCTGTATGGCTTAGGACGGGTGCTTGTGCAACAAACACAAGGCAGCAAATGTGAACTTTCAGGTGTGCCTTACATCCCTGGGATGAAAACACTACACTCTGGTCTTCTGGTCTTCATTAGCCTTGCAATCATACATGGCCACTTGACCCAGTTGGGTCCTGGGACAAGAGTTCTAGAAAAAGCACGAATTGCTTTTAGCGCATTCTTTAAAATGAGGAGACGCAATGATGAGGAAAGATGGTATAGCTAAACCATTTTATTGAGATGCTTTTCCCAAAATAGAAACAAAAGTAAGTCTCCCACCAAGCTTAAAGGCCACAGGCAGAATTACACCAAATGAACCAGCCATTTGGTTCCAGAAGCTCTTAAGTAGCCCAACCATTGGTTCTTGAGAATAGCCCTGGTCCATTGACTCCTCTCCCTGTGTCAAGAGTACCCTTGATCTTGTCAGGCACAGTGATGTTTATACAACACACCGGGTGCCAACATTTTACAATAGGCTGCCTCGATTCAGCGGCCAGGTAAAGGGCTGAGCCCAGAGCTCCCCTGTTCAGAGGTGGTTATTAAACTGGACTCCAGAAGGAGGCCATCTAAGCAGCCTTAGGCTCTCCTCCATGCGAACAAATCTCCCTTTGCGTCCGTCCCTCTTGCTCTCGGGAGCCAAAGGGATGAAATCTTACTCACAGATTTGTTTCTTCGGCTTCCTCTGCAAGGATCTTACCAAACATGATAGATATATGGAAATACCCTTTGCCTTCCCAACCCTTTGTAACAAACAGTACATCGAGTTTTTGAAAATAACGGTTACTTAATGTACGCAGAGATATTTCTGGGTCTCTCCTGCTGCCTGGAGCAGAGTTGGTGGTCCTGGGGAGGTGGAGAAGGTTTCCTGATTCAGCAGCAGCTGAGAAAGAGATTCCTTGCCTCTGCCCAAGTTGGCTCAAAAGGTGAGAAATCTGCCTCCTTACTGAGCAATTTATACATTCACCTGCTTTACCTGTAAATACTATGGAAGTGAATGGAGCAGGCTTTGAAAAAACCTGCTTATTTATATCCCTCTACTTATTTACGTCCCTCTAAGGAACTGAGAGGATAGAGATGGGAATGTCACCCTGACTGACTCCCCACAATCTCCTTGTCTGGAAAGGGGTGAGCAGCCCAGGTTCACCTCTGCCTGAAGGGGAGACAGGTAGCCCTCCGTTTTTGACCGCAACTGAGGCTGATAATTACAGTCATAAAGCAGATGGCCACGTGGCTGGGCCAGCTTTTATTTCCTTTTTTTGCAGTGATTGTTAAGTGAACACCATGGTTGCAAAGTGAACCTCGCAGTTGCTAAGCAAACGCCGTGCTCATTAAGCAAACTCATGGTTTACTCTGGATGCTTTTTGATGGACGCTGGAAGTAAACACTGGCTTCTGGCAAATATCGTAAATGGTGGCCATCACAACTTCAGGTCTTCCAATGTAGCCTCCACTGTTCTGACCCAGGAGGTAGCACATTTATTCCTAAAGTATTTTTAAAAACACTGCTAATATAAATAGCCTCAAAATGCTGGAAATCTGGTGTCTACCTATATGTCTTTAGCAAAAGATATTTACCAAAACGTCAGGGGATTAGAGGAAAGATTTCCCAGCATTTTTAGAAGCAACAAGATACTCGGCTTAGTTAAGATGCCGTCCTTTCAGAAATGGGATTGTTTGGGCCAGAGCGACGCTACTGAAATGCAGGTTGTCCTTTTGCAGGATCATAAAAATGGAAGAAGTTGTTTCATTTAAGGAGCCCTTCACATTTGAATATGAATAATGAACCAAAGAATATTATGCAGAAGTTTCTCCAAAGAAAAGCCACAGACAGCTCTGAAGAAACCACCCAAAGAGTGTTCCTGCCGTTGGATTTGAAAGAGAAAAGGATCTTTTCCTCAATTTCACTCCTGAACTAGATAAAAAGGAGAAAATTACACATGGCAGCTGCCTCCTGTCCTCACAGGCCAAACATTCAACATACATATTTGATCAGCTAGCTGAAAAAAAATTGTGTTCTTTGGCTGATTGACAATTACAATCCTCATGACTTCTGTTGTTAATGGATCTCATTTTTTCAGATAAACAAAACAAGGATTTAATAGTTACAAATGTAGCCCTTTGGAGAAGGAAAAACATCATTTCACCTAGCAAAATTGGACACGTTGCTAGGTTAAGCAATTTCAGGGAGATTTTAAAGCCATTGCTTTGTTTTCAGCACTATGGTGACCAAAGGTTGGTGAAAAGAAACAGAGATGATTTAAAGGCTTGAGTAATTTTGCAATCTCCGAGAGAGAGAAAATGTCACAGACATATTATTTAAAGACCTTCCCTTACAGACCCCACACAGAAACGCTCGTTCACGAGTATAAAAATAGGCTCACTTCAGAGATCAAAACACTGGTGCTGAATTTCTTGTTATTGAGTATAAAACGGGGTGTGTGTGTGTGTGCCAGTTTTAGCTTATTAAAATGGCAGAGTGAGGGTCTAAGAAAGAAATTCACGCTCCTGAGGTGAACTTGTGCTTCCTAACCTTTGGTGATCCCTGAATTCAGATGGAATACAAGTGGTACCTTCGGGTCTCTTTCGGCCCAGTCTGCTAAGCCCTTGGTCTGGGGAGAGACCCGTTGAAATGAAGTGGAGAAAAGTCTTTGATGGTTCCACCGAGTCCAGCTGTGCCCAGGAACAACACTAGAAACTAACTTTTCCCCCGGCTGAGCCGAGATGGGTCGGCCTTCTCTCGACTCAGGCAACCACAGCCGAGGAACTCCAGAAGCACCACTTCCTTCTTGAATGGTGTTTATTGAGGGCCAGCTCTTCCTTCTCTCGCTCCTTCTTAACCCGCTGGAAATGGTCTTCCTCCTTCAGGTACCAAATGGGAGGCCAACGGTGCTTTTCAAAATATTCCTGATTATCTGGTGAACAAACGATATACCCAGTAAGTTTAACAATCAATTGAACCAACCAAGTCTATTTTCTTGAAGGACAAAACCTAGGGAACATGTTATCTACCATGCAAAAGTCACGGAATGCAGAACCTGAAATCTTGTGCTGATTTCCGGGGGGTTGGGGGGGGCGGGGAGGGGGGGTGTCTCTTTTCAAAAACTCCACCAAGTTTCAAGCTGTTATAGGATGGGGATGAGAACATCTGGGATTTCCTATTCGTGGTGGAGGATGTAGCTCTTTGTGTCTGCTTTCGGAGAGTCTCAAATAGAAAACTCAGAAAGAGACAGTTCATTGATGAAAGACACAAAAGGATAGACTGCCATAACTCAAAATGGACCTTCCTAGTCTACAGAAAAGATCATCAAAGTGTTTGAAATTGAAGTGTCCCAAAGGCAGAAGAGGAAGTTTCAGGGAGGATCGTTTCTGCAGCTCAACGTCATGCATTTTTACATTTCAGTGATTCTGCAGCTCTAAAAAAGGTCTTATAAGTTATGTTACAATAAGCAGTAAACCATACAAATATCTACAGGTGGACTTGCAGACATAAATATTGTGAAAAGGTGATGAAGAAAGCTTGCCAGAATCTCTTACCAGGAGATTTCATTTTAATTTCCTTTCGGAACTTCGAACAAACACTGTTATAGTTAGTGCAGATGTAATGCAAGCACCAAGCTGCCAGCTGCTTAGCATTGTGGAACTGGAAAAGAAACAGAAGGGAGTCAAGGCAAGAGAACACCATCCCCACTCCTGGAGCTCTGGGGGACCTCTTGGGAAGCAGGCAGGAAGGCTGGACGTTTCACTGGAGCAGGGACTGGTTCTCAAACCATCCTGATTGACAGCCCAGTGGGCGGCTCGAGGGGGCACTTTCTGAGGGGGACAGAGGTTACTCGCACGGGAAACAGGCAGGTATTGGCAGTAGAAAACTGAGGGGCCCAAAAGGGCGGGATTTCACCCTGCCAGTCTCTAGGAAAACGTCCCCCAGCCACCTCGCTATTTGCTCCTGAAGCCTCCACTGCTCACAGTCATCCCAACCAGGATGATCATTAAGGCTGATTCTTGTAGACCAGAGCAGGGCTCTCCAACCGTGGCCGCTTTTAAGCCTGGTGGAACTTCAACTCTCCAAATTTGCTGGCTGGGGAATTCTGGGAGTTGAAGTCCACCAGGCTTAAAGTTGCCAAGGTTGGAGAGCCCTGAACCAGAGCACCAGGCTCTCTCCTCTTTGTTCCCACCTGGAATTTTCTCATCCTGCCTTCTGCCCTCTCCCTCCAAGACACACATCATGTCAGTCAGGGCAGATGGAGAAACGGGGGGTGTTTAAGGTGGTGAGTAGTTGTACCCTCAGCTTTCCAAAAGGAACAGCGGGGTGAGAAGCACACCCCAAAAGTAATGTTGAAGAGAAAGGAGTCTCCTTTTCATCCCTGGGGAAGAGTACAGTAACTCTCCACCCACAAATTCTTCACCCAAAGGAAGTATAGATGGTCCTTAATTTACCACTCGTAAGCCACTTTTTTGAGTTCTGTTGTAAACCAAGGGTTTTAAGTCGAGGACCACCTGTGCGTAGGTTTTACAATGTCATAAGCATGTAAGACATTTTCAATAGAGTGACACCAACCTGGGCTATTTCCAAAACACACAACACTTCTCCATCTATGCATACACCGCTCATGGCTGTTCTGGTGAGTGCTTGCACCGTGTGCTGCTCTGTTGAGGGAAAGAAGCAGACATGAGCCGCCCTTGTGAGACCACTCCCCTATATTTCATAGGTGGCCCTCCTTCCCCACCCGGCCTTTGCCACGTCTGCTGCTGTGGCCCCTCTCTCTCATCCAGCCCCTTCTCTTTGAGGCTAGGGGAACAGCGGAGGGATAACTATTACGATCGTTAATTCCAAGAACACTAACATAATAATTAACAAGGTCAGGGTGGAGTAATGAATGGATCTTGGGCTCCTTCCTTCTCAAGATTTGCTTAAATTCAAATTGCTTAAGATGTTATTAAGCTCTCAGAGTAGAGAATTTACAGTGGAAACTTTAATATTCTCACTCTTTCAATTAAGAATAATCAGGCTGCCTAAAGGGCATTATGAACCGCAGCCTGTTATTTGCTTTCGGTCTCTTTAAGCAGGCACACACTTTGGGGGGTGGGGGGTGCACTCAATTAATTCAGCACAGAGAGATCGGATGAAAGGAACACGACGTTTCCCTCATTGGAAATGTAGATTGCATTTCAGAAAACCAGGCGGCCAAAAGCTGATCCTTCTTCCCGGATGCCTTGGGGGGGGGACCGGTGGGGTGGGGTTGGGGGAGGCGAAAGGCTGGAGAGGCTCACCTGCCAGTGCAGCCAAGTGGGGCAGGCAGAATCGGTTGGCCAGGGCAATTAATTCAAGGGGGTCCAAATCCTGGCTGCAGGACAGTTGCTTGGTGTACAGGTAATCCAGAACAGCTTGCATGGAAGTCTTAGTGATGTTGGGGAGAACAACCTGAAACGTTGGGGAAGGCATTTTATAAATGTTCAGAGCGAGAAACAATCCAGCCGGGGAAAAAGAGGGTGGTGCTACTGCTTTCCACCTAGGTTGTAAGGTGTCTAGAAAAAGAGGAGAGCGGGGAGGGGAAGGGGTGGCAGAACCTGGAGGGCGGAATTAAAAGAGCCTTGAACCTCTAGGTTGCCACAAGCAGACTTGCTCAACTCAAGGATTTAGACTTCCTTTGTTTGTGGCTACGCAGAAATGCTAGGCTAATCCTTCTTTTAACGCCGCCCCCAAATTCTGCCACTCCTTCCCCTAAAGGAGGGTCCTTATTGCAAGGGAAGGGTCAGCCTACTCCCAAACTAAGAGAAGGGGAGGACAGAGGAGGACAAAACCCGCCTGTCTTCATTCATAGATCGAGGCTTCCCATGAGCTTGGAAATGTACCGTATCCACCTTCAGAGCTAATTAAATCATTATTCCTGGAAAGATCTCATCTCACACACGCAGCACATTTAGGTCTATGGGAAAGTACACAGGATTAAAGTCTCCATTAAGATTGGAGACCACTGAACTACCAGCACACCTGACCCAACGCTATTATTCTCCCTCGTGAATAATAGCGCTTCTTATGGAATTTGTACACATACATACAAACAAGTTCTGCAGCTTAAGTTTGGAAACAGTTCCCACTGTAAATGTGTGCTACAGCACGCTTACTAGTTAGTTGATTTACTAAGCCATCGCTCAAAGCCCTGGTTCTCATTAATGAATCTTACTTTCGGTGGAATGCATCCTCACCAACGGAAGCTTGTTCTACTACCAAATCTACAATTATTAGAATGAAAAATCTACCATCCCATCAGGAGTACTCATCTCAATTGATCTAAGTGCTAGAGCCCACTGTAACTACATAGCCAAAAAGGCATTAAGAGTTGTTAACCTAATCCTACATAGCTTCTTCTCTGGTAATATCACACTATTAACTAGAGCATACAAAACATTTGCTAGACCTATACTTGAATACAGCTCATCAGTCTGGAACCCACATTACGTATCTGATATTAACACAGTTGAGAAAGTCCAGAAATATTTCACAAGAAGAATTCTCTGCTCCTCTACTTGTTGCAGAATACCTTATACCACCAGACTTGAAAATTTAGACCTAGAAAACCTAGAACTACGCCACCTCTGGTCTGATCTAAATATAGTATATAAAAACATGAATTGCAATGTCCTACCTGCAAATGAATACTTTAGCTTTAATCATAACAATACAAAAGCACACAATAGATACAAACTCAAAGTTAACCGCACCAAACTTGACTACAGAAAATACGACTTCAAAATATGACCAGCCTTTTCACAATCTTTCTTCTACATACAAATTCTGCTTTCATGTGGTTGGAGTAAAATTGGTTCTTTGGCCTTGCAAAGTATTTTGGCAGCAATTCAGCCATTTATTGCTTCATTGAGTCATCTTGGCATTTCTTAAAAAATTTTGCTTCATCAAGGCAATGCATTAATCAGGATCTCATCTTACAAGAAAAAATCCACGATGTTAGCCTACATCTTACCCTCTTTCTGTTCTCTGTGGTGAAATCATTTTCTAGAGACCATGGAAAAATCTAAACTGGACATCCCAGAAGGGGAACCATTTGAAAATGATAAATTTACAAATGTAAAATTTGTAAATTTTACTTTGTAAATGACAAAACTGTAAATGGTAAATTTGCAAATGGCAAATGGAAAGCCATTTCCAAAACTGATTGTATATGTACAGGCTAGATGAAAGTTGACTTAATGCCAGTAACTGTGAGAGCGATCTTGGAGTCCTAGTTGACAATCATTTAAATATGAGCCAAAAGTTTGTGGCGGTAGCCAAAAAAGCCCGTGCAGTCCTAGGCTTCATTAACAGAAGGATAGAATCAAGATCACGTGAACATCTAGTACCGCTTTACAAAGCCTTAGTAAGATCACATTTGGAATACTGCATCCAGTTCTGGTCACCACAATATCAAAAAGATGTTGAGACTCTGGAAAGAGTGGAGAGAAGAGCAACAAAGATAACTGGGGTTGGAGGCTAAAACATATGAAAAACAGTTGCAGGAATTGGGTATGTCTAGTCTAATGAAAAGTAGGACCAGGGGTGACATGATAGTAGTGTTGCAATATCTGATGGGCTCCTACAAAGATGAGGGGGGTCAAACTATTTTCCCAAACACCAAAATGCAAGACAGGCAACAATGGATGGACCCTAACCAAGGAGAGAAGCAACCCTGAATTAAGCAAAAATTTGCTAATGATGAGGCTTTCAAGCAGTGGAAAAGCTCGCCTTCAGATGTTTTGGAGGCATCACTGGAGGCTTTCAAAAAGAGACTAGACAATCTGAAACGGTATAGGGTCTTCTACTCGAGCAAGCAGGGGGTTAAGACTAGAAGACCTCCGTGGTCCCTTCTAACTGTGTTATTCTTTGTTCTATATCAGGGCTGTCAAGCTTGTGAACTGCAGGCCGGATGCATCACCCGCTGGCCATGGCCATGCCCAGTTTAGCAAAGGGGGAAAAAGTACCGATACATTATGTGATGATGCCGCAGCGATGCACTTTTGACACCCCTGTTCCACATGATTGCTAAGAAGATGACAAGGTTTTGTCCATTCATAGTTGACCTGAACTTCAAGGAGGCTGAGTTTCTATAGACAGAAAAGATGAAGGTTTATGAAAAGCTTTACACTAAAGCAGAGGTCCCAAACTTGGCATCTTTAAGACTTGTGGACTTCAACTCGGAGTTGAAGTCCACAAGTCTTAAAGTTGCTAAGTTTGGGGACCCTGGTCTAAAGCATCCAGTCCGGGGGGGAGAGGAGCTGATAGATACATTTGAAAATCTGAGGAACTATCATGATGCCAAAACAAAATGGCTGTGCTAGAGGCAAACCTTGGATGAAGCACATACTGAAACAATTCTCAGAGGAAGAGAGAAGGAACTCTGGACATCTGCCTCACATACCTGGTCATTCTATGCCAGACGCTCCCAGCTTTGCCTAAAGCACGGATAAGTCACCTCCTTCAAAACGCACCAGCTGAGCAACCTTCAACAGCAAAGGAAGCAATGCTTGAAAGCAAATGACGGAGCTCGAAGTTTCATGGAAGAAGAAAATCCACCACAGGAGGCAGCTAGGCAACAAAATTCTCTTGATAATTCAGTTTTGCTAAACCCTAAACTGCTGTCCTTGATGGTTTGCATTCCTATGCCTTCTTCTCATTTTTGTGAGATTTGGCTGACTCAGAGCCCAATTTATGATTCAGTTCTAATTTGTCTTCCTAATTCCCCCAACATAATGGCAGCAAAGCTCCGACTTCCATCACTCACAAATACATTTTATTAGAAAGCTGCAGCTTCAGGCAGGACAACAAAATCATTGTCAAGATGGGCAAAGTCACCTATGAGTTCCCTTCAGCATGGAAGCCCCCTGCCAAGATGTCACTTGTGCCTTGGAGAAGTGGGACCCCGGACCCTCAGCTCCCTGAGTTCTCATCCACCGACCCAACAGCCATTTAAATAAAACACTGCGCCCAAAGAGGCATCCAAGGGGCACAACTGGGCCGCCCCATTGCTGATTTCTGCAGACAGAAGCACAAGCTGATTGTGGATCAGAAGCATAATAATGGCGGATTGTGGAAAAACGGAGCAAGGCCAGGTCGGGATAATGATAAGAATACACAGGCACAGTGTGCACCCAAGGTCAAGGACTCTTCATTTTGGGGCTCTGCGTTAGCAATTTTCTGCCCTTAATATGAACACCATGGAGCTAAAAATAGTTCAGAGATGCTTTCTTGGGATGCTGATTATTTTTCAGCCCTTCCTGGTATTACCTTTCCTAGGACAACGGCTTTCGATAATTCTGCAATGTTCTTTTCACTTTCAAAATCATGTTCTGCAGAGAATCAGTGCTTATACTGGGGAACGGAGGAGAACAGAGTGCAGCAAGAGCAGAAAACACATCAATGCCCCAGGTTTTCAAGATTTCCCATGCTTACTGCTCATCTTCCCTCTTAAATTAAGCCCAGAGAGACAGGTGAAAGTCCAACAAAGAGAAAGTATTGACAAAGGTCAATCCAGATCATCAAGACTGGACTTGTTCTTCAACGTCCCGCAGCTCAAATAAATCTTCTCCTACAGAAGGACCATATGTCCTCACCCCAACAAATGGCCCATGGCTGGTTGTGGGAAAACAGAGCAGGCTCAGATCTTGGATGAGACAGAGGCCGTCACAAAGTCCCCCGAGTTACATGTGCTCTGAGCCCAAACTCCTCTTCTCCAGGGTTTCTCCTCTGGTGGAGATGATCGCCGCACAAAGTTCTTGCATTATTCATGCAACTTCTCAAAGAACCTTTACTAGACACAAGTATCCATGACAACCACTTTATAAAACACACAAAGCCAGGGGGAACATGTAAAGTTGCCACTAGAGGAGGGTAAAGACCCACCATCTCAGCAATAATTCAGGAGAGATTCTCCCCCACCCCACCCTCCCTCCCCCTCCCTCCTCTCTCTCTCTCTCTCTCTCTCTCTGTTGCTGGCTGTTTCAGAGACTGAGCACAAATGCCTGACTTATTGCTGCAAATAACCTGTTCTTCCTGCAGAATTTCAGAACAATAAATAAATTAGAAGCGGCTCTTTATATTTACGTGGAGCTGCCTCAGTCTTTACATGCTACCCACATCTTGAACCAGACTCCGTTCTTTCCCGTTCCCATCATTCTCCCCGAACAAGGCAGTGAAAGACGAGGGACACAGAGAGCTTCGTGTGCTATGAAAAAATAGAGTTTTGCAATTAATATTTAAGATTACCAAGAAGAATGCACGTTATTAGTGACTATAATTAGGAGCCAGATTGTATGTGTGTATATATAAATATATCTATATATAATTTCTTGTTGTAGAGTACAGCATACTGAATCAAGGTATGTATTTTTAATGAACCACCTGCTGGGGGTGCCTCCAGGGAGGGAATTATGCTTACTGCTGTTTCAAAAGTAATGAGAATTTTTTTTAGTAGAACATAGCTTCCAGAATATTAAGTGTATAATGTGGGTCTCTCCCTCCCTCCCTCCGTGTGTGTGTGTGTGTGTATGTGTGTGTGTGTGTGTTTGAGAGCTAGCACTGCTGATCCACATTATTTTCTCTTGATGGGCAGGAGAATCCCCTTGACAGTCAAGTGAAAAGCAAAGTTTCAGCAGTTAAAATATGAGGAATAATGAGAAGATCATTTCAGGCAGTGCTAAAAAATCATCAAAGCTGCTATCACTGTTCTTTGAGGTCATCCATACGGTATTGCCAGAAACGAGCATGTGGCTCCTCGTCTTTCAGTGCTCCACCCCAATATTTCATGTCAAGGTAGGAATTGAAAATTGTTCTCTTGGATAGCCTGGTGACCCACTGATTTTTTTCTAACATTTCACATTTAAGGTGGTGCCAATTTTACGCGGCGTTTTGAAGCCCCGCAAATGAAGCAGAATGGAATGGAGACGAGGTTCGCTTGGTTCCCCGTGGGGTTTGGCGTTCTCGCTCCTGGGACTGAGATCTGATAGGGGAGGGAGACCAGCTATTCCACCCGCAACCTCCCCATCCCACCAACTCCCGACAGTCAGGAGCCAGGCATCTTCTAAGAACTAGTGAAGACAGATTGGAGGGGTCCCCGAAGAGACATCGCCAAGGGATTCCCACACCCTTCGAGTCCTTGCAATTTCCGTCTCCAGAGCCAAGCTTTGAGGGTAACAGGCCAAAGTTGACAAATACCTCGCTGTTTGAGCTTTCCACAAAGGATCCTCCAAACATTGCAGACATCCATTCACAGCTACAGATTAGAAGTGGTTTATGAGCATTTATCTTTCCATCTTCCAACACAAATGTCACATCTGTTAAGGGATCAAAGAAACACAATAACAATTGCTGGTGCTTGCAGCCAAATGTGAGAGTCAGGAAGAACATGGAAGACAGCACACATGACCTGCTATTTCCCAGAATTTCTGCAAAGAAGGTCCTTCATTGAGGACACCCAGAAAGGCAAACGTAAATGTTTAAATGAGCAAAAGAGCAACTAAACTCTGAGCATCTATCACAGGAACCACAGCAGGGGTTCCTGTTTGCTGAGGTTATCAAGAGTTTCAGTGACAAAAATTACAATGGGTCAAATGTATCAGTGTCATACAACATGTAAATGCCACAGCACATTAGTAGTAGTATTGCTAATAATAATATTTATATTCTGTCTTGAGGTGGCTTAGATGGGGATCACTCTTTGTTCCTGTCTGCAACCACAACCCTATGAAGTAGGCTGAGTGGAGGCTGGCCTGCCCAAAATCACCCTGGGGACCTTCATGGACTTGATCCTGGTCTCCCCAGTCTCAGTCAAGTCCCCCAACTGTGGGTTCTAACAGAGCTTCTTAACCTTAGTTGCAAAACTCCATATGGCCACTAGATGGAGCACATACTTTATACTTTCCATATTCTATGGCTGCCACCTAGTGGAACTTGAAGAACCCAGCTTCTGTAGCCCAAAATACCTGTCTTTTCATTATCTCCCAATTTACATTCATATACTGCACTCCACTCAAAGACCTCCAAGTCACAGAATTAGCTGAAGAGAAAGGCAGCTCATCAGTCGAGCAGCTGTGTCGCAGCAGAGAGACTCAAATCTAGTCCAGAAGGCCTGGGAAAATCTCCTGTCTGAAGAACTAATGCCAGAGACCCTCCTGAGTCAGATGGACCATAACTGTACTTGACAAAACGTCATTTCCCATTTAAGGACTAGAGAGTTACGCTGGTGTCCTTGCAAGCAAAGCGGCCCATGTAAACGGTTGGAGGGGGAGGCTTGCATCCCTCCCACCCCCAAAAAAGCTAGAATTGTAATTTTGGTGGTGGAAGAATAAAAGAGAAAGGGGAAGCAAAACTGGATGAAGATGAAGCAAGAGAAGGAACTGGACAGGAAAGAAAGGAAAGGAAAAGGAAAAGGAAGAGGAAAGGAAAGGAAAAGGAAAGGAAAAGGAAAAGGAAAAGGAAGGAAAGGAAAGGAAAGGAAAGGAAAGGAAAGGAAAGGAAAGGAAAGGAAAGGAAAGGAAAGGAAAGGAAAAGGAAAAGGAAGGAAAGGAAAGGAAAGGAAAGGAAAGGAAAGGAAAAGGAAAAGGAAAGGAAAGGAAAGGAAAGGAAAGGAAAGGAAAGGAAAGGAAAGGAAAAGGAAGGAAAGGAAAGGAAAGGAAAGGAAAGGAAAGGAAAGGAAAGGAAAGGAAAGGAAAGGAAAGGAAAGGAAAAGGAAAAGGAAAAGGAAAAGGAAGGAATGGAAAGGAAAGGAAAGGAAAGGAAAAGGAAAAGGAAAAGGAAAAGGAAGAGGAAAGGAAAGGAAAAGGAAGGAAAGGAAAGGAAAGGAAAAGGAAAAGGAAAAGAAAGGAAAGGAAAGGAAAAGGAAAGGAAAGGAAAGGAAAGGAAAGGAAAGGAAAGGAAAGGAAAGGAAAGGAAAGGAAAGGAAAGGAAAGGAAAGGAAAGGAAAGGAAAGGAAAAGGAAAAGGAAAAGGAAAAGGAAAAGGAAGGAATGGAAAGGAAAGGAAAAGGAAGAGGAAAGGAAAGGAAAAGGAAAGGAAAAGGAAAGGAAAGGAAAAGGAAAAGGAAGGAATGGAAAGGAAAGGAAAGGAAAAGGAAGAGGAAAGGAAAGGAAAAGGAAAAGAAAGGAAAGGAAAGGAAAAGGAAAAGGAAAAGGAAAAGGAAAGGAAAGGAAAGGAAAGGAAAAGGAAAAGGAAAAGGAAGGAATGGAAAGGAAAGGAAAGGAAAAGGAAGAGGAAAGGAAAGGAAAAGGAAAAGGAAAAGGAAGGAAAGGAAAGGAAAAGGAAAAGGAAAAGGAAAGGAAAGGAAAGGAAAGGAAAGGAAAGGAAAGGAAAGGAAAAGGAAAAGGAAGGAATGGAAAGGAAAGGAAAGGAAAAGGAAGAGGAAAGGAAAGGAAAGGAAAAGGAAAGGAAAAGGAAAAGGAAAAGGAAAAGGAAAAGGAAGGAAAGGAAAGGAAAGGAAAGGAAAGGAAAGGAAAGGAAAGGAAAGGAAAGGAAAGGAAAGGAAAGGAAAGGAAAGGAAAAGGAAAGGAAAAAGAAAAGAAACCCCATCCAGTTATCACCAAAGGAGTTAACATTCACCAGTACCCTGAGCAAAGTTCCCCCAAGATGCCTTGGGGAGCTGACTGTCGAAGGCACCCACACCTCCTGGGCCAACAGGGCCAGCAAGGAAGGAAAGCAGGAAGAGGCCTCCTATTTCTGCCCATCTCCCTGGGAATTCTGACTTTTTCCCAAGGCTCGAACTGGGTCAGGCTGTCTTCTGAGCAGAAGAGGAGACCCCACCCTTGGATCTCTCTTTCAAAAGCATCTGCATCTTCCCCCCATTCTACAACCGGAGGGCAACCCCCTCTCCAGGTTTCAAAAATGATTAGGCAGAGGGGCAGATTTGCCTTTTTGTATAAAGATGTATTATGTTAGCATCGAGGAATACAGAATTACCTGTCGTAGGGCACAATTTTTGGCTGTGGGCACAAAGCTCCCCTTCCTGGACCCTTCAGAGTGTCCCAATTGGATCTTGGTTTGCAACACAACCATCCCAGGTGTCCTTATTAGCATTGGAACAAATGCAAGGTAGAGGGATATTTCCATGTAGACTCACCAGAAAATGTCTCCTTACAGAGGCATTCTTTTATTCTGTTAGCCTTCCGGACATGGAAAGCCTTTGTAATTTCCTGGTTCATGAAGGCTTCCTTGTTGGTAATGTTTTCTACCATCATTCGCAAGTCAAACACTTCCAGGATCTCAGCAATCTGAGCTACCCGGGTGAGGTCCCTTTCATTTTCCTCCAGCTGCCCGGTGTATAAAAACTGCAGGACGGTTTTAAAAGGTCCCGGTTGGATGGAGGCCTCCATCTTGACCACCGTCACTGCACAGACCCTCTTTGAAACAGGATTAATCTGCATCTCCTGATGTAGGCTAATGAAACCTTTGCCCCAGAGCGTTGGACCCTGTTTTGGGCAGGCGACTTCTCCTGCTTCAGACTCTGCCTGGAGGCCCTCAGTCGAAGCGGAAGACGGTGCAGCTGCTCCTTCCGCTCCCTGGTCAACTGCTTCAAGGCTACAGGTTCTGGTCGGGGGATTGCTACCTTCACTACAAAAGCTTTCAGTCAAGTCTGGTGTTTCTTCACATTCCATCGAGAAAAGGTCGTAAAACTTGGATGAAGAGGTAGCTAAGTAGATCTTGTGAGCAAACATCTGAGTCTGTTCCTGAAGAATAAAGAGCACGTCTGCACACAAGGGATTGTCCAGCAAGTATCCCACGTCATTAATCTTGAGGATGGGGCACTCTGGGATCTTTATGACAGGGGGAGGAGCCTTTGGAGGTAGAAATGGAGCTTGGAGCAAAGGCTTCTGGACTTTCTTCAAATGGGATTTCCAGAACTGCAAATGTCTCCTGGAAATCAGGGCTGCTCGGATTGCATTATCAAAAACATCCTTGATGCCAAACTGATCAAAGACACTGGTTTCGTAATAGGGTATTCCAAGCTCTTTAGCAACTTCCCTGCCTCTTTCTGGCGGCAGGATGTCTCCCCTCTTGATAGGCCTGCAAACAAAATGAAAAAAGAAAGAGGTCAGACTCTGGTCAGACTCACTGAACAGCACCAGTGGACCCCACCTATCAAGGGATGCTTCCTGTGATCCTTTGGCCTTCATGCTTTCCCTCTCTGGATGCACCACGAAGACCACACGTGTGGATGCCCCAAAGCCCTCAACATCTGAGAAGACTTCCTGCTCACCTGAGAGACCCCCTTCTTCAGGCATGGAATTGTTAATTTGCTTGCTATTCGTTTTGTTTTTATCTTTATGTATTGTATTATAAACGAAAGAAACTGGACACGCGAGGCCATTTCAAATGCTTCCTTAGAAGCCAGGATGTTGCCCTTTCTGCAAAGGTCCAGCGTTGCCTTCCCATGGGGGAACAAAGTTTTGTCGGCATTCAGCTCTACCTTGCCAACGGCCTCCTGGCTCGATTGACAGCTTCCAGATCAGCATAGCGAAGGTCCAGTTGGCAGCCCACCAGAATCACAGGAGTGCGAGGACAAAAGTGCTTGATCTCTTGACACCACATTGTCTTCACATGGTTCAGGGAGTTAGGATTAGCAATGGAGAAGCACAACACCACAACGTCGGATCTGCAAAACAAAACCGTATTTGTTTTAAAATAAACTTTGTATCTCAATTGCTTTGTTCAAAAATGGGTGGAAGGAGGGAATAATCAAGACTTGGTTCATTTAAAAGCACACCAGGATCGTGAAGCTGAAGCGCATAAACATTGTCACAATTCTATGTTCCGCCACAACAACCAAAGACCCTTTTATCCATCTCCCAAGTGGCATATCGAGGTCAAGCAGGGCAGCATAAGGGCTCAACCCTACAGCAAGCAGGTCAACTCCCCCTTTTCCTGAGGTAGGTCAAGGACTTTTTGCAAGGGGAAGTTGGGCCCACCAGTTAATACCGGCAAACATCAAACAGGTCCTGAGATAAACCAAGGGGAATCTGTGAATAATGATTCTAGACAATTTCTGGAGGAAAATCCAGCACACCAAGGATCCCTTTTAAGATTCAGGGTTCACAAGGGAAAAAAATTAACAAATCTTACCCCTCTTCCAAACCAAAGTGTGACTCAGGCAATTAAATTGCATGCCCCCAGCCAGAAACTGCAGCCAACGGTGTCTCTCTCTTTTCAGGTATCTTTATGGAGACAAGTATTTACAAAGCAGCATTTTCCTTCTTTGTGCATTAGGGATATATTTTAGAGTCCCTCCCTCCCTGAACTGAGTAAAGGGAATTGGGAAAAGAATGTGATTTGGTCCTCCTCTCAATGCACAAATTGCTGTGACAACCAATGACTTGGCTTTGTTTTCAAATGTTTGCTGGTGGTCCTCAAAATCTACCACACAATAGTGTCCGCATTGTCCCCTGAAATCTGAGCCAGGAGCATCATATCTAACTTTGGATAGGTCATCAGCTGCTCCTTAGGAGGACATTCTTGCTAGTCACCAACTACCTCTGGCTTGGAACCACGCAGGATCCAAAAATGGCAGCTGTGGGAAGTCCTTGCTCAACCAGAAAGAGGTATGTTTGAGGTACTTGTCCACCCCCAGGAAAAGTGGGGTGCTGTGTTCTCTGCATGGTTCCAAACTAAAATGGATGGAGGGGTCTTTTGGGCAATGGCATTTGTGGCTTTCAGCACAGACGGGTATGAGAAGGAGAGAGAGAGAGAGATTGGCAGGAGCTAAAGGGAGAATAAGACGAAGTTTGCTTGGAAGAAAAGTAGTGGATTGGCCAGTGGACGATGGTGCCCTGATGGTGGTGCCTGCAGGGAGACAAGGTGCTGGAAAGACAGAGGAGAGGCTGCTTTTTATAAGTGCACCTCTCCCAAGATTGACATGTGCTTTGCTGGTTTGTAGCATGAAGTCGCTTTGAGCCAATTCTTCTGACCCTAAAATAATCCAGATTTCAATAAGCTGAGAGTTGAAGAGTTCAGCAGTTCTACTCAAGTAATTATCTCCAAAGATCTTGTGCAGAGACATCACAGGGAGATGGAAATAAGTCATCTCCCAGCCGTTTGTTTCAGCAAATGCTGGGACACTCCTGGCTCTGTCCTCACATCACAACCCAACTGCTTAATGACAAAATGTTGGGTTGTATAGCAGAAGGCGCCCCCAGGAGGAGAAGCAAGGATTCAAATAAACCTGACAAATCAATAAGAACTGAATTTTAAGCATGCAGACATTTGGCAAAGGGGCAATGCCCCTGCCATTTATTTTGCAACTTTTAGGAAAGACATTTAAATGTTGTTTAAATGTTTAACTGTATTTGTTAACCAAGGCTGGGAAGGCTGTTAAACCTGGCTGTTAAATGACTTATTCCCCAGAAGGGGGAACTACGAGGTCAGCAAGAGAAAGCCAATGGTCAGCATTCCTGAGCCCTTTCATGTCTTTTATGACCTTGGCTATTCTTCCCAGGAGACACCAAGTGATCAGCTAGAAGCAGCTGGAGGCTTCCATGTCTTTCTGCATCAAGAAGCCCGCCCCCCTTCATGTTTCCATCCTGGTTGTAGGGTTCTCAAGGACTGGTGCATCACTCCAGATAATTCCTTGCAGAGGCATCTCATTTTGGGGCTTCTCCCAAAACCATTTTTGGAAATAGAAAGCCGGAAACGAGTTACTGATGCACACTCTGAATTCAGTGGATTTCAGTTGCTTCTGGAAGGAAATCCACAAATGCTCCCAATTTCCACCCCTACTCGATTCTCTCCCTGATGCTGTATAGATCTGTCAGACTTCAACTTCACATTGGCACAGCAATTAGCCCTATTGCTTGGGAGTTATAGAGCGCAAGTCCAGCGGCACTGAGTTGGGGAAGCCTCTTTAACCTTCTGCAGATTATAGCGCCATCTAGAACAATGTAATCAATATTAAATCAAAAGGATTAATGTAAATTGAGCTTCAGCAGCTGGAACGCCTCCTTGGACACAAAGGCCTATGAGGCTGATCTGAGCGGCCTTTGTGCTTCCTCCTCTTCTGTGGCGTATAACAAATCACTTTTGATTCCTGTGCAAAAAGTATTTCTGGATCTCAATTTCTGTTGCCAGGATTGATGTTAATGTATTTGACATGTATGCAATTATGACATAAAAGGTGTTTCATACTCATCCACAAAGTCTGCTCCTTTGGGTAACTTTTAAATTAAAAAGGAACCAAAACAGTCAGTCTGAAGCAGTTTCAATAAATCTCAAATGGTTTGCAGGAATTTTAAGATAGCATTGACTTCCGGTCCTAAAAAGACTGCATCATCGAATGCATTTTTAGGATAACCAAATATTCTCCACTTGTACCAACATGGAATTTAGTTAATAAAGGAGCTGGACCTTCCTCATTAGTCTGATCCCACTGTTCTAAAAACGACAGGCAAAATTTCACCCTCTGCAAATTTTGAAGATTGCAGTCTTCAAAACTCTCCCAATTCAGCAGTAATTCTTCTTTATGATCAGCCGAGCAAATAAAACTAGTAAAGGTAATCATTAATTTAATTATTTAACAGTTAATTTAATTATTCATTTAATAGCGCTGTTTCTTCTTCACATTGTTTGTAGATGATCTATGAAATATATAGTATTTTGTTCAGATTCATTATTCCAAATGTTAACCCGTTAAAGATGTAATTATTCTCCTATTCACTTTCTTGCCACAAAAGGGGCATCTAACTTAGACTGACCTTCCATAAGCAAAACGTCGGTCTTTGTGGTGGTCTCCAAACGTGTCCCAGAGCCTGAGAGAAACACTCACTTCGTCAACTACATCACGGGACCGTTCAAGAACCTGGAACAGAGACAAAGGTTTGTGGTGAAAGCAGTCAGAGCTTGGAGCGGGGTGGGAGGTGAGGGGCCTGAGCAGATATCAGGGACCTAGTTCCCAAAAATTTGAGGCCAGCAAAGTTATAGTCAGGGATGATAGAAAATATCAACTTCTGGGTTGCAGTGAGAAGATGCCAACTTCTGGTTGGAGACCATCAGATGTTCAATTCAGATAACCCACCAAATTTTGATTGGACAGGAGCCCCAGAGCAAGAAATCATTATTGCCAAAACCCAGCAAGTATGATTTGAAGTAAATATTGTGCTAATTATAATCTGGTACAACACCTGAACGCTTGGCCATCAGCCTTCCCGAGGTTACTGTGTTATGCAGAAGAATTTATAAAGCTTAGAGGACGCAGATATGCAAAATTAAACCTTGGCTTTTGGATGCAATCTAAACTGTTGTCAGCAGCAGGCATGGTTTAATCTGGGACTAAGCTGACAGATTTCATGCCTTTGTACATAACACAATTTCTTAACAAAAGATTTAAGCCTAGACAATCTAACTAAGCCTCCAATGAAATCAGTGCAGCAAGTGATTAGTGAAATAAGCAACAATAATGATGCAACATTTTAATATATTCAGGTGGGACACAAAAGGAAAATGCATCATTGAAGTCTGGCATGACGATAATATGCAAAGAGTAGAATGGACAGCTGGCAGATTTAAGACCCAGCATGGAGTTTATGAAGAAGACCAATAGTTACGAAAATCAGCTAGGGTAGAATTGTTGCACTGGAACAGTTGCACAGAAAATGCAACCCTATACACATGAGCTGGAATGCCTTCTTTACTAACAATTTTTGCAACAATTGGGGTGGAATTTCTTTGGACAGTTAACTGCAAAGGTGGTCAGCTAAAAAGATGGAAAAGGGAGGATATGTTGGCCATAAGGTCTGAAACTTCAGAAGCACAGGTATGCAAGGATACGATGCACCTTCCACCAAGTAGCAATGACATAAGCATGCAAAGGCAACAGGAAAATACTTGAAGTATTTCCACATATATTCTCTAAGTACAGTGGATGGAAGAGTCCTCCTCTGGCCTGCTCTAATCTGCTGTACTCCTCGCTCTGGAATTCCTTCCATCCAGCCCACTTTCCCATCATCCCTTCTAGATGGAGGCTCAGAATTAAACACATTTCCATGTCAAAGCCATACCTACCTCTTGGCAGACTCTATACTGATCAATTGCCCAGACCGTTGGGACGTGGGTTGCCAGCAGCTGGTACTGGTTCAGGGTGGTGTTGCAGGCTCTTGCACAGATCAGGCGAGTTTTGCCTACTGCGTTATCCCCGACAACCACACATTTGATGGTTTCAACATTTGGTCTTTCGTAGTCCATGTCAATATCCATCTACTGGGGGCTGCAAGGAGACCAGAACACTGGTTACCACCTCGGACAAGCTTCTCACTTGGCTAGCTGCCTCTTCAACTTTTCGAAGACCAGGATGGGAGTTGCTTCTTACTGAGGCTGACTTAAAAACCTCACCCAGTTCATAAATCAGGCAGCCCCATCCCTTCATTCAGTTTTCTATAAACACAAGCTTGCTTAGAGAAGAGAAAACAGGACTGAGTACAGGTTACTGGCCGGACAGCAGAAGTCTCAGCCTGCAAGCTGCTCGACGCTTGAAGTTTCAGTCATGTTTATACCAGTCCTCAGGAATATGCCTCCGAGGCAAAATCAAAAGGCAAAGTTTGGAAGTTACAAAACAAAACAGCTGCATATTACCAGAGAAAACAAATCAAGAGTCTTCATTAGCACAAGATTCTGAGTAAGCCCCAAACTGGTGATTCAAAAAATAATCCATCATGCCTCCGCATGATATAGAGCCCCCTTCCCCGCAAGACCTTTTCCTGGCCCAAGTCAAGCACTTTAGCTACAAGACTGCAATGCTCTGAAATTGGGTCAGTGAAAATTAATGTGCAAATATAAAATTGGGAGGGTTCACCTTTAGCCTTTTGAAAGAGCAGAAAGAAACCAGTGAAGATTCACCTCTATTTAAGATCAGGGGAAAATCCAATCCACGGTATTGTACAGTACAGTAATGTTTTAAAAAAATTTAAACAGAAATACTTTTGGAAATATTTGATGGGTGTCTGAACCTTTTACTGTTACAATTTGTTTTCCTACACAGACAATCAGTTTCAAAATTAAGTAACAGGTATAATTGCAGAGTTGAGAAAATCCTGTGTTATTGGTGGTGTATAATCACATTTTTTTCACTTATCAGAGATAAGGAAAAAGTATTGCTCAAGTAACTTTAAGTG
Source organism: Pseudonaja textilis (assembly GCF_049901715.1). Lineage (NCBI taxonomy): Eukaryota > Metazoa > Chordata > Lepidosauria > Squamata > Elapidae > Pseudonaja > Pseudonaja textilis. The sequence continues at coordinate 13,124,289 of NC_141993.1, forward strand.
CTATTTTTCTCTTACTATTTGCTGTGTCTCATCAAATATATTTTCTAACATATGAATGAATGTTCTACAAATCAATCAACTGTAGAGTTTTAATTACATCTTACCTTTATTTGCCATGACTTTTGAGATACTGAACAGTTAAACATTACTGAACTAGTCAAGAAGAATCAAGTAAAATTAAGGGTTTTGATCGATAATTAATTTTAGCATTTGTTGGAGTAATATCTTTGCCTTAGCCTGACTTCACAGAAAAGTCCACAGAGAAATGCTGCTGAATATGATTTTCAGTGACTTCTGTGGAAGACTTAACAATGTTCTCCAGCCTGATGGGGTGCTAGACTATAGGTCTAAAACTCCTACTTCTAAAAGTAGCATCCCAAACATTTAGGAAACTTTTAAGTCATGGAAGGCTCATTTATTACAGAACTCACACAAATATCAAGGAATGTTTAGGAACCAAAGTACACTCAACAGCAGAAGAAAATAACCCTACAAGTCACATGGACACAACTGGGACTAACGTTATCTAGTAAGCTTATATTTGGGACATGCCATTTCAGTCTGCAGATAGAGTTGTTGCGATGAACACTCCGCTACACTTAAAAAACAATGAAGGCAGGTGAAAGGGTGGCTTATGACTCTTCATATGACAACGTTGTTATCAGTGGAGGAGTTTGAACAAGGCAGTTGCAAAGCAAATTGACAATAGAGAACCAGATGGGAGTGGTGATTCAACCACACCAAATGCAAGATAACCCAGCCTATGCGGAGCACGAGAACAGCTGTTGACTTGAGTTGACCGTCTGCCAAGAGAACTTGGATGAGATCCAAGGTCAAGCATGTCAGAAAAAGATACAGTGTGTTGAACCTCTCTTTCCTCGCTGGCAGCTGCCAAGGAGAGATGTTTTCAAGAGAGGTTTCAACAGGAGTATGGTGATTTTATTGACACAACTGTTGGAGTTTACATAAAGCTTAAACACCTTGTCACGTGGTAGGGGTTTTTTTCTTTTTTTTTAAAGATCCAGACATAATCACATTGTGCAACTATACAGGAAAGCAACAACCCAGGACATTCGCTGGAGAAAATGAATGATACTTCCTGACTTGCCATCAAGAATAAAGAATTTATTCAAGTCCATGTTGTCGTCAAGCAATACAGAATAAGTATCAGGGAATAGCGCAGCCAGTGACTAAAAGAAGTCAGAAATGCTTACATGAACTTGTTGTTTTATATAAATAAATATATTTAGAGTAAATAAGACAGGCAAATGGGAGCATCGTCAGGTAAATCAACACAGCAGGAACATCATGAGGTAAATCACGGTGCACAGAGGTAAAAAGGCGGGAAACAAGGAAACTCCCCCTTTATACCCACAACAACCAATCACAGCTTAGATTGCCTCATGCAGGAGCTTGCTCTCACCAACCAATCAGCTTTAATTGCGTGTTCTGACTCGTTATGCACTTCACTATTCCAGCTATTCAATTAAACATCTTAACAATAAATATTTCCTTTCTCTGGCAGGTTACATATCGAACAATAGGTCATCCCTCAGTTACCATTTCCGTGATTTCTGAAGCTCGTAGACAATTCTCCCAGCAGACAATTACTTCATATTAAAAGCTCGACCATGAAAATCTGACCAAGTTAGCTTCTATCTACTTGCTTCAGTGGAAGAGTAATCCCACATCACTTCTGAGCCTTAAGTTTCAGTCTAGCTCCACACTAATATAACACACAATTTTACCCGCGTGAGGACACAACCGGGAGAAGAAGCTATGAAATTCTCCGACTTAGCTTTGCTTGGTCTTGAGTTAAAGGCGTGCATGGGTATTCTAGACCTATTTTCCTGGGAGTTGACTTAAAAAGCTCCTGGCAAGCTCTGCCCCAGAGATCACAATGGGAAATACCCACTTCAGAGAACTTTGCCCGAACAGCTTCAGAAGGTTTGGCCCACAGAACTTCTGGCTTGAGCTCTTAAGAGGGGGAACTCCCTACATGGCTACATGTCTGGCTAGGGATACACCTGCAACTCTTTGTTATCAGGGATTTGTACGCAAACACACCTTTCTTCCAGCATCGTTTCCTCGGGGAGCTAAGAGCAACAGGCCCTATGATGACTTCCCAACATCTCTGTCCTTCGATGGATTGGCTTCCCCTAGAAACTGGCATAAGGATGATTGCATGATCCAGACATGCAGTCAATTCTCACAAACAAGGGACTATACATGTCACAATGGCAAAAACTAAACTTCTGTTATATTCTGTTATATTCTGTTGTTGAAGGGGGGTTGTATTATCACGCCTTCTCGGCTTTCATTCTCTCTTATTTTCACAGCTCATGAAAAAGTGGGCGGCCCAAGTTTTTTTTTTTCCAGGAGAGTGAAACTTGTATACATTCAACATTACTGAGAGTCAGAGAGACCAGAAGGGGTTGTGAAGAAAGTTACAAGTGCCTCCTGTTCCAAAAAATGAATTGTGGGGAATTCTCACAAAGAAAAAAAAATCAATCTCCTTTGACAGGGGGTGGTTATTTTTTGAGCTCCTAGTATTTAGGAAATGATAACACTTTTGCAGTTACGTTTCTTTCTCTTGCAATGTTTGTTCGCCTTAATTTCAAATGCACAGTCAAATTGCCTTTAAAATCACATAAACTTTCTTTATCACATAAATTGCCTTTAAAATCACATAAACTTTCTGGCTGATGTCAGCCAATGGAAAACACAAAATATGACTCGAAAATAAGAGATGTGCAACCACAATCAAGTGCAATAATTCAATGAAGGCTTTGACTTACCCCCCCAAAAAACCCTCTGCTTGGATGGCTCTTATTATTAACTGGAGCATGTTCTGAAAGTATAACACGTTTAACTCCTCACCTTTCCTTAGAAAACTGATATAATATTCGGTGATGTAGAGGAAAAAGAGCTCGTGATTAATAGCCATATGCCCAAGCAGAATCTGCATTCACACCCTCGGAATGTATATTTATCTCTGGATTTTCTATTTTTAATCCTCAAAGAGCTGACTTTCTGATTAAAACTCTCAGCACACCCTTTGGTGTGCATGGTTAATATCATCTCTCTCTCTCTCTCTCCCTCCCTCCTTTCCTCCCTTCCTCTCTCTTTTCTCTTTTTTTTCTTGGACGTTGCATCCATTTATTGCATTCTTCCTGTGCTGTCCAGACAGTTTATAGTTAATTGGGAATTGGGATAGTCAGTTAGGAATTGGGAGCTGTCCCCTCCAGAACAATACCTGCACAGTTCACCGCAGAGAGAAAAAGTGATGAGGTTGCAGCCTGGTTGCAGCGTCCTGGGATCACATGACCCCCATTTGTTACTTTCCCATCCAGCTTCTGACAATCAAAATCAATTTTTCATTGCTTGAAAAGAGTAACCTTATCAGTTCTCGAAAAGACACACGATCTTTTGGCCTGGTGAATTTTTTAAAACCTCAGCCTTAACGACCACGTGTTTCACTTAAAAATTGCACCGTGTCTCTTAACAACATGGCAAAAAAGGTTGTAAAAATTGGCTATGATTCATTTAACAACAGAATCACTTAGCAACAGAAATTGCGGTCATAACTTGAATCTAGCTGTACAGAATGACAACTGTCAAAGGGAAGCAAACGGGGTTAATCATTATGCATTTGTGCTGTGCAATCACAGCATCAGTTGTGAAAACAGGCAGTCTGGATGCAGCCCAAATGCATAAAATATTTCAGGATTCCCCTCCTGCAGAAAGCATTCCAGAAAGTAAATAAATAAATGACATTGGGAAGAATAACTACATTCAAAGGCTGAGCTTTTAAAAAATTCACCAGGCCAAAAGATTGTGTGTCTTTGCCAGAACTGATAAGGTTACTTGTTTCAAGCCATAAAAAATAAAAACTTCAGAAAAGTAGCAGGTTCGATGGCAGAATAAGCAGATTGAAGAATGATGGGAGACCATATGGATGCTTCTATGTGTTTCTGAACAAGCAAGGAATATACAAATGAAGAAAAACCCCACAGTGATCTCAAAGTAATAGACATGATACAACAAGATGCCGATGCTACCTCACCCAAAACTGGTATTAGTAGGGGAAGGAGACATTGTTAGTAAAGCCACCGTCTTCCCTGCGACCCAGGGAGCATCATATCCAGACCTTCCCTCCTTTCTAAGGGAGGTGGGCATTCCTTCCCACATTCAAGCTTCACCTGATGGAGACACAGAGAGGAAGGCCTCCTCTATGGTCAGTTTCAACTGGTCCATCCTTTGCCACTTTCCCAGCCTGGGAGAGCCTCTTTCCACTCTTTCACACATGGGATTCTGGCCTGCCAGCTACTCTAAAGAGGGGCAGCTGCCAAGCTGCTAAGAGCCCAGCGAAGCAAAACTCCCATTTATGAGAGAAAGGTGCGGGGGGGGGCAGAGAACCTCATGGCCACAGCGATAGTCATCTTCTCAGAGGTATGGTCACAGGGCAAAGTTTGAGCCAAGAGAAAAGCAAGACTTAGAGCAGAGGTCTCCAAACTTGGCAACTTTAAGTCTTGTGGACTTCAACTCCCAGAATTCTGTGAGTTGAAGTCCTCAAGTCTTAAAGTTGCCAAGTGTGGGGACCCCTGACTTAGAGGGTGGAATGTGCTTTATTTGAACTGTTCAAATTTTAAGGAACCAATTCCAGGATTGCTACCCTATCAAGCACAACTTCTTTCTATCAGCTTTGCTCTTTGCTTGCCCTTCTTCTTGTTCCACTAACCTTTCCTGGCATCGCTAACTTCTCCAATGAATTGGCATGCATGACGTGGCCAGAGTAAATCAGATGTAGTCTTGTGATTTTGGCTTCTAGTGATGTTTCTGGTTATATGTATTTACTATATAAATGTATTCCTTAACCTGATGCATTCTGTATGAATAAATCCCATATTTCATTATACTTGCCTCTACTAAGTCTACAAGTAATCCACTTGTAAGTGGCAAGTTTAATCAAGTCCTCAATCCATTGGGTGAAAAGGACAGCTCATTTATCTTTGAAGGACTGCAGTATTAGACTTTTACATTGCCTGTTTATCAGATTCCAAGTACTTCTACCAAGAGCATCAATGGATCTCAAATCACCACTCAGACACCAAAAAAATAACATTCAGAATGTATTTAACTCTGTTAACGTTTATATAGAAAATGTTTGTCAAAACCAGAATTTTGTTAGCGATGGATTAAAGATAATGCTTTTTTAAAAAACTTTTTTTTAATAATGTATTATGATTACCAAGTTTTGGGAGAAAGTGTTTGATTTTGTAAATGATGACTTCAACTTCAGTGAAAATAGTAAGTAATTAATATCAAAAAGTAAACACTGGATTCCTGAAAAATATCAGTGCGTTCATCGTGGGAATTTTGTGCTCACTTCCTTCTGGAGAACAAGAGCTCTCTTACACATTTTCCTTTTGGTATCTGTTAATCTTGCACAGTGGCAGCTTTTCCCTGACTTAGCTTTGAGAAAAACGGCTCAGAACAGCAGATATTGCCAAACAGAGAGAGATCCTTGCCTGCCCGTGCACACTTGGCCTGGAAATCTCACTCCATTTGTAAAATTCACACAATTCCACCAGGCTCATTTCAAGGGAGGCTCTCTCGCTGGAGCCCCATTAGAAGAGTCCAATTCTAAGTCATCCCTGCAAGGGTCAGTTCTACATTACTGGGTCCCAAGGCATGAAAGCCTTCTTAGAAAGTCTGCAGAAGATTTTCACATTCCTCAGTTGAGGGGGTCTGAAATGTGAGGAAACATTTCAAGCACCCCTTGTGCAGTTTCTTTTCAGGTCTTGAAAAGTGCTGCCCAAAAGCCATCCGAAGAAGTCTTGCAACAGTTGGGGCCTGGTGTATTGAGGTTGTTGGGAGCTAGCCATTCTTGCAAGGACACGCTCCTTCTCATCTGGTGGTCAAGCAAGATCTTTTCAGGGATGGCACCTTAACTTACGTGCACGTATTCCCTGTTCAGTAAAGGTTGTTACCAATATTTAAAAGCGCATGAAATTATCAAGGCAGGGAGAGGTAACACAACACTAGTGAAAAACTAATGTCTCTGAAAACCCTAAGCAACATCCACAGACCCAACACAATTGCATAACACAGTTTTTTTAAAGGGTCAAAACTCATGAGATTACGAGAGTTTGCAAAATTACAAGATTATCAAGTGGGATATTCAAAGATGGGCTGTTTTGTTCATTTACCTTTTTAGCATTTTTATGGGTGTTCGACATACTCTCAACTGAGTACTTCAGTTGAATATTTGAAACTGTGAAACTAGTAACTATTGTCACTATGCTTTTTGTCCTTTTTTACCTCATTTTTAATCAGCTGGAATTTGAATCTCTATTTTGAGATCATCTGATGAAAAGCAGCCAAAGGAACTTACAAATAAATAAATGCTGCCCCATTCCAATATTAGGGTGAACCATATTTCCTTGGGGTGACAAAAATCTGGGTTAGAAACAAACTCCCATCCAAGTCCCATGATTTGGAATCTGATGAGGTCAACGTATTGCCTAGGGCAGAAATATTTGAACCCTTAACTGGTTAAGACAGTGATGGCGAACCTTTTTGTTGTAGTGTGCCAAAAATGCATGCATGCACGCCAGCTCCCACAATGAAATGTGCCCTCCCTACGCATGCATGCACAATAACCCTGCCCCCTTGCCCACACTGCACATGCGTGTGCTTCCAAGCTGATTTTTAGCCTGTTTTAGGATGTTTTTGCCCTCCCAGCGGCTCGAGGGAAACCTCTGGAGCCTCGGGAGGCTGAAAACAGGCCCGTTTCGGCATTTCCAGGATTTCCAGAAGGCCCGTTTTTCGGCCTCCTGGGGCTGCAGAGGCTTCCCTCAAGCCTCCAGGAGGGCGAAAATGGCCTCAAACAGGCCAGAAATCAGCTGGGAGGCCCACGCATGTGCAGTGCAGGTAAGTGTGCCTGGGGTTTGCGTGCCCGCACAAATGGCTCTGCTTGCCACTTGTGGCATGTGTGCCATAGGTTCACCATCATGGGGTTAAGATAACAGTGCATTACTTTTTAAAGTGAGTTTTGCTTTTTTTGAGAAAAAAAAAAACTGGCTCAACTTTGAAAGGCTCAATGGTCAAAAACTCCAACCCCCCAAATCAGAAAGCAGAGGGGAAATTGTTGGCTTTGTTCCCCCTGGGATATTTGGGGGTAGCCACAGAACATAGATGCAGGGACAGCAATGCTTAACGCTAATGAGAGGGTGACCTTTACACCCTCAAATGCATCGCTTCTGCCCTGCCCGTGGACAACTGCAACGTTTGAAAAATTGGCCCCAAAGATGCCATGAAGAAGGAAATGCCTTTAAAAAACCCCTGTGTTTTAGGATCTCTCTGTCAGCCCCACAAACAGCCTCTTTTCCTCATTGTCTGAGTGTGTATTTGATCCCTGCTGTAAATAGTTCCTCTCCCATATGAACGGGCTCCACAGTCCAACGTAAACATTCTTAAAACAGCTCACTCTGCCACGGAGGTCAATGGCCACTGGCTTAGACAAATACTCTGGCGTCCAGGGAGATGCTACAGATACGAAAGCACACACAGCTCTTCTTCCTTAGAGGACCTGCCTTAAACTTTAAGGTCTCTCAGAGCTGAAATCAACTCCTGGGGATGTCACGGATAATGTACACGGTTCTCTTGGCAACAGACTGGAAGAGGTGTGTCAACTTTTTTCCTGCCCTCAGCTATTCCCTGAGACCTTTAGCCAAGAGTTTACCAGGTCCAGCTCTGCTGAGTTTTCCAAGATCATCCAAGGTTGGCAAAGGGTGACGACCACAAGCGGAGCATCCAGGTATCACCCGGGTTCTGGCTAAGTTAAATTCCTGACTGTCGAATTTTAACTGTCCCCGATAATCAGGAAAGGTGCAATAACCGCCTTTCAGCCCTGTAATGTGTTTATTTTTTAAAAAAAATTAAATCTTGATTGAAAAATTAAAACATGAAAATACAAAATACAATACAAATATTTAAAATAAACGTGTTATATATATATTACAATCTATTTTGACAATGCTTGCATTTCAATTATTAATTATTCCAGTGCATATTTTCTACTCCTATGTTTTTATACACACACACACACACACACACACATAGGCGTGCACACACACACATATATATAGGCGTGCACGCACACACACCCTATAATTCTACATTATGCATTCCTTATTTAATTAATTATTTATTCCTTTCATTTATCCAATACCAATTTTCCCATACTGTATAATAAACGGAGTTATCCTTCTCTTTTAATTCTAATGAAAGTTTTGCCCTGTAATATGTTTAACTGAGGCTAGGAGAAGAACAAACGTCTGGTGAGAATACCCAAAATAGGGCCAATTTAACCACCCAGGATTCATTTTAACCCAGGATGGATTTCTTCACAAAACACGCTACATTAATTGTACACTATCGGTTGTGTTGCAGGAAGACCAACAAACAAGTCCCCTGACCCTTTCGATATTTAAGTTCCCCTGGCTGAAGAAAACCCTGTCCGTTATTGATTGGAGCATGTCCCAGACACTGATTGGCCATCTAGGCAGAAGGAGGCAGGGCTTGTCCATCCTGCTGCCAATGGGAAAGAGCTCGTAATGCCCTGAAGCCTTTCCTGGGCATCATGACAGAGTTGGCGTTTCCCAGAGCAGATCCACAGTTGATGCTTTTGACCTAGTTAATGTGACTATTTGTTGTCCTGGTGAAGAGACCTGGCAGAATTAAGGGCTGTTGCAGGAACGGGCTTTTCTAATTCAAAAAACCCCAAGAACTGCTGAGGCATCAGAATTTTCGGTTCTCCCCCACTCCCCCAAGCTACCAGTAATTGCAAAGCTGTTATCCAATTCTGCTATTGCAGATTGAAACAACATTAGAAGAGGAAATATAGCAAACAGATTAAATATATTTAATACACATATTGACAGCAGCGAGGATAGCATTTGCACAACAAAATAACACGCCCTCGGAGGAATTAGTAATTCCCCCCCAAAAAAATTTAAGATTGTGCTGAAATGGATAAACTTACATTAAATTAAAGGATAAAGAAGAGTTGGAGTATTATGAAGTTTGGGACAATTGGTATAAATGGTTGAACAATAGAAATAAGGCTAACGGAGACAAGAAAATGATAGATCAATGTATATAAATGCACATATTTATATGAGACTGGTATACGATGTCACTGTACCGTTAAGGTTAAGATTTGTAAAATGTGACAAAGAATAATAAAAAAAAATATTTAAGAAGAAGAAGAGGAGGAGGAAATAAGATGTCAAATAAGTTCATCTTCCTTCTGGGAGTTTCACCAGAGACACCCGCGTAGAGGTTTGTTCCTTAGACCCACAAAGAAAGAAAAAAGTTAAAGAAAGGAAAAGGAGGCTAAGCAAACCATCCTTCTTTTGGGATTCAAAGTCGCCAAGCCAGGTATGTCCGCCAGGTATGCTTTGCAAAAACACAACAACAACAACACCCCGGCAGAGCAAGGATTCATTCTGCAAAGCCCCATAATAAACGGCTGCGGGGCTGGGATCCAAAACCGACCCGGCTGAGCAAAGGACCCAGATCCGCCGCCGCTTCTCTCCTTTTTCGCCTTTTCCCGAGCGGTCCCAGCCCACACCTCGGCCGAGGCCACCCCCGCCACCCCTCCAGAGCTACATGTCTGGCTGCCGTTCAACAGAACATCCAGGAACAGAAAACAGACCGCGGGAGCGCCTGTCAGTCACGGACGCCGGCCTGGCCCCGCGCGCAGCCGGAACCAAGGACCAGATGCGCCGCCGACCCACCCACCCCCCCACCCCCCCGGCCCCCGTTGCCAAAAAACGATCGGCGGATCCAGACTTGAGCGGAGAACCTCGGAGACCGCCGGAAAGTTTTCTAGCTACGGGGGACGGTGGGGTGGGAAAAAAAAAATCTCCCCAGCGGGGAAACTTTTCCGAGAGTTTGCTCAGACTTTTTTCAAGCTTGGCCGCTTGAGCCTGGCGGACTTCAACTCCCAGAAGTCCCCAGCCAGCTGGCTGGGGACTTCTGGGAGTTGAAGTCCGCCAGGCTTCAAGCGGCCAAGCTTGGGAGACCTTTCCAAGCCTGAGCATCCCTCGGAAAAGAAACGGAGCATCCAAACCACCCAGCCAGCTCCGTCCTTTGCAAAGCAGGCGCCGAGAAGCGTCCAAGCTCCGGACTCGGCTGCATTTGTTAGCCGGGGCCAGGCTTGCAAACCCACACACGGGCGCAAGTCCCGGCCGGCGCGCTTCCCACCGCCTTTTTGCAAGCAGGGCGAGCGGACGGAAACGGGGGACAGACAGACAGACAGACAGACAGACACACCCAGCCCCACCACACACCCCAGCAAGCGGAGCCGGGCGCACGTGCCGAAGGTTCCCGGTTCCCCGCCCCGCGGCCCCAACTTTCAGCCCCGCGGACTTCGGGGAGTCGGGGGGGGGGGGGAGCGGCGGGCGGCGGAGGAGAGCACGTGGCGGGGGCCACTTACCGGCAACCGAGCGACCCTGGCAAACGTGCGTCTCGCAAGGGCGGCGGCGGAGCGCGGGGTTCAAGCCGTCAGCTCTGCCGCCGGCCAGGCTGCATGGCGAGGAGCCCAGCCGCTCTTTCCGCAGCTGCAGCAGCGGCGGCAGCAGCAGCCCTGGCGCTTCGCTCGCCACCCGGCCGGCCAGCTCCTCCTCCTCCTCCTCCTCCTCTTTCCCTCGGGCAGCTCCGCTCCCGAGCGGCTCCTCTGAAGGGGGTGACGTCGCCGCCGCCGCCGCCGCCTCCCCGCGCTATTTATACCCGGGGCCTGGCGGTTCATGGAGGCAAAGAGGCAAAGCCGGCGCTCCGGCCAGCCAGCGAGGCTCGGGCGTGGCGCTCGCTCCCTCAGAGCTTTCAGCGGGCCGGAGGCCGCTCCCCCGCCCCGGCTCCCGGGAGGCTCCGGCTTGTAAGGCCGGGCGCACCTCTGGAAGGCGGGCGCCAAGGTGAGCCAAGCCGAGGCAGGAGGGACTCCTTCTCCGAGCTCCTGCCTGACCGCCCCCCGCCCCCCACCCCGTGTGACATCATCGCTGGAGCTGATGGCGCGAAATTCACCGGGTGGGCGGTGTTGCTGCCCCCCCAGGAAGGAAGGAAGGAAGGACTGGCCCTTAACACAAGAGCATCAATCGGCGTCTTTTCTGCAGAAAAAAAACAATTCCTTCCAACCTGCCTTTAATCGTATCCTGCACGAGTCAAAAAAGGGACTGTGAAAATATCTACAGACCCCTCACGTCCCGGACATAAACTGTTTCAACTCCTGCCCTTAAAACGATGCTATAGAGCCCTGCACACCAGAACAACTAGACCCACAATGAGAGTTCTTCCCCGAACGCCATCGCTCTGCTAACAAATAATTCACTCAGTACTCTCCAACTATTTACTAAGTCTGCATTACTATTACTATTAATCTTCTCATCACTCCTTGTCACCCATCTCCTCCCACTTGTGACTGTATGACTGTAACTTTGTCCCTTGTATCCTAATGATTTATACTGACTGTTTCCTAGTAGGATTTGATTGCTTATTGTACCCTATGATTATTATTACGCGTTGTACCTGATGATTCTTGACTCTTGACAAATGTACCTTTTCTTTTAAGTGCTAGAGCCCACTGCAACTACATAGCCAAAAAGGCATTAAGAGTTGTTAACCTAATCCTACATAACTTTTTCTCTGGTAATATCACACTACTAACCAGAGCATGCAAAACATTTGCTAGACCAATACTTGAATACAGCTCATCAGTCTGGAACCCACATTACGTATCTGATATTAGCACAATTGAGAAAGTCCAGAAATATTTCACAAGAAGAGTTCTCCACTCCTCTACTCGTTGTAGAATACCTTATGCCACCAGACTTGAAATTCTAGAACTAGAAAACCTTGAATTACGACGTCTTCTGTCTGATTTAAGCATGGTATATAAAATCATACATTGCAATGTCCTACCTGTCAATGAATACTTCAGCTTCAACCATAACAACACAAGAGCACACAATAGATACAAACTCAAGGTTAACTGCACCAAGCTTGATTGCAGGAAATACGACTTCAGCAACAGAGTGGTCAATGTCTGGAATACTCTACCCGACTCCGTAGTTTCTTCTCCAAACCCCAAAAACTTTAACCTTAGACTGTCTACTATTGACCTCACCCCTTTCCTAAGAGGTCTCTAGGGGGCGTGCATAAGCGCACCAACGTGCCTACCGTCCCTGTCCTATTGTTTCTTTTATTTTTATTTTATTTTTCTTATATGTACCCATTTCATGTATTCATAACTATGTATACACTCATACTTATTATCTTGTAAACAATTGACAAATCAAATAAATAAAATAAATAAATAAATAAACACTGAGAGCATTTGCACCAAAGACAAATTCCTGTGTGTCCCATCACACTTGGCCAAGAAAGAATTCTATTCTATTGAAGAACAGGAAGCGTGAGCAGGAGCCAAGGCAGATGCTATCCCAGCTCTACCAATCCATCACAGGTGGTCACCCAGTTTCATCTAGACATGTCCCACTGACTTAGCATGTTCACGTGGGGCAGAAATCCAGCAAGTGAATCTGAATCCCATTCCTATTCCTATTTTATTGTATACCACCCCAAGTCCCTCTTTGCCCATGTGCTGTCCCAGCCAGTCTATGGGAATTGGATAGTTACTTAGGAATTGTGAGCTGTCCCCTTAAGGGAATGCATCATGGTAAATGTAGTTAAAGGTATCCTGGGAAATGTAGTTCATGTCACGTGGCCACATCTGTAATCCTGATTGGTCACTAGTTTGACCCTCGATGGTTTGGGGGAGGTTTTCCTCATTCTTTGTCTGAACTCTCTAACTCATGGCAGCTTCTTTCTATTGCTACGAGATGGGTTAGGAGATAACCATCTTTTACTACAAGGCAGATATACAAAGGATTGGTCATTGAAGAAGAACTTTGTCACAAACATGAGTTAGGAGGATACCTGATGAACCAATAAATGTAATTTGTTATGGACGTCTTGTTGAGTTATCTATCTGCATCTGTACAACTTCAAATCCACCTCTGTGCAGAAGGCAGAAAAGTAAAAGATTCAGTCCTAACCCATCTGTATAAAACTGTTAATTTGGATTTGTGATAAAGCAAAGTAATATTGAAGCCAGGAGTAAATACGCAATGTTAATCTAAACCTGCATTTCCCATTGTCTCTCTCTGTGAGCATCGGAACATTTTACATGCTGTTTGCATGGTGGGAGGGGCTGGAGTTCCCCACATGCTACAAACAAAGAGAATTTTCCAACACACCCACCCCCCACTTCTCTGCTCAAACCGTCTTCCTGCTATCTCAGAGACTCCATTTGCATAACAAGGAGAGTTAGAAATCCCCCAGTTCTCAAAGGATAATCAAACCTCTGTCTTAAAACCCTTTACAAAAGCAGTTGGAAAGTTTGAGAAATCTTGTTTGTATTTTTAAACGGAAACGAAAAGCTGATTCTGCTATGCTCATCTGGAAGGGAGACAAAGCCATTAAAGAAACCCTTTCCAGCCAATTTACAACTGATAAAGACACATTGTAGTTCCAGGAAGAGGCAAATTCCCCCTCCTTTCCTCATCAGCGAAAGAAGTGCTGTGTCTCAAATTACCATTCTTAACTCAGAAAGAACTAATTTGTAAAAGCAAGGAGGGGCCAAGTATCTCTCATCCATCCCTGTATTCATCCAATTACAAACCCTTTCCAAATGCAATGAGAAAGTTTCAGTAATCTTGGTAGCATTTCTAGAAAGGAAAACTAACTTTGCCCTGTTCATTCCACCTGAAAAGCTTGTGCATTTTTCCAGCTCAGAGGCAATAAGAGAAGCCTCTCCAGCTATTTTTTACAACCATTCTGGCCGGATTATTGGGGTTATAAATCAAAGCTACAACAAGTAAGCTATGTGAACAAAGAACAATTTCCTTTTCTTCACGAAGCATAGAGTTAGGCCATCTTATTTCTATGCTAGAAAAATTTAAGTATAACAAGACACATTGCATATAACCCTTTAAACTGTTGTACTTATTTGATGAATTTCTCTTTCATCGAGTACGGAATAAATATCTTTGGGACCCAACCACCCCTCTCCTAAAGGGCAACATCACATCTTGGTAAAGCAGCCTACATCTCCATCTGGTGGTCAAGAAGAAATTTACAGTGAAGTTAAAGAATTCTTACCATTTTTTTCCTTTTTTCAAGAGTAGGCAGGAAATTCTCCCCCCTCTTTTTTCTTCCACAAAGAAGTGAGACTGAAGCAACGCAGCCCACAGCTACATCTGGGGCTCAAAGAGAAATTTCCCAGACTTTGATTTTTTTTTTTACACAGTTTCTCAAATTTGACCAGAGTGATTATCCAATGACTATCCCTTTTTTGAAACCATTGTGGACAATTTAATCAATTTAATTCAAAGGTCCCAAGAGTAACTGCAACCTAACATGGGTGTAGCAACAGCATCTTCCTGACCCTCTGCTGCCACCTTGTGAAGCAAGTGACAATAACAGGCATATTTCTGCATTCTGCCCTCAAGTCTTCAGACTACGCTAAGCATATTTCTGCATTCAGCCCTCTAGTCTTCAGACTTCGTGACGCAACCTCTGGTGCCCCCTTGTGTTGCAAGCTCACAACACACCCTAGAAGCAGCCATATTGTGGGCTGTGCTAGCATCGCCCAGCCTCTGCAGTGCCACCTACGTGCTCAAGTATTAAATCCAGCAGCAATTCTACTTTCTGCTACCTGCTTGCAGCACACCTAATACAAAAAAGGGAATTGCATGGAAAATCACTAAATTTTTCCAAAGTCACCTTTTACCAATTTGAAACATGGCGACTGCTTCATCAATGACAGATGTCCCTGCAGTACCAGAGGACTTGAACTCTCCACCCATCCTTGATGTAAATGTGGAGTCATACTTGAGGGAGGATTGGGACTGGGAGTATCGATGCCATACAAATTTGTGGAAGAAGCTGGAGAAGATCTACGATACCCCCACATGCAGGCTGTCCCTCGAGATAATCTGCACATTGCAACATGATCTATTTTACCTTCGTGTACAATGGAGAGACAGCGAAAGTGAACTCAAGTTCATCCAGTCAAAGCTGGGTGACCCAAAGCTCCAAGAACACATTGAATGCTTCGAGGAGCTACACAAGGAACACGAAGACTGGATTGAGGAAAGCAGTAAAGCCCTCCAGGCAGCGCTCCTCGATGTGCTTCAAAAGGAACAAGGAGAAAGAGTGAGGGCCACATCCGAACTAGGTCTTCAATCACAAGCAGCCTCCTCCCACCATTCTAAGAAAGCCTCCTCCCTCCATCCCAAACTGGCTAGATCACAAGCAGGTTCCAGTGTCTCGCGCCAATTCTCTGCTGCCGACTCTCACCATCCTTCCAGAGCATCCTCCTGTCATAGCACCGCATCTAAGGCCTCCAAAGCCGCAGGTTATGCTGACCGGGCTGCAGAAGCTGCAGTAGAAGCTGCTGTCGCATACGCAAATCTATGAGCCAGAAAGAAGGTAGCACGGGAGAAGGCGGCAGTAGCGGCTCGACAAGCAGAAATGGCCAAAGCCCAGGCCAACCAACAGGCAGAATTGGCCAAACTTCAGGCCAAATTGGAGTTGGCTGAACGGCAAAGAGAATCCGCAACAAAGACGGCACGGGCCGCAGCATGGCGGAAAATGGCCGACAACGCCTCCTTCAACTTAAACCTCAGAAAGTTGGAAAGAGACAGCCCAGATAAATGTGCCAAGGCCTACTTGAGCAAGCAAATTGGCCCACCAATTACATCAAAGATTTCTCAACAAGTACACATGCAAGCAGCCACAGTTGCCACACTTAATCCACAGGCAAAAGAGTTCCTACCACACCCGCAAGGCAACTCTAATGCAGATATGGGTCAAGACGAATGTGGTACCCACACCCAGCAGCAAGAGAGACCACCTGCGCATGTGTTAATGGATCACAACCTCCTCATAAAGTATTCTGAGGAGAACCACGAACTGTCTACAACACATGCCCTCGAGCCAGAATGCCATACCTACGAGGATGTGGACAGCAACGAGCATCCAGCTGCTCTGCATTCAGACTCTGGAAGCAAGTACACCCTAAAAGGCCGCCAGAAGCGACCACCAGACTTTCACCTTTGCCACCAAGAG
This sequence comes from Pseudonaja textilis, assembly GCF_049901715.1. NCBI lineage: Eukaryota > Metazoa > Chordata > Lepidosauria > Squamata > Elapidae > Pseudonaja > Pseudonaja textilis. The sequence continues at coordinate 13,140,486 of NC_141993.1, forward strand.
CACCTGTACACCCTAAAAGGCCACCAGAGGTGACCAGCAGACTTGCACCAAGACGCCGAACTTGAAGGTTGAACTTCAAGCTTTGCATGCTTCGCTTTGTTTGATGCTTTATTAATGTTTACTGTTTTCTTAGTTATATAGTTATCCACTATTCAGTTAGTATTACTGTCTACTGCTTATCTTAGTTTATAGTTAATTTTTTTCCCTTCTTTTCTTTTAATAATGGAATTTACAATTCCAGGCGGGGAGTGTGCTGTCCCAGCCAGTCTATGGGAATTGGTTAGTTACTTAGGAATTGCGAGGTGTCCCCTTAAGGGAATGCATCATGGTAAATGTAGTTAAAGGTATCCTGGGAAATGTAGTTCACATCACGTGGCCACATCTGTAATCCTGATTGGTCACTAGTTTGGCCCTCGATGGGTTGGGGGAGGTTTCCCTCATTCTTTGTCTGAACTCTCCAACTCATGGGAGCTGTTTTCTATCGCTTCGAGATGGGTTGGGAGATAACCATCTTTTACTACAAGGCAGATATACAAAGGATTGGTCATTAAAGAAGAACTTTGTCACAAACATGAGTTATGAGGATACCTGATGAACCAATAAATGTAATTTGTTATGGACGTCTTGTTGAGTTATCTATCTGCATCTATACAGCTTCAAATCCACCTCTGTGCAGAAGGCAGAAAAGCCCTTCGCCCTCAAAAACTGGGGGAGATGGGCAGTTTTTAACCATAGATAGATAGATAGATAGATAGATAGATAGATAGATAGATAGATAGATAGATAGATAGATAGACAGACAGACAGACAGATAATTTTCCTGCAACTCTTTGGTGGAAAAAGTCTGCATCCCACTATTAGAAAATGCCGAGAAAAAATGGGCATTGATCCCTGACCTATTTTCTCAAAAGGCAGTCATGAGGTGTTTGTTTTTTTTATAGAATATTCTTGTATTTTTCTGCCAACATGACTCTCAAAGCAGCTGGTGCAAATATTTGAAGAAGTAAAAATATCTTATGTCTATAAATTATCATACCATAGAAGAAAAATCAGGTGGCTGTAGGTGCCTCCCTTTCTCTTCTCTTCTTCTCCACCCCTTCTGGACAGCCGTCCTCAATGCTGCCTGGAGAAGGACAATGTTTTCCAAGAAATAAGTTCCAAATCAAAACACCAGGAAAGGAGCCTCCAAGTTGAGGGGTCACAACTTTTAAAATTTCAAGGGTAGACTGGCAAGAAGCACTAAAGAAATCAATTTGGTGCCTTCCCTATTAATTTTGATGCCGTTGTAGCTAACAGAGATTCCTTTCTTAAAATGTTTCAGATTTCTTTCTGAGATGAACCATCCACCTTTTCCAATATGATTTGCACTTTTATATACTATAATTATTCCAGAGATGTGTTTCCTTTGCACAGTTATTCATATTTGACATAGGAGAACATTGCTACAAATTCACAGAGAATATTAGTATGTACAAAAGTCTTGGTGCCACATTTAAAACAATGTCTGTCTAGACACAGTGGCTGTTTTCACTCACCAATCCTACTATTTTCCTGTAATCACATATGCCTCTCAAAAGACAAGCATCCTACAACATGCAATTTACATGCCGTTACTCAGCACCTTGAAAATAAGGCATATTTTATGTTCTGAGAACTACCTAGCTCTGGTTTTGTTCTGCCAGAGCTTCCCATCTTCCTCACAGAGGGATATTTAAAATTAATGCTTCTCTCTGAAATGGAAGCTGAAAACTTAAGTGATGGCCTGTGTACAATCCTAGGAAATGTATCTCAAGATGAAGTAACTGCTGTGCACGTTGATCACAAGTGAGTTTAGTAAAATGATTTTGGAACTTGGATACGATATCCTTGTGACAATTCCCTTCAAACAATAGTGTTGCTTAAGTGGGGTCTTGTCTCTACCCCTCAGTGTGACTGTGGTACTCCTTGACAAAATATCCATCACATAATTTTGTCCAAATGTCCATCAAGAGCTTACACCGGCCCAATGTCTGATTTTTTTTCAACCCTGTTCCTGAATGACTGGGTGGGCTGGACATTAACATTTGAACCACTATAAGTCCCATGTATTTGCCATATGCTAAATAAACAATAGTGAACTACAAAACTGTGTCTTCTCAGGTGAAACTGATGTGTTTTGCAGGGCCCTGAAGATTGCTCTACTCCTGCAACCAGCTAGGATCTTTCCAAATGCCGGCAACAACTTTCACCTTTTGTGAATTTATTTGGAAAGGTGTGTGTGTGTGTGTGTGTGTGTGTGTGTGTGTGTGACTTGAAAAATGGCATCTATTCCACCTGGAGGAGCCTGCCACGAAAGTCAGGATGTAGCTTAAGGGAATCTTCTTCAAACTTCTTGTGGCCGTTGTGGCACACCAAGCAGGTTTCTTCCAGATAGTTAGACAACATCTTCTATTATCATGGCTAGGGATGTGTGTGTTTGTGTGGCAAGTGGGGAACTGTTGGAAGAATTATCCCTCTGGGTTCAGTTCCAAGTGGGGGAAAAAACACTGGAAACATGGAGGCTGCTTGGAAAGATGGTTTAATGGTGGACAGCAGGACCACCTGGCTTGAAGCTCCAAAGAAGGAAGGGTCACATGCTTCAAGATGAAGGAAAGGAAGGAAGGGCTGAGATGCTGAAAGTGCCTGGGTTTTATACCCTCTGTTGGGATTTGAATTTGAGCTTGTATTCTGATTGGTTGCCAAAGTCCCGTGGGGCCATGGAGGGGCAACTCTGGAGACTGCCCTCAGTCCCAGGCTTGGTTGAGCCTGGCTGGATGATGATGTAATGAAAAGGCTTTGAGCAATTGCTATAGCTTTACCTGGAATAGATCTTTGTTATGTAAGATATTCTGGCCCAGGCCTTAATGACCCACCCATTAACAAAGGTGGGGGCTGTGTTTCTGCTTCTGAGTTTCTACTCTTTTTAGGGGAAATATTCTGTCTTTTTAATATTTCCTAGAATATTTCATTTTTCTAGGAGAGGGGTGGGCGCTAATTTCCTACAGGACTCAAAATATTTCAAAGAGCATGTGTGGTGGTGTTAGGTTAGGAAGAAGGACCAGCCGCATCCTGGAGATCTCTAGGCTCTCCCTTATTCACTGCTTTGCTTAAACCACGGCTTAAGATTTCCCGGGCGGCAGCCTCGGGTATTTTACTGCAGGAGACTGGGTGGATCTAAGCATGATAATTTTGCGGTTCCTATGTGAAAGTGCCAGTTTTCATTGGTTTAAGTGAACCATGGATGTTATGAAAACAAGAGCCCTTGTAAATCCTAGCAGCAGCCAATGGGACTTTGTGTTTGCTGGGAGGCTCTTCCTGGTTCAGCCAATTTTTGGTAGATGATTACAAGGGAAGGTACATTTCGGTAGATTAGGGAACCCATAACAACTAAAGGTCTGAAAGTCTAATAGCAGTCATGCATTCTACAATTTGTCCAAGGTTATATACTGTACGTTATTGATTTAAGCTTCCTCTGAAACAGAATATGTGGAGAGTGGACTGCTCGCCTAATGGACTCGTCTAAAATTATTCAGTGACTTTAGGGCAGGGCAGGGCCTTGACTTCCAAACTCACAAAGGCCGGGCTAAAATCCCAGTTGACAACAGATGGTTAATGTGGTCTAATGTGATTCAGAGAAGAGGAAAGAGATGCCTGTTATTTTGTTATCTTCAAAGAACTAAAATGGGCTGGATTAAACGGTAATATCAAGGACATCTTAATCTAACCCCTGTTAATCTTTGCAGGATAGCCTTGTCAAAAACAGTTTACTCTGCAAACACATAACAAAGATACACAGCAGTAAAAGGCGATCAGCTGAGCCTTTTGGAGGCCCACCCAAAGATCCCTTAAGCTGTATGCAACTTCTTCTTCTTTGCTGATTTCCCAGAGTTTTGGATACAGTATTTTAATATCCGGCGTGCTTATTTATTGCCCAAAATGTCTCCACAGTCAAAAAGAAACAAACAGAGGCAAAGCCTGATGTACTAATAAAATTGTGTGAATTGCAGTAGCCTTACTTAGGTTTGCAGGGTTCAGAAGTGCATTTTAGCTTCCAAAATATATCAGTATGAAACTTGGTTTCGGTCAACTGACCTTGAAAACATTCTGAAGAATTGGAGTTTTCCTCTACACATTCTTGAACTTGGCGGGGGGGCGGGGGGACGGGACGTGTGTGTGTGTGACATGTTGCCCTTGATGCCTTGGCTTTCTCTCTCCAGATATTTGTTTTGCTCTTCTGGCCCTCTGAAGATGTCCCTTCCACCTCCTGAAGGGCAAGGAAGGGGTGGGATTTTACTTCTGCCTCATCCCTCAGTTAGGTGGGGAGGTAGGGAGGTCCTTTCCATTGGTTACAATACCCGGTTCCCACCAGGATCCATTTATCCATCCATCCAATTTGTGGTAATCCCCCACCTTCTATGTTTATCTCCCTGTTTATTGGAATGTTCAGGGTTGGGCACAAAGATAGGATGCAAATCCAATGAACCATGCAAATAAGTAAAGATAAACAAAGCTGAAATCAAGATGACATTTATACAGCCATGCAATTTGTTTAAAAAGTGGTTGACCAGTTTTTATAATATTTCAGCGTGAATCCATGTTCTTTTTTTCTGAAGCTCCTCAGATGTCAAAGCCAATGAGAGAAAATGCTCTTTCAAGACACCCAGAATTTTCTCCCTGAAGATCAGATCCATATGGAGCCAGGGGTGGGATTCCACCTGGTCGGACTGGCTCTAGAGAACCGGTTGTTACGATTCTGCGCAGTTCAGAGAATCAGCAAATCGTGCCACGGGCTGGCGCCGCCCTGCCCCGCCCACTCACTCCTTACCTGGCAAACTTGCCTGCTAAGTTGCTATTTTTCCTTTCTCTTTTCCCCCTGACCATCAGCTGTTTCGACTATCAGTTGTGCCGGGAGATTTAGGTTAGCTAGAAAGCAGGAAATTGTGGGATTTCTTGCTTTCTAGCTAATCTAAAAGCAGAGCTGAACCTTCCTTAAGACTGAAGCTTCTACTTTTCAGTGCAGACTCAGGCAGCAGATTGCAGAAAGGTCAATCTCTGAGTGAATCTGTGATTCTGTGAGCAACTCAATCTGCTTGCCTGCTTTGCCTGGTTTTGGTTAAAGGTTGCTCTTTTTTATTTATAAAAAATTCAATATTTACATAAATATTTATAATATTTACATAAAAGCCATGCCCACCAAGCCATACCCACACATTAGGCCACACCCACAGAACCAGTTGTTAAGACATTTGAATCCCATCCCTATATGGAGCCCCATAGGGGGTTCTTAGTCTACAGACCAACTGCTGAGGAAAGAAAAGTCTTTTATCTTCTTTTTTTTCCAAAAGTTCAAAGGGTCCACCGATGGCCCTGTCACATGTATTTGTAGGTACACACATTCAGCTCAAGGGATTTATCCAGATAAGCCATCTACGGAGTTTGTGGACGTGCCCCCTAAACTCTACCTTCTCTTCATTTTAATCCACCACGGGGCCACCATCACATGCTCGAAAACAGCACGGTTTGCAGGAAGCAAAAGCCCAGCCTGATCCCTGATCCTCCTGCCTGGCTGGTTCTTTCCAGTCATCAGTCATTAACTAAACGAATTGCTCGCCTCTCCTGACTTCGTTTATAGCCCCTCTGCTCACCGGGAAGCCTCCCTGCCAGTCACGAACACCTGGGCAGAGGAGGCTGCTGGGGCACCTGAAAGCTCAAGATTTTGGGCCCCTAAGGAGGGAAGTTTTAAAAGCAGATTTTGCTCCTTTGTGTTTCTTTTAAAGGAAGAGTCAGACCCCAGAGAGGAACAGAGTGAACTGATTGGGGGAGGGGAGAGAGGAAATACAAGGCCCAGGAAATGAGAGAAGAGCAATTGCTTGGAGGGAACACGAACTAAAAGCCTTGATGATAAGCTAATGAGGGAACGGAGGTTAGTCACCGCCATTTGATGTTGTCCCTTTTATTAGTCGAGCTGGGACTTTCCACCCTGAGACAGGCTTCCCGCTCGTTCCTGAGGGCAAAGGGGGCCAATGTTGTCTTCGGGCTGCTCCCAGACTGTGGGGAAGGCCAATCTCCCCCAGGAGTTTTTCTCCCTCTGCACCAGACATTCACTCCACTCTGCAAAGAGACGTCCGTTCTCAGCGGCTGCGGCTGCTCTGAGGACAGGGACCCCTTACCTGCTCTCTGCCTGGGACACCCGTGAAAAGGCCCCATGCCACAAAAGATTGGGCCTTGACTTCCTTCCTTCCTTCCTTCCTTCCTTCCGTTCCCAGTGTCGTTTCCCCCACCTGGAACTGAACCCAGAAGGATAATTCTTCTAACACTTCCTTCCTTCCTTCCTTCCCTTCTCCTCAGGTTCAGTAGCAGAACAGAATCCTGGCTGCCAGCTTTTTCCTCTTCTCATCTCTCTCCCAAAAACGTGCCTGCAAACGGGGAAAGCAGCTGGCAGGCCTGGTGGGTAGGGAGAGAGAAGAAGCGCTTTCAACAATCGGAGGTTACTTTAACCACACCTGGCCATTGTGGAAGCAGGTGTTACAGATACAGATTAACAGAGTTGGAAGGGACCTTGTAGTCGTCACCCCCGCCCAAGCAGGAGATCCTACAGCATTTCTGATAAATGGCAATCCAGTCTCTTCTTGAAAGCCTCCAGCAACGGAGCTCCCGCAACTTCTGAAGGCAACTTCTGTTCCATTGGCTGCTGATTGTTCTCACTGTTGGAAAAATTCTCCTTATTTCTAGGTTGAATCTCTCCTTGATCAGTTTCTGTCCATTATTTCTTGTCTGGCCTTCGGGTGCCCTGGAGAACAGCTTGACCCCTTCCTCTCTGTGCAGCCCTTCAAACACTGGAAGATGCTATCGTGTCTCCCGTGGTCCTTCTCTTCACTAGACTTAGCCAGGCTCAGTTCCTGCCTTATGTTTTAGCCTCCAGTCCCCTAATCATCCTGGTTGCTCTTCTCTGCACTCTTTCTAGAGTCTCAACATCTTTTTTATAATGTGAACAAAACGGAATGCAGTACCCTAGGTGTGGTCTTACTAAGGCTTTACAGAGTGGTATTAGTACCTCACTTGATCTCAACTGTATCCCTCTGTTAATACAATTTAGGATTGCATTAGCTTTTTTGGCTGCTGCTGCACACAGTTGGCTCATATTTAATTGGTTGTCCACTAAGACTCCAAGATCCTCTCACAGTTTCTGCTATTGAGCCTGGTTTCAGCCAATCTATATGTGTCCTTTGGGTTTTTCTTGCCTAAGTATAGGACTTTACTTTTCTCTACATTGAATTTCATTTTGTTAGATAGGGCCCAGTGTTCTAGTCTGTCAAAATCCATCTGGATTTTGAGCATACTGTATCTTCTGGGGGTTAGCTATTCCTGCCAGCTTAGTATCATCTGCAAATTTGGTAAGTTCTCCTGTTCCCTCTTCTAAGTTGTTTAGGAAGATATTGAAGAGTACTGGGCCTAAGACGGAACCTTGGGGCACCCCACTGCTTACTTCCCTCCATGTAGATGTTGTAGACCCGTTAAGGACTACTAGTTGAGTACGGTTTGTCAGCCAACGTTGTTTGAACTGGTTTCATTTCCAGCAAGTTATGCAGGAGAAAAGGATTCTCTGTCTTGGAAACATTGAACATACAGAACTAGCAAGTTCCTGGTTGTTCTGATCTGGTGGATTCTGAACAGGACTTAAATTCTGCAGATTGCTCTATGCCAGGGGTCTCCAATGCTGGCAACTTTTAAGCCCTGTGGACTTCAACTCCCAGAATTCTATGCTGGCTGGAGAATTCTGGGAGTGGAAGTCCACAAGTCTTAAAGTTGCCAACTTTGGGGTCCTCTGCTCTATGCAGAAGCTGGAAACACCTCCTGGATGAGACAGTTGAACCGACATCTGATTCCTGAGCTGCAAATGGGGGGAGGGTGTAGATCTGGGCTGTGGTTGTGTCCAGAAAACATACTTCATTTCAGATGGAAGGTGGGGCAAAACCTTCTGAGCTTCATTTCTTATCCACTGAGAAATGGATCCAAGGCAGCATCCTTTTATATCAGCTATGAAAAATGTTGGCAGATAATGGAGCCAGGCAAATACTATGGCAATGCCATTGATTTGAAGATAGGTACATATCTTCTCTAAAACTGAAGTATTTGTGGAGAAATACCTGCTGGAAGAGATTGAAGGCCAGATGTCTTCTAATATCAATACTGATGTACGGGACTCATTTAAATCCCTCTTTGTAACCATTCCTTAAGCCTTGTGCCTGCTTCTCTTTGTTCATGGTCCAAATTAAACTCCCTCTATTCAGCCATCTTCATTTTTTGAGATTCCAAGGAATCCAGAATGTTCCCCCATGAAGAGGCTTATCTTTATCCATCACCAGCTTCCTTTCCTGGCATTCCCAGAACTCCTCCTTCATATCCTGGGCATTCTTGCTTTCTTGGCCTTTTCCAGCACATCCACTGTTCCCAGTGGCAGGATTCAAAATTGTTTACTGCCGGTTCTGTGGGCAAGGCTTGGTGGGCAAGGCTTGGTGGGTGTGGCAGGGGAAGGATACTGCAAAATCCCCATTCCCTCCCCATCCCACTAACCTGCTTTCCAGCTCCGTTCTCCTGTGCAGGGCAACCAAAGAAAACCCAGCCGATCAGCTGGGACTCAATGGGAGGCAGAGAAGAGATGGGGGCGGTGGGGCCAGTCAGAGGTGGGATTTGCTGGTTCTACAAACTACTCAAAATTTCTGGTACCAATTCTCCAGAACTGGTCGGAACTTACTGAGTGCCACCTCTGCCTGTTCCAATATAATAGGCATAATTTCTTATGCATATTATTTGTATATATTATGCAAAATAATATTTTGTAGTCTTATGTTGGTGATTTGGTCTAAGTTTGATATTGTCTACAATGTTATATCTTTACAATGGTGCGATGGGGGGGGGGGGTTCTTGAAAAACTTTGAGACAAATATTCCTAGGATCAGACATTTTTCTGTAAATGTAAAATTACCTGCTCTTTAACCTAGGAAGAACGGTCCCTAATTCAATTTACTTTTTCCATTATCCATTTACTTGCACTGTTGCTTCTTTCAGTCTGCTGATTAATATTTAATTCCCTGCCCCAAATTTTAAAGCAATTAGCTTGCAGTCTCCTTGCCCAGCCGGACACAAGCTTTGCTGGACTCAATAGGACTGACTTTTGAATAGACAGGTATAAGATTGCACCGCATTGTCTACTCCTCAGCTCATCGGCAGCAGAATCCTGTAAAGGCACACTCAGAAATGACACCCACAAACTTCAATTCAATCAGCCTCAAGAGGGAAATCGCTTTCAAAAATCCTGCTCCTATCCATTTTAACATCGCTGAGTCCTATTCCGGGCACTACATATCTTAAGAGCAAAATGTCAGAGGAACGGTATAGAAAACATAGTAGACTTTATGCTTTATTTTCTCCACGCATTTTTTTTCATTCATTTCAGAGATTCTGGATACAAGCAAACTAAGTCTGTGGAAGAGAAGGTCACAACAAAAACCCAAGAGAAACTAGGCTTATTTGAAGCTTTTTTTGGTCACCGGTGCCTGTGTGTGAAGAAGTGAGGAACTTACAGGAAAGTGAGATTTAAGAAGGAAAATGAGATGGGGTTGCATAGATGAGGCCTTGAATCCTGTGTCCCAGAAGTCTCCAAACTTGGCAATTTTAAGACTTCTGGGCTTCAACTCCCAGAATTCTCCAGCCAGCGTTCTGGGAGTTGAAATCCACAAGTCTTAAAGTTGCCAAAGTTTGGGGACTCCTGCTGTACCCCTTTGCAAGAAAATGAACCTCATAGAAGTAAATGAGGCTTAGTTCAGAGTGTATTATATTCCGGGCTGCAGTTTTTTTTCTGCAGTTTTTAAAATCTGAAAAACTCATAATTGATTCCCCCTCCACATCTCTCAGGAGTTGGTGGCACCTGCTGGATGAAAGCATTATTGCTGTGATTTGTCTCCAATAAATTCATGATTTACTGCCGGACGGGCTCTGAACTTCCATGCATGTGATCATAAAAACCACAGAATCTGAAAGAGTTTTCTTCCTCTCTTTGCTGCCTGGAGGGGCTGCTTGATCTGAGCCACCCAGATAAGATAATCCATCCTCCACAGACCTCACGGACCTGTGACCTCGCTTAATGCTCACGAGGAAGGTCGCCTTGCCTGCGTAAAAGCATCTGAGAGATAAGCTCAAGCCGCCAGAGGAGACAACGTGCAGGAAGGACCTCTGTTCATAGTTTCATCAGGAGGGGAATTGGTTCGGGACAGTAAACGTTGGGCGTAGCGAGATTGTCATGAAATCACAAAGCTCTGATAATAAATTTGGAGGATACACAAAAATTGATTGCAATCCTGTCTTAATGGTTTCCTAATGGAACCGTCCTGTCAATTGTTGCCCATAATCTTTCTGGCTATGAAAATTTTCTTTAGTTATAGCCCCGCAATCAGTGCATAAAAATTTCAGGGCCAAAAAACTTTCAGAATGAGAGCATCAACAGTCAATTGTTTTAAGCAAGCGTTCCAACAATATAATTGTTGTTGTTCTTTGTCCATCATCAGCGATGCAGACCACATCATAAGTCATGTCAAAACTTAATGGTGGTGTCTAAAGATGATTGGTCAGGCCAACTCAGGCACAGAATGTCCTGCTACTTGTTGGGCAAACATGTGTAGACAACCGCAATCGTTGCACTGGTGCCTTCCGGCTTGTGCAGCCCGTGCTTACGCTGTGCTGCTACAGTGCACTCTACTTCCTTGTGGATGAAGCAACGCCAGGTAGACCAATTTTTTGCCAGCATTTTCCAGGTGGCAAAAGGGTAAATAATTTCAAATCGATTATCTGCCCTCCATGGAAGCCTTTTCCAGCACAGGGTTTCCCAGAAAAGAGATGCTGGTCAGGCATACAGGTGACTTTCGACCTGCCCGATGGGTCTGTGCCATAGGTGGTATATTCAGCAGGTTCTGAACCAGTTCTAGAAAACCGGTAGTGGAAATTTTGAGTAGTTTGGAGAACCAGCAAATCCCACCTCTGACTGGCCCCACCCCCATCTGTTCTCTGCCTCCCATTGGGTCCCAGCTGATCAGTCTTCTGTCAGCTTTGAAATTCAGCTGCCACCTTTAATGGAAGGGGGGTGGAGGAGTTGAAAAGTTCAAGGTTATTCTGTATGTGTACTAAGAAATTCCAGTTGCAGTTAATTGGTTCTCGTGATTTACGAAGTGTAGAAGTGGGAGGAGAGAAGGTGGATTCTGTGTAACCCTTGGAAATACTTTCACTTTGGGAAATTGCCTTAGACATACCAGATCTGTTCCTAAATAAATCAGTTGGAGAGAATATGTCTCGGAATGATTGATATCATGGATACTTTCTGGATGCCTTACATCTTCTTTGGTTGCCCTGCACAGGAGAACAGAGCTGGAAAGCAGGTTAGTGGGGTGGGGAGGGAATGGGGATTTGCAGTATCCTTCCCCTGCCATGCCCACCAAGCCACTGATGGATTTAGTCTCATTTGGCCACATTGGCAGGCAAGGGGGCAGGATCCAAATCCCACCGACGTTGCTTAAATAACACAATTGATCTAATCAGGCCTTCATGAGCTGTGGCGATAAACTCGGCATCTGCCTGCTGCCCTGTGCACTTTGGTCATGAGAAATTAGACAAGTCCAAGGAGGCAGCTGATGCTGCAGGTTATCTTTGGGTCAATCCCAGAGGGCAAGGAGGCAACCTCACTTCAGTCTGGGCCAAACCAACAACAAGCTAATGAGATTGTTCTGTGGACTTTAAACGGCAGGCTTGCATTAATGTTTAATTATTCTTATCCACTTATGCTTTGGGATGCACGGGATCAGGGTGGTTAAAAACAGTCTCCTTATGGCCTTTCCTTAAGAGCCATGGCAGGTCCAAAGTGAGACAACACTTTTATGTCCACAAAAATCTTGCAAGGGAGTCTTCGGCTTTTGAGTTGCTTTTTGACGATCCGAAGCAGGATGCCTCTTTATCTGTGGCAATGCTGCCGAATAAATACTTCCCGGCATGTCCATCTGTGCATGGCTTGATGAGGACGGGAAAAACTCGAGGAGAAGTTAAATTCCTAGCCTAGATCATGGTCCTAGGAATTTTTTTAGGGCCTCTCATTTCAATATTCAACAGACATTATTGTGCTTCCCTTTTTGAAGATCATTTACAGGATTAGCTGTAAATGTTTAAAATTAGTAATAACAACAAAGGAACAATTATGTGAAAAGTCGCTTCCATTTGGAAGGATACACCAAACTTATTAGTGTGCTCCAGGGAAGGAGCACATCCAGAAGAGCCCTACAGGATGAGACCAAAAGCCCGTCTCATCTAACGTTTTGCTCCTCACCAGAACAAGCAAACTGTCTTTGGGATTTGATCAGCTCAGGTTTCTCAACAGATGATCTGCAGAGGCTGTCATTCCATAGCAGGACGATAATATTTAGCCATGTGACAAGTCTCACTACTACCCACCATCAATCATCTAATCGCCTTTGGAAGCCATCTGAAGTGGTGTCCAGCCACACCACTTTCCCACTTGAGCCTTCTGCGTAGCTGGAATGGCATGTTTGCACACACAGACCAGTTCACAAAACATTGGCAGCAAATCAGGGTTTGACCCACTGCAAAATTTCAAAGACTCTGTTTTTTTCCTCATCCTTGTAAATGTCAAGGATTTAGTTGGCTGGATATTACATGTTATTCTATATTTGTTTGATGTCGTGTTTGGTCACTTTTCAACTTGTCTTGTCATTCCGCTCCCATTTTCCCCTTTATATTAGTTTTTATTTTAGTCTTTGTTTATGAAATATAATTAAAAAAGGATACTGGTTGGTTGGTTGATTTGCTCCTCCTGCCCTCAGCACCAAATGAAATGCACATTTAACTGGGATCATCTCTTGGGTGCCAATATTTCCATCCACAAGTGTGGAGGGACATTCAAGAGTCCTGCATTGTCACAAATTCATTGGGATGTAATGGAGTTTTAATGTTGATCCTTTTGTTAATGATTCCCAGAAAGAATTTTCATTTTTCAGCTGCCATGCACTAACCTGAAGTTTTGTCACAATTTATAGTCTCTTTCTTGGTCACTTATTACAAGTTTCTACCAGTGGGTGTGTGAAATTAGGTTCCTTCATCAGTAATATTCATCAGAATGCAACGATTGATACTGAACTGGATGTCCCACTCTCTTGCCTCTTTTTTCATTCGCAGAGAGAGATTCTTTGCAATGCCTTTCCAGGTCTGAATAATTTACTAACAATATGACGGTCCTCTAAATTGTCTTTCCTGCAGAAAGTCTGTTAAATACAATCCCACAAAAGACAAAAACTACAATCATTAGGAAGCAGATGCTGTTTTCTCTAGAACCAGCCATAGCTCCTTATTCCACACTGAAGGCGGCTTTATCTTACGGAGAGGAAAGCTGGGATGAAGTGAGGAGCATTTTCCCAAAAGGCAAAATCTGGGTCAGCAGAGAAGTGGGGGAGGGGCTCGCTGTCATTGAACATGCTTAAGCACAGGATGGTCAGCCATTCCCACTTAGGACTATTACCGTGTTGCTTGTATCTTTACAGTTTATATTGTTTTATTTGTTTCCTAGTATGATTTCATTGCTTATTAATAACCTATGGCTATCACTAAATGTTGTATCTTATGATTCTTGATGAATATATTTTATTTTTTCTTTATGTACTCTGAGAGCTTATGCACCAAAGACAAATTCCTTGTGTGTCCAATCACACTTGGCCAATAAAGAATCCCTGTTCTGTTCTACTCTACTCTACTCTACTCTACTCTACTCTACTCTACTCTACTCTACTCTACTCTACTCTACTCTATTCTATTCCCTATTCTATTCTATTCTATTCTATTCTATTCTACTCTACTCTACTCTACTCTACTCTACCCTACTCTACTACCTGGACTAGCTTTATTCAGAGCCCTGTCCTGAGTGAAGGATGGACTGAATGATTTTGATGGCTCCTATCTACTCTCAAATTCTATGGAGAACCTCACAGCCCATCCTTGACAGCAGCCATGGCAGGATCATGAGTAATGGCTTGATTGTAACAGATTTTCAGATCTCCCTGACTCTGTTAGGAAAATCCCCATGCCCACCATGCTGTTCTGGGGCAACAAACTTGAGACAGGTGGCTGGACTGTGTCTCTATGCCATTCCCAATCCTTTGAGGAAGAGCTCAGCCCCAGAGTTGCTCCCTTGGCCCCCTTTTTCGGGGGCTGCTGGTGATCACCAACCAGTGGGCCAGGGACCACTGGTGGTCCATGAGAAAATTTTGGTGGTCCTCAGAGAAATGTCACTCCCAAAGCAATTAATCCAGGCTACGCAGGAACACAAGGCTGCACCGCCCACATGGCCCACAGGAACACAAGGCTTGCGTTGCTTGCATTGCGAACAACACGAGATAGTGAGGGGAGGGGAGAAAGGGCGGAGGGGGGAAACTTGCCCTACGCTCCTCACTTGGCCACCGGACTGCTTCTTTCTACTTCTTTTTTCTTCTGCTTTTGGCTGCACGCAAGGAAAGCTGCAGAAGTCTTTCTTTCTCTCCCCCAAACTCTGCCAGAAATGAGTCTTTGGGACCCTGCAAGGCCTCCTGCTCCAAGAGCCTGTGCCGGTGTGATAAGTCTCAAAAGACTCATTTCTGGTTGAGTTTGGGGGAGAGAAAGAAAGACTTCTGCGGCTTCTGCTGCTTTCCTTGCATGAAGACAAAAGTCTCTCTCTTTCTCTCTCTCTTCCCCTGAGAATGGAGCCGGTTTGCAATCCCAAATAAAGAATGATCGGTTGGTAGGAAAATGGAGTGGGGAATTTTCCTGCAGACCTTTTTCGGTGATTTCCCCAGAGTCTCTGGTTCACGGGATTTAAAATTATGAGTTTGGTGATCCCTGAGGTCCAAAAGGTTGGCGACCCCTGAACTTGGCTATGCTTATCCACCAACCGGGCAGAGAGCCTGTTGCTAAAATTTTTGAAGCCCACCCCTGCTCCTGCCTCCCCCCCTCCCCAAAAAACCCAAATCTATGAGCATCACACAATGATTTTCACTCCGCATTTCCACATTCAATGCCAGCCCCGAAGACTTATCCAATTGGGAAAAAAGTCCCCTGACCTTGGCAGCGGTAGAGATCACCACAAAACACAATTGTCTTTGGAGGCACCCGAAGGCTGGCCCCGTAAATGAGCAACAGGTTGCATTCCAAGAGATGCATTTGGGGGCCATTTTATCCTAGTAAGCAACCAACTTTGCTGGCTGCCATGAAAGATGATTTATTCCCTCCAGGGCAGAAAGACAGAAATTCTCCCACTGCGATTTGATTCCCGGTTCTATATCAGTTCCTGCTATCTATACATCTCATTCCTCAGAGGGCTGCAGGGACATTTTGTCTCAGTGTCCAGTCGCTCTTCTTTTTAAAGGCCAATCGGTAGCACCTCAGGGTGAACTCAATGCTCTGCCTACAGGGGAGGTCATCAGGGGCTTTCGGCAACTTCAATTTTTCTCAGGAGCTTTTTTTAATGCATGGATTCTGCTGTGTCAGTGGTGGGATTCAAATTATTTTACTACCGGTTCTGTGGGCGTGGCTGGCTTGGTGGGCGTGGCAGGAGAAGGATATACTGCAAAATCCCCATTCCTTCCCCACCCCCCTAACCTGCTTTCCAGCTCCATTCTCCTGGGCAGGGCAACCAAAGAAGACCCAGCTGATCACTGGGACTCAATGGGAGGCAGAGAATAGATGGGGTGGGGCCAGTCAGAGGTGGGATTTGCCAATTCTCTGAACTACTCAAAATTTCCATTCCTGGTTCTTCAGAACCAGTCAGAACCTGCTGAATACCACCTCTGTTGTGGACTTCAACTCCCAGAATTCCTCAGCCAGCACATGGCTCTGGCTGGAGAATTCTGGGAGTTGAAGTTCACAACTTTTAAAGTTGCCAAGGTTGGAGATCCCTGCTTTACTCTTTCTTTCAAGGCAGGAAGCGCACGACAGACACTGCTGGTTGGTGCAACTCTTCTTCCTGGTCTCTGTGGTGCAAAGGATTTCCACCCCCACATCCCCCCAAGGACAGAATACAAATCCTGGAGCTCCAAATGAGATGTGTTTTGCTCAGGGCTCTCCTTGAAGCCTGAGAGGAAATTCCAATGCTGTAGAAAACGCAAGGCCTGAAAACAGCCGTGCTTTTCTGCCAAATGCGGTAGGTTCTTGGGGATGCACTACTGACCATGCTGTGCCCTGCATGCTCTTAGTTGGACCTTATTGCATCTGCATGGTATATGGCTCACACTGAACCTTCCTGCCTTGAAAGAAAGAGTAGAACGGGGTCTCCAACCTTGGCAACTTTAAGACAAGTGGACTTCCACTCCCGGAATTCTCTAGCCAGCATAGAATTCTGGGAACTGAAGTCCACAAGTCTTAAAGTTATCAAGGTTAGAGATTCTTGAAGTAGAGGATTTTGAAGGGACCATCATCTTTCACCTTTCAAGCTGAGCTTTACAAGCCAAAGTCACCTGTCCAGGGTAAGTCAATCCATGTGTTGAAAGGTGTCAAAATGCCTTTCTTTTGAGGATTTGATTTTCCTGCTGGGAGAGCTCTGGCGCAAGGATACGGACAACTGCTTGAAAGCTGGATCTTTTTATTTTTTGGGAAGGTGGAGAACAGCGAGAAGTCTGCGTTCCTGAACTAGCTACCTACTTATGGTAAGTCCCTGGTTTTTTATACCCTTTTCTCACTTCGTAAGTTGATTTTGTGTGAATGTTTGTATTTGTGCTTAATGTTTCAAATCCTGTTTGAGTTTGTCTTTATTCCTGCCGGAAGGCAAACTCCCAGGGTGCGGAAGGCAAACTCCGTGGGGTGGCTAGATTGTATTATTGGTTTTCTCTAATCTCTTTTAGCTTTAGGATAGTTTTTCATATCTGTTCTGTGGCAATCTCCTGTCTGTCCGTTTTGTAATTTATATTTTGTGTCTTTTGTCTGTTTGTTTTGCTTATTTGGTATGTCCTGTGTTTGTAAGGGTTTTTCTGAATTATCTTTTCGTTTCCTTTTCTTATTTGTCTAGTTTTCTTAATTACTCAGGCTTTTGTCTATAGGGATTCTTTAATACCTTTTTTATTTGATTCCTTTTCCTATGTAAGTTTGTTTTATGGCTGACCTGATGTTCCCCTTGGGCTTTTCCTGTTTTTGTGACACCGCTGTCTTCGTGAAGTTCCCTTTCCACACATGGAATTACAGTTCTCCTCCTCCTCCTCCTCCTCCCTCCCACCTCCAGCTTCCTCAGCCTTTGGCCCCTGACTCCCTTCAGAACCTTTTTCCCAGGATCTACAGCCCCAGATTTGATAACCGCTAAGTCTGCTGAAAGGAAGCTGCCTATATATAGCTTCCCGAATGCTTTGTAATCTTCTTACGGGTGGCTTTTCATTTGTTCATTCTCTTTAACTTCGTTTGCAGCTAAATTAGAATGTTAAAAATCAGTATGTTATTCTTTTCGTGCCAAAAGGAAGAGAGGGAGGAGAAAAATGAAAGAAGTCACACCCAAGGTGTCTTATTTCATGCAATATAAAATATGAGGCAGGCTAAAACTCTAGAATAAATAATTGAATCTCGACCACATTCCTTCGTCTTCACACAGCCTTGGCAGAAAGGTCATCCCTGGAAAATGAGCATGTGAGTATGAGGCAAGACTGGAAGTTGATCTCAATGGTGCAGAACAAGGGTCTTCAAACTTGTGGCCTTCAACTCCCAGAATTCCTAAGATGACTGGAGGAGGAATTCTGGGAGTTGAAGGCCACAAGTTTTGAAGCTGTCAAGTTTGAAGACCCCTGGTGCAGAATATATTAAGAGCCGTGGTGGCGTAGTGATTATAATGCAGTATTGGAGGCTAACTCTGCCAACTGCCAGCAGTTCAATCCTGATTGGCTCAAGGTTGACTCAGCCTTCCAGCCTTCTGAGGTCAGTAAAATGAGGAACCAGATTGTTGGGGGCAAGAGGCTGACTCTGTGAACCGCTTAGAAAGCGCTGTGCGCTGGAAAGCACTGTGAAGCAGTACATAAATCTAAGCGCTATTGCTATGGGTGCAAATGCAGACTGAATGTTACTTGCAAATGCCTGTGAATTTATATGATGGCCCCATCCCTGAGCAGCAGCCACTTCAGCTGCTGAAGTCAGAAAATTGCCAGCACCCTTGCAAGCTCCAGCAGGCAGCAGCATCCCAGCTCAGCTCCTAAAGGAGGCCAGCGGATTGCTGGTGCTAATCCTGGCTTCGGGATTTACCTTCACTGCCAAACAGCCTCTCTTCTCAGCACCCGGGGATTAATTGGGATCATCCCCATCCTTAAAAGGCAGCGGGGCTAATCTAGGGGCATCTGGCACAGTCTCCGCAGCTTCCTGTGCAGGATCACTGAGTGGAAGGTCTCAGGGCTGGCTGGAGCGGGGGGGGGGCACGTCCTGGCCAAGGAACTGGGCAGGATTTAAACGTGCCCTGATTTGCGAAATTTCTGCAGGGGAAGGGAAGGGCCCAGGAAGCTCCAGGCAGTGTTATAAGCAGCACGGCAGGATTTCCATCTAGTGGGATACGTTTAAGCAGGAGTGGGCTTCAAAAATGTCAGCCATCGGTTCTCTGCCCAATTGCTGGGTGGTGTGGCCTTGATGGGCATGGCCTAGTCGACCTCCTGCACCATGGCCAGTGGGGGGGGGTGTTTTTGCCTTCCCAGACTCCGGAGGCTTTCCTCGAGCCTCTGGGAGGGCGAAAACTGCCTCACCGGGCTCTGGAGGCCCCCTGGAGGCCGGAAACGGGCTCATTTCAGGACTTCCTGAACTTCTAGGAAGCCTGTTTTTCCCGCTACCTGAGCCTCCACGTAGGCCCTGCATTTACCTTGCATCCAAAATGGAAGGAGACTCCTGGGAGGGATGAGGCGGGAGGGGAGGGGAGGGGTGGGTGGGGCCAGCCAGGGATGGGATTCGACGGTTTTCTGAACCAGCCATAACATTAGCAAGTGGTCTGCTGGAAGCCAGGTAAGCCTGTAGCAGCAGCTCCCCGTGGAGTTAAGGCCTCAGAGGAATGCCTGCTCTGTGGGACCCTCAGCCTGCAAAGAAGAGGCAGGCCCTTGGAGACCCCATGACCTCCACCCAACTCAGAAAGAGCCCAAAGAGGGCAGGTGGGTGGCCTAGGGGCCTCTGTACTTTTCAGCCTCCAGACGACAACTTTGCCAGGTCTGGACATGTACAGTTCTTCAGAGCTGCAAAACGATGCAAAATCAAAATTCACGCGATGAGGCTGGCCAGGGGTTTGTCAACCTTCTGGACTTCAGGGACCGCCAAACTCATAATTTTAAATCCTGCGGACCACTAATATGAATTTTGACTGACAGTGGCTTGCTGACGGTGGTGGGGAAGTCGGTGTCAGGCTACAGAACTTTTCCCATTCACTCAACTAGAAGGAACTTCTGAGAACGTATCCAAACGTATCACAAAGGAATCCTTTATTGAGATGAGACAATTCCCGTAGGAGTTCAAAGCAGCGTCTGAGGTCCCTCAGGCATACAGGGATACATAAGGAATTGTGCGGTTCCTTTCCTCCAATTTATTTCTGGATTCCATTTCCGCAGCCATGTGAGACCTAGGACCAGCGGCTCTTCCATTCCTGGGGCCACAATGAATGTGAGCATCTCCCTAGTCTTATTTCAATGGTTCTGTGGTAAACCTGGCTGGCTCCCCCCCCCCCCCGCTATAGTTCCATCTAATTGGCAGAAAGCGATGGGATTTTCCATTTCTTTCAGTTGGATCCCCAGTTTCTCTGCAAGGAAGGGATTTAGTAGGCATCGGGTGCATCCCGAATCCAGCAACGCTGCGACTTCCTCCCCCTTCCCTCGGCTGGGGATAAACAGTCTCAGGGTAGGGTGATTGGTTCAATTGGGTTGCTTACCAGCGGGTCATCTTCCGGATCGCTTTCGGACTGGCTCAGGTCCCCTCGGGGCATTGGGGGTTCTTCCTCTGGGTTGGTGGGGGATCGGAGTCCCACATCTACTCGGCCCCTCAGGCCAGTCTCCTTTCCTCGAGGGCTGGATGTTCCGGGTTTCCCCCCTGCTGGGTGGTCTAGCTTTCTGGAAGGGGTCTCCGAACGGCATTCTGCTGCACGGTGTCCTTCCTTTCCACACTTAAAGCAACCAGGCATTCTTGGAGTCATGGTGGATTGGGGTTTGAAGACTTCCCGTTTCCCCAGGGTTGGGGAACTTTTCCAAGACTTGCCACTGCGGTATCGGTTTCGAGTCATGTTTATCTCCGTCTCCTCCGCCATCATGTACCATTCGTGCAAAAGGTTTGGGGCTCCATGGGCCAGGCAGGCAGCATATAGGTCATCATTTAGTCCCTCTTTGAACCAACAGACTAGGATATCCTCTGGCCAGTCCACTCAGCCGGCCAGGTCACGAAATTCCTCAGTGTATTCTGCTACCAAGCGACGGCCTTGTCTTACGACTCTAATGCGGTCGCGGGCTTTTCTATCGGTGAGGGGGTCCTCAAAGCGGTGGCGTAAGACCGTCATGAAGCGATCAAGGTTTCTCAATTCTGGGGCATTGATGTTGTGGAGCGTCACCATCCATCTGGCTGCTGCCCCTCCAAGGGCCAGGGTGACAACTCATACTCGGGATTCCTGGGTTGGGAAATCCCACCCATATTCTTGCATGGAGGTGAGCTCTTGTGCCAGGAAAAATCCCAGTTTCTGAGGGTCTCCATCGAATTTTACCCCCAAGGGTTGTATGTCTCTGGGTTGGCCAGGGTTAATCCCCTGATACGGGACGTTTAAGGGTCGGGTACCTGGTATGGATGCTGGTTCTTTGGCTTGTCCCTCTGCCTGCTCAATCTCCACTGCATACGGGGTGGCAGCTTGGGTTTTCTCATTTTCTGGTTCCTTCACTCTCCTGCGTTGTCGTCCTGGTGCATCCCTCAGCTCGAGGTGGCAGCCTCCAGGGCTTCCCTCACGAGGCAATTTTTGTACTGTCTCATTCGGTCATTGGCTGGTGGCTCCTCGTCCCATTCTTCCTGATTCGATAGGGCCTCCAGCTCCAATTTCCACCCAGGTTTACGATTGCCCTGGGTGAAGGTCACTCTGGTTCTTCCATCCCAGCTGTCTCTTTTTCCTACACCTATAGACCACCACAGCTTGGTAGAGGTTTTGTAGGCAGCTTCATTATCTTCAGTGGGGTGCACCGAGTCAGTGTCAGGCTGGACGTTTCTCCCCAGCATTCGGCTTCCCCTTGGTCCTTGCTGTACTCAGACATTTTCCTTTCTTGCAGGGTCCCTTCGGTAGAGTGAAAGGGTTTTTTTTTAAAAAAAAATTCCTCTCCGGGCTGACCTCTATTGCAGACGCTGCTTTATGTCAGGCTACAGAACTTTTCCCATTCAATCAACTAGAATGAACTTCTCAAAATGTATCAAAATATATCAAAAAGGAATCCTTTATTGAGATGAAACAATTCCCGTAGGAGTTCAAAGCAGCATCTGAGGTCCCTCAGGCATACAGGGATAAATAAGGGAGTATAGAACCCCTCCCCTTCTCTCGATGTGTATTTAGTGAAACAAAAGCCACTATATTAATTCCTCCCCACCCCTTTTGTAGAAACGATCTTTTTCACAGTTTCCCAGGGCACCTAATTTCCCCCTACCCCCTTTTTAGAACGAACTTTTCCAGAGATTCCCAGGACACATCTCACTGTGGAATTTTTATGATCTTCTCATCTCCTGGCTGTGCCTCTCGGAGGTGATAGGTTCCGGCCATCTGGCTTTTCTCCCTCCATTGTATCGTGTGTGGGTTATATAAATTCGATATAAGGTTAAATATATTCAGGTTACATCAAGACGGGATTTCTTTATCAGCCTCTCCCCCTCCTTTTCTTCTTCCACTGAAGAAATGACAGATACACAGACCTGACAGTCGGTCCCGTATTCCAGAGCTGCAGTAGTCACAGGACTGGCCCTTTGGTCATCCCGGAGCAGCTGCTCCTCCACTTGGGTGCACCGGCCTACCATGGATTGGCGGAGTAGCTGCTCCAGGATGACCAAAGGGACAGTCTTGTGACTACTGCAGCTCTGGAATACGGGACCGACTTTCCCACCAAGGTCAGCAAGCCACCCCGAGGCGGATTTCCCTCTCCCGCCGTTGGTCTTACCTTCCAATTCCAGCTCAAATGGCTCTACTCAAGGTAAGGTTTGCGCTCGGCCGAAGGGGGGGACTGGTGGGTGGGCGGGCCATGTGGGCAGCACAGCCTTGTGTTCCCACACAGCCTGGATTAATTGCTTTGGGAGGGACGTTTTTCTATGGACCACCAAAATTTTCTCACGGACCACCGGTGGTCCCCGGCCCACCAGTTGGCAACCACTGGTGAGTCCAGCAGAAAAGGGAAGGCAGAGAAGGGTTCTTCTTCCTTGCACAGTTCCCAACCTATAGACAATGTTGTGCTGTAGCAAGAAGGCTCAATGTGTGAAGCACAACATTCAGAAGAGATTTGTCTTCAAGTGAGGCTCGTTGGAGGAAATCTCCATGGTTAGCACTTACTACGTGGCTGAGACAGATGGAAAAGTATATTTGCCTCCATTCACAGGAAGGATGGACTCTGATGTCCCAAACACCACACAGGCACCAGGCTATTCATTTTGTGTATGTGTGTGGGGGGGAAGGTTCTTAAAATGACTCTCTCTCTCTCCGATTTGACTCCTGGGAGACCAGATGCATCAACCTGCCCTTCCTCAGCTATGACAGATTGTGGAGCCTAAAATCTCAACACTTTTTCTGCCATCTTGTAACATGAATGCCAGCTGATGACCTTTTAATCTTCCTTGTTTCAGGGGTTATCTTTGTTTTCAGGTCTGGTTGCTTTTCTGATGAATTTAGTTAATCCAGCCATTCTGTTGAAGTTCTGTTGTTCTAATATTTCTTCTGATTTCCTTCTCATTTTTGATTCTTTGAAAAACCCACCTTTGTTGTGGTTTGCCGGCAGCAGGTGTGGATGGCTGAGGTCTCAGAGAGCGAGGACTCAGATGAGGGGCCTGTGTGTGATGCAGGGATGGGGCCAGGACCATCAGGGAGTGGGGTGCTGCCTTCGGAGCTTGTGGAGGCTGGCAGCAGTGAGGAAGAATCCCCCGAGGAGCCTGTGCCCAGTGTGTGCGCGCACAGGGCTGTTCAAAGGAAAGAGCAGCTACAGCAGCACAGGCGACTCGGGATAAGGCTGCAAGGTAAGGGCCCCTCCCTTAAGAGAGAAAAGCCAGCTGAGAAACTGGAGTTTTTTGCAGGAAGCAAAGTTTTATACTCAAGCCTGGTGGACGTTAGGAATATCCAAGTTGATGTTTGGAGACTTTGTGTTTGAATTATTGCTTAGTAACTTTATCTGGTATTCTTGGCAGCCTTGCAAAATCTTGGCAAGGCTCTTTCTTATCAGAGCTAATTGGTTTGAAGCAGCCTTTTACCCGTGAAGGAACGGGATTCGTAAAGAAACATTGAAAGGTTGTGCTTTGTCTCGTGTTTGCTTCCTTGGAACCAGGTTTGGGTCAGAACAACCTTGTTCTACCAGAGGGAGAAGAAGGGATAAACCATCCTCTGAGCTAGTGAGGCCCATGCAGCAAGAGACTTGTGGAGGGCTCAGGGAGCCAGGCAACCCTGGCACGGCCACAGCTACCGGCCCCAACTGCCCACTGCTTGCGGTTCAGGCAACTGGCATCTTTCCTCCTTTGCAGATAGCTGGTAACATAAAGCGGCACAATAAATTATACATGAAGATCATACAAGGTAACTCTGCTGCGATACAGTTTGCATTAAATGGTTAATCACAGCGACAATCTTCCTCGGTGGGGAATTGAACTCTGAGACGAACGAGCTGCCGCCTTTCAATGAAGCCTCTTGCAAATTTCCTTGGTGCTCAGAAGAAGAAAAATCACCCCATTAAAACCAAGGCTTTAGCGAAGAAAAGCTCTGTAGATTGCAGCCCAAATTAGCCTGGCCTCCAACGGATGTCCTCTTTAGATGATGATGATGATGATGATTCTTCTTCCCAGGGTGTTGTCCAATATCTGCCACGTGGTGGTGAAAGATCTGGCAGACGCAGCCAATACCAGAGTTGTGCTTCTGTTGGGATTTCTTCTCTCACTCTGTGGAGTGCAAGAGAAGGTAGCGCTCAACAGCGGAGGAATTTTCTGATATCAGAAGCCTGGTGAACATTCAGCAGACACCGGTTTCCCCTTTCAAAACAGCACTTCTTAACAGATCACAGATAATCAGAGTTGGAAGGGACCTTGTAGATCATCTAGTCCAACCCCCTGGCCAAGCAGGAGACTCTGCACCATTTCTGACCGATGGCAGTCCAGTCTCTTCTTGAAAGCCTCCAGTGATGAAGCTCCCACAACTTCCGAAGGCAACGTCTGTTCCATGGGTTGGTTGCTCTCACTGTCAGAAAGTTTCTCCTTATTTCCAGGTTGAATCTCTCCTTGTTCAGTTTCCATCCATTTTTCCTTGTCTGGCCTTCGGGTGCCTTGGAAAACAGCTTGACCCCCTTCCTCCTCTCTGCGGCAGCCCCTCAACTATTGGAAGGCCGCTCTCCTGTCTCCCCTGGTCCTTCTCTTCCCTAGTTCTCTTCTCTTGATGCCCAGTTCCTGTAACTGTTCTTATTCAAGGATTGAACCTCCTTCTTTCTGGCTTAGGGATGGAGCCCCCCTCCTCAAGCCTTGCCTGGGTGGGTCAGGGTGGAGCAGGGGTGGGATTTAAATGTTTTTGCCATTGGTTCAGCGGGCATGGCTTGGCGGGCGCGCTTTGCGCACGTGCACACACATGCCAAACGCGCACTTTGCACAGGCGCAGAGGCATTCGAACTCACCTCCTGCAAGCCTGCACGATCCCGGGTGCTTCAGGAGCTACCATTCCGCACTCTCCTGTGCCATGCGAAGCAGCCGCACTTCAAAAGCAGAGGATAAAGGTGAGTTTGGGAGCCCAGGTGAGCGGCTGGGCCCAATAGCAGAGCGGCAGAGAGAACCGGTTTGCTCTCTGCTGCTCATCGCTCCTACCGGCTCACCAGAACTGGGCCAAACTGGTCAAATACCACCACTGAGCCAACTCCTGTTTAAGTGTCATCCATTAAGTATCATCCACCGGGGTGGAGAGGCCTGCAGTCCCCCTCTGGAGGTTGCCAGTTGGGAAATGCTGCACAACTCCAATCGAAGCCTCTCTTTGTTACTCAACAGTCAGCTGAATGGTTGAGGAAATTGCTTCAAGGGTCAGGAATTGTTCTTTTCTGCACATTCCTGCATTTTGGCCCGTGTTTAGGGATTGCTGGCTTAATTAAACTGGTAATTGAAGAACACTCAAGGAAGGTGGAGGAGGAATGTTCCTTAAATGATAACCAGCTCGCTTGTAATTGACTGGCTTCATGGCTGAACAAATCCTGTGGTCGTCTGCCAAGGGAAAGCGTTCACCTCGGAGCCCTGGAAGCAAATCTCTTTCATGCAAGGTAGCCTCTGGGAATGGCTGCTGAGCCAGGCAGCCCAACACTCTGGGCTCTGGGTTCCTCCTGTTGGAAGAAAGATCCTTCTGGGTTCAGTTCCAAGTGCGGGAAAAGACACTGGAAACAAGGAGGCTGTTTGGAAAGATGGTTTAATGGTGGACAGGACCACGTGGCTTGGAGCTCCAAAGAAGGAAGGGTCACATGCTTCAAGATGAAGGAAAAGAAAGAAGGGCTGAGATGCTGAAAGTGCCTGGGTTTTATACCCTCTGTTGGGATTTGAATTGGAGCTTGTATTCTGATTGGTTGCCAGACTCCCATGGGGCCATGCAGGGGCAACTCTGTAGGCTGTCCTGAGTTCCAGGCTTGGTTGAGCCTGGCTGGATGATGATGTAATGAAAGGGCTTTGGGCAATTCCTATTATAGCTCTCCCTGGAGTAGATCTTTGTTATGTAAAATAGGCTGACCTAGGCCTTAATGGCCAACCCATTAACAAAGGTGGGGGTGAGCTTCTACTTCTGAGTTTCTACTCGTTTTAGGGGAAATATTCTGCCTTTTTAATATTTCCTAGGATATTTCATTTTTCTAGGAGTGGGGTGGGTGATAACTTCCTACACTCCCTTGGAGGAGCTACCCAACCACCTGAAACTCCCTGTGACCGTAATGCTCACTTTGTCCCTCCTTTTGTGGCCTGGCCAGGAATTCTGCTCTTTCCCTTTGGCCTCTCTGGGGTGCTAGCAAAGAATCCTACCCACCCAGCTGTTCTCTCATTTGCTATCCAGCCTTGCAAAGGGGAGGGGGAGTTGTTCTCTAAATCTTGGGCTTCCTTGCAGAGGCCATTCTGTTGGAATATCCTCTTTGTTAATCATTGAAAGGGCACCGTTGTGCTTTATGAGGTTAAATGGAGCATTACAGCATAAACCCCAGTAACATTGGAGATGTAAAGGAAGTTCTGACTTTCATAAAATATTTTCCAAAGTGCCATAAATATAGAGAACGCTTGTTTCGTTCTTTGTTTTGGATGTAGGAACCAGGAACTGGTCCCTGCCTTTGTGGGAGGGGAAGATTCCATTTTGTGCAAAAGGAAAAATTGGAAAAAAAACCCCAATGGCTATCACTGCACCCCAGCTTCCAGAGCCCCCCCTTCTCCTCTCCATGGGCCAAGCGCCCTGGGGATCCAGGGAGGTGCTACAGTCAGGGGTAGGATTCAATTCTTTTTTTACTACCGGTTCTGTAGGCGTGGCTTGGTGGGCATTGTGTGGCTTGGTGGACGTGGCAGGGGAAGGATATACTGCAAAATCCCCATTCCCTCCCCACCCCACTAACCTGCTTTCCAGCTCCGTTTTCCTGGGCAGGGCAACACAAGAAGACCCAGCCAATCAGCTGGGACTCAATGGGAGGAGGAGAATAGGTGGGGTTGGCGGGGCCAGTCAGAGGTGATAGTTGCCAGTTCAACGAACTACTCAAAATTTCCACTACCGGTTCTCCAGAACTGGTCAGAACCTGCTGGATATACCCCCTCTGACTACAGCCCGGAGTCCTGAGTAGATCCTGAAGAATCCTGAACAAATCCTCATCTGAGGTTACAGGTTTCCTGAATCTGACTCGACATTGGCTTGGTTCTGACCTTTCCTGGGCTTCACTCTCCCAGATCACAGAATGGAAGATTTTACCCACAGACTCGATGGAACAGAATAGTCCGTTGGCCAAAGAGGACCACGAAAGGCATCCCAAGCAGCCCAGGGATGAGCTCTGGACCCTGCTCAGAAGGGGGCACAAAGGCAGAGCAGCCCTAAGGGGTTGCTCGGCAACCGTAAAGCCCGTTGGATGAGTAAAGGTTGAAGCATCTTCAGCCAGGCCTGGCCTGGAATTGCTGGGAGGGATGGAAAGGAAACTGCAGGGATGATTTTGACCTGGACAGAGATGACCGGCCCTCCACCAGCAGGTGGCAGAGTATTTGTATGATCAAGGGAAGCTATAAAGATGAATGTTAGCTACATGCAAGAATAAAGTTGGAATGCCCTGAAGTAACAAACCTATGTTTTAAGTTAAATATGTTTTTTAATGGTTCTAAGATAAGAATAATTCAATTCCACTGTGCTGGAAGAATAAAATGGAAGGGATACTCCCTGATATGTTAGGTCACAGTGGTGGGATTCAAAAAATTTTACTACTGGTTCTGTGGGCATGGGTTAGTGGGCATGGCAGGGGAAGGATATACTGCAAAATCTCCATTCCCTCCCCACCCCACTAACCTGCTTTTCAGCTCCGTTCTCCTGGGCAGGGCAACCAAAGGAGACCCAGCTGGGACTCGATAGGAGGCAGAGAATAAATGGAGGTGGAGCCAGTCAGAGATATTATTTACTGGTTCTCTGAACTATTCAAAATTTCAGCCACCGGTTCTCCAGAACTGGTCAGAACCTGCTGAATCCTCCCTCAGGGTTAGGAGCTTTTACAGCTATGTTCCATTTTGGCTTTAAAAGCTTGAGATTGTTAGTATGGTTTTGTGTGATTAACAAATTGATTCCCAGTTTATTTAAATGGGTTTTATGGCCACCCACCCTGCAGCAGGACAACATATTTCTATGCCACCAAACTTACCACGATTCACAGCGGTTTACAGCTAAGCACTAAAACATTTATAATGAAATAATATAAATGTCAACAGTGAAAAAGTTAATCCAAATAATAAAATCTACACATAATGAGGTCATAAAATAACGTAACATGAACTAATAAGGTGATAAAATATTTAACCAAAAACTATTTCAGTACAATTACTGTGGTGGGATAGAATGAAAATCCGGAATGTATCAGTATATCAGGAACTAGATTAATCTCGTGTTCTTCTATTGTGATGGAAAGGCTGTTTGCTCCCTCCTTCACCCTGGATTGACAGATTGATCTGTGTTTGCTCTCTGTTTTCGAGGCTCTCTCTCTCAATATAACACAAACTGATCAATAACACTTTGTAGAGTAAAGCTTTAATGCTGTGTCCAGCTGTTTTTTATAAGTATCATAACATATTTTGCCCTTGCCTCCTTTTTTATTTTATTTCTGCTTGTTGATGTATTTTCCTTTTCTGTAGGTTTTGTTTGTTTGTTCCTAAATAAAGAAATAATTTCAATAGGAACGAAGACAAGACCTGTCCCCTTAGAGTTTGGGCCCCAGCCTTGACCCTTGGACCAGAACACGCTGGACAGATCAATGGGGAATCAATGGGCAGCCTGACAGGAGGGTCATTTATCTGCAAAGCAAAGACCGAGATTCATATGTGGGTGATAGGAGGGACCTGGGAATTGTCTGCTGCCAGGAAATTGCAGGAAGTGGGATCCACAGAGGTCCCCTTCTTTGCCGGGATTATGCTATACACTCACACACTCACACACACACTGATGCCATTTCTCCAAAAATAAATTGCATTAGTTGTGGAAATGTAGCTACTGTGGCCCTGGATCAGTGGTGGGATTCAAAAAATTTTCCTACCGGTTCTGTGGGCGGGGCTTGGTGGGCGTGGCAGGGGAAGGAGACTGCCAAATCCCCAGTCAGGGGTGGGATCGGCAGGTTCTCCGAACTACTCAGAATTTCCGCTACCGGTTCTCCAGAACTGGTCAGAACCTGCTGAATCCCCACCTCTGCCTTGGATTGAAAAAGTCTTTGGCCAAGTCTTGACAAGATCTGCTCCCAACCATTTCATAGCCCGCCAGCATGAAATGAAATTCGGTAGAAATCTTTCACAGGAAATTATATCAGGCTGTAAAAGGCTTCGTTGGCTCAATTCTTTCAAGCCAGACAGATGCTAAAAACGGCAGACGAGAGCCAAGAAATGTTTGCCCAATTAAATAGCATATTTAAAAATCATCTACTGAAAAAAAATGGAGCCTAGTGGTGTTTCCCTGTTCTGTACTTTATTGCTATGTTGTTGCCTTTTACATGTGATCGTGCACGGGTGGTATGCTTAGCTTGCAGCCCTTAAAATGATTTAAGCTGGTCTCATTTCCCCTAAGAGGATTTGGTAGCAAAAAGGCTTCCTGGGCTGCCAATTAAAATTTCCTGCTTCAGCTTGCATCCTTGCATTTGTGCTCGATTATTACGCCGTGCGTTTCCCTCTCGGTGCCGGCGCAGAGTGGACTCCTGCCTCTTGCCTCCTGCCACAGAGGCCCCACTTTGCCAGTCCCTGTGTGGAGTCAGCTCCCTTCCCGAACTACAAAAAGAGGAAGGAGTATGCGGCTGCTGAAACCATCGCCAGAGGAGACAGGGCGGGGCATCTCCGCTTCCTTTTTGCATCCTGTGTCTTGAGGCGATTCCTTGACAGAGGTGATTCTGCCACTGTTCCTACAGCCGGACCTTTCACGGAGTTAAGGAAGCTTCTCCTGGAACTGGGCAGATGCCAGGAGAAGAAGATGCTGTGGACCAGAGGTCTCCAACCGTGGCAACTTTAAGACTTGTCTTAAAGTTGCCAAGCTTGGAGACCCCTGCTGGGGATAAACACAAGCAGCATGGGCTGCATTCAGGAGTGGTTGTTAACATTCCAAGCAGTTCAGAGAACCGGTTGTTAGAAGAAATTACTGGCCTAATCCTGTAAGGAAGGCAGAAAGGAAACATTCTGGTGTTGCTTACAGAAACTGCCTCTCCGTTAACCCTTATTACATCCTTGGCAGGACTAGACTTCCTGTCTCAGGAAGAGTTTTTTCCCCCTCCTTTGCTGGGGCTTTGCTTGTGTGGAGGGACCATTCAAAGTTACAATGGCACTGAAAAAAGTGACTTATGACCATTTTTCACACTTACGACTGTTGCAGCATCCCCACAGTCATGAGAGGCCAGGCGTGGAGATGTGTGCCTCGTTGTGAGTGATATTGAGCTGGCCATGCCCATCCAATAACATGACCACCAAGCCACGCCCACAGAACCGGTTGTTAAAAAATTTGAATCCCACCCCTGGCTGCATTGATAACTTTGTGTGATGACCCAGGGCGTGGCACAAAGGCAACACAGTCACATAAGTAAGAAAAGTCCCTTTAATACCTCCAACTTTGCCCCCAATGTCTAGTTACTTTCGGCTGGAGAAAAAAAACTCTCCCTAGAACAATCATTATGTGGAGGAAATTCAGTCTGAAAACAAAATACATACAAACTGTAAATAAAAATCCACACAAACCACGCTGCAGCAGTTAACTGGACAGGGCAGGAGAAGGAATTGCAGACTTCAAAGGCCAACAAAACACACACAGTTGGGAAGATGCCAGGAACACAGATAAGCCTCCACGTTACCAGATAATTCACAATTTGCTCCCAATAGGATTCTGTGTGCAGCTTCCCTTTTAAAACACTGTATTCCCAGCTACAGCTAATGAAGGGAATTAGGGCCCTTTCCTCCCCCGTAAGCAATGCAAACCACATTGCTCCCTTCTCTGTTGCACGCCCTAAGATGAAGAGGAAGTGGGCCTGGATCTTCTTCTGAATTCCCTCTGCCTTGCTCTACCTCTCCCCTGCTCTGCCCAGCTGGACTTTGCCCTTCCCCAGTTTCTTCCCCAGTTTCTTCCCCAGTTTCTTCCCCAGCCAATGGAGCCACACTCCCACTCCCTGTCAGCTGCTCGGCCTCCGCCTCGGAATCAGATTCCGACAGGGGCATGACACCATTAGGCAGGATGAGGAACAAGTCTGATGTAGGTAGGGAAAAACATGAATTCTAGGAGAAGCTCCTGACAAGCGCCTTCTGTGGCAGTGATTCGCCTCATGATCCCCATGGATGCTTTTGAAAGAAGTTCAAGGCCTCTGAGGACCTGGCCTAGCTGGAGATCACTTAGATCTCTCGGTCACACACTGTGACATGCCACCATTGGACCATGTTTGTTATGTTGATGAAGTTGCAGCTTTGACCGTGCAGTCTGCAGAGACCTCAAGGGTGTCAGAGTATATTCATGAACTGGAATAGAGCTTGGTAACAAGGTCAGCCATAGCAACTAAGTCAGCCAATGAGGACTGTTTGGAAACTGAAACTAGAAGTCGCCTAGGCATGGCTCTGTATTCAGCTCTGCAGCTCTGTGAAGCTCTGAGTCTGTCTATGGAAAATGACATTGCTTCTCTCTTCTTGCTTGCCTGCTGAACTAAAGTAAAAGAGAAACTAACTTGCTTGCTGAAGACTGGAGCTCTGCTCTGAATTTGTGACATGTTTCTGTTTGAGTTTGCTCCATGTTGGAGAAATCTACAACTGGTTTGTAAAATCTACTTATTCTGTTTATAAAGATGTTAAATGAAGCACCAGCCATCTGTGTTTATTTTTCTGGCGCTGAACTAACGCTGCAAAACTGAATGGAGGGCACTGCGGGAGCAGATTTTCTCGGAAAGTTTTTACTCTAGCTGTAGGGCTTGTTGCAATGGGAAGTCACGATTCTTAATTTGCAGGCTTTAAGGCTGTGATATAAGCCACCTTCAGAAAACCTGATTCTGGAGGTTTTAGAGATGAATATTTTTTACTATTATCATTATTAATAATAATTACAAATAAAGAAATGAAACATTTTTACACATATAATGTAATTAGGACTGTTCACGGATTCCTTTTTGCTTCCTAATGTGAGGCTTCAATTAATTTCCTTTGAGCACATTTACATACTTTCAATACCTCTATATAAAGGGCTTTTTTAAAGTTGCTTCAGTGTCAACCTCTTTTTCATTTCTTATTGAAAGAAGATGCTGTTATATGTATTCATACATCTGCAAAGAGAAAAAGTGTTATTAATTCCCAGGTTTCTCAGTAAAAATTCCCCCTCAGCTATTAAAAATCACGCTTTTCTTACTAATCAATTGACATTTAAGCTGATTGCTGATTAGTGGTGCAGGTTTTAATCAGAAATGTTGCACCTCGGTTTATTTTTTATTTTGTTTAAAGGGGGAACCATTCATGTTCCTATGAGGTACAAACTACATCTAGGAACTCAGACTTCTGGGGGGTCCCACACCTGCCCCCAGTTTAGTTACTGAAAGCATCTGGAGAGAACAGAAGCTGCAGGACCATGAATGGAGCAGTTATACCAGAAAGGACACGGCTGCTTTAAAGAGCTGGAGAGCTGCTTCATTGCGTGCTAATGTTCACTGCATAGAACTGTAGCACCCCACCCCACTCCTAGAAAAATGAAATGACCTAGGAAATATTTAAAAGGCAGAATATTTCCCCTAAAAAGAGTAGAAACTCAGAAGCAGTAACTCACCTCAGAAGCAAAAACTCAGCCCCGCCCCACCATCTTTGCTAATGGGCCATGACTCTGGCCTAAGCCAGTCTATTTTACATAACAAAGATCTACTCCAGGTAAAGCTATAATAGGAATTGCCCAAAGCCCTTTCATTACATCATCATCCAGCCAGGCTCAACCAAGCCTGGGACTCAGGACAGCCTAGAGAGTTGCCCCTGCATGGCCCCATGGGAGTCTGGCAACCAATCAGAACACAAGCTCAAATTCAAATCCCAACAGAGGGTATAAAACAATTGCACTCTCAGCATATCGGCCCTTCCTGCTTTCTTCACCCAAGGCATGTGGTCCTGTCCACCATTCAACCATCTTTCCAAGCCGTCACCCTGTTTCCAGTGTCTTTCTTCCCCACTTGGAACTGAACCCAGAAGGATATTTTCTTCCAGCAGAACCTTTGGGGAATCAGTCCAAACCCCTGCACAGCTGTGACATGCATGAATGAGTGTGGCACATTTTGAATAATTTGCCACCAAGCAGATAGAAAATCAACACATCAGAGGGAAGGAATTTTTTTGTTTTTAATCAGCTCACTTTAAAGGCCACTTTTCTACCTGCAGAAAGGATTTCTCTCCCTTGTGGTAGAGAATTCAGCCTCTAATCTCAACTGAAGTAACATCACCCTGAAAACAATTCACACCCGACCATTGTGTGATGCAGGAGCTGTGATATTTTGTCAGATTTACACTCTCGGGGTAACTTTGTCATTTGTTTCAACAGAAAGGGATGTATTTGGCCACACTTTTTATCCAGTGAACTGTCTTATTACGGCTGCTGAATATAAAGGATGATGTGTCCTATCGTTTCTGTTGGAAGCAAATGTCCCTCTGGGTTCAGTCCCAAGTGGGGAAGAAAGACACCGAGGCTGCTTGGAAAGAGGGTTTAAAAAGGGAAAGAGGGACAGCAGGACCACATGCCTTGGGTGAAGGAAGAAGGAAGGGCTGAGATGCTGAGAGTGCCTGGGTTTTATACCCTCTGTTGGGATTTGAATTTGAGCTTGTACTCTGATTAGTTGCCAGACTCCCATGGGGCCATGCAGGGGCAACTCTGTAGGCTGTGCTGAGTCCCAGGCTTGGTTGAGCCTTTCCTGGATGGCGATGTAACAAAAGGGCTTTGGGCAATTCCTATTATAGCTTTACCTGGAGTAGATCTTTGTTATGTAAAATAGGCTGGCCTAGGCCAGAGTCATGGCCCGTTAGCAAAGGTGGGGGGGGACTGAGTTTCTACTTCTGAGTTTCTACTCTTTTTAGGGGAAATATTCTGCCTTGTTAATATTTCCTAGGACATTTCATTTTTCTAGGAGCGGGCTGGGTTTTAACTTTCAACACTTCCCGCCATATCAGGGCAGCAGCAGGAAAGGTGTAATTAGAAGCCCTGCTCCTTTTAGGAATCCTCCATCTGCAGCCATCCAGGCGTCTTCCGGCTGAATGAATGCAAGTGAAACTGTGACGTCATGCGCGCACTCGCCCTGTGCCTGGCCAAAAATAACTACCTAAACTCTAAGTACATCAAGACCTTCCTACTGGGCTAAAAATAACAGGATGTGGCCATCTGGGCTTGGCTGTTAGTAAACTGGAAATAGAACCACTCTCTCTACCTGCTCCTCGCCTGCTGGTGCTTTCCCACAGCACAAAGCAGGGTTCGATTTGTGGGATGCGCCAACTCAGGAAGCTCAAACTGCCCAAGGAGCTGCTGACCCAGTTCTACAGAGAAATTACTGAGTCTGCCATCTGCACCTCTATAACTCTCTGGTTCGGTTCTGCAACCCAGCAGGACAGACACAGACTTCAGAGGATAATCAGGACTGCAGAAAAAACAATGGCTACCAATCTGCCTTCCATTGAGGACCTGTATATACTGCACGAGTCAAAAAGAGGGCTGTGAAAATACTTACAGACCTCTCACATCCCGGACATAAACTGTTTCAACTCCTTTCCTCAAAACGACGCTATGGGGCACTGCACACCAGAACAACTAGACACAAGGGGAGTCTTTTCCCGAACGCCATCACTCTGCTAAACAAATAATTCCCTCAACACTGTTCAACTATTGACAAGGTCTGCACTACTATTACTGTTAATCTTCTTATCACATCCCCTCCCACTTGTGACTGTATGGCTGTAACTTTGCCACTAGTATCCTTACACATTATACTCTATTCTATGTGGGATGTCTTAAGTCCTTTGATGGAAACCCTCTTCCTCGTCTGGAAGGAATGACTTCGAGGAAAGAGTGTCAGAGATGGTCATTATATGTGATCACAACTTTCTCTGCTGTCCACTGACTTTCCTTGGACCACAAGGTCAGCGTACCCAAGGAGGATCTTCTGTGGATGCAGTTGGCTGGCTTGATGTGACTGCTGATGTGACATCAAGCTGTGGACGGTTGGGCACCAACTAAAGTTTTACTCAGGAATGTTCCATGCCTCGTTCATGCTCTGATCCCTCCACCCTCAGAACATTTCCTGGAGAGCCAATGTACATATTTTAAGGTTCATCCTCTGGTGGGGAATTGGAGGG
This sequence comes from Pseudonaja textilis, assembly GCF_049901715.1. Taxonomy (NCBI): domain Eukaryota; kingdom Metazoa; phylum Chordata; class Lepidosauria; order Squamata; family Elapidae; genus Pseudonaja; species Pseudonaja textilis. The sequence continues at coordinate 13,175,772 of NC_141993.1, forward strand.
GAAAGGAGAGCTGTACTATAGAATAGAATAGAATTCTTTTTTTTTTTTTTTTTTAATAAACTTTATTAGTTTTACTTTTTAAAAAGTCAACGACAACACAGCTACAAAGTATATACAACAAAAAGACGAACAAGTCTTGGCATAGGCCAAGAGGGAAAGAGAGGAAAGCTTGAGAGAGGAAAGAGGGAAAGGGAAGGGAAGGGTGGGGGGAAAGTGGGGATAACAGAAGTAGAGAAAACAATTATAATAAAACCATATTTTTGTGACTGTCTGTAAGGTCTTTTCTTCTTCCAGACTATCATCGGCAGTGCTTTTCTTTATCTCTGCCTCGGAGGCCTCGGCCTTAATTTTCTTAGAGGTGATCTATCTTTGATTAAGCCAAATGTACAAAGGATTCCAATTGCTATAATAGGTTGAAGATTCTTTATTTTTAATGCTTGTGTTAGTTTGTCCATTTCGGGCATTGTAAGATTTTCTAATAACCATAAGATCAGTGGGGATAGAGGGTAGTTTCCAGCACTGGGCAAATGCCAGTCTGGCCGCGGTTAAGATGTGGATTGTAATATACTTTGACTTTTTGGATATTTGTTTATCAAAAATTCCTAGAAGGAAGGACTCTGGTTTGTACTCAATTTGTTCCATGGTTATTTCCTCTAGCCAGTGCCTAATTTTTTGCCAATACTTCTGGGTTTCCTTGCATGACCACCACATGTGAAAGAAGGTACCTTCTATGTGTTGACATTTCCAACACTTGGGGCTCGTGTTGGGGTGCATCTTCGCCAATCTCGAAGGGGCAGGTGCCATCTATAAAACATTTTATATAAGTTTTCTTTATAAGCTGCTGATTTTGTGATCTTAATGTTCCTGTTCCAGATCTTTTCCCATTCTGCTAGGGTAATGCTCCGACCCACATTTCTGCTCCACGCAATCATATTTCCCTTGACAATTTCTTGTTCTAGTTCTGTTTCTAATAAATATTTGTAAAATTTAGATATATTTTTTTACTTGGTCCTAGTAGAATTTTGTCTAGGGTCTGTAATTTATTGTAGATTCCGAATTCCTTAATGTCTTGTTTGTATTTACTATGAATTTGTAGGTACACCCACTGATCAATTATAGATCCTCGCTCTTGCAGTTCTTGTCGTGTTTTCAATTTTCCTTGTGGGTCTAATAAATTTTCGTACTTAATCATTTTGGTTATATCCAAATTATTAGGGTGTACTATCGCTTCCATTGGGGATATCCAAATCGGTATTTTTAAATAAATTTTTTACGTACTTTTTCCAATTAGTTAATAAAGAGTCCCTGATAAGATGCCTATGGAAATATGATTGCCTGGGTTTCCCAGATTCCCACAGAAAGGCATGCCATCCTTTCTGCATATCGTGGCCTTCTAATACTAGTGTTCTTTTGTTGGTTAGGTTCACCCAATCCTTTATCCATAGGAGGGTGGCTGCCGTATGATATATTTCCCAGTTTGGCAAGGCTAACCCTCCTCTGCTTTTCAAATCTTGTAGGGCTTTTACGTTAATCCTAGCTTTTTTCCCTGCCAAATGAAATTCAATGTTATCTTGTTTAGTTCCGTAAAAATTTTTTATTTAGTTTAATTGGTATTGTCTGGAATAAATATAGAAATTTTGGCAGAATATTCATCTTAATCAAAGCAATCCTGCCCAATAAGGAAAGTTGTAAATTGCTCCAAAAATCTAAGTCTTTCTTAGTTTGTTGGAGAAGTTTATCATAATTGTTTTCTTTTAACGATTTGCTTTGTGGAGTTAGCCAAATTCCTAAGTATTTAATTTTTTTGTCACTTGTATTCCCATTGTTGTCTCTAGCTCTTTATTCTGGTCTCCTGTTAAATTTTTAGTCATTAATTTTGTTTTTCCCTGTTTATTTTAAATCCCGCAACTTCTCCAAATCGTTCTAGTTCTTCTAATAAGTTGTGTCCTTTTTCTATGGGCTCCTCCAGAAAAAAACCAAATCATCTGCGAAAGCCTGTACTTTATATTCTTCTGATTTGATCCTCAAACCTCTAATTCTCAAATTTTGCCTAATGTACGTCAGAAGAGATTCTAGAGCGAATATGAAAAGCAGAGGGGAGAGAGGGCAACCCTGTCTTACCCCTTTTTCTATTTTTATCGGGCCAGTTTGTTCCCCATTTATTAGAATGTTTGCCTGTTGAGTGTGGTAAATTGTAGTGATGACATTTTCAAATCTGGTGCCAAGATTCATATTATATATTTTTGAATTAAGAAATGCCAATTTAAGTTGTCGAATGCTTTTTCAGCATCCAAGAACATAAATGCAAATTGTTTTTCTGGGTGGGCTTCATAGTATTCTGAAATGTCTATCACTGTTCTTAAATTATTCTTAATTTGTCGAAATGGGAGAAATCCGTTTTGATCTTCATGGATATAAGTATTTAAAACCTGTTTTAATCTATTGGCTATTATAGAAGAGAATAATTTATAATCTGCATTCAGGAGCGAAATTGGTCTATAATTATTAATAAGTCTATGATCAAGGTCCTCCTTCGGGATCAGCGAAATTAAGGCTCCCCTCCACGAGTCTTCTTATCACATCCCCTCCCACTTGTGACTGTATGGCTGTAACTTTGTCACTAGTATCCTTACACATTATATTCTATTCTATGTGGGATGTCTTAAGTCCTTTGATGGAAACCCTCTTCCTCGTCTGGAAGGAATGACTTCGAGGAAAGAGTGTCAGAGATGGTCATTATATGTGATCACAACTTTCTCTGCTGTCCACTGACTTTCCTTGGACCACAAGGTCAGCGTACCCAAGGAGGATCTTCTGTGGATGCAGTTGGCTGGCTTGATGTGACTGCTGATGTGACATCAAGCTGTGGACGGTTGGGCACCAACTAAAGTTTTACTCAGGAATGTTCCATGCCTCGTTCATGCTCTGATCCCTCCACCCTCAGAACATTTCCTGGAGAGCCAATGTACATATTTTAAGGTTCATCCTCTGGTGGGGAATTGGAGGGGAAAGGAGAGCTGTACTATAGAATAGAATAGAATTCTTTATTGGCCAAATGTGATTGGCCACACAAGGAATTTATCTTGGTGCAAATATTCTCAGTGTACATAAAAGAAAAGATACATTTGTCAAGAGTCATAAGGTACAACGCTTAATGATAGTCATAGGGTACAATAAGCAATCGAATCATACTAGGAAACAATATAAATCGTTAGGATACAAGCGACAAAGTTACAGTCATACAGTCACAAGAGGGAAGAGATGGGTGATAGGAGTGATGAGAAGATTAATAGTAATAGTAGTGCAGACTTTGTCAATAGTTGAACAGTGTTGAGGGAATTATTTGTTTAGCAGAGTGATGGCATTCAGGAAAAAACTCCCCTTGTGTCTAGTTGTTCTGGTGTGCAGTGCTCTATAGCGTCGTTTGGAGGAAAGAAGTTGGAAACAGTTTATGTCCGGGATGTAGAGGTCTGTAAATATTTTCCCAGCCCTCTTTTTGACTACTATTCAACTAATATTAGCACGGTTTCCCAGTCTGAAGATTTATGAGATGGCAAAGCAGAGAGATGGACCCCAATGCGCAAGTTAAGTTTCAGGCAACTTTCTTTTCCATGTGCTCACGAGAGACTGGAAGGGAGCATCGGGCTTCCTCCTGTTTGGCATTTCTCCCACCAGAAACACCAGCAGCTCCAGTTGGGTTCCACTGAAGCCTCAAGAGGCCGTCAAGGATCTGGTCGTGGCTGCAACCTGCCCGAGATTAAGGGACGCTTTTTAAATTTCAATTAATCAAAATAGTATCAACTTATCAGAATAAAAATGGCTTTTAAATGCTGATTAAAAATTAAATCAGTCATCTGTTATCCCTAGGGAGCCTTCTTTTTTTTTTTTTTAAAGAGCTGTAATTCAGCTGAAAGTCGAACAAGTAATCTTTTTAACACAAGTAATTCTCAGGCTGGAAAGTATCGATTGAAATTGTTTCTAGGTTTCCAAATAGATTTAAGGGTAAAGACAGTTTCATCCTGAATGCGTCAGTGGGTCATCAGAAAAAAAAACTTTTAGAAATTTGCAAAGGCTTTCAGAATATTGTGTCCAAGAACCAGTTGTGGCATTTCCTAAATAAAAGCAAGGGCACGTATGTGATTGTTCTGCATTTCTGTGCCTCTGTGCATGTTAATTAGCAAGGGTAAGAAGTAAGGCATGCGATGGGTGTGTGGCAGCCAGAAGAAATCAAAATTTTCTCAGAGATTGTCATGTTGCAAGAATTCCTTGGTTGTTTATCTGCCGTCACAGTCAAGTGCCCACATCTCGTGACTGGGTTATTAATGGTGCTTGGAATTTGGCACAGGAATCCTCAGGAAATGTTTGCCGATACCAAGAAGTCAGCTTTAAGCAAGACATGTGACTTCAAAAGCCTTTTCTTTCCCTGGGAGCCAAAGGCCCCGTTTCCCCTTCAGACTCAGGAGCTTCCAGGCCTGACGGGCAGCTGTCGGAGGAGGAGATGGCCACTTCTTTGCCTGCAGCTGTGCCGAGAACAGGACGGTTTCGTGGGGTGAGGGACCCTTCAGAAGGAGACACACGACTCTCAGCCATCTTCTCCAGTGGTGGGATTCTACCAGTTTCCCTACTGATTCAGTGATCATGCACCTCACGCGCGCACGCAGTTTCCAAACACCAGCTGAGACTCTGCCACGCCAACCAGCGGAGAGTATAAAGAACAGAACAGCGCAGGGGCAGGTGGGAGGGTCAATCAGCTGATTGTCGGAGATTTTTTTTACTCACAGTTCGTCTGAACCGGTAGCAATTTTGGCTGATCTTCTCCTGACCCATAGGCAGAGGTGGTATATTCAGCAGGTGCTGACCAGTTCTGGAGAACCCGTAGTGGAAATTTTCAGTAGTTCGGAGAACCTGCCAATCCCACCTCTGACTGGCCCCGCCCCCATCTATTCTCTGCCTCTTATTGAGTCCCAGCTGATCGGCTGGGTCTTCTTTGGTTGCCCTGCACAGGAGAACGGAGCTGGAAAGCAGGTTAGTGGGGTGGGGAGGGAATGGAGATTTTCCAGTCTCCTTCCCCTGCCATGCCCACCAAGCCACACCCACAGAACGGGTAGTAAAAAAATTTGAATCCCACCACTGCCCACAGGGCAGATGTGGTCTGTGGGAAGGCAAAGGCAGATTTGGCTGGTGTGGGAGGCCATGATCCTGCCTCGGTTTCTCGTACCCTCCCAGTCCTTCATTCACCTTATTTTCTTAATTGGCAGCCTTGGTGTCTTTCCCGAACGCCCAGAAGGAGGAGATGAGTCCAGGACAGTGGCGGGATTCAAATATTTTTACCATGGGTTTGGTGGGTGTGGCTTGGTGGGCGCGCTTTGCACAAGTGCACACACTTTGCATGCGCGTGTGTGCCAAACGCGCACTTTGCACAGGCGCAGAGGTCTTCCAACTCACCTCCTGCAAGCCTGCACTCTCCGGGGCAGCAGCAGCTGCTGTGCGGCTCTCTTGTGTGCTGCACGAAGCAACTGCACTTCAAATTCAGCAGATATAGGCGAGTATGGGAGCCCAGGCGGGCGGGCGGGCCCAACAGCAGAGCGGCCGAAAGAAGCAGTTTGGTCTCCGCTGCTCATCGCTGCTACCGGCTTGGCAGAACCAGGCCGAACCGGTCAAATACCGTCACTGGTCCAGGAGGACTATTTAAGCAAGACAAATGGTCCACAACCAGGCACCCTCTAGGACCTGAATCACATCGCAGGAGGATAATTGATCAAAATGGAGTCTCAGATCGGAAGCTCCTGGGCACAGCTGAGCCCGCGAGGGCCTGACTCCCCAGCATCTTCAGGGCAGGTGTGATTTTAAGGGTCCAGAGGGCGTCTTAGGGATAAAACCTTCCTTGTGAGGGGGGCCCTGCTGAGAGAATGCTGTTCCTTTGGTCTTAATGTGCCTCGCCTCCTAACAGTGTTCATTTCGTGACCATTCAAAGTTACAGTGGCTCTGGAAAAAGGGACTTACGACTATTTTTCACAATTATGTAGCATCCCCGTGGTCACAGGATCAAAATCCAGATGCTTGGCAACTGGTGTTTATGTTTAGGGTAGTTGCAGTGTCTTGGGGGGTCCTGCGACAAGCAAAGTAAATGGGGAATCCAGATTCACTTAACGACCATGTCACTAACTGAAAAAATGCAATGATTAACTTAACAACTGTGGCAAGAAAAGTTGTAAAACGGGACGAACTCACTTAGCAAATGCTTCACTTAGCAGCGTAAATTTTGGACTCAATTGTGGTCGTAACCCGAGGACTTCCTGTAATTGGCTTTAGGGCAGGGTGGGGTTCAAAAATCCCAGCAACTGGTTCGGTGCCCCGTTGCTGGGTAGGCGTGGCCATGGTGGGCGTGGCCTACTGGAACTTCTTGCTTCCGGTTTCCGGTGGGCCTCCAGAGCCTTGGGGGAGGCTGTTTTTGCCCTCCCGAGGGTCCAGAGGCCTCCCTGGGCCTCTGGGAGAACGAAAATGGCCTCCCCTGGGCTCTGGAGGCCCACTGGAAACTGGAAACTGTAACTTTAACATCCAGTCCACTCAAACCAGTCCAAACCGGTAGAATCCTACCCCTGCTTTAGGGGCTGCTTTTATATATTCGGGTGACGCAGTGGCTCAGTGGTTAAGACAATGGGCTTGTTGTCTGGAAAGCCAGCAGCCAAGGTTCAAGGCCCGAGGTCCACACGATGGGCTGAGGTCCCATCCTCACCCCAGTTCCTACCAATCTGGCAGTTCAAAAGCATGCAAATGCGACTAGATGAATAGGTACCGTTTCAGTGGGAAGGTAGCAGGAAGGCATTCACACTGTTCAAGTTGTGTGTTTTCCGCAGGTGTACACGATTTCACACAAGCCATGGTAGAAGTGTCGGCTCTTTCTGCAAATCCAAATACATACATTCTGTCCCTTGAAGTTGCTTTCTGATTCAAAATAAGAACAACCAATGTGGCAATTACGAAAGTTTAGATGCACTTAGGTTGAGAATTCATAACTTCTCATTGGACAGAGTTAAGATTTTCCAAGTGTTTCCTGTTGCCAACTCAGAGACTAACCATTCTTGCTTTTCTGGATCCCACCTCACAATAATTCTCTCCCAGGGCTGTGAGTCTCAAGAGAAGGAGGGGACATCAATGGGGACCACCCAAAAAGACTCAAGCCAGCTTCAAGAAGGTCGTTTTATGTGGATTTTCCCTGAGTGGGCATTCGCGATTCTCTTTTCCAGAATTACTGGAGCAACCTTACTCCTATTAACACTGCTCTCCAGTTATGCTGGATAATAGCCCAACCAGCAGTTTTGGATTGTAAAGTTTTAAAGCTTTAAAATATTATGAAAATGATATACAATCCCTGCTGTGCTTTTCTGCAGGCAGGAGGCACCATTGTGTTTGATTCTCAAAAAGCTCTGTTGCAGACAGAATGAAAGGGTGAAAGAACACAAGGGGGGGAAGATAATCATTGCAAGTTGTGTGCTCCTTTTTTTAAAGTTAAATTATATTTTTGAAACTCATTGATTTTTTTTCTGTTTAGGATCAAATGTATTTAAGGGAAAAATATGTGCTAAAATTAACACATAAATTTGGAATGCAGAAAAAAAGAAACTTACACAAACCACAAATACCTAAAAATCATAGGTATTGCAAATTGGCTACTCCATCTATCCCAGGGTGATGCCAATGCCCCGGAGAAGCAGCCACAATCCTGGTTTTGCACAACTGCAGAAGCCCTCGTTTTAGCTCATGTGTGACAATGAAAGCCAACATCTCTGAAGAACCTTTCCAGACTACACCAGAGCCTGCTGCAATGTGTGTGAGGACTCTGTCAATCTCCAGAGGTCCAGATCTGAGAAGAAAGAATTATGGTGTGCGTATATGCATCTCCTGCTCTCCTTCCTTCCTTCCTTCCTTCCTTCCTTCCTTCCTTCCTTCCTTCCTTCCTTCCTTCCTTCCTTCCTTCCTTCCTTCCTTCCTTCCTTCCTTCCCCAGAGACCCAGATGCAAAATGCAACTCACTTTCAAAGATTTGCTGTGGGAAAGTCTGATACAAAGACAGAATCACAATCAACCTTGAGCTTCAGGGATATGCCAGGCTGCAAAATTAAATTTTAAATCCTATCATAGGGAGATGAATATCTATTAACGTAGGATAGAGAAAGCCTTTTCCAGGGCACACGTATAAAATGTTTCTGTCATCTGTCCCAGGAGAATTACTATCATAAGGCAGAATGGAAGTTTATTTTAAGCGGCTACATGTAGAATGTCACAAAGCGGGCTTTTAATTTTGCATTCTTATCCCCCCCACCCTTCATTTCTTTATAGGCTTTCAGTCCTCCGGGGAGTGTGACAAACCAACATAATGTATCAGAATACTGAAAATTACATTTGCAACTCCAATATCGCTGAGAGATGTGTGTTGAAAAGAAGGGAGGGGGAGAAAGCGCTCTGCTCCCAGAGAACGCTGCGTTAACTATTCATCTACGAAATCTTCAGTCTGTGCATTATTCATTGGAAAAGTGGATTTTGGATTAATCTGCAGGGGTTGTCTTCTGAATAGCCACTCACCATCTTCTTCTCCCCTGAAGAGGGGGGGGCAGGAGCAAGAGCTTGGTAAAACCATCCTCCCCTGCCACAACTCCCTCTCCAGCTCTGGACTCTGTTGTGGCACAGCGTTATGGCCTCCGAGTCCACAAAGGCGCGGCTGCCCCGATGAGAGCCAAGGCGAGGAGTGGAAGGAAGGCTGCCAGAGGTCTTGGGCACTTGGGGGGTTGGGAGTCTCCGTCCACTTTGAGTAGGACACCAACGGTGAGCAGCCACATTTCTGCAGTCATCCAAAGATTCCCCACGGATGGCAGCCGTTTCCATATATAAGTCTCCGGCCGAGAGCAGCCAAATGCTGGAAGAGCTTCTGAATAACGGTCTAAAATCTTGATTCTGAGTCTCAGAGGATCTGACCTTTGAGTGGACTTTGTTACCTCTTAGTATCCCATCAACATTCATCTCAAAACCGGCCAGTGTGCTTTGTGTAGGACTCAACATACACATAAGCATCAGGCAGGCCCATCTGTGTGAACTCAGACACTGAAATTTGACGTGGGTGGGTGGCTGCTCCAGACAACGAATTCCCAGTCATGTGCCTACAATCCCCTAAATGCTGGAGCTGAGTTCTACTGCCTGATATTTGTACCATCTTCTGCATGATGTCAGAGTCTGCTCATTCACGCCTTGATATTAAAACCACGTGTGTTTCAAGCGTGGGAACATTTTCGTCGGTGGAGTAACTTGGTCGCACTCTTCCAATGCTCTGGGGAGAAACTGAGCTTTCTGCCTTCTTGTTTTGAAAGTAATATGTAATAATAGTTTTTTTTTAATTTAAAAAAAAAACCCACTTTGTTTAAGTCGGCCCATTCCATCAAAGGGTTTTCCAGATGTGTCTTCATGATAATTTATACATATCTATGAAAATTAAAGTAGAAGTTTTATATTTTAACTGAATGTTCCTTCTTTAGCCAAGTCTTAGAAGTTTTCTGGCACAGCCACAGCTGCTTCATTTCGCAATTCATTTCTGCCAGAACAAAAGGAGAAAAATGTTTTTTTCCATGTTTTTTTTATGTTATTTTATAAGAGTCCATGAAGATTTAAGGCAAAAATGAAATTGGATATTTTGGGCAGGAGGGGAGGAAGGAAGGTCTTCTAATTAATCTAGGTAGATGCTATAATAAATGTGTTACTTTTCTAGGTGATGTAAAATTCTACCCTTGAAGAGTATTCAGGAGCTGCAGTTGGTGCAGAATTAAGTTCTGGGGCCCTCAGGGTAGCACTTATTATAACACCATTGTTGCACAAGTTTGCTTCAGGCTCCAATTCAAAATGTTGGTTTGGGCTTATTAAAAATAAACAGGGATATGAACAGTGCTCAGGAAAAGAAGAATTAGTAAAGATAGGTAGGTAGGTAGGTAGGTAGAAGATAGATAGATAGATAGATAGATAGATAGATAGATAGATAGATATAGATTAGATAGATAGATAGAGAGATAGATAGTTATAGATTAGATAGATAGATAGATAGATAGATAGATAGATAGATAGATAGATGATAGATAGATAGATAGATAGATAGATAGATAGATAGATAGATAGATGATAGAGATATATAGATACTCATTCCTATATTCCTGCTAGTTTTAAGCCAGTGGCCTTCTGAAAAGCACCAGTGAAATGGTCTGCAGCAGAGATTAGAGTCTGCAGCCAATCAGCAGCCCCTGACCCACCCCTGTGCCTCAGAGCCAAAGTGGGAAGGTTGGTCCGGCCCAAAGCAAACATCAGCAAAGACCCTTCAGTCAGCAAGAGCTGGAAAACGACCCCTTTCCAAGTGGAGAAGGAAGCCCCGGGGAGAGCTCAGAGTGGCTTGGAGGCAGGAGGGCAGTGGGAGGTGCTTTTAGAGGTCCGTCTGTACCCGCCCTCTGGAAGCACCCGGTGGCTGATGCCTCCTTTTGATAACACGGTGGGGGAGAGGGGGAGCGGAGGGGCATTGGTTTTAGTAGCCTGACAATGATGCTTCCTGCTCCTGTCTCTTCTTCAAAGGTGGCCAGGGGCGTCCAGAGGCTGCGGCCTAAAGAGACAAGATGCCGGCCAGGAAGTCTGGTTTTCATGTGCATCTCACAGGCGACACATTTTAAAAACAGCTTTGATTCCAGTTGCCGTCCCGACTCCACCGGTGGAATAGAAAACCTTCCCAGAACTGTTTTGACAGGGATGTGAAGGTTGATTCCCTTCCTGACATCTGGCAGAATGTTACTGTTGTATGCAAACAATTGTGTTGTTTCTAAATATACTTTTATTATAGTCGCTCTGACCACACCCGTCAAAGTCTTTGCCTTCACATTTCACAGTCTTTCCAGGCTTCTCTGGCACCACTTCCTTAAACCTTAAAGTAAGAGTTCGAGGTAGATGCAACGTTACAGTCAGTGAGAAGCGATGAGAAAGGCTGCACCCAGCAGCCCATCTGGAAAAGGAGCACCAAAGCACCTAAGGAGGAGCTCCGGTCTGCGGATATCAGCGCCACCTGGTGGTCTGAGGTGAATAATCAGGGACTGCAAAGAGACCACTGGTATACAGGTGAAACTCGAAAAATTAAAATATCGCGCAAAAGTTCATTTATTTCAGTCATGCAACTTAAAAGGTGAACCTAATATATGAGATAGACTCATGACATGCAAAGCAAGATAGTTCAAGCCGTGATTTGTCATAATTGAGATGATTATGGCTTACAGCTCATGAAAACCTCAAATCCACAATCACAGCAAATTAGATTATATACAATCAATAAAACAAGGATTGTACATAGAACAATATCAGACCTCTGAAAAGTATAAGCATGCATATGTACTCGGTACTTGGTTTGGGCCCCTTTTGCAGCAATGATTGCCCCAATGCGGCGTGGCATGGAAGCTATCAGCCTGTGGCACTGCTGAGGTTTTATGGAAGACCAGGATGCTTCAGTAGCGGCCTTCAGCTCTTCTGCATTGTTCGGTCTCATGTCTCTCATCTTTCTCTTGGCAATGCCCCATAGATTCTGTACGGGGTTCAGGTCAGGCACGTAATCCCACGGTCATTGAACCAGGTTTTGGTGCTTTTGGCAGTGTGGGCAGGTGCCAAGTCTTGCTGGAAAATGAAGTCATCATCCCCATAAAGCTCGTCTGTGGAAGGAATCATGAAGTGCTACAAAATCTCCTGGTAGACGGCTGTGTTGACCCTGGACTTAATGAAGCACAGTGGACCAACCCCAGTGGATGACATGGCTCCCCAAATCAACACAGACTGTGGAAACTTCACACTGGACTTCAAGCATCTTGCAGTGTGTGCCTCTCCATTCTTCCTCCAGACTCTGGGTCCTTGGTTTTCAAATGAGATGCAAAAGTTGCTCTCATCAGAAAAGAGGACTTTGGACCACTGAGTAACAGACCAGGTCTGTTTTTCTTTAGCCCAAGTAAGATGCTTCTGATGTTTTGTTGCTCAGGAGCGGCTTGACAAGAGGAATACGACATTTGAAGCCCATGTCCAGGATCTGTCTGTGTGTGGTGGCTCTTGATGCACTGACTCCAGCCTCAGTCCACTCCTTGTGAAAGTCCCCAACACTTTTGAATGGCCTTTTCCTGACAATCCTCTCCAGGCTGCGGTCATCCCTGCTGCTTGTGCACCTTTTTCTTCCACACTTTTCCCTTCCACGTAACTTTCTATTAATGTGCTTTGATACAACACTTTGGAAGCATCCAACTTCTTTTGCAATTACCTTTTGAGGCTTTCCCTCCTTATGGAGGGTGTCAATGATGGTTTTCTGCACAACTGTCAGGTCAGCAGTCTTTCCCATGATTGTGATTCCTACTGAACTAGGCTGAGAGACCATTTAAAGGCTCAGGAACCCTTTGCAGGTGTTATGGCTTCATTAGCTGATTAGAGTGGGACACTTTGAGCCTAGAATATTGAACCTTTTCACAATATTCTAATTTTCTGAGATTGTGGATTTGGGCTGTTCATGAGCTGTAAGCCATAATCATTTCAATTATGACAAATCACAGCTTGAACTATCTTGCTTTGCATGTAATGAGTCTATCTCATATATTAGGTTTACCTTTTAAGATGTATTACTGAAATAAATGAACTTTTGCACGATATTCTAATTTTTTGAGTCTCACCTGTATATTACAAAATGAAGTGAAAAAGTTGTCACTGGTGACAAGTCTCAGAATCATAACCTGTATCAAGCTAAAATGACCCTAAGTGCAGTGGTGGGATTTTAAAAAAAATTACTACCGGTTCTGTGGGCGTGGCTTGGTGGGCGTGGCAGGGGGAGGATACTGTAAAATGTCCAGTCAGAGGTGGGATTTGCCGGTTCTCCTAACTACTCAAAATTTCCGCTACCGGTTCTCCAGAACTGGTCAGAGCCTGCTGAATGCTCACGTCTGCCCAAGTGCAAAATCAAAAAGCCATGCGTGTTTAATGCCACCATTTGATCTTTACCCATGCAACCTAAAGTGTCCATTGATTTTTAACTTGCTCGGTCACAAAACCTTACTAAGAGTTAAGAAGAGGGGCAAGGCAAAAAGTAGCAGGAATCAACAGCATGAGGAAAACGTGGAAGCGGGGTCAATTCGGGAGAGAGTGGGAAGACCCACAGCCAGGATCGGTTGGTGAGGGGGATCAAAGGAGGGGAAGGATAATGTCTGAAAAGGAACCCTCCCTAGTTTCTTGGGCTGTATAGGTGCGGCGGGGGGGCGGGGGGAGTTAAGTGTAGATTGTCCAGATTCTGTGAATGCAGCGTTGCAGTAAAAGAGAAGCAGCTCACCCGGGCGAGCTTGTTGTTGGCTACCTTGCAAGGCTCACAGGAGCTCCTTGGGAGGGGGCCAACTGTGGGTCTCTGCAGGGCAGGGGGGTCTTTGCCCGGTTGCAGAAACAGTCCACCTTCCGTTTGGAGAGACCGAGGGGCTGCTTGGATCCCAAAGTCCTCGCTGCACATGCAGCAACTTTGATGGCAAAAGTCACCATCCGGGAACGCAAAGAGGGACGGAGGCTGCAATTCCTCCCAGGAAATATATACATGCCTCCCCTGCAGGAATTAAGACGCAGGTTGTAACTCTGCTTGCCCGTGGAGGGACTGGCATGAAATGGGACGTTACAAGCAAAACCTTCTAATACAGTCCTGGTTTGTAATCGAACAACAAATGGGAGGCCGGTGGGGGGAGGAGAAATGAGCCAAAAAAGCAGAGGAATTGAATCCAGACCTGGAAGGGTCCCTGACTCCAGCATTGGTTTAACGCTTCCCTTCCGTTCTGGAGGAGGGAAGCAACAAGGGGGTTGCTTAGATCCCCGGCGAGCTAAAAAAGGTGGATTGAGAAGGAGAAAACCTCTTTCTACCCAGTGGGGACAAAATGCCTGGGGGAGGGGGGGTTGCAGGGACCCTACTTCAGGGGTGGGATTCAAAAAAATTTACTACCAGTTCTGTGGGTGTGGTTTGGTGGGCGTGGCAGGGGAAGGTTACTGCAAAACCTCCATTCCCTCCCCACCCCACTGACCTGCTTTCCAGCTCCCTTCTCCTGTGCAGGGCAACCAAAGGAGACCCAGCCAATGATCAATGGGACTCGATGGGAGGCAGAGAAGAGATGGGGGAGGGGCCAGTCAGAGGTGGGATTTGCTGGTTCTCCGAACTACTCAAAATTTCCGCTCCCGGTTCTCCAGAACCTGCTGAATCCCACCTCTGCCCCTACTCTCCCCTGAAGAAGCCCCCAAAGACCCCAGAGCCGGGCAGAGTCTGAAGAGGAACCAACCTGTCATCCCCGTCCTGCTGATTGGGGTGCCCCAGAGGAAGCCAACGTTTCATTCTTTCAAGTGGTTTTTCTGCCCGGGCTGGGAAAAGATGCTTGCAGGATTTTTAGCCTCATGTGCCCAAATTCTTGGGATGCCTTTGGGCCTGGCAGGGTGGGGAAGAAAGCCCCCTCTGGCTGAGGATTTCTCTTGGGGAGGGGAATCGGGGGGCTGGGGTCCTCTGGGCAGCCTTCCCAGGGAAGTGATCCACCCCAGCATTGAGGGCAAAGCTTCTTGTAATGCTTATTCCATTCTCCTAGGATGCTTTCTTGGCGTGCCTGGTAAATGCGTAAATTAAAAACCCAGAAATAATTTTTGTGCTTTTTCTGGGCGTTAAGGTGATTGCAAATTTATCATCTCTTTCATTGTTAAATAACTTTAACCTGAGCACCCATCTTTGAATATGCAAACAGTTTGATTTTAACTCGGTTTTGTGGCAGGATATGAGCTGGGCTAATTGTGGAACGGAATAGGGAAGGAATCTGAAGGAAACAGGAATTCACTTTGAAGTAAACTCGGTTTGAAAGTCGAGGTGATAGGAAACCAGGACTAAATGTGTGTTTGTGTGTGTGTGTGTGTGTGTGTGTGTGTGTGTGTATGCACACACGCACACAGAGAGAGACACATGGGAAGACTCTTCAGAGCAGTATCTGCCCAGCTCAGATCGAAGAGTCTGTAGCAGTAATGAAAACCAGCGGGAGGCTTCAAACTTACAACACCGCCAGCAAATTTGGCGAATGCATAATGCATAGCGAAAGAGTTACAAGCTTTCAATGGTTCCTTTGGGAGTCATTTTTATTCTTTGCTTTTAGGAATGTTTAAAACTTTAAGTGCTGCAACACCTGGAAGATTCAAACTGAACATCCTGTTAAAACCCAAAATTTGGAGGCTGGAGGTGGGAGAGAGAAATTGGACTGGACTGCGTTACATCTGCAGGGGGAGGGAATTAGCTAGTCCTTGGGAAGTGGGTGGGGGCATCAATTGCTATTCTTTACATGCAGGCAAATCTTGTTATTATTCCTTATGCTCATCAGCACTCCTTCCTTTCCAAGCAAAGGAACACAGAGATCTCCATATTAGGAGCATAGAAATAATTAAAGTGGAAGAATAAGTGCAGAAGAAACAGAAGATTTGTGATTAACTTTCTATCCTGTTTTAATCTAACAAGCCAGAAGCCTGGATGGCGGCAGTGCAGGACTTGGGAGGAGAGGGCTAGTCCTTCATTCAGGGCCATCCTTCGGATCGAAAGCAGCTTCCCCATCACTTTTTCCCTCTACAAAATAATATGACAGACTTGTGCAACGGGAAGAAAATTATATGGCAAGCCATTGATGCAGCCCTCTCTCTGTGAACCCTCTCTCCATCACCAGAGTTAGAATAACTTATTTGCATAGCTCAGTTCAGACATTAAAAAACCGCTAGTGATTCTAACAAATGGCCACCAGAGGGCAGGGAATAACTACAGTAGAATTTTCTGTGTCTATTTGCTGCCCTCTACTGGTCTTCTAGGGTTAAAGAGTGTACTAGAAAACAGGAAACCAGGTTTTAGCCTGCCTTTGGCATGAAGGTAGCTGGGTGACTTTGGGTCAGCCACTCTTGGCTTTTGGAAGAAGATGAATAGAGCGAACGAAAATGCTGCTAAGAAACCCCTGGGGGCTTGTCCAGGGAGCCACCAGAAGTCAAGACTGATCTAAAGACAGATGCAAAAGAGGTGGGGGAGTAGCAAGAGGGAAAAGGTGGATCCCTCCCCCCATCACAACCAGTGACCTTGGGTTCATGTTGAATAGGGGGATCGATGGAAGAGAAATATGTCCTTTCACTTAGAGAAAACTGCTGCAAAATGAAATACTATTTTATTATTGATTCATAGATAATTTATTTGGTTGTTTATGAAATTTAAAGGCCACCTGTCTGCAGGATGACTTTAAGCATCTTACACTTAAAAAGATAGAAAACTACGTAAAAAGAGAAATAATTTATATCTGTACTCAGCACATTCCGTATATCATAAATGTAACTTGACAGAAGTTCCACAACCCCTTTACCCCAAGGCCTAGGAGAATAGCTAAGTTTCTAAAATGGAAGCAAGATGGATCTCTAGAAAGATGGTGTATTCCAGGGGGAGGCACCGGTGATTGCCGGAACAGGTAATGCCTTCTGCAAAATATCTTGGAAATGCAATAGTCAGATTTGATCACGCTTTCTCGTTTGGTTGCAATGCTGTAAAGCCCAACAATTCTGGAAAATGATTTATTGTAGACTGAATCAAATATTAAAGGGTTGAATTTTCTTTCCATCCAGCTGTTTTTCTATTAACTGCTAAATACTGTATTCCCATTAAGCATATCAGGTTGGCTTTGTGCAAAGTAACAGCTGGAAGGAAACTTGGTGCCTTTTATTGGAAAACCTGCATAATTCCCTCTGGAAAAGAAACTAAGGTGTGCGAACATGAATCGGTGTAAGAAATAACCTGTTATTTTTCTCTTAGGAATGGTCAGAGTCACCTCATTAGCTTTCAAATACCGAACAGGACGGAAGGAATTACGAATCAAGAGTGAACATTCAGATTCCTGATTGAAATTGAAAAACTGATAATACAAAATTCAGAAAATCCTTTTGTCTGAAATGCTGCTTTGGTTCTGTGGAAATGCCTTGAAGAATCTACCTTGACTTCTCCTTGGCCTTCTTTCTTCTCTGAGAATGGCACTTGGTGCCTTTTATTGGAAAACCTGGGCAATTTTTTTGCTTTTCTCCTCCCCGAGCAGTGAAAGCCAGTGAGAGCCTACCATCGCCTGCCTTTGGGTGCAGAGCAGAGGTGGCCTTCAGCAGGTTCAGACCGGTTCTGGAGAACCGGTAGCGGAAATTTTGAGTAGTTTGGAGAACCAGCAAATCCCACCTCTGACTGGCCCCGCCCCCATCTCTTCTCTGCCTCCCATTGAGTCCCAGCTGATGGGCTGGATCTTCTTTGGTTGCCCTTGCACAGGAGAACGGAGCTGGAAAGCAGGTCAGTGGGGTGGGGAGGGAATGGGGATTTTACAGTATCCTTTCCCTGCCACACCCACCAAGCCACGCCCACCAAGCCACGCCCACAGAACCAGTAGTAAAAAAATTTGAATCCAAGCACTGGTGCAGAAGTGCAGATGCCGTGAGAGAGGCATTCATCTGGCACTTCGATGGAACATGTGATGGGCACCATACCAAAATCCCATATCTTTGTGCTTGGGAATCCCATTAGGTTAACAACATTTGTTCTCAAATAGCAAAAAAATAGGATTGTGGCTTTAGTTACTTAGCCTGTTATAATAAATTAAATGTTTGAGTTATGGAAAGAGACTTTTACAAAGAATAAAATGTTTTAGAGTGGTTTTTTTAAAAAGTACACACATTTAAATTGTTTGGGCAATAAAGAGCAGTTTAATTTAGGAACCACAATAGTTATCTTCAAAGGGACATCTTGATGACAAAATTGTGGCAATAATATGTGATTATTGCTTCCTTATTGCTGAGCAATGTGTTAGCATCTGTGAGCAGACGGCCCACTCAACAGGCTGTCTGTCTGTGTTTTCTCTGTAGGAAACAGTTCAGCTGAGAAAAATGTTCAGACTGAGGATATATAATGCCAAGATGATCAACACATTTCCCTCAACCATAAAAGAATGATCAACATCCACTCTGTTTTGTAATAACAATTTGCAATGGCCAAAAAGAAAAAGAAATGCCAGGCACAGCCTAGGCCAGGGGTCGCCAACTTTTTGGACCTCAGGGACCACTAAAACTCATCATTTTAAATCCCGAGGAGCAGAGACCCTGGGAAAATCCCAAAAAATGTCTGCAGGAAAATTCCCCACCCCGTTTTCCTACCAATCGATCATTCTTTATTTGGGATCACAGGATACCGTCTCCAGCTCCGTTCTCAGGGAGAGAGAGAGAGAGAGAGAGAGAGAGAGAGACCTTTGGCATCATGCAAGGAAAGCAGCAGAAGCAGCAGAAGTCTTTCTTTCTCTCTCCCAAACTCTGCCAGAAATGAACCTTTGTGAGACTTGATATGCCGGCGCAGCCTCTTGGAGCAGGAGGCCTTGCAAGGCTCCAAAGACTCATTTCTGGCGGAGTTTGGGGGAGAGAAAAAGACTTCTGCTGCTTTCCTTGCGTGCAGCCAAAAGCAGAAGAAGAAAGAAGCGGAAGGAAGCGGCCCAGTGGCCAGGCCAGGAGCATGGGGTGAGTGGGGCAAGTTCCCTCCCTCTGCCCTTCCCCCACCACCACTACCTCGTGTTGCTCGCAATGCAAGCGATGCAAGCCTTGTGTTCCCGTGCAGCCTGGATTAGTTAGTTAGTTTACTTTATTGTCATTGCACCTCGTACAACGAAATCAAACACCATCTTCAGTGCACATCATGACCATGAAAATAAACACAAACACACATCCTTCACACTCCACATTAATTGCTGGTGGGGGTTAGGGGTGACATTTCTCTGTGGACCACCAAAAATTTTCTCGCGGGCCATCAGTGGTCCCCAGCCACTGGCCTAGACATCAGGTCACATCATATTGTCCACCGAAGGAACCAGAAAGGCGTATTAACGTCTCTGAGCAGAGGAAGACCCATCAGCTGCTCAGTGAGGAGATGCTGTTTGTGCCAAAAGCTCCTTGCTCTGAGAAAACAGCAAAAGGAAGGGAGGGATCGGCTCCTGGTTGTGCCTGTGCCCAGAGTGCGGAACAAAAGCCACCAAGAACATCTTACAAAGACAGCGCCCGATTTGTCTGAATGCCAGCCAGCCTTCCAGAAATTCTCTAGAGGAGAATTTGGACTTGGCTTGGTACCATTTCATTATTTTCAGAGCCGCAGCTGTCAGGAAAAGCGAAGGGATGGTTTTCCTGGATGCATTTACACTTTAGAAAGAGGATTTGGAAGTTTAGATGAAGGCAAAAGTATATTCTAAGCACTCAGTGCTGATCCTAATGGTGGTCAGGGAGCCTGAATCAACTTACATAAGGTTGCTGATTCCTCCAGGCGTCCCAGGGAGTATTTAGCACTGATTTATTTATTTTTTTTGAGAAATGCAGAGGGACTTTACGGTACTTGCAAGAATCATTTCAGCTAATTGCATGTAAAGAGCGCAGGTACCAAAATGTGCAGGTAAAAAGATGAGTGCCATCCTGTCTGTTTATCTTGAAACCATCTGGAGTAAAAAAGCACAGCAGCCACTTCAAAAGCTCCCATTACTTCCAAGATAATCACAGAAGCTAAATCCCTCCCCTTCCTGTTGGATTCTTGCCTGTCACCTCTTAGGCCAATTCTTAAAATTATTTTAGTTCTGCAGTTGAAGGTCAAAATCATTACAGGGCTGCAGCCTCGCACCTTGACCTGGCAAAGGAGACCTGATTGACTGAAGTCAGATTCAGTTGGGTCAAAATGTGCACTGGGTTGTTCTGTGCCAGAAGCTAATCCAACCGAGTTCCCCTGACCTTCGTTGCAGTTCAGCAGAGTTTGGCAAGTGTCCCAAATCTTCTCAGATTACAGGATGAAAACATCCCAGCAACATTTGATAAGATGCAGCCCTCTATATAACCAAGGCTTAACCTGAAAGGTACCATTTCTGAGAGCTGCATTTTGGAGAATTTATCTCAAAAGGCAGTAGAAATAAAAAAAAGGACTGTCTGCTCCAAAGAACCAAAATGCTGGAAAAAGAATCTCCAGAAGTAACCAGGAAAGAGAAAAAGGGACCAGATAGCAGATAACAGATAATCAGAGTTGGAAGGGACCTTGTAGGTCATCTAGTCCAACCCCCCACCCAAGTGGGAGACCCTACACCATTTCTGACAAATGGCAGTCCAATCTCTTCTTGAAAGTCTCAAGTGATGGCGCTCCCACAACTCCCGAGGGCAACTTCTGTTCCTTTGGCTGATTGATCAAATCTCAAGGGAATCTGGAGGAAAAATTTTCCTTGAAAAATGCACCCAAATGTGTTTTAATATAGAGGATTTTGTTTCTGCCTTGGAGGTAATTCTTCTGGTTAACTAAAAGGAATTTGGGATCAATGTGAGCTTGCTCTGTCTCCATGTAGGGAGCCACCGTAAAAATCAGGTTGAGAAGGATCACTACACTGAGCCCTGTCTGGAAACGAGGATGGTATTTACTAGACTAAATACGGTTTGGCTGAATAAAAGACTTTTGCTGCTGGATGCTGCAACCGTGGGCAACTCCAGCTGGTCTGCCTGTGTGGCTCTCTTGGAGAAGAGCAAACTGGCATTTGATATTACTGGTTCCCCGTCCAACTTTTCCTTCCGTTATCCAGGGTGGCCTTTTCCAAGCTTGCCCCTCCCAGGTGTGTTGGGTTGCAGCTCCAGAGGGCCCCAGGGAGAGAAGGTCCATCTTGAACTGGAACAGCATGGAGGGTCCTGGGCATCTCTCACTACCTGGTGCTCTTGAACTGCGGACGCCATCACATTTGATTGACAGCCCCTGGGGATGGCCTTAGGCACTGCAAGGAAAGGTCACAGCAGCTGTCCACAAAAGCTCTTGGAGTATTTTGCCTTATTTTGTTGAGCCAAGGCATGCAACTTCACACAACATCTCTCGTTGATAGATGGCGGTATTTTTTAAAAAAAAAAATATTGTGGGGGTAGAACTGACAATTAGCTGGATTCAAAGAGAACAAAATAAGAAGATCCTACAGGCAAGGCACCTTTTAACTTCCTTTTCAACCCAGCTAATTGGCAGAGTAAGATCCTCACAGTCGCAGCTCTTGGTGTAAATCTGTTCCATTATAAATCATGTGCTTTGAACCCAGGAGCCTGTGGAATCTATAAATTAAGTATAAAGGTACAAATTGGCCATTTTCTCTGTAGGTCTAAAAGGATGTTTCCATCCACTTATAGCAGTTCACTTTCTTGTAGCAAAAAAATCATCTAAACACATAAGACCAATTTATCAGAAAGCAGGCAAGTGAAATTGCTATAGGCTGTTAAAAAATGCTTCCCTAACAGCAGAGGCTGTCACTGTCTCAAATATGCTGTGATTCCACACAAGTTTTTTTCCCCACTTTGAATTACGCTAATGGACTATTTTAAAATGAATCTCAGCTGGGGCGAGACATTGTGTGGTGTTTCATTGACATTTCACCTGGTTAATAATCTCTGCTCTTGTGTCTTCCAACATCTGGATAATGTAATTCTGCACTCTGGGCACTAGATGGCAGTAGATTTTGTTGCTTCTGATTCTATCTCCTATTCAAGAGAGAGAATGTAGCGATCCCTATTTTAGTGGCCCACCAGATGCTTAGCCTGCAAATCTCTGAATGGTGATTTGTGCATGTTCATTGCAACACATAAAGCGCTCCATCTATTTTAAGTGCTGCATTAATTAAGTGACTAAACAAAAATGAGAATAAAGTCTCAGGTTCACGAGTGTCCCCAGTTCTTCTGAAGTTCCTTTATTGTAGTTGGCATAAAATACATGTAGTGTTTGCCAAGGGAACCCTGTGGTTTATTAGTCCACGATTTGCCCCCTAAATGTGATACATATTGCTGTCGCCTCTTTCTTCTTTTTAATCTCTGCAGTTTATTGCATCTATTTCTGTTTCATATTCATACTTCTGGTTTTTTATCTCGCAGGTCTGGTAGCATTTCAAAGCCTTGGGGCTTATTTCAAATAATTCTGTAAGACAGGCACACGTACTGTTTTTGTTACCACTTCATATAATCCACCACCACCCTTTTAGATTTATTAGAAGTACAGTATAATTTATTACTGCCTCAGCTTTGCTCAAATGTCCCCACCCCCCACCCCCCTCAAACTG
This sequence comes from Pseudonaja textilis, assembly GCF_049901715.1. Classification (NCBI taxonomy): domain Eukaryota; kingdom Metazoa; phylum Chordata; class Lepidosauria; order Squamata; family Elapidae; genus Pseudonaja; species Pseudonaja textilis. Next base: position 13,197,946 of record NC_141993.1, read on the forward strand.
GCGATGCAGAGAGAACAAAAGAAAAGGATGGTTTCGCGGCATTGACCTCTTCAGTCTGTCCCAGTGCCATACTTGGAAGGTCCAGCTGGTAATATATTTTCCTTTGGATTCCTCAGAAACAATATCCCCCCCCCGCCGCTCTCGGCCCCTTCCTGGTGGGATTTGTTCATTCATTCATTCACGCATTGCATTGCATTCCTGTACCAGTTGACTCAGAGCGGACAATGGAGGCACAGCATGCAACTTACAGTATCCAATCTAACCACAACCAAACCAAGAATAGAATCAACCCAATCCAGTTGTGTCTTCTGCATGTCTCCCAGCCTGAGGATGTTCCAGAAGTCTTTCAGATCAAAGTGTTCCTCTCAATGTCAAGGGCAGGAAGGGTGATGGTTGAGAAGCTGCCTTGGTTGTGTTTTCTGTTGTAGGGAGACCAGGGGTGGGCTTCAAAAATCCCAGCCACAGGTTGCCTGCCTGGTTGCTGGCTGGGGGTGCCCTACCGGAACTTCCGAGAGGCCCATTTTTCACCTTCCCCAGGCTCCGGAGGCCTTCCTCATGCCTCTGGGACAGTGAAAACTGCCTCCCCCGGGCTCCGGAGGCTCCCTGGAAGTCGGAAACAGGCTTTCTTCGAGCCTTTGGAATGACAAAAACAGCCTCCCTCAGGCTCCGGAGACCCTCCAGAGCAGGGGTGGGCAGACTACGGCCCAGGGGCCACATCCGGCCCATTGTTCTTTTTAATCCGGCCCACCGAAGATTGGTACAGAATTAAGGTTTGATGTGAATGATTGAATGATTGCATTCATTTGATTTTGACTTGTAATGACAAGCATTTCGACACCAGGTGGCGGCCCGTTTGTCAAATTTTAAAAGTCAATGAGGCCCCCGAGCCAAAAAGTTTGCCCACCCCTGCTCCAGAGGCTGGAAATGTGGCCCGTTTTTCCCCCTCCCCAAACCTCTGCGCGGGCCCTGCCCTTACCTGCATGGAGACTCCTGGGAGGGGCGGGAGGGGGCGGGAGGGGCAGGGCAGCCGGGGTGGGATTTGCTGGTTCACCCAACCAGCCACAATGTTAGCGATGGGTCCGCCCAAACCCATCCGTGCCAGACATGGCATTTTCTTTTCATTGCTTTCTATTTTGAGTGCAAGATTTTAGAGTCAAGCAGCCCCCACATTTTGTAAGATTAATAAATATATCTATATATCAGATCACAGGGTCGGCCTACAGTTCAGTGGCCACGAAACCAGCCGTCTTCCTTGGCCCACAGGACTGTGATTCCTTTTGTGGTGAAGATGGAAACTTGGGGGCTAATTTGGTGAGACTTGGGGGCTATTGTCAGCAAGCACAAAACACAACCAGGGCCAAGTTGCTTTCAAAAACCACACCCCAACCTATTAACAAAACGGCTCACTTATTAAATCATGCCTGGCCTGAGGAAACCCTGTGAAGCTATTCCCCTGTTGGCCTTTATCACCCCACCCTTGGCCCATCTTCCCATAGTTCCCCATCACCTACACAGCAGGGCCTCACATGTGGAAAGCAGAGCTGGCTTGGGTTGTTGAGCTGCACAGCTATGCGACACTCACAATATCAGAATTGCCATAGTAACGACTCATTTCTTGTTGACTAGGTGGATAAAAATTCACCCCCAAGCTGGGCGCCGTCATTTCTGGAAAACGGCCAGAGGCTCTCCTCCAGGCCACCCTCTTTCCTCTGCCTGTTCTCCCCACCTAGAGGGACAATTTCAGTCTCCTGGTTTTAAAATTTGATGAGACCCGTAAAACCAGCTAAAGCCTAGAAAGCTCCCTTTTTGTGTGTTTCTTCAGGAAACTGTTCTGTTGTTGATTGCATTTTCCTCACTCAGCACTAAAATGAAGCCCTAGGCCATGGATTTGAACCAGAGGTGGTATATTCAGCCGGTCCTGACCAGTTCTGCAGAACTGGTAGCGGAAATTTTGAGTACTTCGGAGAACCGGCCAATACCACCTCTGCCTGTCCCCACCGCCCCCATCTCTTCTCTGCCTCCCATTGAGTCCCAGCTGATCGGCTGGGTCTTCTTTGGTTGCCCTGCACAGGAGAATGGAGCTGGAAAGCAGGTTAGTGGGGTGGGGAGGGAATGGAGATTTTGCAGTATCCTTTCCCCTACCACGCCCACCAAGCTACGCCCACAGAACCAGTAGTAAAAAAAAAATCTGAATCCCACCCCTGGCCAGTGATATGAATGCCCACCTCTGCCCAGCACCCCATGAGGGTGGGAGAGGCTGCCATATAGCACCTGTTGCATGTCCACATCGCCTCTTCCTGCCTTCAGGACCTGGGCCTGGCCTCTTCCGGGGAAACACCAATACCTTTGGAGAGGGACGCATCCCGCCAATCCAAGTATTCTGCACCAGATGTGGCTTCCAGATGCTTTTAAAGGGTAGCCCCATGCAAAGCGCATCGGAGTAATCCATGCAACCAGGGCATGAGAGGCTAAGAGAAAGGGCATAACTGGTGCACATCGTGAATGACGTTATCACAGCACTCTGGAAGAACCCAGAGCTACGCATGAATGGGGCCCCAACTGCTGAAAACAGAGGAAGAGGAGGGTGGGAGCCACCAAGTTCTGAGGTCACGACAGCTTCTCTCCTCTTCTCCTAAGGTCAGTTGTTCTCCCCCCCCTCTCAAATCAGAGGTAAGTTAGTGGAGGGGAAGCAGCCATGAAGATAAGGGGGAGGGAGCAGAAAGAGACGCTGCCAGATAAACATTTCCCAAGCAAATACAAATCTCCTGGTTTATTAAAAAATATCTCCTCTCTTTGCATGAAGAATTGTGCTCCCAGTAACCAAAGGTATCAACATTCAGAAATAAAGGAGAAGGAATGACCTCATATACTATATCAAAATTGAATTCAGCAATAACAAGACTTGGAACACAACTTTCCCTGCAAATAATAACCAAGTTATTTTATGCAGGCCAGTCTTTGATAAGCTAATACAATATTTCATTTCAAGGGCTGAAACTATTCCAAACAGAAACTGTCCTGGCGGTGTAACGAAGAAAGGCAAAATTCATGGCAGAGTAAGAGAATCAACCGCCAGAACTTTCCTCAAAATCTATTCCTGAGGGTAACATCTTGGTTGGCAGAACATGAGTAGCATGTTCCCCCACTCATGTCCTCTAAGAGACAGGCCACGCCCGCCTGGATTTGTCTTCCCTCCCTCCCCAGAAAAATCCCCGGATGAGTGGAAGGGGGCCCATTGCTTTGTGGGAAAGAGTTGATGTAAACAGGGTAGACGAGGGCGAACTTGATGGTGGTGTAAAATAAAAGAGAACCAGGAGGAAAATGGCCTGTAATCACCAGAACAAACTGTAGCAATACAAGAGGCTCTGAAATCCTTCTGTGCCGAGCCATGCCATCCTCACCCTATTGTTGCATTCCCTGAATACATCCGTGTGTCTGGGATGGACAGGAAGCAGGAAATTGCTCTCTCCGTTGATTCGAACTGCTGCATCTTTGTCAAAGTTGAATTCTCAGGCTAGAAGATCACGGGGACGTGTATTATGCTCCAGACGTAGACCTGAATTTCAGGTAAAGATTCTGCTACGGCAGGGCTCTGAAGGCAGTCAGGACGTCCCCAAATGTCACACATTAAAACAAAGAAACAAAAAAAAGAGCCAACCAAAAAAAAAACCCACCTTGCTGACTCCCATCAAATATACAATGGATCCCTACGGTGGATACCATGTCAATCAACCCACCCAATCAATCCTGTCTCAAATGGCTCCCCTTTGCTGCTAGGATGGGACCCCTGTCTTGCAGTGGGCAAGCAAGGCCAGCCCATTCAAACGTGGCCCCCAGAGGGAAGGGCTGGTCCTGGGGCAGGAGAGACCTTCCCTCACAAGCACTCAGTCAAGTCGCCTCCATCCAGCAGGCCATTGGATGGGAGGCGGATGGAGCTGGGCTCACAGGGGCAACAGGAAGTGGCTCCTTTCTGGCTTTTTGCCCTGCGCTGGAGGGAGGCGTGGAAGTCGAGCGATAGCACCACCAGACGGTACAGCTGCAGCAACACGATCAAAATATTCTTGGCTGCAAAAAACACGAGCATCTGGTTCACCACGCGAAAGTGGCCCATCAGGATCAGGCGCACCACAAGGAAAGGGCCGTCCTGGATAAACAAGCTGATGCCGATGTTCCACAGGTCGGCGCTGTGTCTGCAGAGGAGCAGGTGGAAAACTTTTGCGGACGAAGCGGCTCGATCACAGTTGAGATGTTGCACTGGGAGGAATTTTTTTTTTTTAAAAAAGAAAGAAAATAAAAAGCAGCGGCATTTTTTTCAGAAGGTTGAAACCCAGGTCATAAATCACCCAAAGACAAAGTTGTCAGACACAGCAGCAGTTTCCAAGCCAGGCTGAGCCTGTAGCATGATTCATTCTTTGAACTGTGGTTTTCTGATTAAACCACACGCCTTGCTTAGCCAGGTTACTGTTCACATTGTGATGACTTATAAATCATCATTTACAAACTAGAACCTCTACTGAGCATCTCTAGAACTTCGTTTGCACATGGTCAACATTTCCTAAGTAAATCAATCATCTGGTTTTTTTAATCAATTTATCTATCTATCTATCTATCTATCTATCATCTATCTATCTATCTATCTATCTATCTATCTATCTATCTATCTATCCATCCATCCATATCTTTCTATCATCTAATCTATTAATTAATTATTTATAGTTAAAGATGGATCTATTTCCTCATAATAGTATGATTGGATTGCTTATTGTACCCTATGACTATCATTAAGTGTTGTACCTGATGATTCTTGACTCTTGACGAATGTTATCTTTTATCTTATGCACACTGAGAGCATTTGCACCAAGACAAATTCCTTGTGTGTCCAATCACACTTGGCCAATAAAGAATTCTATTCTATTCTATTCTATTCTATTCTATTCTATTCTATTCTATTCTATTCTATTCTATTCTATTCTATTCCTATTCCAATAAGACATTTCAACCTCTTGAAATCCCCTGCCTTGGCCTTCAGACTGGCCTTTCCACAGTTCCACCCTAGAGGGACCAGCCCCCACAAAAGCCAGTTGAAGCAGCTTCCAAGGAATAGGAAGGGAGCCCAATCCTGGGAAAACACTGACTGGCACCAACCTGCTAGATCCAGAGGGAATTGCAACATGCTCCAAGTCCACACGGCTAAGATTGCATACACCAGAGCATCTTTGTTCCTGGAAAAAACGGAAAGGCAGGCATTTTAGAAACAAGGCACTGGCATAATTAGGCCTGACACATTGGTTAGATTAAGGAGGCCTCCAACAATGGAACCTACAATTAATTTCTATTATTCATAAAATGGGAGTGAGGAATATTGTAGGTTGGAAATAATGAAACTGAGTAAAGGAAATAAGGTTAAAATGATTATACTGTACCAAATCATCAATTTTATAATAGCAAACCAAACTTCAGAAAAGGGAACTGCCCATCTATTGGAGAACAAATTATATCTATTTCTCTCTCTCTAATTCTCTGTATTTTAACTTGTTTTATTGCCTTGAATATATACGTGTGTGTGTGTGTGTGTGTGTGTGTGTGTGTGTTTTCTTATGTATTCTGCTTTGTTCGGATATTTTCCCACGTCATTATAGTTGTGCTTTTAAAGTTGTAGCAACGTTTCAGCAGAATCTCATCTGCCAGAAGCCTGATGATGGCAGATGAGATTCTGCCAAAACGTGTGTGTGAGGTGAGGCATCACCCACTTCGACTAGAGCTAACAAGGACTAAATGCCAGCAATGGCAGAAAATTTCCTTTGAGAGTAATGGACAAATATCATTGCCTTTTCATAAGAAGAAAGATTTCACCTTCCCTTATTCAGCCTGTTAGTTCTCATGTTCAGAGTTTTACAAGCCTTTGAAACAGTTCAATTCACCCTCCCGTCATTCTGGTTTGTTCACAAGTATTGCACCTTATAAGGAAAATCTGACGGTGGGGCAACGGGTGACAGTTGGATAGAGAGACAGACAGGTGGGCAAACAGGCAGACAGAATGACAGATGGTTGGAAGGACAGGCTGTCTTCTCTGTTGTGGCTGCAGCTGCAGGGCTGAGGGCCCATCTGAGCCCTACCGGACGTTCTCGATTTCCAGGGTTTCACTGGTGAACTCGAGGATGTCTGCGGCGGTGCCCACGAAGAGCAGCAGCAGCTGAGACAGCTGGTCCCTGGTGATCTCCCCTCCGATGGGGAGCAGCCAGCGGCCGAGGATGAGGAGCAGGAGGAAGGTCTGATGGAGGCTCAGCGTCCAGATGGGGTCACACATTTTGGAGAGCGTGTTGACGAACTCCTGGGCCTGTTGCAGCTGCAGCGAAGGCAAACGTCAGAAAGCAGAAAAGTGAAGCCAGAGGTGGCAGGGAAGAGGGGCTTCTCTGGAGAAAGCGCTTCGGGTTCAGGATCTGCTCTTGCACACCTTGCCCACCTATGGGGAGGGGAGGGTTGAGGACTGAGCAGGCCCTTTGCATGGAATCCAAGAGATTCCCTTACCGTCTCCCCCAATTGCAAGATCTATTAGATCCTACACAACTGGCTCTCCTGGACTTGGTTTTACTTTTATTGAACAGCATAGTTATCACTTCTGTGCTCCTTGTGCCCATGCATACTGTGGTCGGGATTTTAATCCCATCTTGTATCTCTGGGACCTCACTGGGGTAACTCTATTTCCTTGCTGTGCCCCCAAGGCTGTTGTTGTGGAAATATATTTTAATTCCCCCCCAAAAATCCAAATTGTGATTATGAGATATCAACCACCCCTTCGACCCTCACCTTTTCCATTATGTTGTTTGCGGTGGTCTCATTTCTGTAACCGGGTCTGACTTGTTCGCTGTGGTTCTTCTCAAGCTGCTCATATTCACTGGGGCAAAGCTGCAATAAAAACCCAGTTTCAGCTCTGAAAAACCCAGTTTCAGCTCTGATCCTGCACAGACCTGAAAGGGAAGGACCCCAAAGGCTCCCCGTTGTCAGTTCACTGGCTCCCCAAAGCCTTGGGGTTGAGCCCTGGCTGTGGACCATCCATATGGGGTTAAAGCAGCAAGGGAGTTTGCGGGAGAGAAAGAAAGACTTTTGCTGCTTTCCTTGCGTGCAGCCAAAAGCAGAAGAAGAAAGAAGCGGAAAGAAGCAACCTGGTGGCCAGGTGAGGCACATGGGGTGAGTGGGGCAAGTTCCCCCCACACTCCACCCTTTCTCCCCTCCCCTCACTACCTCCTGCTGTTCACAATGCAAGCGGTACAAGCCTTGTGCTCCCGCAGGCCATGTGGGCAGCGCATCCTTGTGTTCCTGCGCAGTCTGGATTAGTTAGTTAGTTTACTTTATTGTCATTGCACCTTGTACAACGGAATCAAACACCATCTTCAGTGCACATCATGACCATGAAAATAAACTCAAACACACATCCTTCACACTCCACATTAATTGCTTGGGGGGGGGGGTGCTTCGGGGGTGACATATCTCTGCGGACCACCAAAATTTTCTCGTGGACCACCAGTGATCCGCAGCCCACTGGTTGATGATCACTGCTTTAGAGTAATGGTGGGGGCAGGGGAATTTGCTTTCAAATTATCAGCCTTGACTCCAGTCCATGCCATTTTCTTGACAACATTTTAAGTTCAGTTGCATTTTTCTTTCTTCTTAGGGTTGACTGTGAATGACTGGCCCAAATTCATTCAGGTGGCTTTATGTCTAAGTCAGGACTAGAGCCAATAGCCTCATGGTTCCTAGCACAGGGTCTCAACCTCTACACCAAACACTCCCAATCAGTGTTTCCATATGTATCTAAAACTGAGCAGAGTTTAGAAGAATTGTCAAATCCTGCTGTACAATATGGGCATGATCCACAATAGGTTTTAGACAAGCACCGTGAATATTCAACCCTTAATTAGAAAGAAAACAGACATAAAACTGGTCAGTAGACCGGTAAGTCCCAATACTTACCTTTTAACTATTGTTTAGAATCCGAAACAAAACAGCCACTAAATAATTTGTATAGAAATATAGGGAATGTTGTTATCTCATTATGAATCATAAAAATCATTTCAGTATCACAAAATAAAAATATTCGTTAGACTAACAGAAAGTTTTCAGAAAGGTTTCCTACCGAGAAGACACATGACTCTGAAGAACACAACAGGCATACATGGTCTTCTTCTACTCTGGATCTCCAGCTATTTGCCTAGAAGTGATGCTCCCTCTCACACCTTCTAACCTGCTGCCTTGCTTCTCTAGGTTCTTCCGTGCATTTCTGGGTTTGATTTACTGACTTATCTCTGCCTCCATTTTGTCACTCTTGGTCCAACTATCTGCAAGTCACATGGGGAGCAAGGCATCAGCTTGGGGCAAGTCCAGGGACCCCAGATAAGCCCTATGGATGTGTCTTCCCTTCACTCTCTGGCTCCCCGTACTCTGAGAGTACTCAGGAGGCAGCTACTGAATGAGCACCTTGTTCTCCAATTAAGGTGTGTGGACGATGTGCAAAGGGAGGCACCCAGGGCTGGGATTCTACAGGTTCGCACCTATTCTCTAGAACCAGTTGTTAACATTCTAAGCAGTTGGGAGAACCGGTTGTTAGAAGAAATTACTGGCCTAATCCTGTAAGGAAGGCAGGAAGGAAACATTCTGGTGTTGCTTACGGAAACTGCCTCTCCGCTAACCCTTATTACATTCTTGGCAGGACTAGACTTCCTGTCTCAGGAACATCTCTGGAGTTTTTTTCGCCTCCTTTGCTGGTCCTTTGCTTGTGTGGAGTGACCATTCAAAGTTACAATGGGACTGAAAAAAGTGGCTTATGACCATTTTTCACACTTACAACGGTTGCAGCATCCCCACAGTCATGAGAGGCCAGGCAAGGAGATGCGTGCCTCGATGTGAGTGATGTTGAGTTGGCCATGCCCAGCCAATAACATGACCACCAAGCCATGTCCACCCAGTCACATGACCACCAAGCCATGCCCACCACCTAAGACCACCAGAACCGGTTGTTAAAAATTTGAATCCCACCCCTGGAGGCATCACTCCAATCAACCTTATGTAAATAAATGAACCCTGAGGTACAAAACTTGATCTGATGTTAATTCTATGCTCTTCCCTCCTCCTTGGCCTAAACTATGCCTCTGCTTGGGACTGAACACTGCTGAACTGAGAGCATTTTGCTGCTCTGTGCACAGGACTTGCGTGGCGAGGCTGCCCGAGGCTCACTTATGCAAGGAAGACGTAGCATAGGGAAAACTGCGGGGCAATCTCTGGATTGGGCCATAATTCTCCTCGTTGTGTGACTTCGGTGAATCGGTCAGAATATCACGTGAATGTTACACAATTTTACGCATCCTACTTCGATGCAACTGCTGTACTGAATGTGAAATGCCAATGAGCCGTGACCTGGGGACATTCGTGCAATTGGGGCTGGTCGTGTGTAACAAAACGGCAGAAGGAGAAATGCAAATGAAACACAAAACGCCCCCTTCGTGGTAACCTAACAAGGGCCAGTGCACGAGCATCTCCTTCACTGAAATCTCACGCAGGATGGAGAGATGGAGGACCTGCTGCAAAAAAAATTTTCTTGATAATATCTTTATAAAACATTGTCAAGATAGATTTGGTATGATCTTATGATTTATTGTAAAATAAATTAAGTAAACTATAGTTATCTCATTAAAATATGAATTAACAAAATTATAGATAAATGATCTTTTTCTTTTTAGTGATGATATTAGGTTATATAATTATTGATCGATAATATGAGCTATTATGTAATATAATTATATTAGTGACTAGGAAATGGATGCACAAAAAAAAGTGGTAAACCAATCGATGCACTGTATGTAAATTTATGAAGAAGGAGGATATTTGTATGTTTTTGTGGTATGTTTATGTTTGTCTTGTTGTCAAAATAAATATATATATATATATATATATATATATATATATATATATATATATATATATAATATATTATATTATATTATATTATAATATATATATAATATATATATATATAATAGCCGGTGCTGTGTCATATATATATAAAGAATAGCCGGTGCTGTGTCATTGCCTAAGCCAAAATGCTTTCACACCTCAGGCAGAAAAGCCATAAGAAGCAGCTTCTTGAGTTCAAAAACACACTAACCGGTGCCCAAATTGGCTTCCAGGCGGCTCCGTTTTCTGTGCCCAAGCAATCAGTTTCCCTCCTTCTCTGCCATGAAACCATGTTTATTTAAAAAAATAAAAATAAAACCAATACCTGATTTTTAGGCTGAAGTTCCAGAATCCACAACGAGGGCACTATGCTGATGAGGTAGACAAAGATCGGCGGTGAAAACCTGAGAGAGGACATAAAGGGTCGGGTTTAGCACCCTGAGAAACCATTGCAGAATTCACTGTCAAAACATTGAAGGAATAAGCGGGATCGCTGGTGCCCTGGGATGGGTGCGGACATTTGTATGCCCACAGCTGGTGCCCGCTAGATTCCCTGTCACCCAGCTGAATTTTTGAAAAGCTTATCTTAGAAACAGGCAGGCAGCAAAGCAGCAGGAGCAGAGACCTCCAGTAAAATCTTGGGATTCTCCAGAGCAGGGGTCTCCAACCTTGGCAACTTTAAGACTGGTGGACTTCAACTCCCAGAGTTCCTCAGCCAGCTGGCTGAGGAACTCTGGGAGTTGAAGTCCACCAGTCTTAAAGTTGCCAAGGTTGGAGACCCCTGCTCCAGAGGACCCACCAGCTTCCTTAGAAAACCAAGGGCGCTTCCATGTTTTCTCGGAGGAAAAGGCTACAGTGCCCTTGCCTGAAAGAGAGGAAGCTGCAATGGGGCCGGTTGTGGGCTTTCCCAATGGAGCTGTGAGGCGCCATTTTGTCAGCCGGAAATGGAGGGTGGGTAGTTGACCCCCCACTTCTTCCACAGCCTGCAACTGAAACCACAAACAGGTTGGGCACCAAAATCCCTTCGGGGACCATTTGCATAAGGAATGGAAGGCAAAGAAATCCCACTTCCAGGCAAATGCCTCCTCACTTGCCTTCCAAAGCAGCAGGCCTGCCCCAGTGGTGGCTTTCCAAATATTTTCCTACCGGTCTGGAAGGCACGCATGTCATTTTACAGGTAATCTTCAACTTACTGCTCCTATCAGTTGCTTAGTGAATGTTTGAAGTTACGATGGAAACGTCCCCCTCCTACAAAAAAAAAAGCTATTTATGACCCAGTTTTGAAGTTACAGCTGCTACAGAGCCCCCACAGTCATTTGCCCTTAAGAATGACTGCAGGGAGACTGCAGCACCCCCCATAACAACCGCATCAGGGAGAGCAGGTGTGGTGGTCATTAAGCTAGGCAATCCTGAGTGATCGCTGTCATGATTTGCACAATGGATGATTTCTACTCTCTTAAAACCACAAATTATACAATGACTGTGCTGTTTTTTAGCTCAGCTGAGGCATGGAAATCCACTCTGCCACGCAAATCAGCTGAGCTAAAAAACAAGGGAACGTAGGAGAGGTAAGGGCGGGCGCAAGTGGGTGGGGCCAGGTGGCATTCTCCAAACCAGGCAAATTTTCCGCGACTGGTATGCCAGAACTGGTCCAAACTGGCTGAATACCACCTCTGGCCTGTCCATTCTCAGAAACCGAGTGAGACCGGACCCTTCCTGGGCCTTCAGAAGCCAGAAGCAGGGGGGAGGGCTGCTGTGGAGTGAGGGGCATGGACTCCCAGATCAAAAGTTGGGGATCCCAGAGCTTTTATCTGTGGGATTCCTCAACCTCCCTCTTTTCTAGGAAAAGCAAGGAAGAGGAGAAGATGAAAGGGAGGAGGAGAACATACAACCCTCTACACAGAGAGGTTTCCCTTTTGGTGAGGAAACTGTGACACAGACATGCTTCCCTTGGACTGCTGGGACCTAAGGCAGGTGTGGAATCGTGGAAGATGGTGGAGATACACAAGGGAGGCTGCCCTGGGTGCTGAGTCCCTCCAGGATTAATGCCTCCTCAACTCATTCCAGCTGACTGTGAGCGAAGCTGCTCTAAACAGGCATCTTTCACCAACGGGCTTCTCTTCTCTCGCTGCATCCGCAGGAGGAGGAGGGGGAGGCCCCCAGTGAAAACATTCTTGGCCAAGCTCCGCATTCCTCCTTCCAGGATCCTCATTAAAAGTGGCTGTAGCACCACCTTCCAGCCTTTTTATTTTAAGGAGGGGACCAGAAATAATATCATGGTCATTTTATATTTCTGTGAAGTGCTGCGTGGGGAAGAGGAGGCACGTAGACGTAGAGTAACCTGCTTGGGACTTGAAGAGGCCCTTCCCAGCATCTTCTCGCCTTGGGTGCCTCGAAAGCCAAGCAAGACGATTTGGGGTGGGGGGTGTGGGGGGAGGTCCAATGGGGATCTAAAGAAATACTCTGGAAGAAATACTGATCCCAGCAAAACAGCCAGGCGAGCTCCATGTGATCAGCAGGAATAACAGAGTTGGAAGGGACCTTGAGGTCTTCTAGTCCAACCCCCCGCTTAGGAATCAGGGCCTCCAAAGGAGCCCCAATGATAGGATATCCCTAATTGCACAAATGACACGGCGCAATGATGTCAAGAAGGCCACGTGCTTCCCACTTCACGGATACCCCTGGCTGGTATCAACTGGGACTCCAGGAGGCCACTGTAAGATAAGGGAAGCCCAATAATTACCAAGTTCAATAATTATCAGCTGCTGCCATGAATTCCCCTTTCGATCACATTTGAAACTATAATTTAGCAGCAAAGTTAGAGGGTGCAGAGAAGGAAGGAAGGACCACAAGGACGAGGGTGGCCCGTGATAAAGTGACACCCGTCAGTGACGGAAAGATGACATCCAGGCTGCATCCGAAAAGACAGGAATTGCTTTTATAAAAAGAAAGAAGGACAAGGATGTTTTGCTAGACATTTGGGTACACCCCACTTCCAAGATGGCCGAGACAGGTATGGAAAGAACTTCTTTCATTGGGTGATGACTGCTGACCAGTGGTCCATATCCAGATCTCTGTGCCTCAGGTGACCTTTCAGCCATGACTGTAAGTTATACAAGATGGTAATTTGCAGAGAAGATACAATTCAAAGGCCCCTGGTTGATGTTCGGTCATTGAGTCATTTCAGCCTTGGGACTTTGTCAAAACTATCTAGCAGCACCTTGAGTGCTTGGGAGCACCTGCTTGTCCCCAGGCCGCTTGGTCACCTTGTTCTTCCCAGCCTCTTTCTTGACGGCCTCTGAATCCACCAACCATCTTCGTCATTGATTCTCACCTTTGCCTTGTGGTGAGCCTCAACCGTCACCGTGCAACACCCAACCCACAGGGGATCTGTCTGAATGGTCCATGCTGAGAGGACCATTTTTACCCTCCCTCTGGCCAGGATCAGTATTTTTGTTGCGTTCTTTATGACTGCGACATTTTTCAATTTTTATCACTTTTATATTGGCTATTGGGTGGCATCCGGTTCTCCCCTTTGGGGAGAAATGAGGGACTATGTAAATTTGTTTAATAAATGAATACACTGAATGAATAAATACAATTCTCTGTCCAACCTATCTCAACTGTAACTTCCACTGAACAGCTTGGCTTTGCACCATCTGGTACTGAATGTTGATTCTTCTGGTTGTCCAAGATAACCTCAATGATTTCTCAAGCATAGTTCAAAGCCATCAGTTGAATAGTTGAATAAAAGGCATACTTCATAGATGATACTTAAGTACCTTGTTCCCCCCAAAATAAGACCTGTCCCCCAAATAAGCACTAGCATGTTTTTTTCCTGTGTGTGCCTAATATAAGCCCTACCCCCAAAATAAGCCCTACTTAAGAGCCTGCACAGCTGGCCGCCTGCCCATTCCATCTGGTTGCTTGCAGTGCCACAGTCATGAGGAGGGGAGGTAGAGCTGCCCTATGTACCCTAAACCAGCTTACCTCAGGGCTCCTGCAACCAGGCCATCCACACCCTGACACCTGTCTTGTGGTGGCAGCACCAGCAGCCATGTGTAGCAGGAGCCCATGTAGGCGCCAGCCCACTTCTGCTTGCTCGCGGCTGCAACGGAGCAGGAGGTTGAGTGGTGTGTTGGGGCCACGGCCACGAGGCGAGGCAGGTGTCAGGGCATGGATGACCTGGCAGTGGGTCACTGAGGTAAGCCAGTGCAGGGCACGTAGGGCAATTCCACCACTTTGCCTCGCTTTGTGGCCATGGCACAGGTGCGTCACTCAGCCTCCTGCCCCACTGCAGCCATGAGCAAGCGGAAGAAGTGGGCCCGGGGCCACACGATGTCCTGCCCGTTGGGGTTGTCAGAGCTGCTGCCACAAGGTGAAGCAGGGGTCGGGGCATGGGTGGCCTGACTGCGGGGGCCCTGAGGTAAGCGGGTGTGGGGTACTGGGGCAGCTCTACCGCCTCGCACTGGTGACACTGCTCAGCCTCCTGTCCTGCTGCAAGCAAGCAGAAAAAAATGGGTCTTCCATACATGGGGTGAGGGAATAAAACACCCCCCAAATAAGCCCTAGGACTTGTTTTGGGACCAAAAAGAAAATAAGACCCAGTCTTATTTTCTTTTGGGTCCCAAAACAAGCACTAGGGCTTCTTTGGAGGATGTTTGATTCCTTCACCCCCATGTATGGAAGACCCATTTTATAAACAGTTAAGCACCTGTGTTTTCCTGAAAATAAGACCCGGTCTTATTTTCAGGAAGGGTACTTAACTGTTTATTGGGACAGTTTGAATTTAAATTTCAAAGACATTGATCCAGATACAAATCTAAGAACTCTGAACCTTTTCTCAAAGAAAAGAGTAGAATATATTGTCAAACAGAGGGAATAGAAGATAGCAATAGCAATAAGACTTATATACCGCTTTATAAAGCTTTACAGCCCTCTCTAAGCGGTTTACAGAGTCAGCTCTTGCCCTCAACAATCTGGGTCCTCATTTTATCCACCTCGGAAGGATGGAGGCTGAGTCAATTTTGAGCCTGATGAGATTCGAACTGCCAAATTGCAGGCAGCTGGCTGCAGCAGAAGTAGCTTGGAGTACTGCACCCTGACCACTGTGCCACAGAGGCTCCTATAGATACCAGTGCAACTGGTTGGAATTCAAAGGTTTCTTGGTGGGCAGATCATTTGATGCTAGATTGAAGTTTTGAAATGAACCTGCCGTCAACTCATAAAATATTTCTATGGTCTTTTTAGCATTGCCAACAGAATGGGAGGGGGGAGCAGTGCAGCAGCTTGCAAACCGGAACTGCATTCCATAAATAGTTTTTCAAAGATAGTAACTAGGTGACTGAAGTTTCTGCCCCGCAAAATTCTAACTGGAGAGCATGATTGATGACTCTTGGCTATGGAGGTGTCCCATTGGAGAATATGAATTATGATACACCCAGGGGGTGGAGGGAAAACCAGGGTCAAGGGTGACAACGAATGATGTATCTCAGAGTCGGCTACACTCAGGCAGTGCCGGCATGTTTATTCCCAATAAATCCTTTTTAAGTTTTGGAAGTTTGGCTTGAGACTCATGATTTAAATGGGGGGAACTGCCGGAATCCTGACACCTGCATCACCAGTGAGAGAAGTGGAGAAAAAGGGGGTCCATTTTTCACCAGAAGCATGCCTGTTCCCAACCTGGGTGACTGAGCTGCTGCTCAAAGGGCAATCACAAAAAGGTTGAGGGCATCTCTGAAGGCTCCCCAGCCTGCTCACACATGGGCCTCTCTCCATAGAGCAGAGGCACTCAATCTGGGAGGGGGAGAGAAGAAATGGATCCCCTCCATTAAGCAGGGTGGCTCTGTGCTGTCCAGCCAGTATATGGGAATTGGATAGTTAGTTAGCAATTGTGAGCTGTCCCCTTAAGGGAATGCATCATGGTAAATGTAGTTAACGTATCCTGGGAAAAGTAGTCCATGTCACGTGACCACATCTGTAATCCTGATTGGTCACTAAATTGGCCCTCGGGAGGGTTGGGGGAGGTTTCTTCACTCTTGCCTGAACTCACGGACTCGTGGTAACTATTGCTACGAGATGGGAGGAAAGGGATTAGGAGATAACCATCTTTTTACCTACAAGACAGATATACAAAGGATTGGACATTAAGAAGAACTTCATCACAAATGTGAGTTATGAGGATACCTGATGAACCAATAATAAAGACCTTGTATGAATGTTTTGTTGAGTTTATCTATCTGCACCTGTACAGAAGACAAAATCTACCACTGTACAGAATACAGAAGAGGCTCCTTTGAGTCTCAGGGATTTGACCCAGGAGCTCCATCAGCAGAGTTGTCATAAGACTTTCTCAACTCTGCTCTTGAATTGAATCCTGGCAAAACCAAGGAAAACCTGTAGATAACAAGGGACATCTGTTGGGGATGACTTTTGTGCGATGGAGGCACAACCCACAGGCAAAGGCATGGATGCCCGTGACATGTCTACCCAATAGGGTGGTCTAGATAGAACAGGGGTCTCCAACCTGGGCAACTTTATGACTTGTGAACTTCAACTCCCAGGAATTCTGGGAGTTGAAGTCCACAACAGAGGTGGTATCCAGCAGGTTCTGACCAGTTCTGGAGAACCCGTAGCAGAAATTTAGAGTAGTGTGGAGAACCAGCAAATCCCACCTCTGACTGGCCCCACCAACCCCATCTCTTCTCTGCCTCCCATTGAGTCCCAGCTGATCAGCTGGATCTGATTTGGTTGCCCTGCCCAGGAGAACGGAGCTGGAAAGCAGGTTAGTGGGGTGGGGAGGGAATGGGGATTTTGCAGTATATCCTTCCCCTGCCACATCCACAAAGCCACACCCAAGCCAAGCCATGCCATGCCCACCAAGCCATGTCCAGTGGTGGGATTCAATTTTTTTTACTACCAGTTCTGTGGGTGTGGGCTTGGCTTGGCTTGGCAGGTGTGGCAGAGGAAGCATACTGCAAAATCTCCATCCCCTCCCCACCCCACTAACCTGCTTTCCAGCTCCATTCTCCTGTGCAGGGCAACAAAAGAAGACCCAGCCGATCTTCTGGGACTCAACGGGAGGCAGAGAATTGATGGGGCAAGGCCAGTAAGAGGTGGCATTTGCTGGTTCTCTGAACTACTCAAAATTTCCACTATCAGTTCTCCAGAACCGGTCAGAACCTGCTGAAGACCACTTCTGTTCTGGTCCCATCAGAGCCCCACACAAATCATTCATTTTATCTGGCTCAGGGAGGAGTGGGTTCATTTATCATTTTAGATCAGTGGTTCCCAAAGTGGGCGGTACTGCCCCCTGGGGGACGGTGGGATGCCTTAGGGGGGCACTGAGAGGCAAGGGGGCTGGCAGGGGGCTGCTAAGAGACAGCAGGGGGGCACTGGAGGTGAGCGGCAGGGGTGAGAAAAAATCCCGCCACCGCCACATTCGAGGCAAGGCCCCGCAGGATTTGCACGCTCTGGTGCAAGGAGCAACAGTGGCGGCATTTTTGAAAAGTAGAGCAACGTCAGAGGTCGGTAATTTTTTCTGCAAAGAATCACAAAAGCTTCTGGGTTGTGCACAAGAAGGGACCCACATGTCAGTGCATTCAGCAACATAAAATAAAGAAATACAAATAAAACAAATCAATAAGAATCGGCAAAGCATCTCTGATTAGATTTTATTCACTACTAGAATCTAATCAGAGATGCTTTGCCGATTCTAGTCCAATGACCAGCTCCAGCAGGGTTAGAAGGGAGTGTGTGTGTATGCGTGTGCATGGCTGTCAAAACTCCAAAAACAGGTCAAGTAGCTCTGGGGAGGCCAGTCATAAATTAGAATACTTGGTAAGCAATGGGCCATTAAGTGAGGACCACTTGTATTTGGTTTGCTAGTCACCAAACCATGCTCACCCAGTCACATGACCAGCAAGCCATGCCACCAGTCACATGACCAGCAAGCCATGCCCACCCAGTCATATGACCAGCAAGCCACGCCCACACGATCACATTACCAGCAAGCCACGCCCACACGATCACATTACCAGCAAACCACACCCTCAAATTAGGCCACACCCACAGAAATTTGAATCCCGCCCCTGGGTGGGGGGCATTGAGGATGAATTTGTAGCACCAAGGGGGCGGTGGAATGAAAAGGTTTGGGAACCGCTGGTTTAGAGGCGTGCAATTTTGTAAATTTTGAGAAGTGTCGTCTACAGAAATAGCAATTCCTTGTATAAGGACGGCCTTTCAGTACGAAGAGGTGGATAAGCTTGAAAACAGGAAGCCGTGTAGACCATCCGCCTCCCATCCTGAAAGGCCACCTTTGTTCTTTTCCTTGCAGAGACGATGTGATCCTTTTCCCTACTGAAAAGTGGAAGCCAGAGTTTCAGAACGAGGACAAATCCATCTTGATGCTGGTGAGGTCAGGAGTCAAGAATCTTCCCCCATTTTTTGGGGGGGGGGAGGGGGGAAACAGGACACTTTTCAACTCCTCTTTTTTCCTCCTCCTCTCCGGTTTTTAGCAGCGCAGTTTTTGCCATGTTCAGGGAGTCGCCAGAAGCAACAACGTCTCCGGAGTTGGCTTTGCAGCTGTGAATTAAAACTAGGTGGCTTTCCATCTTAGGAACCTTGTCAAGCCATAGTCCTTTCAGAGGGGTTGAAACTGCCTGCAGTAGTTAGCCCTGGTCTCTTCAAGCTGATGTCCTCTCGGTGCAAAATGCTGAGCAGCAGAAGGCTGCAATCTGGCCGTCTCCCGGGCAGTGGTGGGATTCAAAAAATGTATTACCGGTTCTGTGGGTGTGGCTTGGCTTGGTGGGCATAGCAGGGGAAGGATCCTATAGAATCCCCCTTCCTGCCCCACCCCACTAACCTGCTTTCCAGCTCCGTTCTCCTGCACAGGGCAACACAAGAAGAGCCAGCCCATCAGCTGGGACTCAACGGGAGGCAGAGAAGAGATGGGGGCAGGGGCAGTCAGAGGTGGGATGTGCTGGTTCTCCGAACTACTCCAACTTTCCGCTACCGGTTCTCCAGAACTGGTCAGAACCTGCTGAATATACCACCTCTGCTGCCGGGCACATGTTTAATAAATGTGTTATCATTTCTCTTTCAACGGGATCTTGGGCTACATGTAGTTTGAACGGAGAAATTGACTGAGGTTATTTGCCACTGTTCTGTTAGTGGTCTCCAACAAGGCTCCCATTATTATCCTCTGAAATAAGGGTCCTTCATGGGACTCATCCATCCATCCTTCCATCCATCCATTCTTTTAAAGGCAAGCCAGGATAGTGGGCGTCTGAAGCCCCCTCGCTTCTAGCTGGGCACAGCCCGGTTCTGTGGAAAGGGCAGCTCTCTTTTCAGCCCCGGCTGTTGCTTCTCACCATCCCAGGATGGGAGAAGTCCGGGCACAGAGCAAGCTTTTTCTGCAAGAGAGAGGAATGGGGGGAGCAGGAGGGGCTTGGCTCCCAAAGTTTGCCAAGTCATTTTACTCTTAGGAGCAAAAGTGGGATCCGGCATAAGGGGAGCCCTGGCCAGGCTGTTAGTCAGAAACACAACTGTTGGTCACCTCCGGAGAGGGTCTCCTCCAAGTTCAGTATACCCAGAGCTGCACCGGGGGCTGCCCGGCTGCTCTCCAGAGCAGGGGTCTCCAACCTTGGCCGTTTGAAGCCTGCTGGACTTCAACTCCCAGAATTCCCCAGCCAGCAAAGCTGAGTTGAAGTCCTCCAGGCTTCAAACGGCCAAGGTTGGAGACCCCCTCCCTGCTCCAGAGCCCCAAAGCGCGCCAGCATCCACGGGCAGAGAAGTCGAGCGTCTCTGGCGGAATCCCCGGAGGGAGGGAAGCGGGAAGAGAAGAGAAGAGCAGGAGGGAGGGAGGAAGCGAAGAGAAAGAAGGGGAGTCCCGGCGGGCCCCCGGCCCCGCTCGCTCACCATTTGTAGCCCCTTCCCCGCTTGAGCTTGAGCGTGAGCGCCGTCTCCAGGCAGAGCAGGAGGTTGAGCAGCGCCAGCAGCCAGTACGCGCGCTCCTTCTTCACCTCCGCCACCCGCCAGACGCCCAGCAGCGCGTGCAGGGCGAAGAGCAGCCGGGTGCCCAGCGCGTTCAGCAGCACCATCGCCTCCATCTCCACCCCCACCCCCTTCTCTTTCTTTCTCTCTCTGTCTCTTTCTCTCTCTCTGTCTCTTGCTCTCTCTCTCTCTCTCTCCCTCTCTTTCTTTCTTTCTTTCTTTCTTTCTTTCTCTCTCTCTCTTGCTCTCTCTCTCTGTGTGTCTCTTTCTCTCTCTCTCTGTCCCTTTCTTTCTTTCTCTCTCTCTCTCTCTCTCTCTGTCTCTCTGTCTCTCTCTTTCTCTTGCTCTCTCTTTCTCTCTCTCTCTGTCTCCTTTCTCTCTCTCTCTTTCTTTCTCTCTTTCTTTCTCTCTTGCTCTCTTTCTCTCTTGCTCTCCGCGCAGAGGGTCCGGCGGCGGGCAGCAGAGCCCGGCCTCCTCGTCCCTCCCTCCCTCTCCCGGACTTCCTGAAAGGGGACGGGGTGGGGGCGACAGACAGGGGCGGGGAGGACCAGCTGAGCCAGACGGCCGGAGGCGGTGCGGGCGGGGTGCGGGGCTTCCCGCGGCCCCTCCGAGGGCTGCAAGGAGCGGCGAGGTTCCCACCCCTGCCGGGCGGACTGTGGCAAGGAGTCGCGGGGGCCTCCCGTCCAATGCAACATCCCGGCCGGCCAGGACTTGCAAGGGCTTCGCATCTCCCCGAAAAGGGCAGCCGGACAGGCAAATCACTGACCCAGGAGAGATTCAACCTGGGAATAAGGAGGAATTTTCTGACAGGGAGAACAATCCACCCATGGAACAGAAACTTCCCTCGGAAGTTGTGGGAGCACCATCAGTTGAGACTTTCGAGAAGAGATTGGACTGCCATTTGTCAGAAATGGTGTAGGGTCCCCTGCTTGGGCGGCGGGGCGGGGGGAGGGGGGGAGAGGGTTGGACTAGATGACCTTTAAAGTCCCTTCCAATCTGTATCTGTATCCCTCTCTCTCTCTCTCTCTCTCTCTCTCTCTCTCTGTTGAGAGATCCAGCTCTGTATATAGATACAGACAATAATCAACCCCTGGAACAGAAGTTGCCCTCGGAAGTTGTGGGAGCTTCATCCCTGGAGGCTTTCAAGAAGAGACTGGACTCCCATCTGTCAGAAATGGTGCAGGGTCTCCTGCTTGGGTGGAGGATTGGACTAGATGACCACCAAGGTCCCTTCCAACTCTGTTAATCTATCTGTCTATAAATTGGTCAAACACCCTTTTTACAGGCAGGAGGGTCAGGGAACCCTTCAGGAATCACACAAACACACATAACTTTGGCTTGTGCTGAAACCCGAAGTGAATATGGGTGCAAGCCCCCCCCCCACTCCCCCCGGCCCCATGTCTACAGACAACCTTGATGGCCTCCACATATTTCATTAAATTATGGTGCGGGAGGGGATCGCAATTGCATCGGAAGTTTGGGGAAATACTGTTGAGCACCAATTGCCAGTATGGGGCTACAACTCCCACCTTGAAAATTTTCTGAGGATTAAAATTTAATATCCCCACGCTTTTTTTCCCCAAGTCTTCCATTTTCTCTACGATTAGTTGCTGAGTTAATAACACATGTTCCTGGAGGATTACAGTCAATGATCAAGAAAATTAGATGTTGTTTGAATTTAATTTAGTTATATAAAGCTGCTACAGTAACTTACAGCTTTGATATTTAATATTTAATAAGCTGGTTCTTCAAAGAATCCTCTCAGTAATTGTCTTGAAATACTACCCCCAAAAGCCATTTATATTTTCTAGCTGAAAAACCTGTTTGTCAACTCGTTTGGCTTGATATGAACTGTCTGGTGAAGATGACAAGTCCGTTTCCTTCTTCTATCCAAAATCATGAGACGCTTGAGGAGAACTCAGCAAAGCTCTCTGACAAGGAGACACCCTGGTCTGTGGTTTCCTTTTCAGAGGCTTCTAATTCTTCATTGCCCAATGAACACGATTTCATCAGAATTGTCTGTCAACTATCACTTCTTTGCATTCTTGAAAGGTTTTGCTTGGGTCATCCGTGATGATATCTGATCCTCTGTCAGCTTCTTTTTCAAGGATCCTCTATTCCAGAGGTCTCCAAACTTGACAGCTTTAAGGCTTGTGGACTTCAACTCCCAGGATTCCTCCTCCAGTCATGTTAGCTCAGGGATTCTGGGAGTTGAAGTCCACAAGTCTGAAACTTGCCAAGTTTGGGGAGCCCTGCTCTATTCCAAGGGTCTTCAAAGTTCAACTCCCAGAATTCTTGAGCTAACATGACTGGAGGAGGAATTCTGGGAGTTGAAGTCCACAAGCCTTAAAGTTGTCAAGTTTGAAGATCCCTGCTCTATTCCTTTAAGCAATAGCAAAACCAATACCACTTAGGCTTATACGAGGGCTATCCACAAAATAGATTACGTTTTCGTCTGTAGCAAGAAGGGGCGGAGCTAGTGCGGCCATCTTTGGTCTGTGCGTCCACCGCTTAGTCTGCATCTAGTCATGCTAGTGGGAGGTTCGTATCGTTGCCCGTTATTTCACAGCAAACGTTTGAAATGTGTGCTGCAATTGAAAATCCCTCGAGTTGTGAGGTGCGATCAGTGATAAGGTTTTTGTTGGCAAAAAACCATAAACCGACTGAAATTTTTTGGCAACTGTGTTGAGATTTGAGCCAGTCAGTCACACTCGCCCGCAGTTCCACATCGTCGTCAAAGCGCTGTGTTCCAAGCCAGGTCTTCATCCTCGGAAACAAGTGGTAGTCGCTTGGTGCAAGATCGGGGCTGTAGGGCGGATGAGGAAAAATCTCCCACTTGAAAGCATTCAGGACTTCTCGAGTGCCGTAGTTCGGCCATTTTTAAACTGAATGCACCATTGGCGCACTCCACCTTCAGCGATGATGTTGTCCCTGTACACTTCACACAGTTGCCGAAAAATTTCAATCGGTTTATGGTTTTTTGCCAACAAAAACCTTATCACTGATCGCACCTCACAACTCGAGGGATTTTCAATTGCAGCACACATTTCAAACATTTGCTGTGAAATAACGGGCAATGATACGAACCTCCCACTAGCACGATGAGATGCAGACTGATGGCTGCGCTATCTCCACCCCTTCTTGCTACAGATGAAAATGTAATCTATTTTGTGGATAGCCCTCATATATAGCTTCACAGTTATTTACAATGGTTTTAAGAGTCAGCATATTAGCCCCAAATAGAATAAAATAGAATTCTTTATTGGTTAAATGTAATTGGACACACAAGGAATTTGTCTTGGTACAAATGCTCTCGGTGTACATAAAAGAAAAGATACATTCATCAAGAGTCAAGCATCATCAGGTGCAACACTTAATGATAGTCATAGGGTACAATAAGCAACCAAATCATACTAGGAAACAGTCAATATAGATCTCAAGGATACAAGCGACAAAGTTACAGTCCTACAGTCACAAGTGGGAGGGGGTGGGTGATAGGAGTGATAAGAAGATTAACAGTAATAGTAGTGCAGACTTTGTAAATAGTTGGACGGTGTTGTGGGAATTATTTGTTTAGCAGAGTGATGGCGTTCGGGGAAAAACTCCCCTTGTGTCTAGTTGTTCTGGTGTGTAGAGCTCTATAGCGTCGTTTTGAGGGAAGGAATTGAAACAGTTTATGTCCGGGATGTGAGGGGTCTGTAGATATTTTCACAGCCCTCATTTTGACTCGTGCAGTATACAGGTTCTCGATTAAAGGCAGGTTGGTAGTAATTGTTTTTTCTGCAGTCCTGATTATCCTCTGAAGTCTGTGTCTGTCCTGTTGGGTTGCAGAACCAAACCAGACAGCTATAGAGGTGCAGAGGACAGACTCAATCATTCCTCTATAGAACTGGATCAGCAGCTCCTTGGGCAGTTTGAGTTGGCGCAGAAAGAACAATCATGGTCCTCATTTTACAGACCTTGGAAGGATGAGTCGACCTTGAGCCAGTGAGGATCAAGCTGCAGGCAGTCGGCAGTCAGCAGAAGTAGCCTGCAGTACTGCATTCCAGTCACTGTGCCACCACAACTCTTGCCAAGGACTCTCGTCTTTGCATTATGTACCCAAATTAGCTAAGCTTTTCCCTTCATTGATAAGGGCTTCCAACTGGCAGCCTGGTTTTACTTCTACTAGTATTGGATCCCTTGTTCTCGTCGTCCAAGGATTCTCCATAATATTTTCCAGCATTGCAATTTAGTCTGCATAGAGTTCTGCATAGAAGCTACAAGGGGATAAAACCCTTGTCTGAAAAGACCCAGAATCCAGGAGGAGAAGAGACGGCATGTCCAGAGTTCTGGCTGATTGGTAGCCCCCTCTGGAGGCCGACCTGCCTTCTGTTCCAAGCCGTGTTTCAGAGCCCTGTGTTTTCTCCGGGCATCTGATGGTGGCCTCCCCTCCGTGCCTCTTACCTCTGCAGGGGTAGCTCTGCTGGCCAGAGGGGCAGGTGGTGCAACAATGAGCTGCAGAATCTAGTGAAACTCCCAGCTTATGAGAGAAGCAAAGTATCTCTGGGGATACTTTTATAAGTGTAAAAGGACTTTTTTTTTTTTGCAAAGGGTTGGCCAGATGTCATTTCAAGATTATTCTCTCTCTCTCTTTCACTCCCTCCCTCCCTCTCCCTTTCTCCCTCTCCCTCCTCTTCTCCTCCCTCCCTCCCTCCCTCCCTTTCTCTCCCCTCCTCTCTCTTCTTCTCCTCTCCCCGCTTTCTCTCTTCTTCTCCTCTCTCCCTCTTTCTCTCTCTTCTCCTCTCTCCCTCTCTTTCTCTCTCCTCCTCTCTCTTTCTCCCCCCCTCCCTCCCTCTCTCTCCTTCTCTCTCTCCCCCTCCCTCTCTCCCACCCTCCTTCTCTCCTCTTCTCTTTCCTTCTCTTTCTCTCTCTTCCTCTCTCTTCTTCTCCTCTCTCCCTCTTTCTCTCTCTTCTCCTCTCTCCCTCTCTTTCTCTCTCCTCCTCTCTCTTTCCTCCCCCTCCCTCCCTCTCTCTCCTTCTCTCTCTCCCCCTCCCTCCCTCCCTCCCTCCTTCTCTCCTCTTCTCTTTCCCTCTCTTTCTCTCTCTTCCTCTCTCTTCTTCTTCTCTTTCCCTCTTTCTCTCTCTTCTCCTCTCTCCCTCTCTTTCTCTCTCCTCCTCTCTCTTTCTCCCCCCTCCCTCCCTCTCTCTCCCTTCTCTCCCCCTCTCCCTCCCTCCCTCCCTCCTTCTCTCCTCTTCTCTTTCCCTCTCTTTCTCTCTCTTCCTCTCTCTTCTTCTTCTCTTTCCCTCTTTCTCTCTTCTTCTCCTCTCTCCCTCTCTTTCTCTCTCCTCCTCTCTCTTTCTCCCCTCCCCCTCCTTCCCTCTCTCTCCTTCTCTCCCCCCTCTCCCTCCCTCCCTCCCTCCTTCTCTCCTCTTCTCTTTCCCTCTCTTTCTCTCTCTTCCTCTCTCTTCTTCTTCTCTTTCCCTCTTTCTCTCTTCTTCTCCTCTCTCCCTCTCTTTCTCTCTCCTCCTCTCTCTTTCTCCCCTCCCCTCCTTCCCTCTCTCTCCTTCTCTCTCCCCCTCTCCCTCCCTCCCTCCCTCCTTCTCTCCTCTTCTCTTTCCCTCTCTTTCTCTCTCTTCCTCTCTCTTCTTCTTCTCTTTCCCTCTTTCTCTCTCTTCTCCTCTCTCCCTCTCTTTCTCTCTCCTCCTCTCTCTTTCTCCCCAATCAGAGTGGGGGGGGGGGCTATCTTCTTTTTTATTTCCCTTTTTTGGCACAGAGCATTACATTCTAATAATAACTGGCAATTTATTTTAAGAAAATTTATTATTATAAGAAAAAACTCAGAGCCGTGCGTGACTGAATGCCAGTCTGCTTGCAGTGAATTTCCTTCCCCATTGAAGGCAGCAATAGCGGGGGAGGATCTTCGGCCTGGACAATGTGGCCATCCGGATGTCTCACCCGGCCTCGCACCCCCCCAAGCCCCAGGAAGCAGCACGAAGCCACCACAGCCCAAGGTTAGACGGCAATGCTGAGCAACGGGCAAATGTGACGTTGGCTGTAATACTTACCCCCAGAAGAAAAAATAATCCAATATAAGAAAGGATTTTTCCAAAATGACCATCAGAGCATTAGTATTCCCTATATTATCATTATTAACATGCTCTGATGCTAAGGAGTTCTACTCCCCCTCCCCACTGAAAAGAAATCTCTTTCAAATCCAAAACGCAAGCAGAGGAGAGGAGTTTCCGTTTCACAGCACCAAGCAGCTTTAGCACAGAACAGTTGAGCTAAGCCACACCCAAGCTCCTTGCTGTCTCCTTCTTGCTCACACAGCAAATACTATTTCAGTTTCCAAACAGCCCTCAACTCTAGCCATATGAATACCAATGGATGCTGGCAGGCAGAGGCAGAATTTTTCCCCTTATTTTCCTCCCCAAAAACTAAGCCCGACCACATAGTTTCGTAGCGAAGCATGGATATTGAGCTACTTATAAATCTTCCCTTCTGGGGTATTATTTTCTTGGTAACAGCACAGATGTGGCTTCATGGTTGCCTCCCACCCTCCTGTAGATAGGCCCAATCTCGATCCACACCACAGAGCCACGCAGGGCAGGCTGCCAGACAGAAGGACGTCAACTACCATCACTTCATGTCCTCTGAAACAGACCCCGGGTAGGTTTTTCCTACGACTGCTGATCCCCACAAAATGGGAGCTTGGCGTGGGGAGAGTCCTGGATACCCTCCTTCTCCTAGGACCCTCCGGAGAGGGCAAAGATCAAAGCGGGATGGCCTGGGTTTGCCGCCATCCGTTCTGATGCACCACAAGAAAGGTTAGTCTTCCCAGCTCACCTTTTGGGCAGTTGTCAGATAACCCAATGGAAAGTCCTTAAAGGACTCCTGGTCGTGAAGAGCTTCGGACTCCGTTTCCAAGAATCAGAAGCCCTGGACATCTCCAAAACTAATTCTGGGGGTTCTGAGGAACTCTGGTGGCTGCCCTGTCCACGCTCCCACGCTCCCCGAGGCACCTTGGGAGACTGAATCCCCAGTGCTGCCCAGCCGTTATAGGAGAGCAGGGCCCCCCAAACCCTGACAACTCTGAGACTACATCAAACTCGTTTTGACAGGCCCCTCAACTCAGAGGGTGGTTTCCCCCTTTCTCTCTCTGGGCCTTTAAGGCAAAGAATGAGAGACCAAGCGGCCCACCGATGGAATCAGAATCAGTGGATGCTGTAACCCTGGGAGGGGGCGGGATGGCGAAGACCCTCTTCAGCTGGTGGTGAATCAGCCTCTTAACTGGGGGACTCTAAAATGTATCCTGGGATCAGGTTCCCCACCCTCTAAGGCCCAAGGGGCTCTGGTGGATCTCTCCGTGGAAGAAGACTTTCTAAGGGTGGGTGGCATCCACTGCAAATCCTCTTTTCTGCTCAGCTGCCCAGCCTGGGTCTCAGAAATCCCAGGAGGGAGAGAGAGAGAGAGAGAGAGATCCTGGGAAACTTTCTATAGCAAGAAAAATTTGCTGGCTGAGGAATTCTGGGAGTTGTAAGTCCACACGTCTTAAAGTTACCACATTTGGAGATCTCTATAGTAGAGGCTTCCTGTCCCTGTTTCATACAAGAGTACTGAGGTCCTTCTGAGCCCCTGAGGAAATGGTGTGAAGACCCAGCACCTTTGCAGGATGACTGGGAAGCCCACAGGGGGAGGAAATAAGCTGAATTTTCTGCCGGTGAAAGATCCGCTTAAACGTGAGAGGGAGAAAAGGCAAAAAGACAAAGAAGATAAAGTAATTAAAGATCAAAGTAGATTTCAGATTCCTAGCCAGGAGAAGAGGGGTCTCCCCCCTTCGTTCGTAGTCTGACCCGCAGAACTGAATTACATGCAATTTGAGAAACCATCCAATAACAATATCAGAAGAATACTTGACTTAGATGAACTGACATAATGAAATTACTTGCTTGGGAGGCTTTTTATGTTTAATGTTAGTATTGTCCTTCTGTTACCAATGAGATAAATTGGCTGCAGGTGAAGAAAGAATGAGGGGAAGATGGATCCATTTTGCTTTATAACGGTCCATTGAGCATTCCACATTCAGCTGGAGCACCGCTGTAAAGAGGAGAAGTCCAACAGGTGGAGCTATTGCAGGGAAACGAAACTTTGGATCCCCGCACGCTAGGACAGCATCTCTGCTCCTGGGTAGAGGGTTAGAGCAGTGGTCGCCAACCAGTGGGCCAGGGACCACTGGTGGCCCACGAGAAAATGATTATGGTCCACAGAGAAATGTCACCCCCAAAGCAACTAATCCAGGCTGCACGTGAACACAAGGCTTGTGTCACTTGCATTGCAAACAACACGAAGTAGCAAGAGGAGGGGGGAAAGGGCAGGGGGAGAACTTACCCCACTCACCTCACGCGCTTCGCCTAGCTACCAGGCTGCTTCTTTCTTCTGCTGCTTTTGGCTGCACGCAAGGAAAACAGCAAAAGTCTTTCTTTCTCTCCCCCAAACTCTGCCAGAAATGAGTCTTTGGGACCCTGCAAGGCCTCCTGCTCCAAGAGGCTGCGCCAGCACGAGGAGTCTCACAAAGGTTCATTTCTGGCAGAGTTTGGGGGAGAGAAAGAAAGACTTCTGCTGCTTCTGCTGCTTTCCTTGCATGAAGCCAAAAGTCTCTCTCTCTCTCTTTCTCTCCCTCCCTCCCTCCCTGAGAACGGAGCTGGAGACGGTATCCTGTGATCCCAAATAAAGAATGATCGATCGGTAGGAAAACAGGGTGGGGAATTTTCGTGCAGACTTTTTTGGTGATTTTCCCAGGGTCTCTGCTGCTTTTTTGCAGAGACCCTGGGAAAACGTCAGCAAGCCATCGTCAATCAAAATTCATATTAGTGGTCCACTAATTTAAAATTATGAGTTTGGTGGTCCCTGAGGTCCAAAGGTTGGAGACCCCTGGGTTAAGGGATCCCAATAAGGAAAGGCCCGCCTCCCCCTTCCTGAAAGCTTTTGCTTGCTTCAGATCAGCAATAAATAACTCTAATCACTCCCAAGATATTTACAGACCCTTCACATCCCGGACATATACTGTTTCAACTCTCAAAACAACGCTATAGGGCACTGCACACCAGAACAATGAGACACAAGGACAGTTTTCCCCCGAACGCCATCACTCTGCTAAACAAATAATTCCCTCAACACTGTCCAACTATTACAAAGTCTGCACTACTATTACTGTTAATCTTCTCATCACTCCTATCACCCATCCCCTCCCACTTGTGACTGTATGACTGTAACTTTGTCACTTGTATCCTTACGATGTATATTGACTGTTTCCTAGTATGAGTTGATTGCTTATTGTACCCTATGATTATTATTAAGTGTTGCACCTGATAACTCTTGACTCTTAATGAATGTATCCTTTCTTTTATGTACAATGAGAGCATTTGCACCAAGACAAATTCCTTGTGTGCCCAATCACACTTGGCCAATAAAGAATTCTACTGTACTGTACTGTACTGTACTGTACTGTACTCTACTCTACTCTACTCTGCTCTACTCTATTCAATACATGAGGCAGATGCTGCATGTGCAAACGGGTGAGACATGCATTATTACAGATATTTAGGAGGCTGTTTTCCAATCCTTACCTTGTACAGGTGTCAAAATGCTCAGTGGTGGGATTCAAAAAAAATTTACTACCACTTCAGCAGGCATGGCTTGGTGGGCATGGCAGGGAAAGGATACTGCAAAATCTCCATTCCCTCCCCACCCCACTAACCTTCCAGCTCTGTCTTCCTGTGCAGGGCAACCAAAGAAGACCCAGTCAATCCGCTGGGACTCAGAAGGCAGAGAATAGATGGGGTTGGTGGGGCCAATCAGAGGTGGCATTTGCCGGTTCTCCGAACTACTCAAAATTTCTGCTACTGGTTCTCCAGAACTGGTTAGAACCTGCTGAAAATCGCCTCCGATGGCGCTTCATCATCCTGAGCAACTTGACAGTGCCCTGTGGGATTTTCTGAGGAGATCAAAGGGCTCTTCCTGGGGATCCTTGGTCTCCAAAGCCTTTCTCCACACTGACATGTCCCCCCCTAAGAGTTTGGAAGGATGGGAACTTTTGAAAGAGGGAGAATAGTGGACCAAGAAATGACAGAGGTGGGAGGGGGATGCAGCCTCCCTGGCAGCTGGTAGGAGTCCTTCTGCTGCTCAGGACCAGTGGGTCTCCTGGACGCGTTATGGGGAGGGGGGGGTCTCTGGAATAGGGGAACAGCATCTCCTTGGCCTAGTTCTTCCATCTTCAGCCAGACTGCCGAAGCAAGTGGCTTTTAGGAGACAAGTCCAAGTATTGTGACTAATGTTTGCAAATTGCCATAAACTACAAGCAGAAGAATGGTTTCTAGGAGTTTGCAATTAGGAGAGAGGCTCCTGATTAGTGAACTTGTGAAACTTCGACTAATGAATTGTTCCTCACCCGGAAACAGCCAGCACCGAAATGGAATGCTGTGAATCTGGGAGGTGTGAGAATTATTAGGAGTGACAGGCTGCTGACTCACTCCATTATTGCCACGACTTTTTGAAAATAAGTATCTATTAAAAGTTTTATGAATGCAAAAATTATACTAATGCAAGGACTGTCAGTGAGTATTGGATCCTTATTCAGCTGTAACTAACTGTTCTTCAGACCTCAGTTGCACTGTACAAAAACATGATTGTGTAGGATGTGTATTTTAAAATATATATATTTTTTAAAAAAACATGCAGCTTATCCAGAGTCTTTTTGTGGGTTGCATACACTTAATGAGAATTTAAACGTATGTACTTCCTCTCTGAAGCAAGACAAAATGTGTCTGTGCGCTTGTTTGTGGTAGTTTATAGCTGAGCCTCGGTTCCGAGAGCAAATTTATACTAGAACAAAAAGCTAGGTAAAATCCCTGATCTGCTGTACACAACTGAAGAGGCCACTGAATGAATCAAAAGGCTCCCTTTTCCTTCCCAGCACAAGTTTTAGTGTATTTTGAATGCTACATAAATGTTCTTCTCTGCAATAATATTTTCTTTCCTTGAGGATCTTCTCAGAGCTGGCTGGTCGTTCAGGTCTCTGGGGGCCAAGGCAACATGTGGGATGGTGCAGCAAAAGAGGTTGGAAGCAGAGGTGGGATTCAGCAGGTTCTGACCAGTTCTGGAGAACCAGTAGCGGAAATTTTGAGTAGTTCGGAGAACCGGCAAATCCCACCTCTGACTGGAGATTTTAGGTATCCTTCCCCTGCCACGCCCACCAAGCCCTGCCCACAGAACCGGTAGTAAAAAAAATTTGAATCCCATCACTGGTTGGAAGGTGGCAAAACTTTTGGACCTTGGGTGTGTCTGTGATTTCAAAAGGGTGGCATGGATTCTGGCTCACCCCCAGTTTGCCAGAGGGTGTGGCCAGTCAGAAAACCAAGGAAGGAGCCTGAAGGGTGCTCTAGGACAGGGGTCTCCAACCTTGGCAACTTTAAGACTTGTGGACTTCAACTGCCAGAATTCCTCAGCCTGCAAAATTTTGAACTGAAGTCCTAAAGAGGAGCCACCTGGGGGTTCGCCACGGTGCAGTTATGACCTTAATTCAGGGGGTCCCTTTCTCTAGGTTAGTTAAGCATTTGGGAAAAAGTCCTCCCTGTCGCTCCCAGGTGGGGCTGGAATCTCTTTTCCACAATTTAATCAGTTCAGTGCTGAAGACCTGCCAATTAGACCAGTCCAAACCTTCTTTTAGAGGGAAATAAATGTATTCGGTTGTTATTACATGGCAAACCATCAATAATAATAAGCTTGGCCTTACTCTGTGTGGAAATTCTAACGTGGACCATTAAAAAATCAGAGCACATTATACAGCCTGCAGCACCATGTAGATACATGTCATTATCTTTCTTCTTTACAAGGAGCCAGCCCAGGAAATTTTTTTCCCTCCTCCATCCTCTTCGTATAGAGAAGACTCTGACCTCCCTTTGCCAATCTCCCATTGTGAGTAGGACGAATTCCTCATCTGTTACCTCACTGTGAAACTGAAATGGGGGTCCCCGCCTAGGAGGTGGGAGGCCCGTGCGCGTTGTGCCCATTTCCTTCAACGCCAAAAGATCTGTCTTTTCTTCCTTAAGTCAAAGAAAGAGATGTTAGTCAAAATCCCCAGTTGCAAACCTGACGATGAAATCAATAATTGGGCCGACGCACGCTGAGTTTTGGAGGAAACGGGTCCAAGGATCCTTTTAAAGCCCAGATCCCGTTTCCCTGACCTGAGTCACCAAGATCTTCCCCCACCCGTTTTCTTGGACTCCTTCGGTGGAGAGAAGTCCAGAAGGGCACTTGATCCAGAGAGCTCTCTCCATCAAAAGAAAACAAGGACACCAGGGAGACTAGGAAAGACACTCCAATAGGAGGCTGCTTAGAGGTTTGTTTGTGTGCTACACAGAGTCGTGTGGTCACCTGTGGTTCAAAGTTGGCATGAGAAGAGGCCAAATCTGGACTCTCAGATCTCTCCAACCTCATGAAACAAGGATATGTTTGCACCCAACGCTGAGCCCCATGTGATCCCAGACACAGGTCTTGATAAAACACTTGGTCCAAAGAAATGACTTTCCAGGTTTTTTTTCAGGCAGATTCCTATGAGCAAATCTGTTGGCTGAAGTCCATCTTCTTTCTCAAGACTTTTTCTTTGCAACATCTCTTGAAGATGCACAAAAGCAACCTATAGTCTCCAACCTTGGTAACTTTGAGACTTGTGGACTTACAACTCCCAGAATTCCTCAGCCAGCAAAATTTTCTTGCTATAGAAAGTTTCCCAGGATCTCTCTCTCTCTCTCTCTCTCTCCCTCCTGGGATTTCTGAGACCCAGGCTGGGCAGCTGAGCAGAAAAGAGGATTTGCAGTGGATGCCACCCACCCTTAGAAAGTCTTCTTCCACGGAGAGATCCACCAGAGCCCCTTGGGCCTTAGAGGGTGGGGAACCTGATCCCAGGATACATTTTAGAGTCCCCCAGTTAAGAGGCTGATTCACCACCAGCTGAAGAGGGTCTTCGCCATCCCGCCCCCTCCCCGGGTTACAGCATCCACTGATTCTGATTCCATCGGTGGGCCGCTTGGTCTCTCATTCTTTGCCTTAAAGGCCCAGAGAGAGAAAGGGGGAAACCACCCTATGAGTTGAGGGGCCTGTCAAACTGAGTATGATGTCCTCTATCTGAACTTTTCTATTTTGCTTTGTTTGATTACCAACCAAAGTGCATTTTCATCCTTAAATAGGGGAGACTTTCAACTAGTGAGTCTCCTCCCCAGGGTTACGAGAAGAGAAGAGAAGAGAATCCTTTATTATGATTGGACACACAAGAAATTTATCTTTGATGCATAAGCTCTCAGCGTACGCTATAAGATACAAGGGATTCAACCAAACCAATGACTTTATGCATGAGTCCTGCTGGTTCTATTCACTCTGCTACACAAAATGGAAATACAACATAAATTCATTATATACATCATATTAACACTCCTTGTTGGAATGGAACCACACATAAGGAATACTTCAGGTGCTCTTCAGCCATCTCTAAATGTCGCATTGAAAGAATGCCTTTTATTTAGTATGGAATTTACACAAGATAAATGCTGCAGATGCCAAAGGAGCTTTTGGTCTCTAGATGTACTGTATGTGATGGGCTGTCTGTCTACCGGAGACCCCAAGAGCTCTCCCTGAAGGTGAGCGGCACTCAAACGGTGCAAAAGGGAACACAGAGACTGGAGAGGGGGAAGGGAGGCTGCCTCTCCCTCCCAGGGGCCTCTCCCATTTAGATGCCCTATTCATTTGCGTCACTGGCTTCTGGGTGCTTCCCTCCACAAACTTCCTCCAGGCCAGACAGAATGAGGTGGGATGTTTATATAAGACAAGAGAGGAAGTCACTCCAACCCTAGCTTGCAGATGACAACTGTGGAAAAAGGGACAAGACACTCATGCATCCAAACCATGTGTGAATATCTTTATCCATTCGTGAAATCAAGTGGGCCTGAAGCTCACCCCAAGAGACGGACATCTCTTCACTGCGTGCATGGGGCCTTCCCCTCCAGGCCTTGATTCTCGGGGCACCCTCCCTTCCCCCCCCTTGCCCTTCTCTCAGGAAGAAGGCGAATTCCAAGACCTTCTCCGGGCCTGATTGTGGGGAAGTGACGCCTGAGCCTTTCTGGAGGCAGCCCCTCCTGTCATCTTCTAGGACAGGGGTCTCCAACCTTAGCAACCTTAAGACTTGTGCACATCAACTCCCAGAGTTCCACTCAGTCAATCTCATTGTACACACGTTGAACTCTGACAATAAAGGTAATAATTAATGTGGGAAGGAGAGTTGTGGCTCCATCAGTTGAGGGCCACAATTCCTCAGGGACTTTCTGTGGGCACATCTAACTTGGACCTGGGAACGTCTATTAGTTTCTACCCCTGGCCCCTGGGGCACCTGTCTAATATACAGAATGGAGAAGAAGGTCACACAGGCTGGCATTTGAGGAACGAACAGCTGCTGTTGTCAGCTTCCTTGCATTTGTTACCTCAGGTGACCATTTTAGGTGAGCTAACACTGGGAAGCAGGACTGGAAACCGCACTCCGACACATCATTCTCTAAACCTGAGTTTTCAGCTGGCACAGAAAATGAAAAAGTCAACCGTTGCAATGTAACTATATATATATTTTTGATGGACTTTCCTAGTTCTGTACATGAAGATAGAGACACGGAGACAAAAGGAGGTCATCAAGCTATTTTTTCATGCTTGCATGTTCTACTAGAACTTGAGCTGTTGCACTAAGCATTTTTAACATCTCAGTTTTTCCTGCCCTGCATTATTTTCTGAAAACTCTCCACTTTGGCTTGTAAGTTCCACTGGGTGTCCGTCACGGAGACACACATTAAATTGGTTGGTGTGATCTGCGTACCAGCACAACAATGAAAGTGCTTGTCTGAAGTGCTTTGGAAGATCCCGTTGTGTTCTCCGGAGTGTCCTTTTTTTCCTCCTCAAATGCACCTTTTTCAAAAATAAACATTTTATTTGTCCGCAGGAGAAATCATGTGGTTAGATATACAGTAGTTAATTACAACAGTCCAAGCTAGCAGTTTTATTCTTCACTTCAGGATACAATCCCACAGCAAAGAAGCCATGAAATATAATGTCACTATTAAAGTTGACATTTTTAAAATTCCCTTACAATTGCTGTTGGGGGTTCTTTTTCCGCTTGAGGGGAGCTGCTTGTTCAGTTTTACAGCCGTGATTTGCACTTAAGACAACCACTTCATTTAATGAGAAAAATATTTGTATTATTATAATACATTTACAGAAAAATACTCTTCTGGAGTTATAGGATTATATTGAATATCCTAGTACATAATAAATGGACAATCTCCCCAGCGTCCCATCTAAGCAATTCCTTCCACACACTCTATCTTACAACTTTATCAGTTTCAGCAATATCCAGATGCATAATTACCATTTTACCAATGATATCTGAATGCAATTTTTGGCAGGAGATAAAATATTGTACAACAATAATGTTAATCATGCCTTGGAAGCCATATCTGGAATAATTAAAAAGCTACTTTGCTGCTTCCAAGTTTAGCCACGCAATAAATCTGTATGCAAAGATCACCTTGCTTTACATAGAGGAAACCTGCTTTATGGGCGTCCCTGGTTGACAGGATCCCAGGGCCCTTTAATGGAGCTGAGGGATGTGATCTCCTTTCTGAATCCAGCTGCATTTGCATCTGCAGAAGTGAATAGGGCTCAGGCAAAGAATGATGGGGTCTTTCGCGGCCTGTGAGTAATTGGAGGGGAGGTCTCAGCAGGCACTGGAAACTCACCAGGAAGAGCCAAAGACTTAAGGAACAGGGAAGACCATTGTGAATATTTGGTTCAGGAATCAGTTTGAGGGCAATTGGATCAACTCCAAATTAACCTGAGTTTTTGACCTGAAGCAAAGCTTCAGTTCCGTTTATTGAATCAAACCAGGTGCCTCCAAATCAATTCGATACAGATTAATTCTGATACCCCTGTTGTGGACAACTATGTTTGCATCCAAACTGGACCAAATCACATTTGACTAATTTAGCTCCTTCAAACTGAATGACTGAACAAACCGAACTGATCTTCTGAATTCAACTAATCATTCTGATTGAATTGAATGAACAGTCCCAATGAACTGGGTGATGTAAATGGACTTACGCCTGCCAATTTCTTTCAACCACAAAAATATTTTGTTGTGGAAAATGGCAATTGGTCTTTTACAAAAAGAAAAAGAAAAATCAAAACTTAAGACAGTGAAAAAAAAAAACATTTGCTTCTTGTCAAGGGTAGTCCTATGTGGGTAAAGTGACAAAGAAAAACAGCCATTTCCAAAGTTGTCTTTGTGGGGGAAAGATTTCTTGTCTGAACCCAAACAAGCGGAACTAAGGAAGCCCCTGGAGGATCCAACGGTATTTCCATTTCATATCGGGAGCTTTCCATTCTGAGAGACAAAATATGCATCCAAACCATGTGTGAATATCTTTATCCATTCATGAAATCAAGTGGGCCTGAAGCTCACCCCAAGAGACGGACATCTCTTCACTGCGTGCATGGGGCCTTCCCCTCCAGGCCTTGATTCTCGGGGCACCCTCCCTTTCCCGCCCCCCCCCCTTGCCCTTCTCTCAGGAAGAAGGCGAATTCCAAGACCTTCTCCGGGCCTGATTGAGGGGAAGTGACGCCAGAGCCTTTCTGGAGGCAGCCCCTCCTGCCATCTTCTAGGACAGGGGCCTCCAACCGTAGTAAGACATCAACTCCCAGAGTTCCTCAGCCAGCAAAGTTCTAGGAAGCCTGGTCCTCCCCTCTCCTTTGCGAGATGAGTCTTTCTGGCACTCAGAAGCCAACTGCCTTTTAGGCTGCAAGGTTTTCGGCCCAGAGCCATCGTGCCGAACACAAATTCTGTTTAGACTATGCTTTTTTTTTTTTTTGAACACTTTAATGGAATCTTACTAGGAAACACAAAATAGACGGGTGCAATACTTTTTAAAGTACACAATATTTATTTTTACAGGTCCTATATAATGTTTCGGAACAGATTTACAGCAGTGCCGCTGACCTAAGTGCTGGGTGTCACTATATTTTCCTGTGTTGCGGTTAATCGGCATGATAAAGTGCCGGTAGAAAAATCGAGGCGCATTATATATTCAGCTGGAAATTATATTGCACTGAAGTTGGTGTCGGATCCAGAATCCATTAAAAAAAAAAAAACCCTACAAGAAGCAGGTAATTGGCAAGAAAAATGAATCCTCAGCATTTGGTTGCTCTTCGAAAAGCAAGCGCCCGGTTCTCCTTCAGAAGTTTAGATGGGCATAAATATTTCACTTTAATTCTTTAGCATTCATTGACTGTTGAATCGCACTTATGATTCATGATGATAGATGCTTCTTATAGCTGGGGCAGTATTATTTTTAATCACAGCAGCTGCAAAAAAATCCATTCAAATCAATTGCAATTTGCAGTTTATTAGCTTTATTGGGTTACTGTACAATGCTTAATGCAACACATTATTTCAGGACAGAGGTCTTTAAATAATAGTTTTAATATCTTGCCTCATTTGTAAGAAACACTCTTTGTAATTAAACCCTATTTTTTCTACTTCTGCATAGTCTCCCATTTCCGTGTTTTAAATATCCTGCAATTGCTGAAGCAAGCATGAATTTTAAGTATCTTCTCAGAAATTGTTTTGGACTCACTCACGTAATTGTGATGGGTGGGTTGAATTTCCTCTATAAATGACTTGGATTCAGCTGATTCCAAAAGACGCAGGATGATTAATATTTGCAAACCATTCTGCAACATACACAGACTGCCAGCCATTAGTATTCCTGTTTTATACACTGGAAAAGGAAGCTGAGGATTTCCTTCCTTTCTCCCTCCCCCCCGCCCTTTCTATCCTTCTTTCTTTCTTTCCTTCCTTCCCTCCTTGAATTTAGAGGATGGAGGTACATGTCATTATTTCTTAATTTAAAGTATTCTTCTTCTGTTTTTCTAAAAATATTTCTTTTTAATCCCACATTTATTTATTATACGGCTGCCCATCTTAAGGGAGTCCAGGTGGCTCACAACAATAGACTAAGGTTTGCACTAAAGTTCACACTAGTGATCTTTAAAACAGGGGTTGCCAACCTTTTGGACCTCAGGGACCACCAAACTCATAATTTTAAATCCTGTGGACCAGAGACCCTGGGAAAATCCCCCAAAAAGTCTGCATGAAAATTCCTCACCCCATTTTCCTACCGATCGATCATTCTCTATTTGGGATCACAGGATACCGCCTCCAGCTCCATTCTCAGGGGTGGGGGGGGGAGAGAGAGAGAGAGAGAGAGAGAGAGACTTTTGGCTTCATGCAAGGAAAGCAGCAGAAGCCGCAGAAGTCTTTCTTTCTCTCCCTCAAACTCTGACAGAAATGAGTCTTTGCTGGCGCAGCCTCTTGGAGCAGGAGGCCTTGCGGGGTCCCAAAGTTTGGGGGAGAGAAAGAAAGACATTTGCTGCTTTCCTTGCGTGCAGACAAAAGCAACAGAAGAAAGAAGCAACCTGGTGGCCAGGCAAGGCACGTGGGGGCGAGTGAGGTGAGTTCCCCCCCCCGCCCTTTTCCCCCTCCCCTTGCTACCTTGTGTTGTTTGCAATGCAAGTTCACACAGGCCATGTGGGCGGCACAGCCTTGTGTTCCTGTGCAGCCTGGATTAATTGCTTTGGGGGTGACATTTCTCTGCAGACCACCAAAATTTTCTCCCCGGCCCACTGGTTGGTGATCACTGCTTTAAAAGGTCTCCTCGAGTTAAGCGAGAGAGCAGAAACCAACTAAAGCCTATAAAATAAAGCAGAAGGGAATGAAACTGCTTGTGGAAGGAGAAATGCTGGGGTTCTCTCTAAAGATTTTAAATGTCATGCAAGGTGAGTTGATAATTTTCTGCGGATTGTCCTGGATTTGCAATGTTGATGAAATCTCCATTATTCTTCCCCAATTCAGCTCCTGCCCAGATCTGAGCTGGGGAGCTGGGAGACCAAACGTTCTCCCTCAGTCCTCAGTTCTTCAAGTTACGGAAAGTTTCCATGAAATTCTCCTGGGTGGCACCAAGTGGGGCCTGAGGACACCCCCCTTCTCCCTCTCCTCTCCTCCTTCAAGTGGTTCCCCAAGGCCTTGGCTCAGGGAACGCTTCCATTGGGGTCTTTCCCAGTTGCAAAGGCAGAGAGAAGGAGGAGAGGCAAGAGGCACCACCGCAGCAATGGTGGCCAGCACAAAATGCCACCAAGGAAGTTCTCAAGCGCTCTGAGAATCTGACAGAAAAACAAAAACTTCCCCAGGCTCTGGGTCTCTGCAATTCCACCTGGAATCCATCCGCACTGAATATCGGGCATTAACACAATTGAGCCAGTGGTGGGATTCAAATTTTTTTTACTACCAGTTCTGTGGGCGTGGCATGGCTTGCTGGGCGTGGCTTGGTGAGCGTGGCAGGGGAAGGATATACTGCAAAACCCCATTCCCTCCCCACCCCACTAACCTGCTTTCCAGCTCTGTTCTCCTGTGCAGGGCAAAAAAAGAAGACCAGCCGATCAACTGGGACTTGGGAAGCAGAGAATAGAAGCGGTGGGGGGCGAGGCCAATCAGAGGTGGTATTCCGAACAACTCAAAAATTCTGCTACCTGTTCTCCAGAACTGGTCAGAACCTGCTGGATACCACCTCTGAATTGAGCAGGTTCGGAGGTATTTCTCGAGAAAAGTTCTCTACTCCTCCACTCACAATAGAAGTCCCTATGCCTCTAGGCTTGAAATTTGGGGCCAGGACAATCTGGAATTGTGCCGCCTGCAGTCCGATCTAAGCATAAAATGGTCTGCTATAACATCTTGCCTGCCAATGACTTCTTCAGCTTCAATCACAGTAACACACGGGCAAACAACTGCTCCAACTCAAGGTAAACCGCTCCAAACTCAGTTGCAGAAAATATGACTTCAGCAACAGAGTGGTCAACACCTGGAACGCCGTACCCATTTTTACAGCTTCAGCCCCTCACAGCTTCAACCTCAAACTGTCTACCGCGGACTTCACCCCATTCCTAAGAGGTCCTTAAAGGGGGCGTGCATAAGCGCACCAGCGTGCCTCCCGTCCCTGTCTCACTGTCCCCATTTATCTGTATTTACTTCCTTTGTTCTTATTTATGTTCATACCTATATTGGTTATCTTGTACATGTTTGACAAACTAACAAACATATAAATAAATAAAAATACTGCCCTCCTCCCCAATAAGGTACATAAATATCTCCCGCAGGCTTGCTTGGTAACATAAGAGAAAAGTGTTGGATCTGCATCACTCAATTCTCTGGCTAAAATGCAAAAGGACAAGACGGATCTGCAAGGAAGAGGCAGAGCGGGAGGGGAACTTAACCTCTAAGCAAGAAGCTCCTGCTAATATTTTAATCATTTACAGTGTGGAGCTTGAATCATATTATTGATCTGAGAAAGTTGCCTCTTTTTCATGCTTGCTATTAAAAACTCATTAGAATGATGCTACATAGATCCAGTGAGAATCAACACATCTTGCTGTAAAACTAATGATATATTCCATTATAGGAGATAGGCTACAAAATGCTGCTATCGAATTACACTCACAAAATAGAAAATGAGCTAGAAAAATATCCCTCTAGGAAATAACTCGTCATGACCGAGCAGTTTCCTGTTTATATTTTAGATCAATCATTTCACCCGGGTCTGATGTAGGAGGCTGCATGGGAAAACCAAGGAATTTGTCATTCTCAGCCGAGACGGCAGAAGAACCTTTTTTAAAATGACTAACACTTCTCAAGAAATGGGTAGGTTTGCATTATGCGGCCTAATGGCCCGGAAAGATTACAATAGCAGAGATATTTTCCTCTAGATGAGTCCAGTTGGGTTACCGTCGCTGCGGTATTAGCTTTGCTAGAATCCCATCCGATCAGTCAGCTCAGCATCAGTTCCAACTACGGGTTTCTCTCGACAGCTTCAAAGAGCTCCCTGAAAAACAGGCAAGGATGCCTTGGAGGGCCCGAACTGAAAACAATGGCTGGGCCCTACAGTGGCTCCTGCCAAGGCAGAGATGGCAGTGGGAAGCCTCTTTCTCAGTCGGATCTCCACTTTTGGAGCCAGGTCAGGCATCCGATTGAGAACCGTTTTTGAAGAAAGTGCTTATTGTCAGCCAATTTCACACTCATTTCAAGAAAATTCCTGCGAAAGGGGCCCTACAAAGCTCCAGAGAGATGGAACTGGTGAGCAGTGGAAATAGACATCAGCCTTAATAGAAGATGAGCAACAAGAAAAATAATGTTGACTTGGTCAATCCACCTACATATATATTGGGTCTCCCATCCGATTCCTTCTGTGCAAACATCGTGCTGACAATATTTCCAAATCTTTCCGTGCAAATCCTTCCTGACAAAACTTTAATAAGTATTTTTGTCACATACTAGCTTCTTTGCTAGCAAAATAATGCATTCAAAAATATCTATGGGATATCTCAATTAGCCTGTCTTCTT
Organism: Pseudonaja textilis; assembly: GCF_049901715.1. NCBI lineage: Eukaryota > Metazoa > Chordata > Lepidosauria > Squamata > Elapidae > Pseudonaja > Pseudonaja textilis. Next base: position 13,239,408 of record NC_141993.1, read on the forward strand.
GGCCCAGGGATGAATTGGATCTCATGGCTAAAATGCACTAAATCAGATCCCAGCCAGACACCTGTTTCAAAAGGAGGAACACGTGTTGTTTGGTACAAGTGATTTCAATCAGCACCTGATCAAAACAATTGCTTCCATCTTTAAAATGAAGCCCCTTTTTTCTTCCCCCGTTAAGAAAAACCTGTTGTGCTCCTTTATGGACTATCTGCGCCATTTACAATCCATCAAAAGATATTTTAATAACAGCATGACAGCACTTTCAATCAGGCAAATGGGGCTGTTTTCGCAGCAATTGCATTTTTGCAACCCAGTTGTTTGCTTGCTTTCCATTTATTTTATTTTATTTCAATCAGTCTTATGGATTCCTTGAACCGAGAATTGATTCTAAAACTGAACTTCCCAATGAATTTATTCCAAACTCCATATTTAATGCCTTTGGAAGCTTTTGTGCTTTGCAAAGCAGGATGTCTCCTGCCCCTGAACACAGCACCAGCTGATGCTCCTGAATGCTCTCCAATGTCTCATCCTTGGCTAGCTTCCTCCAGCTGCTGGGGTCCCAGAAAGCTTCTGCAAACATGGAAAGAGGCTTCTGCCATATGCCCCTGGCCAGGACCCATCTGGCTGCAGGGAAGCTGCAAAGCCACAGAAATTAAAGTTCTCCACATCCACTCAAATCAAAGCTGCCTCACTTACTCAGACCTCATCTGCTCACTTTCTCAAGAGATGCGTAGGGTAAAGATATGGGGGGCCTTGCTTGTTTTCTACCATTCTTGCCTTTTATTTTTAGATCTTCCTCTTAAAAGTGTTTATAAGAGGGTCGTGGGGACTCTAATTTTTCAACTTTCCATTTCCAAACATTAGGTGTGCTCAAAAGCTGTGATATGCCTTGGGGATTGTAAAGATATTTTGGTTACTTTAATATGATTTAGATGCGCTTGGTAAATAACTGCATACATATCATAGTTTTCCATACCAGCAATTCCCCAGCGAACAATTCACACTGGTAATTCCCCAGTGCCATCAAAGAAGAACATTACTGTGTGCAGTGGAACTGGGTAAAAGATATCTTTTATCATTTCACTCTAGAGAAAGCCCCAGAAACAGGAAAAACTGCTCAAGTGATGGCAGATAATCTGGCCTATTTCACTAAGAAGAAAGGCATTGACAAAAGCTTGAAGGCCTTTAAGGAGGAGATTCTACAAAGGTTCCTACTGTCTGCGAAGGTGGTGCCGTGCACTGGGTAGAGCTCACGCCAGAGCATCCACTCTGCTGGAGCTGATTGACTGGTCAGGAGATGTCTAGGAGGTGTCAACTTTGACTGCAAACTGACTGCAGTGGAAATAAGGAAATTTACTGATGAACCAATGCAAGTGGAACCGCTTTACCTTCAGAAGTTGTGGGTGCTTCATCGCTGGAGGTTTTTAAGTAGAGACTGGATAATCACTTCTCTGAAATGGTATAGGGTCTCCTGCTTGGGCAGGGGGCTGGACTAGAAGACCTCCAAGGTCCCTTCCAGCTCTATTCTGATTGATTGAAGTACCAGAGTGGCCCAGTCACTGATCAATAAAGAGATGTGTGAAACAGGTCGCAGAGGCAGCAAGCAGAGGGTAGACACATGAGAAAGGTCCTATCAGAGGCCAAGAAGCAAGTCGGCGGCTGATGTCAAGAACCAATCAAAACAAGACTTGATGAAACTTGCTTGAATGGTCTTGTAACACATATAATTACTTTCTGGTGTTAGTTTATGACTACATGGATTATTATTTTTTTTGCTTGGCTAGATAAGATTCATGCATAAAAAACACCTTTAATTTATGTAGCACAGGTTGTAATTTTGACAAGATAAAGTTAACGGTATTTGCAGGGTATATGATCAGTCGCAGATTTACCATTCCAAGCTAAACGTGCAGTTGCAAAAAATAACAGCAGATTTGAATTCTTGGTGTAAAAGCACGTATTTTTAGAAGCCCCTCACTAAAAAATATTGCAAAAATTAATTTTCACCCCATGCAATGACAGACCTGTTCCAATCCAAAGAGTCTATGAAAAGTTTCCCTGGGTTGCAGTTTCCTTCGCCTTCTTCCTTTGGCTCTCCGGTCCTCTTCTAGGTGTTTTCTGCATTAAATCCAAAGCTCAACTTTTATAGTTGGAGGGTGGGGTCTCCTCTTCCTCTACAAGGCTCAGGCTTCTCAGACCCTTTAACAGCCCCTCCACAGGCCCAATTTCAAACCTCCGCCCCTTTTCCTGTCTGGGCGCTGAGGGCGCTGCCTGGCAGAATCAACTGCAGCATTTTGCTCAGTTGTTAGATGCTAAGGCCAAAGCCTTGCAAATGTCTACAAATATATGAATTTCCTGCAACACTTTACAGCGGATGGCGGCATCGGGGCTGTTATTTCCTCCTCTGCTAAATAGGCATCTATTATTGTCAATTAAAGAGGCTATTTTAAGCTAGAGACACAGTCCACTGTGAGACGGAAGAAAAATGGGGAGAATTAAATGGAATTGCTGGGGAGTTTTCTAACATGCTCAGCATTCCTTCTGCAGCTCCCGAACATGGCCCGTTCTTCTGGGAGGCTTTCGGCGAAGCCGTTACTGGTTTATTTATTTCACTTTGACTTGATTTCTGGTCCTCACCCACACAGCTAACCACCAGCAGTATTGCCTATCAAAAGCCCTCCTCCCTCAAAGTCGTAGAGGATTACCCACCCATCAATTCAACCTAATGCAGTATCAAAAAGGAAGACACGCGAGAGCAGGTGTCCCCGAAAGCCCAAGCCTTCCATCACCACCTGCCCTTCTTCTGTGTAAGCGGGTTGACCAGCGGTCGCAAATGCTGACTTCAGGGTCTCGTATAGATGGGATCTGGAGTTTCTTCCTCCAGACCTTGAAGTGGGGAGAAGATAGCCTTTTAGATAACCTGCTCTGGATCCAGGTAGGACCTTAAAGGTTGTTACACCGGTAGCATCCCACCACTTCTGTCAAATAACGTTTAGATCTATAGATCTCTGAAGCTTTATCGAAATGCGTTTTTTATATTTCCGTAAAAGATCTATATATATGATACGAACCGTAACTGTTAAGCAGAACCCTTAAAAGAAATGCTTTTTCAGAGTTAAATATTTGTGGTTTGCTAATCCTAGGTGGTTTTTGACTGGTTGGATCATCAAAACGTAAGTCAATGGGAATGCTTAGAAATGAGAGGAGGAGGAAGAGGAGGAAGAGGAGGAGGAGAATTGGCTGAGGAGTTTTAAGCTCTCATTAAGTATGTTTTGACTTTTAGAGCAGCACATCTCTCCTCTCTTGTCTACTTGAGGAAATGGGGTTCAGGGAAGGCCAGTGGTGCAGAATTCAGCCGGATGCTCTTTTGTCTGCCACTGGCCTATGCTGGGAGAGGGTGATTTGTTTTGGGGGGGGTAGTGTAGGAGCCCCCCTTGAGTTTGAAGCTGCCCTGTTCATCCTCAGATGAGAAAGAGGCTTCCTGGTGTCACATAATATCGAATTTAGAAGACCATGAGATGAACTGGATAGACTACGAAGTAGATGAGGACTGTAGACTGTCTCCTTCAGGAAGGCAAACGTGTCTGAAGGGCTTGGTCGCTTCGGTCATAATCTCTCCCTAATCTTCTTAGGTTGGATCAGGGGTCTCCAACCCTGGCAACTTTAAGCTGGCTGGGGAATTCTGGGAGTTGAAATCCTCCAGGCTTAAAGTTGTCAAGGTGGGAGAGCCCTGCCTCTAAAGCAGGGGTGTCCAGTCTTGGCAACTTTAAGACTTGTGGACTTCAACTCCCAGAATTCCTCAGCCAGCTGGAGTTGAAGTCCACAAGTCTTAAAGTTGCCAAGACTGGACACCCCTGCTCTAAAGGGTGCCAACCACCGTCCCACGCAGCTCTGGGAGCACTTGAGCGTATCAGGATGTACCCACCAACTCTGTGAGCTGCCACGTTTTGCACCAGGCTGGAGCTTCTGAGGGCTTCCCAAGGTCGGCACGCCTTGCACACGGAGGGCCCACAAACGGGGGTGGGGGGGGGTTGCAAAAGAGGTTCGGGACCCTTAAGGAGAGAGAGAGAGAGAGAGAGAGAGAGAGAGAAGGCAGAGCTGGCCCGGCTTCTGCCCTCCCTACCCGCCAGGGATACTAAGAGAGCCCCGGGCCCCGGACACTTATCCACCCACCCCTCGCTTGGCCCTAGTCCGCCTGTCCGGCCTGCAAGGGGGCGGCGAGGCGGACCCGGCGCGAGGGCGGCGGTCCCGCGGGGGCCGCGTGGCCCGGTTGCCTGGCAACCGAGCGGCGACATGGCGACCAGGGCAGCGGCGGCGGACCGAGAGCGGGGGAGCGTGGTGTCAATGCTGCAGGTACGAGCCCCGCTTCCCGGGCAGCCTCCGGGTGACGGGGCGGCGCCGCAAGGCTGCCGGGCAGAGCCGCCGCTCTCCTCGCCCGGGGAGGTTCCCGCAGGCCTCCCGCCAAAGCGCCGGGTTGGGTTGGGTTGGGTTGGGGGTGGGGTGTTGCTGGCGGGGTCGCCGTTTGGTCCCCGAGTGGAGTTTGGGGTCGCGTTCCCGGGTCCTCGATGCTCTTGTCTCCCGCGAAGGTCCCAGCCCCCGGGGGACGACAGAGGCGCTTCTCCTCGACTCTCTCCAAGGGCTGGGAGGAGGAGGAGGAGGAGGAGGAAGGGCTGGATTCGCCACTTGGGGGAGGGCAGGAGAAATGGCAGCAGCTGCCCAAGCGATCCGGGTCTGGTTGGACTTGAGCAGCAACCTTGCAGTGTGGCGACGATAAGGCTCCTGCGAGGCTGGCATCGTGGAGTGGCCTAAAAGGGCATATAGAGGCCCCTTGCCCCCCCCACTTCATGTCTTCTGTGGCCTCTTGGAGGGTGGTCGGTCAGGTCTTCCCGTGGCTGCCCTGGGCCTTGGCCCCAGGTCCTTTGGCCAGTTGGGCTGCCCACAGATTGGGGTGGGAGAGGAGGGATGAATTGGTCGATGGATAAATAAATCAGTAAACAAACACAAACAAACAAATAAATTCCTGCTGCAAAACCACATCCCTGTTTTGATTCTCGTATCTTGAGAGGCATGGATAGAATTTTCCTAAAGGTGACCGAAAAAGGATACCAAAACTACAATAACGGAATGCTTGCCTTTTTTGTAATTTGGGGCCTGTTTGTCGTTTTTTTTCCACGTATCCCTTTCCGTCCCCATTTGCCGATTGCAGGAGGAACAAACAGCTTTTGCCAAAGGTCTATCCGAGGCCTGCAGGGTGTGTTTCAAATTTGCTCAAGGGCCAGTGGTGACCTAGCAAAAATAAGAATTTCTGCTTTGCTGCATTGAAAATTGTCTTTAAAAAAAAAAAACCATTTGTAAATGCAAGGCCAATTAATTCTGCTCTTATCTCTCTGTTCCTGATCCTGTTGTAAATCAGCTAAATTGGTGTGGACAGTTGCCATTGTTTTTCTTTATGCACTAATTTTTTTAAAAAAAATCCTTTTGGTTGAATGTACTGCTTATGTGTGGGTGCTATTGTTCTGTAATTCATTGTTTTGCTCTGTAGGATGATGACAAAATTAATAGAGATGAAGAAGAAATGGCTTGGAAATTTCTATCGCTTGCTGAGATCAGCATTATGTTGGAACAGGATATCGCAGGAGTTGAGAAGTAAGTTTGATTGGGACATCGACAGAGCTTGCCCTTGCCATCCTCTGTCAAGACAGCAGGCAGTTGGTTTGCAGAGGGAGTGTGTCTGTGTGTGAGGGGAACCCTGTGACTTGGGCTGGGGAGGGGGGGTTGTTTTTCCCTTTTAAAGAGAAATGGAGCTTCTGTGGGTGTCGTTCTTCGCTCCAGGGACAAAGTCACATTCCTCAACATGCCACAGATTGTGACCCTCCCCAGCGGTTTCCAAGTCAGTCTCAGAGGCCCAGGTCATGGTTGGGGGTCTTGAGAGGAGACCATCATGTGATCCCATCTAAATCAGGGGACTCCAACCTTGGCAACTTTAAGCCTGGCGGACTTCAACTTCCAGAATTCTGGGAGTTGAAGTTCTCCAGGCTTAAAGTTGCCAAGCTGGAGACCCTTGATCTAAATGATGCTCAGGAGGATCAATGCAAACAAGGCCTCTTTTATTTGCACTGTCTAATCTTCCAAATATTTTCTTGGTCAGTTAACTCATAATAAAATGTGAATCAGTTTTAATTTTAAACCCAGTGAAACAAATTTTACATTTTTAAGACTTGCGACCATTTATCAGATGCTCAAGTTCTCTAATCCATAAACTGTGAATGTCATTAGTATCGTTTTTTTAAAAATATCATTTAGTTTTTACTACAAATACAGTGCAGATTTAGTTTTAGACATTGACTCTGCCTAGCTGTGGTATTAAAATATTTTCAAAAAATGTCACATTCCTATTTGTATGCAAGTCAGAAAATCCATGTGGGGAGATACGGTCCTCCAGAAGCAACTTAAACTTAAATGGTAAAGTTTCTGACCCTGGTTTTGGTCCAAGATTTTGGAGACCCGTCGATTTCTGCTCATTCCTGGGTTTGCAAAATTTGCCCCATTGAAAGTAAATTGGCACAATTACACAGACAGGTGGACTTTTGTGTTCTGCTATTTCTCAACCCCAGGAGTTTGGAAGAGTTTCTGAATCTGAAGCATCGATTGACATCTTTGACAGAAGCTGCGCTACTGGATTATTACGTCTCTGGATTTTGGTGGGCCAAAGGATCGGAGTTCTCATCTGTGCAGATTGGAGGATTCCTGACTCTTCTCAACTTATTGCTGGATAATCTGGAGAGTAAGTTCAGCCGCATCCTGTGAGTGTACCCATTCTCCACTGGATTACTGTATGTAAGACGACTAGGGGCCGTTATTTGGGAATGTCCCTGGCCCCCACAAAATTGTGATTTTACCCGGAATTCACTAGTTGCTGTTATTGAAAGGATAGTGTGTTTATTTATTCCTTGCATTTGTCTACCATTTTCTGTGCCAAAACACTTCAAAGCTGTTTAGGGCAACAAACTGTAGAAATAGATTTCGGCTCTTGGGCTCCATGTGATTTTTCCCTGTCATGGGGGTGCACGGTAGAAGTTCCCACCTGCCTCCCCTTCTTGTATTTGTAACAATGGGAGTGGTCTGCAACCACGCTAAATAAATGAATCGGCCTGTCCTCAAAGCCAGCTTCCACCAGTGCCCCCTCCTGGGAAATTAGGGGTCTAGATAGGAGCCTTCTGAGTCCTCAGAAGTTGCTCACATCTACACCAAGTAATGACTTAATATCTGGACCTGGTCACAAATAGGGTTTGATTAGACCTGGCATTCCACAACATGGACCCAGTTAATTTGGATTTGCAAACCACAGTTAGTGCTGCCCTTAATGTGCTCTTGTAGCTTAAATTATCTTGCCGCAAAAATACCAGAAGAAGAGAGACAGCTATAACCAGGTTGCTACTGAGATATTTCAGACTCAAACAGATAACAGATTCTTAACAGAGCCATGCAGCTCCTGAAGCCATGGAACACCCTCACTGGACACCCTGGCCTGCCCAGGAGAGCAATACCTACCCATCAGCAAGTGCTCTGTTTGCACTCATGCTTGGCAAATGCCAGGCATGTCGATTTCTCTCCTGGGATTCGAGCAAAAACAAAGCCAGAATTGCAGGACGAGAATCAGCCAAGCCTTTCGACAAAGGCAGCTTGGCATCGCTTGATGGGGAAAACCATCTTTCTCTTTAGAAGAAAGCGTTGTCTAACCTATGAAGAAATTGGTGAGAAGGGACTTTGGCACTGGAACTGAAAAGCATTTCAGGGTTTATTTGGAGTGTTTATCTTTTGCAGAAAAGCCCATCTGGAACCATGGACGGAAAATTTGGTGTGTGTTTTTCAAAAAGGGCTATATTACAGTCTACATTGGCTATATTTTAAAAGTGACATTTGTATAACTTTGTTGATATAGGAATCTCAGCCTTATCTGCAATGTAATGGAAAGTGTCAGAGCATCTGCAACAGCCAGCAGGGAAAGGGGGTTGTGGCTCTATCGCGTTGCATCTTCTAATCTATCTGACCAACCAGGAGGAATTAAAATATCTTTCGTAGATGCTGAAACGCTTAAGATTCAGAGAAGATCACTGTGTGCCCATTAGAGGAAAGAACTTGGAGCATCTCTGGTTGTGCACATCTGCTTTCTATCCTGAGAATTTACTTTAAAATTGATTTACTAAAACATCATCTTACATCACCATTGTATATATCCATGTAAACTGAATGGACAAATCCAAGCAATTAAAAATTGGCTTCTGGACTCTTGGCTGAGGTCAGGCTGCTGCATTAGATCTAACATCTCCCGACCTACTTGGAGGTGGTCCAGGGCAGGCCAGCCCCCTTCACCCCACAGCCTGTATGGAGGAGAACTTTCCGATGGGCGCAGGAGGAAAGAGGCTCCTTTCAGGCCCTTTGCCACCAAATCCTGCCTCTGCCTGACCCTCCAACTGGGCCCCCACAACAGATTGACTATCGTGAGAACATTCGGCCTCCAGAGCATCCACCTGTGGAGATACCAAGGACTGAGACGTTCTATGAAAGTCTCGGGAAGGCTGTGCAGTCAAAGATTAAATGTCCTCTGTGTAGACTTGTCCCCATCGTAGAATCTTAGGAGTTGGAAGAGGTCTTGGAAGTTCTCCAGTCCATCCCCCTCCCTAGTGCAAGGACACTCAGATCAACCCAGACAAATGGTGGTTCAGTGGAAACTGTTTTGAGTCCAGTAACGTTTTGACTTCTAAGGCCCTGCGCGGTTTCAGTGGAACTCTCATGCTGAGTCCACCAGGGAGGAAATGCAGAGCTTAGCAGACCGGCAGTTAGTTCAGAGGCAGGGCAAGTCTTATACCCCTTGGCCAGCACAGCCTCTCCAGGTTTCTCCAGAAAATAACCCTCTCCTGGTTCCAGCTTTGCTCCAGATCTGCTCCTCCTTTTCTCAGGGGCTGATATCCTCCTTGGAGCCTCAGTCGGAGGAAACACAGACTTGGGGGTAATCATAGGAATGTCCCAGCTGTTGTGATTGTTACTATCTCAGGAAGCCTTGGTCAGAACACCAGCATGCTTGGGAGCATTTCCCAGACAAGCCATACCCTCCTCTATCACTTTATGTGTGTGTTACGTGTGCAAAGCCTTTTCTTCAATATGTGTGTGCTGCTTAGACAGTATATAGTTAGTTTGGGAATGAGAGCTACCCCCTTAGGGGAATGCTTCATGGGAAATGTAGTTAATACTTCATGGAAGATGTAGTTCATGTCACATGGTCACATCTATAATCCTGATTGGTCACTGACTTGATCTTTGGTTGGGCTGGGGGAGTTTTGGGGGCATTCTTACCTGGACCCAGCATCAAACGGGAGATTTCCTTTGCTATAACACTAAGGGGATGAACATAACCATCTTTTCACACTATTGAGGCAACTATTGAGGCAAAGATTGGACATTAGATGAATCTCAGCGCAAGCGTTACGTTTTCACATGATCCAGACGTATGGAAGCCAACGCCTGAGTGGAGGCTTCTCTTCGGAGTGGGTTTGCTGGAGTCAGGAGAACTCTTTGCGTATGCAGCCGCATTGAACCACAGATGCTCACTCGTCTTTCCCTTTGCGTTGCAGCCTATCACATGAGCCTGGAAGAGAACATCCAGGAACTAGCCAGCGCCATGGCTGGCATCGGGCTGAGCAATTCAGAGATAAGTGGCGGGTTTGAGTTCTTCACCGTCGATCAAGCCAAAGCCATCATCAACTATGTGAAGAGCAGGTAGGGCTTCCTCATCCTTCAGCACTGCTAGGGGGAGGTGGCCATTCAGTACTTGTTGGGCTGTGAAGCTGGTGACGGGTCCCTTGGGTTGTTTTCATGAATCGTCAGGTTTGGGTTCCGACTGTTGGTGCTGCTTTGAACCCCCAAGGAATTAACAGTAACAAAAGAAAAATGGATGATTGGTTGCTAAGTTGATGGCACTAATTCTCGTAATATGAAACTTAGACAGCCTTCACTGGGTAATGGATTAATTAATCAATTAATCATTAGGGTTTTAATAAATTGAACAAGCGATTAAATGTTCATATGCCTTACCCTAACATTTCTCATGCAAACATGACACCTTCTAGCAAGATATTTTGAGGGAGCCCGTTTGGGTTTATACTGTGAAACCAATGCCTTTAATGTTTGCCTAGAGAAGGAAAGTCCCCTTTTGTTTCTCCTCCTTGAGGGGGGGGGGTCAGCTGTCTGGGGAATTCTGGGAGTTGAAGTCCACCAGGCTTAAAGTTGCCACGGTAGGAGAGCCCTGCCTTTAAAGGGTGCCACAGCACCTTGAATCTCACCTGGAAGCTAACCACAGTCTCACGCATCTATCAGGAATGCCTGTACACTCGAGTGTATCAGGTAGGACCTTAAAGCAGGGGTCTCCAATTTTGCAGCTTTAAGTCTGGAGGACTACAGCTCCCAGAAGTCCTCCAGGTTTAAAGTTGCCAAGGTTGGGGAGCCCTGAGCTAGATGGCCCAAGTTGGATGCTTCCTGGAAGACCCCAACAGAATTGAAAGGCCCTTCCTTGCCCTTTGCCTTGGACAAGTGGAGATGTTCTTTGGCTTTTAAATAGAAGAATAGAGAAGCCTAGATCTCTGGAAATTTTCAGCCCATTTTCAGAGCAGAAGCCAATTTCAGAAAATGAAATGAAGAAGGATCTGCTTCCCAACCTTTGGGAGCTTTGAAAATGGAGAGGGCATTTCAGCTGGCTTGGCTGCTTCTTCCGCTCTTAGAGCACCTCTTTGCTTTTGCAGAAATAGCCGGATTCCTCAAAAGGGAGATTTCTTGATCTGTTTCCAGTGATGGAGTTGGGGTGGGGGTGTTTCCCCCCCACCCCCCAAGAATATTCAGAATTTCTTCCTCCCTTTAATTTTGGTGGATATTTTTCTGTTTTCTTTTGCAAGGACAAGAGAGAGAAGTGCCCTGTTTCCAGGGCAGGGGAGGGCAGGGGAGGGCAGGTGATGGGTAACTGTCCCTCTCCCCTCCCCCCCTCCCCCCCCCCACCTGGTTCCCATTGCATCAGCTGCACCAACCCCGACATCAGCTTCTTTGAGGACATATCCCTGCAGGAAACAATCAAAGGAGGAACGTCCGTCTGTATTAATCGCTTTCAGATGCTTAAGTGGCTGTCATGAAAAGGCCTGCCTTGTTTCGTTCACATCTGTAATGCTTTGTCCCGTTATGCCAAAAGTCTCTCCTTCAATAGCAGCCAGAGTGCATGTCAAGTGGATTCCATGTCTGACCAAAAAAAGAAAATCTCTTCAGACCGGGAGAAACCCAAGTGTTGCCCAAGCTCTTCTGACCTAGGGCTTCCCCGGCAGCACGGAGCTAACTTCTTGTCCCGATAAACCCCTTTGATTTAGTTTACAGTGAATTCCTCTCCAGCAAAGTCCCGACCAAGAGTCTTTCAAGAGATTTCACAATCCCCGACCTTTATCAGGCCGGGAGAGTTTCTAGGACGATATCTTTCAGACGCCACACTGTAGCAGACAATACCTGATAAGAATGCAGGAACGGATCTTCACCCAAATGAACTAATGGTCTCCTGCAAAACTCCCCTCCCCTTCCGCTCCTCTTTTATTCCCTGTGGGAGGGGCCATTCGCCTGTGGCTTTACTCCCAAGTCTACCCTTGTTCCTTAGCTCTTCCCTTCTCCTAGCTGCTCTGTGCATGCACATGCTGGGAACAGGCTCCAGCTGTTCTTCTTCCTCACTGATGTCCAACTCTGAAGGCGGCTGTTAACTATCAGGTGGCCCTGGCCCCATCTCTGCCTTGGATGCAGAGCACTCATTAGAGCCTTCCCCAGACTCCAGGACTGGCCCGTGTTCCTCCCCAACGTCCTCACTGTCCGAATCTGCTGCCAGCTCTGCTGGCCACTGGCGGGCCACAACACAAGCCATCTTGTTTCTTAGCTAAACAATGAATCTGGGTTTAGAGGGAAGAAGGGCAGTCGTCAGTGAGCATTCTTTCCCCTCTCCCCCTGCAGAAAGCCCAGATCCCAAGGCCACCCTGATGGGATCGACCCAGATCCATCAGGGCCGGCAGGGCCGGCAGAACCCGACTGACAAAGGGAAGTCAGCTTCTGATGTCTTGGCGCCTTGCAAACTGCCCTGCTCCCTTCAGAGTGCTCACAACTTCCCACTCCAATGCATTTAGTCTTCTTCCTTCCCTCCAAGGTGATGGGGTGTCTTGCTTTCCTCCACCACAACAGCTTTGTGAAGCAGATCAGAAATCACAGCTGTACAACTTTGTGGCAAGTTTAGTTCTGCATTTAGTGGGAATTGTTACCTCGCTGCAGGATTTTATAACAGTGAACGAGAGAGAAAAAAATGGGTTTTGGATTATGAAATTTAGCTAGAGCTTTAGGGTCTTAGGTTGTGTGGTTAAACAACCTCCTTAGAAGCAACATGAATCCTGGATGCTCTTAAAAAATTACCGTCCATTTTCTTGCCTTTCAGTTTATTCCAACATTATACACTGTACAAATATCTTTTCCACAGTCCCAGGGAAGAACTTGTGATTGGAGATGAGGTAAGTAATTCGTGGGACTGGAAATGATTAAGTGGGATGTTTTAATGCATATTTTCTGGCATCTGTTTTCTATAGCTCAAAGCAACTTTTATGTCAAAAATGCTCAAGGGTTAAAAGCACAAAATAGTAGATAAAAGAATAAAATGGACTATAGTAATGCCTGTGTCCTTTGGAATTTGAAATTAAGAAGAATAAATGGTGCTATTGTTGCTGTCTGTAGTGTTAAGAATATATCTGCTGACAGTATTTGTGAAAGCAACACACCCACACCCACACCCACACCGGTCGCTAGGTCTTGTTACCGTAGCTAAGGAGGAATGGGGCTGAGCAGCGCCCTTTGCCTTGACTGGGGGCACCCAACCCAAGGAACAAGGAAGTGGGTGCTCAGAGCGGCGGGTTGTGCATTGCCAAAGGGCGATCCTCTCCAAGGGAGCTGATGAGACCTTCCTAGCTTGAAGGCCCCTTGGCGCTCTCTGACCTTGGCGGGCTTTTTTTTTTTTGCAGACGTTTCATCACCCAGCTAGATAACATCATCAGAGCTTTCCACGAGGAGAACGCAGCAGGCGTTTTGCAAACCATTGCTTTACTTCTGCTTCTCCCCAGCCATCTGCTCTTTACTGAATTTTTAATTTGAAGTTTTATTTTGGTCTTTTTAGGAAATCTGTTGCCTGCATTAGCCCAGTGGATTGTTCACATGGGCTGGGATTCTAGCCATAATATGGGTCTCATTTCTGTGTATCTCCACACAAAAATTGCGCTGCATTACAACGCTATAACAAATGTTCTTAACTCAGCTGTGCGAAACTTTGCAATCAGCTGGTTTAATCTGTTTATCCTTTTTATGGGGTTGCAGTTTATGTATTCGGGGAGTTGAAGTGGAATTCAAGAATTCAGCAGAACTGAACACAGCAACATATCAGACCCAGGAAGGACTCTGGTCTGTCTCGCTTAGTCAATAGCTGCATAGAAGCTTTCATTATTATCAGCCATGTTGGCAGGGGGAGGAGGGGGTCCTAATTTATTTTGGTGACGGTGATGTATTGTCTGCCTTTTGTAGAGCTGGGGAGACATTTAGAAATGCGATTTTGAGGGTGATGCAGTCCTTCCGTTCTTTGAGGAAGCAAGGCAAAAGTGTTTGGACCCTATTCTTGCTTTTGAAACAAGTCTTAATAACATGGCCTGGCTGGCAAATATAGTTTTATCCCTCTGGGCTTCCATCGGCAGGATGGAATAATCGGTGTTTTATGACCCAACTGCCTGGATGTGTGTTCGGTGACCCAGCTGCGGGACCCCTGGTTCAGCCCCTGCCGGAGGAATTTATGGGCCTCGCTAAGCTTGCCAGAGCGTTATACTCTGTGTTTGGACGTGGTGTCGATTCTGAATCTTGCGCTCCGTCTCTCTCTTTCCCCATCTCTCTCTCTCTCTCTCTCTCTCTCTCTCTCTCTCTCTCTCTCTCTCTCTCTCTCTCTCTCTCTCTCTCTCTCTCTGTCTCACACACACACACACACACGTATTATTAAATGTGCTCTGCCATAAAATTTATAGTCATCCAATATCATCTGCTGGAGTTCAGTTTGCAAAAGAGAAACTATTTATATTAACTTAATGCTCTCCTCAGTGTTCACATACTTGGGCTGCTTCCAAATTCGGCTTCGTTTCCTTTGGACAGAGCAAATCATTTGTGATGTGGGGAGGGGGCTCCCCCCTCCCTCTTCCTATGCAGCTCCGAGGGGGCAGAATTGTTAAAGGAAAAGCTCATTTTAAAATTATGGAATTTGGTTTTCATGTGAGAATTTTGCTGCTGGTATCGCCGCCACCACCAAATGTTGCTTTCAGCAAGTTTCCTTCCTTTCTGGCTTGCGCATAATTTTAATTCAGTTTTTCAAATGTCTGTTACTAGAGTTGCACTTTGCTGAGTTAAATAATCTCATTTTCGGAGCCAATTTTTAGAGTTTGGAAGAATTATCTGCTTACAAAACAGGTCTTTTGGTTTGCTTTTTTCCCTTTTTACAGAAACATAATAACATTAGTAGCAGAACCTACAAACAGAAATATAAATGTTGAATTCTTTTTTCCCCAATGTCTTACGAATGCTAATTCAAGCAACATGGTTTCAATTAACAGCGTTAAAAGTTCACCTACAGTTTAACATTAAAGAAAAATGAAATAAAAGAGAAACATGCTTCGGATTTTGCTCCTTAGGCAAAATATCTCCAGAAATCTTGACAGGATTGCTCAAAAGTCCTTTTCCTGAACCCTCTGTTGAAAAAAGAATTATTCAGATGTTGATAAACAGTCAAGTTTCTGTTTCCTTGTTGTGTCATAATTATTTGAGCTGACTTTGATCATGACACCATGATAAATGCCAAACATCGAGGATGTAACCCAGAAAAAAAAACAGTTGTTTTTCTGCATCAATTGCTATCCTCACTGGGATCCCTAAGCAGAAAGGGAACTAGCCAAACCAGGTCACAAGTAGTTCACACAGAGATGCAACAGGCAACCTCTCCCAAAGGCAGATGAATTTGCTTCATCAGATCTGACAGCTTTAAGCCAAGAAGGCCGGTCCGGTTAGTGAGGAGATGGAAGATGATGGGATCCCTGAGGCTGTAGGCCTAAGAGCAGTCGTGATGGAGGGCAGCTGAAGGAGATATTCTGGCCCCGGAGCCCCAAAATCCCCATTCAAATGATGCTCTTCTTCCTGAAGATGAAATACAATGTAATCACAAATATCTAGACTAGAATAGAGCTGGAAGGGATCGTGAAGGTCTGCTAGTCCAGCCCCCTGCTCAACCTCCAGTGATGAAGCCAGTGGCGGGATTCAAAAAAATGTGCTACCGATTCTGTGGGCGTGGCTTGGTGGGCGTGGTGTGGCTAGGTTTGTGTGGCTTGGTGGGCGTGGCAGGAGAAGGATACTGTAAAATCCCCATTCCCTCCCCAGCCCACCAACCTGCTTTCCAGCTCGGTTCTCCTGGGCAGGGCAACCAAAGGAGACCCAGCCTGGGATCAGCTGGGAATAGATGGGGGAGGGGCCAGTCAGAGGTGGTATTCTGAACTACTCAACATTTCCACGGCCGGTTCTCCAGAACTGGTCAGAACCTGCTGAGTACCACTCTGCATGGAGCACCCACAACTTCTGAAGGCAAGCAGTTCCACTGGTTAATTGTCCTCACTGTTAGGAAGTTGCTCCTTAATTCTGGGTTGCTCCTCTCTTTGATCGGTTTCCAACCATGATTTCTTGTCCTGTCCTGGTGCTTTGAAGATTAATTTGACCCCCTCTTCTTTATGGCAGCCCCTCCAATACTGAAATACTGCTATCATGTTGCCCTTAATTTTTCTTTTCTTTAGAGTAGCCAGATCTAAAATCGGCAGCCGTTCTTTGTGTGGTTTAGTCTCCAGGCCTTTGATCATCTTAGTTGCTCTTCTCTGAACTTTTTCCAAAGCCTCAACATCTTTTTTGTAGTATGGCCATCAAAATATTTCCCAGTTATTTTATGGGGTCCTTGAGTAGTAATGGAACCAATCTGGCATCCTCTGAAGAAACACTCTGATTGGCCACCTGGCCCAGTCTCTGAGATGAAACAAAATGAGATGAAGAATTAAAATTAAAATCCAAGACGTGATTGCATCGCAGCAGAGTGAAGAAAGCAAAATGTGGGCACCAATCTTGGCCTTTCCAAGAGAAACTAGTCAACTCTGTCAATCTCGGCTGCAGTCACAGAGGAAGGAGAAGTTGGACTCTTCGGAAGTGGTTTCAAGAGCCAGTTGACAGAGTAACAAGTGAATGAGAGGAGCCTGGAAAGAAAACTGTTTCTGGTATTGTGGGAAGATGAAACTGCTGACCCATTAAGAGCGTTCGGCCAAGAAAATCCAGTGTTGGTGATAAATATAACCACTGTCCAATTGCCTAAGAATAAGATGGCCCTGTGAATAAGTAGCCCTGGACAGATCACACTGAAATCAGACTGATGATCGTTTGCTCTCAAGCCATGAGAGAGACCCTCTACTCGGTCAAGCAATAGACGTCCGAAGGCTGCCTTTGGCTCAGATCACAAACACCTTCTGGTAAAAATAGACTGAAACAGCAAAAAGGGAAATCACTCGATCAGCAAGTTCTGACCTTTACAGAATTCACAGTGATAACGCAGAGGTGAAAAGTAGATTTAATGGGTTGGAGCTGTTAAACGGGATCCCTGGAGAATGGTGGGCTGCAACGTCACAGCATCACGTTGAATAAGAGGGAGCAAAGGGAAGCATTGCCAGATGCGGGTGGGTAAAAGGCACCAAGGGGAAGGCAAACTTCCTGAGTAAACACCGATTCCCCGGAACTAGAAGGGAGCAGGAGTCCTCCCTAAATAAGTCACACAAAGAAACAGGTGAACAATCAAATGGGAAGGACGGGGCGGGGGGGAATGAAATAATCTATCATATTCATGGGCTCCTGAGGAGAGGGGTGGTGGCCTACAGGTGGAGCTCTCACCTCACAATCAGGAGGCTGTGAGTTTGATCCCAGGTAGAGGCAGGTATTTCTCTCTCTGAGCACGCTACAAATATATCTGCTGAAAAAACTCCACATTGACAACAAGAAGGGCATCCGGTCAGTGAGCAATCCGCTCCATTCAGTTGCTCCATCCCACAAGGGCTTATAGGGTCGTTAAAAGAGGATAATGATGATGAAGATTCATGGGCTTCTGAGCACCACAAAAGACGAAGAATACAAAAATACAAAGAAAGCAAATATCTGAAGATTTAAGGGAAAGAAGGTATGAACACCTGGAGGGTCGAAAGCGATGATACGTACAAATATTAGATCACTGGTCTAGAACCAGACGTTCTGGAAAGTGAAGGTTCCTAGGAAATATTGCTGAAAACATCACTACAAGAGTTGACAAAGCAACAGCTGTACTAGTTAGACCATGGCTGTTGCTGGTGCATTTAAAGTGGTAAATGAAGTTGATAAGACGGTACTTATAAACAGTGGCTAACAGACTGCAAGGGATCAATTTGTATTGATTGGCTTGTAAGCATCCAAGGGCCCTGCTTAAAGGGGGCTCCGGCCGAAACCGTTGCTCCTATCAGACCTGCGAAAAGGCTGGGACTCCGCAGCGCAGGTAGGGCCAGCCCATGGATGGAGAACTTGCCAGGTGTGCAAGCTGAGTGCAGAGGAGCTTCACCCCGTGATCCCTCTGGCAGAAAATGGGAGAGACAAGAGTGCTCCCCAAAGACAGCTGGTTCTCCTTTATTGATTACACAAGACCTTTGGCTGCAACAAACTGTGCATCACTCTTAAAAGCAGGGACTTTTAATTGACCACTCATCTCCCTCTTGAAGAATTTGTGGGGTGACAGGAAGGAAGAGTTTACACAGAAAATGAAGAAACCAAAATAGTTCAGAACTGGGAATGGAGTGATTCAAGGTCATACACTGGCCCTTTATTTATTTTCTCTTTTTTTTCCAGAATATATTGAGAAATGCTGAGTTGGAAGTCTATGCTGGGCTTCAGTTCTGGGCCTTCACTTAGCTTCTGGGATCCTGAGCTGCTCCCTGTGGTGAAAACAGCCAGTCCTCTTGGGCTGGGAGTCCCACCTTGCCAACTTCATCCCCTTCTGATGCCCCCGGAGCTTACAAAATTGCCCCCTAACAAAATTACATTGTGTGTAAAATAGTGCAAATATAAGCTAGGTGATGTTGTGTTCGTGCAGATCATTTGCAATCCACTGAATACTTACATGCATTAAATTTGGAGGGAGCTGCTAAATAGAGCAGGGGTCGCCAACCTTTTGGACCTCAGGGACCACCAAACTCATAATTTTACATCCCAGGGACCACTAACTGGTTCTGTGGGTGTGGCCTAATTTGTGGGTGTGGCTTGGTGGTCATGTGACTGGACGGGCATGGCTTGTAGGTAAATATTATAAATATTTAGGCTGAAGAACAGGCCCTTTTCATCACTAAACGGGCCCATTTTTTGGCCTCCAAAGGCTGCAGAGGCTTCTCTTGAGCCCCCGGGAGGGCAAAAACGGCCACAAATGGGCTGAAAATCAGCTGCGAGGTGCACTCATGCGCAGTGCAGGTAAGGGGGTTGTTGCGTGTGCATGTGCAGAGGGGACGGGACGCATTGCATTGTGGGTGCTGGCACACATGCTTTCAGCACACCACAATAAAAAGGGTTCGCCATCACTGACCTATACAGTGGTGGGATTCTGTCGGTTCAGACTGGTTCGGACAAACCGGTAGCTCCAACAATCAGCTGACCCCACCCACCTGCACCCACCCTATCCTGTCCTTATTTCCTGCTTTTGAGCTCATCCCAATTGTGCGGCAGAACTGATTCCCTCCCCCCCCTCGTTGTTCTACTTGGAAGGTAAACAGCTGAGCTTCTAAATGCCCCATTTTCAGTGCTGTGTGCAGGCACCCCACTCACAATAGGCACTCACCAAAACAGTTGTTACACCGGTAGCATCCCACCACTGCTGTCAAAGAACGTTTAGATCTATAGATCTCTGAAGCTTTATCAAAATATGTTTTTTATATTTCAGTAAAAGATCTATATATATGATACGAACCATAACTGTTAAGCAGAACCCTTGAAAGAAATGCTTTTTCAGAGTTAAATATTTGTGGTTTGCTAATCCTAGGTGGTTTTTGACTGGTTGGATCATCAAAACGCAAGTCAATGGACTTTCATGTGTTTTAGTCTCCATGCCTTTAATCATCTTAGTTGCTCTATTGTGCACTTTTTCCAAAGTCTCAACAACTTTTTTGTAATGGAGTGACCAAAACTGTATATAGTATTCCAGGTGTGGCTTATTAAGGATTTATAAAACGGTACTAATACTTCAAGTTATTTTGATTCTGTGCCTCTGTTTATATAACCTAGGATTGTATTAGCTTTTTTGGCTGCCGCCATACTCACCTTGGGTTTTTTTTTTTAAGTTAAATATTCAGAAAACTAGAAAATAAGGTGTAGAGGCTACTTTGTTCTGCAAAAATTGCCTAACCGAAGGGCCCTTGAGTGCCCTCTTGTGGGGGTCTCAGAAAGTTCTGTATGGTGTCTAAAGGTTTCCAGGTAGATCGCCAGCCCCAACACACCTGCTCTGCCTGAGGGGGTGCACTTCTGTGTGGTGAGGGGGTTGCACGTATAATATTTAGAAATGCGTCCTTTGGAAATCAAAAGGATATCAAGATACAACTTTTTCTTTAAAAGCCATTTCTTCAAACAGTATTGTCTTTTGCGTCCTTACTCCCAAATCTGACTCTCCTAAAATTAGACAATCTGCTTGCTTTCAAAGAAGCCGAGAATAAATTTAATTGAGCAGTGGGAATAGTAAGGGGACAATTTGGCCTTATCTCTGCATTTCCTACTAACCTAACTCCAGGCATTAAAATTCCACAGAGAAGACATTTGAATAGTATGACTATTATTATTCAGGATAGGATAGGATAGGATAGGATAGGATAGGATAGGATGGGATGGGATGGGATGGGATGGGATGGGATGGGATGGGATGGGATGGGATGGGATGGGATGGGATGGGATGGGATGGGATGGGATGGGATGGGATGGGATGGGATGGGATGGGATAGGATAGGATAGAATAGAACTGAATAGAACTCCTTATCGGCCAAGTGTGATTGGATACAAGGAATTTGTCTCTGGTGCATAAGCTCTCAGTGTACATACAAGCAGCAAGTGATAAATTATTGTAATCAAAACATACAATAATCATAAGTTCCAACGCTAAGTGATGGTCAGGCTACTAAATAAAAGCATCAACATAAGATACAAACAAGAAAGTTGTAGTCATCTCTATTATTTGGGAAAAATATTTAAACAGGTACATAATAAAGTAGGTAAATCTTTTAAAATTAATAAAATGAAGCTTTGGTATATTACACTTTTGGGGCAACGGTGGCAAAACGATCATGGACAGACATAGAGACAGCTGAAGCATTTGTGAGTTCTCTCTGCTATACGTGTTTCGTTGGCTTTTCACAAGGGGCAAAGAGATTGCTTCTTCTCAACCAGCTTAGCAGTGAGTCCTCTTCTGTAAAGCTAAGCAATACAGAGATTCAGGTCAGGGAAGGAAATGGGGTTCTGTTTTATCAATGTCATGCTTTAAATCCAAAGCATGAACTAAATTGTGACAGTATATGTCATTTATTTAAGCTCTCTAATAAAACTTTCATATGAATCATCACTCTTATTTATTTGTTTCTCATTATTATATGCTGTCAAAATTACAAAATCTTTCAGGAGTTCTTAGAGCCAAGTCATAAAAAAACCAATAAAGACCGTAAAAGTGTTGCAAAAGCAAGCAACACATTTTCAAAACATTTAAAGCAGCTGTAAGTTAAAATATGTTTCTGGGCGCCTCTCCCTGTTTCTGCTACACAGCCAGTTGGCAGAAAGGAGAAGAGTCTCCATATCAGAAGGTCACGCTTTCTTCTGAAAACCGCTTGCCTTCTTCTGTCCGTGATGCTGCAGCCATGACCCCTGTGGACACCTGGCTCTTGAACGAATGGCACACGAGCCACCAACTCTGAGCCGGGAATCAGCCAGTCCAACACACCTGTCCCCAGATCCCAAAGTTCTTGCTCATCTCATTGTAAGTCACAAAATGAAGAATTACTCCACGTAAGAGGGTATATAATCTGTCCTTTTCTGTAAAGATAATGAGAGGAAAGAGATGGAGGATGCATGTTATAAATATAGACTTGATCCATACACATCCAACTTGACGTGTCTCTTGCTTTATGAGACTACTAATGTTTCCATTCATGGCCTGCTTTGCTCTCAAGCTCTTCCTTGCAAACCTCTCATTCCACAAAAGATGCCTGTCGATTTTATGTCAATTTCACCCAATTTGATCACTAGGTGGAGACAAAGCAGCCTCCCTTTATGCACTAGAATATTTAGAGATGGCAATCAGACGCACAGCTGCTCTGCTAACTCCCGTCCTTTAGGCCATTTGTCAAAATCATTGGTAGTTTCTTCACTTAGGACATTTTGATGGAGATTGTGTGTGACTAGAGTGGTTTTATTTTGCATAACGGTAACGTTACGGGACTGGGGATTTTTAAGGTAAAGGAGATCCAAAGAACATATAATAAACATTGCTTGCCTGGCTCTCGTTGAAAGATCTCCATGGGGTCAGGGTGGAAAGGTGGAGTAAATTGTCACTTGTCCTATTTTTATGAAGCCTCATCAAGCTAAAAGGTGGGAGAATGTCAGGTGCAAATAACCAGGAACAAGAATTAAGTTCAAAGCACAGAAGTATTGCTACTTGGACACAAGAATCTAATCACCTGAGGGTAAATTTTAAATTGGCACTAGATAAGAATCAACAGAATTCAAGAGAGGCTGGACTTTGGTCTCTTATGGCAACGCAATGACTCCAAACTGATGACACCTTTAACTCCACCCTTCCAGCTCAGCCAGTTCATCTCTGACAGAGAAGAAGGAAACAAAACGTATGCTTCTTAAAATTATCCATGTTTAATTGGTAACCTTTCGTTGAAGAGTCTTGAATTCGAACACAGGTTGAAATCCACCTGCCATCAACATTCCCCTGGGAGCCAAGGATGGTTGCCAAAGCTGAGTTGCAGGTCAAGGCTTGTCACTTTCCATAGCTTAGAGCAGAGGTTTCCAAACTTGGCAACTTTAAGACTTGTGGACTTCAACTCCCAGAATTCTCCAGCCTTGAATTCTGGGAGTTGAAGTCCACAAGCCTTAAAGTTGCCAAGTTTGGGGACCTCTGGCTTAGAGGTTTGGTGGTATCCTAGGCTCAGGCCTTAGGCCTAAGCTCAGTTTCTCCCTCCAGGGCTCTGTGCAGGATGGGAACCCTGATTCTTGGAATGATTTTATTGGATTTTATTGAACTTGTTTAAAGTGGAACATGCACTGATTAGATTCACAATATGTAGCATCAGAACCTCAGATTCCTGGAGAAAGCCATTCAGGACATTCATTTCAGGTCTGATGTGGCTATAAGGCTTCCAAGCACCTTGCTAACATTCATGTAAGATGAAAGAAAAACCTCCCCCCTTTTCAGGAATGTGTAATCTTCATTTTGTTTATCCCCCGGCAATAACCTCACGCTTCGTGTTTGACTGGAAGGAATGTACTTACTGGATGCAACCATTTGTTTATCAGAGGAGTGGAATTATGGCAGAATAGCAGGGATATGACATGGGGGACTGTGGCTCCGCCATTGCTGGTTTGTGAACAGCTGCACCAGAGAGGTCATTTTCTGGCTTCACTTTTCTTGCATACTTTTTATTTCTTGCACTGAAGTGGACGGCAGGGACAGCATCCAGGAACTGTGGAAGGAACAACTGGAGAAAGTGAGAACAGCCATATTTCCTAGGCTGGCAATAAAGTTGGAGAATAGGGCGGAGTTTTCAGGATGTAGCTCCAGACAGGTACACCTCACAAAGGTTGTGCCTGGCCCTGCCTGGCCCCCAGGACAGCGGTCACCAACTGGTGGGCCGTGACAAAATTTTGGTGGGCCGCAGAGAAATCTCAGCCGCAGAGCACCCCCACAAAGCAATTAATCCAGGCTGCGCAGAAACACAAGGATGCCCCGCTCACATGGCCCGCGGGAACCCTCCCCGCCCACTCACTCCTTACCCAGTAAACTTGCCTGCTAAATTGCTATTTTTCCTTTTTCCGACCATCATCTGTTCCGCTGTGCCAGGAGATTTAGATTAGCTAGGAAGCAGGAAATGGTTGGATTTCTTGCTTTCTAACTAGTCTTTAGATCTTTGGCTCAGCACAGCCGAACCTCCCTTAGGACTGAAGGTTTGCTTGCAAGCAAATTCAGTGCAGACTCACAGCAAGCAAATTTGAGAGACTGAGCTAGCCGATGGCAGATAGCTAGATCACTGAATGATTCTGTGAGCAACTCAGTCTCTCTGTTTGCCTGATTTGGGGTAAAAGTTGCTCTTTTTTAATGAAAAATTCAATATTTATATAAATATTTATAATATTTACATACAAGTCATGCCCAGCCAGTCACATGACCACCAAGCCACACCCACAAATTAGGCCACACCCACAGAACCAGTTAGTGGTCCCTGGGATGTAAAATTATGAGTTTGGTGGTCCCTGAGGTCCAAAAGGTTGGCGACCCCTGCCCTAGGAGATGTTGTCACCTCAAATGCCTTGGGAAGAGCCCTGAAGAGTAGATGATGGCTCCCCTTGTTCTAATGGAAGTTTGGAGATAGTTGAAAGTAAAGTGGAAGGCCCCTTAACTGGAGGGTTATTATGACACCACTTGCCCCCTTTTAGGAAGCTTCATGGTCTCCAGCTTCATCAGAGACGAACTCATCCAGGCATGGTCCTCCCAGGAAAGTCCCGAGTTCCTCTTTCCCCTCACGGGTATCCACAGGATTCATTAATTTTGGTCAGAGAGATGTGATGGAAGCTGTGCTTGTTTTCTAGGCCTGAACTTCAGCCATTACTGCCTGGTTCCATCTTGACTTTTTTTACCATACCCCGTGAAGACCCTTGGATTGTTCTCCATGACTTCATGGGAACTAATTGGGCACATAACGCCTTTCGGATTTTAAAGGACATTAGAGTGAAGAGTACTAAAACCCTTATCAGAAAAGGGGGGGCTTCTTATGACTGGATGTGTTCAGTGAGTCTTCAAGGGAAGGAAGATCTGGGAGTTGCAAAGTACAAAAATGTCTCTATTGGGACCATTCAGATCCTTTGGATTTTATCTCTGGATAAAATCTGGAAACATCTAAAATTTCAGCCTCTCCCCATTGATCGCAGGAGATGGAAGTGCACATTAATAACTTAATTTTAGCAATTCAAACGTGAAAAATTGAAGTCTCTCAAATCACCACTATCAGTTTTCTGATAAAATGAATTTTGTATTTCCCCGTTTTGATTAAAGTGGGCTATGGCGTGAGTTTTATTTTTAACTTGGTGTTAATTAGAAATATGGAAATAGGCTGAGATTCATTGCTCTTCACAGACAAGGAATATTCACAACCAATTTCTTCACACAATTACATCTATTTTGGAATGGTTTTTTTTTTTTAAAAAATACACAGAATCACATATTCCCTCATTTGCTGGTTTCTGTAACTGGGTTGGATTGATATAAAGTCAGTAATTGAATATGCAGCCTGAAGAAGGACGGTTGTTTTAACAGAAAGTGAGACGCTGTGCAGAAAAGGCCGAAGCACTTCGCCTGCCGTCTCTGCTGCCACACAGCATCCTATTACAGCCTTTACATCTTTTTGTTAAGCACACGCTTAGCTAAAAGCATAATATTTATAAAATAAACTCTTAACGTACAGTTTCTATAATTTTGAAGAATTTATGTCCTGCTTCTAGTTTGAAGATTCTCAAGTTTATTTTCCTATACCGGTTTCTTTGAACTAAAGAGCTAGAACTGCTTCGTGCTTATGCTGGAAAGGAGCTGCCTTCGGGCACCTTAGATGATGCTGGTGAGGACTCAGAAGTCCAGAGCAAACTTTGGAAGGTCAGCCTCTGCGTTTCCCATCCTGGGCCCCTTCCAGATGTGGTGGGGCTGCATCTTACAGGATTCCCATCAGAGGCCAGACCGACTGGGCAGGAATGGTGGCAGCTGACCAAGCTGCTTGACATCTTTAATGCTGGTCCAGTCGTGGTCCTTGGAGGCTCCAGATGCAGCTGGTATGCCTGTTGAAAGAATGGTGACAAACCTGTCAGGGACAGTATCAGAGCAGAGGTGGGGCTGTTCGTATGACCCAATCTGGAGTGAGCATTGAGAGGGGGAGCTAAGACCGTCCTTCTGTGGAGGAAGATAAATCTTGAGGGTAAAGGAAGATCCTTTAGTTGGATAGAGGAGGAGGAGGAGGAGGAGGAGAAGACACAATGCAGAAAGGAAGCAGTCATTTGGGCAGGGGAAGAACATTCCAGAGCCATTTAATATCTTAAATCTCAGAGAAAGTACTGTCACATTGATGGCGTTTTTAATGGTAGTAATCAGTGTGGAGGGGAGGAAATATAAACCGTAGCAAACATATTTTAAAATTGTATGCTGATACTCACTAATAGAGACGTTTGCACTTTCAGTGATTCTTTGTACTTTGGAAACAAGATGCTACCAGCAGATGCGAAAAAAATTGGATTGGGAATACAATCCCATAATCAAAATACAGGGAATAAATGATTTTATCGTAGGCATATGTGTGATATCATTAACATTCCTTTGTGCTGATCATAGCATGAAGGAAATCAGGAAAAAAATCAATGGTGTTTTATGTATCTGTAATTTTAAAAACGGAGGAGCAACAGAAACTGGGTACATAGAAATAATTCCTAAACGTATCTGTGTGGCCAGAAGCTATTTTGAAGCTCTCATTCTGTTTTGAAAAAGTTTCTAGCCCTCAACACAAGGGTGTCTTATCTAGAACAGGGCTGCCAAACTCAAGGCCTGCGGCCTGGATCTGGCCCGCAGGGTGCTTAAATCTGGCCCATGGGGCAACCCTGGAAACAACGAAGGACCGGCCCACGGTGCCTCTGCCAGCGAAAACGGAGCCTGAGAGGCCGCGATTGCCTCCTGCAACCCTCTGCCAGTGAAAACAGAGCTCGGGAGGGCCAAGCGGAGCTCCGTTTTCGCTGGCAGAGGGTTGCAGGAGGCCATCGCGGCCTCTCAAGTTCCATTTTTGCTGGCAGAGAACTTGGGCCACCACAGGCGCCCCCGACACGAGTGATGTCAAGCTGGCCACGCCCACCCGTCCCTCAAGGTCAAACAGATCCCTGATGCGGTCCTCAATGAAATTGAATTTGACACCCCTGAGCTAGCAGGCCCAGAATTGGCCAGGATATTCCATCTGGACTTTCTGGGTGGGAGGGAAACTGGGACCTGAACGGAAGAGGCAGCAAAGAGAGTACAACGCTTGCTATCTGCAGACCAGGAGCAGATTTTAATATTACATAAACATCTCCTTGATAACTCATGAGTCACATCACTGCACTGTATTATTCATCCTATGAACGAGCCCAGACGTGTCTGGATACTCTTTTACTCTCCCCAAACAGAAATGTGTAAGTTAGTACATAGCACTTGCAAATAATTGAGCAAGCTTGGCAAAAGCGATCCTCATCCAGACTAAATGACTTGGTTTATATTCTCGCTTCTTAGAAATCAGTGGCTTTTTAAATAACCGTTTAAGCTTTTGACTGCTTTTTCCGAAACTTAAAGGCACAAAGCGCGTAAGAAAAAGCAAGTATATTACAAAAATATAGCAGAAAGATTGGTTTAGCGATGCTTTCTCTCTCCTTCCTTTCCAATCGTTTCCCAACCACTAACCTAAATATTTGTACTTTGCCCTGAGCATCAAGAGTTACTGCAAGTATTTATTTGACTCATTTCATCTGCTGCTTTTGATTCATTTCATGAGCTCTTTTTTCTAGAAATCATGTCCTGGGCAGCTTGCTTGGTCGTGTGCTGTTCCGAGCAGGCTCCAGGATGGCCCCCGTCCTCTGCAAATAACACAATCTCCCTGGAAGATGGGAGGCGTTGCAATTTCATTACGACTACGAGGGGATTCTAAATAAAATTAATGCATAAAAGGCTGAAGCACAAAAGGAATTCCAAATAGGACAGAGAATTAAAAGTCAAGTAGAGTTAATTTAGCATTGAGCAAAGAAAGAAAGAAAAACAATAAGAATACTTGGCAAGACTGGTTTTCCCATTTCTGCCCAAAGCGTCAGATTTCCAAAGCAACAGGTTCTCTGCCTCATTCATCTGGATTTCCCCTGGATTTTAGGGGGAGCTTCTTCTATGATTAGATGCTGGAGAAACACTCACCTTAACATACAGACTTCTGCTGGAGCGATGCCTCCAGTTTCCAAAGGATGCGATCTTTCTGCATCTTTGCTTGGTTGACATTGGGCCTTTCTGAGAACCCAAGCTGCAAGGGTTTCCTTTTTACCCTGCGGGCGGATCACTGATCCTCTCTCAGGTGCTTGCAAGGGTGGCTGAAGGCAAGGCAGGACAAATGCCAAAAGAGGTGTAGCTGTTGAGGGTGAAGAAAAAGCAAGAAACCCCCTGATTCCTCAGAGAAGCTCTTCTGAAGCCCCTGGGAGGAGCTTCCACCCCTGGGGGAAATCCCAATGGATAGGAAACCCTATGGCTATCCACCAGTGGTAAGGTTCTACCGGTTCGGTGGTCACGCACTTTGTGCATGCACATGCAACTTTCCAACACCAGCTGAGGGTCTGCCGGGCCAATCAGCTGAGAGGATAAAGAAGAGAAAAGCACAGGGGTAGGTGGGAGGGCCGATCCTGAGCTTTTCTCTTCTTTTCTCGTCAGACCATTTTTTGCTACCGGTTCGGCCTAACCAGGCCGAACCAGTAGCATTTCACCACTCCAGTTCGCAAAGCTTCTCCTGGGGGCATAAGGTATAGAATTTGGGATTCGGGGCGGCCAGTGACTTAAAGATTCTCAAACCGAAGAAGCAAAGAGATGGATGAAATTGCTCTGCTGATACTGAAGTGTGTCACTTGGGCAGCGGGGAGGGGGAGAAGACTTCAACTCCCAGGATTCTGCAACCAGACATGCCCGAACCCAGAGGTCTCCAACCTTGGCAACTTTAAGACTTGTGGACTTCAACTCCCAGAATTCTCCAGCCAGCATAACCTGTTCTTCAAACGTGGCAACTGGGTGAGTTGAAGTCCACCCATCTTAAACTTGCTGAGATTGAGAAGTGGTTTAGGCCAGGGGTCTCCAACCTTGGCAACTTTAAGACTTGTGGACTTCAACTCCCAGAAGCTCTGCTGGCTGAGGAACTCTGGGAGTTGAAGTCCACAAGTCTTAGAGTTGCCAAGGTTGGAGACCCCCCTGGTTTTAGGCTCGCGTCTGCCATGGGAATTGCTAAAAGGGTTTTCTGGAGCTGTGTGGCAGCTTCTTTGTTGCTGCTGTTGAAACCGAAGAGGAGGGAGTTTTGCAGAATCAAGCGATCCGGCATCGGTTCGGTTGAAATGTGACGGGTGACAAATGGCCAAGGGAGGGTGGGGGCAAAGCATTGAGCAGATGTGGGTGGGTGGGTGCCTGGAGTCTCAGCCATGAAATAAATTAGCAGGACGGATTTCCTTAGAATGTTATATGTGAGCTTGGTTCCCTCAAAGCCCCTCCCATGCGGAGCAAACAATAAATTTCTCTTCTGCGGGGAGGAGGAAAGGGTAACTTCTGAAATAAAAGCAGGATTGTAATGCTGACCTTGTCTCCTCGGTTTGAAATAGTTTTCACGATATAATCAATGGTAATGGCATACATGAGGTTTTGTTTAAAGGAAATACAACACCTTAATTGTACTGCTTAAAGCGAAGCATTGCATCAGAAAGATTCATTTAAATACGCTTGACTCGAGGCTCTCTTCACCATTCATTCATGCCGATTTTCTCTTGGACTTGTTAGGAGTGCAGAGTATAAAAAGAAATCAGCCTTGCTGGATCATAACATTCTGTCCCTAAAGCTCACTTTTATTCAGAAATCTTAGCTGCCAACAAAAGGCTTCCTTTTTATTGTAATTTGCAACTTCAAGTGCATTTGAAACCTGGCTGAATGTTGCAGAGATTTAACACAACACGCTTGTTTCTGTGATTAAATAGTTGTTTGAATGAGGAGCTGACGGAGACTGACCAACGCTAGGAAAATTCTGTGCACAGAATCACGGCAACCCTTTTTTAAAAAAATAATTTATTTCATTTACAACTAAATTTACAATTACAAATTTCATTTACAAATAAATTTACAGTTTATTTCATTTACAATACATATTCAATTCATCTTTCATTTAATGGTGTGTCATCTGGTTACAAATGCCTTGTGCCATAACAATTAACTTTTACAACCATATTCATTATTTTAATATTAATTCTCTATTCTTATCATATTAGTATACAAATTATTTCTATCACTATAACATTTCTCTTCTTTACATATCCAATTCTATTAACATATTTTCTGTATTTCGGTGGTCTAATAATTATTTCTAGCTTTCATATTGTTGGAAGAATTATCCCTCTGGGTTCAGTTCCAAGTGGGGAAAACGACACTGGAAACAAGGAGGCTGCTTGGAAAGATGGTTTAATGGTGGACAGCAGGATCACAGGGCTTGGAGCTCCAAAGAAGGAAGGGTCACATGCTTCAAGATGAAGGAAAGGAAGGAAGGGCTGAGGTGCTGAGAGTGCCTGGGTTTTATACCCTCTGTTGGGATTTGAATTTGAGCTTGTACTCTGATTGGTTGCCAGACTCCCATGGGGCCTTGCAGGAGCAACTCTCTAGGCTGTCCTGAGTTCCAGGCTTGGTTGAGCCTGGCTGGATGATGATGTAATGAAAGGGCTTTGGGCAATTCCTATTATAGCTTTACCTGGAGTAGATCTTTGTTATGTAAAATAGGCTGGCCTAGGCCAGAGTCATGGGCCATTAGCAAAGGTGGGGGGGCTGAGTTTCTACTTCTGAGTTTCTACTCTTTTTAGGGGAAATATTCTGCCTTTTTAATATTTCCTAAAATATTTCATTTTTCTACAAGAGGAGTGGGTACTAAATTCCAACAGTATTTTTTTTTCTCTTGGAAAAAATAATCACTGGAACCCACCAATCCATGTAAAAGCACATGCGGAGGGCACATGCAAGCCATGTTTGGG
Source organism: Pseudonaja textilis (assembly GCF_049901715.1). Lineage (NCBI taxonomy): Eukaryota > Metazoa > Chordata > Lepidosauria > Squamata > Elapidae > Pseudonaja > Pseudonaja textilis. The sequence goes on from NC_141993.1 coordinate 13,269,636, forward strand.
ACGGAATGGTTGGACTTTCTGGAGTGGCAACTGAATTCAGCTGCCAGGCCGAAACAATTGAGAAGCCACTGGCAAAACAAGCCAAAAAATTTGGGAGCAGCAATTGGGAGACCTGAGCAAGGGAAAAAGCCGGGAGCTCTTGTGCTGAAAGAAGGATGGAGGCCTAGTAGGTTCAGTCATTTGCCCTTCCAACAAAGGTCTCCCCTTTGCCACAAGTTTGGACAGTTGTGTTGGTTTTCATATGTTGAGACACGCCCGTTTGAACCTGAGCGCTCCCTCCTGCTTCTTCAAGGCCCCCCCCCCAAAAAAACGGATCCCGCTGACGTCTCTCCCACGGTCCCTTGTGGAGGGGCTCGAGGGGGGGTGGGGCTTTGGGCACTGGGCGACCTCGGATGAGGCTTCTGCCCTCCCCTTCCTACACATGGGCAGTTCAGGGTACGAGGAACCCCCAACCTATGACCACAATGGGACACTAAGCATGGCGGTGGTTGAGTCACGCCTGATTTTACAACCGATTTTGCCCTGTGGGGGGATGAGTGAATTGGGTTTCCCCCTCTGGCAAAACAGTTGTTGCCAGACCTGGAGAGCAGATCGGCGAAGGACGTCCGGGAGACTTCCAGCCCTTGGGAGAGTAACAAAAGAGACGGCCTGAGCCTTTGACTTCCTTTCCCTGAACAAGCCATGGGCAAGTTGTGTGCATTAGTTGCATTGCTGTGTTGTAACCTCTCTTGTGTCCGTTTCCCCCCCTCCCGCCCCCCGATTTATTCCTCCCTTCATAGAAAGTAGTAGAACTAGTCAAACCGGCAAAGACCCCTTTTCCTGCCCCCTTGGAAGAAGGCTTAGCCAGCGACATCTATTCCAAGTTCCTAGCTCAGACCCCAGGGGAGGAAGAGGAGGAGGAGGAGGCAAGCAAGGTAAGTGGAGCTCTCTGGGAGGAAGCCGAATGCCATCTTGCCATCGCCAAACTCCTTCGTTCCTCGGCTTGCGTCCCCAGGGGACAGTTTTCGTGGCCTTAACAGAGAGGCTGCCCTGATCTGCTCCTTCCCCAATGAAGCTTGGAGGCCTCTGAGCAACCAAAAGAGGACCTGGCCCCAGCCTGGGCATCTTCTCAGCCCCAAAGGAAAAGCCCCACCGCTTTGTGGCTTTCCCTGCACCCCTTCATTCACATTCACACATGCATTCTCTCTCTCTTTCTCTCTCTCTCTCTGTGTCTCTCTCCCTCTCTGTGGTCTCTGTCTCTTTCTGTCTCTCTTTCTGTCTCTGTCTCTGTCTCTCTTTCTTTCTCTCTGTCTCTCTCTCTCTCTCTCTCTGTGTGTGTCTGTCTGTCTCTCTCTGTTTCTCTGTCTCTCTGTCTCTGTCTCTCTCTGTCTCTGTCTCTCTTTCTCTCGCTCTCTGTCACTTTTCCTCTCTGTCTCTGTATGTGTGTGTCTGTCTCTCTGTCTCTCTCTCTCTCTCTCTCTGTCTCTCTGTGTGTGTGTGTGTCTCTGTGTGTGTGTCTCTGTCTCTGTGTGTGTTTGTGTGTCTGTACCTCTGTCTCTTTCTCTGTCTGTCTCTCTTTGTCTCTCTGTCTGTGTGTGTGTGTGTGTGTGTGTCTCAGTCTCTCTCTCTCTCTTTGTCTCTCTCTCTCTCTTTGTCTCTCTCTCTCTCTTTGTCTCTCCGTGTGTGTGTGTCTCTGTCTCTCTCTCTCTTTGTCTCTCTGTCTCGCTCTCTGTGTGTGTCTCTCTCTCTGTCTCTGTGTGTGAATGTCTGTCTCTGTCTCTCTCTCTTTGTCTGTCTCAGTGTGTGTTTCTGCCTCTCTCTCTCTTTGTCTCTCTCTGTCTCTCTGTCTCTCTCTCTTTGTCTCTCTGTCTCTCTGTGTGTGTCTGTCTCTGTCTCTCTGTCTGTGTGTGTGTGTGTGTCCCTGTCTCTCTGTCCCTGTCTCACTCTCTCTGTCTCTCTCTCTCTGTGTCTCTGTCTCTCTCTGTGTCTCTGTCTCTGTGTGTGTGTGTGTTGGTCTCTGTCTCTCTTTGTCTGTCTGTCTCTTTCTCTGTGTGTGTGTGTGTGTCTCTCTCTCCCTCCCTGTCTCTGTCTCTGTCTCTCCCTCCCTCCCTCCCTCCCCGTCTCTTGTCTCTCTGTCTCTCCCTCCCTCCCTCCCTGTCTGTCTCTCTCTCTCATTTTTCCTTCTTGTGCCGAAGACTGGACAAAGGTAGAGAATTTTCTGCCATGAGTGACAGCAGGAAACCTGCGGAGAAGACTGGGCATCTTGGTGGGACAGGATGGGGGTCTTCAGCTTCCCCTTTCTGTGGCCAGAGTGGGGGGGGGTGGGGGGCACAAGTGACTCCATCCGCTCTAGCAGGCCATTTGCCCTTGTGATGGGGGGCGGGGTCGCTTGGTGAGCTTTTTCCTGTCCTCTTTTAGGAACCAGAAGGCGTTCTTGCAGAAGCGCCAGCTGAAGAACAAGGAGCCGTGGACCCTTTGATGGGCTACACCGTCGAGGACGTCCGCTTGCTCCTGGGCCAGCTCACCAACGAGCTCATCAGCAGCATTCAGGTACGGCTGCAGGAAGCAGGTGGGCTTAATTCGGCGTCCATGCTGGGTGCCACAGCGGGATGTCTTTGCCAGGATGAACTGAGCATTGTTGACCACAGCACAACTGATGGGCTGCTCTTCCCAGGCGTGAGTCTGGTTCCCCCCGAGAGGGGATTGGAGAAGGCCTGGGCAACGGCGTCAGCACAGAAGCCCACGCTGTATGCCGCGGAGACAGCAAAGGAGCCCTTTGCAGAGCATTCCTCCGCCTGAGCCAGCGCGTCCCTTTAGGGGACAACCCCAGTGGGAAGGGGCAGTAAGTGGGATACAGCAGGGGGTCCCCCCTGCCTTCCCCCTGCGTCTGCATGCCCTCTTAGGCCAGGGTCCCGGCCTGGGGTCTCCCCGCAAGTAAGCGGTCAACGCAAAGATCGTTTCCATTCCATTAACGTTTCATTTTTGCAGAGTTTGGCTGTTCTGATACCTCTTGTGGATTATATCTGGACATCCATGTGGAATAACCTGTTAACAGCCCCATGAAAATACTACTTCTGGCAGGGAAAGAATGCCAGTTTAGTCCCCTTTTACTCTGCCTTTTATTGCAAATTGAGCTGTTTAACAATAAAAATAAATGAAAAGAAAAATGAAACAAGCAAAACTTAGCGCTCAGAGCCTTTCCCACTTGGGAGAGCTGAAATATTTAAGAGTGGTTAAATGGGAGCATTAAAGAATCCTGGGAAAGTTTACATTCTGTGCAAGGGTCGTTGCTGCTTTTGCTAACCTGCCACTACAGCCGGGCAAATGCCTTCCTTGCAGTTTTCTCATATTTTCCATTTGTAAATTCCATTTAACCTATTCCCACAGAAGTTCAAGAATATTTGTTAAGCTTACAGTGCAATTTGTGGGTTTGTGCACATTCCTCCAAAAGAAACATTATTTTGTTCGTAATTTTCCTTAATGGACATGCTTTTTGCAGTTTCCCTCCATATGTTCCTTTGGATTAAGCAGCTGCGTAACTCCTTGCAGGGAAGAATGGCTTCCAGAAGGCCGCCAGATAGTGGGGAATTGGAGAGCCCCCTTTCTGAGGCCAGGAGCCACCTTCTCCCCACCCCAGGTGCCCTCTCTGCCTGCGCAGGCAGCCCTGAGCATTTTTAGGCCACAAAGCTCCCGAAGCGTCACAGTGCAATTAAGCTCTGCGTTCTGATACTTCTTCTTTTTTAAAAGAACTTTATTAAAGATTAAAAAGAACACTATGTACAATACATAGAATACAACTTTATGTTGCAGACAAAATCTATATATACAAATATGTAATAAACATAAAAAACATATATGTTTTTAATCAACTAAGATGGTGTGATTTGTTTATTGGTAACAATTTTACTACTGTTCATTTCCTATTTTGGTAAATGTTCTTAGATTAACCACTCCATTCATCAAATCCTTATCTTTTAATTTCCTGGTTTTTTTCCTCTTTAATCCACTTATACCATTTATCCCATGCTGTAATATATCTTGAGTCTACCTTATCCCTAAGTTTTTGTGTGCGTAGGTCCATTTCAGGGCAGTCAAGTTTGATACCGATACTTCTTTCTGGGATGTTTACTAGCAATTAAGCTTTTGTTAAAAGAGTCCGGCACTTAGCTCACTTTTTCCCCTGGAGTTTCATTTTCACTTCCAGTTGGGTCTTCAGAATGCAATTGGGGTTTACCCCCCCCCCACACACACACACACACAAAATGAAACTCCACTGCAAAGGAAATAGAATAGAACAAACCTGTAGTATATTGATATCAGCCTTACCAACTTGGTGACTCCAGATCTCTTGGAGCGAGGCTTTGCCAATTTATCCAACATATCTCTACAGTCTCCATTTCAGGAAGGTCAGGCCAACTGCCCCCCCCCCCCGCCACTCCCAGGAAGCCGGCTTGTGTTCTGCAAGCCCAGGTTGAGTTGTTCAAACACCAGGAAGCCAGGAGTCATTTGCTGTCCTGTAGTTCAAAGAGAGCTGAACCCCGCTCTGGGTTTGGGGCAAAGGGAGCCTGGATGGCCGCAGAAGGAGAGAATTTATGGGATGCTGCCGCCCTGTCTTGCTGAAGCTGCAGGGTTTTTTAGCCTTGCCATTTTTCCAATCTGTGGACTAACACTGTACAGTCTGTAGTGTGTTTTGGATGTGATGCATACAAGATAAAAAGAGATAAAAAGAGACAGAAGATTACAGAGTTGCCAAACTCTCTTCTTCATAGACCGAGATCTACGAGAAGCTCCAAATGCAAGAAGACACCTATTCAATGAGAATAGAGAAGCTGAAGAAAGCCTGAAGCTGTCAGAGCAGTGGAGCAAAGGTAGGATCTTGCACAGAGCAATTCACTGAGTTTTGTTGGTAAGGGAAGCATAATTTAGGCAGGACCCACCGACCGGGAAGCGATGTATTTCTCCTTCTAGAGCTGGACTGGATAGCAAAACCTTGAAGGCTAGAGACCAGTGAGCCCTCCTTTAACACAATTCCTAATGCCCACACGTCTTTTCTAAGCTGAGATCTGACATCAGCTCTGCGAAACTTCTCCTGTGTAGGTTGCTGGAAGATATTTGGAGGACTCAAGTATGTACTTCTATTTTGCAGCCACAATAAGCGGACTTGTCTTTGGTTGCTAAAGGTTTGTCTCCTTTCTATGAATTCTTCTGCTCTTCTCAAACTGCCCAAACCTGAGGTGGCTCCCCTGCATGGAGAAAGGAGCAGAAGACAGGAGACGTTCCCTAGAGATGGGGTCATAAGTGCCTCTACTGGTTCCCTGTCCCAAATGGAAAGAGTAGATGCAAGGAGAGACCAGCTCTGGAGATGGGGTTGAAAAGAGAGACTGAGTTTCCGTGAGATGAAGTAGCCTGAGATGGGTTCAACTTCACAAAGAGGAGGAAAATGAGTTTGGCAAAGCACGGCCTTCGACCAAATTCTTTCAGGGTGGAGGGGTGACTTATAGAAGGAAGTACAGTGGGAGCCCTATTAAACCAGTCAGTGAAAAATCTAATGAAAGTACGTTGGCTCATAAATTTCATCGTCTTCCCTGTTTGGGATTGTAATCCAAGTGGAGGAGGAGGAACAACCGTTGTATTCTTTTAAAGTGTCCATTCTTGCTCAGAATTAATTTGACAGTGCTCTGGAGAGCATCCAGATTAAAGTAGACCTGGCAATGAATAAAAGCAATTCTGTGGCTGATGGCTGCTGTTACTCATCAAACCAAGCAGAAGACACGCAACATTCTTTATTTACAAAACGGAAATAAAGTGTAGGGCCATGGTATGGAAAAATCTGTTTTGGTACAGTATTTATAAAATAAGTCTTCAGAAAGAAATTCCATGATATCCAAACCATTTGGATATTTCTTTTCCTCATCCTCCAAGCGCATCCACACTTCCCATGACAATGTTCTTCCTAAACTCCTGGGGGAGTTTAGATTGTTCCATGTAGGGTTTGAGTGTCCGTATTTGAGCCTCGAAAAGAATTGCTGGTATGAGAATAATTGTTTGAATAAATTGGATCACAAAGAGGAAAGGGGCACACAGAGCAAAAGCTAATTTTCAAAACATCTAGAATAATTAAAAAATAATATGCACCACATTTTGTTAACTCGGGAAAATAAAATGGTCACATAAAGTACAATGTGAAGAGGCAACCGACCATCAGGGCCTGTCAGTCTATTTTACATTAGCATGCCTAATCAATAACCCTTTCATTTAAATGTTCCTTGATTTCGCTGATTGTCTCACCGCAAAGCCTCATAATCTCAGATGCTGAGAAAACGCCTCTCTGGATGATGTAAACAGGGTTGACCTGGAGCTTGACTGGGGCAAAGCTTCTTCTGATGTCTGCGTTGCAGAAGGTCTCTAGGCCTTGCCTAGCCTGCCGAGATTGACCAATTATCAGCATGTCCAACTTGATTCCAGAGCCCCTCCAACCTGGGAAGGAGCTTAGAGGGATGACATTCTGCGTTGGCAGCCTTCTGGAGGTTTTCCTCACCGTTTTTTTTACAGTTCTTTCGTAGGAAAAGCATCTGCGGTTAAGGGAAGTTTTGCAAGGCCTTTTGAAGCCCATCGGCTCATCGTCCTGCAAGTCAACAGAGGAGAAGAAACTTTTCAAATCAAGTAGCAGACCTGCTTCCCCCCCCCCCGCCTCATTTTGTCATTTGACCGAGTACAATAAAGAAGTGTTGTTCACTTGGGTCCTGAAATACCACAAAGTTGGAAGTCATGAATCTGGCCTCTTTCACTATGGCTCCCTTACTTCCTCCTCTCTTGCTTACCTCGGCTTCTTTTAGAGAAATTAAGAGATTATTGTGGGTTCGGGAAGAAAGAGATTGACAACATTGCAGAGTCGTTTATGTTTCTCTTGTAACGTAATCAAGCTTCGTGGGGGTGATAGAAGTTGGGCCAGATAGCTCAAAGGACCGGGGGGCCCAAGTTCTACTCCCAGCCGGCCTTCAGCTCTCACTGAGTCCCATATGCTGGCCTTCCTCATTCTGAGGGTATCTGGCGAGACTTCCAGGGTGACTTCCCCATTCCATTTGGGGATTATTTCCCCAAGAATCTGATGCCCGGAAGGTTAGGTCCATCCCCCCCGTGAAACTCTTGCAAACGTTTCAGTTGTGGGCACGTTTTTAAAAAGTCTGTGTCCATGCATATTTATTTCTTATGTATTTTAACTTTTTATGCTGCCTGAGTAATTTACAATGTTTGTGATGACCCAGGGCATGGCACAAAGGCAATAAGTAAGAAAAGTCCCTTTAATACCTCCAACTTTGCCCCCAATGTCCAGTTACCTTCGGCTGGAGAAAAAACTCTCCCAAGAATAGTCTTTAAGTGGAGGAAATTCATTCCAAAACAAAGTCCATATAAACCGTAAATAAAAATCCACACAAACCACGCTGCAGCAATTAACTGGACAGGGCAGGAGAAGGAATTGCAGACTTCACAGGCCAACAAAATACATAAAGTTGGGAAGACGCCAGGAACCCAGATAAGCCTCGATGATACCAGATAATTCACAATTTGTTCCCAACAACTTTGCTGTGTGCAGCTTCCCTTTTTAAACACTGTGTTCCCAGCTGTAGCTAATGAAGGGAATCAGGGCCCTTTCCTCCCCCGTAAGCAATGCAATCCACGTTGCTCCCTTCTCCGTTGCATGCCCTAGGATGAAGAGGGGTGGGCCTGGATCTTCCTCTGAATTCCCTCTGCCTTGCTCTACCTCTCCCCTGCTGTGCCCAGCCGGCCTTTGCCCTTCCCCAGTTTCTTCCACAGCCAATGGAGCCACACTCCCACTCCCTGTCAGCTGCTCAGCCTCCCCCTCGGAATCAGATTCCGACAGGGGCATGACACTGTTTCTCTTCATGTTGCAACCCTGGGAACATAATAATTGATTGGCTGGGGCAGACCAAAGGACATCCTGGCCAACTGTCTCCACTAGCAAGTGATAGGCTGAGTTCTCACACAGAGATTATTGAGAGGTGTGTTGAATTTATAGGCGGAGGCTCTGTTTAGCAATTATGATCCTCACTGATTGAGATCTTTACCTGGGTTAGTAAGGCAAATAACACTTGACGTTGGGCGATATACAGTAACTACAAGACAAGCATCTTTTATACTTCTAAAAGCTTATCTGTTTTTGTAGTTCTATCCAAATGTTTCAGTCCTGCCTTATAATCCTCTCTTTTGTTCTGCTTATTGGATATCAGCTCCAAATGTTCCACTCTGTGTTATGGTTAGATTCGTGATCTTCCCTGGAGCATAATATTTAAGTCAAGCTTTATCAGGCTACTTAAGAGAGAAGAATTTGGTTCCTTGATTGTGTTCCAGGGAAATGTTTTCAATCCCTTCTGCTGCCAGACACATGATGCGGATCATATTAACCATTTTTCCCAAGCCTCCTTGACCCTCCACCCCCCCACCATAATAAACTAATTTGCACAAGGGTGGTGGGGAATTTGGCAGTTGTCTGCAGAGGGAGGGTCTCTCACAAATTTGGAACAAATACCAGGCAGAACATTTCTTCATGTCAGGGCTCTCCAACCTTAGCAACTTTAAGACTTGTGGACTTCAACTTCCAGAATTCCGGGAGTTGAAGTCCACAAGTCTTAAAGTTGCCAAGGTTGGAAAGCCCTGCTGCGTGTAATCCAGTCCAAGCAGGGCTGTTTGCAATACCTCCTTGCACTGCTGCAATTTTGACAATTCAACTGAACATTTTAAAAAAGAAACCCAGGGGAGAGCCAGAAAATGGTGAGCTGGTTAGCTGAAGGCCTGTTCCAGGCAGATTGATAGAAATGATGATCAAGGGAGCCAGAAAATTAGCATGGCTTCCTCAAAAGAGAATCCTGCCTGTCTGGAGGGTTTGGGGTTGTGTGTTTGTTTGTCTGTTTGTCTGTGAGTACCAAATGGACGCATGTTGGGGGTGCCCACCTGACTCTTGAATATCGAATTTTCCTTTTAAACAATCTTTGCTTAAAGTTTTCCTCACCAAAACTTACAGTTGTGAGGGAAGGGGTCTGTCATTTTAATGGTTGCTAATTGGTTAAAAAAAAGAGAAAAAGAGAAATCAGTGGGAATAAATGTGCAATTTTCTGCTTGGAGGGATTACTGCCTTTAAACTTGTTCATGGTGATCTCAACTTGGGGTAAGAAATGAACTGACCAAATTTGGAGATGACACAAACTATATTCAGTGACCAGCCCTGAAGAAGCATCTCTTAAGATGAGCAAATGCTCAGACAAACGGCAAATGTGCTTCAAATAGATGTAAAATGATGGGCTTTTGGGGACAGAAAAGCCTGTCTTCACATAGAGCCTGGTGGGAGCCGGGTAGTCCGTAATTAGCCAAATATTGTTGGGTCCTGCTAGGAAGCCAATAGTGGTGCTTTCAGGTTGTTTCCTTTCCCAGCTGTGACAAATTCTAGAGAAGATTTGGAAAGATATTGAAAATAAAGCTTCCAGTTCTGTAATGCCCCACATCCTTCCGTGACATATTGTGTACAGTTCTGGTCATCACGCATGAAAAGGGAACATAATAGCAATTTAGGGGGAAATGTGGAAAAAGACTATCAAAAGACTATCATCACTTCTTTCATACCAGAAACATTGACAATGCGGGGAATCTGTACCTTGGATGAAGGGAGACCAGGCAAGGGGTGTGGTCAAGCTCTGTAGAATCATGGAGACATTTTTTCTCCCCTACTCCACTGAGGATCAGGGTTCATTTGTTTGGCCAATCCTGGTCTCTGTCAAGAGAGAGGGAGTCCTTTGCCTCTTATCTCAATCTGGGATCCTTTGCCTCTTATCTCAGCCTTTGAAAGTCGGTTTTGATATTGGATAGCCAAGGTGAGTCAGCCCAGATGTTAATTGGCTCTTCCTGGTTTTCAGTTTGTGCTGAATAGATTAAACCTGCATCATATCTACATCAGGTACAGATATTTTGGATAAGTTCGTAGCCTGTTTAGAGCCAGGAGGTTCCTCCCATATGCCAACGGTGGGAAGAGGGACAGCTCATCCCCTGGCGTGAACTTCTGGACCCGCCGTTTCTAAGAGAAGGCGCTTGTTTTTCCTTGCCAGAAGCTCCAAGAGCCTCTGGCTTTGGCAGATCCAGGGGCAGGTGGAGAGGATGACTTCATGAAGTGGCCTGAAACTGGAAGGAGGGACTAAAGAAGGCCAAGGATATCTCCTCCCCCCCTGCCCCCCCCCCCCAACCTACCACTCTCCTCCTCCTTGTGTATGTCTGCTGCAGTGGTGATCAGGGTGTCACTCCGGGCCTGTCCGCTGAACCAAAACAGGTTTTGGAGCCCAACGGCTTCTTGAGTGCCGATGAAGTGTAGACAACTGAGTTTGATTGCTCAGTGCTTTTGAAGAATCCAGAAAAGGTTTCCATTTGGTGTAAATATCTCCTGGATTACTCCATTGATATCTTCCCCCTTGGGGATCCAACTGGAAACTGTGTCACTCTACCACTTAATTACCAGCATCCGGCTTCTTGGAACACATTCAGTCAGGGTTTGTTTTTCCCCCTGAATATGAGACGGGTTATTCGAAATACTGTATTCATAATTGGCCTTTGAGCCTGGATTGATTTATTTGGGAGTGTAATCAATTTACGAAAGCTTTAAACTGATGCTTAAGAGAGAGAGAAAGAGAGAGATTGTCTGTGCGTGCTTCCGTTCAACTTGTTCTTTTAAGAAGGCATTTGGAACAGTGTCTTTCAATGCCGGGCAGGACGGTTACTTTTGTTTTAGCCAAAAGTTTTCTCACCAGGACAAAACGCAAGAGAACTCCCCCAGTAGCTGAAGCCCCCGCCATTAAAGAGTGAAAGGCGGCGGGGAAGCTAAATACATCTATCAATAGGATCCCAGTGTTTCTGCAATACTGTCAAGATTGTCATGGAGGATCTCTCATACAGAGAGTGTAGATCAGGGGTCTCCAACCTTGGCCACGTTAAGCCTGGAGGACTTCAACTCCCAGAATTCCCCAGCCAGCTGGCTGGGGAATTCTGGGAGTTGAAGTCCTCCAGGCTTAACGTGGCCAAGGTTGGAGACCCCTGGTGTAGATGATTTACCACGACCCGTTACTTATCTCAGATGCTTCTGGTTAGACTTTTATTGCACAAACCCACCACCCGCCTACTTTCTGTGTTGCATTTTTAACTCCATGCATTGTATTTTTCTACCTGCAGTTTCCCACTGTTTTATAGCAATAGCACTTAGACTTATATACCGCCTCACAGTGCTTTACAGCCCTCTCTAAGCGGTTTACAGAGTCAGCCTCTGGCCCCCAACAATCTGGGTCCTCATTTTACTAACCATGGAAGGATGGAAGGCTGAGTCAACCTTGAGCCTGTTGGGATTCGAACTGCCAAATTGCAGCCAGCCGGCAGTCAGCAGAAGTGTCCCGCAGTACTGCACTCTGGCCACTGCACCACCAGGGCTCATTATCCCTACATCTTAGTTCTTGTCAGAGAGACAAGAATTAAGGTCAGAAGGAAACATTTGGAGGGAAGAGTTAAGAATATTGTCCTGGGTCTTGCCTAAGCTTACTTGTCCCATCCCGTCCCAGGCCCCCCCAATGCATTCGCCCGGAGACAAAGGTCCAGCTTACGGGGTCCTGCAGCTTCCCAGTGATAGAGCTGCACCCACAGAGACTCAGGCGGTCTCCACCCAGGCCTGACCGTCTGTCTTGGGGTGTCCTTCAGGCCCCAGAGTCAGAAAGGGAGCCACAGCCCTCTTTTCCCCCTTTGCTTCAGGGGGTCCCTGGGTGCAGCTGGCCGCCCGTCTGCTTCCAGAGAAAACAGCAGCCTCTTCCTTTGGGTTGAGCTTGTTAGGTCAGGTTTGAAGAAGAGCAGATTCCACTTGTACTTTGATGGTACGGATATTCTTCGCGCTTTATTCCTATCGACAAGCATACTTCGAGCTTGTTTTCAGATGTGATGCCAAGAAGGCTTTGTCGTGTTGAAAGTGTCGTTTAGTTCTGGCAGTTGTGTGATGCCTTCGTGTTTTTTGTAGACCCAGGCCTCTCATTGGCTCCCCTCGTGCTATTGTTACAGACCACACAATGGCCTTTCTTTCGTTTGAATGCTGGGATCTTGTAAAGAAACCATTCCACAGGTGAGAAGTCGAGGAGAGCTTTATACCAATCTTTTAACAAACCTCAGACTCCTCTTTTGAACGTTGCCGGTTGAATTGAGAGAAGGAACAGCCCAGATGGATTTGGTGAAAGGCTGCTGGTTTGTTTGTTTTTTTCCCCTTTCTCGCTGAAAATATCCATCCTCCACCCTTCTCCAAGCTCTGGGCATTGAGAGCTTTCGCAAAAGGGACTGAGGTGAGAAAAGGCAGCTTAGTTTTAAAGATGAGAGCTAGAGTTTTTTTTAAAAAAAAATATTTTTATGGTGTTTTTTTTTTAATGTAAAGCATTTGTTTCCTGTCTTACAGTAAGTAGATGATCAGTGATTCTGAAACACTGAGTGTTTCAAGCAGACACAGGCTCACCAGATCTTCCCGGCCTTCCCTTCCTTTGACCAGCGCAATAACCTGGGTAGGGGAGCGACCCTGGTCTACGGGGTCTACCAAGATCTGAATGGACCTGGGCTGGTAGACAGATATAATACAAAACTACAGTGCCGATGCAGCTGAGGAGCCTTAACTCGGCGGCCTGTTTCCTGGAGTGTGGAGTTTCAGCAAGCCCTGTCCAAATTTGTGGTTCATCAGAAAACAAAATGGAAGCCTGGCCAAAATGGCGGCCCTCGGCTTGCAAGGTGAAGGCGACAGAGGAAGAATGGACACTCAGCTCAAGCTCGAATTCTTTTCACCAGATTTATTGAAAGAAGCAAATATCTCAGAAGCTGGATTGTTTTTACTTCAGAATCCCAATTTAGCTCTTGTAGTTTTCTTTGCGGGGCACCCTATGAAATGACAGGAGGCTGTTCTCTTACCTGTTCAGTGAGGAATGTCCAGGGCAGAGGTGTTTCTTTTTCCTTTTTCAGGCTTTGACACCCCATGACCCGCCCTGAAGATCCTCTTTGAGTCCGTTGGCATTGGGCCCAAGATGCCTCAGGTTGAGGGAAGCGGTTTGCCAACCCCATCACCTCTCAGAAATCACCCGGATCAAATCTTTCCACGGTGATTTGAGGGTACCTGAACTGATCTGAAGTCTCTGTGGCTCATTTTCTTTAAAAAAAGAAAAGAAACAGAAACAAAATGCTTACAGGAAAAGCTATGTGGGTTCCCCCCCTCCCCAAATAGTAAGAAAAAATGCAAGACCCCAGCAACGTTACATGTGTAAACAGGATAAAAAACAACTTTGTCTCTAAATAGTCCGACATAAGTTGTTTCAGATGTTTAATTAAATATCCACAAAAATGCTGGATTGGAATAAATCTTTTCTAAAAACGAGGCAGATTTATTTAGCTAAGTGGGGATGGGTAGATCCTTTTTTTACTGTAGAGTTATTTTTATTATTACTTTAACCAACAAAAAAAAAAAGCAAGTAATAACATCATGTACCAGATGTTTAGATCTTGGTGAAGATATTGCTGGGAATTGTTGCCGGCTGTTATTCCCTAATCTACGTCTGCAGCCTTTATTTTTCAGCCCTAAGACTGAAGACGGTTTGGCAAGAAAAGGGCCTGAGATGAGGTTGGGGGCGACTGGGGTGGGGCAGGTCCTCGGTGGCGGGTGGGGCTGGGCGAGTTTGTCCACAGATGTGTTTTGCCAATCCTCTGCTTGCAGGGAGAACACTTGGGTGCCCCACTCTTTTCAGTTCTTGCTCTGCTGGTCCAGAAAAAAAAAAGAGGCTTTCAAGCTTTCGTGTCTTTTACCGATTTCATCGGGTCTTTGCTCCTAATTTATCATGCATGGGGAACTGAGTAGGGAATGATTGAAATCTCTCTCTTTTTTTTTCCACCCATCTTAAAATGGCAAAAATCATCTGGAAAAGGCAAAGGAGCCAATTAGTGGATTCCTAGAGAAAATGGTCAATTTTCCCTGCAGAAGGTTAATGGTGAACTAGTGGAACCTCAATACCTCCAAATAGCAGGGGTCACAGATGAAATCAGTTTTCCCTCTGGGGCCACCAAGGGCTCATGCTCTGCCCTCCCTGTTTACAGGTGAAACTCGAAAAATTAGAACGTCGTGCAAAAGTTCATTTATTTCAGTAATGCAACTTAAAAGGTGAACCTAATATTTGAGATAGACTCATGACATGCAAAGCAAGATAGTTCAAGCCGTGATGGGTCATAATTGTGATGATTATGGCTTACAGCCCATAAAAACCCCAAATCCACAATCTCAGAAAATTAGAATATTACATGCAATCAATAAAACAAGGATTGTACATAGAACAATATTGGATCTCTGAAAAGTATAAACATGCATATGTACTCAGTACTTGGTTTGGGCCCCTTTTGCAGCAATGACTGCCCCAATGCGGCGTGGCATGGAAGCTATCAGCCTGTGGCACTGCTGGGGTGTCATGGAAGACCAGGATGCTTCAATAGCGGCCTTCAGCTCTTCTGCATTGTTCGGTCTCATGTCTCTCATCTTTCTCTTGGCAATGCCCTATAGATTCTCTATGGGGTTCAGGTCAGGCGAGTTTGCTGGCCAGTCAAGCACAGTAATCCCATGGTCATTGAACCAGGTTTTGGTGCTTTTGGCAGTGTGGGCAGGTGCCAAGTCTTGCTGGAAAATGAAGTCATCATCCCCATAAAGCTCATCTGTGGAAGGAAGCATGAAGTGCTCCAAAATCTCCTGGTAGATGACTGTGTTGACCCTGGACTTAATAAAGCACAGTGGACCAACACCAGCAGATGACATGGCTCCCCAAATCAACACAGACTGTGGAAACTTCACACTGGACTTCAAGCATCTTGCAGTGTGTGCCTCTCCATTCTTCCTCCAGACTCTGGGTCTTTGGTTTCCAAATGAGATGCAAAAGTTGCTCTCATCAGAAAAGAGGACTTTGGACCACTGAGCAACAGACCAGGTCTGTTTTTCTTTAGCCCAAGTAAGATGCTTCTGACATTTGTTGTTCAGGAGCAGCTTGACAAGAGGAATACGACATTTGAAGCCCATGTCCAGGATCCGTCCACTTCTTGTGAAAGTCCCCAACACTTTTGAATGGCCTTTGCCTGACAATCCTCTCCAGGCTGCGGTCATCCCTGCTGCTTGTGCACCTTTTTCTTCCACACTTTTCCCTTCCACATAACTTTCTATTAATGTGCTTTGATACAACACTTTGGGAACATCCAACTTCTTTTGCAATTACCTTTTGAGGCTTTCCCTCCTTATGGAGGGTGTCAGTGATGGTTTTCTGCACAACTGTCAGGTCAGCAGTCTTTCCCATGATTGTGCTTCCTGCTGAACCAGACTGAGAGACCATTTATAGGCTCAGGAACCCTTTGCAGGTGTTATGGCTTCATTAGCTGATTAGAGTGGGACACTTTGAGCCTAGAATATTGAACTTTTTCACAATATTCTAATTTTCTGAGATTGTGGATTTGGGGTTTTCATGAGCTGTAAGCCATAATCATCCCAATTATGACACATCATGGCTTGAACTGACTTGCTTTGCATGTAATGAGTCTACCTCATATATTAGGTTCACCTTTTAAGTTGCATGACTGAAATAAATGAACTTTTGCATGATATTCTAATTTTTCAAGTTTCATCTGTGTAATCCAGCTGGCTGTGCTGAGGTCTACAGCCCCATCCTGGAGGAGCACAATGGCCAGTTCCCTCCAGGTGTCCCAGATCCCAGGGCAGGTGGAACCCCTTCAGCCATAATCTGGGAGGGGGAGTTGAGGGTTTGCCTGGCTGTCTTGGACAAGCCCCTCCCCCTTTCCAAATGGCTAATGCCAGAGAAGTCAGCCACTGCTCCGTCTCCTGGTTCCGCATCTCTTGTCCAGCCTTTCTGCCTCCCTCCTGAGACAATTTAAGAAAACTAACCCGGATGCCTGTTGGTAGGTCCAAAAGCACATGTGGACAAGGTCTTCCTGCCACAATCTGCTCCATTTTAGGCCGGGGCTTATATTTTCTTACGAACATTTCAGGAAGCCTTGATTAGCAGGCTAACTTTGTGCAAGGTGAACCGTTGTGCATATCATCCGGTCACTAGAAAAGATAATTCTTTGGTTGCATTTGCGGGGCAAAGCGCTTAGGAAGCACTTCTTCCAGCCTGTCTTGCCAGCCCCTTCAGGGACTTCTGGGAAAAGCTTGGTTTCTTGGTCGTTCAAGACCCTACAGGCATCTCAGGGATGGCTGTGTCCACCAGGAGTTCCGGGGTTTGCACTACTGCTTGATGGAGAGGCCTGTGATTAGGGAAGGCTGCAATGCTCAGAAGGGGCACAGAAAGTTGGAAAACTTCAGCTTCTGCAAGACGACAGAACTCAGTCCATGTGTCCTGCCTGGACGATCTTCCTTTGGCTCAGAGGCCTCCAAACTTGTCAACTTTAAGACTTGTGGACTTTAACTCCCAGAATTCTATGCTCGCTGGAGAATTCTGGGAGTTGAAGTCCACAAGTCTTAAAGTTGACAAGTTTGGGGACCTCTGCTTTGGCTGACACCACCACCCCGCCCCCCGAGATCCAAGAAAGGAAATTCAGTCTTGCATTAAAGGGCTGCATCTGGCGTTGCTATGCCACATAACAATAACCCAATCTAACCAGCAAAACAAGGGTTTGGCCATATTTTACCATTTTATGCTTGTTATATTAATTCATAGAGGAGATGGAACTTTAAAAAAATCAGGCCAGTGTTCTCTAAGATGCAGCCTGATTATTCATATTAATTAATTGAATCAATTAAAATGAAGAGTGTGTGGCACCTGCCCCCTGGAATGAGGTCACCCCTAGATCTGTGCAGCTCTTGCCCTGATGACAGTCTAAAAAGACCTGGCTATTTACCCAGACCCATGGCTTAGGGTAAAAGGGACTCCTCTGTATGTGATATTTGTGATTCTATTGTTAGGTTGCCATCTGGTGATCATTTTGTGGTTATTTTTGAATTTGTTACGGTTAATATGTATTTTCTGTTTTTCTGATATTTATGGTTGTGAGCCACCTAGAATCAGTTAGATCAGGGGTCTCCAAACTTGGCAACTTTAATTTACACCTTTAATTTAATTAACTGAAGTCCACAAGTCTTAAAGTTGCCAAGTTTGGAGACCTCTGAGTTAGAGTCAGGTAACATCCAAATTAAATATTTTTTTAAAAAACTTAATGCGCAAACACAAGCTAATTGAGTTCACCTTGATTAATCTCTTGATCCTCAGTGAAAGGAACTTGCTTGGTGGGGTACCAAATTTGAATTGTAAAACTCCAAGCAGCCACTAGATGGCAGCAAAGACTTGGAGTTTTTCTATATCACTTTGCTGCCCCTCCAGTGAGGATGTGGTTGCTGCCCTGATGTGGTGTCTCAATTATTCCCTGATAATTGTGCTGTAATCCTATACACACTTTGGACCGAAGAGTGTTTACTTCTAGACCAGCTCAACTTGCTTCCTTCTGTGAACGTTGCCAGATAATGGAAAGCAAACCTCTTGCTTCACTTGATTAGGTGTAAATTAAGAATATGCTGTTTGTAATACTTAATAAGTAGCTTGTGTAACTGTTCTGAAAGAGGAGGGGAGATTATGTAAGGTCAAAAGAATATTAAAGTTTCATTTTGGAAGAAAATATAGCAACTACCGAGGCTGATTAGTCATAAAATCCACTGTATGATCAAGAGCCATCAATACCTTTTCTTTTAATGACTAATCTAACAAGAAAGACATCAAAGATCTTTTAAATATGCAGGCGCGCGCACACACACACACACACACAGCCTGAGTAAACTGAAATATTTGGCTAAGCCAGTAAGCATTAAATAAAACAAGTTTTTGAAATTGCACTTTTTGTTTTGTTCTAAAGTTCACAAGGGTTAGCACTACACTTTATTATATTAACTGCTTGGTTTTTAATGCATTCCTAAATTGCCGTGTAATCCAAAACCTTGTTGTCAGTTGCTTGCTAGTGGAAAGTCCCTTGAAATGGGCAGGATGATTATAGAGCAGGCTCCAGAACAAAACATGTTTGTATGAATGCAAAAATGTAGTTCTAATCTACTCTATCTCCTGCTACCCTTGCCAGAAAAAGAATAAGAAAAAACCTGGGATCCCAGTTAGTTTTCCAAGTTTAATCCTTTCCTCCCCTCGGAGCCCACCCCACTCTCCCTCCACCTCCTCTTCCTCTTCCTCCCCCCTCAGATACTCCTGACAACGGCTTTCATTGCAGGCCTTTTAAAAATGCCCAAGACACAAGACAACTTGGTGTAAAACTCTTGTTGTTTTCCTTCATGTGGGGACTTGGCTGTAAATTGCTAAGCCAAAGTTAGCTACAGAGATTTCATTGTCGTATGTACTTACATCATCTTAATGAGATTTTATTTTACTTTGTCCAAGTCCTATTAATGGAAATGTGTTCTTGATTTCAAACAGGCCACTTTTTTTATGCAAAACAGGATTCGGCTCTAATAAAAACAGCCTGCACTTCTCTAAGCCCTTGCCATAATGGATTGATACCCTGTGTGTGTGTGTGTGTGTGTGTGTGTGTGTGTGTGTGTGTGTGTGTGTGTGTGTGTGTGTGTGTGTGTGTTGTGTGTTTTACAAGACTGTATCAAAGAACACTATAAGCAGATTTCTCTTTTTCTTTGCAGAATAATTGCTTGGGTTGGGTTACATTATGATCTCTAAATGAATAGTATCGCTTAGAACAAACACTTCTATCTTTTATCTTCCCCTGGCATACAGGGCTAAGCTTTTCTTTTGAAAAACACCAAAGCTACTTTTCCAGATAAGTCATTAAAATGTTTCCAAAGTATTTTAACTGCCAGATTAACTAAATCTGGAAAACAAAGAAAGATTGCTTACATTCTTGCAGCAGAAAGCTTGCCAATGTGTAATAACAAGCAACAAATTAATTTCTTTTGCAACTGCAGCTCAGCAGTACAAGATCTGGTGAGAGAGAGAGAGAGAGGGAGAGAGGGAGAGATCCTTCCCCAAGGACCTGGGGATGGAAGAGAGGGGGGATCTTTCTTCGCAAGGCTGTTCTCTCAGCCCATCCTCCTCCTGGGATTCCTTCGGACAGGGACACCTGGGGACCACAAACCCTGCCCATCTCCCCTCCATGCTAGGTGCCTTGTGCCAGGAGGTGGGGGAGATTTGGTGACCCTCTCCGGACATGGCAGGTCCATAAGGAGGTCCTGCAGGATTTCCCAGAATGCTTTGCACTGAACCAGGGATCCTGGCCCAAACAAAGCCAGCTTAAAGCGCCCCCAGCCTGGGCAGCAGCAAACACAGGATTGCGTCTACTTCCCCCAGTAAAAATTTCCGCTCTGGTGCAGTCAATTAGGGGTCGCCATGACCTTCTGGCATTTTTTTCCCCCTTAAATCTAGGAAGCCTCTTCCCCCTCCTCTCCCCCCTCTAATTCTGCCTCCCCGCAGAGTCTAATATAATCTGCTTCGGGTCAAAGATTGTTTATGTCAGCAGTGTTCAAGCTACATAATTCTAAAATGCTTTAATAAACTTATCAACTGGAAAATATTGCAAACATTTCATTTCCTTTGATAGAGACTGAGGGCCTCCCCTGCCCCCCCCTCTCAGCCTGTATTTCATTGCAAATTCCTGCTTCGATGAATCACCCGTCATATTTGCTTTAACTTTCCTGTGGTTCTACAAACAGACTTTATATGGCTGGACTTCAAAGATGGTTGAAATAAAGGTTGGAAATGTGATAGCCATCGTCTATTATTAGGCACTAAATGCTAAGCCACTTTGCATTTGAAGCCTTAAAACATGAATAATCTTTTTTTAAATGTACGTTTGGAGCGTTTTCACCCCCATCTGCATTTATCACAGAGGACTGTTTAGAACACTAATACTTTCCATAAACCACAATTGGCTTTGATTTCCCCCTCCCCATCCCTAGTAGGGATGTACTTGTAGCATTATAACAGGCTTCTCATATGCCAAACCAAAATATTCTACATGATGCTTCTCACAACCTAAAATTAATGTGTTACTGAGATGTTGACCCAGAGGCGTTTCTGGGAGGGGGGAGGGCACAATGACAGATAAGATCTAAATTTTGAGAAGGAAGTCAGAGGGGGACCCTGGGGAATGTTACAGTCCACAATCAACATTAAATGGTTAGGGGAAAAAAAAATAAGCTGCATGTGAGCTTGAAAGAATTTATTAGCTTCATCCCAGAGTTGCATACATGGCAGGAATGTTAATTGTAAAAATCTGCAAAGTAGCATTTCTGGTAAACAGACGAGCTGTATGAAACAAAAGACCCCCAGCCCCCACCCGTTGTTCTATCGGGTTCTGAATTTCTTGTCTGTTTGGAAACCTTTCGGCTATCAAAGGGTTTGGATATTGGCAGCAGCGCTTTACAAATTTGGGAACAAGTTTGATGCAGTCCTCCAGGTATGCAGTTTATCCCTGCTAACATTTTGTTCTTAGGTTTGCTAAAAGTTCCTGAAATTCTCCGATGCTGCCTGGTACACCTTGAGCAAAAATGGAGGCCGGGAGGAGAGGGCTGCATATATGCCCATATTAGAGTCAACGGGGTTGTTTTTTAAAATCCACTCTCCCTTTCTGTTGGCAACTCTAAAAAGGCCATAGAAATGTTTTATGAGTTGACCCAAGGGTTTCCAAACCCAGAACCTGAATCTTGACAGGGCTTATTATAGGGGAAGAGACGGCCCTTCCCTTCGCCTCCATGGGTGCCTGCTAGGAGCCACGTGGTCCTTCACGTTCCACCTCAAAAGCTGCTTCCTTGTAACCACCTCTCAGGACTGGGCAGAAGGGAAGTCCCAGTTGCAGCAAAAAAAAAAGGATTACTCCGAAGCACAAAGGATCAGCTAAAATGGAGGACTGTATTTGATCTTCATAAGGTCATTTGCAGGGATGGGATTCTGCCGGTCCGGACCAGTTCAGGTGAACTGGTTGTTACGACAATTAGTTGGCTCCGCCCACCCGCCCCTGTGCTAGTCTGTCCTATAGTTCCGTGTTTTGCAGCCCAGCTGATTTGCGCGGCACAGCAGGTTGCCACACCTCAGCTGTTCTACTCATGGCGGCTGCAGCAGAAGGAACGTTCTAGAGGTGAAAATGGGCACTTTTCCAATGCAGAGCACGCTCGCTGAACCGGTTGTCACTCCGGTTGAATCCCACCACTGGTCCTTTGTGTTTGTGCAGATTCTTCCTTCAATCCTTTCTTGGTGGAAATCAAACCAGGGGTGCCAAAGCTCATCCCCCACCCCCCCCCGTGTGCAGAAAAGACACATTCGTGGGGGGGGGGGGTCTTCCTCGCAGGTCTTGCCCTGACCTGGTGAGCCACCCACGGCCTCTTCCGCTGCTGAGTTGGCAACTCCCCTTTGGGCGGAGGTGAAGAAACCCACCTGGGTCACCCCTGGACTGGGGTGCTTGGACAAGGCCTCAGCTCCTCCTCCAGTGGTGCCACCACTGAGTTGGGGGCTTTAAACCGAGCTTGAAGGGGGTTGGCCTTAAGGGGAAGAGGCGCACGGGCAGCGGCATCGCAGGGTGCAGCTCCGAGCATTTGCACATTTGAGGGACAGTAGCAGCTGCTGCGGATCCGAGTTCCAATTGCGCCAAGTCCTGTGCTCAGTTTCAGATCTACTTCCAACCCTCCATGTTATGGCACAAAAATATGTGTAAACAATAACATCCGTATATGCAGTGGTCCTGATAAATTCTTACTCCATGTGAACTGAAGTCAGATATTGTCTTGTTTCAAAGTGGGGTTCCCTCTAGGAGTCACTTTGGCCTTTTCTGCTTCCCAAGCGGAGCAACATGGGCAGCCCCTTCCCCCAATTTCACAGGGTTGTGGGATCATTTCCGCTCCACCCAGATTTCTGTCCAGGAGAAGCCGCTTAATTGCTTCCTTGTTGAAAGGTGGCCTGTCCTCCGTGCACAGGGACCCACCCGGGTGCCTACGCAGCCCTCTCCTTCCGGCCTCCATTTTTGCTCAAGGTGTAACAGGCGGCATCACAAAATTGCTTGCAGACGCAGCTCGGAAGGGCATTAACGCTCCTGGGGGGTCGGGGGGTAGAGAGAGCAGAGCTCAGAATTGAAACGGTTCGTCCAGAGGCAGGCTGCGCTGAAGAACATAATACTTTCTGGGCAACAAGTACTAGTAACTAATTTGCCAAGCCCGAGTCTTATATAACCTTAATTCACTCTATAAATTAGGTTAGTCAAAGGAAGTGTAAACATCAAGCAACATTCCCGAGCGAGCCATTAAACATTAACTTTTTGCAGATTTTTCTTTTTTTAAAAAAAAATCTGTCTTACTGTCTTGCACAATGTCATGTGAGGAACAGAATATTGTTAAGAGTAATTGATGCAACAAGAATAGTGAAAGGAAAAGAAAAGAAGAAAAGAACAGACTAGGAAATAAAAGGTGTGTGCCGGCCAGACTTGGCTTATTCACAAAGATAATAGCAATATATAATGTTACTATTTCTGTGCTACTCTATACCTTCCTAGCAGGAGGAATTATATTAGTACTGTAAATGGGATCAGTTAAAACCTTCAACAGAGAAACTTGAATTCCTCTCTGTGAACAGATGGATATTTTCAGAGAACTGACATGAGAAACTGTTACGGTAGGTTAAGCCCTAATGGCAGAACAACCACAACCACAACATCTGACCTCTGGACTGTGCAGTTTAGGAGAAGCTCTACTCATCATCCTGACTATTGACTGGCATTTCTCTGTAGGGTTGATTTGAACACGCGTGTCCAAGGCGTGATTTACCGAAGAGACCAGGTGCCTCCTCCTTCCATCTCCATTACACCCAGATCCTCCCAGCAATTGCAACCACCCGACAATGGGTACTACCTGCTGAGCTAAGGAAAAGAGGAGCTTGCTCTAACCATTAGCCAGCTGCTCTTCTTTCATACTTGCTGCATGAAAACACAGGAGCATCCCAGACACAGCCCGGCCCTGGGGACTTCTGGAACATCAAGAGAGAGGGAGCGAACCTATTTGGGGGGTGGGTAAATGCAGTGCAGCCAGTGCTGAGAACATCTAACTTCAGTTGGAGCTGCTTCTCTTGGCACAATCATAAAGTCTTACATCAACTGTTGAAAGTATGGAGGTCAAGGGCTGCCGTATCTGGGCTGCAATATTCAGGACAGCCAGAGGCTGGCAGCAAAGAGGCACAGAAAACTGGGCTTCCCGTTGTCATCAGAACTTTTTTGGTGCATACACGGCAGTCCTGGCACTAGAGGTGGTATTCCGCCGGTTCTGACCGGCTCCAGAGAACGGGTAGCGGAAATTTTGAATAGTTCGGAGAACCGGCAAATCCCACTTCTGACTGGCCCCATCAGCCCCCCCCATTTCTTCTCTGCCTCCCATGGAGTTCCAGCTGGTCGCCTGGGTCTCCTTTAGTTGCCCTGCACAGGAGAAGGGAGCTGGAAAGCAGGTGGGGAGGGCATGGGGATTTTGCGGTAACCTTCCCCTGCCACGCCCACTAAGCCAGGCCCACAGAACTGCTTGGCACAGGCCCGCTTTGCCGAGAGCGCTTGCCTTGCCAGTCGGCTGATAGAAAGCAGCAGCCACCACAACAAAGGGTTGCCTTCCACACACTTTGCAATGTTGTTTCTGCCTGAGCCCAGCTCCTCTGGCTGAACAACCACTGCACTCACCTTTGTGTTTCAGGTAGTTGAACTTTCAACATCAATTAGCAGAGACGTAAATAACGTATCTGCGGAATGAAACAGTAATTATATGTACGTGCAAACATGAAAGCTACTGTTTCTCCGGGAACAGCGGTGAGCCTTAGTTTTATGAAATGAGTTTTGTGGGCCAGGAGCTAAAGGCAAAATTCCCTGCACTTTTCAGACCTTTTAATGGCATCCTCAGATGCGCCGACTCACCTTTCCCAAGCACTGCAAGGATTCCAGTTAAAGTTCATAATTCAATTCAGTAGAAGGTGGTGGTGGTGGTGGTGTTATTGTTGTTTTCCAATTCCCAGCCTTGCCAAGAATTCTGGGAGCCTCAAGTGGTCCTCCTTCAAGATCCAGCCAAGGCTGACCCTGCTTAGCTTCTGAGATAAGTCAAGGCTGAACAAGGGGCTGCCAGTGGCCAGGACAAAGCCTGGGGCTCTATGCTCCAGTATGGAGAAATCCATTTTCAAAAATCAGATCATAGTTTGGGCTATACTTGCCCATTGGTTTTACAAGCCTAATTCTTTATCAGTTTAAGTGACTGTCACATACACTCATGCACACACTCTGAAATAAAGGGCATAATTGCATAAAATGTGCATGTACTGGTTTATTCATACAGGCAAAATTGGACTTAATTTCAATAATTTCCATGGAAATTGTAGCCATTGCATTCTAGTGGAGATAAACTGTGGCTTGACTTATTGATGGGCCTCCAAGCCACGTTGGGCTTCCCTTCCTCCTTTTTTCATCTTTGCACCAGACATGGACAGCCCAGCCCCTTAAATAATGTCAAATATCTTTCTCTGAATGCAGGTCTGCACAAAGGGAGGCAGACGGCTGTGATTTCTGCCGATTATGCAAGTGTGTTCTTTCTTCTTGCTTTTGCAGAGCAAGTCTACACAAGTTCATGCAGAAATTGGGTTCGTGGAATTTATTCCAAGTATGCAAAACTACAGGAAGAGGCTATTCAGCTCCATTAGGGTATAGTGTCCTTTTCTTGGGAAATGAACCTCCAGGTATGGTCTGTAGAGGGAGGGGAGGTGTTTTAGAGCTGTTGTCCTTACTTGGTGCGGTTGTTGGGCTTCTGGGGTTAATTAACTTGGCAGAAACAGCCCATAATCCTGCTGAATATGTCAGAGTCTGACAGGAATTGCGCTGATTAAATTTAAGCAAGGTAACCACTCATTAAAAATGGAAATATCAAAGAAATTTAAGGGTGAGATGAGACTTCCAAAGTTAATGAAAATTGTCTCCTTGACTCACCGTTTATCTTGCTCTAAATATAAGAGACTATTAGAATCCTTCCCTCCTCTGATGCATTTATTTTATTCACTTCTACTTCATCATCTTAGAGCCTCTCAAGGGAACACAAATATTTAGAAGCAGTTTTATGAATTTATTAGAAGCCACAGAATCTGTTAAAGTGTATGCTCTGAAGTAGGATGAAGAAGAAGAAAAAAAAAACCTCTGAATTTCTCATTTCCTTTTTGGCATCTGGAGAGAGAGAAAAACTATGCAAGAACCACAATTGAGAAAGGAGATTGGGCCATTTTGCAATGGAGGACAAGAATTGTCTGTCTTGGCTTTTTGGCCAGAATTGGCCAGGACCAGAGTCATAAGTAGAAAATGGGTAATTATGAATAAAGGAACACAAAGCAAGATTTAATTTTTCTTGACTTCCTACTGTCATTTCGGGGAGCCTGGAATGACTTCCAATTGTCCTTCTTGCTCTCTGAGATGCCAATTCACACGATTCTTTGGAGCATGTTTTCATTTGAAATATTGCTTTATTTCGATTCCTGTTGTCAACTTTATTATAGTTTTAGTTATGTGCTGTTTTACTCCATTTTTTGCTGATTTGCATTGTCACCTTTGTTCTGCATCCACATAAGTGGGATCTCAGTGGGTGGCCCAAGAAACCAACCCAATAAATCCATGCATATCTGAACCTCCTTAATCTTTAAGGCTGAGAGGTCCACTCACATGAAGAGAACTGGAAGGAAGAGGTCAACCTCTGAAGTGTTCTACAGTGTGATGGAACCGATTTTGTTGGAACCAATTTGACCTCAGTTGATCTAGGAAGCACCTGGATGAGGACAATTTGGAAAGTCTAGGGCTGGAACTAAGAGAGAAATCACACACACACACACACACACACACACACACACACACACAAATAAGGTCATAGCAAACGACATTTCTTAAATGTGTCCATGAAAACTAGTCAGAGTTTTTGCAGCATGAATTCAGCTCCAGAAAAATAAACACAGATGGCTGGTGCTTCATTTAACATCTTTATAAACACAATAAGTAGATTTTACAAACCAGTTGTAGATTTCTCCAACATGGAGCAAACCCAGACAGAAACAGGTTGCAAGTAACTCTCAGCAGAGCAGAACAGAGAGAACTTCCAGTTTCACTTTAGTTGAGCAGAAAAGCAAGAGGAGAGAAGCAGTTTCATTTTCAATAGACAGACTCACAGAGCTTCACAGAGCTGCAGAGCTGAATACAGAGCCATGCCTAGGCCACTTTTACTTTCAGTTTCCAGCCTAGGCTAATTCCAGTTTCAGTTTCCAAACAGTCCTCATTGGCTGACTTAGTTGCTATGCCTATTCATTGGCTGACCTTGTTACCAAGCTCTGTTCCAGTTCATGAATATGTTCTGACAAAAACTTCAGGAGATGAGTAGGAACTGACAGGCTAGAATACATTTAATATTTTTCTTAGTGACTTAAGGAAGTCACTAAGAAAAATATTAAACATATTCCATACTGCCAGTTCCCACTCATCTGATAATTTTCATGGATGCTGCCTGTGTAGATCTCAGCAATCTACCATAATCTATGAAGCCTTCAGCCTGATCAACAGGGAAATTCTTCTGTCCATTAGCATGTTCAAGCATATCCTTATTTTTAATTAAATGAAACTTTCATCATTTTGATGAGGAATCATTAGAAATTCAAATTTACCAAATAAATTCATAGACAGCACTTAGAAAAACTTACCATGTAAGATGCTCATTATGTTTGCATATTTCAAAAGCAGACTGGAATTTAAAAAGGCCAATACTTATTCCTTTAAAAGTTGGAGAAGCAACAACTGAGATTTTACAGATGTTCTTTCGGTTCCGCTCAGAAAGAAAAGCGATTTGAGATTTGTGATATTCACTGTCCAAAAAAGAAAGATCATTTATAGTTTGGAGATCTTTGTGGTAAGCAAATCCTTTCTATATCCAGCAGAGAATGCCAGTAAAATAACTGAGCCATTAACAGTAACAGAACAGCCTAAAAATGACACAGAATATCAAAACCTGGTCAGGCAGTAGTTTTTTCTTCATAAACCAACTAACAATGGACATAAGTATGGATCAAATTATTTCCAACAAATATTGATAGACTGAATAGTCAAAACTCTAATGTTTGGAAATTTTAAAAAACACGTATGTCTTAAAGAGATCCTTTTTTAAAAAAGGCTAGAATATAAATGTCTCAAGGAAAAATGTATCACTGTGGACAAATGAAAAAAAATGGAGGAATCATATTATATATTAGACATATACCATGCAACCCAACAGGACAGACACAGACTTCAGAGGAAAATTAGGACTGCAGAAAAAAACAATGGCTACCAACTTGCCTTCCACGGAGGACCTGTATCCTGCACAAGTCAAAAAGGGGGCTGTGAAAATATTTACAGACCCCTCACATCCCAGACATAAACTGTTTCAACTCCTACCCTCAAACGACGCTGTAGAGCACTGCACACCAGAACAACTAGACACAAGGACAGTTTTTTCCTGAACGCCATCACTCTGCTAAACAAATAATTCCCTCAACACTGTTCAAATATTTACTAAATCTGCACTACTATTACTATTAATCTTCTCATCACTCCTTATCACCCATCGCCTCCCACTTATGACTATGACTGTAACTTTGTTGCTTGTCTCCTTACAATATCTTTTTATATTGACTGTTTTATAGTATGATTTGATTGCTTATTGTACCCTGTGACTATTATTAAGTGTTGTACCTTATGATTCTTGACTCTTAACGGATATATCTTTTCTTTTATGTATACTGAGAGCATTTGCACCAAGACAAATTCCTTGTGTGTCCAATCACCCTTGGCCAATAAAGAATTCCTATTCTGTTCTGCTCTGCTCTGCTCTATTCCAACTTGGTAAAACAATTCAAGATGGAAAAGTATATTTAATTTATTAATACTGAGATCATACTATTAGAATTTCAAACTGGACATCACCATTGTGTAGAAAAGGCTCTCAGTAAATGGGAGAACTTCCTACTTCTATGGTGTTAATGAAAATGCCCTTGTAGATGGGTACACAGCCACACAAACCTGCTGCCCGACAAAGAGTCGTTGACAAGGATACATAGAGTAAATTCAGATTGACTTTGGGGGTCTTCACGGACGGATCCAGGTTGTTTTCTTGGCAGCAAGCCAGCCATCATCTTGGGGACAGGAGAGGATTGCCCAATGCAGCTTACAAATTTGAGCTTTCCTGCTGTCTCTTATCCAGTTCTAATTAGGATCAGCTCAGCTTAGATTTTCAAGATCAGCCCCACTCAGCTGGGCATTTCAAACATTTTATATTTGTCCTAATATCACAGGTTTATTTTTTTTATTCTCACTATGAGATTTTTTGTATAAAAATGAAATATTCTTCTGGCTTGGATAAGCCTTGCCACCCTCACTGCATTTGAATTCCTGCCCCCCCGCCTCCCCGTCAGTGGGGGGGATTCAAAAAATTTTATTACTGGTTCTGTGTGTGTAGCTTGGTGGGTGTGGCATGGCTTGGTGGGCATGACAGGGAAAGGACACTGCAAAATCCCCATTCCCTCCCCACCCCACTAACCTGCTTTGCAGCTCTGTTCTCCTGTGCAGGGCAACCAAAGGAGACCCAGCCCACCAGCTGGGACTCAATGGGAGGCAGAGAAGAGATGGGGGCGGTGGGGCCAGTCAGAGGTGGGATTTGCCGGTTCTCCCAACTACCAAAATTTCTGCTACCGGTTCTCCAGAACCGGTCAGAACCTGCTGAATACCCACCTCTGCCCCCTGTGCAGTCAAAGTGCCTTGTGTTTTCTCCTGCCAAAAGTACCAGGGAGGATCCAAAGAGGCTATAAGTCTCTTGCCGCTTCCTTCTCTTCCTCCCCCTCTTCCTCCCTCCCTCCTTCTCTCATCTTCCTATTGCCCAAGTCAGCAGGTTTATCACAAGGAACAACTGGAACGGAGTTATTTGATGTGAAATAAACATGAAACAGGGCCCTGCACATTATTTGGAAAAATGAAGTGACCTTTGGATGTTGCTAAGAGGTGTCCATCCTTCCTCACAGCTCTGAATAAAAGCTTTGTGTTGTCTCGTGTTTCTATTTCTGTAACACTTATCACTAAGTGTTGTATCTTATGATTCTTGATGAATGTATTTTATTTTTTTTCTTATGTACACTGAGAGCATATGCACAAAAGACAAATTCCTTTCCAATCACATTTGGCCAATAAAGAATTCTATTCTATTCTGTTTCTGTAAAATGGATCTCATTGGTCTTCATTTGGTCCTTTAAAGAAAATAATAAAATAAAAGGAATATTTTTTTCAGCAAAAGGAAGTTAATACATTTTTCTGAGGACAGCTAGACAAAGAACAGACAGGTCCAAGTACCGGTGGAGTTCCCACCGCGAAATAATTATCTGGAGGCAAAAGGTCCCTTCATGCCCCAGCATATAACTTTTATATACTGTTGTTGCTCTCTAGCCCCACCTAGTGGCTGGAAGGACAAATACCAAGTATATTGTTTGAAGCTGACCCCACCCATTTACTCATCAGCTCGCACTCTCAAACAAGTGCAACCTGGGAAGCCAGACTCCATTTCCTTTAACATTTGGAGAAGGTAGAAGCACAAAGAAGAATCCTCCCCACACATAGAGCATTGCTGGTGAGATTTAAATTGGCTGTATTTATTAACTGTTACATTCAGCAGTAACTCAATACTGTCTGTCTTGTATTTGGTTCTCATTGTATGTATCCCTATTTTCCCCAGTTTCACCATATCCTGTTCTTTCAAGAAAACATTCAGCTCTATGCATACGGTCTGTTGTGTTGGAGGATAGGTGGAGTTAACTGCATGTCGAGCTGCATACAGACTAACATGTCGTGAGGACAGAACCAGGGGTGGGATTCAAAAATCCCAGCAACTGGTTCACTGCCCAGTTGCTGGGTGGGCATGGCTATGGATCCCAAGGATCCAGAGACTTCCCTCAGGACTCTAGGAGGGCAAAAATGGATTCCCCTGGGCTCTGGAGGTCTTGCAGAAGCCGAAAACAGGCCCATTTAGCGACTTCTGGTACTTCCAGTTTGGCTGTTTTTCACCTTCGCAAGGGTCCTGAGGCTTCCCTTGGGCCTCTGGGAGGGCGGAAACAGCCTCCCCCGGACTCTGGAGGTTCTCTGGAAGCCAGAAACAGGCCCATTTCTGGACTTCTGAAAGACCCATTTCCCTCCCCCCCCCGCCCTTCCCAGAGCCTCCACATGGACCCTGCCCTTACCTGCATTGAAAATGGGCCATAGGGAGACTCTTGGGAGGGGTGGGGTGGGCGGGGACAGCCAGTACCAGTTCGGCGAACCAGATGCAAATTTAACATCCAGTTTGCCCAAACTGGATGGTCCGAACCAGTAGAATCCCATCCCTGGACAGAAGACTCCCTTCTCCTTCATTCCAATGAGAAAGAATTCTCAACCACACTTCCAATGAAGAAGTATAAGCATGAAGCATAATTTTACACAATCAGCCTCTTCATCCTCTTTTTTGTCCTGGCATCTTGGAAGCCCAACGGCTTTTGAGGACCAGTCCGCCCCACCATCACTTCCATCCCCATCCCCATTGCACAGAAAAGGACCTCTGGCCACGGGGAAACCGAAAGGACCTGGGTCAAAGTTTTAGGCTGTCTGCAGGTTTGGTTCAACAAAAGTGAAAAGCGCAAATGCAGCAGTCCTAAGAAAAGATTGGAGGGAAACATTTTGCACTGGGAACTTGAATCAGACCTGGCGTAGTGTCTTGCTGCAAGGGTCCACAATGTTTGGGGTGACGCAAAGATGCATGGCCACACTAAGAAATTCCATCTGGCAGTTGTAAAGCCACCTCTGAAAACTGTGGAGGGCCCCTATCAGAGAGTCATCTGACAGGTCCCACTGCTGGGCGGAAGCCCAGGTGGCAGAGGCCTTAAGCAGGTCCCGTTTGCCAAATGTTGGCATCACAGCGGAAAGATGCCACTGGCAGGTCCATCAAACCAAGAGAACTAGAGAGCAATTGGGCTCCTTGTGCCAGGACTGAAAGCGGGCCAAGTGAATGCGTCTCTCTGGACTATCCACGCACCTTCTTGAATTTGAAGGTTTTGTGCCAGCTGCCACGTGCCAGCCACTGCTCCCTTCCATTGAACTGTTCTCCTCTCTCCTAAATGTTTGTAACCGTAGATGCTTTTCAGCCTAAGCCATGAAGCATATTTGACTTAATAAATTAATGCTGCTTGGGGAACAGCAGGAGATTCAGAGGTTTCAAAAAGGCCCAATTGCTTTAGGGGTTTATTAAGCTGCCGCATTTTCTCTTTCTCTTCTGAAAATAGCATTTTATTAGAAGCTTAACTCCGGAATGTTCAAAAGGAAAGCACGGAACCATTACAACATTACCTAAATTTCTTTCACCCTCCCTCTCCTTCCCCCCAGGTGTTCATACCCAGAACCACAACCAGGCTCTGCAGGATAAAAACCAACTTATGATTAAATTGGAATTTAAATCCCTGTGTTGTTGTTTTCCCAGGTAGCACAGAGAGAGAAGGACGTGATGTTGCCAGAGGAACCGTGAATCATATATTCTTGCAAATTGCCCATTATGTGTAATAATGTCTCTGCATTTGGAGATGGAGATGCGTTCTCAGCCGAGCAGGAGAGACAGCAGGGGGCAAAGATCCTCTTTCTTGGGGCCGCGGCACTTCTCAACCCTAAAAGTGAGGTGTGCTGCTATTGGCTGCAGAAGGAAGTCTCGTTGATCTCTTAGGGCCCCAGTCAGTATGGCCCAGTGGCAAGGCACAGAGTACTTGGGCTGCAGAGTGGACAGGCAAAGGGAGAGCGGCTTAAAGGTAGGATTTCAAAGGGGGAGGGGTTTACTAGAGAAACCAGGAAATCCATTTTCATAAAAGATCTGGCGTCGAGGGGAGTGTTTGCCAATGATCCCACTCCAATTAGTGTAGGGAAAGAAAAGGGCTGCAAACGGTTCTCTCCCAGGCTCAAGATGGCAAATGCCAATCCAGACGAAATGAGGCCAAAGTGGTGCCCACTGGCACAAAGACCCCCCTCCTTCATTGAGGGGGCAGTGATCACCAGGTCTTTGAAGGCCGGGCTGCTGTCAGAAGCTTCCAAGCTTGGGATTCAAAGCAAAGGGCCTGTCCTAAGGTCAAGGTTGCGATGAGTGCCATGGGGATGCTATGAATGAGGCTCTTCTCAAAGTCCCCGGAGAAGGAGGCCTGAGGGACGGAAAAGCGGCTGTTAGAGCTTGGCTTGGGGTTCAAACTCAGCGCAGGGCCTTTCAGGATCAAGAGCAAGAAGCCCTTTTAAGCGGTGGGATTTCCTGCCATCTGTTGGGCTTATGAAGATCACCAACTCAAGTGGTTTTAAAGGGCCCGAATACCCTGGTGGTGAATCTGACTGGCTCTTTGCCCGTAAGAGGCAGGCATGGCCCTCCTGTGGCTGTGGGTGACCTCTCCTGATGCTCCTCCTTGGCTGAGGTGTAAGCCAGGATCCTAAACCTGAGGTCCCCTGCCGGCCTTATCCAAAATCTATTCTCCAGGGGGAGTGACAGAAGCGTGCAGAGCTGAGGGGCTGCTGGTCTCCAACTTTCAGGAGTGCCAAAGAGGATCATTTCAGGGCTCTCTGGAAATGGCTCTTTGATGGGTCCTCCCAACTCTCCGGCAGCCTCTCGTGCAACCAAGAAGTGGAGGGAGGAGAGCAGAAATCTGAGCTTCAGAGGAGCCGGCCTTGGAATGGTCCCTGCCCAACCAGTCACTGGGCAGGGAAAGGGGAAGGGGCCACGGCACGGTTACTTTTCCAACCAGGCATTCAGATGAGGGTCAGGCTGGGAAAAGGGGAGGCACTTAGGCATTATATTCTGGGGCTCGAAACTCCCCTTGATAGCAAAGGTGGCAGCAAAGAGATATTTTATTTATTGATCTATTTACTCAATGTATAAGCCGCCCGTGTTGCCAGCGAAGCGACTCTGGGCTCTGTGTTCCTCTCTGCAGTTTTGCAGCCTTGAGGAGCCCCCGGAAGATGCCTAGCAAGAGGGGATGTGAGTGGGGAAAAGGCCAGAAACCTTTGATCTCCCCCAGTTTCGATAGTGCTGGAATTCTTGAAAAGTGAAGTGCAGGTTTTCCCCCGTTGCAGGTTTTTCTCAGAAGGGGAAGCTCCTTGCTGGCCAGGAACGTCACCTTCATCCCCTCCTGTGGTGGCCACCACTCCAAAGGCCTCACAAACGTCACACCCAAATTGCAGACACAGAAGATTTAACCACAGAGCTTCTGAGGGGTGTTTTTTTTTTGCTACAACGGTTCCCCCCCAACTTCCCATTTGGGATTTAACCCAAACCCAGGCTTGGAGCTTCATTTTTTTTTAAAAAAGGAATATAATGTTAATTGCTTATCTGTGATTATTTTGCAGCCAGGGAGATTCAGGAGTTCACTGGTGCTAGGATTTCCTTGGTTTGGAGATTTATTTTTATTTTATTTTTTTTGCAAAAACAAAGTGGCAAAGAAAACTCCATTTATATCGAACGCTCAACAGCAG
This sequence comes from Pseudonaja textilis, assembly GCF_049901715.1. Taxonomy (NCBI): domain Eukaryota; kingdom Metazoa; phylum Chordata; class Lepidosauria; order Squamata; family Elapidae; genus Pseudonaja; species Pseudonaja textilis. The sequence continues at coordinate 13,303,236 of NC_141993.1, forward strand.
CAAGAACAAAATTGGGGAAGGACAGCACACACGCTTGTGGTCCTTCCAGTGTCCCAGAAATCATCTTCACCAGAAGGCCAGACAAGAGACAAGAGAAAAGGCAGGGCAAGAAACAAGGGAGGGAAACGATTAGAAGCCACCTAAACTTCCTAAGAGTGAGGACAATTCACCCCGTGGAACAAGCCGGCCTTCAGACATCGTGGGAGCTCCATCACTGGGGGCTTTGAAGAAGAGACTGGACAGTCACTTATCTGAGGGTGGTGTCAGGTCTCCTGCCTGATCAGGGGGCTGGACTAGAAGACCTCCAAGGTGCCTTCCAGCTCTATTCCGATTGGTTGATGGTGGATTCTCAGCCCCTGCGGGCCGAGGGTGAGGACCAGGAGAGCTGGAATGACCAAACTGCCCAGCTCAGAGAGCCTCCACGGAGGATTTCCCGCTTCAGCCCCGAGATTTCTGGAGCTCACTTTCCCATCAGGTGGGACAGGCGTTTTCCATCCCGGCCAGGTATCAAACGCCTTCGGAGCCTCAGTCAGGCTGAAACCACCCAGAGATGCTGCTTCTCCTCTGGACGCGGAAAACTCGGCACCTGCTAGGTCAGGAGGGCGGAACTCGGGCACCGGTGGGAAGGAGCCCCTGATCGCAGCCCAGCCCAGCAGGGACGAGGCAGAAGCCCGGCACTTCCCGACAAAGGCAGCAAGCAGGCGGGGTGGGCCTCCCCCAATATACGCCGAGGCCTTCCCACCTGTCCCCAGAAGACGCCTTTCCTGGGTACCTTCTCCCCTACACCGTAGCCAAGGAGCCTCCCCGGCCAGCCCTCCCCACCTGCCACGGCCGGACGGCCAAGAGGGCTCCCTGTCCGGGCCCGAGGCCGCCGGGGTGCTACCCCTCGCCAGAGACGCAGCCTCGGGACTTTGGGGCAGGGCGAAGCTCGCCGATCTGCTTCTCCGGGGCGTCTCGGAGGGAGCGAGGACTCCTTCCCAGCCGCGCTGGCTTCAGTGCCCCGCGGAGAGACGCCGAGAGCTCCCCGTCCATTCGCCCGCGCCTTCCGCTCCGTCCCCGTCCCGGGGGAGGCGACACTCAGCAAGGCTGCAGGTGGCCCCGAGGGGCGCAGGTGCCAGCCGCCCTTGCAAAACGCCCCTGCTGAGCGGGAGCCCCCTGGCCCCAGGAACGATGCCGGTCCCAAACGGGGACGCCGGGGCCCCCGAGCCCAGCCGCTCCCCAGAAGGGGCTCTCAGGGTCCCGTGGCTTGAAGCCGGCGGCAGCTGGAGCGGCTTCCTCTCAGCCTCCGGCCCGGCTTGAAGGACCAAGTCTCTGGGCAGGATGGGGCAACGGCGGCGGCGGCAGCAGCCCCCAGGCACGTAGGGCTGAAAAGAGGCCCCGGTCCGCAGGCGGGAAGAACCAGGATCCGATGGGCCGCCGCCCGCCGAAGCCCCTTCGTGATTCTGATGCTCCCGTGTCCCGGTCCGGCCCCCTCTACGGGGTCGGAAGAGGCCTCCCGCCGGTCCTGGCTCCACCGCGGCTCCGGACGTCCTCTGGGAGGGCGAAAGGGCGCGCGGCGCGACAGAAGCGCAAGGGACAGCCCGGGTCTGCGCGGCGGGTCTGCGCGGCGATCCTGAGCTCTGCGCCCGGACCGATCCCGGCGCCGCGCCGCTTCTTCCAGCCACACGGCGGGGAAGGCAGAAAGGGGCGCGAGGCGAGGCGCGACGGTGCGCGGCATAGACGCTCTTGGTCCGGGGACGGCCTTCCTGCGCCGGATCCTCGGCGGTCTCAGCGCCTCTGCACCCTCGCGCGGCGGAGTGACGGCGCAGCCGGCCTGGGCGGGCTGCTTCTCCCCCGGGGAGGGCGAGCTGGCCTCGTTGGGCTGGTCACGTCCACGCGAGTTCTTGCCCTGCCGGCGTGGAGGGCAGGCGCGGTCGGTCCCGTCCCTGCTCCTTCTCCAACTCCGCTCCGCTCCCCGGGGAATCTCGCCTGCCTTGCTGGCCGCGACGTCCGGCGGTTCTTGTAGGCGCAACTCGCCCGGAGTTATTCCGCAGCCCTGAGGAGTGGGCGGGGGGCTGCCAGCCCCGAATCTCTCCGCACGCGCACGCACGCACGCGCACACCCCCCGCCGCCGCGAGCCCCGCGGCCGAGAGAAGCTTGCGCGTGGAGCCCGCCCCCACTCCCAGCCGCCTCAGGAGGGAAGGGACGAGGCGTCTGTCAGGCACCTCTTCGCTGGACCACGAGCGGTGCTGAAATCCGGCCGGGTCAGCGACGGCTGGACCCCCGAAGCCTGGCCAAAGTCACGGCGATCCCCGGGTGCAATGCGAGGCAAAGAGCCGGACGGCCGCTGTCTTCCGCTACCCACCCAACTCCCAACCTCTCCGTAGCCTCCCTCCCGCGCGAGGTGAAGCTCGCCTCGAATTCAGGGCTCTCCAACCTTGGCCGCTTTCAGCCTGGCGGACTTCAACTCCCAGAATTCCCCAGCCAGGATTTCTGGGAGTTGAAGTCCGCCAGGCTGAAAAAGCGGCCAAGGTTGGAGAGCCCTGCTCTAACTGAAGCCGGGGCCGTCTGGGGAAGGGGTCGTGGAGCGCAGGCGGCGGCATTAAACGCTCCCCAGCTCCACTGGCGGAAAAAGGCCTGATTTCGGGGGCTTTCCCGTCACTGTCTGGTTGGGGGTGACTGATGGGGGCCTCGAATGGCCCTTCTTTTCCTCACTCGCAGGCCGAAATCAAGCAGGCGACGAAGCGCGCGGCTTCCAAGGAGCTTCCCGTCGGCAGAGAGCAACCGGCTTCTCTTCATTGGAACTTGCTCTGCGCGGGTTTTTTTGTTTTTCTTTTTGAAGGGAGGTCGCTTACAGGTGCGCGCAGCGGCGAAATCCAACGGGGGCGGAGCGCCAGGGCTTGGAAGTTGGAGGAGTCCGGGGCTGAGGGACCGGGCCGCTTATTCCGAATTTTCCCGCGCAACTGCCGGGATTCAGAGCAAACAAGAGGACGGGGGGTTGGAGAGGAGCCCTCCCACGCGACTCCCTCGCTGCGGGTCCGCGAACGAAGGCACCTGCTGCGAGCCCAGCCCGCTCGGGGCCCCGGGATCTTGGCGGGGAAACGGCAGCGCCCCTCAGCTTTCAGAGCGTCCCGGGGAAGCGTTGAGGGGCGCTTCGCTCCGAAGCGTCTTTCAGAGGGAAGCTTTTAGCTCCTGCTCCGTTGCTGGGGCGCCGGGGGAAGGCTGTCTCACGCCAAGACCCGCTGAGGAAAATGTTCCAGATCCCCGAATTTTCTAGAAACCCGGGCCAAGGACTGAGGAGACCCCGGATCAGGGAAGGAGAGGAGGGGGACTTCGGGAACGTTTGCACGGCACCCGGCTAAACTCCTGCGGAGGCCGCTGGAAATCAAGGGGTAGAAATTAACCACAGCAGAGTCGCGAGAGGCCGAACGTGGCTTTTCCGAAGCAAATCCCTCACAAAGTTGCCCTTTACTCTCGAGGAGGCCAAGCTTGGGCCGCCTTCCGAAGAGCGGGAATTCGGCCGTCCCAAACCCTGAAACCTCCCGTCGGGGCAGCGGATTTAGCCTCCGACCGGGGATCTGGAGCTCAAGGCCGCGAGCAGGGAGGACGGAGGGCGGCTAAAGCGGCCTCTTTCGCCTTTGCCTCGCGCGTCGGGACCGTCTGGCCCGCCAAATGAGCGGCAGAGTTTCCGGCAGCCTCTGGCGAAGCGCCCCCGCTTGCTCTCCCCGCCGCGCCCCGGGAGAAAGGGCGCCGATGCGGGGAATGGGCTGGGGGTCCGGGAGGGAGAAGGCTGAAATTCCCCCGTCCCGCCCGTCCCGGCGATTTATTCCGGCGGTCACGTGGCTCCAGATTTTATTCTACCGCCATCCTGTTCCAGCTGGATGCGGCGACTTCGGGGTAAAACGTTGCGAAAGCCTTCCAAAGCGCCTTTCGACATCCTGTAATTCGATCGTGGCTCGGATTACAACTGTCATCTACTGTACAGACATTTATTTCTCTGAACGAAGACATCGCGGCGATGTATTTCTTTTTCCCCGCCCCGCCCCCCGCCTTGTACGGGGGCGGGGAGGGCGATCGACTACGGGAGCTCTGGGCTACTAACGCAACTGCACCATTTTCTGAAGCGGCGTCTTCCAGGGGCTGCGGGGGGGGGGGGGCGGGGGATCGCGGCTCCTAAGTTTATGCTCAATGCCTGGGTCTGCAGCGGGTCCGCAAGAGCGAGAACAGCCCCGCCTGCCTCCCGCTCGGCTTGAATGTCGGGGACCATTGAACGGGCCTCCAAATAGATCCACCTCGCCCCCCCCCCAACACACACACATCCCCTCTGCGCTTTCCGCACCGCTTAGATGTATAAACACATTCGCGGCGGCGGCGGCGGCGTGCCCCTGCCGGAAATGCGCATTGTACACACGTAACTGTGTGTACGTGTGTGCCCAAGACTTCCAGGGGCAAAGAAGGGGGGGGCGCAGGGCGCGCTGCCGGGGAAGCCCCCACGCGCCGCGCAGTGCCCCAATATTGATTGATCATTCGATCCGCTCCTCGAGATCGCTGGCAAGATCCCGTGATCGCTGCGCTTCCGTGGGTGTCCGCTCATACCACGCCTCTGGGCTTCTGGGCTCTGTGTGTGTGTGTATATGTGTGTGTGTGCGCACAAAAGCAAACAAATGCATTAATATTTATATGTTTATTTAATCGATCACCCCCCCCTGTCTCCCTCCTCCCGCCTTTAGATGGAAATATTAGCGCCAGGCGGCTGATCTAAGCGACCAAATTCCGCCGAGGGAGGGAGGGAAGGAGGGAGGGGGGGCGCGGAATATGGCACCAAGGAAACGTAATTTAACTATCAAACCCATCTACATGTCTAATAAAAGCAAATCTGCTACAGAGAATTAGAAAGAAGAACAGCGCCTCCGACTCCCGGCAGGAAATGTTCTTTATATTAGAGATATACAAGCAGGTCCTGTCAGATGAAGACTTCACCAGACCGCCTTTCGGCTCGGCAAAATGGAGCGGCGGTTTGGTTCGGCACTCGGGGGCCTGGCGGGCAGCTCGGGGGAGTCGGGAGCTCGGGGGAGTCGGGCAGCGTAAGATTTTAAGGAAGAAGCCCGAGCCCGATTCCGCTTCGACCCGCTCGCCTCCCCGCAGTGCCGGGCTCGCGCCTTGAACCGCAGCGCCGGGGCAGGCGGACGGCAGCCGGCGAGGAGGGCCCGGATTGCGCCCCGGCTGGGCAATGGGGAGGCGGCGAGAGGCGCCGCGGGGCGTTGCTGGCTGTCCGAGGCGGCCCCGGGCCGGGGGATTCGGCTTTTCCACCGAGGCTGGCCGGCGGCGGCGGGGAGACGTCGCTTTTCCCTGCCAGGACCTGATGCGATCCATTCAAGCCAACAAGTTTGGAGAATGTTGAGTTCAATCAATTCAGAGCGTCGAGATGGAGCCCAATTCAGTCCAGGTATTCGGTCCTCCTCCGCCCCTCCTGGCGGCGCCCCGCGCCCCGAGCCCCCAGCGCCCGACCCCCGACCCCCAAACTTTCCGGGAACTTTCCCGGGAGCTGCCACCCCCCTGGCTGGTCTCCCCGACCGGGGACAGGGTGCCTCGGGGTGCCTCGGTCGGGTCCCTGCCCGCCGGACAGAGGGCAGCCGGCCAGCCCGCAGCCCCCGCCCCGCCTGGCCCCGAGTCGCCTCTCCCGAGACCCGACCCGATCCGATCCGGCGGCCGGGGGAGGGAGGGAGGGAGGGCGGGCGGGGGAGGGCGCGTGTTTTGGAGATGGCTCTGCGGGGGCTGATGCTTCTCTCCCTCTTCCCCCTCCCTTCCGCCTCCCCCTCCCCCTGCAGTGGGTCGGCTCGCCGTGCGGCTTGCACGGACCGTACATTTTCTACAAGGCGTTTCAGCTCCACCTGGACGGCCGAGCGCGGATCCTCTCCCTCGGCGATTTTTTCTTTGTGCGGTGCCGGGCCGAAGACCCCATTTGCATAGCGGAGCTGCAGCTGCTCTGGGAGGAGCGGACCTCCCGGCAACTTTTATCCAGCTCCAAACTTTATTTCCTCCCGGAGGACACGCCGCAGGGCCGAAGGAGCGACCACGGCGAGGTGGGACCGCCGCGTCTTCCCGGGGGGAGCGGAGCGGGAGTTGGGGTCGGCGGCGGGGGCGGGGGCAGTGTGTCTTGTCAGCCGGCCGGCCGGCAGGGGCGGGGGAGGGCTTCGGCCGGGACGGTGGGCATAGCCCCCTCGCCGTGCAGGGTTCCGGAAAGCGCGGCCGGGAGACGGGGTCCCTGCGGCCGGGCCCCGGGAAGGCTGCAGCAGGCTGGCCCGCCTGTCAGCGGGAGCGCGGCGGTCCTTGGCGCAAGCAGGTCTGGGCTCTGCCTTGCTGAAGGTGCCCTGGACTTCCCGCCCCCGGCCCGCTTCGGGCTGCTCGTCACAGGCGCGCCGCTTCCCTTCCTCTCGGGGTGGGGAGGCATCGGGAGCCCGCCCCCTGGGCCGGCAGCGGAGTTCCGTGTTCACCTGGGGGCGCCGGGAACGTGTGGAGAGGCTCTGGCGGCGGCCTTCGGCTCTCGCTCTTTTCCATCCGCGGCGGGATGGAAGGCGGAAATTACGAAACGCAGGCCGGGCGGCGCGAGCGAAAGCGGCTGGGCTGCGGCCGGCCGGCAGGACCGAGTGCGGGATGACAGGTACCGGGACGGAGCTCTCGCCGGCTGCCAGGCCCCGGCCGGCCCGGGCACGAGCGGTGGCAGCGGCAGCGGCCCTTGAGCCGCCACGCGACCGGCGCCCCTTCCCGCCTGCCAGGCCGGGGGCCCAAAACGGGGGGAGGCGGCTGCACGGGAGAACGCGCCCACTGCAGCCCGGGGAGCCTCTCGCGGCGCCTTTCCCGGGCGGCTGGGTCCGAGGAGCGGGGCGCTGGGCTCCCGCGAGCTCCGGCCGAGATGCGGGGCTTCCTTGGCAAGGCAGCGCGGCGGGCAGCGACGGGAGGCGAGAGCTGGGCAGATAGGCAGCCTCTCCTTCGGCGTCTCCGAGCTTGAGCTCCGGTAACGGGCGAGCGGGCGGCAGGAAGAGGCCGCTCGATCTGCCCTTGTCGGGCAGGCCAAGCCGGGGACCGGCGCTTCCAGTGCCCTTCTCTGCTCCGCGGAAGGGGCCGCGTAGGGCCCTCCGGACAGCTCTCCGGCGCCCCCTGCTTTCGCAGCCCGGGAGCCTCCCCCGGGCCCCTGTGCAGCGGTCCCCGGGCCTCTCCCAGGGACCAGGTGGCTTTAGGAAGTTGTTCCTTCCCCTTGGAGGGTGATAAGGAAGCGTAGGCGCTTCGGACACCAGGCCCAAAGGGGCCACCGCAAAGCTCCGAACACGGCCTTGGTTTGTACAGTATGTACAAAGGACGGAGGCACCGAGATTGATCAGTGCTTAGGGACCCCAGGGAGCCTTAATCCACCACTGTCAAGAAGGGGGGAGAAAGGGGTTGCTTTTTTGTCTCCCTCAGGAAGCCCTGGAGAGAGAAGGATGCTCCGGAGGGAGCCAGGGCATGGGGGGCTGAATCGCTTCATGTATGTAGAGTCACCTGCACCTAGGAAGGTGTGTCAGATTCTAGGGGTTGGCCTTTCCCCTCCCCTTGAAAGAGGAGAGCCTCCCAAGCCAGCCCCCCGCTGGTCTTTCACCTCTGATTGTGGTGTTCGGAGGGTGCAGACGACCTGGGGACCCTTCCCAGGGGGGGGGCAACGGTGGCCAAGAAACGGTGGTCGCCTTCTCCCTCTGAGGGATCAGATAATGGAGCCCTGCAAGTGATGAGCTGAAATTTTAGATAGATAGATAGATAGATAGATAGATAGATAGATAGATAGATGATAGATAGATAGATAGATAGATAGATAGATAGATAGATAGATAGATAGATAGATAGATGATAGATAGATAGATAGATGATAGATAGATAGATAGATAGATAGATAGATAGATAGATAGATAGATACAAAATTCCTTGTAATGAATATTTATAACCCAGTCGAGCCTTGTTTTAATGAAAGGATGGGAAGTAGGCCACAAATCATTTTAATATGCCTTAATGATCATCTCACGTTATACGGTGTGAATATGGCTGAAAATTAATCCAACATGATGGGCTGGGACGTTCTGCACACAGGCTCTCCTCTGCGTATCCCACAGGCCCAGAGGGAGGGCAGCCCACTTGCTTGTAGGGATTCGCTGGCGTCTTTGGCTGGGAACTTCAACTGATGTGTCTGAACACCTTCCTGTTCTGGAGAGGTGGTGGCCACAACTTTGCCCCAATGCTCGGCAGCAGAGTCTTCTCCTGGCACCACCCTTCGGCCCTCTGGAAAAGATGCCAGAGAGAGCCAAGGGGCCAAAGGAGGCATCCTTACTCCCCTTGAAGAAGCCTCTGTGCTCTCTGCTACCCAGGTCCTCTTCTGTAGAACAGGAATAGGAATGGGAATGGGGAATGGGAATGGGAATGGCATAGGATAGGATACGATAGGATAGGATAGGATAGGATAGGATAGAATATGGAAGGGAGTAGAATAAAATAGAGAATAGAATAGAATTCTTTATTGGCCAAGTGTGATTGGACACACAAGGAATTTGTCTTGGTGAAAATGCTTTCAGTGTACATAAAAGAAAAGATACATTCGTCAAGAATCATCAAGTACAACACTTAATAATAGTCACAGGGTACAATAAGCAATCAAATCATACTAGGAAACAGTCAATATAAAAGGATATTGTAAGGATACAAGCAACAAAGTTACAGTCCTACAGTCCTAAGTGGGAGGGGATGGGTGATCAGGAGTGATGAGAAGATTAATAGTAATATTAGTGCAGACTTTGTAATAGTTGAGGGAATTATTTGTTTAGCAGAGTGATGGCGTTCAGGAAAAAACTGCCCTTGTGTCTAGTTGTTCTGGTGTGCAATGCTCTATAACATCGTTTTGAGGGTAGGAGTTGAAACCATTTATGTCCGGGATGTGAGGGGTCTGTAAGTATTTTCACAGCCCTCTTTTTGACTCCATGCAACATACAGGTCCTCGATTGAAGGCAGTTTGGTAGCAATTGTTTTTTCTGCAGTCCTAATTATCCTCTGAAGTCTGTGTCTGTCTTATTGGGTTATAGAAGCCAAAAGGATTTTATCATCTTTGGGTTTATATTGTTTGGGAAGAAAGATCCCATTGAGAAAAAGTGCAGGGCCAAAAAAGCAGTGTAGCTTCTTTCTCAGTACAACGAGACAGTTATTTTGAGTAATTTAACCACAGTGATAATTCTTTTATGTAAATGACATTAACAGCTATTTCCGAAGCAGAGAGATGGAGCCATTTTAAGTGGAGAAGCTCCCTGCAACCATTTCTAAGCCTGTGGGCATGAAAATTATTCTGGGGATAATTCATAGAGAAAAAAATAACAGACAGGGCTTGGAACAAGAGTAGTGTAATAAAAAGGAATTATATGCTGAGCTAGTGCATAAAATATGGCTGAAATCCCTACCCAACTTCCGTTTCCAAAGGTGGATGATAAATCTATAAAGTCAGGGCCTTTGGGGGGGGGGGTCAAAGGTCAGCAGGGTGTTTGTGTTGAGCACACCGATGCTTGCAGCATGTCTGTGTGTGGGTCACAGCTAGCCAGAGATTTAATGGGGGCTTCTCGTAGGCATCTCTGGGTCTGGAAAGGGATATTGAAGTGATATCTTGGAACGTCAGGCTGGGATTTCTTCCAAGCCAAACAAGCGGTAGAATCCAGGCCTCCAATTTTTGAGTGATGGCATCCTCATTGGTAGCCAGTGAAGGACTGACCCAGCATGCCTCTCTCCCCCCCAGGAAGGGCCCCGCAGGAGTTCTCTGTGGGACCCCAGTGGGCGTGAAGCGACCCATGCAGTCACTTTGTTAGATCAGCTCCTGGCTTTCAAAATGTACCAGGAAACAGGGTTCCCTCCTGGAGCTTCACCCCTCATTACTCGGGTGCAGCTCCACTGCTTGATGCAGTTGGTTTCCAGAGGGCTATGCGGAGCCCTTCAGAGGAAGGTCCTTTGGCTGCATCTTCCAGAGAGGTTGGCGTTGCATCCCTGGAGGTCGAGTCACTCTGGGGCCAGGCTCCTGCCTGTTTGCATGAACGTTTCGGCTGAGCTGGAGAGGCTTTGTCAAAGGCTGCAGCACAACAGACTCACATGGGACCATGAGAGCCACGGGCCAGCAATAAACAAGCCCTTGAGAGGTGTTGTCTGGAGCTGCGTGGAGAAACCTGAACTTGGGGGCGGCAAAGCCTGGGCACAATGGCTTTCAGCAAAAAAGCAAGAAATGGGAAATATGGTCTTGGAAATGTTTAAACTCTCCATCTTGGGGGGCCTCTGGTTTTACAATGAAGTGAGGACTTCTCAGGGTCATTAAAAAAAAGGGCCTGAAGCGGCAGAAGTTGCAAAAGTGACTAGGTGGACAATTCCACCAGCAGTTTGTAGCTGCAAAGGACAGGTTTCATCGTAGAAGCAGAATGATCGTTTGTAGCTGGAAGATCTACCCAAGATTGGTTGAAGCTGCTGCTATCATTAGTCCAGTCTGCTGGACTTTGCACTGATAGGGCCATTTGGCACCTCTCCAGCCTTGGTCTGAGGCTCTAGATGGGCAGCCCTGTGGCCATGGGCCAGCCACACAACCAAGGTGGGGGGGAGGACGGTGATTATGTCCCCCCTCCAGAGGGTGGTCAGATGCTGCTCCCTAAAGAGTAGAAGCTCTGCCCTCCCTTCACGGATGACTAGGAAGAGTGCGACTGTGCGCTTTGAGCCCAGAGCTCCAGCCAGGCTCTTCCCTGCTTGTGAAGTGGTAGCGATGGGGCCTGCGTGGAGAGGGACAGGTATGGGACATGTGGTCCAGGAAGCAGGCAGCGATCGGCTTCCCAGTGCAGTGAAAGAAGCCCCCGCTTTTTTATCTTCACGAATTGGGTGCTAGGAGTTGTGGAGAGCTCTACAAAGCTCAGAACTTTCTCGAAGCCTAGCTTGTGGCAGTTGTTCCACATTTTAATTGTGTTATTTTGCCCTGTTAGTCTTGAGCTAGTTTTGTCCCTTGGAGTTGTTCCATGGGTCTGTCCAGCAGGTTGTGCAAATCTTTAAGCGGGCAACGGTTGCCCTAAACTTCCTGCGTACCGGCCAGTGGTGGTCTGGCCCAGGCCAGGCGGTGCAGCAGAGACTGAATTCAGAATTCCTGGGCTCAAGCTGTGTCTGTGCTTGAGGGCCTTCTGGGTAGACCCGGCTCCCTCCATTCCACCTTCAATCTTCTTATCAGCAACCACAGGCTATTCTATGGGGAGACACAAGTGAGGCTCTTCAAACACTCCGAAACACAGATATACAGGTAGTCCTTGACTTACAAGGGTTCATTTAGTAACTGTTCAAAGTTGCAACGGCACTGAAAATGTGACTTACAACTGTTTTTCAAAGTTACAACCTTTGTATCATCCCCATGATTGTGTGATCAAGTTTCAGAGGCTTGGCAACCGGTTCACACTTACGACCATTGCTGTGTCCTAGGGCCATGCGTTTACTTTTTGCAACCATTTGACAAGCAAAGTCAATGGGGAAGCCAGATTCATTTAGCAACTGTGTTTCTAACTTAACAACTCCAGTGATTCACTAACAAGTGGGGGCAAAGCTCAATGTCTCACTTAACAACGGAAATTTTGAGCTCAGTTGTGGTCGTACAGCAAGGACTACTGTACATCCCCGCAGTGTTTTTGTAATTTAGCGTATAATGAAGCTAAGCTGGGGCCAAAGCAGATCTGCTGAATTGGTCCGACTGAGATGAAGCCGTGCAGGGAACGACTCTGTGGAACGGCTGCTGAGCGAACTTGAGATGCTGGTGCATACAAATGGCGGACTTTCATGCTCGGCTGTGTTGCTTATGGGACTTGTAATAGCGGAGAGTTCCGCTGACCTTCTGCCCACTATAAGCCATCTAAGCCAGGAGCCTCCAATCTTGGCCACTTTAAGCCTGTTGGACTTTGGGGAGTTGGAGTCCTCCAGGCTTAAAGTGGCCAAGGTTGGAGACTTTCATTTACTCCTTTAAAACCACAGTTTTGTAATGAAGGTTGAGAAGGTGTGACGTGTCTTCCATAAATCTCACCGGAGTACTGTGGATCTGGATGTCCAAAATTCTTTTGTTGGAGAAAGGCAGTTGTTCCATCATGCCTAACAGCCAGACTCTGGTAGGGGAAAATTCCTCACGCTGACAACCTTCTTGATTTGGTGACTCTGGAGCATTGAATTCTTGCCTTGGTGAATAAAAGCCTCTGAACATTTGCACCTCAAACGTATCAAAGATCCTGAGCGAGATGGAAAGTGTTTTTTAAAGATGTTTTAATTGAATGTTTTAAATAAGCATAGGGGCAAATTAATTTAGGGTATGCTTTACTTTCAGTTGCTTAGTTACACTGCAGCATATTCCTAAGCACAAGTGAAATAAATTGGCTCTCCTTTTTGTAGCCTTAATCATATTTACTGAATTGCCTTTGGAGCAAAAGTACCCAGGCTTGTTCAGGGCTTCTCATGGGTGTGTGCCAAATGCTGAGGAGGAAGAGATATTGGTCTTGCTGGCACTTGGGGTCTTCTACATAGGCTGCTATTTGAAGGGGAGCTACCAACACTACTTAAAGATGCTTCTCCGAGGCAGGGATCACCAACCTTTTGGACCTCAGGGACCACCAAACTCATAATTTTAAATCCTGTGGACCAGAGACCCTGGGAAAATCCCCAAAAAAGTCTGCAGGAAAATTCCCCACCCTATTTTTCCTACTGATCGATCATTCTTTACTTGGGATCGCAGGATACCATCTCCAGCTCCATTCTCAGGGGGAGGGAGGGAGGGAGAGAGAAACTTTTGGCTTCATGCAAGGAAAGCAGCAGAAGTCTTTCTTTCTCTCCCCCAAACTCTTGCCAGAAATGAGTCTTTGTGAGACTTGTCATGCTGGCGCAGCCTCTTGGAGCAGGAGGCCTTGCAGGGTCCCAAAGACTCATTTCTGGTGGAGTTTGGGTGAGAGAAAGAAAGACTTTTGCTGCTTTCCTTGCGTGCAGCCAAAAGCAGAAGAAGAAAGAAGTGGAAAGAAGCAACTGGTGGCCAGGCCAGATGCATGGGGTGAGTGGGGCAAGTTCCCCCCCTCCGCCCTTTCCTCCCTCCCCTCACTACCTCCTGTTGTTTGCAATGCAAGTGACACAAGCCTTGTGTTCTCGCAGGCCATGTGGGCTGCACAGCCTTGTGTTCCCACGCAGCCTGGATTAATTGCTTTGGGGGTGACATTTCTCTGCTCCAAGGCATGCAACTTCCCAAGCTTTACATCACAGGCCCAGTGGTGGTATTCAATTTTTTTACTACCAGTTCTGTGGGCCTGGCTTGGTGGGCGTGGCAGCGGAAGGATAACGTAAAATCTCCATTCCCTCCTCACCCCACTAACCTGCTTTCCAGCTCCATTCTGCATAGGGCAACCAAAGAAGACCCAGCCAATCAGTTGGGCCTCGGGAGGCAGAGAAGAGATGGGGGCGAGGCCAGTCACAGGTGAGGTTGGCCGGTTCTCCGAACTACTCAAAATTTCCGCTACTGGTTCTCCAGAACTGGTCAGAACCTGCTGAATACCCCCCTCTGCACAGGCCCCAAAGAGCGACTCACCCACGTTTTCTTCACCTTCAGGTTGGTTTTATGGCCGCCCCACCCAGCTTGAACCCTCTGGGTCCAATTGGGCATTTCTGATCTCTAATGCAGGGCTTTTGAGACCGGGTCCTGTGAGAACTTGATGGTGATCCATGAAAGCTGAAAGGCGCAAGAAAAAAGTCAAAACAAGTAGAGCCAATTTTCTACCTTTGCGTCCTGATCGAGGGGTTAGGGTTAGGAAGAAGTTCCAGGTGAGATCAGCTTTTGGTGGCCTTCATCTACTGACAGGGATGTTAGATTTGCAGAATTGGATGCAAAGGGGACTGATTTTGCATGGGAGTTTGTGTGCCGGTGTGCACATGCAACCCAGTGTTACGTACAATTCTGGCTAGAGGATTCTGGGAGTTGAAGTCCACTCATCCCCAGGTTGAGAGAAACTGCAGTAAATAGTACTGGGTTCCTATAAATATCCCTGAGATTATATGCATGTGATTCTGTACAAAAATGTCACTAACTGTTGGACTCGTTAGCTTAATCCACTAACATGTCCACTGAATAATTGTTGGGGATAGTTTTATTCTCTAAGGACAAATCTAAATTAGTGATCTAATTATTTGGGGGTATTTTGGTTTCTTTTTTCAAAATTATTTGGATATTACTGTGCCTTTTTCATAAAACCAATTCATTTCTTTTGCCTGTTAGAGTGACAGAGTTTAAATCTTGGGTTTCTTCTGCACATTTTAATGTTGATGGTGAATAATGTCCTGATTGATTGAGATATCAGACAATGGAAGATTATGGCAAAGACCCAGCCGCACAAGCTCAATCGAATTATGTCAAAACTGCCCATTGTTCTGTTGTACTGAGAAACAAGTAAATTATTTACAGATATTTGCTAATTAAAGCACATATTGTTTTTCCCAGCACAATGGGACACAATGGAAACAAAAGCCAAAAAAAGAAATCCGCATGCATAATTTCACTGGTCGAATGCAGAGGGCAACACTTCTTGCTAAGAAAAATATTGTCTGTCATCTGCCCAGAAAGGACTCTTCTCGGGGTAAGGAGAGCAGGCAGAGAGAGCAGCCTGATGGGAGTCCAAGGCACTGGACCTCCAGGATTCCCCAGGCTTCAGGGGCACCTTGTTCGTCTCGGTCACCCAGTACATGCTGGTCTGTTAGTGAAATGATGTTGAGAAGCGTTTTGAGATTTGACCTCACCCTCCCGAAAGGCAGATGCCGTAACAGCCCCTTGAAGGCAAGTAGAGTGGAGAGCTCAGGCAGCCCATCCTAGAAGTCTTCCCAGGTGAAGCTGGGCTTCTGCTGACTGAAGGACATCCAGACTGACCACGGGGATGGGCGACAGCTCTGCAGCAGGATTGGGGCTAGTCGGGGGAGAGGGAAGGGAGCGAAGGCCCTCCCCTTCCCATCAAGCTTGAGGAGGTTGCCCTGTAGCAGACCCAACGCATCCACAACTCTTGCATGGTGTTGTTGGCCCTCAGGTCTGTCCCCCTCTCCCCTTGCAAAGGGGGCTTGTGCTGATTTGAGGTGAACCAGGAGTCCTAGATTCCCTCTCCCAGGGAAGGGGCATCATAGCCCAAATTGGCTAAGTCCTTCCATTTCAGAGTCACATCACTGGGATACAGGACGGATCACTGGGAAGTAGAGTTTAAGAGGGTGCAGGGCTCTTCCAGGAGAATCAGGGTTGAGATATGGGACGGGAATGCACCTGTGTTTGGTGCTAAACTGTCCGTGCCTGTGGATAACATTGTGTTGTTGAATGCCTGGATCTAGCCCGTTGAGTCAGGCTTCATAGTCCAGCAGTAGAATGAAATTAGACTCCGAGCAATAGATGTGTAAAGTGTGTTGAACACTGAAAGGTGCTGTACAAATGCTGGTGACAATTATCTGAAACCGTGTAAGTTGCACAGTCATATTCCACAGATGGGGGAACCTGCTGTCTGTCTTCCAGAATGCCATATGTGCCATTTCTGTGCAAAAACTACAAATGGCAATTCTTTATATCTCAGAAACAATTGTCAGTTAATTAAGCCTCCAATTTGCATGTGTTCAGGTTCTGTAATCGTAGCGTTCTTGTGTGTCTGTGTGGTTTTTACTGCCAAACTTCTGTTGGCGGAATTTGAGATCGTCCCTCCTGCTAGAAAAGCTGCCACTCATCTGGGATGAGAGATGGGCCTTGGAGGAACAATCCGAATGTTCAGCCAAGATGCCCTCTTCAAAATGGAAGCGTTGGCTGAACTCGGAAACTGAAAGATTTGGAAACTCAGCGTTGCCTTTGATCTCTTCCTGGGATTGGCCTTCTCGATGCTCTTGCGGGTGGCCAAGGAGGACACCTGAGGATGGGAAGCGGTCCAAGCGTTGCTTTTTCACTGGTTTTAGTAGATCTGAGAATGGGGATAATTTTTCTCCGGAGGTGGTAAAAGTCTTCTCCTAAAGGTTACTCCCTAGAAAAAGGAAACCCTGAGGGTTACCCTCAGCTCCCTTGAAGGAATCCTCCAGCTGTGTCAAATAGATGCAGTCAAGGAAGTCTCCCATTGGTTAAGAGCTTTCCATAAAGCTGAACTTGGTTTTGGGGAAGTTTTCAAGAGGGTTGCACCTCTTCTTTCCTCCTGAAGAATACAGCCTCAATACGCCTCTTCTCTTGGATAGGGCCAACAGGTAGCCGTCTGGCATGTGACTTGGGCAATGCTTTGCCACAATTTTGGGTGAATGATTAGGAACAAAGAGGAAATGAGGAGCTGACATGATCCTGACGTAAGCTGATCCTGAAGGATCCTGGAATATGACCAAGAGATGAGTTTTGAGGGTGGGGATCAACTTAACAGATTAATAGAGTTGGAAGGGACCTTTTAGGTCATCTAGTCCAACCCCCCACCCAAGCGGGAGATTGTACACCATTTCTGACAAATGGCAGTCCAATCTCTTCTTGAAAGTCTCAACTGATGGCGCTCCCACAACTCCGGAAGGCAACTTCTGTTCCATCGGTTGATTGTTCTCACTGTTAGAAACTTTCTCCTTATTTCCTGGTTGAATCTCTCCTTGATCAGTTTCCATCCATTATTCCTTGTCTGGCCTTACGGTGCTTTGGAAAACAGCTTGACCCCTTCCTCCTCCTCTCTGGGGCAGCCCCTCAAATATTGGAAGATGCTATTGTGTCTCCCCTGGTCCTTCTCTTCACTTCCAAGCTACTGACGTACAATTTGTTTGACACAAGTGGTTGCATGGCACAAAAGGCTGAGCACGTGTAAATAACTAAATATTTAATCTGAGTTCATTGTTGTTGCTATTTTAAACATATACAGTGAAGGGCTCAGCCTGGGATGTATGCATTAAGAAAAAGACATCAGTGGACTACAGCACGTTCTTTTAATTTCCTAAAAAACTGGATAAATGAGCTGTAGCCAAGTTCCTGTTTGTGTTTTCCTCACTCTTTAAATCTCAGTCCTGTTTTGATTGTTCCTGTGTTTAAAGGAAGCTGTGGAAGAGACAGAGTTGCCAGCTTTTCTCCTGAACAGATATTGCTATTCTGAGTTCTTAATTCTAGGGTAGAAGCAGGCAAAATGTAGTAGAGGAGCCCAGGGAGAATTAGGAAAAAAAATCTGGAGTCATGGAGGGCGATCCTGAACTCAGTATACTTCAGGATGGAGCATGGGCGGCCCCGGATAGCAAATTTCTCACTGAACAACATAAATTTTGGGATCAATTGTGGTCATAAATTGTGGGCTACCTGTGCAGCATTTCAGATTGATGGGTTTTATGCATAAAATGTAAATGGGGAGGTGTGTCACAGAAATGCCATGGCTGGGAGGGAAGAGAGGCTGGGAAGGAGGGCCAAAGAGGGCTGAGTTGTCATTCTCCCCCCCCCCTCTGTCCCCCCTGCCCTTCCTCCCCCCCACCCACCCCCCACTCACGTGAGGGCCTAAAAAGGCATCCAAGCAGTTGGCCTGTGAGGGAAAACGTGAGGAGAAATGAGAGAAACAACTTTCAGTGCTTGCAATTTCACTTAGGAATCATTCTAAGTAGCCCACAGGAAGCATGTTTCGTGCATATTTAAATAGTTTATTTAAAGTAGCATGTGAATGTAAAATAATCCAGGGCGGAGGAAATGAACCAGGGCAGCCTCGTCTTGGGCCTGTTTGAAAGCCGCGGCACCCATTAATCACGCCTCCCAAGACTCACACTGGGGCTGGCGGTCACTAAAACGTGTCCAAACAAATCAGCTATACAACTTACGACGTGGAATCGGCTTGCTCAAAGCAAGCCATGGTTTATTATCTTCGCTCAAGAGGTCCTCCTCAAGTAAAGATTACACAACAAGCTGTGCTGAAGGGGAAACAGATAGGCAAGCTTGCAGCCAGAACTTCCCGAGCGCCAAACTAGCACTTTGCTTCAGACGGCTGAGATGTGGCGTGAAATCTGAATTCTCACTTAACTTTCAGAGTGGGACAACTGGTCCAGACCCAGCAGCAGTTTTGATATTTTGATTTTATATTTAACTTGTGTTCCCCGCCCCCCACACACACACCACCTCAGTACAAATTTAGATATAAATTATTGCCATTGCTTGAATGGCACATCAGTTGTCAAAACAGGTGCTGTCTGAAACAAACACATCATTCCATGCAGAAATTCATTTTTATCACAGGAGTTCCCCCTAACAGTGGCAATTTTAATTTCCCCCATCTTAACATGTGCTTCTTAATTCAATGCCCTATCGTAATAGCTTTAACCAACGTGCAATTCATATATTACAATAACTAGCTCGATACCTGTGCTTCGCTATGAAACTATGTGGTCAGGCTTAGTTTTTCGAGAGGAAAATAAGGGGGCGGGGGGGGGAATTGTGCCTCTGTCTACCAGCACCAGTTGATACTCATCTAGCTAGGGTCCTGTCAGTGTGTGAGAGTGGAGGGCTGTTTGGAAAGTGAAATAGCATTTCCCGTGTGAGCAAGAAGGAGACAGCAAGGAGCCTGGGTGTGGCTTAGCTCAACTGTTCTGTGCTAAAGCTGCTTGGTGCTGTGAAACTGAAACTCCTCTCCTCTGCTTGTGTTTTGGATTTGAAAGAGATTTCTTTTCAGTGGGGAGGGGGAGTAGAACTCCTTAGCATCAGAGCGTGTTAATAATAATAATATAGGAAATACTAATGCTCTGATGGTCATTTTGAAAAAGCCTTCCTTAGTGAGCACCTAGAAGCCAAGAGGAACACGTGTGTCAAATTTCAAATTTGTAGGCTTTACAATTCTGGAGATTTTGTGATGATGCGTGTGTGCTTTTTCACATATATATATATATATATATAGAAGATACTCAAGCATTTTACATTTTTCTCAGTCTTAAAACAAGTTTTCTCCATCAGATGGAGAGTAGATTATATCTCCCTTTGGGGCTGTCAAAAGTTCCCTCGATCACTTGTCCCAGCAGAACCTCTAAAGAGGCAGGCGTTCTTCTCACTGTGTACTACACAACCAGGGCAAAATCTGGCCTTAGGGCGATAATCTTCTGGGCTCTTCCTGATAAGCAACAAGAATTCCCCCGCTCATAAGTTTTGACTCCAAGCCCAAGATAAGTTGAGTAAACAAAGACAACCAGCAAGAGGATGAGATGTTTTTAAGGAGAAGATCTGCAAAATAGGAGCCTCTGTGGTGGTGCAGTACAGCAAGCTACTTCTGCAGCCAGCTGTCTACAGTTTGGCAGTTCAGATCCCACCACGCTCAAGGTTGACTCAGCCTTCCATCCTTCCAAGGTCGGTAATGAGGAGCCAGATTGTTGAGGGCAAGAGGCTGAGTCTGTAAACCACTTAGAGAGGGTTGTAAAGCACTGTGTAGCAGTATATAAGTCTAAGTGCTATTGCTATTGTTCTTTCACTTCTTGCCCTCAGGCGAGAAGAGACCATGCCACAGGAGGTCCAGTTCAATGGGTGTTGAGTCAAGAACTTCACCAAGAGATGCAGGATGTCCATTTAATGCTTGCTCATTATGGCTAAATAGAAGAGATTGTTTACTTGTTCTTCATTTGCAACAGAGTGAAATCTCTCTCAACTTTCAATAGAAGATTAGTAGCTGTCCAGCAAGCAGCTCAGCATGTTTTCCTTGGACAATTCTTATTTGAAGAATTGCCTGCTTTGTTTTTTTCCTCTTTTTTTTTCTTTTTTTGGACACAGCAGCGCTTTCCTCCTCTGCACTGACTTACTGGAGCTGAAACTAAATTACTTTGAGCTGTCTCTTTATGTTTGTTTTAATGACTCCTGAGGATGTTTATTTATTTTTTTAAAATTTATTAATTCAATTTCAGAGTCAACTGTCAATGACTCTGGATGGATTACAATAAAAAATAGGGGAGGGGAGGAAATCCCTAACAAATACCAAAGAACAGAGCCAACCGGAAGGCTAACTCAGCGTGACAAGAAGCCAAACCAAAACCTTAAGGGCTTCTTAGCCATCCTGACACTCACCAACTCCATCCCAGATCTGCCCGGGTTTATTGTCTGGCACAGTGGTCTCTCTACAGACCCCTGGCCTGAACTTCGACTGAAGGACTAAATAAAGTCTCTAGACAATCCATTTTCTCCAGCCTGGTGAACTCCCCAGCCCACTTCTTCCCAAAGGTTGAAGACTAGATGGAGGCAGGTAGAATGATTGGGATTTAGAGGAATTTTATTTCCCAACATTCAACAGAGGCACATGGTTTCACCCCATATAAAATTAAATGTGGGGGATCCTAGATGATCAGTTTGTAAGTCTGTGGAACCCAAATTAAAATCCTTGAGAGGGATCCGTTATGGTTCTCCTGCCTTAGTTGCAATTATCCTATTGACTCTTAGGGCTCAGTCATATATGTTTCTTCCTAAAAGCTCCGATTCTCAGAACCAAACAGATTATGTGAATGGGGAATCCCAGCATCATTGCACAACACACCTGGAAAATTTCAGTGGCAAAATCTGGGGTTTTGTGTGACTTTAGGAATATTGACAATGGCATGAAGGATGAATTTGTCCCAGTAGGAAGGGCAGATATTAGAGCCAACGTTCTTTAATGCACCTCTGGTTCCTCTTTTGTTGGCTGCATTGTCAATTCCAAGAAGGCGCACATTCTGTTGTAAATGTATAAATGTTACAAGTGCAACTGAGATTCAGGGAATGACTCCTCATGTCCTCCGCTGTTGGGATGGACCTGAGCTCCTGGGAAGAATGGTGTAAATTGCTTCAAATTTAGATTGGAGGTTGGCTTTGATGCCTCAGTTGATGTATTGCAGTTGTTTTTAAGCTTTGCTTTCATGTTGGTGTGCCTTTTATGCCTTCCAAGGGGGATTATTGTTAGCCACCAGGGTGGTGAGTGGCCACATAAATTCTCTAAGTAGATCAGTGGCTTTTCTCCTTTTAGGAGGGTCTGCTAATACCCAGGTGGCAGTGGAACCAAGGTTGTCACGGTGTTGTGTGTGGGAAGAGGGGTTGGTACAGGACATCTGATTCACTCCAACAGGAGCCATTGTGTGAGGATGAAATGGAATCAGACTGAGGATCCTTCTTGCAGCTCCTTGGAGGGAGGAAAGTGTGGAGTGAAACGGGCCCTCTGGAAATAGTGGCCCAGCAACAGGAATGTAGCTGGACAGTGGTGTTCTTGTGAGACAGAATGTGCTGTCCCAGCCAGTCTATGGGAATTGGATAGTTACTTCGGAATTATGAGCTGTCCCCTTAAGGGAATGCATCATGGTAAATGTAGTTAAAGGTATCCTGGGAAATGTAGTTCACGTCACGTGGCCACATCTGTAATCCCGATTGGTCACTGTTTTGACCCTCGATGGGTTGGGGGGAGTTTTCCTCACTTTTGCCTGAATTCCCTAACTCATGGCAGGTGCTTTCTATCGCTACGAGATGGGTTAGGAGATAACCATCTTTTACTTTTCTGTATTCTTCACAGAGGTAGATAAACTCAACAAAACATCCATAACAAAGTACTTTTACTGGTTCATCAGGTATCCTCATAACTCACATTTGTGATGAAGTTCTTCTTTAATGACCAATCCTTTGCATATCTGTCTTGTAGGTAAAAGCTCAGGAACCTGTTTTCTCTAGCAAAACTCTCAGGCCACAGGCGCCACCAACACGAGTGATGTCAAACTGCCCCCCCTGCCCCCCCCAAGGTCAAACGCAACCCTGATGCGGCCTTCGAGTTTGACAAAATGGGGAGGGGCGGGGCGGGATAGATGTGTATTAGTAAATCCATATTGTAGGTAAACCCATTGGCGCATATTTAGCAAAATATAAACTATTGGCGTTTACCTGAAGTAGAAGAAAAATTAGATGGTCTTTGGCCGTGGTTCATTTGCTTAACGCAGAGGGATGCCTAAAAGCTCTTTCTTTCCCATCGTCACACGGAGGTTGGACCAAGCTGGGCAGCAAACAGATCATCTCCGCGGGGACTTCAGAGTTGTGTCCCTTAAACGTCCCTCCCTGCTGCAGCTGGCGGTCAAGCCGTTGCCTCTGGTCTCTCCCGGGACAGCTCTGGGTCTCCTTGGAATGGGCTCTTGCAGAGTGTATTGAGAGAGAGAGAGAACGGGGGGGAGAGCGCAAGTTGTTACAGTATCAGCAGGAAAGTGTATTTCTCGTAACTGATGATAATTAGCACCATAATCTTCAGTCCAAATAGACAATTAGGCAAAATAATTATGTCTCTACAAGATGTCTGTATAACGTTAGTAACTTAGTATGTTTTAGCAACCTAAATTATTCTGTTCTTCTATTATGATGGGTTGACTATGTGTTTTCCCCTAGAATTTAATTAATCTCCCCATTCTAAGAATCGATTAAAACTTGGGAGGCTTCCATACTCATATTTTTTAACATGTATAGACAAGACTGAGAGGTTGTGATCTGGTCATGCATGAGCAGGTCTGATACTCATAAACAATTATGGCGATTATATTCTCATACAAAACAGCCACTCAGCTTCCAGCTCTTTTCAAAGTGTAGTCACAATTGCACTTTTCAAAAAGAGAGAGAGAGAGACACACACACACACCCATCAAAATCTCTGTTTACTCTCTGCCACTCCTGCAGCTTCCTTTGGACCTGCCTCCCAAAATTGTGTGCAGACTTTGCCCACCAAGGGGTCTCCTCTTGATCTCACAGAAGCTATTCTGTCACCTCCTGGTTCAGGATTATGCAAATGGAAAAGTCAATGTTTCTAGAGTAGGGGTCTCCAACCATGGCAACTTGAAGTCTTGTGGAGTTGAAGTCCACAAGACTTAAAGTTGCCACGGTTGGAGACCCCTACTTTAGAGGCAAAGGTTCTGGAGAACCGGTAGGGGAAATTTTGAGTAGTTCGGAGAACTGGCAAATCCCGCCTCTGACTGGCCCCGCCCCCATCTATTCGCTGCCTCCCAAATCCTAGCTGATTGGCTGAGTCTTCTTTGGTTGCCCTGCAGGAGAACAGAGCTGGAAATCAGGTTGGTGGGGTGGGGTGGGGTGGAAATGGGGTTTTTACAGTATCCTTCCCCTGCCATGCCCACCAAGCCATGCCACGCCATGCCCACCGAACAGGCAGTAAACAAATTTGAATACCACCACTGTCTAGACTAGAGGGCATCAGCCCATCGAAAGCAGCGATACCCACACAGCCCAATATTTACCATCTCAGCACTGATTTCTAAAGCATACGTTTTTCAAGTTTATGTGCCAACTGTCATCATGTATTAATCAAAATAAGTTCACCATCTTAAGCCTGGAGATGGTAAAGGTTCTTTACAGTTGCCTTGAGTAGACAGAAATTGAGTAGATAGAAATTAGGAATAGAGAATTATAATTGGAACTGAAGGAACATCATTTGTTCAAAAGGAAGTGAAGTGGTAGAAACGGGGAAGAAGCTGCACTGTGAGTCAGAAGTGCCCACTTCTGCTCAGAAATTTGGGGATAAAATCTGGTAGTGCAGCAAAGAGCGTTTGAGTTGGAAAATTGTGGTGGGGGACCCTATCAAATCGATGCCATTGTTAGGGCCTATAATTGCCTGCCCGTCGCAATAGAGGTGAGTGGCGCTTCTTAGAAGCAATTTGCAGCTCTTTCAAAGTTGTAATGATGGGGACATTCATTAGAGAGAGATGGGACCCCCCCAAAAAAGTGCAGAGAAGAGCAACAAAGATGATTAGGGGACTGGAGGCTGAAACATATGAAGAACAGTTACAGGAATTGAATATGTCTAGTTTAATGAAAAAAGGACTAGGGAGGACATGATAGCAGTCTTCCAATATCTCAGGGGTTGCCATAAAGAAGAGGGTGGGGGGGGTCAAACCTGAAGGCAGGACAAAAAGCAATGAATGGAAACTAATCAAGAAGAGAAGCAACCTAGAAGGAGAAATTTCCTGACAGAACAATTAACCAGTGGAACAGTTTCCCTTCAGAAACTGTGGATGCTCCAACACTGTAGATTTTAAAGAAGAGATTGGACAATCATTTGTCTGAAGTGGTATTAGGGCAGTGGTGGCTAACCTTTTTGGGCTCCGTGTACACGTGTGCCAGCACCCATAAGGCAATGTGCGTGCAACCCCTGCCCATGCGCATGCAATCCTTTCCCCCTTTACCTGTACTGCGCCTCAGCTGATTTTTGGCTGGTTTAAGGCCTTTTTTGGCCTCCCAGAGGCTTGAAAAAAGCCTCTGCAGGCTTTGCAGATGAATAATAGGCCCGTTTCATCACTTCCGGTATTACAAGAAGTGATGAAATGGGCCTATTATTCGATCTGCAAAGCCTGCAGAGGCTTTTTTGAAGCCACTGGGAGGCCGAAAAAGGCCTCAAACCAGCTGAAAAATCAGCTGTGAGGCACACACCTGCGCAGTGAGGCGAGTTTGCCTGCAGCTCACGTGTCCGCACAAATGGCTCTGCGTGTCAGCCGTGGCACGCATGCCATAGGTTCACCATCACGGGTATAGGGTTTCCTGCCTGAGCAGGGGCTTGGACTAGAAGATCTCCAAGACCCCCTTCCAACTCTGTTATTCTATTATTCTGTCAAAAACTCTGCTGTGATTGTCCTAGTTGACTCCTTTCTCCAGGAGAGGCGGAAGAATGAACTCACTAGAGAAGACTGAGGAATGGAAATATCCGGGACAATTGGAGAAGGCCAAGTATAGTGGAGTGTATACCTTGGATTTCAGAAAGGGGGTTTTAAAGTCAAGGCAACAAAAGGAGGGTTCTGTGGCAGAAAAAAAAACTCAAGCTAGAACAAGTTAATGTGCCGTGCAACAATTCCCTTTGTCTCAGGGAAGAGATGAAGCATTTACAAGAAGGAGATCACAAGAAGGACGGTAGAAACCCTGAAAATTTATACCATGGGAAGAGCGTAGGCAAGCAGGGAGTCTGGAGCCTCAGAAATGGTTTCAGAAAATAAAAGCTCAGAATGAGAAAGATACTTCAACAGGTTTGTTCAAAATAGAAAGGAAAGATTCTGCATGGCAGCCATTAAATGGACATGGCAGCAACCAGAATTCTGAAAGGGATAGAAAAGAGCCAAAGAACGGAGAAACGGGGAGGCCGCTTCTAACCAGAAGAAAGTTGGAACCAGGGATTGGGGCAGGTATCCAAGTGGAGCCAGACCATCTGGGTGCTTCCATTTCGATTCCTCTGCTGGGCGGGAGGTTGGACTGGATGATCTCCAGGGCCCCTTCCAGTTCTAGGAGGGTTGTTGCTAGGAATGGGTGCATCCTTTCAGGGTCTCAGTGGTGCCAACGCAGGAGGAAGAGAAAGCAGCACATCAGGGTTCCTGCTTATGGTACCTGGATCTAAAATGGGAAGAGTCTGCATAGTTGGGCCTTTCTGTGCACCAAATTATGCAACCTGGCTGCCGCAGGCTTCATGCCAGATTCAGGGGCCAGATTCAGCTGGAGTACAAGGATTTTCCAGCCCTGTGGAGGCCAGGAATGCAAATACCAGAAAATGCTAAGCATACGTTTCAATTCTCCCATCAAAGGGGCTTTAGTTGAATTGTGTGCATTAATATTATTAATATTGTCACATGTCATTTTGCTGCAGAGACCCTTTGTTCTGGTCCTGTACATTGATGGAAATGATGATAATTATAACAAGGTTAGATTATGATGATTACCGCTGTGTTATAGGCACACTGCTGTAACCTATGGCATTTTATAGTTATTGTTTAATAATAGCATCATAGTAAGTTCCTCCAGGTGTCATATAAACTAAACACTCGATTTGTAACACTAGAAGCAATTGCATGAAAGAGTGAAGAGAGTGGTTTGGCCACCCAAAACATCCTCAGCTTCACATTGGAGCTATGCCTCCTTTGGGCTAAATCAAATTGCAAGACGCAGCAAAGTTCACACACACTTTCCATCAATGGAACCAGGGATTCCAATCCAACAAGGAGTTTCCACTTGGGGAGAGAGGCAGAAGAGTCAAAGGAGAATGGGATAAGATCTGTTTTCATCTGAGTAAGATTTTAGTGGCCAAATAGATCTGACGGCCATATGAGTCCAGAGTTCATTTGCTTGTGAGATGGAATCGTTGGTTTCTGGCAGTATGGAATGTATAGTCTTTCTGCAGGTGCCTTGCATGGCTTGGCCTCTGGGCATCAACCCTGGATCCTCAATAACAGGATTATTCATTCCTGATGGAGTCATGAATTGGGCTCATCTTTTAGTTGCTCACTGGTCAACTTCGTTCACTTGGGATCAGGGGTGCGATTCAACCAGTGTAACAACCGGTTCAGCGAGCGCGCCAAATGTCTGCTTCTCGTGCGTGCAGAGTGTTTGCTATTGACCTTCTCCAGCAATCCCTGTGTGTTAAACAGCTGGCGCACGGCAATCCTCTGTGCTGCGCAGATCAGCCGAGCTTGAAAAACAGGATATAAAGCACAGCTCAGAGCCCGGGCGGCCCCAACAGCTGATCATCGGAGCAAACTGAACCGGTTCTCTCCCAGCTGATCCTTGGAGCTACTGGTTCGGCCGAACCATGCCAAACTGGTAGAATCCCACTCCTGCTTGGGATGCCAACAAAAGGTTAGCCATGGCAGTTTCTGAAAAGGAGGAGGTGAGCCTCTGGCAGTGGAAGTGCCACTGCATTGGCGCCTTTAGACGCAGTCCTGTATTGCCTGGTCTGGTGCCCAGATCCTTCTGAAAACGGGAACCTTGGCCTGGCTGAGCCTTGGGGAAGAACTCATCGGGCTAAGCGTCAGGGTCTCTGGGAAGATCACATTTGCATAAGGCTCTTTAAAAATGCCAGGCAAGATTTATGGAGGGTTGACACATTACATGGCTTTCAGCACTTTTCCTGCTGGGATCTGTCGGACACCAAGTACCATGATTCCCTGACAAAATGGCCATAGAGAATTAAGTTGCATTTGCTTGCATCAGGTATGAAGCCGTGTATCCTGGCCTTTGGGATCGTAATTCCCATACGTTGGAGAATATGGGAGTTGAGGTCTAAGGTACCTGGAAGACATTGAATGGGGTATTTAAAAATCGCTGTAATCTTCTGAAATTGCTGAACCTGGAAATATTTGGGCCTTCCTGCTTGGTATCTCATGAAATGTTGGCTCTCTTGTCCTTTAAAAGTAATAGTAATTTCACTTCCAGGGGTCTGGAAGGGTCCTTTTTGCAAGGAGGCTGGTTGGGCCTGGGAGGCTGCCACCCAGTCTGCTCCTGGCAATGGAGTAAAGCAAAGTTCAGTCAGCGGATTCGATTAAATGGGTGTTCCATAAAGCAGGGGTCTCCCACCTTGGCCACTTTAAGCCTGGCAGACTTCAACTTCCAGAGCTTTGCTGGCTGGGGAATTCTGGGAGTTGAAGTCCTCCAGGCTTAAAGGACCCCGCAACCATCATAAATACAAACCGAAGCATCCTAATCTTGATCACATGACCATGGCGATGCTGCAACAGTTGTAAATGTGAAAAACAACTATAGGTCACTTTTTTCAGTGGTGTTGTAACTTTGAATGGTCACTAAATGAACTGTTGCAAGTAAAGGACTACCTGTAATTTAACAAAACTTGGGGAAAAGGGAGGAATTAAAACTAATTGCCTGAAAATGTGCAGGAAATCAGAGCATTGCCAATTATCCTTTTTTGCAGAAGACTTGCATAATTTTTGTAATATTTCTTGGGTGATTATGTCAAATGTTTCATGTAACTCTTAGAACAAAAGTCAATATTTGTGTATTAGGCAAGGAAATTGTATCATAAACAGGAATTTTCTAGTGACTCAGAGTTCCAGGAACCCCATTTATAATTAGATCATTTGTGCAAATAAGAACAAGTTAGAACAATTACTCATCATGCTATGCATTTTTACCTCTGCAGATTAATTGCATTTTCAAAAGTGGGGGCCTTGTCAATCTCTGGCAATGCGGAGGTTGGAACACATACACACATCTCTGGTTCCTAATTATTTAGAAGTAAATTCTGTTTCAACTGGTATTCCTGTGTAAAATGTTGATTTAAATAACATTAACAATCATAACATGTGCAATGTGATGTGAACAAGAAAGTCTAATGAAGGGTGTCCTTCTGCACTCCCTCAAAAGGGCAAGTGCTCCTGTGACATCTCCATGGGTTATTTGTTTCTGTGCAGGCTGTAAAGGCGAAGAAAAAAAAGAATCCTTCAAGCCAAACTCAAATCCTTGAGAATTGTGGAATTGTCCTCTTTGGGGATGAGATATAGACTCCTCAGTCTAGCCTACTGGAACTCCTGGTCTTTTCTTGTGATCTGAGCCTGCTGGGTGTATTTTAGCATCAGCTGCAAAGAAGAGTTGTCTTTCCACGGGGTTTTGGCTCCCCCTTGTGCTGGTGCCCTGGGGGTGGGGGTGGGGGCAGAGCAGCTGGAGACCCAGAAGGGGTTCCTGCCCAGGACCCCAAAGGTGTCCTGATTTGGGAAGTGAGCTCCATGGATAGCGGTGGAGCAGAGCAAAAGAGCAACTCCTTTGGATCTGCTGCCACACGAGGCTCCTTCTTACCATTTTTTAGAATTTTAGAACCAATCCAAACATTTGAACAGTTGATACTCCCTACTTTGGAACCGCTTTGAATGAAAGTAGGGTTTTTTTTAAAAAAAATGGGAAGGGTTAGGGAAAAAGCGAAGGAGTGGGAAAACACAATGTTTTGGGAGGTTGGAAATTATGGGAGATAGTCATGCTGCACCCCACCCCAACCCGGGAGGCCTGCATGGGTGGTGGGTTGGGGAGAAGCACCAGAGGAGAGTCCCCCAAAGGATGGCCCCCTCAGCCCAGGTCCCTGCTGGCTCCTCCCTGTAGCAACGGGAAGGAAAGAAGCCCCTTGCAAAGCCTTCTGGGAACTTCTGGGAAGAAGGGCATCCGTCCTCCCGGCTGGCCCAGAGTCCTCGGGCTGCTTTTCAGGCAGTGCTGTGCTGGGACAGGTGGGAGATCGTAAGATCTTCTCCACGCCATATGGTGAGAAAAGCCTGTGGTAATTTGGTGACGATACAAGTCAGGAGCCAACCTGACCTTTCCCCTTTTGGGTCTTCCAGGATGAAGTCATTGCTGCTTCAGAAAAAGTAACTGTGAAGCTTGAGGACTTGGCCCAATGGGCCCGGACAGACATCTCCAAGTGGAAACGTGGCCTCCGGGATGAAGCCTTCACACCTCTGGAACTGAGGAAAGAGGGGCAAAGGGAAGCCCTAAGCAAGTTCCGGCAATCCACACACAACAGTGGCCTCAATTTCAAGGATATTTTGAAGGAAAAGGCTGACTTGGGTGAGTGCTCCTTTGGTTCTTGTGTGAGATGGCTTCTGTGGTTATTGAGGGGACCGATTTTCTTGGGCTTTTCTTGACTGAAGGGAGACAGGATGTGTGGCAGAGACTCGGGGAATCTGACTTCAAAGGTGACTGTAAAATGAAGGAACATTCAAGTGTCTGTTGGGCTGCAGAAGTTGAAGCGTGTTGAAAGTTCACTGGAGGGCAAGGAGGGCAAGGAGTGTGAACGATATTTAAGCAGAGTAGATGCATGAGAGTCAATGCAAACTGCCAGAATTTAGAAGGAAGGCCAAGGCTGCCTCTGCTGCCCTCCCTATGGGTCCTTGTGTAAGACGGTCAAGAGAGGGATTTTTTCCCGTGTGTGTGACTTTCATTGGGCACCCTTACTCATTTCAGTTGGGTTTTGTGATGAATTAGGTGTTTTGCTTCTTTCTTTGTAAAGCCTGGAGCTTAATACGGTTGCTTTCTCCCTGGTCATTTCATTGCCCATTGGGTGAACCCATGAAAGATTCCCTTCCTAGGTCTGGAAGATACAAGGCTGGCTCAGCCTCTCTCCCTCTCTGGCCTCTTCTGCCCCCCACCAATCTGCCTCCGCCATCTAAGCTGGGGAGAGTTCAGTCTCACTCAGATCAAAACACTCTTAGAGGCCTGGATGTTAAACATTGACCACTTTTGCGTTAGTTAGAAGGTTACGAGGATCACATCCCCAGCTGCCCCTGTTAAAGCTTTCCATGTTTTAGTTATATTTCTACAAGCTGTTAGGCTTTTCAGAGACAGAGCTTTTTTAAAGACTATCTTCTGATTTGTAAGCTTCTAATAAACTGCATACATATACTCGTGTACCTAATCAGAAACTAGCAAGTTTACCCAGAAACCAAAATAATTAAAATAAATCTTCAGAGATGTCTTTACAAAATCTCATCTTGATATGTTTTGCCCAAGAATTTGAGTGGCACAATCAAGACATAATCCAAAGGGCTTAAGGAAATCATGTTATCTGGCAGGGCCATGTAAGGGGGGCAGGGAAATCGTCTATCCCATCGGATTGTATCAGTTGAAGTGTCTCCAACAGACAGGACGTCTTCCTTTCAGAAATTTTACACTCTGCTTGGGAAATCCCAAAACGCAGGGGGGACTCTGCAAGTTTCCAAGCTCTGTGTAGAAGCCCCATGAAAGTTCAGGCCTTGACTTATCATGGTTTCTTCATTCAAAGCTTCAGGGAACCAGAAGATGACCTCCTTGTTTTTTGGAGGTACATAATATGGACATAATCTTTCATCTTTGTTTCATTGCTGGTGGGTCTTGTGACCGTTTGGACTTTCTATCTCATCCTTAAGTGGACAGGAGTAGATTTTTTTCTTTCTGAGAAAGACTCACTGCCTGGCAGAGTTGGGGTTTTATTTCAATCAGAAGGTGGGGTTCTGACGGAAGAAGGTGGAGCCTCTTCGCTGACAGACCGTAGATCGCGACTTTCCGCGGCTCTGGTCCGTGCTCTTTCATTGGAGAGACCCAATCATTACGATGAGGGGCTGAAGCTGCCTTGGAGGGGCGGCGGAGTAAGGGGAAGCCGCAAGCCAGGGTGAGGTGAGCCGCATCTCCCCTCCTGGGCTTGGTCTTTTTCCCCCGAAGCAGTGGTTTAAAATGGCCACCCCGAAGAGGAGGACTCAGCTGGATTAAGATTTATGCAGGAGGGAAAGAAGAGGTGGATAACATCTGAACCGGGACAATTGGGCGATGCAACTAAACAAAAGTACCCCGGGATTAAGGTAACATGGAATTTTTAAGAAAAGAAAAGTAAGCAGCGAAATTACAAAGGGACAGGAAAAAAAATAAGAAAGTATTTCTGACAGCTAAGCGGGGCTTCGAACCGAGAAAGAAAGAAGCTGGAACTAAAGATTTAATTAAATTGGACTAAAATATTTTGGGAATAAACAGGCATAAAATAAAGCTGGACTTAAGATTGTCAAAAAATAATAATAATAAAGTTTACAAATTGGAGACTAGACTATGTTGGAATATTGAGGTTAAACCCTAAATAAAAATATAGGGGGAAAAGGTGAAGACTTTGTATAATGGAGAATGCCACCTTTTGACAAAAACTTGAGCTCAAACAAGGAAAAGCATCCTGTTTCTGAATGAACTTGTGTGGATATAATCTTAAAGAAATATTGAAACAAAGTAAGAATTTTAGAAAGTGAAAGAAGAATCAGAATAAAGAAAAAAGCAAGGAAAGACTGACTGTGCGATTGATTGATGTTTTTGGTATAGACCCTGGGCTGGAACAATTGAGAACTTTAGAAAATTGAAAGAAGAAAGAGGGAAAGTAAAAGTGGTTTTTTTGTGGACTTTAACGATCAAAAAATATAAGATCGTGTAATGATGATATCTCTTTGGGAATTAAAAATGGAACTTAAAAATATGAGAGAATTACTACAGGAAAGAGGCAAATCACTTTGCTCTGTGTTAGAAAAAATGGAAATGGTGATTGAAGAACAAGAAGAAAGAGCTTCAGAGGAGGAGGAGTTGACTCAAGGAGAAGACATTTTAAATAGACAATTAACACAAAGAACACCACAAAGATGTGGGGAAAGAAGGAAGGTTAAAAAGTTGAGATTTAAGAAGGCAATCAAAAGGGGGAATACCTGTGAAGTTGGGAAAGACAGAAAGACCCAGCAGAAAAGGGGAAAGGAAGATGTTAAGAAAGAGAGGGATATAAACTGGAATGAGAAAAGATATGGGGAAAAGAGGGGGAGGAGAAGCAGTAAGAAACAGGTGCGTGAAATCAAGAAATACAGAAATAGTAAAATGTTGAAAAGAAATTGTTTTTTCAGAGATAATGGTTGATGAATTAAAAAGGGGATTCTGCAGGGTGATAAGAGGTAATAAGAATATTTCTGCAATTAAAAATATTTAGAAAATAGGGTAATATAGATATTGATAACTCTTATTAAAAATTAAGGGGGGGAAATATGCTGCGGAATCCAAATGAAACAATGTAATGATTATTATTGTAACTTCTTAAAAATAATGGTTTATTGAGAATTAAGACGAGGGAATAAAGGTATATTTTAACCATTGAGGTGTCACACTCAAAGCAGTAAAAGGCGGGGGAAAACCTATACTTGTTTTTTTTCTTTAGTGTTAAAATTTGTATTAATGTAGAATTTATAAAAAGAATGTGTAATGGAAAGGGAATATGACAGACTAAAGAACCAACTAAATTAATAAGTCATATAGACTATTAAAAGCAAGGAGAGACATTGGCAACTTATTATTATTAT
Source organism: Pseudonaja textilis (assembly GCF_049901715.1). Classification (NCBI taxonomy): domain Eukaryota; kingdom Metazoa; phylum Chordata; class Lepidosauria; order Squamata; family Elapidae; genus Pseudonaja; species Pseudonaja textilis. The sequence continues at coordinate 13,335,828 of NC_141993.1, forward strand.
TAGGCAAACACATTGTTTATCTTTATTTTTAAAATAAATATTAAAGGATTATATTTGAAATAATTGAAATGAAACAAAAAGATGTTTCAACTGAGATTAATGAAAGAGGCCAGAAGTAATGTGTTTGTTTCTCTCCTTACTGAAAATTTGGAATGGAAAAGGTAATAACAGAATTAAGTATGCATATATGAATGTATAATTGCTGTCATATTTGTATGTAAAGGTGATGACCCGGAAACATGTTGTCCACTAAAAGGAGATTTTTGTTTTTATGTGAAAAACTGAATAAAATTTGTTAAAAAAAACAGAAGGTGGGATTCCCAAGATGGTGGAAGATTGGGAAAGAGTTCTGATGTGTGGCAGAGTTTTTACTTCTTTATCCCATTAATTTTTTTAAAAAAAAAATTCTTTTCTTTATAAATATGGTTTGGTTATTAGTCTTTTTAAAAAGTCCTGATGAGTATTTTTAAAAGTTTCTGATTTGACTGTGGATAAATTAGCAGAGATTGTTTATTGTTTATTTTCTACATTAGCAGAGATTGTTTATTCAGATTTTTCACAACCATTATTTGCCAAAGACTCATGTAATCCTCAACTTTTCCTTGGGAAAACAGACCAGTAGTCTTTGCACAACCCTTTGAGAAGGAATCCAAGTTGGCAAATTGCCAGCGTGCAAGCAGAGTCCAACTTGGCTCGTTTTGCACAAGGAGGACAGTGGGCCAGATGTGTAACTTGTAGTTATTTCTAAGCCCAGGATGACTGTGAATTATTCTTTACACATCTCGTTGTGTCGCGTGATGCAAGTATAATTCTGGCTTGTTTGGGATTGTAAAGTTTATGGGTCAGTGTGTCAATTGTGTGTGTGTTAGCCAAGGAAACAACTTTGTTTTGTTATCCCAGGATTAGGGTATAATGTAGTGTGTGAGCCAGCAATAGTGTCTGAGGCCAAAATGACAGAGAAAAGCTTTCCCCAGAATCCCCATAATAAAACTGTCCACTCCAGAATATTTGACAACATGAAACTGACCAAATAGATCAGCCCGGATGGAGGCCAGGCTGTAAAAATGCTCCAGGTAACAAAGCCCTAGAGGAAACCACAAGGGCTTCCTTCGGATCTCCCTCTGTTGCTGGCCTAGCTGTGCAACTCATGCTGGAGTCATCCTGGCCAATGAAAACAGTGTTTGAAGGATGCTGGGATCAAGGAATTGGGCTGGCCCTGGAAAGAGAAAGGAACTGGATGGGTCAACTTCTGGTCTAGACATTGAGCCCGTTTTATCCCGTCCAGTGCATCTGAGAAAGTTTTTACAGAAGTAAGATTAAAGAAATAAACTCCAAAGCTCCAAAGGCAGCTGAAGGTAACTGTTCTATTGAGATGGTTGGGTGCCAACGAAAAGCTGATGTGATGAAATCGGTCAGGTTCCTAGGAATCCTAATGTTATTCACTGGCTAAAACAAATGGGGATCGGAATGCGAAGCCCCTTTGCTCTTTGCAGTGCTCAGAAAAGCTCAGCAGAGGACGGTTGAGGGCCTCGGTGGGTCTCCGTTCCACTCCTGGAGGGAAGTCCCAATTCCAAAAGGCTCCTAGTCAGCAGGAGAGCAGCGGTTGCAACCGTCACTTGATTTATATCAGGAATGCTGTTTCTTTTAGACATTTATCAAAATAACAGAAGTTCAGCCTTACCGTATAGATAGTAATAGAACTGGTTGTGGAATGTGTTATTCACATTAAGCATGTAAATCTGTTTTTCAAGATAAATCAAGTGAGATTAAATCATTTATTTGATCCTTCTCTGCTACCTCTTCCTCCTCCTTCAGATTTATCATATTTTTAGAGCAAGTTGACTTGCATACCCAATATTTGATAAATCAGCATAGTTGAATGAGGGTTTGTTTATTCTACAGGCTTTGAGCAACCATGCAGTATGAGCAAGCCCACTGCAGGCGGGAGAACGCCTATCTTCATTCATTGTTCTACCTATTTTTCAAGAAAAGAAATCAAATTATTTTATATAACACTGCTTCTTACAGAATTCCTTTCAATGAAGTATGAAAGCTGTTTTTAGGTTTTATTTGCCCCATAAGATGTCATTATAGTTGCACTCTGGTTGAGTTGAGTTGGTGTTTAAGCAGGAAAATATGTCTTTACAGGCCGATTTTTTTTCTTATTGAAACCCTTTGAGGCATACGGTAGAAAGTGTCTTAGAATAAGGTTATTAAAGCAGCATTCTCACGTTTGCAGTGAGTTTACTGTCAATTCCTCAGCCACTAACTCTTGAGGACAGGCAGTTATAAATGGCTTCATCAGCAAATGTGCCATTGGAAAACAATGAAAAGAGTGGACAGTCCGAGGTGGGCTTGCATGGACATGGGCAGAAGGAAGGAAGGACTTGTGTTTAGTAGAGGGGACTCCATTTATTGGGGTTGCTGCCCCACTTCCTTCCTTATTGGAGTGCTCTGTACCTGACTTTACACCTCAGCCTTCCTTGAGAAGTGTTTATGCAGCATGTTAAGGCATAAACAGTGGTTTATAAACTGCCCACAATTCCAAATCTTGCTTGTTTCCCCTGGGTTATGATGTGGCATGAATCTAGCAACACCATATCTCTGGGCTTGGGTTTATGCCAGGCCAGCGGCTAAGTTGATGGCTGAGTCCGGCTGCAAGTAATGAATGCATGAAGTTTTCTGTGGAAGCTGCAACTTCTTTTTCTCCTGAGGTTTTCCTGGACACTTTTCATAAAACCACCACCAGAGCTGGCTGGACAGCCCATCTGTGGTTTGCAGAGTGGAAAGAAATGAGGAAATTGATTTAGTGGCAGAGCAGACAACTTGTGACCCCTCAAACAGGGTGAAATTCAGAGGTTGGTATTCAACAAGTTCTGACCAGTTCTGGAGAACCGGTAGCGGAAACTTTGAGTAGTTCAGAGAAACGGCAAATGCCACCTCTGACTGGCCCCGCCAACCCCCATCTCTTCTCTGCCTCCCATTGAGTCCCAGCTGATCAGCTGGGTCTTCTTTGGTTGCCCTGCCCAGGAGAACGGAGCTGGAAAGCAGGTTAGTGGGGTGGGGAGGGAAGGGGGATTTTGCAGTATATCCTTCCCCTGCCACGCCCACCAAGCCACGCCCACCAAGCCACGCCCACAGAACCAGTAGTAAAACAAATTGAATCCCACCACTGGTGAAATTCCACTCCATGGCAGCCAGTCCTGTCAGTGGTGAGGGCAGGAGGCCACCAACAAGCTTTGAACAGCATATCTTGGTTAGAGTCCTGTCACACTAACCAGCTTTGCTCCCTCCCTTGCTTTTTCGGACCTTCCATAATTTATTTGCCAATTTGTGCTTGCTAAATTTTATGTTGTGGGAAAATTAATGAAATAGGGGAAGAGGTTGCTTAAGTTCCCATACTGAATCATGGTTTGTTTTTCCTGTTCAATCAGACTATGAGGATTACGGGGGTGGTTAGGTCCACTTCGCTTAGTTAGAATCTCCCCCTCTCTCTCTCTCTCTCTCTCTCTCTCTCTCTCTCTCTCTCTGTGTTTGTGTGTGTGTGTGTGTGTGTGTGTGTGTGTGTGTGTGTGAAGAATGGAGAAGTTTGGTGTGGGGTGGGGTGTGTCATGCCTTGAACTGCACACAAGGTTTAGAAAGTAAATATTTTTTATCTTGTCTTTTATTTAGCATGATAAGAGCAAGATACATTTTTTTAACAAACTTTATTCAGTTTTTCACATTAAAAACAAAAATCTCCTTTTAGTGGACAACATGTTTCCGGGTCATCACCTTTACATACAAATATGACAGCAATTATACATTCATATATGCATACTTAATTCTATTATTACCTTTTCCATTCCAAATTTTCAGTAAGGAGAGAAACAAACACATTAATTCTAGCCTCTTTCATTAATCTCAACTGAAACATCTTTTTGTTTCATTTCAACTACATAAATCCTATATAAATTTCAAATATAATCCTATATAAATTTCAAATATAATCCTTTAATATTTATTTTAAAAATAAAGATAAACAATATGTGTTTGCCTAATGATGATGATGATGATGATAATAATAATAATAATAAGTTGCCAATGTCTCTCCTTGCTTTTAATAATCTATATTAACTTATTAATTTAGTTGGTTCTTTAGTCTGTCATATTCCCTTTCCATTACACATTCTTTTTATAAATTCTAGATTAATACAAATTTTAACACTAAAGAAAAAAAACAAGTATAGGTTTCCCCCCTTTTACTGCTTTGAGTGTGACACCTCAATGATTAAAATATACCTTTATTCCCTCATCTTAATTCCCAATAAACCATTATTTTTAAGAAGTTACAATAATAATCATTACATCTTTTCACTTGGATTCCGCAGCATATTTTCCCCCCTTGATTTTTAATAAGAGTTATCAGTATCTATATTACCCTATTTTCTAAATATTTTTGATTGCAGAAATATTCTTATTACCCCAAGATACATTTTTTTTGTAGATGATGAAAATCTGGAATTAGTATGACCCTCACAAATCACAGTACACATGATCTGTGATCATAAATAATTGTTTCACAGTTTCTTTCATTAAAATGTGAATATGAATTAAATACGAATGCTTGGAGCAATACTATCTTTGGTGAAGTCATCTGGAAAAATTGGATGTGCTACTGGTGTTATTTCCTGTCTCCACCGCTTGAGTAACCAATTTAAGTGGATTTTTTTTAGAAATGAGCGGTCAGTATATCTTGTATGTAAGTTGACAATTCCTAGACAAAACGGAAACCAATGGAACATAGCCAAGGAATATGTTGCTGAGAGTCTAATCAGTCTGTTGTGTGTTGGTCTTCCAAGGATATGAGTAAAAATCTCAAGCTAGAGTAGTTTCACTAGTTTTAACTCTTTTTTAATGTGTATCTGTTTTTTATGTGAGATGTTGCACTTGTTTAATTGCTTAATTGGTTAGAAGCAGAGCTGTTAAATCGATCTAATAGTTAAATTCCATAGTTTAACAAGCTGGCTGCCCTTTATTGTTTAGATCACAGACGGTTTCTTTAATTACACTTTTAACATTCTAGGTAAATGATACTTGCATGAGTTTGTTTCATTTGTCACATTTTGGTGGCCATGGCGTGGATCTGCAATAATCCAGTCATCATTTTTAGCCAGTATGTACGTGCAGTTATGGTTGTATGTGGAGGTGATCTATAGATGGCCATGGAGGGTCTCCAATGGAGTCATAAAGCTATCCAGATTGATGCTTTCTTCTGGTTGGATGCTCTTTCTCCAGCCAAAAGTCACCTTCATTTGAGTCTAAGTGTGCTACAATCTGAGACTCTAATAAAGTCCTGGATTGGGTGAAGAGCTATACTCACGTTCAAGAAAGTGCAAGTTTGCATTGTACAAAGGTAACATCCTCCTCTTTCCTAGAAAAATGAAATATCCTAGGAAATATTTAAAGAGGCAGAATATTATATTTCCCTAAAGGAGAAACGTGCTCTTGGAGGGCAGCCCCCACCTCAGCAGGACTAGATCAGCCTATCTACAAGACAAAAGACCTTCAGCTTCAGGATGATGGGATTAGCCCTCACTCAAGATCCAAACCAGGATAAAGCCATTACAACACGATAAGAATGGCCCAGCAGCCTTTCAGAACACAGTTACATTGCACCACCCAGCAAGCTTCAACCAAGCCTGGGACTCAGCCTACAAAGATAGCTGTGAGCCCTACAACAATCAGTAGAATACATATTCTTGCACCGGAACAGGAAGCTCACATTCAAAGTCCAAGAGACTTGTGGTCAGCTGCCCCATGTGCTTGATGGTTCTGCTTCACTAAACCATCTTTCCAATCAGCCTCCTTGTTTCCAGTGTCTCTCTCCCCGCTTGGAACTGAACCAGATGGGTATTTCTCCTGACACCTTCAATTATTAAAACTTGTGGATTTCTAAAATCATCCTGTTGTCTGGGTGGGCACTGGCTCGGGGACTCCATCCAGCCGAACTCTCAGCGTTCCCCTTTCCCAACAGGTCTGTGAGCATATTTGTGTCAGATTAGGAGCCAGAAATACTGACATTTATTTTTCTTCCTGTTGTCTCTAGGACTTAACACTGATTATTTCATTTCTACTTTATCACATTTCTTTGTCAGCCTAAATGTTTGTGGTTTAATTCAATACACTGATTATCTGCTCAGCTGAATGTCTCCCATGGAGTCCAGCAATTTCTCTGAATGAGTCACGGGCAACTCATCCATTTTAAAATCACTTTTTCTCCTCCTCCCTTTTGGTACCAATCCCCAAAGCCTTTGTTGTTGTTGTTGTTGTTGTTCTTATTAAAACCCACCTAGGTCTTGGGAGCCTTTCATCTGTTGTTTTGGAAAGTGCCAAGTAAAAAAGAGGACTAATGATAATAGTAATAATTATTATTCCTTTCATTTGTAAGCTGCATACATTCATTGTTTTGACTGAAGTGGCATAAAACCATTAGTAATAAAATAAATGAATGCTTGTTTCTGTTATGCATGGAATCTTATCTAGGTTTTTGTGGCTCTATTTTAAACTTTTTCCTGTTTCTCCTGTATATTTCTTTTTGTCTCATTCTGGTGCTAAAGAGCTGACAGCTGCAAGCCCATTCACACACACACACACACACACACATACACACACACACGTCCATGGGACCTGGGGTTCCCCTTGTCCAGATGTGTCAGAATGGCATCTCCAGGGAATTGTCCAGGGCACCTGAATAGGGCGAAATCCACTGTTTTGTACTTCGGGGAAAAAATGGCAATAACAATTGTGTTAACTTGCCATATCAGTAGTTGCGGAACTTCTTAGAAGTTTTATGAATGGTTGTTTTTTCTCTTGTGGTCCTAGTCTTTTCAAAATCGGGTATTTGAGACTTGCGGAGTCTCTGCTGTTGAGCCATTTATTTATTTATTTATTTTTGTATGCTTTCTGCTCCATGAAATGTTGAGAAGTTCTAGATCCTGTGAAAATAGGACTGGTTTGTTGTGGAGAGAGCAACTTTAAGACTTGTGGCTGGCTGAGGCATTCTGGGAGTTGAAGTCCACAAGTCTTAAAGTTGCCAAGGTTGGAAACCCCTGGTCTACACCACAACCAGAAAAATCATATTCAAACGTGGGCCGAATCTGCAGGGACAAATATTTCTGAAAATCCCCTCTGCCAGTTTTTGAAGGGGTTCCATCCAAAGACCCTCCCTCCTGGGCAAGGAGACCCTGGAAGGAGCTCATGGCCAAGGGGTAGGAAGCCTTCGCTGTGCTGGCTTTTCCTACTTTTCAAATTTTATTTCCTCCTCTTTTCTTTGGGTTTCTGTTCCTTCCCAGCTGTAGCTGCAGCCACTGAGGGGGCTCACGGTCAGTCTTGTTTGACCATTTGCTCTTTGAACCCCCTTGTTCAGCTGTTTTAATGAATCCTTGGATGATTCAAGAAGAGTTAAGTTTACTTTTCTCTAGGGTTGTCGTATTTCATTAGCTTAACACTTTTGGCAGTTTCAGTATATTTCAACCTGCTGAAAATCCTGTTCTGGATGGGCCAAAAAGACCTGCTTATCTTACTCACTTGACCCCTGTCATCAGCTGGTCTAGCAGCGGTGAGGGGGAGAGCATTGACTGCCCCATTGAATTCATCAAGCAGAACTTGTGGGCGCATCTCTTCTTCTCCGTTTGCCTTCTTCGCTGCCTTCCTTTCTGGAAATAAAATAAAATAGCACAAAAGTAAGACAATGTCACTTGGACCTCTGGTCAAATTCCAGAAATGAGTCAGCATTCTTGTACAATAAAATGGCCCTTTAAGATTTTCTCTTCTGGAAGCAAAGTCTGCGTTGACTTTTTTCCAAACTATTCTACTTTGCAGGTTACAGGATATGAATGAACCATGTATCAATATCATTTCATTGTTATCATCATAAATCATGACTTAAAATCCTTATTATACTACTTGAACCCAAGATTAAACAATAACAACAACAATAACAACAACAACACTATAAGAAAACTGTCAAAGGCTCAGTCCATAACAACAGGATCTACTAGAGATAGACATGAGCTAGTTGACCAAATCCTTTCTTCCTCAGAGGCATCTCATGGGCATTTTGTGGGTAATCAAAGGCCCCAAAATGGAGTGCTGAGGCAGAGAGAATATGACAAAGCCATGAGTGTGGCACCATCTGCAGAAATGGAGGGCTCTGGGTCTTAGATTGGACCTCTACAGAACTCTAAATGCTTTAGTAGTTGGGTAGAGAGGGCTTCATAAAAGCAAAACAGAAATGCCAATTATAATTGGTATTTCAATTTAAGCAAAGAAAAGGTATGCATAATTAATCAATTTGTATTTTCCCAGTGCTTTAAGAAATGAGTCATCGATTATTTGTGTTACAGCAACTTTGCATTTATTATTTAAAACCATTCAATGAGCTTTACATTTGTATTAAACTGTAATGGGGAAAGACCTTGGGAGTTGGAGCAAAGAGATACTGACTAGGCAATCAAGAGAAAGTCCAGACTGCAGCTATATAACGGATGAAGCAAGAGGTTCAGAAGGAATCCTCTTCAAATATCAGGTTGTAAAGATTATATTTTCAGACTTGCAAGATTCTGTTAATGACGATATACAATATACTAGATTTATTTTATCTGGTTGTTTTTCCTGTCTGGACTACCTGGTAAGGCTGACAATATTTAACATTTAACTTTAAAAGATACATGCATGCATACATGCGCATATGTGAGTGCATATACACCAAAAATACACTGAGCCCCTCGGCTGATTCAAGAAATGTAAAAAGAAACCTGAACAAGTTATTTTGACTTCTATCAATTGGGATTCTCTCTCAGTCCTAGTAGCTGCTGTACCACAGCTGCCTTTCCTCATAATTCTGGGTTGCGTCCTTTGAAATGGACTCCCTTGCCAGACAGAATTTCCTTTTCTCTTGTAGTGTGTTGCACAACATGATTAGTTTCTCATTTCTCACCTGTTAAGTTTTTAAAATCTTGATAAGTTCACAAAATATCTATATTCTGTTTTACACACATATACACACACGTACACACATATGGTGCATTTGGCTAAGTATAATTTGAAGAAAGACTTTTCTCTGCTACATTGTGTTTCTGTATATTATTTTCATGACTATATACATTTTTGTACCCATAATTTTCTAATTGCGTTGAACATTTCATTAGAATAAGTACTTCAATTTTGATTCACAAATGCAAATTTTAAAATGGAGATTTAGATTCATTTGCATTTTACATGTGAAATTAAATAATTCATCTGCCTCTTTATGGTGAGAATCTCCGGGAGCTTCTCTGCAGCAAAGGGACAAGCGTTGAATAGGTACATTGGAGAAGAGAAAAAGAAACTTTGGGTTAGAACAATATAATCCTTCCTTCCTTCCTTCCTTCCTTCCTTCCTTCCTTCCTTCCTTCCTTCCTTCTGCTATCCACTCATACAATTCGCATGCAATGAGCAAATAAGCAATATATGCACTACACAGCTTGTCCTACTTCCTTTCATGGTTTCTGCTCTCGTGTAAATTTGGCCCCTATCCTAGGCTAGCAGAGTGCTGGATTAACCACTTTTGCAAGCTGACAGAATGTGATGTCGTAGTTGGTGCAACAATAGGGATTATGTTCCTGTATATCTGTACATTTTGATTTATCAGTGAGTTCCATTTATGTCGTTGTGTAAATCTTGCCTTATGGAGATTTCCAGTAGTAAATAGTCTTGTTATGATCTCTGTCACTGATAAATTGCTGCACCCAAGAGTGGAATTTTCAGACTTCTTATCTGAGCTATTAGCAATATAATTTCAGTTGCGGTCTCATTCTCCTGCACCTTGGAAGCAAGGCCTTTTGGAGTGAAACAGAAACTAACCTGGGAAAGAAAGCCACTCGCTACGTTTGATGAATATCAGTTTCTCCTCTTGAACATCTATTGATAGTTCATTATGGTTTGCCTATTGCTCACTTGGAGGCAGTTGAGATCCAGAGCATTAGATGAGGCTGGAGGAGCACGTCTGCACCTGCTGGAAGAGGATCATCCTTGTTCCGGTGGCCACCTTCATGGGACTGTCCTCAACTTCCCAGACGAGGGGATAGAGACATAGGATTGAAACAGGGCACTGTGCATTGGGCTCATTGGAGCCTACATATCAATGGATTCATTAAGAGGACAGTAGCATAAAATCTCTGAGGAAGGATCCCCAGGAACGTAGCCTGTGTTGGAACCAAGGGCCAATTTCTCAGCAGAATCACAATACATGAAGCCGCAACCTCTGGGAAAGTTTAAAATGTGAAGATGTGAGAGATGGATTGGTCACATATATAAGTGGAAAAAGTTGCCTTTTAGCTACAAAGTGGAAAAGTCTTAATATTGATCTGTATCCCAAAGGTGCTTTTTCAGAAGGCAAGTGGACTTTGTTTTTCCTTGAAGATGTTTTGCTTCTCATCCAAGAAGCTTCTTCCGTTCTTGGATGAGAAGCAAAATGTCTTTGAGGAAAAACAAAGTCCAGTTGCCTTTTGAAAAAGCCCCTTTCGGGCAACCATGACCTGGATGACTATCGACTTTTATCTGTAGCTGGAGATACAGCTGTCACTTTATTGTAAAGTGTATGAGCTTGGAGGGTTAGTGCAGATTTATTTATTTTATTAAATTTATATGCTCACTTATCTCAAGTACAGGTCATGACCCTGGGCCGTTAGCAATAACTGAAACCAGAATAACAACAGCATAACAAAATTATAAATAACATAACTAGCAGTTGAGAAAAACAACCCACAACAATACTAATAATCAGTTGCAACAGTTAATGCAATCAAGAGCTTCGACTTCAGTTGCTGTACTATCTTTCATACTCTATTATGGAAAAAGAGAACAGGAAAAACCTGAATTTTCCAGTCATTATTTTCTTTCAAGTACCAATTAACATGTCTGAAATAAAAACATGTTTTGGAATTTTTACAGAAAAGGATTGTAGGAGGAGAGCCGTATTAGCCTGCGGAAGCCAAAATTGGGGGAATCTTGAACACTAGCAGATTTTATTTTCGTGAATGACAGCTCATTTCATCAGATGTGTGCATTTGCAGAAAAGCAGTAGGCTTTTTCAACTACTAGGGTGTTTTTGTAGAGCTCTTTGTCAAGAACAGGTCGATGCACCTAGGAAAAGAGGGGTTAGCGATACGCTGAAGTCTTGAGTAAGGTCTGAGGTGTGCATGATACGGATGAAATTAATACAGGGCAGTTGTGCGCAGGAAAAGGAAGAAGGACTTGAGAGGTAGAAGGGAATAGGAAATGGTCATCCGAGGGTGAAACAGCAGAAATGATGATTCCCCAAAGCAAGAGGACCAGCAGTAAGACGATGCCACATGTTCCAAGATGCTCAGCATCCCTACAGTAGCCCTGATCTGCCTGGGCCATGACGTTCAGGCTCTGGAGCAAAAGGAACCTGGGATGCTTCTGGGGGACGGGGGAGAGCCCCTCCTCTGCACACAAGACTGCAGAGTCATCTTCAATAAGGACCTTACAGGGGACTGAGGACTGCAGATGGTGAGGTGGTGCCAGAGACCTCAGGCTCTTATCTGAGCACACTTTTCTCCTGGCATCCACACAGCTGCTGTGGCTAAACTGAAGGAGTAGGGGGAAGCTGTTGGTTTAACCCCTTCCTTTCAACAGCAGACCATTAGCATACCAAGAAGTGCTTTTTCTATCCCATTAAGACTTGCGTAAGGGTTACGTGGAAGGATTTGCATGGTGTCGCTAGCACATTCCGATTATCCTGGGTTGGATCTGCTAGTCTCGATACCTCTAGGAACCTGAGTAGCCATTTAAACTCACCAGAACCCCTTGGGGATCTCAGATGGCATTATTCTTGGACCCTAAAGGCACATTAAAGTGGTCATTTGCCCCTTGACTGCTGATAGGCCAGCAGCTCTAGGGCTGAAGGACACTATGGGATATATGTGTGTGTGTGTGTGTGTGTGTGTGTGTGTGTGTATACACACACACACACACACATGTGTAGAAAGGTGTCCAGGCCCGTTAATTTGCCAAATACCTTTCCTTGTGCTGAATTGATTCAGCTTTTAAAAGGGGGATTTAGAGTGGGGACCAATCTTGGTCTGGTGCCCTGAAGATCACCAATTGTGTCTGGTGTTATTAGAAGGACTCTAGTCATTTGTTTGTTCAAACCCAGGCACTATAAATACTTCATTCTGCAATGCGAGCATAGTTTCATATTTATACTAGCATCTGGCTTAGGGAACCGAATCCTCCATTCTTTAAATAGCTTCGCTCAAATGCTTAAATACTTTGGGAGCAGAACATTGCCCTGCAGCCATACACCTTGTTTACATATTCAGAGAACAAGGCAGGAAGAAACCTGGATCTTTCTCCAGAATGGCGGCGAGTCAGAATGCGGAGAGGAGGGCAGAGGTTTTTAAATTAAAAAAAGGAAAACTGGTTCAGCTGAGAGGAATGTTTTGAATTTCCCTTTTATTTATTCCATTTATGACTTTCAGGGTAAGTATTTCATTGCAATGAATACTTTGTTTCAGGGAAAGAGGAAACTCTTTCAATAAACAAAGAGCAGAAATGCAAACTATCAGGTGCTTTCCCTTGGCCAATGGGGGGGGGGGAGGAAGAGGAGGAGGAGGAGGAGGAAATGCACTTTGCCATTCATTCAGAGGAAGAAGCAGCAAGGCTGCAGCAAGGAAGCCTTAACATAATCCACAAATGGATAAACACTACCCTGTTTCTCCAACAATACGGCCTCCCCCAAGAGGAAGTCCCAGCATGTTTTATAGGCATGAAATGAAATTAAGCCCCTTCCCCCCAAATTAAGGCCTATATTAAAACATGCGAAATGGGGGGGAATGGTGGGGGGGCTTGCCCTTAGGAAGTACTTTTGTTGCACACCCGGATATGGTGCTACCTGCGTTGACCCTGATACGAAGTGCCCCACCAACGCCCAGGTCAACATCCAAGCCGTCGCCACCCGCCCACCTGAAGATGCAAGGGGGGGGGGAAATTAAGTCATCCCCAAAAAGACGACCTAGCCATTTTTGGGGGGCTTAAAAAAAAAAAAAAAAAACCGGCCTTATTCTATGAGAAACACGGTAGAAACGGGCCCCATGGCTAATGATTACCTGCTTCAGTCACAAAGAACAAAGTGCCTCTTTCTTTTCTTTTTTTTTCTTTTTTTTTAAATGCACCTCCTTCTAATACTGATAGTTTTCAGTTTGGCATCCCCAACCTGTTCAGAAATGCTAAATCAAGACATTTTCCCAGCTGAATCAGCTCTTTCCATCCTCCCCTTGAAGCTGTGATCTGGTGCTGATGCACGCAATGTTAAACTCCACGGTTAACAGACCCAGTTGTTCGGTGAATTTTTTTTAGTTAAACAGTTAACTCATTAACTTAATTATGAGGTATTTTTTAAGCAGAACTGTTTAAATTTTAATTTTAAATTACGATCAAATTTTAATCAGAATTGCCCTTGATCTAAAACAGAGGTATTGTGGCTGGAGAATTCTGGGAGTTGAAGTCCACAAGTCTTAAACTTGCCAAGTTTGGGGACCCCTGATCTAAAAGGTGTTTGTATCAGGGTCCCAACTAACGCAATCCCAAATGAAAGAACTCCGAAGCATGAGGTCTCCTCAAAGAACATTTTATTAGGTCATGTCATATTGGCACAGTGCTGGTGAAAACCAGATCTAAAGTTCCCGGCGTTGTTTCCCCCTAATTAAAAGCAAAAGTTTGTCACTTCCCCTGAAGCATCAGTCGCAAGGTCCAATCAGCACACAGTCCAGGCGTGGGGTGGCCTCAGTCTCCACCTCCCAACCATCTGCATACATGACCTTGGTTCAGGTGTTGTTTTGGTTATAGCACCCCAGCTATCTCTACACTCCCCCTCCCTCGTCCCCAGTCTGTGTCAGCCCTGAAGCTTTGAAGATAGGAAAAACCCCAGTAGAATAGGAAGAGGGCCACGGTCTAGCCAGCTTCAGGGCTGACAACTTGTTGACAGCATACGCTCTAGAAGGCCCCGATGGTGGGCAAGGAGTTATGGTTGAAGATCAAGGGTCTGTACAAACAGGTGGTCCAGGGGCGTTGCACAGAAAAATGAATTAGCTCAAGGACCTCACCGAGGATGGGCCTAAGATGAAACATGGTAGGAAAGATTCGGAACTAAAATAAATGTGCCCCGTTGGCAACATGGTCAAACGGTAGAGTGATAAATCGCAATTATTAATAAAAATACAGGCGTACAATTGCTCAAGTTGTTGTTTTTCTATTTTACAGCTCCTGCTGTCTATATCTCGTATTCTGCTGACATTTAGATCTGAGATGTCCCTTGCCTGATTGTGCTTCCTGACCCTCATCTTTGGTTGTCAGTTGAGCTAATAGTTTCCCTTTTAACATGTCATCGTTTTAATTTTTCTAACAGATTTAAATTAATCAAATATGAAAGGGTTTTAATGGAAACATTTTCCAAAGAGAGGAGGGAACTTCTTCCCATTATCATTTTCCCATCCTGAGATATTTTCAGAAGTTACATTGTTAGTTCAGTATGATAAGGACTTCTGACAATAAGCGGGGGGGGCAGCCTTGGCCACTCAACAGACCTTCCAATAAGGGAGGCAAACTTTGTTATTTCATGATTGCAGCATTCAGGGGCAGTAGGGGAGGAACGAAAGGTCACCTAGCCCCCGCTTCTGCATTAGCCATCCTTCAGTGGGGTTGCCCTGCCGCTTCTTAAAATTCCCCAGAGGTGGAGGAGCTACGGCCTCCGCAGACAGGACGCACCACTGCTGTACCAGTCTTACTGCCGCTGCAGATCTTTGGATACTTTTCCAATGTAGAGGAGGCAGAAATCTCCACAGACCAAATTCTGGAAATAGCCAGAGCAAAAGTAGCTTGTCTTTCAGTCACAGACTCCAGCTGCATCCGGACATTTTTGAACTGTAGATCTCGAACTTAAGTTGAGTCAAGCCAAGACCCAAAGAAAGGTCCGAAGCATTAAACAGGAATAGGGAATCAGTGGTAGTCTTTGTCTTTGTCTTTGCTGCCATAAGTATCCCTGGGCCAGTCAAAGCTTTTGGAGAGTCAGCCCTGCGACTGGTTTCTCTCTAAGTCCAATTCTTGCCCCGAAATGATTAGGAGACCGGTGCACGTGATTTTCTGCCTGTCCTGTCCTGTACAAATACTGTACAAATACTGTACAAAGGCAGATAGATAAACTCCACAAAGCATCTATACAAAGTCTCTTTTACTGGTTCATCAGGCATCGTTATCAACTCACAGTTATGACAAGGTTCTTCTTAATGACCAATCCTTTGCATACCTGTCTTTATGGTGTAGAAAGATAATAAGATCTCAACCCCATGATGATTGGAGCAGCTGCATGGTAATAGATTCAGGCAAGAGTGAAGAAATCTCCCCCGACCCACCAATCTGGATTACAGAGGTGACCACATGACATGGACTACATTTCCCAGGATACCTTAACTACATTTACCATGATGCATTCCCTTAAGGGGACAGCTCACAATTCCTAACTAACTATCCCAAATCCCATTAACTCTAAACTGTCTGGACAGCACACATGGGTCATAACACACCTTAGCTTCCTGGGCCAAGACTTTCGTTTTCATGTTATCTGAAACGCTTGTTTCAGTGCCCTTTCCCAGGGCAGCTCTGCCTTCTTCCGATGGAGGCAAGGAGAACCAATTCTTGCAAACAGATTTATCCTGCCTTCTTCCTAGGAAAAGAGGATGGTTAATTTGCCTTGGAAAAATGGCTGCTAGAAAGAACAGCTACAGCCCTAGAACTCCCTTGTGACTCCAAGCAGGCATGTCTACATAGTTGATCTGGGGGTAGATAGAGTAACTGTGCCAAATATTTAAAAATATCAAATATTTAAAATATTTAATCTAGGCAGCTGGAGTTTGGGGGATTGGTTACATACAGTGCATTGTTCCAAGTATCTGACTGAGGAAGAAATTATTTAGAAAGCATTTTTTTTTTGTCCTTTATATCACTTAGCCTGATAAGACTTGGAGAAGCTGGTTGTTCGCAGACCTGTATTTTCATAAATAATATCCACTATGGAGCCCAGACTACAAAGAGCCAGATTCTTCATCTTTGGCATGCAGTGCCTTTGTAAGAAGCCCTTGGAAGAATTTCATAGAGCAGATCTGGCTGTCAAGTTGCAAAGCATCGTCCTGTATAACTTAAGATTTCTCTAAAGGAAGCGTTTCCTGACATCGGGAGAATTATGCTCTTTGCCCAGTTTACTTATCGGCTTGAGAATGACCACATCCAGGGGTCTCCTCTGTCACAGGGCACAGCTTTATGCCAGGTCAGAAAGTAGCACTATTTGGACTGGAAACACCCTGGCCCGCCCACCCACCCCGCTTCTTGGCAAGAGACCCTGTCAAGTTGAAGGGAAAGGCACAGAATGTATTTGTTTGTTTTTATTTATTTATTTATTGATCACATTTCTACACTGCCCACCCCATCCCACCTAAGCAATTCTTAACGTTTCTGCCCTTGGTTTGGTTTCAAGGGCTCAGGTAGAGAGCTTTGGGGGGACCCCGTCAGAGCAAAGTTGTTGCAGAACCCAAGAGGTCACTGTCCTTCCCTTCTTAAGCCTGGGAAGTAATTCTTTCAGTGTCGAGGCGAAGGTCAGGTTTTCTAGCTTTATACATAATATTTAGTGAGTAGAGGATAACAGGATCAGAGTTGGTTTTGTAAATCTGTCCACTGAATGGGCTCCTCTAACAGGCTGAATAATCAACATGATTCAGTGTTTCTGTAGGAGGGAGATCGCCCTATAGGTAGGGTCCCTATGGGTTTGGCTCAGGGGTGGGGCTGCTGGGGGTTCGCAGGGGTTCGGGAGAGCCTCTAGAGAAGATTTTGTGCAGTTTGGAGTAACCCCCCGTGCCCCGCCCACCCCTCCCAGGACTCCCCAAGCAGCCCGTTTTGGACGCAGGTAAGCGCAGCGTCCAGGCAGAGGCTTGAGGAGGGTGAAAAACGGGCCTCCCGGAAGTTCAGGAAGGCCGGAAATGGGCCCGTTTCTGGCTTCCAGAGAGCCTCGGGAGCCCGGGGAGGACAAAAACAACCCCTCCCTGCCATGGTGCAGGAAGCCGACTAGGCCACGCCCACCATGGCCACACCCACCCAGTAACGGGTAGAGAACCCTTTGCTAAAATTTTTGAGGCCCACCCCTGGTTTGGCTAGACAGGTGGACACCATCTCTGCAGGGAAGCAAAGGTGTTTTTGGGCAACCTCCTGAAAGGATGGGGTGTCCGTGGAGGTAGAATTATCTTCCGCTTATTCCTATTGCTGCTTCTCCCACGAAGGGGGGCGGAAAAAAAGACTCAATTGGGTCACTTTAAATGCCCTAGTTCCCCAAACTTTATTTCAGGAAAGAGAGAGAAAAAAAGCTGAACTAGCCCACTCTAGACAAAGGAAAATTTAGTGTAGATTAAATTTATGTCTCAGAAATAGAGGGATTATTGTGTCTGCTTCAGATGTAATTTCATGCCTAAGAATTTACATTGTAGGAAAACAGGTCTGGGTTACATTAGGCAGGGCCTGCTCTACTGTCAGCTTAATTAAATGGAAACTGTGGCTAGGGGAGGGAATGGCTTCATGGAAGAAGCCTGCTCTTCTGCAGGTGGAGGAGAGAGAAACAGGAGAGCCCTTCCAAGGATCGCCTCGTTCAAAAGCCAAAGCGGTGGTTCACCCTTGTTTACATGGTCTTGGGGATTTCAAGCTGAGGGTGCTCATTTAACCTACAGAATGGTCTGACTCCCAAGTTTTGTACGTCTTGACCTCTGACAAGGAGGTTATTACAAAATAAAGGTGCCCCCCCCAAAAAAAGAACATTGATCCTCCCAAGAATGGCCTTTTCCTTCATGGTCCAGGCGGAATGTAGCCTTTTCTCATTGCACGTTTTGTTGTCGAGCTCACGAAGATGAACCAAGTCCCTTGTCCTCTAATCAAGAAGGGTGATTTATCTGTTAACCAAATTTGCCCCCCCCGCCGCCCCTTTCTTTGACTTATGGTATTTGAGAGGAACCTTCACCAGAGGAAGGCAAAGGAAGGAAGAGAGGAGAGCCCCTGGGGGGTTTTTTGGCCTCCCCTCCCTTTTTGTTTTATCGTTACAACATTTTGTGCTTTTACGTTCTGCAGCGTTTCTGCACCTGAGTGAAGGATGGGGATAGGCCGTCCTTTCAGATCTCACTCTTTGCTGCCTGTGATTCAAAAGAGGGAAAGAAAGTGAATGCCTCTGTCTTTTAATAGCAGCCATTTTTATATAACCCTAAATTACATCAAGCAATTTTATGTTCCAGTCTTGTTTACAGAACTGATGTGTGTGCGTGTGAGAGAGAGGGAGAGGGAGGGAGACAGAGAGGGAGGGAGAATGCTTTCAGCAAAACTTAAGAACTTGGGGGTGACCCAAAAAACAAGCATTTGGGCTGCCCCAGTTCCATTTCCTTAAATTGAAACAAATCGATTCTACTCATATGTACCACTCATTGTTCATTACATAGATACATTTCTGTGTATTAGCTAGTGAAATGCAATATTGTGAATTTGGAAGTCGAATAACCAAGAGCGAAAGCGGTGTGTGCCTAGCCAAAATGGAACGTGCACTTTTATTTTATTTTATTATTTTTTTAAAAAAAACCTGTCCCCTCCAACCAGGATTCCCTTGTCAAAGCTGCATTGGAAGCCAGACCGATGAAGTGAAATTGTGGGGCTCTGCCACTCCACCAAAGGGTCTGGTCAACCTGATGGGATTTGGCTGTCCTGAGGACAAGGGCACGGCTGCCCCTGTGCAACAGCCCTATTTTGTTGCTGGCTGCTATCCGTTCTGGGCATCTAGAAGGGCCGCAAAAACCAAAGCTTCCCTTCTTTCCAGCCACTGGAAGACACTGGAAGGTCTGGTTCCCCCTTCCCTCTCTGTCATTACGTGCTTCCCTTCCACGCTGCGTGGAGCAACCTCACTCTAATGTTTTGGGTAGCAGCTTCGTTTCCAGTTCTTGACCCCAAGGCCACAACAGCAATAGATTTGCAAGGTGTCTGGTCTGAAGCAAAGCTAGGGAATTTGCCTGAAGGTGTGCTTACCCTCACCTTCCACTGACTGTTTCGGGCCAGGAGCCATCTTTGTCCCAGCTTGACCCCAGGACTTTGCTCCAAAAGGTAGGTGAGCTCAGGTAAAAACTGGCCCAGTTTCAGTTATGCATTGATTGATGGATTGAATTTACTTCTTATTAATTCTTACTTTGCTTCTTATCTCCCCGTGGCTTTAATCGTTTTCCTTTTCTGTCCTCTTAAAAATTGCTGCTGGGTGGCAGATCTTTGAATGAGCTCTAAGTCCAAGGTGGAATTGGGCTGTACAGTGTTGAATACAAGTTTATCAGGGAGCAGGTCCAGTTGAGTTAGAATAGAATAGAATATAGAATAGTGTAGGATAGGATGGGATGGGATGGGATGGGATGGGATAGGATAGGATAGGATAGGGTAGGGTAGGGTAGGATAGAATTCTTTATTGGTCAGGTGTGATTGGACACATAAGAAATTTGTCTTGGTGCATATGGTCTCAGTGTCTTTATAGAATTAAATAGAATTTCTCTTGGAGAGCTAAACAGCAAGCTGGGTCAATTACCTGTTCACATTCTCTCCAATCCTAGAGAACTCTTGAGCGGCTCATACAACATAAAATACAGATAGAGAACCCAGAATACAGCCCCAGAATGAAATACTGAAGAACTCCCCTCCCCCTCCGTGGCAAGCCACTGGGGGCCAAAAGCTCACCCCTTTGAGAGACAGAGATTCAAGGCCCAAGGAGGTGCGGTGAGACTTGTCCTTTGGACAGGGGGGAGGATATGGGGGCTCACCCATCCCTGATAAGGACAGGGACTGCAACTGGAAGGATGACAAGAGGGGATAGACGTGTTGTGGAATAACTTGGGCGTACCCGAGAAGTTGGGCAGAGTCGCCGTTTGCATTGGGTTTGGAGGTTGACTTTCTCTTTGTTGGAGGTCTTCTCCAGTGGCAGCAGGATTCTGTCACTTTCCCCTTTTAGCCCTTCTTTGAGTTAGGACCAAAGCTTTATTTAAAACAAAGGTCTTCAAACTTGGCAAGTTTAAGGCTTGTGGATTTCAACTCCCAGAATTTCTGAACTAACATGACTGGAAGAGGAATTCTGGGAGTTGGAGTCCACAAGTCTTCAAGCTGTCAAATTTGAAGACCCCTGTTTTAAACTGCAGAAGCCAGGGATGTTTCTGAACTCCCACATTTTTGCTGCTTCTCATCTTGGCCTGAAGAAGGTGGCCTTCACGCCATTTCCTCTTTCATGGTCTCCAATAGTCCTTGCACGAAAGACATACGGTGTCTCTACCTGAGCAAAAATCTGAAAATGCCCCATGTCAAGGCAAATATATTTGGGGGGAGGGGGAATGAATTCCTGGCTGGTGAAGATGATTCTCTCCATCCACAGGCCTCTACTGTCCACGCATTCTCAAAGGTGGAGGGTGAGGTTCCCAGACAACGCACCGGTCTAAAATCCTTCTGAGAATTTTTTTTAATTGCAGAAGTTGGAAAAGCCTGCTCAGAGGAGAACATGGTTGGTCACGTCTGGACACCAGGCAGTTGGAAATAGACTAAGATGCTGGAGAAATTTCAGGGTTGTGCCAGAAATTTTCTCGTATGACATGACAGTCTTTCCATGGTGAAAAAAAAATCCCTTCGAGCCACCCTCAAACTTTTCTTCTGAAAGCACACTGGAGATGAGACATCAACACACACACTGTGGCTATCTATCTTTTTCTTGAACAGCAGGATTCTTTTTGATTCCTGGCCTTAAAGTATCCCCCCACCCCCCCAAGTATTAAATGCTTTACCAAGAAAGGAGAAACAAGTTCTTAGCCAATAAAATGATTTAGTTTCTGGACAGTGAGGTGAGGTAGTTTGTTCATCTAGCTTATTTTAATTGTTGTATTGTTTTTTCAACAGCAGCACTTTATATACTGAGCTCTAAACTTCAAAGCCAAAGAATGTGAAAACAGGACATGATCAAGATATTCTTTCTGACTTGGTCCATTAATTTTAAAGAAGCTGAATTAATACAGTTCCTTTCTGCCACCATATTCTGTTCCCAAATTGGTTCGCTTCTGCTCAAAATAAGATACAGACTTGAATGGATAATTAAACAGAAAAGATAAGCATGATAATGAATCAAGCGGAACCTGTCAAAACACCCGTTCCATATCGTGAGATACGGTATACAGTAAATATACAGTAAATTTAAATCTTTCATATTAAAATAAGAGGAGCTCTTGAGGGTTGGATCTGGATGGTGGAGTAATTACTTCCTCCAAAACTCAGATTCCCCAAATATTTGTACCATGTTCTGTATTTTTGACTGGATCTGTTCTTGAGATTGTTTCACAATTATCAATTAAGATATAATTTTAAAATATAAAGTATTTTTGCATAGATTTACTGACTTCAGTAGAGAACCACTGAGAAGGAACTAGGATTTTATTCCAAAGTATATCCCCTGACGGTTCCCATTTATTAAGCCTTACAATTTTTTAAATTGCTTTTTCTGGTGTATCACCTAATAAAAAGATTTTCAGCCTCAACACACGGTAGGCTAAACCATTAGCAACTGTGCATACATTACCGCCCCCCTCCCCTCACGGTTTATTATTATGCCTACAGAATAAACCGATGACAACCGCCAGATTGTTGCTAGGCTGTCTGTATCATGAACATTCATTTTGATGGTTATCTGTTTATTAAACGTTTCTGATGTATTTCTGGAAAAGAAACAGGAGCACTCTTGCTCTGCATACACCAGCCCTGACCGTCTTTGGGAAGAAAAAAATTGCTTCTTTCTGATAACATGCTACAAAACATTTCTTTGTGCCTCTGTGAGTGTATTTCAATTTCATGAGCCAGCCACTTCAATGTTTCACATAAGCATGATGAGGAATGACTGCTAAAAATAGGAACTCTGACGCCAGTTGGATATTGTGCTCTTCCTTAATGCATTGTTTGGAAAAGAGTTCATTTAGGATAAATTTTGACCAGTCTTCCAATCTTCCAGGACTTTTTTTTAAAGAAAAAACTCTTTTTCTCTTTCTTCCTTTCCTTCTTCTTTTAATCCTCTCTGGCTGGCTAAGATTAAAAGTGCAGCTTTCAGATTTTTCTCCTAAAATAAATTTCAGGCGTCCTCATTTATAGTCAGACTGCTCTGATTATTTGCAGACCGACTGGAAATTTACATGCGCTTTTCTCCATTATAAAACACTGATCTGTTCATATCATTAGTTCCCTCGTGACTGCAGGCTGGGAGGGAGCCAAGGGCAGTCTATACCTGCCGCTGTAAATCGTGAGTTGACACAGCAGAAAGAGGGTTTGTAACTTTAAAAGTGTAAACAGTTTGGAAAACGAAGTAATTTTAGCCTGTGATTGATTGCCTTGTGCTGCTACTTTAAATTAGCTGAGGGGCTCCGATGAAAATATATGCTTATTATACTCTCCCCCACCCACCCACCCCCAATTTTATAATAATAGCCTAATAGCCAGGGAGAAGCAGGCATTTGAACAATGTATGCTTCTCCTAGGGCGACCTTTGGGGAAAAGAATAGTTTTATTGTGTGTCCATTATGTTGCCTGAAACAACATTCTGCAGTTATTAAATTGACTTGTTCTGTATATAAATAATAGGCTAGGAATTCAAAACAGATGCATTGGACTGCATCATGTTATTGACTCAAAGCATAGCATCCTTTCCTCCGGATCCACAGTGGATCTGCCCAGTGTTGGGTTTGATATCCTGTCATTTCGATCTGGGGAGCAGGGTGGCACCTTCGCCCAACGGTACCCATTGTTCCCGGCCAAGGGGGTTTCTGCACCTTCCTAGGAGGAGTGGGCAGTGCCTAGAGTCCATTGTCTGAGCCCCTGTGATTTCTCTAGGCAATGCCAACTGTAACTTCACGGAGGCAGTTTGCTCTTTCTAAAACTGAGCCTTGTGGCATGTCAGACTTTGTTACCTTTAATGCATCGCAGTCAAATCCACACACGCATGTCCGGAGAAAGGAGTGTGTGTGAATATATGTGGAGAGAGGGGCCACGTTCACACTCACACACAGACGCAGAGGCATCTTGATGTGGGATAGGCAAAGGGGAAAAGAGAGCTGAATTTAGAATCAGAATTGTCTACACATGACAGCCGTGATCAAAAGAGGACATTCTTGATCTGTTAACTTTGGAGCGCTGGGCAGAATGTAATTGCATGGATGGGAATTCCAAGGAGCCCTTTTGTTATGTGATGTTGATCATCTTCATATTTTTTTTTTTTACTGGGGAGATTCTAATGATTTGGACAGTGATCTGTGGGAAACGTATCCCATGCTCATGCGCATAAGATAAGATATAAGATAATCTTGATTGTCACTTTTATTGGAGCACGTTGGCCCAGATTAAAAATTAAACTGTCCATCATTGTCCATTTTAAATACATAGCAGAAAGAGAAACCTTGAGAGTTCACAAGGTTCAGGCTATATGGAACAAAACTGTGACTGAATATTTCGGACACTATGAAGCCCCCTTCCAGAAGGTAGCAAAGAAAACAGGTTGTGAAGAAGATGTGTAGCATTGCAGACAATCCTGCAGACCTTGCTCCAGCATCGCTTGTGTGCTATGTCCTCAGTGCTGGGATTCAATTTTTTTTACCACTGGTTCTGTGGGCGTGGCTTGGTGGGCGTGGCTTGGTGGGTGTGGCAGGGGAAGGATATACTGCAAAATCCCCATTCCCTCCCCACCCCACTAACCTGCTTTCCAGCTCCGTTCTCCTGTGCAGGGCAACCAATGAAGACCCAGCCAATCATCTGGGACTCGGGAGGCAGAGAAGAGATGGGGGCGGGGCCAGTCAGAGGTGGGATTTGCTGGTTCTCTGAACTACTCAAAATTTCCACTACCCGTTCTCCAGAACCAGTCAGAACCTGCTGAATCCCCCCCCCCTCTGTATGTCCTGGATAGCAGGAAGTGAAGTGAATTACCCATCATGTTTTCTGCGTCCAGGTCCCTCCTTGGTGAAGTGTTTGGGTGCTGCCATCAGGCCTGATGGTTGCTGCTATTGAGATTTCTGATCTAAATGCTGCATAGCTTTCCCTTCCCCTCTTCTACACAGTATGACAAATAAAGATTCGCATCAGTTGGGCAAATGCTCTTAGTTAAGATTTGCTCCTTCTTTCAGAGGGTGTGAGACCAGGGCAATAATGAGAAACAGCCAGAAAGCTAGCTAGTCTTTAGAAAGTTTAGATCTTCGGCTCTGCCAAACCTCCCTTAGGACTGAAGTTTTGCTTGCAAGCAAATTCGGTGCAGACTCACGGCAAGCAAATTTGAGAGACTGAGCTAGCCGATGGCAGATAGATAGATCACTGAATGATCTGTGAGCAACTCAATCTGCCTGCTTTGCCTGATTTTGGGTAAAAGTTGCTCTTTTTTAAAAATAAAAAATTCAATATTTACATGCATGGTGTGTTGTGAGTTAATTTTGTGAGTTTGCTTGCAAGCAAATTTTATGTGACAGACTGAGCTAGCCAATGGCAGATAGATAGATCTCTGAATGAATCTGTGATTCTGTGAGCAACTCAATCTGCCTGCCTGCTTTGTCTGATTTTGGGTAAAAGTTGCTCTTTTTTTATAAAAAATTCAATGTTTATATAAATATTTATAATATTTTCATACAAGCCATGCCCAGCCAGTCACATGACCACCAAGCCACACCCACAAATTAGGCCATGCCCACAGAACCGGTTAGTGGTCCCTGGGATAAAAAATTATGAGTTTGGTGGTCCCTGAGGTCCAAAAGGTTGGCGACCCCTGGTTTAAACAACCATAGTGGATATTTTCTCTTTATTCCGGGAATAATTAATGCTGTTCCTACTCAGCATTGGTGGAAAAGACACCAGCCTGGCCTGGTCTGAACTGTTGTTAAGTATTCAGGCTTTGTCTAGAATGTTTTAGGCTCTGAATCTTACTGACATTCTGGATTATAGTATTACAGTGGGGAAATTATGTCTTATTTCATAAATGCATTAGAATTCATGGGTAAGGCATTCTAAGGCCAGGAAATTAAGTAGCGTCTTTTGAAGGAGTAATGAACACCTATCAAAATAAGCACAGGTTTGCTCTTAATGCCAACTCAAAGAAGGAATGATAGCTGCACTTTCAAGACAGATGGTTCTTCTTGTGCAGTTTCCGGAAGGGCCTCCTGATCCAGACCTTCAGACTGAGTGTGGAATTGCTGCTGCTCTTCTGCTGCAGAGGAGACACCAGGAACAGGGAATTTATTTATTTATTTGTTTATTTAGTCAAATGCTTACAATATAATAGAAATAAGAATAAACCTAAATAGAAATGCATGAAATAGGAACTAATAATTGGGGGCAATAGGACAGGGACGGTAGGCACAATTGTGCGCTTATGCCCGCCCCTTACAGACCTCTTAGGAATGGAGTGAGGTCAATAGAGGTTAGTTTGAGGGTAAAGGAGATTTGGGGGTTTGAGCAGGTGACAACAGAGGCAGGTAGTGAGTTTCTGACATTGCTGAAGTCGTACTTCCTGCAATCAAGCTTGGAGTGGTTTACGTTAGTTTATATCTGCTGTGTGCTCTTATGTTGTGGTGGTTAAAGCTGAAATACGCCTTAAGTGGTAAGACTTTTTTACTCCTTTCACATTTCACCATTGGGTCCCAGTCTTTGTGGAATCCCATCTCCGAAGATGCTGCCTCCAAATTAATCAGGGCCTCTGGTCAGGAAAAAGGGCCTTCTGTCCTAGAGACTTATTTGCCCCTAAAGCATCCAGGAACCCTTGCTCAAGGCCACCCTCATATGACTCACTGCACCAGCCTTCTCTCCCCTGGGCCTTCCACAAGCGTTGGGCTCATCCTGGCCTGAAGCTCCTGAGGTGGCCTCCAACTCCGTCCTTCGTGGACGTTCTGTGTTCTGGTGAGGTCTGAGGTGGGGACCAGGGACCTTCAGCTTAAAAGAAAAAGGCTGCTAAGAAACGGTAGCCTTGGCTGGTACTCCCCCTCCCCACAGGAAATAAAAAGGGAAACCCATTTTAAAAAATACATTATCCTCCAATGTGAGATTAAAGTGCATTGAAATTAACAGGACTAAAAACAAATCCAGAAGAATTTCTGATTCTGTTCTGAGGAGCTTTTCCCATCTCCCAACGTGCGATC
Source organism: Pseudonaja textilis (assembly GCF_049901715.1). NCBI lineage: Eukaryota > Metazoa > Chordata > Lepidosauria > Squamata > Elapidae > Pseudonaja > Pseudonaja textilis. The sequence goes on from NC_141993.1 coordinate 13,362,110, forward strand.
GAAAGACTCCTCTGGGATGGGGAATAAGTTTAGCCCGTCAGTGCCCATCTTGGTCTGTTGGGTCCTTGTTGCAATCTCAGTCTCTCTGTGGCCCCTGTGGGGCTCATAGGTCTTTGGAAACTTGATGGGAGGGCTTCAGGGCCCCTCGGGGGTCTCAGAATACCATTCATTTATATTCCTTAGGACAGAAATGAGGGAGGAGTGCATATTTTAATATTAATAATTTACAATTAAATCAGATCAATAATTCACACTGATCAAATTTTGTTTTCATTCTGCTCTGCCTAATTTCAGAGAATGGCTTCTGGCACATAAATCAAAGGCGGAGTGCATCTCTTGAACTAAAAAAGGGAATGCACGTTCCTTGATTCCTGAGGCTGGATAGGACCGGCCCTTCTTTAAGCAGAATGTAGACTTTCGAAAAGTCTGCGCAGAGGAAGAGCGGAGTCTTTAGTCCAACCCAACCTGGGTGCAAAATTGGAAAGGAAGAGACGTATCAGGAGGGCTCGCCTGGCACCCTTTTGGGATGCCAAGCCAGACCAGTTGCCAGCCAGGAAGAGAAAAAAGGCCAATTAGAATAGGGAGGCAGGCTTGGGGGTCGAACAGCACAGACTGGACTTGCTGTGGGGCCGGTGGCAGGAGGAAAACCGATTAGGACCTTCAGCTGATGCGTGGGAACAAGATACCACCAGCCTGTAATTACCCCTTTAAGAGAAAAGAGCTATTTGGTAAGTGAGTAGATGAAGTTTATCTGTAAAAAGTGTTTTCATCAGAGATTATCTTTTTCTTGCTGGCTTTCATCTCATCTCCTTCTCTCCCTAATGATTCTTTTATAGGCCTCCAAAACAGTTATTAAAATGTTGCAGAACAAATAAGGTAATGCTGGAGCTTATTAAAAATTGGTTCTTTTGTTCCTATCTGGCAGCTGACAAATTGCCTTGTGCTGCATCTTACCTGCTCTATTGTGCGAGGTTAGCCCAGAAAATGGCTGCAAATAAATTGTTATTGAATGCTGTTGAAAATTAAGCCTAACACTTTTCTTCGTTAAGGCTCCCATTCAAGCCTTTCTTTGCCTGCCTCTCTCAGTGTGTTGTTTTACACTTGTCTCTTGCATTATGTTGGGCACACAAGGAAATATTAACAAGAAAAGAAACGCCCGGGCAACCTGTGCCCAGACTCTATTATCCGGCTGTCAAATGCCCACATGAGAGCGAGCTCTAATTTTGATTCATATTGACGGTGCTTTCCCTAACAATCACTGCGGAGGGCTGTTGCTGGAACGTGAGGCCTCCAAAATAGTCTCTTTACAGCTTTCTCAAAATCGAGGGTTGCTAAACAGAATGAGAAGGTTTCTTGTTGTGGGGAGAAGGTTGGCCAAAGGAGTTCTTTTGCATAGGCATTGAGATAGGGCTGCTAGCACACTATTGGCTTTAAACAATATATATTTCAAGCGTGCAAACACACTCACCCCACTTCTTTAACGTGTAAGCTATACAAAGTATACATTGCAAGAATTAACATGGCTGTTATTTCATTAAGGGTTATGGAAAAGGCATAAATGTCAGGAGTGTTTTAAGCATTTAAATCCTCACCTGGTGCCATTACAAAGGAGCCCAACAACAGTGACCAAGTTCTGCTGAATTTCTCAGCTAATAACGAAGAGACTGTTGCATGAAACCGAGATCAAGCATCCAGGTCATAAATGCAAGCTGGTTGCCAAGTGCCCGTATTGTTGTGGGGATGCAACAGTTCTAAGTGTGAATGTAGGTTGTAACTCACAGTTTTGAAGGCTGTCATGATTTCAAACTGTCAGTAAATGAATGGTCATAACTTAGTTGAGAACTACTTATAGCCCTGTTGAGGATAAATACATTTTTCTTATTCAAATGACATTCATGGGGGTATTAAAAATAAGCCAGCAACCCCATAGATGTAGAATTTTAGCCATTTTAAATATGTTCAGGCACTGTTGAATTAATTCCCCTTCATAATCTTTTTTGTTTGTTGTTGCTATATTTTCCCTTTTAAGGAAATGTAAAGGGTCTTTCTTTTCTTCTGATTTTATACAGGAATCTATATTATATTGCTCTAAACATTATACTGGAACCTATATAAAATTGCTCTAAGAACACTTGTAAAACGTTTGAAATATATATTGTGTTTTCATTTCTACTTTTTCTTTTAAAACAAACTAGAATTCCATAAGGAACAGTATAAATGATCGAATTACAGTTTGAAAGAATCGGTCTTTTGCTTTCTTCCCTCCGTGTTCCCTAACTTTTGGATGCTGGACAGATTGGATGCTTTGTTTATGAAATAGATTCATTTTTTCTGTATTTTTTAATAACAGGAATAAGGTTCTTCAAGTTTGGGGAATCCCAAATTATTTTCTGGATACATCTTATCATTAAAAAAAATAGTAACCCCGGAGTATGCGTACAACATGAATTAATGCAAAATATTCTAGATTCTGGAAAGTTAACACCTCCTTATTTCCTGCATTGGACCAAAGGAACCACTGTGTGCTCCAAGGTCTCATGTTTTCACCATGATCCATTTAGTGATGGTACTTCTCTGGGTCAGTGAGTGGAAACCATCACTTCCATCCGGTGGGCATGGGGGTCGACCCGGAATGTTTTCCTGGGTCCCAGCCAATTGGGGGCTCTGGAGGAAACGCTTGTGTGGAGAGAGAGGCGGGGATTTTGAAAACTAAAAGTTAGCCAGGACTGCATCATGGAGGGAGGTTTTGCCAGGTCTTGACCAAGCCAGATTTTGAGGTGGTTAGGACATCGAAACTGGTGGATCGAAGTATAAGAGGAGGACCTAGTCTGTTCTCTCCCCCCAGTGGCAAACAGGGACCAGCAAGTCCATCACCTGCTCTACTCGGAGAGGAGAACAAACATCTCCTCAGCAGAAGGGAGCCCTCTGGTCCAGCTGGATGCGGAGAAAAGATGGCCACAAGAAGCGCTGGACTGCTGCCCTTGTTTCAGTACGCTTAAATATCCTTCTGAAATTGGCACAACTGACAGTATATCAAAAATAAGCCTCTCTCTGATCAGCAGGAGCCGTTTCTTCATGAGGGACATTTCTCTTTGATTGCCGGGACTTTCAAACATTGAGGTGTTCCATGAAAGACGGGAGAAGATTTCCCTTTAAAGTTCCGTCAACAAAGCAGACTCCCATTGTGTGGATAATTCATAAAAATTTGTTCAAACGTCAACAAAACAAAAAACTAGAGGTTCACCTATTTGATTTGCATTTCCTTAATGTGGTAAGGCAGCCATTAATATTTAAAAAGTGTTGCCGTTAATTAGATACTGAAACTGCGCAAGAGCAAGAGGGGGGAGCAGAGAAAGGAAACGGTTGGAGTCATCGATACAAAAGGCTCCCTTGCCTGGTTTGGAGACCACAAGGTGACCCTTCGGTGGTCAGTGAACATCCTGGAGACAACTTGACCAGGAGGTGGTGTGGAGAAGGAGAGGGAGCAGCGAGTTCCGCCCTTCAGCCCACTGAGGAGGAATGTGTGGTGCCTGGGGACAATTGTACCCCCTTCCACCTCTGAGTTTGGCCTCAGGGTCAAGCAGAATTGTTCTCTGAGAAGCGTGGAGGAACAACAACAAAATTGGACATACGGGTTGGCCTTTTTTGTAACTTTCGCGTGCAGAGTGAACGTAGGGTGACTCGTTAAATCCACTTCTTCAAGAGTTTTACATAAGGGGAAGTGTTTATAAACCATATTTGCTGCTAGAACTATTTTCATTAACAGCCACTCTTAATTGCACACTATGAATTTACAGTTGGTGCCAGTTGATTTATTAATACATGTTTAAGCACCTTCACATGCATCAGGCTTTGCTGAGAGCCAATTGGGCACAGGAGCCAGAGGGAGCAGGAAAGGGGACAGGGATACAGCCGCTATGATTATGTTACTGTGGTCACTGTGGCAGCATCACAATTCTGCTACCGCAATAAGCAATGGCCTGTAAACAGGTAGCATCAGCCAGAGTCAAAGGCAGTTCCAATGGGATGCCTAAAGTGGCTGGTGAGACAAGGAAAGGGTGGATGATGGGAAGTTGAGTGAGATGTGTTGGTATTGGAAGGAAAGGAAGACAGAGCTCCATGTGAGTGATTGTGCATCAGATTGAGACAACTAGACGATTGTCCAAGGACAAAATGTGGAAGAAGGAATCTCCAGAGGAAAGCCGATCAATCTAAGGGAGTTTGATCTTGTTTCTCCTGTCAAAAGAAACATATTCGAGTGTTTTCATTAGTCTTTATAGACTCACTTTTTCAATATTTCATTGGCCATTCACAGCCCACTTCTGTTGATTTCTGTGTAAATAATTATCAAATCTTCAAGGGTGTGGCTTTGGGAGGTAATTTAAGAACTTGTGATTTTCAAAATAACCACAGCAGTGCAATAGCAACACAAAAGTGATAATGCTGTGTTTTGTTTTGCTTTGCGGTTACAAAATAATGGAAACAGTCGTTCCTTTGCATTCTCTTCTTCCTTCATATTTTCCTTGCCACTTTCCTACAAAAAGAAACAGGTGTTTTCTTTTGGATATGTTCCATTTGTCTTGATTTGTTTAACCATCAACAATAGTTGGCGCAGAAGGAGAAAGATACAGCTATCCCCTTGTCCAGGTGTTTAGCTACATGTTTAGCTACAAGTGTTTATTTCTCTCCTGAATGCATGCATTTGTGCTAATTTAACTGCTAAGTGGAATAAATATCCAAAACTAAAACCAGAGGAGTGATAAAGTTGATGCACAGTTTTAGAATGTTAAGCACTGGTAACCAATTCACTTAGATTTAGACACGTTTTATTTCTACAAATGTCATACTGTATAATGTTGTGTAATTAGAACAGGAAATCATTGAGTAAGTGAGGAATGAATAAGAGTACTTAGGCTGAAAGGAAAATTACCTTCTGAGAAATTATATTCACACTCCACACCCCCATTCTTGCTTCACACGATAATGTTGGTAGTGATAGAAACTGATGCAAATTTTCTTATCTGTAGTACATTGTTCTGCTAGGTTCTTCACAAGCTTACATCACACACACACACACACACACATCTTTTTTAAAAATTCCTTTTTCAAAAAATGAATGCACAGAATTTACAAAGTGCCTAATTAGAATCTGGAATTGTGCCTTGCAGCAGAACGACGACGACATGGAAACACCAATGTAATTATTGGTACCTCTGAAAGCTGGAGGCATGCCAAGTATTGGAAGCTGCTCTAGTTTGGTTGCTAGCATGTGATCAGGCTGGAGCAAAGTTTAGAGAAATACGTAGTAAAACATCCAAAGATTATACCGTACAAACCTCCTCTAGAACTGAGCTGCCTTAGATCAATCTTCGATTGGATGCTCTTTGGATCTACACTCCGCAGCAGAACTAATTAATATTAAGCCGAAGTGGCTAAGTAAACAGCGTGTCTGTCTTTGAAGTGGTGGAGTTAACAGGTGATGCCCCACCAGCGGGCAGAAGAGATTCCCAGGAGCACCAAGGCAGGGCAAGGTGCCCTCATGAGTTCTCTCCTTCCATCCACTTCTTTCCAAGGTGTCTCATAAGAGTCTCTCGCAGGCCTGCCTGGAAACGTTTGAGAGCTTCTATATGCAACCTCAGTAGGCAGCTGCCACCAGCCCTCCTAAGCCCTTCCGTACGGTCTTAGGTGCAGTGAACGAAATGCCAGAAATGAAAACAATAAACACACACCCAGACCCCACAAGCAGGATAAGAAAGCAAGAACACACCTGTCTTTTCTCCTCAGAAAAGGGGAGACGACGTTTCAAAAATAGCTCTTCTAAGAGAGATTTGGAATCAGTTAAACAAAAAATTGCTTCTCCTGGCATTTGGACTAATGCGATTAAGAGAACGAAAGGGTAAAATTCCTGGCAGATTTCTGCAGCTGGGTAATTAGGTACAGGAAGGGACATGCCTAGTTTTCCATCCAGCTCTACAAAATCCCGATGCAAAGATTATTTGTGTGTGTGTGTGTGTTTGAAAAGGGGAAAAGCTCAGCGATGTTAAAACTGGATTTGGTGGTTAGCCATAATCATTGGAGTGTGGTGTTTCTGAAGCCCAGCAGGACAAGCTCCTTTTGTGTGTTTCTGTGTTCCGTTGAAAGACTTTTTGATCTTGAAAGTCAGTTTGAACCTTAATGGTGAGGGTTGGACTTTCACCTGAAAGTTCAATTTCTGCTTCCAGGGGCGACTAGTGTAAAACCATTATTTTCTCATGGTGATCGAAATCGAGAAAAGGTAGTTGTCCACATAGCCAGGGGGCCAAGCATCCGAGAGGGAACCACTGAAAGTTTTCCTCCAGAAGTTATTTGGACTAGAAAGAAAAATACAAAGAGCTCGATGCATCTGCCCTTTAAAATGGTCCCGTGAAAAGGTTACTCGCCGGCTGCAGTTCCAGGGCTTGTCCAGCATGGAGAGGTTTGGGCTCTGCCCTGTCCCGATGTCCTTCATGGTTCCAGGCCCATCTTCAACTGATAAGTCCATCGCCAAATGACCATGCCCTAGAAGACATGGCAGGATGGTGGCAGGGCTCCTTTCTAAGACCAGCTGCCCAGACAAATGAGTGGAGGGGGGAGGAAAGGGGACATCGAATGATGGCACCCCAGGGAGAAGGAGCTGACAATTGACTGGGCCTCTCTCTTTCCACAGAGAAAACGAGAATTGGAGAACTGTGCTCCTGCTCAAAGCAGATTATCATCAAATATTTCATTCTGACACAGTGCTATAATTTTAACATATAACCATAGTAACATTTACTAAGTTCTACTGAAAGAAATCAAAGGTTTTTCTCCTCCCCGTTTCAGTGAGGAGAGATAGAGAGACCTTTGATTATTATTTTTTTCTGGCATTGGTGCGGTGGAAATAATATATTTGTTCCAGGAATCATTTGTTTGTCTTTGCTTAAACAAATGGAAATGCTGTTTTTCCTTTCCCCTCTTTGTCTTTTGGTTGGACATTTTATAAAAGGTGCGCGGGGCGAGGGGAGTTAATTCCATGAAGCACTCTTATGAACGCATATTGCTTTTTTATTTTTATTTTCATTATTGCTTTCACAGCTTTGAGTTAAAATCTAGTAAATGTAAAGAGAGTAGAAGTTCAGGGTAAAAAAATATAACTTTAGTGATGAGTTGGCTTTAAAATATCCCTTTAAAATAATCCTGAATAATATTACAATCATTTTAGTAATGTGCTTTACTATTAATATACTGTACTGTTTATAAAATGGTTAAAGACGGGAGAGAGGGAGGGGGAGATATCTTGTCAAAAACAAACCAGCAATCTCAAATAATGCCCAAACACTGATACGCAATCCTGAACAGGATTTGCACCTCATCTGCTAGGACTATCTGTATAAATGGGGCATAGCATCCTCCCCTCGGTGTGGCTGAGGGGTCCCGTGTTAAACTGTGTAGATCGCATCATGACTTCTGTAAGCTGAGGACATATACCAGTCCAGTATCTGATTTTTAAAAAAATGTAAACAATGATATGCTTCAGTGGTTAGATGGCCTAGACATTGGTATTTGAACATAGATCTCTTTAACATTTATATTTTATTGCGCTTTACTAATCTAGATGAGAAGTTAATATATATTGCTAGTCCATGTACAATATGCCATATGCTAAATGAATAAAGTGACACACATAAATGCAGCTTGAGTACATCCTGGTATATTGGGGAGATGTGGCCTTAAATCTATGATTGAAGACAGTAGGTCTTGTGCAAAGATTTGGTTACAACATTATGATTAAAAGGACCATAAACCCACCCTGCAAAAGTGGTCTTTAGGAACCTGCAACGGATGGTCAGGACAGACAGTGAAGCTGAAATGGTTTCAAGAGGAGCCTTTCACACTTCTGAGAAAATAGGGCTGACCGGAAATTCTTCCCAAGCTAATATCTGAGATGATTCCTTGCACTGAAAGCGAGGAGTTCAGCCAAGGCAAGTGGCCCGTGGGCTCTTAAGAGCTTCTGCAGGTGGGAAGGAGGTGCCAGCTACCACCCTGTTTGTTTCATGCGGCATCCGTCGCTGCCTTGTATACACTCACTAAAGCCATTGCTGGCTTTGCTGTTCCTTGGCATCTTATAGAAAGAGAAAGAGTGGAGTCGGGGCCACGTGCAGAAGCCATACAAGCCATATGTACCATGGCCTCATTCAGCTTGTTATGAGGGTCAGGGCAGGACTCAGCAACTCCTTTCCCTAAGCAGTTTCTGCTCACAGGGTGGGGGAAATCTTCATACGCACAGTTCTGGGAATCTGTGTTTTTAAAATGCTGGATGTTTTTTTTCAGATTGGTTGGAGTTTAGCCACATATAAAAGATTTAATTTGTGTACAAGAATTCTATAGAAATTCAGACTCTGGGGTTTTGCCAGTATGGCGAATTCAGATTAATAATTAAATTACCATTTTTATTCAAGTGTAATATTATAATTTCATATCCACATTCAAGGACCCTATTATTAAGAGATTGCTTATGCATTATTTATCTATTTATCATTAAAAAGAGAGGCTTATAACAATCCCCCCCCCCAAAAAATAAACAATTAAAATGCTCTTAGTAAGCAGTAGAATATAACTATTCAATCAAAATTTCAAAAATGGTAAAATTAATTAGTCACCAGATGCTAAAAGTACTGAAAATTTTATTCCAAAGTAGCTGATGGTTGGATGGGTGGTTGGATGGGTGGTTGGATGGATGGATGGATGGATGGATGGATGGGTGGGTGGGTGGTTGGATGGATGGATTGGATGGGTGGGTGGTTAGATGGATGGATGGATGGATAGATGGATGGTTGGTTGCTTGGTTGGATGGTTGGTTGGTTGGATGGTTGGTTGGTTGGATGGTTGGTTGGTTGGATGGGTTGGTTCTCTGTCTGGGGAGTCAGTAACGGTCTGCTCTCTTTCTTTCTTAGGTGAGGAGGAAGAAAATATCAATGTGCTGATCCTCAGCTACCCCCAGTACTGCCGCTATCGCTCTATGCGGAAACGAATCCAGGGCAAGCCATCTTCAGTGCAAGCAGACCAGTTCGTCTTAGCCCTGGGAGGTGTTGCAGCCATCAGTCAAAGGTCCCAAATCCTCTACTGTCGAGACACATTTGAGCACCCCACACTTGTCGAAAATGAGAGTGTATGTGATGAATTTGGTAAGTCCCTTCACCTTTCCTTTTGTCTCAGGTTAAAAGGGTTTTCTGCAATAGCTCCCCAGTTTGGAAGGTGCAATTTAATCACAATGGCTGAGTGTTCACCTGGGGAAAAGTGATACTTTACTTGAGAAGCCAAGGAAGTGCCCAGAACTGTTAAGTCCTTATAGTTTGGCATCCACATCACTGGCAAACGCTCTTAGATAAGCAGCATGCTTGTTGGAGGATGGAGATGACATTGAAGAGAGCTTTGAAGGCAACGTGGTGTATTTTGTTATTAGGCACAACTGCGCTAGGCCTCATTCTTCCAGGTTTGCTTATACTTTGGAGTTTGCTGCAACTCCTTATTCTTCCATTGTATACCAGCGGAGAGATGCTGAGATGTTTCCTAGCTCAAGATGGCTCTGGCTTATTATCAGAATGTTAATCCTTGGTTTTAGAGCTCTTGAGTGATATGCTGTAGCCATTAAGCTCTAAACTGCTTGCTCTGAAGGAGACGCATGAGCTCCAGTGCCAGGTGTGTTCATGGCCACTGCAGAATGCATCAGTTGTGGTGCTCAGTTCTACAGAGACCCCATTGTTAATATGGGATGAGTGTTCGCTTCATCAGGTTCTACAGTTTGCAACCCCCAAATGTGTGGTGTAGAGTTTAGCTGGGCTGCACAAGGAGATATTTGCAGAGCATGTTTGTGAGAATGAAGCATCTCCCTATACAACATTAGAGCGGCAACATCTTTTGTGAGGTTCGCCTGGCTGTTTGGAAGGTTATCCCCAGCGGTCTCCAAGAACGTTCAGAAACGGGCGGTCTGCAGGTACTGGGCACCATGAATACAGGAAGAGCCCTTGGAGCACCTGGATGGGCTTTGCTAAGGATGCAGCTTTCGCATTTCCAAGAGAGGTCCTTCACCTCCTTTGTGAAGGCCCTCTTTGGCACACTTTGCACAACCAGCCCTTACAGACTTGTCCTTGTGAGTAGAAACACTTTTGGGAGGTTGACAGAAATGGTGGAGAGGCTTCTCTCCTTTGTCTTTCAGAGTTCTGTCTCTGGACCCTGCACAGGTTTAATTATTGCGATAGGCTATTTTTCTGAGTTCTCTTACCTGTGCTGCATAAATCAGTATTTATTTACCATGTCACTTTACAAATTAGATCACGTTCATAAATCTTTATAATGTGAACTGTTTTTATATGTTGGTGAAGACAAGGAGAAAATATATTTCTTATTCTGCTACCCGCTGCCCTGCTACCTATTCGAAAAGAACAGGTTTTCCAAGGCTCAGGATAAACAATGATTTTAAAAGGAGAATGTTTTGGAAGAAAGTGAGAAAATAAAGATGAAATCCCCCACCGTGATCAGTTCAGACTCAGAAGGAAAACTGCTCAGTCAGTTATGGGAGCTACAGAGCTCAGATACCTTCACGCAAGGAAGTCAGCCTTGGCTTTGGTAGAAAGGAAGACCTCAGGGCTGAACTGGTTGCGGGGATCCTTGGTGCTCTCTGAACTTGGTGGTTTTCTCGCAAACACGTCATGACCCAACTAGGGAACCTGATCAGTAAATGTGGGGTTTGCTGCCTGTTTATCTTGACTTAGATGGTGCCCACAGTCCAAAAGTTGTCAGTCCAAAAGTTATAAATCACAGCACAAAACCTGTGATTTAATGATAAATTAATTTAATCAAAATAAAATACCATTTTGATAATTGCTCCTATGCATGTAGTAACTTCCCCATACAACACGTTAAAAATTACAGTTTGGTAATGGCTTTTAGGCAGATTTCAGTTGAGATGGAGGGACCAGATTCCTGCAGAAGGTCGTTTCCCAAAGACAAGAGAGGATGCCCTATGCCTTCATAATCAGGAACCCAGAACAAGGCTGGGATGGAGGAGCTCTGGTACCAGGGACGAATTGCATAATGGAAAGAGGGCCAGAAAGTGGCTCTACCTGGCCTCTAGTTTCTCCCCTGCTTAATGCTGGCTTCCTAAGCCAGAATATCTCTCCCAAATAATTGCCAACCCATACTTGGAATCCTCCAGAAAAAAACCCATTGTGACCCATCTGTTCTGAAGATGTTTCTCCTCGTGTCATTTGTAATTTGAAAAAGGGACAGTCGAGGCTCGGATGCCAAGTCATCCACCTTCTTAAACCACCCACAAGGGTTGGCTGTGCTTGGACGGTGGGGAGGATTTGCACTGGCATAACTGGTATCAAATACACCATTTACTGGTAGTTGGTTGACCCGCTTATTGGCTGATCGTGCAAACTCTATCTCTCAGTTAGCTCACTTACTTGGGGATTTTGTAAATAGGCAATGTCTTTTTTTTTTTGAGGTTACAGTACAAAGACAAATATAGGGATCATGTTCAATTCCTGCTTCCAGAGCTATGGCAGAAAGTCAGAAATATTTAGGTAGTATCAAACTATATATGCAACCAATTAGCATACATTATTCAATATTAATAGGATCACAATCATTCCTTCTGCATCTGATAATCGCCATGAATAATGGTTCCAGAGAGCCAACCCTTTTTCTACCTTGCAGTGATGGTCCCCAACTATTACTGAATTAACTGCTTTGTGCAAATGATACCAAGGCGGGTCTGTAGGCCCCAGGGTAGTCATTGAGTTGGTGACTTTTCAGTTAGGTTTTGCAAGTGCAGAGTTGTATCCAGAGAACTATTTCAGCCGTGGCTTCTTTCCATGCTGTGACTCTTTGCCGTCTCTGTCAAGGAAATAAAAACGCAAGAGATATCCAATCTGAGGATGAGAGAGATCAGACCTGTGCGTGCTTTGATAAAAACTCAGAGGAAGGGCTTCAGATCATGGATGAGTTTGAAAAGAAGTTGCAGTGGCATTAAGGGGCCAAATTATAAAGTCCAATGCGATTTGGAAACTTCCTTCCAGATTCAACTGGGAGTCTAGAATGAAGTGTGACTTTGCACACGCAGCTGCCTTTAGGGGACGTGTGAAGGATAAAATTATTTGTGAAATTGGCACAGCCCTGGTGTCTAGTCAAGGTGGCATCTGGATTTGCTCTGAAACCAAGGACCACTTTGTGGGCAGAAGCCACCATTGACCTAAGCTGCACTTCCGCTATCCTAGACTGCAGGGGCTGAAGAGTACATGAGAGAGAAGTGGCAGGTCGCCCCCTCCTCTATAATCCCATCCACTATGATATAACTAGCATGTATTGTGTTAGTTTACATTAACTCCATATAGATGATGGTCACATGTACAAAATCGTGGCAGCTAAATATAAACCTAAGAATGGCCAAGAGAGAAGTCATGTGCTTTAGGAGTTCTGCTGCTTTCCAGTCAAATGTGCAAAGAAAAGAGCAACTTACAGGGGTGCAAGTGATGTTTCCGTCACATTTTTTCAAAAAGAGCTTCAATGCTTTTTCAGAGCAATAATTATGATAATGTTATGCCCCGGTTGGAATCTGATTCCAAGGGGGAGGCTGAGCAGTTGACAGGGAGTGGGAGTGTGGCTCTGGTGGCTGTGGAAGAAACTGGGGAAGGGCACAGTCTGGCTGGGCAGAGCAGGGGAGAGGTAGAGCAAGCGAGAGGGAATTCGGAGGAAGACCCAGGCCCACCCCCTCTTCATCCTAGGGCACGCAGGGAGGAACGGAGAAGGGAGCAACGTGAGTTGTGTGGCTTATGAGGGAGGAAAGGGCCCTGATTCTCTTAATTAGCTGCAGCTGGGAACACAGTGCTTTAAAAGGGCGTTTGTGCACAACACCTGGTTAGAAGCAAATTGTCTTTGCTTATCTTTTATTGTCGTGGCTTATCTGTGTTCCTGGCGTCTTCCCAACTGTGTGTGTTTGTTGACCTTTGAAGTCTGCAATTCCTTATCCTGCCCTGTCCAGTTAATTGCTGCAGCGTGGTTTGTGCGGATTTTTATTTACAGTTTGTATGTACTTTGTTTTCGGACTGAATTTCCTCCACTTAATGACTGTTCTTGGGAGAGTCAAACTTGATTTCATTGAGGGCCACATCACGGTTGGGTTTGACCTCAGGGGCTGGGGTGGACGTGGCCAGGGTGGACACGGCCAGCTCGATGTCACTCATGTCGGGGGCACATGTAGCGGCCCAAGCACTCTGCCAGCGAAAACATACCGTCTCGTGCAACTCTCTGCCAGCAAAAACGGAGCTCGGGAGGGCTGCGTTTTCGCTGGTAGAGGCACCGCAGGCCAGTCCTCCACTATCTCCAGGGCAGTCCCACAGGCCACATCTGCCCACCCACCCCCCGCCCGGACCTTGAGTTTGACATCCCTGGTCTATGCCATCTTTATGACTTTGGGCAGCCAGACAATATTCAGTAGGCTCTTTCGGAGAAGCAAAAGCGTATCAAGAAGAGATGCTCACAGAGAGATTGATTTGACAGGAAAGGAATGCAGCATCAGTCAAGATCCAGATTTTAAAAATTAAAGCTACATATTATTATAATATTTCTATTTAAAGCATCCTGCTCTGTGATGCAGAAATGTGTCAGCACTAACATACTACTAGGTAAAACGTCACTGTGGGCCTCTAATTCCCGAAGCCTGCATTTAATGATTAACGTATGGCACCACTTTATCTTCTGCAGACTCCGAGTAGTAGATACTCAGTATTAGTGGGGGTGGGTGGGTGGGGGAACTTTTTTTAACCAAGAATAAAAACCTTTATAGGACAACATCAACTTAATGTATCTGTTAGAAAGTCTCAGCCAAAATAAATGATGTTTCCATGAAGTTTTTGTTTTTGTTTTCCTTTTTCCTTTGTAATTAGACATTTTAACAAGAGCCGCGTTCTCTTCTAAACTGGGGAAGAGCAGGGCCTTCTTAAATATGGCAGGGGATTTTGGTTGCTTTCTTTCAAAAAAGCAACCAAAGCCCCGAGCCTTAATCCTCCACAGCATTATTACCATTAGTCTAATGTAATCATTAATCTTATATGGGCAATATTGATATTGCAATGAGGGTAAAAGCAATTTTTCTCTTTGTGGCCGCTCCTCAAAGAAATAGGCATTCAGGACATGCAAATATGTCAAGTCACAGCTGGGAGGAGCAGGTCTGCTCTTCGTCCTGCTTGTTCAAGCACACTCGCCAGCTCTGTGATTGCCACCACACACCTTGTCTTCACAGTGGCAGCCCAGGGAATAAGACTTTCTCCCCTGCGGATGGGCCAGTTGGATTGCCAGCATGCAATCCATTTCCACCATGAAGGGCCTTCTCACCATCACTCAGCGCAGACCCACCCAGCCACCTCCTGCAATTGGGCCTTATGGGGAAGATCAGGCACCGTCCTCCTTTTCTTCAACCAGAGGCTTCTGCTTTTGTTATTTCCAAATAACACCAGGCGACTCACACAGAATCCGGCTTGAATTTATAGTGACATGTTTTTCGTGTGTGTGTCTGTCTGTCTGTCTGTCTAGGATTGACTGTTCCACTTCTATAGATCTTTGTGGCCTGGTTTGCTCATTATGCAAATGATTTGTTTATGCTAATTATGAGTCATTTCCTTTAAGTACCACCTTCGGCTAGCATGTAAAGTGAAGCCTCTGTTGAGCCGAGCTGGATTCTTGGTGAGCACATGCTCGCTTCCATGCGGTTATCTTGGGAAAATGACCAAATGGGTTTATTGCTGCCCTTTTGGATTTTAACCCCCCTAATGCTTCCAAGGATCTTCTGCCAAGTAATACCATGGACCTGACCCTGTGTGGCCTTTTGGGATTGGCCAAGGCACCTCTTCCTGCATGACTGGCTGCTGAAAAAATGAATGAAATGAGGAAAGAAACATTCATTTTCTCCTTAAAGATGTTTTGCAAAATTGCATGTCCGCCGATGTTCCACTGAATGTTAATAAAAACCATCTCCTTTCCACCTGGACAGATCCATAAGTAGCACGGAAGTCTAGAATTACCACTGGAGCATATATGAACTTTCAGCCTATCCACCTTTCTGCCCAAATCTTTACTGGACAACAGTTTCACAGGTTTCAGTGGTAAGGCAGAAACATATATCTAAATCCTAGGCTGAAATGTGGCTCCCCACAAATATCAATAGAGGCCCCAGAGCCCCCGAAGAAGTTGCTAGTATCCAAAGCACAGTAAAGCCAGTGCATTTTAACATTTATTTCTCATCTTTACAATGTGGTTTCGACATGGATGGATTCTGAGCCTCTTTAGGTATACAGTGGTTTCACTGCAGTGTCTTACCAGTCTAAAAAAGATTTCGGAAACCATGGTTAGAGTGCCCTAATTAAATATAGCAATTCCTCTTTTTTTTTTTTTTAGAAAAATAAATAAAGCAAATGGCACTGAGATCTGTTGTTAGTGAACAGTAACCATTATGTTATTTCCATTTAGGTACATGTAAAATAAAAGTGCTTTCCCATCATTTAGCATAAATCCGAAATGTTTGAAAATGAGAAATCTGGAAATGTTTTGAATTCCTGCTCAAACCTTTCTTGTTTTTTTTAAATAAGAATGGAGAAATAAGCTATTAATGGTCTCCAGATGTTGCTTGTAATGGCTGATTTTCAGTTGTAAAATAATACCTATTTAAAATAACACCAACAGCGATACAACGTTCAGTTCTAGCATCCCCTAGAATAATGTTTGAAAAAAAAAAAACCATTTTGAACAGAGGAACTTCTATGGCTTGCAGAATTTCTTGTGTTAAATTATTTCTTCCTGCTAAATATTTAGCTTAAATTGCTTCCCGCTTTTCATAATCTCAGAATGAATATTAGCACATTTTGTCTTTCCTTGTATGCGTAATATAGTTGCATTCACTAAACATAAAAGTCCCAGATAATAAGGTCAAAGTCTGCTTCCCTCCTGCAATGCTGCTATAATTTAATCCATATTCATGTTGTTGTCCTAAACTGACACTATTCAGACTGATGGTTGGACAGATTCCCTCTGTAAGATTTCTAGTGCAAATAAAAACTCGTAATTATTTCTTTTTGTCTTTATATGTTGCTGTTTTGTCTGATTGAGAAGCTTTGAGAATTAGGGAAAAATATTCCTCCTGGCCAAACATTGTATACTCAGGATGTTCACACATTACTGAAGTTTCAGTGGCCGTTTGAATGAGCAGTGAGGCCCGGAGCAGGAAGAGGCGGGCTCTGTCCATCACGTGACTCAGTCCAGGTTGTCCTTTGTGTCTGGCCAGGACCACTGGCAGAAAAGAGCAGCCACTGCTGCTCCCTGGCCAAGGCCTCCTTAGCAGTGAGTTGGCCATACGCAAAGACGCTGTGGTTCCAGATCCATCATCCCATACCCTTTGGAGTTGCAGGTTGGAGGTTTTGCCCTGTGAGTCCAACCTGCAACTCCAGGATGCTCCAAACTCTAACCACGATCACTTGTAAGTGATCATAGTTCAGGAAATAATGGCTGAGGAGGGAGCGGGATGGGAATGGAGAGAATGCATTCTGAAAGGTGATTCTGTTAGAAGAGTTTCCCACCAAATGGATGTTGCAAATATTAAATATTCATCTTAACAGTATTAATGCTCCGTTGCTATAAAACTTGCTTCCTTGTACTGAAATGTGTATGTAATGAACATTGATCAGAACTGACAAGGCTTAACTCTGCGTCTTGTGATAAGGTCCTTTCATGGCTTGAGTTCAGCATACGGTGTAAGTGCAGCTTTTCCCCTCCCTGCCACCTAAATAATACCACACAGGAAAAAACGCGGACGTCCAGTTCTCCGAGGCTGTTTTTTTCGCCCCGCAACCACAGAACCTGCCTGCTATCTCCTATGCAAAATCCTGGCTGTGGTTTCCTAGCTCCCAGCTTCACGGCCCAAGGACAGTTGGGGAGGGGGAGATGAACAGAACCTCAGTTTACCCAGGGTTATCGTACCAGACCATACATAAAAGCAACACACAACTAAAACATTCTGTTTCTTGGGAAAACCATTCTGCTGCTTCAACGGCATGATGGATTGAAGTTGCTTTAGGTCAGGAGGGTGGATCTGCATGGACCTCAGGGAGAGAGAGGGGGTTCGGTGAGGGAGGTGAGCAGGTAACAATTTTTTTTTATTTATATATAAAGTGTCATGCCCCTGTTGGAATCTGATTCCAAGGGAGAGGTGGAATAGCTGACAGGGAGTGGGAGTGTGGCACTGGTGGCTGTGGAGGAAACGGGGGAAGGGCAAAGGCCGGTTGGGCATTCAGAGGAAGACCCAGGCCCACCCCCTCTGCATCCCAGGGCAAGAAGGCAGGAATGGATAAGGGAGCAACGTGGGTTATGGGGGAGAAAAAGGCCCCGATTCCCTTAATTTGCTGCAGCTGGAAAAACAGGATAAAGAAGGCGTTTGCGCACAGCTCCTTGCTGGAAGCAAAGCATGCATTATCTTTGTTTGTCACGTCTTATCTGGGTTCTGGCGTCCTCCCGACTTGTGTTTCGTTATCTTTTGAAGTCTGCAATTCCTTATCCTGCCCTGTCTCTTGAATTGCTGCAGCATGGTTTGTGTTGGTTTTTATTTATAATTTATATGTACTTTGGGTTCGGACTGAATTTCTTCCCTTTAAAAACTGTTCTTGGGAGAGTTTTTTCTCCTGCCGATGAAAACTGGACATTGGGGGCCAAGTTGGAGGAATTAAAGGGACTTTGCCTATTTTTGTGACTTTGTTGCTTTTGTGCCGCACCCCTTTGGGTCACCACATAAAGAGAGGGGGAAGAGGGAGAGAGGGGAGGAAAGGCCCTTTGGTTTGGTCTTTTGAAAGAAAAGGGGGTCCCAGAAGTCTCAGAGACCCCACCTTAAGGAATTCATGGATAATTTATGGAGTGCTAGAATTTGAATTTGGGCTTGTCAGTTCCCCAAGATCCTGCATATTAGCTCCTTCCGTTCTTGGCAATAAACCTGACAAATGAGACTTTTGTGAATCCATTTTCTGGGCTATACAGGTAGTCCTCAACTTACAACCACAACTGAGCCCAAAATTTCCATTGTTAAGTGAGCCATTTGTTAAGTGACTTTTTTCCCCCCATTTTACAACCTTTCTTGACACCGTTGTTAAGTGAATCACTTTAATTGATAAGTGAATCTGGCTTCCCCATTGACTTTGCTGGTCCAGAAAGTCACAAAACAAGGATCTCGTGACCTTGGGGCACAGCAATGGCCATAAGTACGAACCGGTTGCCAAGAGTCTGGATTTTGATCACGTGATCTCAGGGCTGCTGCAAAGGTCGTAACTGGAAAAAAAAACAGCCATAAGTCACATTTTTCAGGGCCGTGGTAAGTTTGAACAGTCAGTCAATGAACTAGTGTAAGCCGAGGAAAAGTGCAAGAAACTTAGTCTGGGAGGATTTGCTGGCTGGACAGTTGGGCAGACGGTAGCTTTTCTGCAGGGCGTCTTCACCAGTGGTGGGATTCAAAATTTTTACTACCAGTTCTGTGGGCGTGGCGTGGTGGGCATGACAGGGGAAGGATACTGCAAAATCCCCATTCCCTCCCCACCCCCCTAACCTGCTTTCCAGCTCCGTTCTCCTGTGCAGGGCAACAAAAGGAGACTCAGCCAATCAGCTGGGACTCAATAGGAGGCAGAGAAGAGATGGGGTTGGCGGGGCCAGTCAGAGGGGGTATTCCGAACTACTCAAAATGTCCACTACCGGTTCTCCAGAACTGGTCAGAACCTGCTGAATACCACCTGTAATCTTCACCAAGGCTGGGTGGTCATCGATCAGAAGTCCACTAAGCAAGGGACTAGCTTCCAAGGTCTATTCCATGATGGTTTAACTCTGTGAATCCATGTCAAGCAGAGCTCTCTATAGTTGAAAAAAAAAAAAACCTGAATTAGCAACTATATTTAGTATCTTCCACTGGTGCCTTTTCAGTAATTGGGGTTCTAGTGAACCAAATTCCATGCAGAGAGGAGTGATTTTAAGCCATTTAAGCTATTAATTAATTTATGTTTTCTTTAGACAAACATCTTGGTTCACACATTATTATCCCCACATTCTGTCCTCTGCTTGGACCACCATGGGTGCCTTTTGTGTTTCCTGCTGGAAGCTTTTTGCATTGTGTGTTCAGAAGTGTTTTCATCAATCACACTATCAAATTTACATTGTTACATTCCCTGAGGTGTGGAAGATCAGTAATTATTATGAACAGAAGAGAACCTTTAAAAAAAAATCTATCATGTAAGTGCCAACATTCCTGAAAGTAACACAATGAACAAAGGAATAAGTGATCTATGTCAGAATATGGACTCGTTCTTCAGAATAAACCTGCTTTAAACAGCAGCGAGAAAGACAACAATGTAATATTTTCCAGTGACTGTTTATCATGAATTACGTCAGCTTTCATTTAAATGTGTTTATTCTCTTTAATGCTTCTTGGTGCATAATTTGCAATGTGTGACAGCTGGGGGGGCGATGAAATAACAACTCGCAGGCCCCCTGCAGGAATAAAGAACAGGGCACAGGGTTGGGTTCGCTTCCTCCCTCCCCTACACCCCCCCCCCGTTAATTATTGCACAACTCTTTCCTTTTCTTTTTTGTTTTTTTTTAAGATAAAGCGGCGTAAAACATTGTGGAGGTATTTATGGCTAAATCTACTCTTACATAGCTCTGTTTTGCTCCTGGCTAGTTCTTAGCTAAAGCAGTCATTTGTGGTAATTTTGCTTTGAGAGATATTATGTCAGGGCTGGTTTAAGAGTATGATTATGTTTCACATGATCTGCGGTTACATGTCAGCACTTGAAGTTTCTCCCACTGAAATCCAGAACAATTTTAGCTAATGCACCTTTGCAAGGAGGCTATTGTGGGCATACCTGAAATCACTGGAGCGGAGGGGAGCATTTTCCAGCCAAAACTCAGCCAGAAGAAGGAAAGGAAAGCGACTGTCATAAGGCTTAATGGGAGCAGGTCTGCAGACTTTCTTCTCAGGGCTTAGGACCGTGATGGCGAACTTATTGCACGTGTGCCGGAAGTGGCACACAGAGCCATCTCTCCGGGCACGCCAGCCCTCGCCCGTTGCTCTTCTGGCTTCCGGCGCATGCAAGGGCTCTGGCCAACTGGTCTTCGCATGCAGGAGCAGCAGAAACCGGAAGAGCAGCTCCCCCGTTGTGTATGCACGTGCCAAGAAGCTGAGCTTCCGGTTACCAATGCACCAGCTGGTGTTCACATGCGCTTGGGTGCTAGAAACCAGAAGACCAGGTGGCCAGTGTGCGGAAACCGGACTCTCGGCTTCCCAGCATGCGCATGCACAGCAGGGGAGCTGCTCTTCCGGTTTCCGGCGCTCCCGCACGCACAGGCTCCCGTTTTGGCACTTGATGTTGAAAAGGTTCACCAACACTGGCTTAGGAACTGATCTACTGGCTCTAGGGAACCTAGTTGAGTAGTGGGAGCTATTCTGTGCAATCCTTGAGGTGTGAGACATGAAATCCTTGGCTCCACAAATTCCCCTCCGCCGTGAACTTCTGAGCTGGCCCTCAGCCACTCCAACTCTTCTCCTTGCAATAGTTACAATTACTAATACTGACTGACCTGGAGAGCTCAGGTTGTTCCTGTCCTCTCTGGTTCCAGGGGATAATTCTTTGAGGATTTCAAAGGGAATTGTTACTGATCCTCCAGCCATCCAACAGAGGATGCAAAGGTTTGTCAATTGCTCTTACAGTTGTCTTGCTAATCTTTCCACCCTTCGGAAAACAAACCCCTTACAATACAAGCATGCATCCAAATCTGATATATTACTTAAGGAAGCTGTCATTGGAGGTGGGACATTCAGATTCTTAAAAAGTGGATTTACTGCTCTTGTGAATTGAATGCTTTTGCCATTTCAGCACAGAGGCATCAGTGAAATTGGTGGGTGTTGGTTTTTTGCCAGCAAGGTAAAAATAGGTGAAAAAGGTAGGCCAGGAGTGACCTAGTCTGTGGAACAGGAGAAGCAGTTGGACTTCTTCCTTGCCTTTTTCTGACCTGGATCCTCGCCTCCCCAGCTGGAGAGCAGATCCCTCACCTTCCAGCTCTCCTCGGCTTCAAGACGGGAGCAGGAGCAGCCCAGGATCCCTTCATACGCCTGTCCCCCTCGTTCCAAATGCTCAGCATATTTTCCAGTGCATGCAGTATTTCTTTGAAGAAGAAAGGAAACACGCAGGGTGTGCCAGAAAATGGAACAAAGAACAAAAACACAGCTAGTGACTCACTATGAACATAGTTTAATTTTTCTCAACACGCAATTAGTTAATTACTCTTAGCCAAATTAATTTGCATTTCTCTTTTTTAACCTTCTCTTTGTCAGAACAGCATCAAGGCAGCAAAGGTTTGATTTCTCGCTTTCAAGGTAAATCTTATTTCTTTGCAACTGCCGGATCTAGGAGGGGCTGCAGCAAAGGGGCATTTTGATCTGGGGTGAAGAAGGGAAGAAAATGGATCTCTTCCTAGGACCGAGGGCCACAAATTTCAGCCTTACACTAGGATTTCTAATTTTAAGACGAGTGGGGTGGGGTGTGCAGCACACATACAAATGTTATTTGGATGAAATGCAACAAGGCAAATGTGATTATTATGGAACGTTAATAAACATGCAGGGATCTTATAGATTTTTCTAAAGGAGACACTTTGCTCAAATGCCTTGCAAATGAGTCTGCAAACCACGTTTAGAATTGTTCCAGATCTTTAATTAAAGGCATTTCACAACCCATTGCAAGTGAAAAAATTATAGAACGTAGCAACACTTATTCTGGGTTAATGAACAAATATCTAGTATTTATAAAGCAGATAAAGATGGATGAGGTTTTATAGAAGGGTTTTTAATAATGGTTCAGGCAGGTAGTAGATTGGGCCAAAGTTCAGTTTGGAGAAGGCCTCCATTTGGAAAGCTTCCAGCCTCGATCGGGGCTGGCATGGGGCCACCTTAGATATTCCAGTGGAGCTATCTGGACATCCCGGGGCAGCAGGGTTGTTTCATGGGGGGGATCTCCAGCTCCCCACCCCCCCATGGGAGCAATATTTCCACCCAATTGTAGGTGGTGGAGATGTTGAGACCTTGTCACTGCACTGGAAAGGAAGGGGGAAATTTCCATGGGCAGCAGGAGGGGGAAAATTGTGCAGCACTAACCATTGTGCTGTTCTGCTCCCAACTGCGACTTTGAAGGCTTGCTCTCAACAGCTTGTGAAAAAATACTACAAGATTAGAGGAGCTTTATTTTAACAGCTTTGATTTCTTGTGCTAATATCAAACATTGGAGGAGCTGAACAATTAAAAAGGGGGGAAGAGGAAGGTCCTGATTGCTTCATTAGATGGGATGCAGGGTTCGCTCCCCCCACCCAGCATAAAGCTGAAGACAGATAGTAAGAAAGGTATCATTGCAAAAAAAAAACCCCAAAAAGATTCAGCAAAATGTGGTCTTGTTTCAAAACCCTGAAGATCTGTGGGAGCAAGTTTAAAACACTTATGTTTAAAACACTTTCAACTTCCTTAATAACTTTTATCTTTCTTTTAAGTCCTGGAGGTGGTTGCAAAAGAAAGCTAGGTTCAAATCTAACTGAACCCTGTAGATACTTACATATAGTTATTTGAAATAGTTTTTCACTACAGATGTTACGCCATTTTAGAACCTTAGACTAAATAACGTCAGTTCTTGTTTGCTTTCTTAGTATGTTATTCATTTATTGGGAAATTCAAAATGTAAAACATCTGGAAGGAGGCTTCATGCTTGCGAAGCTGTCTTTGAAATGTGTATATTTCAGACTTTCTCTTTAATGGCTGTTTAGAAGGAGGGAACAGGCTTGTGGGCTGCAGTTTGTAATGTTCTGCAAATGTCCTCCAGCAAGGCTAAAAATGACAGAGCATCAAATTGGAAAAGATTGGGATGGCGTATAAGTTCATTAAACCCTTTGCTCAACAGTCCAAGTAGATTTTGGAGTCAAAAACTGTGACCTTTGTAAACACTCCACAGCAATTTTACTCAATGGATGCCCTCCAGATGTGTGGAGCATCCATCAGCTCAGCCAACACATCTGGAAGGTCTGGAAAAAGATGGCACACACTGTGAATGAAGAAGATTTCTGAAGAAATTATTGGGTGTCTGTGGCAGTCCTCTGATAACATCTGCATCAAAATAGAAGAATTAAGCTATTTTATCGCCAGTGTGTGAAGTTACAGTCACAGACAACTATATCTATTGGAAGCGCTGATGTATTCCTGTTTTAATGGCCTCACCATTTCATTTCCACAATTATATGCATTTGATGACCAGGCCTTTAAGGAATCAACACACTCAGCAGAAAATTGGGACAATGGGGAGGTGACGCACTACAGAAGAGAAAAAACAGAAAACAGAAGAGAAAAAATTGATTACAAACAGTTTTAATTTCCCTTTTTATATTGCAATAATATTCCCTGAATGGTTATGTTTCCTATCTTTCAATTACGCCTCTTAAACATACCCGCTAGAAAAGAGGATGTGCCTCAGAACACAGCATGTGTCCTCCCCCCCCCTCCCCCCGGATTTATGGGATGCAGGCAAATTTAGTACACAATAGCAGGAGAACATTTGAGGCAGAAGTGGGGGCTGGTCATATTTGTGGTTCTCTGGCCAGACTGACCAGGAGTGTACTCACAGTTGGCAAGGAACAGAATGTGTGCCCAGACTTTGACCAGGCTGATAAACAAGGCTACTGTTTCCATCTGTAAAAGAAAACATTATTATATGTTTCTGTGAGAGAAATTACTGTGTATGTCAGGCAAAACCCTAGAGCCGTGATGGCGAGCCTATGGCATGCATGCAGGAAGTGGCACGCAGAGCCATTATTGCCGGCATGCGAGCCCTAGCCCAGAGCAGGTGTTCTGCACATGTGCGCAGGCCACCCGCCCAACAGCTGATTGCCGGGTATCTGGTGCACATGCCCGGGGGGACGCAGGAGACACGCGTGCATGCACAGAGACGTGTGGCGTGCGGGGGGTTGTACGCGCATGCACAGGGAGTGTGGGGGGCCCGCATGCATTGCCTTCTAGGTGCTCGCGTGCGAGAGCAATTTTCAGCACAGGAGCCCAAAAAGGTTAGCCACCCCTGTCCTAGAGCAAGTAAGTGACTTGTGTGCCTTGACTGAATGGCTACTAAAGACAAGAAACTGAACAGGTAAACATTAAATAGGTAGTGAAAATAAGCGGACAGGACAAATTGTGAACAAACCATTTAGAAAATATCATTCCTCCTACCCACCCCTGATTTGTTTAAGTATATTTTGGTTTCTTTCTTTCCATTTCTTACAAAGCCAGATAGGTCAGCTTCTCATAAATCGTAACGGAGGAGTAAAAGCATTGTCTGAATCTGGATGGTCCTCTCCAGTTGAGAGATATCTGCTCAGTGTTTGTTTGTTCGGGTTTTTTTTATATAGTTCAGTCCATATCATTATTTCAAACAACATGCGCACTACTGCACAATGTTTGCTTTTGCTATACTGGGTCCAAAAACGGGAGAAGGATTCTTATTTCCATGGGATGTCATCATTTAATCCGACATAGACTTCAGAGGAAGGAACCCTGTAGTCAGAGGGATGCTCAGCAGATGATGTGGGGGAATTCTTGGACTACCCCCCACCCATATTTCAGCTGCTCAACTGCTGAAATTGCTCAGCAGTTTCCTACCACTGTGAAGATAACTACAAAACCTATACCCAACAATCTTGAGACTGTTAAAATGATTTTTAATAGTGATTATAATTATAACAACAATAGTAATAATTGTATATCTCTGTTGGATTCTTCTACTACCAACTTTCCCTGGTTTGCCTCTGCATTGTCTACAATGCCAACAAATAGGCATTGACAAATTTGCCATCAGTCAATTACAGAAGGCGACTTTACTTGGAACTGCTTCCATCCTGCGACGATATCTGTAACACTGTCAAACATCCAGATTTGCCTATCCCAGGTCTTTGGTAAGGACTCGATAGGTCCAAACCCAATCTGAATATCTGGCTGACTGTGCTATTATTATTATTATTATTATTATTATTATTATTATTATTATTATTATTAATAATAATAATAATAATAATAATAATATAATAAGCGTGTGCCTAAAGACTTAGGCAAGCACTTAAAAACAATTGGTGCTGACAAGATCACCATTGGTCAGCTGCAGAAGGCCACCTTACTGGGATCTGCTCACATAATCCGCCGATACATCACGCAGTCCTAAACGCTTAGGAAGTGTTCGACTAGTGATTTGTGATATGAACCCATCATGGTTATCTCGTCTGCTGTGTATACTGTTATTTTTGTGTAGAATAATAATAATAATAATAATAATAATAATAATAATAATACCACCACCAAAGGGCTGCCTAGATACATGGAAATTTTAAACATTAGACCTGAATATCCTAACTTTGTTAAAAAAAAAAAAAACCACCCGATTCGGAACTGCCGATATACTCATATACTCAGATGTATATATAACAGCTGTTAGGTCCTTGGTTAGGACTTGAAGATAATGATGATTATGATGATGATTTTGCAAAAAAACCTGAAGATTAAATTGAAAAATTGAAGATTAAATCTATAATGGTAACAATAACAATTCCTTTGAAATATAAATAATAATTCTTGAAAATAAGCAAGTCAAGATCCTGTGGGATTTTCAGGTCCAAACAGACTGACATCTGGCCTACAACATGCCTGACATCACTTTTATGGAAAAGAAAAATGTTCTGGTTCATTGATATTACAATACCAGGTGATGCATGAATTGAAGAGAAACAGTTAGCAAAAATAACCAAATATCGTGATTTGCAAACTGAAGTTGAGCGATTACGGAGGAAGAAATCAATGGTTGTACCTATAGTAATAGGAGCTCTTGGAGCAGTGCTTGAAGGGCTGCCTAGATACATGGAAATTTTGAACTTATTAGACCCCGGACACCCTGAATTTGCAAAAAAACACCCTACTCAGAATTGCCTATAGACTGAGACGCTACTTTAACAGCTCTTAGGTCCTTGGTTAGGACTTGAACTGTTAAGTTTTTACCAGTCCCAGACTGTGAAAATAATAATAATAATAATTAATGATGATGATGATGATGATGATGATAAAACTAAAAGACACTAAGTCATTAATGGAGAACTCATCAACTCATTAATTTGACTTAAAATTACAGAATTATACCATTGGACTCAGAAGTTATTTTTAATAGTGTCAACAAAGACATCAGCCACTATGGAGGGACTATATTTAAAAGATATTATGGAAGAGGAACAAGTTCCACCTGAACAAGACCAAAACTGAATTAAAAATAGATTTGAAAATGATAGGCTACAAGAATGACATGGAAAATATGTTTTTTCACTAGCCATAATTTTTAAAAGCTGATGTTTAGTAATTAAAAGGGATATACAAACAATAAAGCAACCTGGATAGTTTTCCTATGTTGGATTTACGAAAGAGGCTTGTTAAAGTTTTCTTTAAATCTCAAAAGGCAAAGAAAAGAAAATGAAAAGAAATCATTACAACATTATTTGAATGGACTAAAGATTAAAATTGTTCGACGTAAAAGGAAGGAATATAAAGTTGGTTCTGATCAAAATTAAATTAGATATATTATTAAATATGTATATAACAGCAGGATTTCTGTCACGATGCTAATGAGTTTGTTGTCATTTTGTCAGCTTCGAAAGACCCTCGACACTATTTGGTTGAAGTGATAGGTTCTTTTACTAAAGTTGAATGGTTGCAGTGAAAGAAAGGCTAGATCTGAAGATTCCCGTGCAAAAGGTTTCACTTTTCCCCTTTCCCTGGCCCTCACTTCTTGACCAGTTCATCAGTGTCCAATGATACGCTGTTTTGGGAATGGCTTGGATGTTTGGCACCGCTCAATGCAATTTTGCATTTTCTTCTCAGGCCAGGTGTCCTTGAAAACGAGTGCATTCCGGTCCTGGCAATTGGTTTCCATTAAGGTTGTCACCCGCCTCCCACCATTATCTTTAGATTCCCATTCCCATCTCTACCCTCTCCATTCCATCGTGCCCTCCTTTCCCCTTTGCATTTTATGACAGGATGCCAGCAAAATACAGAACCTGAAGATCTGGCATATTTGGGCATAACCTTGATTGGCAGCAGGGGGCCTATGGCCACAGAAGCTGCTGTTTGAAAGTGGCTTCTCTCGTTGAAGGAGGGATGGGGAATTCTCCCCCCGTCAGGGCTGTTCAGGGGAATTGGGCCACCCCTTCATTGGGTGGTCACCAAATACAGAACATCAAGGAATACGCAACCTGCCTCAGGAGAGAAACTCCACTGGTGCCTTCGGTTTACCCAGCTGCTTGCTCCCCCGAGATCCCTAAGTGTGTTGGGGATGCAAAAGTGATCTCCCCTCGGCTGTAGTGATCTCCCCTTTTCTGGATTCAACATCCGGGATCAGGCAATATCTTTGCATGTACAGGAGCTGTGCAGTTCTGGTGTTTGGGCTGAAGTACCAGCCAGCTATTAATTTCAGCAGAATACTCAGCAGAAGAACCTCATTGCAGAGACGGAGAAATATGCTTATTTTGCTATTTGGGGTGAGTTAAACTAGAAAATATGACTTGGCTAAAGTCACATTTGGCTAAAGAACATTGACTAATGCAAGCTCAAAAATCAAGATGCACCACAGGAGCTTTAAGTAGGCCTTTCAGATTGCCTGCCTAGCTCAGGGTTGATTTAGCTGGATTATTTTCTATGACAGTCTTAATGAGCACATTGATTAAAATACGCTAGCAGCCAGTGAGCCAAAAAGGAGGCGGCAGATGCCTCTGAACATCTTTCAACTTAGAAGCCAGGCCGTGAGAAGCAGAAATGGCCCATGCGCAGAGTCATGAGCATCAGCCAGGAGGTGGGATAGCTTAAGAGCCGACTGGGGTTTGTGGCTCAATTGTCTGGAGGTTCCTCGATTTATCCCACCCGTATAAGTTCACACTGAGCCTGCATGATGTCCTGGAGCCACGAAGACCCTGATCTGAGAAGTTTCTGATACAGGAGCAGAATATCAGAGTGACAGAGTCCTTGGAGCCCAACCACCTGCTTCATTTCAGGCAAACGGTTGTCCGGTCTCTTCTAACACTTCCAGAGACACGTCGTTCCACTCATTAATAGCCCTAACCGTCAAAAAATTTCTCCTTAGTTCTAGGTTGCTTCTCTCCTTGATCAGTTTCTATCTGTTGATTCTCCAACAGGTGCCTCAGGTGCTTTGGAGAATAGCTTGGCCCCCTCTTCTTTGTGGCAGTACCTTAGGCAGAAGGTCTGGGTGAGGTATTCCAGATCTCTTTGGTTCTGTATTGCAGAGGTCTCCAACCTTGGCAACTTTAAGACTTGTGGACTTCAACTCCCAGAATTCTCCAGCCAGCTATGCTGGCTGGAGAATTCTGGGAGTTGAAGTCCACAAGTCTTAAAGTTGCCAAGGTTGGAGACCTCTGCTGTATTGGGCCTGATAGCAAGTGGACAAGGGCAAGTCTCTGGTTTAAGCCGCTCCTGCCCATTGAATGGCCTTCATTTGAAGATCAAAGGCAATAGCCAGGATGAAGAACCATGAAGGCAGCCAGGAGGACTTGCCCTTGCCCTTCCACCTTCTTCTCACCCAATTGCCATGTCCTCAGACCAGAGACAAGCTCCTCAGCAGCTGCTTCGGGCAGATGCAGTTGTGGCCCCAGGAAAGGCTTCCTGGTATTATGGCAGCCAATGGCTTGGCACCAGCAGCCCCTAGACCAGGGGTGAGCAACTATGGCCCTTTTATGAATTATGGACTTCAACTCCCAGAATTCCTGAGCAAGCCATGCTAGCTCAGGAATTTTGGGAGTTGAAGTCCACAAGTCATAAAGGGGCCATAGTTGCCCATCTCTGCCCTAGACCGAGCCCCACTGATCCTGCCTCCCTCGAGAAAGAGAATCCCAGCCATCTCAACAACCACTGGGTGAAGGAGACGCTGTACTTCCAAGAGTGGGGGGGTTCTGGCATGAGCTCTCATCACAAACTGTGGGAGTTCAGACGTTGATGGTTCCCTGGATCTAGATCCTGCATTTACTTCGAAAAGTTTGCATCCGTTTATGGAAGGCCCTGCTTGCTGTCATTTGTTCCTGAGCCTGGAATCCTGGGAAAGTCCAAAGGGAGGAATTGGCACTTTGGGGGGGTGGGGGGGACGCAGAGTGTTCAGTATCAGATGTGGGCTACGCTATACCCGTGAAGCAACATAATCGAGAATTCTTGCTGATTCCGTTACGGGGAGACAGGCATTCTCAATGGGTTGAACTACTAAGTCACAAATGTCACTTGTGCAGCCTCATGATACAAACTAATGCAAGGCAACTGCATGTCAAGCAAAATGACACGCAGGATAATGAAGAGCAGAAGATTAAGAAGACATAAAATTCTTTGAATGAGTCATTGCACGAGATGAGGCTACTGACAATTTTGGGATTGATGCCTGAGTAATTTGTGACTCATTTCACCCCTTGACACAAACACACTGCACACCAACTCAAAGAGATGGCGATAAAGAACATGCCCAATTTTAGATATGACAGTAGCCTCCGCTTTTAAGAATTTTTTTTTCTCTCTCTCTCTCTGCTTTTTTCAAAAAGTGCTTAGACAATTAATGTCTTATGCATGTATTCAACAATAGTTGCCTAGCAACCATCAAGTTGCTGGCTTGCAGAGCCAAAGCGGCTGAGAGGACTGAACCACAGATGTCAGCTGTATCGGCAGGTGAGTCGAGGGAGCTTCATCAGATGGTTCCTGCAGGAGAAAGGAAGGCCTGCCCGGGGATATTTTGGATCAAGCCCCTCCTCAGTTGCAAGGAGAACCGGTGCTGCCTTTTAGAGTCCAGCCCCCAGCCCAGCCCGGAGAATTCATGCTTCTCACTTTTTACTGGGAAATGTGCCTGCCATCACATACAGTAGATTATTACCTCTCCGGAGAAGAGAAGAGGGAAGAGTCACTACCCCACTGAATATGCAGGTCATCACCAGCACAAGTTTTAACTCAGCCATTGCTAAGTTCACGGATGGTTACCAACCAAGGTTAAGCTAGCAAAAGAGTGCAAATTACCCATTGCTTTAAAATATATTCTTTTGCTGTCTATGAAAATCATTTGTCTAATATTTACTTTTTGCAGGCGGGAGGGAGGAATGGAGGAATGGAGGAAGGAAGGAAGGAAGGAAGGAAGGAAGGAAGGAAGGAAGGAAGGAAGGAAGGAAGGAAGGAAGGAAGGAAGGAAGGAAGGAAAGAAATATTTTGTGATGAGAAAAGTCACTTTCTCTATCTCCCTCCCTCCCTGGCCACCCACCTACCCACCCATAAGACAGGCCCCTGAAGGACCAAAATAACTTCTCTACCTTTCTGTGTGGATGGACCAAATCGCTCAAAGTCATTCAGATTGTCTCGTCCAGCTGTTACATTTGGTCCAATTCAGCTTTAGTGCAAACCCTCCAAGAAGCAGCTACTGTTGAAACCACACTTTAAGACTTGCCAGTGCCTAAGGTTAGTCGGTGTGCAGGCCACCATTTCCCAACCCGGCAACTTTAAGGTGTGTGACTTCAGCACTCAATAGTTGGGGAACATTGGTGTAAACCATGGCATGTCATCATGGCCACTGCAGCATATTTTATTGGAGAAAGAAAGAACCGGGCGGCTTCCGGCTTTGGGCTTCAGCATAGTCAATTTCCTGGAGTCAGACGTTGGGACTTTCAGTCTGAAAGTTACCGTGGGGCACTGAAAGTCTTGCCATCCCTTTGTCATTCCATCCTTGGGGGATGAAGCGGGAGAAAAGGCAGCTGCCCATCATCCTGTGCCTCGGATAATGTCTGCTTGCGGAACATGCTCATCGTGACAAAGGCAGTGGAATGTCAGAGAGGGATAACCCGCATTTGGATCAAATACAATTGAAATAATGAGCCTAAATATCACTAACACTTTAAATGTTTGAGAAATTTGAAAAGCAATTTATTATAAATCTGTCCTGCCTCACTGGCTTTGTCTTGTCTCTCTGGGATTATCCTGCCTTCCGGTTGGGCAGTGCAATTCACTAGAATCAAAATCATATTTCTGAAATGTAATCCTTTTCTTTCTTTTGTGAGTTCACAGAGATTTGCAACGAAATCAATTATTTAACTATTGCAAACATGCAGCCCGCTTTCAATCCAATTCCAGTGCTAAAGATTACATTCCAGAAATAGTTGCAGGAAACCTTAGTGGAACAGTAATACAAAGAAATTAAAATGTTTTTTTAAAGCATTCTTTAAAAAAGATAGCAGCCTACCAGACGTCTTTCTAAGACAAAGTGTCTTTTACCAGCACAGAAGTGAGCTGGCCCTCCTTGGAGATATTTCCAGAACCAAGCCTCCAAATATAAAGAAAAAACCCTTTTTAAAAATGAATTTTGGGACCGTATGTAATGAAGTCAACAGCAGGACTCAGTAAGGGTGAGAAGGCGAGACTCTGGCAGGCATGATTAATGATCATGAATAGGCTATTTTAAGAAAAATGTTCTCTTTAAGAAAAGATACTCTCACGTTATCGTAGGATGTTTGTTTTTTATTTTTTCACCGATTCATTAAGTTACATTTTTAATTTCCATACAATGCCTTTTGCCAAGAAGATAATCAAATGAAAATGTCTTCTGCAACCCCTTTATTTGCATGGCCGCGTAAAGACTGTGAAACAGTTTATTATTATAAAATTAGTGTGGCAAAGCACGGGACGAGCTGGGATTACAGCCAAATTAAACAGAAAATGAATCGCAACAGAAGATTTCCAGCACATGGCACTGAGAACTAGACCTAGGATGGAGAATTGTCTGCTGCTTTTTCAGTCCCGTTGTTGTTTCCATTGTTAGTGCAGTTGCAGCCCAGCTATAACACAGGAACATAGTTAACTCAGGTTCTATAAACAAAGCGTGTCTGGCAGGGAGGCCCCAAAGAGCTCAGAAAAATGAAATCTAGTCCTGAACCCTGAACGCTTTTCAGGGAGGGAAGGATGCCGGCAGTTCATTTTTACTCTTTTTTAAAAAATGACATTTTGAATCATTACCTATAAAAGCACTCTATGCCTGTTTTCATTGCAGAGTATTATTTTGCAATTAGGATAAAAGCATTATTTATAAAAGTTCTACAATGTTATATGGCAGTACCTTTAAAGTTGCAGGTCAATCCCTTTTATAAAAGCACTGTATTGATTGGTGGAGGGGAGGGGGGAAATCGCTCCCTGAATTTTCTGACTTCCTACTTTACAGGCAAGGGATGGAAACGATGGCATTAGTAGCAAGCATGTAGCTCAGAATTCAGAGGGTACCTTGGGCCAAATGGTGACTTCATTGAATGCAGCTGAGGCAGTTCTGGGTCACTCACAGGTTGTGCTCATAAGGAACAATCCACATCGCTGCCATTCATTTTCCTGATACGTGTGAACAGGTTGCGGCATAAGGGTCACCTAAACCAGGGGTCTTCTAACTTGGCAACTTTTAAGACTTGTGGACTTCAACTCCCAGAATTCTCCAGCCAGCTACGAGCCAGCTTTGAGAATTCTGGCAGTTGAAGTCCACAAGTCTTAAAAGTTGCCAAGTTTGGGGACCCCTGGCCTAAACTAAGAGAACCCCGTTTGCTAATTAGTTGCCGGCATTGCAAACCTACTTCAGTAAATGACAGGGATGACCTTCACGGTCTCTTCATTAAGAAGGGAGTACATGGACATTGAAATAATACGGGTGTAAATACAGGTAGAATAATCAGCTGGGGCAGTTGGTTCAAAGAAGAATTGGTGGCAGAGAAAACAAGTGATGCAACTGCAGGGTAGAAACAGCAGGCAAGCCTATCGTGGGTAGCATTTTTAAAGAGCTTCTTGTGTCCTTTAAGCAAGTCATATTTCAGGGGTGCTGATGATGCCACAAGAAGAAGCGAATTGTGACTTGTGCCACGAAAGCTGCACTTTAAAACAGAAGTGGGAGGGGGGATGATGTCATCCTTCCTTTGGTGTTAAGAGGCCATTTTGGGGGGGGGCAAAGGGCAACCAAAACCGGCCAGCTTCAAAACGAAGTCCAGCCAAAAGGAATGATTGGAAACTTTAGTGAGGTGGGAATGGAAAATGCTTTTGGGGTGTTCTCCCCTCCTTCAGGTGTGCTTTTACTGCTTCATTTCATGTCAGATTCGTTTATTTGCATTTTAGGTATGGGTCTTGACTCAGACAAAATATCCTAGTCATCTTTTAATAAAGTTGTTTTGGAGAATTAGATAATTAAAATAAATGTATGTTTTCAGGCTGTTGAAATACTTTTAAAAATATACATGAGAAGTGGGGGAAGGTAGAAAAAATATGTGCTGCCAGGGGTTAATTCGGTCTTTGTGCACGCTATTAAGTTGCAGAGACAAATTAGCTGCTTTTTCAGAAACAAAAACTGTATTTCTTGCCCATATTAGGGAATTTTACAGATCCCAATTCTCCCTTGAACCACACAATCATTTTGTGTCTGTGGCCATCCAGAGCTGCTTTGGGTTAAGAATGGACTTTCTGCAGGAAGTAAATGCAGCAATTTCTCTTGAAAAGTTTGAACTATGGCCTGTGAATGTAATAATAGGCGCTCTTTGCGTATTTTTTTTTAATGGATAAAAAGAAGCCAGGGTGAAATGATACAAGGGATGTTAAGGGACCGTCTGTGTCCCTGGGGCACCTTTGCTCACATAAGCTGCATCCTTCCTTCCTGGGAGAGTCATTAAGCCCTCCTACTCTGGGCCACAAGGAAGCGTCCAGAGGAACCACGTTCACCAGGCCTGTCCTTTCTCTCTGCCCGCTTTGGATCTAGTATCTTGTGAAAAAGATCCCACCAGCTTTTTCTCCTTGAAAATTTCCCATTTTCATAGAGGGGATGACAGTGACCTGCCTCGGAGGGGATCCTGGCAGGAACCTGGTGAGGTTGATCCTGGTTAGCAGCAGAACCCACCCGATCTTGGCACCAGATCTCTGTGGAGCACATGCATGGCTTCGTCTTCCTCATGACCAGATTATGACACAGCTCACCGAGGGCTCCGCCATATTTTGTGTCCTGGGGAGGACGACTGAGGGGTTTCTTCCTCCCCTCATGCCATCATAATCAGGCGAAGCCCCCCATCATTGGTGCTTCCTTCCGCGGTTGATTGAGATGGGATTATAAGGACCTTTCCTTCCTTCTCTTTTGTTTTACAGCAGAAGTCTCCAAACCTGGCAACTTTAACACTTGTGGACTTCAACTTCCAGAATTCTCCAGCCAGCATAGCTTCTGGGAGTTGAAGTCCACAAGTCTTAAAGCTGCCAGGTTTGGGGCCCTGTGTTTTATTCATTCTTTTCATTGTGATAGCAATAATGAAAATGGGGCATACAAGGGTGGCTCCTCAACAGACTTTTCCAGAATGTTAACTGTCCCTGGAAAAATCTGCCTGCAGGAGAGGATGGCAGAACTCCTCCTCTACTGTAAAAAGGGCAGATGAGGGCTTCTCCTTGTCTCATAACCAACCCACAAACCCACCATGTAACAGAATTGCCAAAAAGGCATTAAGAGTTGAAAATCTAATCTTATGAGGCTCCCCCACCGGAAATATTGAATTGCTAACTTAGAGCATACAAAACATTTGCTAGACCCATACTCGAATACAGCTCATCAGTCTGGAATCCGCACTGTATGTCAGACATTAATACAATTGAGCAAGTCCAGAAGTATTTCACGAGAAGAGTACTCCACTCCTCTGCTCGCAACAGAATACCCTACATCACCAGGCTTGAAATTTTGGGCTTGGGCAACCTTGAACTACGCCGCCTGTGGTTAGACTTAAGCCTAGCGCACAAAATTATCTACTACAATGTCCTACCAGTCAATGACTACTTCAGCTTCAACCACAACAATACAAAAGAATACAACAGGTACAAACTCAATGTAAACCACTCCAAACTTGATTGCAGAAAGTATGACTTCAACAACAGAGTGGTCAATGCCTGAAACTCACTACCCGACTCTGTTGTTACATCTTTTAACCCCCACTTCTTTAACCTCAGACTATCCACTATTGACCTCACCCCATTCCTTTAGAAGTCTGTAAGGGGCGTGCATAAGCGCACCATCATGTTTACTGTCCCTGTCCTATTGTCTCCAATTATTCGTACCTGTTTCCTGTATTCTTACTCATGTTTATACTTATACCTATTGTCTTGTAAGCGACTGACAAATAAATAAAAATAAATGTCAAGGAAACATGAGTTCCGTAGAGACTTGCTACCGTTCTGTGCACACCCTTTTCTTGAACTATTACCATTTTGGCAGACGATACAGAATATTAAAAGCCAGCACAAATAGGCTGAAAAACAGCTTCTATCCCAGGGCAGTAACTCTTTTGAATTCTGCTGTATAGTGCAGTGTTGGTGCGGTGTCGGGGGTTTTCGGTTCAATGTGTGGAGGGTGAAGGATATGTGTTTGTGTTTATTTTCCTGGTCATGCTGTGCCCTGAAGATGGTGTTTGATTTCGTTGTACGAGGTGCAAGGACGTAAATTAAAACAAGGAGGTATTTTTATCTCTGACAGTGGAAGCTGTGCCACTGTTTCCCCAGATTTCAAAATGGACCGGCTGAGGAAAGCTTTCGTGGGAGAATATATAGGAGAGAGAGAGAGAGAGAGTGTTTCAACACCGAGTGTGCCTTTTCCGATCCCTTTGCAAGAATGAATGGGACGGGAGCGTTTCCCGTGCCGTTCGTCTCCCCGAGTGGGCCGCTAGAGGGCGACCAGAGGTTTCCTTCGAAGAAACACATCTGGCTGCTGGAATAACATGCTGAAGGGTTTCAAACTCGGCAAAGAAGATGGATTTTCTTTGCCTGCTGTACATTTTTAATGCACACGTGACGCGCAGCTCTTTGCTGACAGAGGACGGTCGTCCAACTGGAGGAGAAATGGGCGAAAAGTGGGGAGAGGAAAGCGGCTTTTGCCCATATAAGGGGATTTCCCCGCCCCTCCCCCCCCCCGCGGCTTCCTTCTGGGTTAGATAACGACCAGGCGACAATCGGTCATGAGGCAATAAGAGCGCCGCTGCGGCGCTTGCAATGGGCAACCGCAGGTGGGGGGCGGCGGCGGGCGGCAGCTCTGCCAACAGGCACAAACGGTGCGAGCCGTACAGTTAGATCAGGGAAAGAAAAAATGGGGAAACAACAAGCCAGCCCCGTAATGATGACATGTTGGCTTAATCTCTCCCGGCTCCGTACAAATCAGTATTTGATTTCTCCCCCCCCCCGTCCCCCAGGAATATTGCATAACTCTCGCCCTTTCTGAAATATGGCTGGTATGCAAGGAGCCATTTTATTGCTTAGAGATGTTTTCCATGCTGACTCGGCATTTATAGGAAGGCTCCTATCCTCCATGTGTGTGTGTGTTTCCCTGCACGGGCATTTTTCCTTCCTCTGCGAAGGATGCTGCTGATGGGGCCCCCTCCCTCAGGGACCCTCAATTTGAGCCACACACACATATGCACACACACACACACACACACACACACACTCCTGCAAGGGAGGGTGCCTTGTCCAGTGCTGAGATTCAAAAAATTTTTTACAATCGGTTCTGTGGGCAAGGGCTTGTGGCAGGGGAAGGCTATACTGCAAAATCCCCCTCCCCACCAACCTGCTTTCCAGCTCCGTTCTCCTGTGCAGGGCAACCAAAAGGAACCCAGCCCATCAGCTGGGACTCAATGGGAGGCAGAGAAGAGATGGGGTTGGCGGGGCCAGTCAGAGGTGGGATTTGCCGGTTCTCCAAACCACTCAAAATTTCCGCTACCGGTTCTCCAGAACTGGTCAGAACCAGGTGAAGACCACCTCTGATCTTGGTCTCTGAACTGTCCACTTAACTTTGATCCTCAGAGATATTGATGTGAATGAGGAGATTCATGATCTCCATTTCACCACAAATGGTAGCTAAATGGAAATATGTAGGATGGTCTGCCTTTTCACAAGAGAGTTTGGGCACGTAGCAGAGAGCAGGCTTTGACCAGGCTGCTTTCCTGGCCGTTACATGCATGAGTGTGCAAGAGGGTTGTGATGGGTGGATGCTTTAAAAAAAAAAAATAGAAATAGGCACATTCACATTTCACAGTAAATTCTGACCCAAACCTTGTTCCAAGCAAACAAACACCAAACAGAGGTAACAGCAAAACCTTTTAATGATTTTTTACGAATTCCGTTCCTCCACGGTTAAAAGGCTGTTTCAAATTAATTGTCTCTGATAAGAACGAGCCTTGCCAAGGTTGTGCAAGGCTGCCAAGAATACTAGATAAAGTTACTAAGAAATATTTCAAACACAAAGAGTCTCCGAACACCAACCAAGATATTGTGAACGTCCACAAGGCTTGAGTGCAAAAACTTCCTTGCTTCCTGCAAAGAACTCCGGTTTCTCAGCTGGCTTTTATCTCTTAAGGGAGGGGCCATCACCTTGCAGCCTTACTCCCGAGTCACCTGTGCTGCTGCAGCTCTGTGAGCAGCTCTGCGCGCCCCGGGCACAGGCTCCTCAGGGGCTTCTTCATCACTGCTGCCAGCCTCCACAATCTCCACAGCACTCCACTCCCTGATGGTCCTGGCCCCATCCCTGCATCACACGCAGGCGAGGGCCCTCATCTGAGTCCTCGCTCTCCGAGGCCTCCGCCATCCACACCTGCTGCCGGCAAACCACAACAATTCTCCTACAGACCCCCCCAAAATGAATGACTTTACAGGGAGCCCAGGAACCCTATTCTGATGACTCAGCATTGGTCTGTAATGATAGAATGAGTGGATGTGCTGGTATTAGTAAAGACAGACTCTGAAACAAGGGAGCTTGTATGGCCCCATCAGGACGCATCTATTATCTAGGAACACATTGGTTCATTTATGTGCAATTATGTGCAGCATTAAGGGCTGTGGTGGAAATGGTGGGACCGCAGCAAAGACATCTGTCCTTCTTGCTATAGTTGCTTCAGTCTGACTGGTAAAAGAGGAGAAAAACGGGAGAGAATAATAGGAGATAGGTACAGATACAGATAATCAGAGTTGGAACGGACCTTGTAGGTCATCTAGTCCAACCCCCTGCCAAAGCAGGAGACCCTACACCATTTCTGGCAAATGGCAGTCCAATCTCTTCTTGAAAGTCTCAAGTGATGGCGCTCCCACAACTTCCGAGGGCAACTTCTGTTCCATTGGTTGATTGTTCTCACTGTCAGAAAGTTTCTCCTTATTTCCAGGTTAAATCTCTCCTTGTTCAGTTTCCATCCATTATTCCTTGTCTGGCCTACAGGCGCTTTAGAAAATAGCTTGACCCCTTCCTCCTCTCTGTGGCAGCCCCTCAAATATTGGAAGACCGCTATCCTGTCTCCCCTGGTCCTTCTCTTTACTAGACTAGCCAAGCCCAGTTCCTGCAACCGTTCGTTGTATGTTTTAGCCTCCAGTCCCCTAATCATCCTGGTTGCTCTTCTCTGTACTCTTTCTAGAGTCTCAACATCTTTTTTATAACGTGGTGACCAAAACTGGATGCAGGACTCTAGGTGTGGCCTTACGAAGGCTTTATAGAGTGATATTAGTACTTCCCTTGATCTTGACTGTATCCCTCTGTTAATGCAATTTAGGATTGCATTAGCTTTTTTGGCGGCGGCTGCACACTGCTTGCTCATATTTAGCTGGTTGTCCACTAAGACTCCAAGATCCCTCTCCCAGTTTCTGCTATTGAGCCTGGTTTCACCCAGTCTATATGTTTACTTTTGGTTTTTCTTGCCTAAGTGGAGGACTTTACTTTTCTCTATACTGAATTTCATTTTATTAGATACGGCCCAGTGTTCTAGTCTGTCAAGATCCATCTGGATCTTGAGCCTATCTTCTTGGGTGTTAGCTATTCCTGCCAGCTTAGTATCATCTGCACATTTGGTAAATTCCCCTTCTATTCCCTCATCTAAGTCGTTAATGAAGATATTGAAGACTACTGGGCCTAAGACAGAACCTTGTGGCACCCCACTGCTTACTTCCCTCCATGTAGACTTAGACCCATAAAGGACTACTTGTTGAGTATGGTTTGTCAGCCAACTGCAAGTCCATCTAGTGGTGGTGCTATCTATCCCACTTTTTTCTAGCTTACTAAAAGGTAGGTTGTGGTCTACTTTATTGAATGCCTTGCTGAAATCTAAATATATTATGTCCACAGTATTTTGCTGGTCTACTAATTTAGTCACTGTTTTGAAGAATGAAATAAGATTGGTTTGGCATCATCTGTTTTTAACAAACCCGTGCTGACTGCTAGTTATTACTTTACTTGTTTCTAGATGTTGACAGATCTGTTTTTTTATTATCTTTTCCAGTATCTTCCCGGGTATTGATGTTAGGCTGATTGGTCTGTAGTTTCCTGGGTCTGTTTTTTTTTTTTTCCCTTTTATGAAGATGGGAACCACATCAGCTCTTTTCCAGTCCTCTGGTAGTTCCCTGGTGCTCCAGGATTTTTGAAAGATACGGCGCAGTGGTTCTGAGATGACCTCTGCCAGCTCCTTTAAAACTCTGGGATGTAATCCGTGAGGCCCCAGTGATTTGTTTTCATCAAGATCGGACAGGTGTTCTCTTACTATTTTTTTTGCTTATTTTAACTTTTATTTCTGGTCTTAGGTCATAGGTCATTGGTCTTTACAAGGTGAAGAGAGGGGATGCCTATATTCATTGATCCTAAGGAAGTTGAAGAATAGTAAAATTATTTACTATGTTGACATGGATACATGCATGAGAGCCGGAGTAATGAAGGGGAAGGTTTTGGACTAGCTGTGGGACAAGCAGGTTGCAACCCTCTCCTAGGACTGAAGTCAGCTGGGTGACTTTCAGTAGTTCCTCCCTGCTCAGCCTAGAAGTTAAAAAAAAAAATATCTAACTCATATCAGATCACCATGATAGGAACAGCAATAGCCCTTAGACTTATATACCACTTCACAGTGATTTACAGACCTCTCTAAGCGGTTTACAGAGTCAACCTATTGCCCCGCAACACTCTGGGTCCTCATTTTACCCACCTCGGAAGGATGGAAGGCTGAGTCAACCTGGAGCCGGTCAGGATCAAACTCCTCGAATGAGCAGTGGGTTAGCCTGCTATAAGTGCATTTTAACCACTGCGCAACTACAGCTCTATCATAAGATTCTGATCCTTCAGGGAAGAGGCCGTCTTTCTGTAGCGGATTGACCTGCCATGATTATGATGAGGGTGACTGCAAAATAAAAAATGGAAAGCTGAAACACAGGATTACCGACTTTCAGGTTGTGGGATCCCTTGTAATCCTGCTCCTCTCCCATTCACTCTCCCAAACCCAACGTTAAGTGGGGTCCCTCAGAGGTCCCTGCAGGTGGCAACCTTTATCCTTCTCTGATCAGATGCTATCACTTCTTAAAAAGCTTTTCTTCAGTTTGCTTTTCTTTGGGACACCCTGGAGATAATCTGGCTGACCTGATGTCCGTGATTAAAAAACAAACAAAAAAACCATTGGTGTATTAACACTCATTCATTCATTCATTCATTCATTCTTGGAAAAAAGAGTTTAAGAAAATACAAAGTATTCTTCATCCTGAACTCTTCCACTGCAAATATCTTTAGAAAGAAGTGGGCCACTGTCAAATGTTTTTGTGTAAGAGTTTCACTATGAACACTATAAATACATGGAACTATAAATATTTTCTTATCAATGATTTATTTTTCTAGCCAAGGGAAGTGTTAGTCACTTAGGAGCAATAAGTAAACATACGCAGCCGTTTAGGGAATGGAAATGTTGCTTTAATGTCAGCCTGTCTTTTGCTAGTCAGTGAAATTCCACGGTCCTTGATGATTCATAGAGACACTTTTAATTATTCATCTGATACGGTACAATTTAAAATCGTATTATGTCATACCCAGAGTATGAAGTTTCTAAAGAAGATATTTCCCTCCAAATTCCTCAAATAAAAAAAAATGCACGTTACTGCCGTGGTACTTGTCTGCTCTTTAGAAAAGTGGCCTTTTTTTGCTGCTTAATTTGGGGTTTGTTTGCTGAAATGAGACGTAAAGTGGGGCAGGTGTGTGTTTTCCCTCCAGACCAGACGGGCTCCATTGCTCCATTTAAGTTTTTAATTCTTCCCCCCAAATTCCTGCTGGGAAGCATCTCTGCTTCATTCTGCTCAACAGGAATTTGTCCCCTTTTTGCAGGTCCAGCCGGAAGTTTTAGCGCAATGAATCTGGACTGCCCTTGGAGCCGAGGCCCTCTCTCTGGAGAGAAACAGTACCAAGACTCTCCTGTCCTCTTCTCTCCTCCCTTCTTTCCTTTTTGGAGGATCTCTGTGTGCTCAGGCCAGGAGGTCAGCACAGCAGACCCATCATAATGCAATCCTGGGCTCCATTTGCAAAGGAGGGACTGTGAGCTGCAGCCGGGGTACACATCCCTCCCTCTGCTGCCCAGTCCTTGGTCGGGCAGCGCAACGGGGAGCGCCAGGTGCGGCTCCAAGGAAAAAAGACAGGCAGGCAACCAGAGAGACTTCCCGAGAGGGTTGTGCAGTGCTCAGCCACAGGCTGCAGCATCCAGCAGGCCAAAGATAAATCAGGCAGATGTTTGCCGTCTGGGACGGTAACTATTCCTTCTATCGCCATCCTTGCTCGCTCCCTCGCTTGTGCTCTGCCTCTCTTGCGCGCCAGCCCCGTCTGATCCCTTGGACTTCCGGGCAGCGATAGTTCTGAAGCAGGCGGTCAGTGTGGCTGTTTGGAGGAAACAGGCGGGGAAGAAGCCGGGGTGGCTGTCTTTCCACACTCCCAGGAAACTCTTGTTTCAGAGCATCAGGATCAAATTAGCACAGCTTTGCTTCAGAGAACTAATTAAAATGTACAATGTCCTAAAACCTCTTGTGTGACAAATGTAAGATTAGAAACAATTAAAAGCCACTCAAGAGGTTTGTGGTGTTTAGATTCCTGACATCGTTATAATCATCCCTAGAAGTAATGAAAACAATGGTTGCTCTCAAAGAAAGAGAGGCTCACGTTATCAATCACCAATTAATGATTGTTTCTCCTGCTGAAGGTTGTTGGGATTTCAAGGCTGAATTTATAGGGCTTATTTTCCAGAGCCAACAAAACAACTTCCTTCTTTTCCCCATTTTTTCCCCCTCATAATATAAAACATGAACTCGAAATGGTTTCATTTTCTGTAAATCTGGAGTTTCTGGCCACTGACAATAAAGGCCCTACATGAAACACTAATTTGGTAAAGGATGGTTTCCTTTGAACGGTGGAGAATAAAGGAATCCCTCAATGACTGCCACCTTTTCCCTGCTTCACTGCCAGCAGACAGGACCCCCCCCCCCCCGATGCCCCGTCCCCCAAGGGCATGGCCGGAAGGGGAAGGTACACATCACCACCGAATGGCAAGTTTGTCAACAGAAGGACACGGGGGGGACGGGACATGACAGCAGTGTTCCCGTACTTGACGGGTTGCCACGGAGACCGGAGGGTGGGGAGTCAACCTCTTCTCCAAAGCCCCAGAAGGCCAGACTAGAAACAATGGATGGAAACTAACCAAGGAGAGGAGCAACCTGGAATTAAGGAAAACTTCCTAACAGGGAGGAGAATTAACCAGTAGAAGAGCTTGCCTTCAGAAGCTGGAGGTTTTAAAGACGAGACTGGACAGCCACTTGTCTGAAGGGGTATAAGGTCTCCTGATTCGTGTGCAGGGGGCTGGACTAGAAGACCTCCAAGGTCCCTTCCCAACTCTTGTTATTCTGTTCAGTGCACGCCCACAAGGGATGGCCACGTAATGCCGGCACTATCTGCTGCTTCCTCCTAGCTCTGCAAAAGGCACTTGGTGTTTTCCTTTAGCTCTTTCAAATGTAAACAGCGCTAGATGAGCCAGGAGCAAATGTAATATAGGTCACTTCTCGCTAGCAACTCCATCCAAGCACCATTGTGCCAAAATAACAGCAATGCAGACGGGCTTCGTATGATGGCTGTGATGCTGTGAAGGCACTCCAAGTCACGGGCGGGCGGGGAGGGGAGGGGAGGGGGACGGGGGTGGGGAATGGCCACAGGAACATGTGACCTAGAAACAGCCCAACTTTGGAGAGTTCTTGAGGGAAGATCTGTCGCTTCCCGCAGCTCGTGGAGCACATTAACTTTATTACTCCCGTGTAAGGAATTGGGCTGAACTGCTGCCTGTTTGCTTTCAGCTCCCAACCTCAAAGGACGACCACGGAAGAAAAAGTCCTGCAACCCACAGAGAAGAGATTCGTTCAGTGGCAATAAAGATTCTCAGAATAACTGTGAAGGCAAAAGTGTGGCCAAGGTAAGGAGCGTCGGCCTCTTCCCCAAATTTCCTTTCCAGATGAGTTTTGCTCCCCTTTTTCAGAAGGAGGGAAAGGGAGCTGGGGCTGCTCCCCAAAGGGCACCCCTGCAGAGTCAACCCTATAATGCAGGTTCCCGGGAGCAGGTCACTGTGGCAGCCTCCTTTTGGAGGGGCTGCTGCAGCCAGTGGCTTTGCCTGAACTCAGAGCTAAGCCAGTCCGACTGGAGAGTAGGTGGGGCAAGGTCTCCAGAACTCCATCATGGAGAAGCAAACCAGAGGAAGATGGTGGGAAGAGTCCTTCCCACCATTGCAAGGAGTTGCCAAGTTTTTCGTGGGCAAAAGCTCCAGTAGCTTAGCTACAATTTTTTTAAA
This sequence comes from Pseudonaja textilis, assembly GCF_049901715.1. Classification (NCBI taxonomy): domain Eukaryota; kingdom Metazoa; phylum Chordata; class Lepidosauria; order Squamata; family Elapidae; genus Pseudonaja; species Pseudonaja textilis. The sequence goes on from NC_141993.1 coordinate 13,405,910, forward strand.
GTGGTTGGAATGTGCTTCTAAGTTCATTTGCTGTATGCTTCTCCAGTCTGAGAGGAAGAAAAAAAAAACCCCGCTTTTTTATGGCAACTTGGAAACAAGTGCAGGAAACTTTTACACGGACCTGTCCAGAATTTAAGCTTACCTTGAAGGGTGGTTGGAATTGCTGGTGGGGAGCGGGGGTACTTGTGAACAAAGGGTGAGACTGGTTCAGTCCTTGGGCCAGTTGCAAGAACGGTCATGGAAACTAAAAACGAGGCTGTGAGATCATCTCAAAAGAATATGTGGCCGGAGTACGTCACCCGCCCAGTTCATGAAACCCGTGGAAGGTCTCCCCAGTTCCCGCTGCAGGCCGCAGCTTCCTCAGCCCACGAGTTTGGGGGTTTTCCACACAAACTGCCTCTGTGACAGATCCACTCCACACAGGAGACTGTTGTTTGTGCACAACCATCCATAACCAGAGGTTTGGGCCTTGGCCATTTTCAGAAGTTCCTAGCTGGAGCTTCAAGGAACGGCAACACCCCTAAAGATTCTTCCTAAGTTCTTCAATATGCTGGATTATCTCAATCTTTAGGAATCTTTAAATGCAATAGTGTATTATAAGGTGGAGCAAAGGCCTTCCGAAGATGAGAGTCTTGTGCTTTTCCATCTCCCAGCCATTGAGAAATGGGAAATGGTGAGTTCTCCGCAATAGGAGGCAGGACGCTTGGACAAACTGCTTCTTGCAGTCCCCCCCCCCCGCTCCAAAAATCCCCACCCCCCTCCTTTTGAGAGTCAAATGATGGGCCAAGCTCTGTACTTACAGGTGGTGGCCTTTGAGAGACGAATTCCGTATCCTGCACGAGTCAAAAAGAGGGCTGTTAAAATATTTACAGACCCCTCACATCCTGGACATAAACTGTTTCAACTCCTACCCGCAAAATGACGCTATAGAGCACTGCAAACCAGAACAACTAGACACCAGGGCAGTTTTCCCCCGAACGCCATCACTCTGCTAAACAAATAATTCCCTCAACACTGTCCAACTATTTACTAAGTCTGCAATACTATTACCATTAATCTTCTTATCACTCCTTTCACCCATCTCCTCCAACTGTAACCTTGCTGCGTGTATCCTAACAATTTATATTGACTGTTTCCTAGAATGATTTGATTTCTTGTTGTGCCCTATGACTATCATTAAGTGTTGTACCTGATGATTCTTGACTCTTGACAAATGCATCTTTTCTTTTTATGTACATTGAGACCTTATGCACCAAAGACAAATTTCTTGTGTGTCCAGTCACACTTGGCCAATAAAAGAATTCTAATTCTAACAACAATATTCACTCTAACCTTAAACTACATGAGACTTACTAATTTTGAATTTACAGTTTAGTTGGATGATCTGTTACGTGCATAAGAGCTATTAGTCTGTCAATAAGATAGACAGGCATCCTGACAGTTCAGAGATACGGCTGGTGAATGTGATGGTTGAGGTCTGAACTCCGTGAAAAGTGTGGGACCCCCCTCCTCCTCCTCCTCCAGTTGGTCTTCCTTCGTGGCCCACTTTGCGTGGATCGTGGCCTGCCTTCCCCAATTCACTAACCGTGCGTTTGGCTGTAAACAGTGCATCACCCTAGACCAGTGATGGCGAACCTTTTTGTTGTGGCGTGCTTGTGCTGGCACCCACAATGCAATACACTCCCGCGCCCCCTGCACATGTGCGTGCAACACCCCCACCCCATCTTCTTACCCGCACTGCGCATGCGCGCACCTCTCAGCTGATTTTTGGCCATTCAGCGCCATTTTCGCCCTCCCGGAGGCTCAAGGGAAGCTTCTGCAGCCTCAGGAGGCTGAAATCAGGCCTGTTTCGGCACTTCCAGTATTTCTAGAACGCCCATTTTTCGGCCTCCTGGAACACTGTCTTATTGCACCATGTGAACTCATTGCACAAAGCGCCGGCCCCACAAGTCTATCCTACTATGTTGACATGAAATTATTTTCCGTTCAGGAGTCTGACAGCCCACGGGTAGAAACTGTTCTTCAGCCTGTTCGTGCGTCTGGCTCTGCTTCTCAATCTCCTACCCAATGATAGGAGAGTGAAGAAGGGCTGACCAGGTTGTGAGTCGTCCCTGAGGGTTTTCCTCACTCTTTCTTCTAAGGCAGGGAGCCCTCGCGATTGAGTTCTAGGCCTGCATGCTCCCCCATTCTGATTTAATGTCTACACGAAGCCATGGGGAGGTCACCCATCAACATAGATCAGGCATCGTCAGTATTGGGAGGATGCTGAGCTTTAGACCTCAACCCAGTGCTGTCACAATTGTAGTTGGGAGGGCCAGTTATGATCCTTCCTGGACCAGAAGTTTTTACTCACAGGAACTCATCCCTTGCTCATCTGCCACTTGGATGATGGCAATGTCTTCTTCATTGTATCAGCTCTTGCCCCCATTTGGAAGCCACGCGAGGTCCAGAATGTGATGGCTGTGTTTCCTGTGTAACCCTTCTGCTTTGATTGCTACTTAGCTTGTGGATGTAATTCATGGTGGTTGCCTTCAAAATTCTGCTTAGCCACCTACTCCCAGTTATATCTGCCCGTTCAGTAAAGATAAGGAGTGGCTCTCCCTGCATTGCTTCTCTCAGGGCCCAAGAACTCTGCATGGCCGACGCTACCAGAGGCCCCTTCTCTGCAACTGGCCACAACCCTCCTAGGGTTGAGGAAACCATGGAAACGTGGCTGTTTCAGTAGGCCTCAATAATGGCTACATGATGATGAGGTGGTCATCTCTTGCCACCGCTATAGATTATGTTGGTCATTATTGTTTAATCTGAGTTATAGACACCAGCTACATAATCCGTTTACGGTCGGCAGCAATTAAAGCAAAATGTAAGTCCAATAAATAAACAACGTAACGGCTAGGCTTCTATATTGCTAACCTGCTCCCACTCTTCTAAGAATTTGTTTTGCTCGCGCAACCAAACAAAAAGGCTCTTGATGTCTGAGACCCATGCTCAGTTGCAGGTGGGGCTGCAATACAAAACACCCAAGCAGTACGATGACAATAATATGATTGAAAATTCTAAAAGGAGGAAAGGAAGGCTAAATTTATTTCCTCAGGAAAATGACTCCCCAGAATTTTATCAAGGAGTTTGAAACTCTTCTTCTTTTTCATCTGTCCCCCCCAAAAAAATCTAATTAAGATGTTAATTAATAGCATATATCAATCTAATTCTGAAAGGATGGATATCAGTTTGTTGTTCCCGTATGCAATTTGGCAATGCCTCCTTCCTTTGTTCCCCACTCCTCCCCACATCAGTGCCTTGCTAAATTCAAACAGGCCCCTCCATGCATTCTTCTGCTTTGTCCTGGCCTTTGATTAAGAGAACTAATCTACTCATTTTGGCTCTTAATTTTCTCTCTCAGCACAGGGATGATATGATTTCACATTCAAGAGATGCAGTTGATGTGCACAAATAATTTCACACTCAGTGAAATTTAGAAGCGGAGTTTCCCCGGAAGTAATATAAGCCCCAAGAGACTCCCCAACTTTTAAAGACCCTCTGCTTGTACAGGCACATCAATTTTTTTTTCCTTCAGCACAAATGCTGGAAATGTCCTCTTAAAAGACCCATAAACAAATCCATTTTCCAATGCAGCTTTTAAACTATATTTTGAGCCCACAATAAAATAGATGATCTCTCACCAAATTTTAACAGAACTAATTCATGCTTCACCGCAAGACATTTATATCAGATATTTTATTTATGGAAACACCACTTTGGTCATGAACATTTGAAGAAAATGTTCCTGCTAAGTTATGCAGTCTTCAAAGGTCTCTTTTATATAGGAGTGTGTGTGTTATTTTTCTTATACTGAATCCAGTTCATGTACTTCCTCCCTGTCTTTTAATATCAATCATAGGGCCTTTTAATATCAATAATCACCTACAATGGTCATTTATTTAAGGCTGCACTACATAATAAAGGCTTGGAAGTTTCTCATATAAAAGAATTCATGGTATCCTGACATTTACTCTTTTTTCTTTCTTTCTTTCTTTCTTTCTTTCTTTCTTTCTTTCTTTCTTTCTTTCTTTCTTTCTTTCTTCCTTCCTTCCTTCCTTCCTTCCTTCCTTCCCTCCCTCCCTCCCTCTTTCTTTCTTTCTTTCTTTCTTTCTTTCTTCCTTCCTTCCTTCCTTCCTTCCTTCCTTCCCTCCCTCCCTCCCTCCCTCTTTCTTTCCTTCTTTCTTTCTTTCTTTCTTTCTTTCTTTCTTTCTTTCTTTCTTTCTTTCTTTCTTTCTTTCTTCTTCCTTCCTTCCTCCCTCCCTCCCTCCCTCCCTCTCTCTCTCTCTCTCTCTCTCTTTCTTTCTTTCTTTCTTTCTTTCTTCTTCCTTCCTTCCTTCCTCCCTCCCTCCCTCCCTCCCTCCCTCTTTCTTTCTTTCTTTCTTTCTTTCTTTCTTTCTTTCTTTCTTTCTTTCTTTCTTTCTTTCTTTCTTTCTTTCTTTCTTTCTCTGTTTTCTCATAATTCCACAAATACTTTGCAAATATAAATAAACTCAGGGTATTGTATCTCAGTCACATGGCGGGGCGGGGGGGACCTTTACTTTCCAGCATTATTGTCCTTAGAAAGTAGAGGAGACTCTCAAGGCTGGTAATGGCCATTTGATCCATTGAGACTCCATGTGGTGGATCTGTTCTCAGCTTGGTCACCATGAAGGGTCTGGCCCAATACCAAATGCACCCATTTATTAGTAGCAAAAAGGAGACGTTTAGATCCCATGTCCTCAGGGTGCAGGAGAAGATGTCATTCTTGATTATCCCCCTGAATTTTTTGTTTCTCAAAGCTGGTGGGCTTATTGCCAATACCACCTTAATGTTTATGCTCCAGGAATATGAGTGGTCACCCTGGATGTCCATTATTTAAGGGTCTGTTGCTCTCCCCCCCCCCCCACCATTCAAAGAAATGCCCCAGGAGAGTGACGGGCCTGAAAGCTACCCATGAAAAAAACCTGAGGCTGCTTAGCGGCGCCTTTGCGTGTTCCCATGGAGCTCTTGCCAGGGTTGAACCTAGGTTGAACCCTTAATAAAACTCCCAGAGAGGGACATTCTTCTACTCCACCTTTGGGGGAAAGAGGCCGGTCATTGTGGCCCCTTTAAAGCAGGCCCTTTAAACCTCCAGGGTCTCATGTTCCAGGGGACAGGCAACACAACAGAAAAGGTCCTATCAGGGGGTCTTAGGATTAAAGGCTCAACAGTGCCTATGCGTTCCCTGTAGCCACTTCTGGCTGGGCAGGTCCAGGACATTTTCTAGGACACTCTATAAGCGCTAAAGGCCTCAGAAGGCCAGGACCAACAGAAAGTATCTCCTGCAGGATCTCCTCTCCAGGTGTCCTGCCTTCTCTTGCCCATTGAAATTCCTCACTGGGTAAAAAAAGCTTCCTTTCTGCCTGCCCAAAGGACGGAATTGGGAAATTGCTCCCTCACTTGAAAGGGGACTGGGACCATGATGGCGAATCTATGGCACACAGAGCCATTTGTGCCGGCACACGGGTTGCAGGCAAACTTACCTCACTGTGCATGCGTGCATGTCACAACTGATTTTGGGCCAGTTTGAGGCCCTTTTTGGTCTCCCAGAGGCTTGAGGAAGGCTTCTGCAGGCTTTGCAGGCTGAAAACTAGGCCCATTTCATCACTTCCTGTTTTTCCTAAAATACCGGAAGTGACAGCGGGCCTAGTTTTTGGCCTGCAAAACCTGCAGAAGCCTTTCTCAAGCCTCTGGGAGGCCGAAAAAGGCCTCAAACTGGCTGAAAATCAGCGGTGAGGCACAGTGCAGGTAAGGGGGTGGCTGGGTGGGTGGGGATTGTGCACGCATGTGTAGGCTGGTGTGGAAGGGCGCTCATTGCCTTCTGGGTGCTGGCACGTAAGTGCGAGCATGGAAGCGCGTGCACAATATTTGGCAAGGAGCTCAAAAAGGTTAGCCACCACTGGACTAGGAGGACAAAAAGTTGTGAGAGGCGAGCATGTGTACATTGCCGGGAAGAGATCAATCCCCCAAATGAAGGCAGCTCCTCACCACAAAAGTTCATCCAGAAATCCATGTCTTGGTCATATTACAATGAGGTAAAAGAGTGGATTGTCTCCCCAACAGCACAGCCACCTGGCCACCAAGCAGATTTGGTGAGGCCTGCCTTTCCCCATCATACCTTGCAGACGGTGGAAGGAGGCAAAGAGCAATGCTCCGAGGAAAGTTTCAGTGTGAAGACACAGCAATGCAATTCAGCCTTCTGAATTGAAAGAGGAGCTGTCATGCCCCTGTCAGAGTCTGAATCTGAAGAGCTGAAGAACAGCTGATAGGGAGTGGGAGTGTGGCTCCTTGGCTGTGGAGGAAACTGGGGAAGGGCAAAGTACGGCTGGGCAGAACAGGGGAGAGGTAGAGCAAGGGAGGGGGCATTCAGAGGAAGACCCAGGCTCACCCCTCTTAATCCTAGGGCACGCAGGGAGGAACAGAGAAGAGAGCAACATGGGTTGCATGGCTTATGGGGGAGGAAAGGGCCCCGATTCCCTTAATTAGCCACACCTGGGAATGAGAGTTTAAAAGAGATGCAAGCTGAGTGCGGTGTCTGCTGGGAACAAACATGAGTTTATCTTGTGTTGACTATAGTTATCTGTGTTCCTGGCATTCTCCCAACTGAGTTGAATTACTCCCATTCCTTCATGTCTGGAATTCCTTCTCTTCCCCTGCTGGACTAATTATCTCATCTTGCTTTGATTGGACTTATAGTTTTTGTTGATTACATTCTGGACTTGATTCTCTGCAGCCCAAGGCTGTTCCTGGGAGAGTTTTTCTCCAGCCAGAAGGTAACCAGGACATTGGGGGCAAAGTTGGAGCTAATAAAGGGACTCCAACTGATTATCTGACAGGGTTGCCTTTGTGCCACGGCCCTTTGGGTCATCACAGGAGCTGTGATGGGTTAGAGGGGAATGAAAAGTGACTCAAGCAGTTTTCAAGGTTTAATCTGCTGTCTCTTCTTTTCTTCCAGGTAAAATGTGAGTCTAAATTGCCTTTGTCCAAAACCAAAAATAATAACAGCAACTGTAAAAAGGGCTCAAATGAGGATAAATCCAAGATTTCTGTTGGTGAGCAATGCAGAGCAGGTGAACAGGCCTTCCTGGTGGCCCTTTATAAATATATGAAAGAAAGAAAAACGCCCATTGAACGAATCCCCTACCTGGGTTTTAAGCAGAGTGAGTAGTATTTTCATTGCATTTTTTGTGTGACATTTAATGTGCTTGACTTGGTAAGAAGGGACAATGTTAAACGTGATGGGACCCTAATTTTAATTATTTTAATTTTGTATTCTATTTTATTATCCAAATCGTGTTGATATCCCAAGAGGTATTTAGGCCTACCAAAGGTCTGCAGGGCTTTTGGTTTTTCCCAATTACTTTGAGCAACCAATTTGGGGAATGCCATGAAAAAAGCCACACCCTGACCTTCTGCAGCCAATCTGTGTCCAGTTTATACTAAGTGGGCGTCCTGGGACTCGTAGGAATCCAGTTGTTGGCCCTGGATTGGTTCCTAGATGGATTCCTTTTTCATCCCCTATTCCATCAGGCCCTCCAGATCAACTCATCCCTGAAATTTAGTCTGTAATCCTGTCACACTCTCTTGGGGAAAAGTCCCTTTTTCCTAGCAAGACTTATTCTTCAAATTAGCTGGATGAGACTGCATCATTATGTTTTTGAAATGCGTAGCCAAGCCAGAAATAGCTGTAAGAGGCTTCTGTTATTTTCCTCTTTAAAACACAGTGCAGGAGAAAAAAATATTTTAAATCAGTTGGTAGTCATAGTAGTTGCTTGAGTTAAAATAACATTTACTTGCATCCTACCCAGTTTTCACCTTGAAGGAGTGGGGTAGGGGGTGTACAAAACTAAGGAAGGCATTTCAACAAGACCAGGAAATTTGTAAAGTAAATTCCAGATGTGAAAATCTACATTTACTGTATCTGACTCTAACAGCAAAGAACTGTTTCAAGGGAAGACTTACCACTATTTAAAAACAATCGTTAAATTCTGTGTAAGTATCCCATACAATGGATGGAATGATGTCATGAAGGATGTGTTTTGAATCATCAATAAGTTTTACAAATTATTTTAAAGGGCGAGGCTCTTATTTGGAAATACTAGGTATCTGAACTTCTTTTCCCTGTTATGTTGATGCAGAACGTCAAACTGGTTTGCTTTACATAACTATTTACATACCTAATAGCAATTGACACTGATTGCAACAGGCCTCCAGCAGCCATTAGAAGCTTACATAACTCTAAAATGATTACAATGTTTGCTTGAAAAACTAGCTGCTTGAAATAGAAGCAGAATTAATGTGCTATGAACAGCTTTGTTGCATTATGCATTGGATTCCTATTAAATTAAGGCCCGAGTAAGCTTAGAAAGCGCTGCTTTGCTTAGAAAGAGACTGTTGGTGTTCAGTTGCCCAGCGCTGGGGCACAGTCGCCCTGGATGTTCGCCATCGCTTTTCAACAAGACTGAAGCCAGGTTTCCAAGTCCCCAACCCGCAGATATTGGGCTCTTCAGTTCCACCAAATGGGCAAATCCCTGTTCTGGTTGATCCTGATGGGGAGTGTAGTCCAGGAGACTGGCCAGGGGCGTTTTGGGGAGGGCTCCAGAGGAGGGAGAAAGTGCTTGAAGGGGAGCCAAATTGTCTTCTGATGACGAGGACGGTTGTTGATCGCTGTTTTCCAATCTGGACATGGGAAAACAACCTGCTGAGTCAGGAGAATCTGTTTAGACAAAGAAACTCCTCTGGTGGTAAATAATTGTAGTGATACATGCTACCAGCCTCAGTAATGTGTTCTGCTGACCGGAGAACACCCATTTTTAGGTAATATTCATTTGCAGCCTGGAGAAAAAGCTCTTTCGTGGAATGGTATATAATTCACTTGGCGGAGAGAAACTGGCAACCTATGTTTATCCCATTGTTTAAAGTGTGAGTGACCAGGGGGTTTGCAAACAGGAACCTTTTTTAAAAATACATTTGTAACTTAAATAAAAGTATATCAAACGTGCCTTTAAAATAGGGCCTACGTGGAATTATACAGTAATCACACCAAAGGATCCTTCTTTCTGCCTTTGATTCAGACCTCTGATTACTTGCAAAGGGAAAGTGAATCTAGATAACAGAATAACAAAGTTGGAAGGGACCTTGGAGGTCTTGTAGCCGAACCCCTGCTCAAGCAGGAAACTCCATACCATTTCAGACAGATGGTTGTCCGATCTGTTCTTTAAAAATCTCCAGTGTTGGAATTCCCACAACTTCTGGAGACAACACGTTCCACTGATTAATTAGATTTAATAGATCCTGCAGAAAGACTCTGGGTTTGCATGTTTTCTTAGACATTTAAAAGGTGATCAGTTTCCACTATGGCCCAGATTGTAGATCGTGGTGAATTCCAAAACAATGAATAACAATTGGCATTTAGATGCTGAAGGGCACCTATTCAGTGTAACACCAAACTCTCAGCTGTCTAAACGATGCTCAGTCTGATTGCTTTAATTTAGTACCTGCAGTAGAAATCAGCCCTGTTCAGCTAAAGGCAGGAGAAAAGAGGAGAGAGAAAAACATCTGTGGTGAAGATGGAAGGATGCCCTTTCTGATGTTCTTGCAGGGCACCAAGACAGCTGTGAAGTCTCCATCCTTGTCACCTTGGCTGGAAGTTCTTTTTATAGAACCTCTGCAGCTTCTAGGTCAGAGGACTCCAAGCTTGGCAACTTTAAGACTTGTGGACTTCAATTCCCAGAATTCTCCAGCCAGCTAGTTGAAATCCACAAGTCTTAAAGTTGCCAAGTTTGGAGACCCCTGTCTTCACGTGGATTGCTTCAGCTTTTAGAAATTATTTTCATGGCTTCAGTATCTAAAGCTTTGGGCTTTTTTGAAACGCTGGACAGTGGAATGGGCTGGCTCAGTCCTTTTGCCTGAGAGAGGCCTGGCTCTCGTGAAGGCTTAAGAAGTGTCCCTGTAAGTGAAGATCAGTGACCATTCACATGAAGGAAGAGTTGTTTGTCCCATTGCCATGAGGCACTTAAGATTCAGCAAGGATTAGAGCAGGGGGTCCCCAAACTGGGCGACTTTAAGACTTGTGGACTTCAATTCCCAGAATGCTGGGAGCTGAAGTCCACAAGTCTTAAAAGGGCCAAGTTTGGGGACCTCTGGGTTAGAGGGAGCGGGAGCGGCCAGGATCACCAAGCTCAAGGGATTGGCATGAGCATCCTTTGCCAGGACTCCCTCCAGTATTTCCCCAAGGGGTGGCTTGGCAACGCTCCGGCCAAGTGCTGGACACAAGAAAATAGGCCCAGAAATACACCCACCTCTGCCATTCTCCAGATCATTAATGCCTCGATTATAATTGGAAAGAAAGGAATGGGAGCCTTTGCACTCTTAGTTACTCTAGGGCGGCTCTCTACAGGAAACGTGTACCCAGAGCTGAGCTGAGCTGAACCAAAAGGCCTAGAAATTTAGGGCCTAGGCTGAGAGCATTCCCCACTCCCCCTAAGCATCCATACCCTTAGCTTAGAGCAACCTTCCACCATATCCAATCTTGGGGAGATTTGCACCCTGCTGTGGCATCTAGTAGCTCTGGAGGGAATTAGAGGGAAGGCAGAGCCCCCTGGAAGAGTTGCCTTCCCCTAGAACAGGGGTCTCCAACCTTGGTAACTTTATAACTTGTGGACTTCAGTTTCCAGAATTCCTCAGCCAGGATGCTCTGGCTGAGGAATTCTGGGAGTTGAAGTCCACAAGTCATACAGTTGCCAAGGTTGGAGAGCCCTGCCTAGAAGGTCTCACCAGGGTCACCTGTCCCTTACCTGCCCCAGGTGCAGTGCTGGCAGGAGGAGCACATGGGATGCTGGTGGAGGAGCCTTCTGGATCCTAGCCAAAGCTCTTACTCTCGCTTTGTATCTGCTTTCACAATTACGGCTAACTCTCTTAGTTAGGCCACTTTAAGGAAATGCTCTGTTCTTAATTAATCAATGCCTTCGATTTAGGAGCATGTACCACAAAGCCTCCTTTGTTTAATGGAGGAAATACTGATTATGTCTTATCCTGGAGGAAGTAATTGTTTTCTAATACCTGTAACTGGATCTAAGTAGAAGGTTCCCCTTGTGGTTTTTAAAAGAGGGGTATATGTGCAAAGGGCAGAGTTTGCACTTTTGAATTATGTAAATATGTTTCACAGACTGTTTCCCCGTTTTTGTCTAAATGTGATTATTGTTTTTCTTGCTTCATTGTCAAAGAAAGATTGTTACATTTGCATTTCTTGGAAAGATGGTTAATGCAATGCTTATCTCAATGCTTATTGTCCCTCTAACAGTTAACCTTTGGACTATGTTTCAAGCTGCTCAAAAACTGGGAGGATATGAAACAGTAAGTGTTGAAGTAACTTCAGAGAGAGAAAAATTGGGCACTTAATTTTCTCATGTTTTTGCCATGTGTGCATTAAATATATTTTTTTTAAAAAAATCCACAGTTCAGCAGAAAACACTTTGAATTTATGGGGTTCTCTTTTGGAAGCAGTCTGAATTAATTCCAGGCTTGGCAAAACTGTAAACTTGTAGTTAAAAAAAAAAAGAAAGCTAAAAAACCCAACTCTGAGTGGAAAACATACGTAACTCTTCCTTGTCAAGGAAATTGTTTGGGTTTGTAATTTTTTCCTATGTTAAGAGAGGGATATTCTTGTAAAACTAGCCAAGATTGCGTAAAAGAACATTTGCCTTGGCATAGTCCCTGACATCTGCTCTTGTCAAATGTGGGAAATGTATTAAATACTTTAAAAAGCAATCGGCCATGTCCATTACAGTGTAGTGTACTGCAGTGTCTGTTCTTGTTTTGAATGGTAACAGCCTTTTGCAGAAGAGGGTCAGGCCATATAAACAGGAAGTTATCTAAAGTTTAAAATTAAGTGGGGAGGGAACACGATGCACTGATCCTTTTTATCAACTAACAGTATCTGACACGGATTTTATTTTTAGCTCTTGGGGAAAATTGATGGTTGCGGATTTTACAGCATATGTCCCAAACCAACAAATATTGGAGTCACAAACTGTGATTAAGATCTTAAAAGGAGAAGAAAGAACTGCCTGATATGAGGGAGGGAGGGAGAAAGAGAGAGATGGCATCTGTAACAAGATCCAGTTGACATAAAAGGTTTATCACTGGAAATGTTTTCACTGCCTCAGATTAATTGGAGCCTTCTTGAGGCAGCTGGATTCCAAACACACTGACCTGGGTGTATGGAAAACTCTAGTTTCTGAACCGTTTGTTTAGAAAGCATACAGCTTGGCTGCCCTTAAGTTACAATGAAACAATAGATAAAACCAGAAACGTATTTAAACAAAACAGCAAATCATCCTAGAACTAGTAAGAAAAAGTGCATTGTTTCATTTTAATAACTATGATGCTAATGGATGTTGAGATGCTTTTGTTATTACAGGAAATAATGAATGCATACAATCAGTTTTTTTAGCTCGCCCTTTAATTGACATTTGCTCCTTTCGTTTCAGTCTTCTTGCGTGGCTAAATCTGTTCTTATTTATTCAAGAGTAATCTCTATTAAATTTAGTAGGTCATGCTTTGAAGGAAAATTGCAAGTTTAATATGGTTACTGCCATACTTAAAATATGAAATGAAAACACCGTAATTAACGCTCTGTTCCAAAGCATGAGGCAAGAAGCTTGACTTTCTCTGGGGGATGGTGCTTGAGTTACCCAGGGCCAGCTTAAAAATTGGTGTCCCTTTGAATTAACAAATCAAACAGATTCCCATCACCCTATCCCCAAAGGGTTCTGGGTCACAGAGACAGGAATGGATTCCCAAACAAGGTGCCAAAATGGAAACTGGAAATTAATCAGGGAGGATTCTAAACATAGCAGGCATATTGTGTGCTTGAACACAATAGCTTGGATTTTCTGGCTCTTGTTTAGCACAGACTGACAATATTTGAAGTTGCTTTGAGCCTATGAGCATTTGGGTGCAGGAAGCAACATTTCCCACCTCAACTAGCAAAAGAGGTTAAAAAAACCCCATCTATTTTGCAACAGACATTAAATCCCAAATTAAGCCAGTAGAATCAGAGGAACTCTCCCGATTTTGGTCTCTTTGTCCTCCTTTCAGTTTAGCACAGGGGTCTCCAACTCTGGCAACTCTTAAGACTTGTGGACTTCAACTCCCAGAGTTCCTCAGCCAGATCGTCCACCAGTCTTAAAGTTGCCAAGGTTGGAGACTCCTGGTTTATCAGCTTCTCAACTTGTTATAATTTTAAGGAACTCCGTTCCTTATAGAGTCTTCAGTGCTCCATCCATTTCTTAGTAGACTCTCCTATTCCGGAAAGCTTTTCAAACTTGGTTTTAGGGTTGATCTGATTTTAATAAGCATCTATTTTAATGCTGCAATCGCACATACTTTATTCGCTGGAGGAAAGAAAAGAAAAGCTTTTGTTTAGAAAAGGAAACCATTTGTTGGACCTGCTTTCGCTGGGCTTTAAGTCAAGCGCACTTTGGGCCGGGGCTTTATTGTCAGCAAGGAATGCTGATGATGTCCCAGGCTGGTTGCTACGGGACCAGCTGTCTTTCAGGGAGGGAGAGACCTTCTCACAGGAGTGAACATACCCGTTGAAAATGCATCCCATTGATGGTTAAAACCTTCCCCAAGTGCTAGAGGTACAGACAAGAAGAAAACCTGAGCCGTGGAGCTGGAAGTACAAAAGAGGAAGCTTAGCAGCTCCCAGAAAATGTTGCTGAGGACACGACTGCAGGAGTTGATGAAATAGCGGCCAAACTGATTGGCATCTCCTTCCTCCTTGAGGTTGGTGCAGAAGAGGCAGCAAAGCCAAAGGCCTGGAAAAGACCCATTGATGTTGGCCCGTTTATGACGGTGAAAGGGGGCTGCTGGAGAAGGCTCCCCAAATGCAGAGCACAAGATGTTGCCATTCAGACTTCCTCAGCAGCTGGACATAGAACTGCCAGAAATGGCAGCTGAATACCGGAAAGGCATTCGTGACTGAAATCGCAGTGCTAGCATTACGGAAAAGACACGGGCGCTTCAAAAAGATGTTGACTTTTGCTTTGTTGCTTCTACAAAGGACGTTGGCTGATGTCTGTCCCACCAGCAGATTGGGTCTTCTCCTTTAAAAACTATGATCGCCAAGAAGGAGGAGGAGGAGGAGGAGGAGGAGGAAGAAGAAGAAGAAGAAGAAGAAGAAGAAGAAGAAGAAGAAGAAGAAGAAGAAGAAGAAGAAGAAGAAGAAGAAGAAGAGGAGGAGGAGGAGGAGGAGGAGGAGGAGGAGGAGGAGGAGGAGGAGGAGGAGGAGGAGGAGGAGGAGGAGGAGGAGGAGGAGGAGTGGGAAAGGTTTATGGAGCAACGGAATGGTTCAAGGTTGGGAAAGGAATGTGCAAGATCTTATACCAATGCTTTAACTTAAACAAATCACAAGAATCGTTGAGTTAGACAAAGCAGAAATTCAGGTGAAAACTGCTGATGAAACCAGGAAGGCTGAAAATGAGAAAGATTTGGGAATCTTTTGTTGAAAGTGAAAGGAGAGAATGCAAAATCCCGTCTGCTGCTCAACATCTTAAAAAAATCAAAATTCAAAAGATTATGTTAACAGGAAATGCCAGCCCAAAGCAAATAGGGAGAGAAGAAGTTGAATAGTAACAGACTTTATTTACCCTCCTAGGATAAAGTTTGCAGAGGGATGGCAGCTACAGCCATGCAACAAAGAGACATTTGCTACTTGGGAGAGAGAATAGGGGAAATTGACACAGAATGTTAAACTGCTGAGACATCACATGGACAACCACAGTATGTATTGTCAAACCCATGCCTGCTCAGTTGTGACATATGGCTTTGAAAGATAGACCATCAGAAAAGCTAAGCAAAAAAAGATGAATGCTTTTAAATGTTGGTACGGGAGAAAATGGTTGACAGAAGCTTGGACAGCCTAAAGAACCAATCAATCATTCAACTCCAGATGAAGTCACACGGGGGTCCTCTCTAAAAGCACTAAAAAGGAAGCTAAAACTGAGATACATTTTAGGTACATAATGCAAAGGTGGGAGTCCTTGGAACAGGCTCTGGTGCTTGGTGGAATTGTAGGCAATGAAAAACAGGTGGACAGAAGGCAATTTGGCCAGGTGCCATCACAGATAATGGCCCAAGCAAAACCTTCCAATCCTGGTGAAAGGATGCTTGTTGGATCATGAAGTCTTACAAGCAACTGAACAATAAGAAGGCAATAATACTTAAGAGAGAAAAAATAGTAAAGGCACAGTGGCTTTGAATTATGTGCATTTCAGAAACAGCATGTAAAAAAGTTGTGACAGCCTGTTTTGCAAATAGAAATAACTATGAAGTAGTACCTGCACCTTTAATTAAAGCTGAGTACTGTGTTTATATCGTCACAACGGAAATTGTCAAATATTATGTTATATACTACATATACCCACCAGCCGAAGACAAATTTGTGAGGTGTTCCAAAATGCCACGAGTTGATGCAGATGTATATTTAAAATAGGACATTTCTGTGTTGGGAATTAATTGTATATTTATTTTCAATTAATTCAATTTTGTACAAGAAAAGAACTATCTGATAGGAGAGTTTCGTTTGCAAGGGATTTAAGTGAAAATCTCGTGTTCCAGATGTCTCCGTTTGAAGGTGGATGGAACCTTCTCTAAAATAGGGAATACATTTTCGAGCAAGGATCATTTTAACGAAGGGTATTCAATCTAAAGACAGAAATGCAAACAGCCAGGGTTCAACATGCAGCCTTAGTTATCAAGTGCCTGACTTCAGAGACTTGGAATCCCTGTTTTCTCACACTGTCCATGATTTGGGGGTAAACCTGCAAGACCTGGCACCTCAGAAGTGATTTTTCCCCCCTCAAATATCACGTGAGATGATTGTCTGCGATGTTCTGCCTGAGGACGGCATTGCCCACAAGCCATGGCTCATTTGCTGCATGGCAAAGTCAGCGCAAACCTCCTCTCCTCCTTCTCCTGCAGGAATTGGATGCTGGGCAGCACCCACCATTCCATCCCTCAAGGAAAGAGCTCCCGGCATGAATGGGGAGAAAATGAAACGAATCCACAGACTGAATGGGGAACCCGCTTCTCTGAAGCCGGCACCAGGCTCTGAAAAAGCAGCCTCATCACTGTCCCCTCTTTTCAAGGAAAAGCCCCTGCCCCAGAGGAAGAAAGAGACATCCACCCCCTACACAGCCTTTTGTGTCGGTGTGCAAGGCCACCGTGGCTTTGGAGGCACCGGTCCTTCCCTCCTTCGCAGTCAGAGTTCAGTGGGCACCGAAGAGTAGCTGCCAAGCCCAGAGGCCTGGTCCTGGCAAAATATCCATCCGATAGGCAAGTTTAGTGAGTCTTCATTCCCACCAGGCAAGGCTAGAAAGAAGAGATACAGGGGAATATATAGTTTGCCCACATATAAGCCAGTTCTACCTAACCTCAAATATTTCAGGTTACAGTTGAACAAAGAGGCATTTTGATTTAATCTCCATCCGAAAGAGGTAGTGATTATGGCTAAGGAGAAGACAAAGATAACATTGTTTGTCTGAAATTATAGTATTACCAAGTGACACGTGTTTTGCTTCTGACGCTTGCTTTTTTGCAAAGAAGGCATTTTATCTTTATGCAGAACAGGAAGTGCACCATTTGTTCTGTAGAGTACTAATTAATTCTCCCATTCGTCTCCTTTTTAGATTAAAATTATAACCCTTCCCCCACCCACCCACCTCCACTGCCAATTTGAAAACTTTGGGCCTTGATTTCCTTTGGTTCTGACATCTGATCAGCAGCACCAGCCCCTTTTAAGCACCCACAATCTTTGCTCCCCAGAGCTGGAGACCCCACTGTAGTCTGCAAAATAGAACTGATTTTCTGTCCGTCCATCCGTCCGTCCCCCATCATTTTCTCTTCCTTTTCTACGCTCCTTCTTTTGTCACACATGCTGCCTCATATCAAGCTTTTCGTCCCCTCCTGTCCTATTCTAAAGTCATTTGGACTGTATAAAATAATGAAGACCCCGTCCAGTTCTTTTGCCACGTCTTCCATCTGTTTCTCTGTTAATCCTATTTCCTGTACAAAGGTCAGACACATAAAAGTCACCGCTTGCAATTTAACATGTTATCAGATGTTTGTTTTCTTTTATTTAGCCAATTCTAGGACATAGTTCAGATATTAATCTTAGAGAGTGTTTAGATTTCATTACCATTTGATCTATATATTTCACTAGCCCAGATGAGTGAAAATAAACAGCTTGTATCAAGTTACACAAATTGCATTTCTGGATGGATTTAGTGGAGAATGTGATGGATTGAGGCTTCCATTGTAGTTCCTTTTCACTAACTCAATGAAATAATTCTGCAGTCATTATTTATGCTGAGTTTGGGATTCATATTTATAATTCACCAAGAGATTTCTCTGAAAGCAGTTAATGCTCTCAGTGACTGAATGCTTTCTCCCACCCGCAACCCAAGAAATTACATACGCAGAATAGTCAGACTGCTTACTAAGGAGACAGAAACAAAACGCAATTCCAGGAAAAAAAAAATAGGGGCAGGTGAAATAAATGTGCAAGGTGTTGTGTGCAGTAGGGATCCAGGTTAGCTTATTCTGCACTGGCTTCGTGGCTTGCACTTCCTGCTGCCTCATATGTCTCACAGGTACATTTGTTGCTGCACCCACATGCACACGCACACACACACACACACACACACACACACACACACACACAATCTGTGAAGATGCAAGATTAAATTTTCCATTGCCACTTTTGCAGATCACAGCCCGTCGACAGTGGAAACATATTTATGACGAATTAGGTGGGAACCCCGGGAGCACCAGCGCAGCCACTTGCACACGCAGACATTATGAAAGGTAAGAGAGCAGCCCATGAAATGCTTATCTAATAAATAAGGACAATTTAGTCGGGGAGCCTTCAAAGGCTTTCGCACAGAATTGGCTGGAGGGGCCCGGAAGGCTCTTTCCTCCAGTCCCTGCAAGGGCTTCCACGCCCGTGTTAATCCTTTGGTGGGCCTTGATTTCCACCTGTGTTTGTTTCTTCAGTCAGAAAGCCAAAGGCTGGCTTCTGGTTTCTTTCATTTCTCCAAAGCTTTTATTAGCCCGAAGCTCCAACAATTAAGCAACAGGGCACCAATGGGAGATATTTTAGAGATCTGATTGGCTCTGGGTTGCCTTTTTTTTAAAAAATATGCAGATATATGTAAATGCAGCAACAGTGAGCTTGTTTGTTCCACTCAGGAGAGGGCGAGATTGCGTGCATTGAGATTGATGGGACCGTTGCATATTCCTTATTCTTTTTTTCCTTCTGTAGCTATCAGCCATTTATCTTTTGAAATGTGAAAGACTTGCAGTTTTATAAGCATTGATTTTATACCCTGAGTTAATAATACTTTCCAAAGCTGGGTATCCAACATACATCAGACAACATGATACGGCTGTGCTGCTTTCTTAAAAGAATTTTTTTTTTAAAAAAAAATATGGCCATTAATAAAACATGCCCGCTTTGAAGCTCTGAAAGCACAATGTGATCTCATGCTCCAAATCACTAACCAGTTGCTGGAGGGGCCGAGGCAGCTTGTGCTGAGCTCTGCACATGGGTCACCGGCCAAGCGGCAGGGCCTCTCCCCAAGTCTTGATCCGTTAGCCACACAGGTGCAAGAGAGGTGCTAGTCCTCATCAAGGGCAGTTGTGTCACATTCTGGGAGAAACCTGGTCTGCTTGGGAAATAAAGAGCTGGGAAAGGGGGCTGCCCAGCTCTAACAGCGCTAAGGAAGGGAGGCCAGGTTGTCTCTCGGCGCCCTTTGGGTTTGGGGGATTTTGGGCCCTTCCTATCTGAGGCCAGCCTTGGACTGTCACCTCCAGGGGAAATTAGAGTCCTTTCTTTTATGAGTTTTTCCTCCCGGCTGACTTCACTCGATGAGTAAAGGAACAGAGGCCTCCATCCCATACAAGGTTCTGAACATCTGAACGGATTGGTCAATAACTATTTGAAACCCATCTTCTGCCCAGCTAAGCAGGGCTGGCTCCAGTGAGGAGCTGGACAAAGACGCCCCAGGATGGGCATGTGAAGCCCAGGGAGGAGGGGGGGTCACGAAAGCTGTTGGGGAAAGAAGGACAAAGCACCCCGTCCTCTTGCGGGGAAACCCTTCCCAGATGCTACCACATCTTTGCGAGAAGCCCGGTGCGACTTGGCATCTTCTTAATGCTCTGAATTGCAAGGGAGCAGCCCCTGACCTGCAGGTGGGTTCAGTCCCGAGGCTGAAGAGCATCAGCTTCCTGTCCAAAGTTATGAAAAAGGAGGAGGAATCGTGGCCTGTCCAGCCTGGGGCTCCCCCTCCGCTGCTTGTTCTCTCCAAACCCGCCTCCTCTTGGTTCCCCTTCTGCCATCTTTAATCCCCAAATTATGAACACACACACACACACACACAAACACACAAACACACAGAGAGCCTGTATTGTGGAGGCAGCCTCTGCTCTGCCCCCAGACAGGCAGAAGAAGATGGTTTTGGGGACACTTTGTTGGCGTATTCCTGTTGTGGCTGGTGGCGGCTGTGAGTTTCCTAAGTGGTGTTCTGGACAGGCATCAGGACCTTTTGTGGGCCTTCTTAAGGAGTGTCAGTGCAGGCCGCTCAGCGGACCTTTCTGTGGGATCCTTTACGGTGCACAAACGCAGAATCATCGCCGCAGCTCCAGCTGCTGTCGGTTGTCTTCAGTCGGTGCAAACCCTTCACCAAAAGGTCTTTGCCAGCCCAGTTTGGCTTCCAGCCTCCGCCTCTGCCGGGTTTCAGCGTCAGTAGCAGCTCTTGCCTGTGGTGACCTAGTGCTCTACGTAGATGCTTAGACTGCAGGTGATGTCCTAGCATTATCAGGTAGAAAATGCGCCCCCCCAGGGAGGAGACGTTGCTGTGGTCCCAGTTCCTCACGCACAAAGTGCACAAGGCACTATGTTGATTGTGCGGCTTTATTTCTCCGCTGGGATCGCCTCAGGCAGGGGTCTGCAACCTTAAACACTCAGAGAGCCATTTGGACCCGTTTCCCACAGAAAAGAAAACACCGGGAGCCAAGAATTTAACCACCGGTGTGACTGGGTGGGTGTGGCTAACTCTGCATCACTCACTCCCCCCCCCAGTCACCTCCTGCCCTGGAATATGGAGCGAGTTCATTATTCCTTCAGTCAGTCAATTAAATCAATTTCTATAGCTACCAAACTCATCCATTAAACCTAATATAGGCCTGATTTGATTTGTCCTTGCTGTGATGCGTGTGTGTGGTGTGTGTGTGTATATGCAGAAGAATCCCAAAGGATTTGCTCTTGAGTAAATGCACCTCTTTGCACTGAAGGGGGCTTGGGCAGGACTGCATGTGATTTGCCATTCATCCTTTCCCCCCCCCTCCACCCTCTAGGATGAAAAGTGGGAAGGATATTCAGAAATTTTGAAGGAAAGAAACAAGTGGAGCTGAACTTTTTAGATATTTGATGTGGCTCACTCTGCCTTTCTCATTTGTCATAGGCACATTTGTCCATGAAATCTCACACCATATTTGGTTTAAGTGCGTATCATTTATTAGCATCTCATGGCAAACTTAATAAATGAAATCAATAAGTATTCAATAGCATTGACAAAACCAGCTTACATGCTCACATCCTGTGATGACACCTTTAAGGCCACCAAACATCTCCCTCTTGCCTCTCCCAGGTCCTTGGGGAAGAATTCAAGGGTTGGACAGAAATTCCACGTCCAGTCTGGACATCTGGATGACTGGGTGACCAAGCATAATAATAATAGCAGCAGATGCTAGATGCTGTCACACGCCAGCTCTCAAATCCTGTCAAACAGCAGTTCATCACAGTGAAACAAAAATATTACATACTATTGCACACCAGTTATCAATCTTGTCAAATCCTAAGTGCCATTGCATGCCAACTTATGAAAACTGTCAAATGCCATCTGTCAAATCTGAAGTACTGATATTGATGTTTAAAATCAAGTGTGTTGATTTGCAGACCTTAGACCTCAATTGCTTGATGCCTGTTGGAATTCTGAGGGAAATTTCAAGTCACGTTCATGATATAAACCTAAAACCCAAGACAAGAGAAAGGTTGGTGTTTTATTTGTCCTCTCCATCAGGACTTACTAGGGTTGGCCAGGCCAAGCTCTCCCGCACAGGTGCCTCTCTCTGTGTTCCTGGAAGGACCAAGGTCCAGGTTTTTTGTGTAGGTTTCTCCAAATTGTGATCGTAAGGTTTGGTCTGGCCATGAACTCTGCCTGGAGATGTACCCCGCGTGCTAAACCACCGTGATTTGTTGAATCAGTCCTATTGGGCTGAGTCACAGAACATACTAAAGGAAAAATATCTCAATGAGATTATGATTTAGGACTGCAGGATGCAAGCCCAGCCTCCGTTTGCTTGCATATATTTTAGTGGCTTGTAAATTCCTTCTCTTATCTGAATATTTCTATTCTTAAGGCCTTTCTTTGCACTATGGCAAATTTATTTTTGGCCACATAATCCCATTGCATAATGCTACCATCGCACCTGGTAGCTCCTCTCTGCTAGCATTCTGTGGATCTGGGGCACTCAGAAACGTTACTCACTCGAGGAAGATGATTTCCTTTGGCTGTTTCTTGGAATAAGCCTCAGGGCTGGTTAGCAATGTTCATAAGTGAAAACATGCTAAACCTTTGGACCGGGATCTGTGAACAGGAGGGAGGACTTGGTGCTCCCAGCACAGCCAAATAGCTGGTCTTTTCTTCACTGCTTCAGCTGATTTTGTGGCCTAAAGATCTTCCTTTTAGCAGGAGGCTCCTTCGCCTGCACAACAGCCGGGGATTGCTTCGGGCACAGGTCGGAGGCTGGTCCTCTTCCAGTGTCCAGCCTTCTTCTCACCCTGGGAGAAGGGAAGGGTTTGGGCACCGTGAACTCCTGGGGAAGTCGACCAGGAGCCACTAAGAATTTGCAACAAGTGGAGCAGGAACCTTCTCCTAGATTGCAGGAAAAACTGCACCCAGTGTCAGTCCTGCCCCAACTTTGTCCCTTAAGTAAGAACGACCCTCAGCTCCATTCGGTGTGAAAGGTTTACTTTACTGAAGGCCAAGTGGATTACAGTATTCAGTAGAGCGTTAACTTCCCTAGTTAACTTTTCCCTGTTTGCCCCTTCCCCTTGGTGATCCCTCATTCTCCAATCCTAGTCCTATAAAATGTTTTGGGAATGGTCTTTTCGGTTGTAGAACAGGCAGTTTGTGTTTCAAGAAGTTTAATCAAAATGCAGTTAAAAGTCATAAGCCATCATTGGGAGTGTGTGTGTGTGTGTGTACGTACACACACACACACACACACACCATAACAGGAACCGGAAATTGCCCCACAGGAGCAGATAGAGGTAAATCCTAAGAGAGGCAGGAAATACATCACAGAACTATGGAGATGAATGCTAGAGAGGGATCGTGCTACCTACACAGCAGACATAACTCCTATAACAGTTTGGAGGTGCATGCCTTTCCCACCTGTCTGACCTTGAAGTTATGTCTCTAAAAGATATGATGTTAGCCTCCCCATAACTCCTATCTAGCTCCCTGCCCCCAAAGTTCACGGCAGACTGGCAGCTAGCAAATGTGAAGCACAGGCAACCAGTTCTATTCACACAACCAAGCTGGGCTGAAAGGGAAACGGAGTGCTGAAAGAACTACGAAGACATATTGCTCCTTGGTGAAGAAACTGAATATGCAATGTCCAGATCGGAAAGTTGATTTAGTTAAGGCCTTAGAGATAACTCTGGAATAGGAAGTTGAAGAATTCCTTGGAAGAAAGCGGTGGCAACCCTTTCCACATTCTGGCTGAGAAAAAGATCAGGATGAATGCTAAAGACACACACACACCCAGCATCCCACATGGCTCAGAGGAAAGGGCACTTCGTTGCTTGAAGCAAATTGCCCGGTTTTGACGAGGCTTCCTCCTAAGGAATTCAGCATTTGAATGCAGCCTTGCAGGTTCATGGAACACTTTATATCAGGGGACTCCAACCTTGGCAACTTTAAGCCTGGCGGACTTCAACTCCCAGAATTCTGGGAGTTGAAGTCCGCCAGGCTTAAAGTTGCCAAGGTTGGAGATCCTTGCTTTATATGGTTTGGCAATCCTGCATAAAATTGGGAATGAGGAAGGAAAAGTATAAATGCTGGAAGGAGTAGCCCCCTCTGCAGAAAATGGAGCTTCTTCTCTTTTGCCTCTTTGTGGGTGCAGATCCCTCTGGCTACTCCATCCTTCTCACCAGCCTCTCAGCAGAACGGAAATGGGGTCAGGATGTGTATTAATCTCTTGATGCCCATGCCAAGGGCTGGTAGGTCTTCTTTTTTTCCCCAAAGAAACGTTTTAAGAACTAGGAATTTGAACGTGGTTTTCTGACATCACAGCACCAACCCTGGGCAGAGTTTAAAAGCTATCATGCGAAGCGCCTGTAGGCCAAACAAGGAATAATGGATGGAAACGGAACAAGAAGAGATTCAACCTGGAAATAAGGAGAACTTTCTGACAGTGAGAACCGTCAACCCATGGAACAGAAGTTGCCCTCGGAAGTTGTGGGAGCGCCATCACTTGAGACTTTCAAGGAGAGATTGGACTGCCATTTGTCAGAAATGGTGTAGGGTCTCCTGCTTTGGCGGGGGGTTGGACTAGATCAGGGGTCTCCAACCTTTTGGATCTCAGGGACCACCAAACTCAGAATTTTAAATCCTGCAGACCAGAGAGCCTGGGAAAATTCCCCAAAAAGTCTGCAGAAAAATTCCCCACCTCGTTTTCCTACCAATCGATCATTCTTTATTTGGGATCGCAGGATACCGTCTCCAGCTCTGTTCTCAGGGGGAGAGAGAGAGAGAGAAAGGGAGAGACTTTTGGCTTCATGCAAGGAAAGCAGCAGAAGCAGAAGTTTTTCTTTCTCTCCCCCAAACTCTGCCAGAAATGAGTCTTTTTGAGACTTGTCGTGCTGGTGCAGCCTCTTGGAGCAGGAGGCCTTGCAGGGTCCCAAAGACTCATTTCTGGCAGAGTTTGGAGGAGAGAAAGAAAGACTTTTGCTGCTTTCCTTGCATGCAGCCAAAAGCAGAAGAAAGAAGCAGAAAGAAGCAGCCTGGTGGCCAGATGAGGCGCATGGGGCAAGTTCCCACCCTCCGCCCTTTCCACCCTCTCCTCACTACCTCGTGTTGTTCGCAATGCAAGTGACACAAGCCTTGTGTTCCCACGGGCCATGTGCGCGGTCCAGCCTTGTGTTCCCGCGCAGCCTGGATTAATTGCTTTCTCTGCGGACCACCAGTGGCCCCCGGCCTACTGATTGATGGCCATTGGACTAGATGACCTGCAAGGTCCCTTCCAATTCTGATGACCTGTTATCATTGAATATCCTCGCCTCTTTCAACAGAAAAGCCCTGTAATACTCTACGGAGTGAAGGCATCTCCAGCCTTCTTGCAGTGGGGCCCTTAGGTAACTAAAAGCAGGCCAATAAAAGCCTATTGACTAAACGCAGATCTGCCCAAGTCTCCAGTTCTACTGGGTTGGTCTTTGACACCAGCTGAGCGAAGGAGGCTGTCTCCAGGAAAATCCAGCCATTCCTGGATGGTGCTGAGGTCCCCCATCAAGAGAGCAAGAACGGGAGGATCAATTTTTTGCTGTGGTGTTTTGTCCCACTTGGATAAATAACAAGAAGCTCTCTAACTTCCATTGCTGTCCCCAGGGCTTTATCATTAAGCTTAAACAACGGCACCCGTCAAGCCTGTCACTGAATAAACATCTTTTCAATTATGTGAGCAATGGATGCTTTAACAAAAGAACCATTGAACAGTCTGAAAGTATGTTTCTCTCCTCCCCTCACCAATAAGTACAAAAAGAAAATTAAAATTAAATCTCTAGCGGTGGAAGAATGCAATTATTAAAGCAGACCCTTAAGTCTGTATTCCAAGAATCTTCCCATCAGTTTAAAACAATACCCACTAGTCCCTGAGAAGGGATGATGATCTCCCATCCAAGCCCTGAACAGCTAAGCAAGATCATGCTTAGCTTCCAGCTCAGACCAGGTCAGCCAGTTGCTACCTGCTGCTGAAATCAATATCTCTAAAAGCCTTAGATTAGGGAAGATGAACAGCCGACTGAAAATGATCAAACATTGGTATCTCCCAATTGATTCTGTTTTGTAAGATCAAAACAAGTTTTGTTCTATCTGTTTCTGCTGAATATCTGCAAGACGTTCCTTTTTGGAAGGCTTTAGAGGAAGCAGATGGCTAGTAATGAACACCTACATTTCTTTGCTTTTTTAATCCTATTTTTAAGGGTTTGGATCATTTCCATAGGGAGAATTAATGATTTATTATTTATGTCCATACAGCTATCTCTGTCTCTTAGAAATAATTACCTCCAGAGGCAATTGAAATTCTGCCTTATCATGTTTCCATTTGTCATACTGAATTCTAGTGTTTGTCTCTTTTCCTTGATGCAAGAGGCTACAGGGACCGGTTATCATGGCGGAGGTCTTAGCAGGTGGCTGAAGTTTAGATGTCAGACTTTGGGCCACCGAGTGACCACCCGCTGGCAGACTCTTCCAGATCTGGAGTTGACACCCTGATTGATGACTCGGAAGCAAATCCGCTGCTTCTCCGGTCCTGATTGGCCTAGAAGGGCCGCAACCCACTCAAATAGTTGTCTTCCCCAACCCTTGGAAGCCAGGATGGAGCTGAAGCTTGACCACTGACTCAGAGGCCTTCGTGGTCATACTTCATTCTACTATTAAATTGCCTTTGGCGTGAACTGCAGGTTCTCCGGGCACAATTCCAACCTTGGTGCCTTGCCAAAGAGCGTTAAAAATGGTGCTTGGATGTTGTTGTACTTAATCTCATCCCAAGGATTCTGTCTGGCCAATGCTGGGGGGAGGGGAACGATGCGGATGATGACTATGGTTTCCATAAAGAGCTGCGTCCTATGATTTCCTGAGAAAGAGCACAAGCCTTAATTGGGCTAGGAGCCTTTCACGCCCACACGCCCTCTTCAAGGGTTCCCTTTTCCCACGCGAGGAGAAACCATGTTGGCCAGAGAAGGACATGAGTGGGTCGGTGTGTGGTTTTATCTCTGCACTGTTTATGAAGTCCCAATAATGAAGACATGTTTGACATGCTGTGAAATCCATGTTTTTAATGGGAAGTTTCTGCCTTTGGTGGAGGTGAGGAAAAGCCCCCGAGAATTTGTAAACATAAAATGTTCTGTTGGCAGTGAAGAACACACACACACACACACACACACACACACGTATTCCTGCAATTTCCCTGGTTTCGTCTGTTGGTCTGTCTTATTTAACTCATTGTAAGAAAGAAAGCTGAGGAGAAGGTAAGAGAAAAAAGGTGCCCTCCTCCTTTTCCTCCCCTCCCCTCTCCTTTCTTTCTTTCCTTTCTTTTCCAAAAGCCTGGCAGCTAGCCAGATGACTTACATTACTGTAATAGATTTGATGACCTCTGACTTCCGCTGCAGAGGCGTATGCTGAATTTTTCATTATATCAGGGGATACTGAAAGCTAAAAACTTGGGCCGGGAAGCTGCATTATTTAAACCAACATTCGGTTACACAGATTTTCTTTTCTTATTCCTTTAAAGGGAGGGGGAAATAGTTGCAATTAAATGTCATCTATCGCTGCATTAATAAGGATTAATGCAGTTCCAGTTTGTTCAATCAGCTTGTATGGGGTTGTTTTTTTTTTTTGAAGTTGCCATGATTGTTATTATTTTTTTGCAAAGGATAATCTTGCTTTTTATAGTCGTTGAATTTAATCAGCAGCTCAGTTGATAGCAAAGGCTTCCCTACTGTTTCTGCTGTGTACTGGAAAATGTTATTCTTTTATTATTGCAAGAGAAAAAAATTGCCCCGTGCTGTTCCCAAACCTGCTACCTATGGAAAAATTGTTTTTTAAAGTGAGGCTGTTTACATTTTCTAGTTACGGCAATTATCCCTTAAATAATACATTTTATTAACTTAAATGTAGGAACTGTACTTTATAATGCTGTTATGGGTAAAAACACACGCACCCAGATGGAACCTGGGAGGAAATATTGGGGTCTTTCTAACCGTTCTCCATGCTGGTAAATCTATGCTGGGGCCGAGTTTTAGCAGATTTTAGCGCCAAAATGCTGAACCAGGCAAATTTGGTTTCCTACCAAGTTTAAATTTGGAAACCAAAAAATACATTATTTCAAATCACCCCAAATACTTCCTGACCCAAAAAGAACACAAAAAATGAGAATCTTGCTCTGATCCCTTCTTCTGTGGAGAGAACCCAACTGCCTTATTCCTACCTTGCCAAAACGGGAGTGAGAACCGGTGGGAAGAGAGAGGCCATGGAGCCATGCAGGAGGGCTCTTCTTGGATCAGGGGTGTTTGGAGAAAGACCCTTGTGAAGGGAGACACCACCAAGGCGGAGCAGCCCAGGAGCCTTAAGGGAAAAGCCCCACCAGCCTCGGTCCACCTTCAGCCTTCCCTGGGTCCACAATCAATTTTTTTTTGGGGGGGGGAGAATGCCAACCCCTCCTGGCTTATTTCTGCTATGGTTGTGAAGTGGGCCCTTTTATTTTGCACAGAGGTTGATGATGCCAAGTCTTCAGCGGAGTGTCAAAAATTACACAGAAATTAATCAAGGTGCTAATGTCAGGCCTGTTGCATTTGCTGAGAGCAAATATGCAGAGAGCTGCATTCTTCCTGTCTGGTGCAATATTGACTTCCAGAGATGCTCCCTCTGACTGTCTGTCTGTCTGTCTGTCTGTGCATGCACCCACATGCTGGTGTTGTGGTTTTACTAACAGAGCAGCTGGAGATTTGAGTCTTCCATCCACTGGATTATGCTTGTATTGTAACAGCATCTAATAATGACATGATAAGATCGCACATCCGGTGGTAACTGTGTTGGGCTGCGACAGAGAGAAAAAAAGAGATTAAAGAAAGGCAGGAGAGAGAGAGAGAGAGAGAGAAGCAGTGGAAATTCTAGCCCTGGAAATCTCCTCATCAGGTTAGAGTGGTCATGGAGGGGCTCCGTGGTGTTTTCAGTGACATCAGTCAGGTATATTCGTACAGGTATATTCCTTTTCAGCGGAGCTTCCTCGCAAAGTCTGGGTGCTGCAGGGCAACCCTCCTGCTTTCCCCATCGCCCCAATTCCCAGCTCCCTGGCACCGGTCAGGCAAGGGGCGCTTGGCCTTTCTTTGGGTGGGGGGGGAGGAGGAAACAGTGCAGCCCATCCTTGGGGATGACCAGGCCACAAAGGAGGCTGCAGGCTTTCGGGGGCTGTGTTGGGGGCCAAATTGGAAAGTGCCGGGGGTGGGGAAGGGTCTGTGAAGGGGGCATCCTGAACGGGGGTGTGTGTGTGGGGAGGCTGCAGTGGTTGTGGGGGGGGTCCTGCTGATTTATCAGCCGAATATGCAGATTTCAAAGAGGCTGCACGTTCCCATAGCAACCCAGGTCAAACAATCTTTTCTGCAGCGCTAACACATCTTGCTGCAAAAAAAAAAAAAAGTGTTTTGACTAAATCTGATTCTTCAAATATTTAACATGTGGCAGAGAAGAGATAAATATGGCTCTGCGAGCAACCGAGCCGCCCTCCTTCGCTTCCTCTTCAGGGAAAGCTGGTGCTGGAACTAGAGGGCGGTTCCTCTACCCCCCCCCCCCCCGCCCCCGCCCCCCCCCGCTCCTCCTCCTCCTCCTCCATCAGCCTTGTTTTACTGCATAAACAGTAACTGTAACGTTACCGCGGGAAGCGTTTGGCAGCCTCTCTGCTGTTTTGCTAAGCCTGCATAGAGGGAGCGCGTCCCGGTTCCAGCAGCTGCAACGTGTTTAAACTCCGTTTGTAATGGGATCTGAAGGGGACTTTTCCCCTGGGCTGGGCCTTTGGAGGAGGGCAGAGGCTGTGCTCAAAGCCGCCCCTCCTCCTCCTCCTCCTCCCCTTCCCCCCCTCTTGGCCCTGCCAGAGCCTGCTCAGCTAATGACTCCGGTTTGTAATAGAGCATGAAGTAAGTTTATATTTAACATCAATTATGCTGCACTTTATTAAAATGTGAAACGCTATCATTGTGAAGAAGCAAATCCCAGCTCTCTCTGCAGTTGGAACATCTAAATCTAAACCACGCGGTCTGGAGTGGATTCTGGAACAACCCAGAAAGCAAAAAATTTGCATTTGAACAAAAGCATTTTTTTTTTTTTACTTTGAATTCTTAGATTAAACTATAATTAAAGCAGCCTGATTTTGGAACAGATTAATATTGTTTTTCAAGCCAAGTCCATTTTTTTTTTCACAGATGCCTTAAAAACATGTTTTGTCATATAAAAGTTTCCATTTTATTCCCACCATGAGTAATTCATTAATCACGTTGCATGCCTCATTAAAACAAAAAACAAAAAAACGCTTTAATCGCAGATGCTGAAACTCAGATAGCCTTTCGTTAAGGCGAAGGAAATCTTCCTTTTTAGATCAAGAGCCACACTGGGGAGGAAAAAAAAAAAAAAAGTAGCGCTGAGGGTTATTTTAATTTCTAAATTAAAAAAGAATGGTACCGTTCAGAAGGTAGGGATTTAAGAAAATAAATAAATACTTGGGGTTCCTATCCTCTTGTGCTTTCTCTTGAGTAAAGAGGGGTCTCTCACCTGCCCCTTCAGCCTTCCTCAGTTTTCTAGAACAGGGTTCTCCAACCTTGGCCACTTTAAGCCCGGAGGACTTCAACTCCCAGAATTCCCCAGCCAGCTTGGCTGGCTGGGGAATTCTGGGAGTTGATGTCCTCCGGGCTTAAAGTGGCAAGGTTGGAGAACCCTGTTCTAGAACACAAATACCTTTCTCTGCTGATGGAAAATTCAGTGCCCCAATTTTTACAGGTGAGGTGGGGGGTCCAGATTGGAGAAGTCTCTTTATTTAGTGACCCAAAATGCCACTGTAAATAAAAGCTTCATTCAGTTGACTTAAAGGGTCAAAGTTCAGGAAAAGAAGTAGCTTGTTTGCTAGCCTAAGGGCTGATTTGATCCAACTCAAAATCTCATTTTGATTATTATTAATTTTTTTGGAACCAGCTCAAAAGAGACCCCAAATCTCTTCCCGGGATAAAACGCTCTACTAACATAGTCAGGCTTTCTTCTACAGCTGATTGGGAGCAACAGAATGGATACACCCATGCACAGACACACGGGGGTGAATGCAATTTCCGAGTTTTTAAAACCATCCCATTAGCTAAGGATTCCCTTTAGAATTGCTTAACGCTTACCTAAAATTGCAGCCTACAATGGCATCAAGGAGTCCTTTAAGAGGAAGAATCTCTTTGATGACTTAGAAATCCAGGATAGGAGACTCAAACCATTCAAAGCAAAAACAAAATCCAGGTTCCCTTTTGAGCAGGACAAAGAGGAAGGGGAAGACAGCCAGGGGTTGGGAGGGGGGATTGGGAATGGAACCGGCCTTGGCTATCCTAATGTTTAGTGGACAACCAGCTAAATAGGAGCCAGCAGTGTGCAGCGGCAGCCATAAAAGCTAATGCAATCCTAAACTGCATTAACAAAGGGATACAATCGAGATCAAGTGAGGTACATACAACTCCATAAAGCCTTAGTGAGACCACACCTAGAGTACTGCATCCAGTTTTGGTGGTGACATTATAAAAAAGATGTTGAGACTCTAGAAAGAGTACAGAGAAGAGCAACCAGGATGATTAGGGGACTGGAGGCTAAAACATACAACGAACGGTTGCAGGAACTGGGCTTGGCTAGTCTAGTAAAGAGAAGGACTCGGGGAGACAGGATAGCGGTCTTCCAATATTTGAGGGGCTGCCCCAGGGAGGAGGAAGGGGGTCAAGCTATTTTCTAAAGCGCCTGTAGGCCAGACAAGGAATAATGGATGGAAACTGAACAGGGACAGATTTAACCTGGAAATAAGGAGGAATTTTCTGACAGTGAGAACAATCAACCCATGGAACAGAAGTTGCCCTCGGGAAGTTGTGGGAGCGCCATCACTTGAGACTTTCAAGGAGAGAAGAGATTGGACTGCCACCTGTCAGAAATGGTGTAGGGTCTCCTGCTTGGGCGGGAGGGTTGGACTGGATGACCTACAAGGTCCCTTCCAACTCTGATGATCTGTTATCTATTAATGCCACCTGGGGGATCCTCCTAATGCTTGTGGTGACCCCACCCTGGACCTCCTTCCCTGCCCAAAGCAGTTGCTTATTCCCAGCTGCCCCGAAGGAGGTCCTGGTGCTTTTCCATGATGTTTCTCCATTACCAGGAGAGGTTTCCTCCTGGGGCCAATAATCTCCCTAACTGACTGGTTGTTTGTTCCTTAGATTAATCCTGCCCTATGAAAGATACATTAAAGGGGAGGAAGACAAGCCATTGCCTCAGGTGAAGCCTCGAAAGCAAGAGATCGCTCAGGAGGTGGAGAGTAAGATAAAATTGGCCGGCACAAAGCGCATCAAGCATGAACACATGAAGAGCAAGAAGGAGCGAGAGGAGGCACCAAAGCCCCAGGACCCGGCAGAGGTCTGTTCTGCCTGTTCCGGTTTCTCTGTCCCAAACTTTTCATTCTTTGATCTCATCCACTCCATTTGGATCACCGGGGGCCTCGCTTTGGCGGACGAGAGCTGACTGAAACAGGGCTGTCCAACCGTGGCAACTTTAAGACTTGTGGACTTCAACTCCCAGAATTCCTCACCCAGCAGAATTCTAGGAATTGAAGTCCACAAGTCTTAAAGTTGCCACGGTTGGAGAACCCTGGACAAACACCAAACCTCACTCTTCCTGCCAGCCTCAAGTTCTCAACAGCCAAGGGACCTTAAAAGCAGCTGCAGAGGCACAAATCCAGGAGAAGACGGAGCTTTCTTTCCTACCTACCGTCCTTCTCCAAGGCGATTCCTTTCCTGCTGCTTTCTCTTCAGGCCTGAGGAAGAGAGGGAGAAGGAGAGCAGCTTAGCTCCTTAGCCCAGCATGCTGTGGTCAGGGCCTCCTGCCCAAAGACTGCTTGGGGAAGGAAGGTGGCTTTGCAGGATGGCCAGGCAGCTGCTTCTCAGGTGAAGCACACCAATGGCCTCAGGTTCCCTCTCTGTGTAAATGGATTGACAGACGAAACAGAAGGGGGAGATTGTTAGCAAAACGATCTGAAGGAAGGCTTGCCGCAGGGAAAGCCCAAGACAGCCCTGCCAGAAGGGGGAAGGGAGCTTTTTGTACCCCTCCTGGCGAGGGTGGGATTCAAAAAAATCCCAGCAACTGGGCACAGTTGGGTGTGGCCTACCAGAACTTCCGGGAGGGCTTTTTTTTCCACCTTTCCCAGAGTCCAGAGGCTTCCCGAGGGCCTCTGGGAGGCAAAAACAGCCTCCTCCAGGCTCCAGGGGGCCTCCAGAACACAGAAACAGGCCCATTTCTGGACACCCGGTTCGGCTGTTTTTTGCCTTCCCCAGAGTCCTTTCCCAATTTCTTGGCCTGGTTTCCCTTCAGCTCTGCCCTTGGTCCACCCGCTTCAAGCCACCCTGAGGGTGGTCCTTCTTTTTAGAAAGGGCTGCCTTGGGTAGCCTTCTAAAAGATGAAAGGAATCCATTTGCCTGGGATTGGGTTCTCTCTCCTTGGCCTGCTCTGTGAACACAGCAGCAGCAGCGACCGTTCCCGTAGTTCAGGGGTGTCAAACTCAAGGCTCAGGGGCAGATCCGGCCTGCGGGGTGCTTAGATCTGGCCGGTGGGCCCACCCTGGAAACAGCGAAGGAGCGGCTTGCGGTTCCTCTGCCGGCCAAAAGGGAGCTCAGAAGGGCCGTACACGGCCTCCCCTTCCTGGCAGAGGGCTGCAGGAGGCTGTCATAGCCAAAAACAGCCCAGGAGGGCCGTCATGACTGAAAACAAAGCTTTGATGAGTGACATCGAGATGGCTATGCCCACCCACCTGGCCACACACACCCCAGCCCCCAAAGTCAAATGCAACTCTGATGCAGCCCTCAATGAAATCGAGTTTGACACCCCTGCCTTAATTGATGGGTGGGCCTTCCATGAAGGTTGCTGGGTCTCCATACAACACTGTAGGTGCAGATCAGGAACGTAGCTTTGCCTGCACCTTGTGCTGGGATAGAAGAGAGGGGCTGAGTCCTAATTATTCCACAAGTGGAAAACTCTTGTGGAGGCCGCTAGAAAACCCTGCAGGCTTCAGCGCAAAGGCCGAGGGCTTTGTTTGCAGATAAGATGCTTCTCTTGGTGGTGTTTTCTCACAGTTTCCTCTCCAAATCTTTTACTAGGGTTCATCGGCCAAAGAGAAGAATCAGGAATGCTCATTGCAGAAAAGCTTATTGGACCTGACTGCGGCAGAAGCCATGAAACTCTCTGCCGAAGGTTCCCCTCCGGTGGCCCCCAGAGTGGCCTTCTTGGAAGAGGACGAGCCTCTGGCCGACGCATCTCTGGTCTCCCCTGAAGCCATGACCAGAAGCCCACCTCTGGAGGAGCTGCAGGAGGAGCCCAAGCAGGAACTACGCGGGGTGTCGTGTTTTGCAGATGGCCTCGAGGAAGAGGAGGAGGAGGCCCAGGCAATCCCCTTCAGCAGCTTCCCCGGCCTCCAGCTGCCCCTCCCAAGTCAGAACGAGATGGAAGACGATAAAATCCCAGAGATGGCGGACTACATTGCCAACTGCACGGTGAAAGTGGATCAGTTGGGCAGCGAGGACATCCACAGTGCCCTGAAGCAGAGCCCCAAAGTGATGGTGGTGCAGAACTTCGACATGTTCAAGGAGAAGGACCTCCCAAGTCCCTTCAATGGGGATCCCGGGTTTGGCTCCACCCCATTACTCTACTCCAAGGGCAACCCAGGCATCATGTCCCCTCTAGCCAAAAAGAAGCTCCTCTCCCAGGTGAGTGGGGCAGCCCTATCCTGTGGCAACTACCCGTATGGCTCCCCACCACCACTGATCAGCAAGAAGAAGTTCAGCAGCAAGGACGATCTCTTGTCCGGCAGGCCAGGACTGCTGTCTCCCAGGCCCTCCATGGACAGTGCGGTGGTCAGCAGGCCATCAGTCATCCAACACGTGCAGAGTTTTAAACCCAAGACTGTGGAGGACAGGAGGCCTACTCACGATGCCTACCGACATGACTCCCTGCTCAAGAAACCAGACTCCGAATGTTGTGATTTTTCTAAGCAGCATTTGAGTGCCCTAGCAGAATCCTACGCACTGAAGTCAGAAATCCAGGATATGAAGGAGCGCATGAATGAGAGGAGGGCCCTGCACCACTCGCACGTGCCCGGCTTCTTGGCAGACTTTTACGCCTCCCCTCCCCTCCACAGCCTCTATCGGCGTGCCGAGCACCTGGGGAGCCAGCCGTGCTCCAAGTACTTCCCCCGAGACGTGTACGGGGAAAATGCTGCTGGGTTCCCTCCCCATAAGCTCCAGGACAGGCGACTACTCAGCTACCACCCGCCTTTGCACCAGCCGGAGAACAAGACCTCCCGGGAAACCCCCTTGGATGATCAGCCCACAGATCTGAGTCTTCCCAAAGGGGGCCACAAACAGACCACTAAAACCTTGGGAGCCCCTCTCTTACGGGGTTCACCCGGGGGTGTAGAGGAGGGCAAAAGCGTCGCCCGGTTCCACCCCTTGACCGGCCAGACTCTAAGTGTGGATGGCAATCCAAAGGCTTGTCGGGTCTCCCCAATGACGGTCTCCGCCCCAAAGAAACAGGGGGAGCCCCTCCTGAGGGCCTGCAAGCTGCCAGCCCCAAGAAAGTTGGACGGGATGGTACACCCGGTCCTGAGCCACAAAGCCATGGCTCAGGGCATCGGGGCAGCTCGCCCTCTGAAGCGCAGCCTGGAGGACCTGGACAAAGGCCTTTTGGAGAAGAAGGTCCGAGCAGTCTCACCCTTGCGCTTACCAAAGGAAGCCCCTTCCAAAGAACAGGACATGGAGGGCAGCAAGCCAGTGCATGGCCCACCCCCAGGCGGGGCGCTGGAGGGCCAAAAGTTCCCCCTCTCCAGCCCCATCTTCACAAGTTTGTACCCAGGGACCCTGTGCGGCGGCCTGGGCAGCCGCATGCCAGTGGCCAGCTACTCCCACCCCCTGCAGTACTTGAAAAACCAGGCGGCCCTCTCCCCTCTGCAACCCTTTGCGCTCCACTCCTTCATGGTGCATAGACAGTTCCTCACCTCCCCAGGCAGCTCTCAGCAGCTTTACAGGCACTTGGCGGCAGCCTCCCCTGTGGGCAGCTCCTACGGGGACCTTTTGCACAACAGCGTTTATCCTCTGGCGGCTCTGAACCCCCAGCCTGCTTTCCCCCCCTCCCAGCTCTCCTCTGTACACCCGAGCACAAAGTTGTAAATGCTCCTGAAAGACGCCATCCCGCAAATAACATTCCTTTATCCCGCAGTCCTGTCTCGCAAACAAGTATATCGATATTTGTGATAACCAATAAGCGGTTTTGCTCCTCCCTGCTGAGCGCTTTGGGCCTGACTGGGACACGGCTCCGGCTTAAGCTGGGCCTGAGGCCAGATTGCTGGCTTCCCCCGAGCCTCCTCGCTGATGCGCCTCCTGCTGCACCAAGGGCTGCGGAGGGTTAGGGTTTCCTGGCAGCCGAGGCTGAGGTGCGCCTGGGCCCCAACTCAGAGGGAGGGCCCTCTCGGCTTGCCCCACCTCCACCTCCACCGCTGGGCAGCAGCCTTGAAACCTCTCAGATCAATCGGGAAGGCAGGAAATGCCCCCTGGGGAGGTTGCTTCTTTGGGTACCATTTCAGAGTTCAAATCAATGCAATGTATAGAAAAACTGTCAACGTTCATCTTAACACTATCAGAACAGAAAAAGGAAACACAAACTAGACTGTACATATCTGCTCCAGAAACAAGAACAACCCGTGTCAAGTTCATTTGTATAATTTATGTAAGTTCTTATTTTCCGCGTATCATGTGCTGTTTTTTTAAAAGAAAACAAAATTAAACAGCTCCTTTTTATTTGCCACATTTTTTTTCCTTTTGTTTTTTTGTTTTTTTTTTAGTGCACGGAAAGGAGGCTCTGGATATTAAGGGCTTTTTAAACTTTGCATTTGTCTCTCTCTCTCTCTCTCTGCCTTTCCTCCTCTGCTTATATTTTGAAGGCAGCTTTTGGGGGGAGGAGGTTACACCCACTTTCATGGGACAGAAGCCAACTATGATCAAAAAGTCCCAATTCCTGTCAGCCTGAGGTTGCTGGGTCCTGTGTCTCGGTCCTTCGGAGCAGCTCCACCCGCGCAGCCGCCGCCTGCGGCTCTCCTGTCTCAAGGCCGGCTGTTGGTTACGAACTGCAGCGCTCGATCTCGCATCCCCAGAGGAAGCCTCCCGTGCACCATCAGCAACGTTGGCAGGCAGATGAGTTTCCACAGTGGTTGCAAAGCTCTGTGTCGAGAACTTCAGCCGCAGCCATTAGACAAAGGGGAGAATCCGGCCACCCAAGGGCATCCCTCGAATATAGAGCCTGGCTGATCTGGGCCTCTTCAAAGCAGAGTCAAGGAAGGGTTATCCGAGAGCTAGTCTAGCCATTAATTGCTTGAATTCTTGGTTGGTTGATCTGGGCCAGATTCCCCCCAAATGCGTTAAACCTTGGCTTTCTAGCAGTCATAACGGCTACAGGGTAATGTACAAAACTTCGGAGCTTTGGACCCTACAACTCCTTTCTTCCGCTGAGCCAGGCCAGGGAGCATCTCAGTCTTCCTCTCCCCGATTACAGTGGTTTCCAGAGTCTGCACAAGTTGTGTGAGGCTTTGGCAAAGCCCCTCGTTTTATGGCCCACCTGTGCATTGCCCTGGGTGTGTGGGCATATGTGTGTGCGTCTGCCCCTACTCCTCCTGCTGCGGAGCTCCCAGCCTGAAGGACAGCCACGTCCAACGGGGGGGGGGGGGAGGTGGGAGACAGAGGGGGGTGGGGAGTTTGGATGGCTCCATCTGGGTCCAGCCTGTCTCACTGTGTGCCATTTCGCCTGCGCTCTTCATGAATCGCCTCCATCCCATCTCAGCATTCCACTGTGATAAAACAGAATAAAAAGAATAAACCACACCCACACAAAAATGTATTTAAACATCTGTTTCAATTATATTTCTAACATACTTTCTCTCAAAGTACATAATTCTCAAGAAATTTTACCTTAAAAACGGGTTGTTTTAGTCATGAACTGCGTAAAAGAATAGCGCAGTGGGAAAACCCAAAGAAAATAACTGCGCTCTGATCCAGGGGACACAGATCCGTATTAAATTTTGCACGGAGCCAGTTCTTCCTCCCTCCCTCACCGAAAGGGCAACAGCCACCATCTCTGGGGCTCCTGGTGGGGGTTCAGGTCCTGGTCAAAGGGGGGGGGGGGGTTCTGCCAGCCCTCCTGACTCTGGCAGCAGCAGAAGGGCATATCCTTCTCCGGACCACATCCAGCCTGGCTCCAGCCTTGCGGGAGGTTTCCCTTTGAGAGTGGGATCTCAAGGGATGGGGCAGAACTCGCCTTTCAGGCCGAGGAGCGCTCCCAGCTGGCCTTCTGTGGAACTGCAGGGGGGCCGGAAGAGACTCGACTCTCGCTTGCCTCCCGCCAGCCAGACCAGAAGTTCCAAGCTGGCACCGCTTCTTCTGGGGAGCAGCTGAGCCCAGATTCGCAGCAGCCGCTCTGAGCCTCCAGGCAGGAGAGGGCAATCCGGCCCCCTCCGAGGGGCTGCTGGCGCTCTTTCCCCTGCTTGACCTTTGCCTGGACTTCTGTGCAGAAAGGCCGAGGTTGAAGGAAGCCCCCAGCAAGGCCAGGATCTGAATCTGGGTCCAGGGCAGTAGATCACCCAACCCATGGGATCTAGCGGCAACTACTTAAAATGCAACTCGCCTGCTGCCCAACTTCCTATATTAAAACTGACTGTAATTCAAAGCCTGTCGCGATATATAATGTAAGCTACTTTATATATATATATATATATATATATATATATATATATATATATATATATATATATATATATATATATATATATATATATATATATATATATATATATATATATATATATATATATATATATATATATATATATATATATATATATATATATATATATATATATATATATATATATATATATATATATATGGCGGGGGAACACAGTAATAGCTATTGTTATCTTCAGTTATATGCTTTTAGCTTGTGCATAATTATACTAACTGGCGATGCATAAGCAGGGTTGTAGAACATAGCACATAACTCTGCCGGGGGTGTGGGGAGGGAGGGGTGTTCCTATTGGCTGAATAGTGAATACAAAGACCACCCTCCCCCCGATCAAAAGGCTTGCTCAGTGGCACACCACCAGCAATCGTACCCAAGGTGGGGAGGCAGGGGGCTGGCCAGGCTGGGGAATCACGAGCTGCAGCTGGTTTTGGAATCGGGATAATTTTCAGAAAGGCTGTTTGGAACTGACTGCTTGGAGGCGTCTCCTGTCCTTGTTCTCTGTCCCTCCCCCCTGTTTTGCTGGTGGTAGGAGACCCATCAGCCACGACCATCTCCCCTTGGACCCCACAGCCCCTCTGACCTTTTGGGGGTGGGGGCAGCTGGCAAAGGGGTCAGCCTAACCCCTCACTGGGGATGGAGCTGGTTTTTGAAAGTTGGGCCGGGTAACCAATGGGCTGACTTGGCCCATCACCGTCTCTCTTTCCCTGCATTATTTTGGAAACAATTCAAGACTGTTTTGAAAGCATCCCGGTGGAGAGTTATTTCCATCTTTGGTTCAGAAGAAAAATGCATTTATTTTTAGAAAACCCACAATATCTTGGCCATTTTGAGGGCAAACAGGAAGTAGTGATGGCATGACGGGCTCCCTTGTGGGGGAGCAGGAAGTCTTGTCTTCTCTTCTTTGTTTTAAGATTCCATTTCTATTAAGTCTTAAATTTTCTACTGGCCGATAACCACTTTTGTGTCTTAAATGGGGCTTTGTTTGAGTTCAAGAGGCCTTGTGAGTGAATAAAATTGCACAAGTTTTTCTTTGTGCAATCAAGCCATTGTTATTAGTAGACGGGCAAAGGAATGAGCAAAATCTAATTGGCAGCAGAAAGGAAGAAATCTCTGGAGTGGACTTTGCTCCCCAGAAGTGTTGCAATTCAATGCCCTCTGCTCGGGATTTCGAGATTTTGAAAGCTGGCAAGATCAAAGACAAAGAAAAATGCTTTTCATATAACATCCTGCTAAAAACTAAAGGCGTTATACTGGGCGAGGCATTTTGCAGCTGGATGCTTATGATCATAATTAGAACAGAGAGCAGCTTGCCATTTTAATAAAACCCCCAGTAAAACCTATACGTCTCCTGGCTTGTTGAACCACTGCATGAACAAGAGATCTCAGCTGGCACCCCTTGTTAGAGGAACATTCCTGCTCCCGGAGTCACCTCGCCCCACCCAAGAGCCACCTCTGCATCCAGCTGGGCAACAGGACTCCAAAGCCACTCTAGAGATTTTGGTATGGTGAGGGCATCCTGCTGATCCTCCCCAGGGGAAGATCTGGCTAGGTGGAGGGCAATCCCTTCCCTGGCAAGGACTGTTACTGGGGTCTCCCATGCCTGCTTCCTCCCCTTTGGCTCCAAGACTGGAGGTGGCCAGAAGATGGATGAGGTTTGCCCCAATGTGTGGGGAACAATTTCAAAAAGACGTGGAGCAAATGGCTGCTCCGGGACATCTCACCTTTTCAAAGGAGCAGCTGTTCCTCCCCCCGCCCCATGTTTCCACGTGAGCTTGAAAAATACAGCGTCTTTCTTGGGTTGACCCATTGAAGCAGCTGCATCTTTAATGTGCACCTTCAAAGCTCTGAGACGTTTGTACCAAGTAATTTTAAGGCCGTGCACAATCTATTTCTTTTCAATCTTAAGTAAAGCTGGTCAGCGCACATTGCAATGGGGACGGTCAAATTTGCCCCTTTTCATGATTTGTATCATTTAGAATGGGGAAAATGTATCTCCAAAGTCAGGCCTAAAGCATATCTTGAGCAGTTAACTGATGGTCGCTGTAAATATATTTGATATTCTACGTGTATTTCCTCCTCCCCGAAATATTATAAATATGACCTAACAAAGGCAGCGTAATCTACAGGCTGTTCATGCCTTGTTTTAAGCATTCTTTTGTTTGTACATAGTGTACACATTTTTGTCATTTATGTTATTATAAGTTATATGCTTGATAAGGTAATTATCTGTAAATAGAAAAAAAATGGCCCAATAATATCACAGAGCTCCTCATTTTTAAAAAATATATAAAAGGGTTATTGAGTAACCTTTCGCATTGATTAAATTTAACGCTACGAGAAACAATTAAAACCTGAGCCAAGTATAAACACTCAATTTTTGTATGTTTTCCAAATTGTATGTATTAATGCTTTTGATACTGTATTATGTGCCAATAGTTTCCCAAACACATAGCAAGCAGAAGATATTTTGTACTTTTTGATCCGCTGTAATATTTAATAAAAAATGTTACTATCTGTCTCTTTTTGTGTTTATACATACATCAAATTTAATTTCCTTAGTTCTTTCAGAGAGAATTGCAGGTTGCTCCACTATGGCTTTTATTAACCTCCTAAAAGCAATTTATCTGAAAGGAGCATACCCACATACATGTACACACACATACACTCACACAATCTGTAACACATAAAAGTAATGTAGCTACCATTCAGGCACCAAAAATATCTCCAGATAGGCAGCTATGTCTTTGCAAATCAAAGAATGGGAGTGGATAGAGATGTTGTATTAAGATTTGTTTGGCTTAGTTGTTTTCAACTCCAAGAAGAGAGAAAAAAAGAATTCTATAATTAAATACATTAGATAACTCTGTGGAGTGTTTTGCACGTTCTATGTATTTATTACTTTACACAGATTGTCTTGGACCACTCAGTAGGAATACTGAGCGTTTGCACACGCAAGTCCCAAAATCTTGTTCCGTGGCTCCTGTAAGTGATGGAGCGAGTCCACTGCAGAGCAATGAGCAGCCCTGGCTGGAAGGTGGAGTGAGGGGTGCAGGGAAGTTTAGGTTTCCACTCACAGGAGGTTCGTCTCTGTGCCGTTTGTGAGGGAGATGTGGAGAAGTTGCACACAGCACTACCCTTGATGTCCTCTTCTAAGGAAGCAGCTGAAGAACGAAGGAGCATTGTAAGTTGGTTCAGAAAGAGCACCAACAACTGCACTTGTGGGGCCTCTGGAAGGCCAGTGATGCTCAGCAGCTTTTGATGCCCTGCGCTCTGAGAGGCCCCTCCTAAATAATACAACGTTGTCTTGTAGAAGGGGAATGGAAACGGGGCAGAGCAGATTCCACAGTAACAGCAATAGCACTTAGACCTATAAACCGCTTCACAATGCTTTACAGCCCTCTCTGAGTGTTTACAGCCTAGTGCCCCCAACAATCTGGGTCCTCTTTGATACTGACAAATGAAATAATTATCTCTTACGATGAAAATGAAAGACAGACGACTGATGATGAAGAGCAACGTGACGGAAGTTAGGAAGAAGCCTTAGACCAAACACACATGCCCTCTATTTCAAAAGAAAAGACAGAATACAATGGAATCACCTGCTCAAGTGATTGCAGATAATCTGGTGTGTTTCCTGAAGAAGAAAGGCATTGTCAAAAGCTTGGAGGCCATTGGAGGAGATTCTACAAAGGTTCATACTGGCTGTTGAAGGTGGTGCCATGCAGTGGGTAGAGAGCAAGCTTCACGGGAATTTGATATGGTTGATGTGTGCACTTCACAAGAATGAATTACCCCACGACACTTAGTCACAAAATTGGATGGGAAAACTTTGTCAATTATCTAATGGGCAAGTACAATTAACACCATCTTAGATGCTGCAACAGAACTTGACATTGATCCTTCATTCAACATAGTTTCAATTGATGAGCCTCTCATTTCACTGAGCAACAGTGTTGTAAAGGATCTCTCTATTGATCATGGATGGGTGGGTGGGTGGGTGTGTATATAATCTTTATCTATCTCTATCTCTATCTCTATCTACACACATACACACACACATATATACATACAGACTCTCTCTCTCTCTCTTCTGGAAGTTGGCCTGTAAGCCATTCACATTAGTTGACAACTGCAAAGAGGCTTTGCTGAATATGGGTTTCAAAACATGGCTTTAACAAAACATCTCCAAAACCTAAGAATGATAGTGGATAATGCTATAAGATGATGTACGGCTAGTATTTAGCAATTGCAATAGCACTTAGACTTAAATAACCAGTTTACAGTGATTTACAGCCCTCTCTGTAAAGCAATTTACAAAGTCAGCCTCTTGCCCCCAACAATCAGGGTCCTCGTTTTACCCACCTCAGAAGGATGGAAGGCTGAGTTCAACCTTGAGCCTGGTGAGATTTGAACTGCCAAATTGCAGGCAGCAGAAGTAGCTTGCAGTACTGCATTCTAACCACCGTGGCTCTTTAACACCAGATAAGTTATCTAGATTGTATAAAGGTATTTCAGATGAATGTTGGAAGTGTACAAGTAAAGTAAAAGTTTATCATTTACGGTGAACATGTGATAAAGCAAAGAAATGTTGGAGTAAGATTCATATTTTAATACAGAAAATTCTTAAAACAAACAAAAAAATTAAACCAGAAACTTTTCTTTTAGATTTAATGGGGAAAGAAAAAAAATGGAACTTTGATCTTTTTATCTATGTTGATAGCAGCAAGACTACTGTATGCACAAAAATGGAAGGGCGTTTCTATTCCTACCATGGACAGATGGCTACAGAAGCTGATGGAGTTGGCAGAAATGGCTAAATTGACTGCTTTGATAAGAAAAGAACTATCACATGGAGACAGCTTCGGAACTTTGTCTTTGAGGTGGAAAAAAATGAAACTTTGACTTTGCATTTTAACAATTAGATTGATTTGTTTTTATAGAAATGGCTAGATTATATTATTATGAAAAAGCAAAAAATTGTAGTTTGATGTTATTGTTTTATTTTACTTGAACAGAGTCAGAAGTCAACACTTCCCCCCCCCCCAGCACTTCCTTACTTCTCTTTTCTCCTTTCCCCTCACTGTTTTCCTATTTTCTTTTGTATTTTGTATCTTATTTTATAACCTAATAAAAATTTCTGAGAAAAAACGGGAAAAAAAAGCTCATTCCCAGAATGTGAATAAAATTACCGCCCAAACAACTAGTAAAAACAATAAAATAAAACATGTGTTTGGCAAAGAAAGGAAAAAAGAATGATAGTGGAATACATCACATCATTGGTGTGAATTTCCCTATACCAGTGATGGCTAACCTATGACACGCGTGTCACTCCTGACACGCCGAGGCACTTTGACTGACACGCCTGTTGGTGTGGGGAAAACCTGCACATTGAGAGGCTGCCTGTGCTCTGCTCCAATCCCTGCTCCCTGCTTGTTGTGTGGAGGCGTGGTGTCACCGCTGCCGCAAGATCTTTGCAGCAGAGAACCAGTTTTAACCGCCATAAACTGAGGT
This sequence comes from Pseudonaja textilis, assembly GCF_049901715.1. NCBI lineage: Eukaryota > Metazoa > Chordata > Lepidosauria > Squamata > Elapidae > Pseudonaja > Pseudonaja textilis. Next base: position 13,449,436 of record NC_141993.1, read on the forward strand.
TGGTCAGTTTCATTACCTCAGGAACGCTACAGGAGGAAAGGAGATCCATGAGGTTCACAGCCCTGTAAGGTGGCCTTCCGATCCCCACATCCTGCACCTGCAGCCCTGAGACCAGGGAGACGAGTTTCACAGCCCTGTGTGATCACCCCAGCCCAGTCCGTCATAAACCAAATTATTGATATTTCTTGAAGTGACACACGACCCGAGGAAGGCTACACTTTTTCCCGATTTTCGACACACCAAGCTGAAAAGGTTAGCCATCACTGCCCTATACATATATACTGTATATGTTGCAGACATCTCATTAATGGCCCTGCAGAGATTTGCAGACTAAACCTCTGTGGGCATTAAAATTAGTGTCTCTCTGCTCTCACTCTCTGTGGGAAGGTGGCTGTTCTGATGAAATTTGGTTGTGCAGAAGAATAGTTTGGATGCATTTTCTTCAATTTGCAACAAATAAAGGTGCAAGCATTTGGCCACCACAAGATGGCACTGTGAGCATTTTTTTTTTACCTTGAGCAACAAAAAGGACACACACACAATCACAGGCAGCCGAAGAAACAGCCCATGCAGCTCAAACCACCTTTGGAAAACGAAGCCTTTCTTCCTTGGTGAAGCCCACCGCTCTTCTCAAAGCCTCGGAGAGCTGAAGCCGCAGTCCAGGCCTGGATTGAGAACCCATTTCCCAGCCCCTCCTTCAAAGAAGGATGAAAAGGCCTCTGGTTCTCTATGGAAGAATCGTTATAGGAACACCTAGAGGCGGAGCAAATGGAAACAACCATGACCTGAATGTCTGAGAATCTCCATAGACAGGAAAATAAGTTAAATTAAAATACAAAGCAACTGTGTTCATTAACAAGTTACAAAATCCATTTTGTGGGCCCCTCAGACAGGATGGAGGGCAAAATAGGTGGGGGACACTGTAGGGTGCTACAGTTGGTTAGCTTTTGGTACAGGCAGGGGTGGGATGCTGCCGGTATAACAACCGGTTCGGTGATCACTCGCTTTGCGCATGCACAGACACTTTGCACGCACATGAACTGCAATGCCAAAATACTTACCTGCTATGTTACTTCAGGGGAGTAACACAGCTGAGGAGCGGCAATCGATTCTTCCATGCTGATCAGCTGGGACGATAAAGGTTAGTGCAGCGTAGGGAAGGGCAGGCAGGCCCACATGATCATCGGAGTGAACAGGTTCGCTCCCAACCGATCTTCGGAGCTAGAGGTCCGCCCAAACCGGTCTGAACTGGCAGAATCCCACTGCTGGGTGCAGGCCATAACTCCTTTGTTCAGTGCCATCATAGTTTCGATTGGTCACTGAACAAAAAATCACAAGTCAAGGACTACTTGTAAACATCCTTGTGAGTGGATCTCTAAGAAGAGTATTTCGACAGGTCCTGCCAATGTTAATCTGCAAATAAAATCTGTGTTTTGACTTTCTGGGGATACCCAGAAGTGATGCAAATATGACAGCATGTATGAAAAATAGCTAAAAGTCCAGTTGCTTATATAATTACACAAATCCGCCTTAATCCTTCTGCAGGTTCTCAAAACAAAAGATTTAGAAAAGTGGCAGATCAGGATTAATTCACCTCCAATAGAAATGTTTGGTGCTTTTTCAAACAGCTTTTAACACCTTGTGGTTTTGGAACAAATGCACTAGCAGAAACATTTGGCTTTCCTACAGCCAATTATTGTCATACTGCATTGTTTTATTTTAATGTATATGTCTACATTTAATTTATATCTGCATGTTGCAATGATAATTCCTTATCCAGCTTGTTGGGAGTTGAAGTCCATTCAGTCTCTGTTAAACACATTACTTTCTTGAGAACATTGCGTATTGTATAATTCCACGTACAAATGCATACAGTGGACTATTGCATGAAAATATGTATGAGTCTCAGATTGGGGCTGTGCATGCAACAAAAATGGCAGGAGGGCCTTTGCACAGTTTCATGATTATGATGTGTGCCAGTTGCATCTGTTCCTGGACTGGGAGGTTCTGCTTCTGGTCACCCATTTACCTGTTTACCTCCTAGATCAGGGGTGTCAAACTCGAGTTCACTGAGGGCCGCATCAGGGTTGTGTTTGATCTCAGAGGGCAGGGAGGCATGGCCAGGGTGGGTGTGGCCAGTTCAATGTTACTTGTGTCAAGGGTGCCTGTGATGGTCCAAGTGCTCTGCCAGTGAAAATGGGCTCCCGAGAGCCACTTTTGGCTGTGACAGCTTCCTGCAACTCTCTGCCAGCAAAAATGAAGCTCGGGAGGGCCACCCGTGGCCCTCCCAAGCTCCATTTTAGGCTGTGATGGTTTCCTGCAACCCTCTGCCAGCGAAAACAGCACTGTGAGTCAGTCCTCCGCTGTCAGTCTTCCACGGCAGGCCCATGGGCCAGATCTAAGGACCCCCCAGGCCTTGACTTTGACACCTCTGTCCTAGATGGACTACTATAATACACTCTTCATGGGGCTGCCCTTTAAGAGTATTTGGAAGTTTTAGCTGGTGCAGAGTGTGGCGGTACAAGCAGTTACGTCTTCCCACCCCTCAAATGACACATGTTTCAGCCTCTGTTCTGCGAACTGCATTGGTGGCCAATTTGCTTCTGGGTCCAGTTCAAAGGGTTGGCTTTGACCTTTAGAATAGAGTAGAGTAGAGTAGAGTAGAGTAGAATAGATTAGAATAGAATAGAATAGAATAGAATAGAATAGAATAGAATAGAATAGAATAGAATAGAATAGAATAGAATAGAATAATATAATTCTTTATTGGCCAAGTGTTGATTGAACACACAAGGAATTTGTCTTTGGTGCAAATACTCTCAGTGTACATAAAAGAAAAGATACATTTGTCAAGAGTCAAGAATCATCAGGTACAACACTTAATGATAGTCATAGGATTCAATAAACAATCAAATCATACTAGGAAGCAGTCAATACAGATCGTAAGAATACAAGCGACAAAGTTACAGTCGTACAGTCACAAGTGGGAGGGGAGGCGTGATAAGGAGTGATGAGAAGATTAACAGTAATACTAGTGCAGACTTTGTAAATAGTTGGAGAGTGTTGAGGGAATTATTTGTTTAGCAGAGGGATGGGTTTTGGGGGAAAACTGTCCTTGTGTCTAGTTGTTCTGGTGCATAATGCTCTATGATGTCATTTTGACTGTGGTAGTTTAAACAGTTTATGTCCAGGATGTGAGGGGTTTGTAGATATTTTCACAGCCCTCTTTTTGACTCGTGCAGGATACAGGTCTTCCATGGAAAGCAGGTTGGTAGTAATTGTTTTTTTCTGCAGCCCCAATTACCCATTGAAGTCTATGTCTGGTGCAGAGGACAGACTCCATCATTCCTCTGTAGAACTGGATCAGCAGCTCCCTGGGCAGTTTGAGCTTTTTGAGTTGGCGCAGAAAGAACATTCTTGGTTGTGCTTTTTTGATGACATTTTTCATGTTAAGTGTTGAGGCCCGCATAAGTTGCACTGGTCCTTAAATAGGTCACTAGGTGCTGTACCTGATTTTATATCCTTTTTTTGTAGCCATTGTTAAGTAAATTACTGATGTCATTGAGCAAATGCAGCAATTGTTAAGCAGATCCATTATCTGCAATGGGCTTTTTTTTTTTTTTTACCAGAAACTGAGAATAAATGGTAGTTTCTGACAAAACAGTCATAAATCGTGGTCATGTGACCATAGGACAACACAAACAGCCATAAATGCCGGGTAGTTGCTGAGCACCCAAAATACGATCTCATGACTGCCAGAGCTGGGAGGCAGACATTTGATTCTGAGGAAGTTCTTGAGGACTACCTGAATGAATCTCAACAGATAAAGTGTTTGCCTTTGGCAACTAAAAGCTCATTAGCCACTTCTTTCTAGCTCCCATTTTCAATTTCCCCTCCCACAACCACAGAGGCAACAACTTGTGTTGAGCGGATAGGTTCACTTCTTACTACAGTATAATTGGGAAGAGAGAAAGGGAGGGGAGGGAGGGGGGGAGACTCTTTTGTGTTTAATGGGGCAGCTAATATTTCCCACCAGGAAAGTTTCAGAAAAGGATCTTAAAAGGGAGAGCGGAGCTGGCGTCGCAACGATACGACATGCGATCCTGGAGATCTGAGATCACTGCCGATATCTTTGCTCCTGGACGGTCCAAGTGGATCTAAACCATCCCAAAGAGACAGTGAATGTAAATAGCACATCCTATTGATCCCAGGGATACCGCAAAGTCCCTGGTAGATCCAGGAGAAGCTCTTTTTGCCAGCGGCAAAGAGGCAGCCATTAAATCTGCTGAAGTTGGGACAGCTCCGAAACGAAAGAGAACGGAAAGAGAGAGTGTGCCGGTTTGGTGAAAACTTCTTCTTTATTTTAAGACTTGAAAGGACACCCTAGGGGAAAGAAAGAATCTGTAAAAGTTTTGACAGAAGTGATTAAGCGGTGATTTTAAACAGGAATGTCAAAGTAATATTTTTTTTTCTCATTGCTGGATTTTCTACACATGATCTTATATTTTGAAACTGGACTGGTTTTTTTCTCTTCTTTTTATCTATTCTGTACTCCTTTTTGACTTTATAATATTCTAAGCCAGAGACTCCCTTTTAGTTATTTTTTTTTAATATCTTTTTCTTTTTTTAATTAATTCTTATTATATTTTCCTTGGAAAGGGAGTGGGAAAGTGAAAGCTAAAGAAACTTTGTAACACTGCCAACTAGAGGCTTGGAAATATTCTATTTCTCTTTTGACCAGACAAAGCTGAGAAAGAACTGAGACTTCTTTTCAAGGACATTGCCTGTTTGATAAGATAGAGGGAAGAGCGTGGGAGAGTATTATTGCAGGTGTTCTTCTGGGTCTCTATCAACATCTGGAGTCTGGTGTTGAAGTTTAGGAAAAGAAAAGATGATAAGTCTTTGGAGGAAAGAGTTATAACAAGAGCCTTGGATAATTAAACAAAGTGCAGTGTGCTCTTTTTATTCTTTCTAAGCTGTGCTACCCCTCCTCATCAGTTTACTTTTTTTCGTAATAGCTATTTGGATTTTTGGCTCTTTGGAACTTGTCTTTGTTCTTTTTTCTTGTCTTTGGAAGTTAAATTTCTATGCCTGCTTTTTATTTTAAAGGAAAAGCTTTACTATTAATGTTTCCTTTCCTTTTCTTTTTAAGGGAGTAGCCTTTTTCTCTCTCTCTCTCCCTTCCTGGTATTTTTGTCTTTCCATCTACCTTCCATATTAGTTTGGGTTTTTTTGTTTATTTTTATGCATCCTTTTATATCTGAGACCTCTTAATTGGATTAAGGTGTTGAAGAACCTGAATAATTTTTCCTTTCTTTTTTTAGCCTTTTTCTTCACTTTTTCACCTTTTTAAGGATTTTACAACTTTTTCTTTTTTGTGTGTGTTTATGGTGTGTTTATGGTCATTCCCATCATTTTTGAATTTTTACTGTCATCTAACCAACCAATTGGATTAAGGTATACAAGAACCTGAAGAAATTTTTTCTTCTTTTTTATTATTATTACTATTTGGCTTCTTTTTTCCTACTATTTTTATTTGGAACTGCAATTGGTTATTTCACAATTGGATTAAGGTTTAGAAGAATCTGAAGATTTTGAATTGCTCAAAATGAGTAGGAAATTAACAGCTCCTGGTTCTTCAACTTCTACTTCTTCCTCTCCACCATCTGGAGGACAACGTTCAATACAAACAATGTTAAGGCAAGAAAAAGAACAAGAAAAAGTGACCCTGCAGATGATTATGCAAGGAATTCAAAATATTCAAACAAGATCAGAGAATATTGAAAAGAGAATAGAGAACATTGAACAAAGAACAGGGAAAACTGATGAAAAAGTGGAGAACATCCAACAAATGATGATGAAGTATGATGAGAGACTCCAAAAAATTGAAGAAGAAGATAAACAAAGAGACAAGGAGATTGGAGACATTGATAACAGATTAACTGTGGTCGAACAAGATAAAAGTGGTATGCTGAGATGGGAGATGCACAGATCAGAATTTTATCTTAGATTCCAAAACATAGAGGAAGAAAAAGGACAAAATCTAGCTGAGATAATGATAGAAATATTGGCTGAAGCTTTGGAAATAACTGAAGAGAAGTCGATGGATGGAATAGATGAGGGTTATCGAGTCTTCACAAGATATGCGATGAGAAATAGCTTACCAAGAGAAGTTCACATCAGATTTACAAAGAAAGCCATTAAAACGCAAATATTGCAAGTGGCAAGAGAGAAAACATTGAAATACAAAGATAAGGAGATTGTGGTCTTGAAACAAGTACCCAGAAGAGTGAGAGAGATGAGAAGAGAATACCGATTCTTGACCAAATTGCTACTTAAAAAAGAGGTGAATTATAGATGGCTGATTCCAGAAGTTTTAATGTTCACATGGCAAGAACAGAGATATAGAATTGACTCAATTGAGAAAGCTGAATCATTTTACACAGAATTTTTCAAAGGGGAGAAAGAGGCAGAAAAAGAAATTTCACTAATTGAATTCCAAGAGGACTCCCAAATGACGACTGAAAAAGAAGGTTCAGTAGGTGGAAAGGAGGAAGCCATAGAACAATGTGAACCAAAATCCACGAGAGCTGTCAAACCTAACTACAGAATATAACCATGGAAGAGAAAAAATTGATTACAATTAATATAAATGGACTTAACTCAGCCATTAAAAGAAGGAAAACCTTTCATAAGTTAGAGAAATTAAAATTTGATATAATCTGCCTACAAGAAGTACATATTAAAAAACAATATGAACAATTGTTGATACAGCCAAAATTAGGGAAAATATTTACTTCCTTGACACAATGTAAGAAAAGAGGAGTGGTTTTATATATTAAAGAGACCATCCCAGTGAAATTGATTTATACTGATGATGACGGAAGAATATTAATGGTGGAAATAATGGACAATAATATGAAAACACTCCTGATTGCAATTTATGCCCCGAATGACGATCAAGAAGAATTCTATAAAAAATTGCATATGAAAATAATTGAACTGGACTATGTTAATATAGTTATGATGGGAGATTTTAATGGAATTGTAGACAATAAACTGGACTATACAGCACAGAAAACAATAAAGCAAAATAGAAAGACTCTCCCTAAATCTTTTTTTAAAATGGTAGATGAAATAAACTTAAAAGATACATGGAGAGAAAGAAATGTTAAAACTAAACAATACACCTTCTACTCAAATAGACACTTATCATGGTCCAGAATAGATATGATATGGATGTCAACAGAATTGTTAACTAATATTAAAGAAATATTGAAACAAGTACTTGGGCAGATCACAATCCAATGACAATTAAATGGAAAGGACAAAGAAGAAGATCTAGATGGACGTTAAATAATACTATTTTAAAGGAAAAAGACACACAGTGGATGGAGAAAGAACTGGCCTTTTTCTTTAGAGAAAATAAAAAAGAAGATACATCAATCCATAATGTATGGGATACAATGAAGGCATATGCCAGAGGCTTGATAATAGACCATACAAGGAAAAGAAATACCATGAAAGGATTAGCCTCCAAGGCATTAGAAGATGAGTATAAAGGACTGAAAAAGAGTGACAGAAAATGCCACAGAAAAAGGACATTAAGTTAAAAATGGATATAACCAAACATAAAATGGGTCTAATAGAAAAAGAAGAATTAGCACAAAAATTAGAGGTGCTAAACAGAACTACTTTGAAGATGCAAATAAACCAGGTAGACGGTTAGCATATAAATCGAAAAAGGAAAAAGAATCAAGGAAAATATTGCAATTAATAGATGACCAAGGCCAAGTTTGCTATGGTAGTAAAGAGAAGAAGGAAATCATTCGAGACTATTATGGGAAACTATACACACAAGAGAATATTGATGAGAAAAGAGTTAAACAGTATTTACAGAATGCTAATTTACCCCAGATACCTAAAGAGATTGAAACAATGTTAGAAAGCAATATAACAATGATGGAGTTAACTGAAGCACTTAAGAAGCAAAATAATGGAAAGGCACCAGGCCCAGATGGACTTCCAGCAGAATTTTACAAAACATTACAAGAATCATTGAACTTTCCATTGCTAGAAGTTATGAATGCAGTTATGTTAAAGAAGAGGATACCTAAATCATGGTCAGAAGCTTATATCACACTTGTTCCAAAAGAGGAGACCGATCCATTACAAATCAAGAACTATAGACCTATTTCTCTACTAAATGCAGATTATAAAATCTTTTCTTCAATATTGGCAGAAAGACTTAAAAAATACTTAAATAACTTTATCCATCCTTATCAAAATGGATTTCTGCCAAAGAGACAAATTAAAGACAATATGAGAGTAATCTTGGACACTTTGGAATACTACGAGGCACATCCTGAAAATCAAATGGCTCTGATATTTCTAGATGCACAGAAGGCATTTGACAATGTGAATTGGTGATTCAAGTTATTACTGCTGGAACAGATGGGTTTTGCTAGAAAATTTATTCAAGCAATAGAAGCTATATATCATAAGGAAATGGCAAAGGTAATGATAGAGGGAGAACTGACAGATTCTATCGATATAAGAAAAGGAACAAGACAAGGGTGCCCACTATCACCTCTGTTCTTTGTGTTAACTTTGGAAGTGCTAAACAGAAATATTAGAGATGAAAAGAATATAAAAGGAATGAAAATAAAAAAGGAAGAATTTAAGCTGCAAGCATTTGCAGATGATCTGGTTTTCATCTTAGAAGACCCATTAGAAACAGCATCAAAATTGATAGAAAAGATAGAGACATATGGAAAGGCGGCTGGTTTGAAAATAAATAAAGATAAGACAAAGATCTTGACAAAGAATATGCTATCAAGACAAAAGGAAGAACTGGCAGACCTATTGAAAATTCAGATCACGAATAAGATCAAGTACTTGGGGATATACTTGACAGCAAGATGCAGTACACTAAAAGAGAATAATTATATCAAACTTAAACAGCAGATAGCGCTAGATTTGGCGAAATGGGAAAATTTACAACTGTCATTAATAGGGAGAATAAAAGAAAAGGATCTTAAAAGAACTTTCTTTTCCAAATGGATGTCAGTTCTGTGATTGTTCACTCATTGGCTAAAAGCATTTGAAAAACAAGAGCAGCCCGTTTTTTTTTTTTTTTAACAGAACAAAGAGGCAGAAAAATGACTGCACTTTTGGCACCTATCCCAGCTTTCTAAAGGGGCTACAGAGCAGCTCTTTCATAATTTCTTTTTATAAAAAGTTGCTTCCCACTTGCTGATGCTCACGGCTGCACGATGCGCTTCTGTCCTGGGCGGGCCCTTCCTCTCTCTGGGCGGAACACCGTTCCCTGAAAAGAGGATTCTGAAACTCCTAACCACTCGCATGAAGACATGAGAGCTAAAGGGTGATATTGCCAGTGAGTCTGTGCGTGTGTGTGTGTGTGTCCTTGACTTACGACCACAACAGGGACCAGAACATCTGCTGCTTAGTTAGGCAGTCGCTAAATGAGTCATGACTGATTTTATGACCTTCTTTGCCATGTTTGTTAAGTGAATCACATGATTATTAGGGGAATCTAGCTGTTTATTTTATTTTTTTGGAAGCTGGCAGGGAAGGTCTCAAATGGAATGGAATGAACCCAGCCTTAAGAGTGGGAAGGTGCATTACCAACTACAGATGGAAGTGGGTCGGTTCTCATTTTTGCTGAAGGTCATTAATTTAGTGGCTCCAGAGAATCTGTTTTCATTCTTTCTATTCCTCTTTTTGAGGGAAGTGAGAGACAGAGCAAGCAGGACAGAAATTATGGGCAGAAACCCAGGGGTGGGATTCAAAATGGTTTTTTACCACTGGTTTGGTGGGTGTGCTTTGTTTGCGTGCACACACTGCATACATGCACACACCAAATAAGCACTTTGCACAGGCGCAGAGACGTTCCAACTCACCTCCTGCAAGCCTGCACCCTCTCGGTCACTTCAGCAACTGCTGCGTAGCACTCTTCTGTGCCGCACAAAGCAGCTGCGCTTCAAAAGCAGAGGATAAAGGTGAGTTTGGGAGCCCGGGCGCGCAGGTGGGCCCAACAGCAGAGCAGTGGAGAGAATTGGTTCGGTCTCCACTGCTCATCACTGCTACCGACTCAGCCGAACCAGGCCAAACCGGTAGGATACCACCACTGCAGAAACCGTCTCAACACGGAGCATTTACCACACTTGCAGACCCAGTGACCAAGAAACAATGCAACGAAAATCAATCCCACCTTGATGTGATGGATGGCTTCGGTGGTGTAATTGGACTCTCCCTAGGTAGGCACTGATGTATTACCCTGATAGTGTATGAAGGTGTTTGCTTAACTATAAAAGCAGGACAGGTGCTTTCTACTTGTTTCTATTTTAGGACACTTTGTTGAAAAATATTTCTAACCCACTTACTGATTTTAAAAGCCTTATTTGCACACAACTGCTCACATAGTCCAAAGTGCTACAATTGCACACAAGAAGGAGACATCTATGCACCTGGAAGAATCCCAGTCGGCCGATGTGGAGACAATATTTTGGGGGTGGGGGGGACCAAGAGACCAAGGTACTAACAGAGGGCATGGCCCTATGGGCATCTCCATGAAAAGATCCCAAAATTGAAGAGCAGTTTCAGGTCACTTTTGCATCAGCTGAGCCAATATATCCAATATAATATCCAACATAGTACAGCGTAATTCAATATTCTGGGCTAGAACTGCAACCAAAGGAGGGCTGAATTTTTCCTTTTGCAGCCCTCCAGATTTGGTAGCTCCAGTGATCTGGGATCAGAGATCCTCCACGGAGGGCAGAACTGCCTTGCCCCACTTCTTGGATCCTCGACTTCAGCCTTGCTGGTGCTTCTTTGGAGAGGCCCTACAAGTGGGTAGCATGATATGGATGATATGGATGTGCTGCTTCCATTCTTCTGCGGGGGGCTGAGGAACACCATAGAGCCTCAGGCATTATTCACTAGATCTATGTTTCTCAACTTTGGCAACTTAAAGCTGCAGCATTCTGAGAGTTGAAGTCCACACATATTTCTGTTGCCAAAGTTGAGAAACACATTGCCCTCTGGATAAACTGTGTTTAGAAGTGTAAAAAGCACTTCTGCTGTTAATCAGGTGGTCCAAAACTACTTTGCCATAACCAAAAAGTCCTCAGGGCTAGTGTGCTATGACATTAGTATTTGCACACCAAGATGCTTGATTTCCATCCTGATTTTACAAATAAATTTTAAAATACCTATAGAAATCTCTTCTCCACTGCAACTCAACCACTGACAAACCTTGGACACTTGGTCCAATTCAGCAGCATGTCTGGAAAACTTACTGCAGTAAAGAGACGGATTATAATGGGTGCTTAATTCTTTAGAGGAAGAATTAATATTTACTTTATTTACCATAGGTGACTTTATTTACCATAAGTGAGCATTCCACCTTGATGGAAAGATGCAAGATCCTGTAGGAAGCTCCACTCCCCCCTCTCCAGTTTAAAATATTCTTTATTCTTAATATCTAAAAGAGGCAAACTAGAATAATTTCCCCCTGTGGAAAGGGAACTTCACGAAGACAGTAGTGTCACAAAAACAGGAAAAGCCCAAGGGGAACATCAGGTCAGCCATAAAACAAACTTACATAGGAAAAGGAATCAAATAAAAAAGGTATTAAAGAATCCCTACAGAGAAAAGCCTAAGTAATTAAGAAAACTAGACAAAAGGAAACAAAAGATAATTCAGAAAACCCTTACAAACACAGGACATACCAAATAAGCAAAACAAATAGACAAAAGACACAAAATATAAATTACAAAACGGACAGACAGGAGATTGCCACAGAACAGATATGAAAAACTATCTTAAAGCTAAAAGAGATTAGAGAAAACCAATAATACAATCTAGCCACCCTACGGAGTTTGCCTTCCGCACCCCGTGGAGTTTGCCTTCTGGCAGGAATAAAGACAAACTCAAACAGGATTTGAAACATTAAGCACAAATACAAACATTCACACAAAATCAACTTACGAAGGGAGGAAAGAGTATAAAAAACCAGGGCTTACCACAAGAAGCTAGCTAGCCCAGGAACGCAGATTTCTCACTGTCCCCCGCCTTCCTGAAAAATAAAAAGATCCAGCTTTCAAGCAGTTGTCCGTATCCTTGCGCCAGAGCTCTCCCAGCGGGAAAATCGAATCCTCGAAAGAAAGTCATTTTGACACCTTTCAACACCCCAAAGGAGAAATGGAGAAAAATCTTAACAAAACCAGAAAGCAGCCCCCAGTCTTCCTGCCACTGGAAACCAATCTCAAGCAGAAGCCTGAAGAGGCTGGCCTTTAGGAATGCAGATTTTGCATCCATTCAGAAAGACTGGGCCAATCTATTCATAAACAAAATGCCTCAGCCACAGCTCCCACAGAAGGCTGGAGCTGATGGGACTAAAAAGTAGAAAAATAAAGACTCCTAAAATCTACATTCCCCCACCCAAATGCTAAGGACAGGAGGTCCTTTAGGACATAATAGGGTTTACTGCCATTAGAATAGCAAAAGATACAAGGCTCACTACATTGTACAACCCCCTGGAGCATCTCAATCACAAAACCCCAGAACCCTATAAAGACCCGCCTTCTCACCCAGCCAATTGGTCAGCCACCCCAGAAACGTGCTGCTGTCATTGAAGTTTCTGGCATCCAAATAAACAGAAACTTCTTTTTCTTGTAGCCAGCCTCCATTTTATTCCAAGCATCCTTCTCCCGTCTTGGAACCGGACTGGATTTTTATTCCAACAATCCATTACCAAGGCAATCAGGAGATAAACAGTGCAAAAAACCAGATGAGGTTTTTTGGGGTATAGGAAAACATCACACACACACGCACTTTCACAGGAATATAAAAGAGGGTGAAAGAGAAGCACATTCTGACTTGCAAGATTCCCTTACTGTAGTCCAGGGGTGTCAAACTTGCGTCGTCACGTTGTCGTCACGTATGTATTGCAACTTCCCCCCCTTCGCTAAACTGGGGTGGGCATGGCCAGCGCATTTGACACCCCTGCTGTAGTCAGCCTTAATAAAAGTCCTTTTATCTGTTTCTTGGCCTGGTCTAATTTGTAGGGCTGACATCATATTAATGAAGCTGAATGTATCTGTAGGTAACTTCAAGAGACTTTGACAAATGCCATTAACATGGTGTTGCAGCCATCCCTGGGCTTGCAGGAATGGGGAGGCCCAGAAGGAATTCCATTCTTTAAAAAACTAAACTGGATCGTGGCCAACTGTAAGCCAGCATGGGCTGCTAGAAGAACCCAGACATTCCCAATACAGAAGAAATACAGCCCAGAAACTGGCTCCGGCAAGTATCATTAATTGCTTCCCTGGGTAGTGAAGTAGGAAGCCACTAGATGGCAGCAAAGGAACACAGGAACTCTTGTTTTTGCTGCCATTGGTTATCGTTTGCATTCTTAGACTTAAAGCTGTTCTCAAATTTGGCAACTTTAATGTGCGTGAAGTCAACTCTCAAAATGCTGGCTGGGGAATGCTGGGAATAGAGGTCCACACATCTTAAAGTTGCCAAATCTGAAAAAAACAACAACGTATGAAGTCTTAATGCAACCTGCTAGCTCTATTTCCCAAAAGATTGCTCTGAGGAGCAGCTGCTGCTCCCTTCTAGAATGTGGCCTGTACATGTATGTGCAAGGCCTGAGCATCTCCCTTGAACATTGCCAGTGGCTTTTTAATCAATGATTAAGGTACACATGAAGCCCATCTGAGAGATCTGCCTTGCAGCCCAGGGAGTTCCACCAGCCTGACTTCCCTCGAACGCCGATTCTGCAAAAACTCAGAGGGCATTAAACAAGGAGTTGCAAATTTTTGAGATTCATAAAATCCCAGTAGGAAGAGTCCACCCTCGGTTAGAATCTGAAGGTGGATTCTGAATCTCTCACTTTGTGCCGGGCATGTTGACTTGCATATTCAGTCCCCGCCGATACGTTGAGTACTACTCCCAGGTGGAAGAAAGACTGAGGTTGCATATTATGCTGACAACTCCTTTCCAAACACGTAGAGATCCATTTTAATTATTTTTGCCCACCCCTTTTATTATTATGCTTTTGAAAAAACTAATTGCAGTATCTTCAAGGAGGTTTGATAAGAGCAAAATTCTTCCCTCCCAAAAGTTGTCATTTCCCCGCTTCCCCAGCAGAGGGCACAATGACATTGAAAGTATTTCAGAGTTAAAGCTCCCTCAGCTGAGAAAGGAAAAAAAAAAACAGTATTGCAGCCTTTTCTAGGGCGAGGAGAAGTTGAGCGGAGGAGCCACCAGGGGTGGCCTTGAAAGGCCTGCTTGCTTAGGTTACTAGAGCTTGGAAGAAAAAATGATTAGAATTTTTACAAATGTAAAATTGACTTAATTTGGGAAAATTTTGGAGCTTTTTTTAAGGAATGCAGTCTGTGCCTTAAAACTCTGTAAACCTGAGGAAATCCTTAGACACGGAGCCCTCCTTCAAACGTTCAGACAAACAAAAAACCTCTCCAAACATCCCAGGTCTACGCATTCTATGATGCTCTAAGTCAGAGCTCTCCAGCCTTGGCAACTTTAAGCCTTGTGGACTTTCAACTCCCAAAGTTCGTCAGCCAGAAAAGCTGGCTGAGGAACTCTGGGAGTTGAAGTCCACAAGCCTTAAAGTTGCCAAGGTTGGAGACCCCCTGCTCTAGGTAATGGTTGGGCGGGGGGGGAAACTATCAGAGTCAAAGAAGAACCACTGGTGACTTAAGACTAGTTTTCACACTTATGATTGTTGCAAGGGGATGTAGGTGGCCATATTCCCTAACTTAGGAGCAAGATAAGGCAAGGCCTCCTTGCGCCAAACAGATTAACTTCTGATCAGGGGAGATCTGGGCAGGTTCACTTCTTGCTACAAAGCCTCAAATATCCAGGTGACAAACAAGTCTTTCAAAATCAACACCACCATTGCAATTGTGCTGAAACTTACCTCACACACCCCCAGCTGCAAAATCAAGGCACTTCGTTCACTACAGGCACAGGGTGTTCCTAGTACTGTGTACTACCGGATGTTAATAGCTGGGCGGCTGTATTTAGTCCCAGCGGAGGTTTTCAGGATAATCTCAGGGGCAGCACATTACAGGCATCAAGTCAGGACACAATGAAGGGCCAAGGTTCCTGGTCTGGCCAACTGAGGAACAGTTGAAGCTGGCAGGCTAGACATAACGGTGCAAATACACCACAGGTGGTTCTCGATTTACAACCAACCATTAGTTTGGTGACTGCTCAAAGATGCCATGACACTTGGAAAATGTGACTTCTTCTCTGACCTTGTACTTATGATCATCATAGCATTCTCCATAATCATGTGATTAAAATTTGGGCACTTGGGAATCCGCACGTATTTACTAAAGTCACAGTGACCTGGGATCACACGATCGCCATTTTTAACTTCCAGACAAGATGGGCGGCACACAAATGTAACAAGTAAACAAATAAATAAAATTCCTAGCCAGCTTCCAAGAAGCAAGGTAAATGAATTGAATTCTTTATTGTCATTGTACGGATATTCACAGTATACACATACAACGAAATTCACATAACACCCAGAGACCAGACCCAACACGCACACACACATGACAATCCCCAAACACCTTCCCACCCACCAAAATTCCCCACCCACCAAAAAAAAACACACAAGCACCCACCCAACAGACCAAGTAATACTGTCCAACAGCTCACTGATGGTGGTCCTTAAGTTCATTGTTAAGTGCAATTATAGTTCTGGGATAAAAACTATTCAAAAAACGTGTGGTCCAAGTTTTAATTGTTCTGCATCTTCTGTCAGAAAGCAACAAAGATTGCGAGCAGGATGGGGAGAGTCTCTGAGAATGTTGTGCGACTTCCTCAAACAGTGAGATGTGAAGATATCGTCCAGGGCTGGTAGCTGGAGCCCGATAATATTCTGGGCAGTTTTAATGATTCTCTGTAGAGCTTTTTTGTCCGCTACAGAGCTGCTCCCACCCCATGCAAGGGTGCCGTATGTCAGGACACTCTCAATGGTGCTGCGGCAGTAGGACAGAAGTAGATGCTGAGATAGATTGATCTTCCTGAGCATTCCCAGGAAGTACAGCCTCTTCTGTGACTTCTTCACAAGCATGTTAGCATTCATAGGACATTCACTTAACAATTGCCAATGATTTGCTTAACAACCATGGCAAAAAAAGTTGGTACATTAGCATGACTCATTTAATAACCGCCTTGCTTAGCAATAGAAATTCTACTCCCAAATGTGACCTGTCATCTGCCACTATTCTTAAACTTCCATAAACCTGTCTTATTCTTTGGTGGATTCATTTGACAGGTCTCCCTTCTTCTGTGTGAATCTGCACTGATTTTATCAATAGAATGAAATCTGCCTTTCATTGATCTTTTTTTCTCTGTGTATTATTTATTCATTGTCCATTGTGTACAGGTAGACTTCAACTTACAACAGTTCATTTAGTGACTGTCTGAAGTTACAATAGTACTGGAAAAATAGCAATAGCATTTAGACTTATATACTGCTTTATAGTGCTTTATAGCCCTCTCAAAGCGGTTTACAGAGTCAGCCAATTGCCCCCAACAATCTGGGTCCTCATTTTACCTACCTTGGAAGGATGGTAGGCTGAGTCAGCCTTGAGCCTGGTGGGATTCGAACTGCCAAATTGCAGTGGGAGTAACTTACAGTACTGCACTCAAACCACTGTGCCACTGAGGCTCCATTAAGAGGCTCCATTATCCAAAAAGTGACTTATCGCCACAGTTCACACTTACAACAATTGGCCACATGTTCAAAATTCAGGCGCTTTGCAACTGACTGGTATTTATGATGCGTGCAGTGTCCTTGGACCATGCAATCACCTTTTGTGTCACTTAACAACTGTGTTACTAACTTAACAACTGAGTGATTCTGCACTTAGCAACTGTGGCAAGAAAGGTCATAAAACAGGGCAAAATTCACTTAACAACTGTCTTGTTTTGCAACAGAAATTTTGGGCTCAATTGGGGTCAAAGTCGAGGACTACCCATCATCACTACTGGTCATCATGCAATGATAACAAAGCCTTTTCTTTATTGTCATCAATAGAAATCGGAAAAAGCTAACACCATCGTTTTCTTCTTTTGAGTAGTATATGAATTATTAAGAGTTGGATAAACTGAAGGATGCAATTCTGTGAAAGCTTGGCAGAGTTTTCTGGTTGTTGCAGCTGTACTTTAGCCAGATGTATTAACTCGGCCTCTCTTAGTTGCAAGATCTATTCCCCCCCGCCTTAAAAATGTGCATGGGAGCCTACCAGCCTCCTTTCCCTACTTTCATATGTTGTGCTAGCCATGTGTTTGCTAATTTATTTGTTCATTCATTCATTCATTTTCCTCTGGCTGTTTTTCTCAGCCTGCCAGTAGCGGTTTGCCATCTCATCTCACTGGTGTTTGCATCTTTTGGCTGGGACATTTGTTTTCCTAACAGATAAAGGTAAATTGAACAGCTTAACTGATACCTGAGATGAACAGATTCCTTTTAATTTGGTCTGAGTGTTTCCAAAACAAAGCTATTATTTGTTCAGAAGGGAGATATTTCTGAACAGGGATGGGTGAGATGAAAGATAACCAAGCACAGCTTTGGAAAAATGGTTTATGAATCTGAGGGAACTAACTTAATGTAAAAACTGCCATTTGTGAAGAAAGACCTCTGGAAATTACCCACTGATATTATTAATTTGACCGATTTATATAGCCACCCATCTCACAGAACAATATAATTCAGGGTAGCATATAGCAAGGTTAAAACAATAAATACACAAATATGTTACAATATTAATCTGCCTGAATATGGCAAGAATAGAAGTTTAAACCCTTTTTCCACCAAATAATAAGGGCCCAAAACATGACTAACCTGGTAGGCCCACAACTAACCAACTTCTGCAAGTGAAAATAAACTCTAACCTTCCTCCTCTCTCAGGCTATGATTGTTGTTCAGACCACTTTCAACCACCAATTAAGAGTTGGATAAGCAATGTATATCACACAGAATATATAAAGCAGACATGCAAAGTACCGGGGGCGGGGGGGCGCTACATATCATCATGGTCATAACTCATCACAGTTGTAAAGTGATGTCACATGGCTGATTGTGTCACATGACTGACATGATTTTACAACCTTTCTTGCATCAGTGGTTCAGTGAACCAATGGTTCACTATTGACATGGTTTCACCCCAAACCCAAAAGTATATGCAAGTTTTCAGCAAAGCCATTGTAAAATGTGCTTACACCCCAGTTCATGTGACTCTGAGGGTGCCTTCCCAACTGTCGAAACTTCAAATCCAGGGCATGAGCACCCCTCCAAGAAGGTCCATTGGAAATCTGGTCACTAATTGACCAGTCATAAGTGGAGAACTGCCTCTATGTGTTGTTTTTTCCTAAAGAAACCCTTAAAAACTTCCAGGTAACAATTTCAACTATGAGAAGCACTTTTAAGAACTTGAAGTTACATGGAATTATTGAAGTCAAAGTAAAATCTGGATGTTCAGAAAACTAATGAGATCTACAAGGTGAATCATTGGAAATGATACCAGGAGGTTCGTCCACCATGGGCAGCATTGCTTATACAACAAGGATCCACACAAGAGTTATCCAAAAGAAACCTGTTCATCCAAAGAAAATGTCTAAAAGAATCCCTTGATCAGCCTGAAGACATTCAGAACAAGATCCTTTGGGTTGATGAAAGGAAACTGAGCTCCAACCATCCGATACTTTTGGAAAAAAAAAAGAGTGAAGAAGAGAGCCTATGCCCGTGATGGCAAACCTATGGCATGTGTGGCATGCAGAGCCATTTGCGCCGGCACATGAGCCACGGGCAAACTTACCTACCTGTGCATGCGCATGTCTCCCAGCTGATTTTCGGCCTTTTTCGGCCTTGAGAAAAGCCTTTGCAGGCTGAAAAATAGACCCATTTCATCACTTCCTGTATTTCCGGAAATGCTGGAAGTAACGAAATGGGCTCATTTTTTGGCCTGCAAAGGCTACAGAAACTGTCGTCAAGCCTCTGGGAGGCCGAAAATAGCCTCAAACAGGCTGAAAATCAGCTGGGAATCACAGAACAGGTAAAGGTGGGGATTGCGTGTGCATGCACAGGGGGCATGGGAGGGTGCGCATTGCCTTCTGGGTTCTGGCATGTGAGTGAGCATGCGCGAGCACGCGCACAATTTTGGCACAAGAGCCCAAAAAGGTTAGCCACCACCACCTATGCCGACCAAAGACATGGGGACTATTAGGCTTTTGGGTTGGGTGGCAGCCAGTGGTACAGGGAATATGCTGGTACGAGCATCCCCTAGCAGTTAACACCTCATAGCCCATGAAGAAACTGGAGCTGAAAAGGGGTTGGATGCTTCTGGGAGACAACTCGTCGTTGTTTTAGTGCTTCTCCTGCATGGTATCAAGCTTCGTTTGTTTGTTGCACTTATGATGCTTGCTGGTTCCTACAGCAAAGTTATCAGTGCGTGATACAAATGTGTTTGTCAGCTATCTTGTTGCAAAGCCTCAGGGTGATTTGGGTGAGGTGCACCTTGCTGATGTCCCTGCCCAAGGGACAGCTAGCATCCATTTTTCTCCCTGTATAATCTAACCCTTCAACCACTGCATTGTATACACATGGCTCTCAAACCTTGCATGAAGGATTCGGGAAAGAATGAATCATGTTTTCAAAATTCTCCAGATTCAGATATTACTAAAAACCAGTGTCTGAATCTCAAACCTGCAATGCACATAAGGAGACCTAAGAATATTTCTGAGCTGGAAGAGTTTTGAAGGGGGTTGTGGGGTAGAAACATTGGGAGTTGTTATTTCTCCTAAATCCAACATTGCAAAGTACTTACTTCAAGAATATTCAAAGTTCTGCACCTTTTTAAATAGTTTTTCCTATTTTTAATCTGAAAACAGCTACACATAAATAGTAAGTATCCATACACGTATGCAGAAAGAGGTTGTGTCATTTTATATCATGTAAAACAGGGGTGTCAAACTTGTTGCATCCCATTGCTGTCACATTGCTACCATGTGATGTATCATAACGGTTTTCCCTTCACGGAGCTGGGGTGGGTGTGGCCTGTGCCAGAGGTGGGATTCAGCAGGTTCTGACCAGTTCTGGAGAACCGGTAGTGGAAATTTTGAGTAGTTTGGAGAACCGGCAAATCCCACCTCTGACCAGAGATTTTACTGTATCCTTCCCCTGCCACGCCCACCAAGCCATGCCCACAGAACTGTAGTTAAAAAAAAGTGAATCCCACCACTGCGTGGCATGACGTATCCATAAAGCAATGTGTTTCTCAACCTTTAAGCTGTGTGGACTTCAATTCCCACAATTCCCCAACCAGTTATGCGGTATGCTGGGGAATTCTGGGAGTTGAAGTCCATACCAGTTTAAATTTGCCAAGGTTGAGAAACACCGATGTAAAGGCTATGCCAGCTTCTCTTCTTTTAGGGCAGTGTTTCCAGGGTGGGATTCAACCGGTGTTCAGTGACTATGTTTTGCACGTGTATGTGTGCTGCATGCGCATGTAAAAAAACCGTTGTTGTGCCTCCCGGACAGTTGAAAAGCACTGCGCACAGGTGCGCTGCACTTGAAAAGCCTCTTCTTTCCTGCTTTTTCAACCTCATCTGTGCCACACAAAGCAGCTAAGGTTGAAAAAGCAGGAAATAAAGGACAGGTAAGAGCCTGGGCAGGTGGGTGGGCCAAACTACAGCAAACACAGAACTGGTTCAGTGTCTGCTGCTCTTCAGAGCTATCGGTTCTTTAGACAGGGGCAGAACAGGTAGCATCCCACCCCTGAGCGTTTCCCAAACTTGGCCACTTCAAATTGTGTGGACTTCAACTCCCAGAATTCCCCAGGCAGCCGGACAACTCGAAGTGGCCCAGCTTGGAAAACACGGACTTAGGGGTTCATTGAAATGTACAATTTGAGCAAATGCCTAAACTTTGGCAGGCAACTCAACTTTTGCACCTTTTTCTCTTTTGAAAATAAAGGAAAAATAAATGTTAGGACAGAAGAGACAATGGACGATTTAAGGGCTGGAGATTTTCAGTAAGGCTGAAAATAAAGGAGCTTCTTTAGATTTCACTGACTTTTTACAATTTAATGTGCATATACACAGAAGTACTAATTTCAGAAGAGAATAATCAAAATTATGTTTTTATTGTTATAACTGCAAGAAAGAAATATTCGAATGCTTGTCTTTGAGATGTCACTGGGTGAGTCAAAAATTCAGAAGTATTTAAATACCACCTCATAACACAGGTTATCCATTACCAATTATGAAAATGTTGGTCTCTCAGCATTTACAATGCAGTTCTGTAATCCTTCACTCTGGGAAAAATAGATTCAGTACAAAGCCTCTCTGGGTCGATACCAACCTTGAATGTGTCAAGAAAGCACTTGGTAGCCAATGCCAATTTTTCTTTTTTTCTTTTTTTAAAATAAATTTATTGATTTTACAATTAAAACAAACCAACAACACATACATAAATGAAAGAGAAAAAGAAGAAAGAAAGAAGAAAATAGAAAGAGAAAAATAGAAAACAATTAAAAACATTCTCATCTTCAACAGTTTGTAAGACCTCTTTTTTATCCTTATAAACACACACCTATATACACGCACCTAATTCTTACATGTATTTGTATATCACTACCATGGATTTATCCTATCCTCTTTTGCCTTTTAGTGTGAAGTCTATCTTTGGTCTATCCATTTGTACAAGCAGTTCCAGCTGTTGTAGTATATTGAAGTGTCTTTATTTTTTAATGCCAAACTTAATTTGTCCATTTCTGCACAACTTGAAATTTTTTGAATAATCATCTCCTCTGATGGAACATGAGGCTGCTTCCAACATTGTGCAAAAGCCAATCTGGCCACTGTCAAAATGTGTATTATTATATATTTCACCTTTTTTGATATTGTTTATCAAAGATCCCTAACAGAAAGGACTCTGGTTTGAATTCGATCTGTTCTCTTGTCATTTCTTCTAGCCAATTTCTAATTTTTCAATGCAAGTATTATTTATGTCCCTTCCTTGCACTGATCATCAGCTTTCCAACTATCCCTCCATTTTCCCAATAACATCAAAGAACAGTTGTAAACTAGCAAAGAAAAGGACTCAGTCCGTTTTCATTCAGTGTTGGTAGATAAGGACAAATAGGTCAGTACCCCTTTATTTTGTTTTATTTTTTTCATTTTCTTATCTGGGAAGCATTCAACCTGTATAATTTTCCAACATAGTAGGATAACAATGACAGCAAGTTTCTCTTCTTACATTTTAGGTTGTCATACTGCTATTAAAAGCCAATGAATCCTGCCAAAGAAGTAGTACCCTTGTTTATCCACACTGTAGCTGTCTGAATTATGTGCCCTCAGCTGTGGATGGATGGGGTTTAGACTTCTCTCGGTTCCTATAAACTGTAGCCAGGTTTCACTTATGAACTAACATGATTTGTAGGGTTAACATTCCTTCATTCAGCCACTTTCTATAATAACCTCTGTGGTACAGATTGGCCAAATTCTGAACCTCACAATTTGGAAAAAGGGGCAAATGCTAATAAATAATTCAAAGTTGGTACACAAGATGAAATGACTATTTAGTTTCTTCATATTATCTGTAGAAGTGGCATTGAATCTACTCTATGTGGTAGGGTTTCAAATTAAGCCATTATAAAAATATACTTAATATTAATTTATATTATGTATTTAAATCCTATAATTTAATTAAATTTGTAATACAGATAGTCCTAAACTTACAACGATTTGTTCAGTGACCGTTTGAATTTACAGAGGCACTGAAAAAGGTGACTTATGACCATGAGATCACAATTCAGCCATTTGACCAACAGGATGTATTTATTTATTTAGTGGCCTGGGGTCACATTGTCACCATTTGTGACCTCCCCAGTTTCCAACATGCAGAGTCAATGGGGGCAATCAGATTCACTTAATTAACAACTACAGTGATTCACTTAACAACTGTAGCAAAAAAAAAAGTCATAAAATTGAGGACCTCCCTCGTTAGCAACAAAAATTCTGGTCTCAATTGTGGTCATAAGTTGAGGACTACTAGTATATCAGCAACTGAACATCTTAGGGCAGTGGTGGCTAACCATTTTGGGCTCCTGTTCCAAAAATTGTGTGCGCGCCAGCACATATGCACTCGCATGCCAGCACCCAGAATGCAATGCATACCCCTCCTCCCCATGCCCCCTGTGCATGCGCGTGCAATCTCCCCACCCCCTTATCTGCACTGCGGCTCACAGCTGATTTTTCGGCTGCTTTGAGGCCTTTTTTGGCCTCCCAGAGGCTTGGAAAAAGCCTCTGTAAGGCTTTTCAGGCCGAATTATAGGCCTGTTTCATCACTTCTGGTATTACAGGAAGTGACAAAACGGGACTGTTATTCATCCTGCAAAGCTTTGCAGAGGGTTTTTCCAAGCCTCTGGGGGGCCGAAAAAGGCCTCAAAGCAGCCAGAAAAAAAATCAGCTGTAAGGCGCTCGCATGCACAGTGAGATAAGTTTGCCTGCGGGTTCATGTGCCAGCACAAATGGCTCTGTGTGTCACTTACGGTGCGTGTGCCATAGGTTCGCCATCATGGATCTAGGGTAACCAAAAAGTCCTAACCCAGCTTCTCGACTCAAATACACACAAATATATTTTTATCTGGACTTCTCCAAGCTTAAGAAGATCAGTACCAAAATAGAAGTCATTTTTGGTAGACATTTCAAATTGTGTTCTAAGAAGTCCGTTAAGAAAACTATAATAGAGTTGGAAGGGACCTTGGAGGTTTTCTAGTCCAACCCCACAGGACGAAAAGGTAGTTGGCATCAAATACAAAGAATCAGGACCACTCATTAAGTTCCAGTTCAGAAGATTTATTGCTCAAGCATTAAATTTGTCCTGGAACAAAGTCAATGAAATTCCGGGGTGGCTGGACCTGGAGCATTTGTGGACACTTAACAATTCTAGGCTGAGTCTCTCTTGACTCTGCCCCCAGGAGCTCCTCTTTCCTACACCTGGACATCTATAACTGGCTTGGGGTATGTATGATGAAAATATAATAATCACAACATTGATGATGATGGGAATTGACGTTCAGTAGTAATTGGAGTACCACTGGTTTTACTATGAAATGTAGGAAATTTGCCTTCAAATGCCCTAATATAAATTTACTTCCTGATCAACAGTCTGATATTGTTTTGATAGAGTCAGATCAGTCTTCTTTTCCATGAACAATCTCATGTTTATGCCTTGAATTAAATATTTATCCATATAAAGTTCAAGGATGCTGCTCTGTGATTAATTTCACATTTTTAATTGACTTTCTGCAAGACTGCAAAATGAGACAAAATTCACTTTGTGTTGATGGGTGTGCTGGTCATGCAAACAGAAAAAAATATATATTCAGAAATGACAGTCCATCTGGGAAACCTACAGAGCAGAAAGTAAATGGGACTCTTGAGAATTGTTAAGAGGATGGAGTGGACTTCCTAAGGCTATACAGAACATCAGTTATTTGAAATCCTATTATTTGAAAGACCATGTTATGATTAGTATGTTGTTTCCATCCTTAATAGTATTGACAGATTATGCTGTGAGTGATGTAATATTTTATGTATTTATTTGTGAAATTTGCCACCTATCTCGCCATGGGGCTACTCTAGGCAGTTTACGATGATAAAAAGGAAGAAAAATGATAGTGTAAACAGAAGTAAAATAATAGAACAATAAAATAAACAATGGCAGGAGAATACAACATAATATATGTGTGTGTGTGTGTGTGTTTGTGTTCCTTTGACATTTTATTTTTATTTGTAACATTTCATAACTAAGTTTGCTGCAGATATAATCTCTTTATCCTACATTTTTACAATGAACACTTGATTGTATATGGCAGATGCTTTATTGGTCACTGCTGTGAATTACCCCAGGTGTATAGTTGATTTGATGGTATACAACAAGAATAAACAAATAAAACATTTAATGAAGGTATGAAAAAGGAAAGGTGCCCATGTTGGAAAAGATAATAACAAAGAATTTCTTGAGACTACGTTTATGATAAAAAGAATTACTAGACCAGCTGTTCAGTGGAGGTGTCAATATTTAACACCTGTTTTAGTCCAGTTTTCTTCAATTAAAAAAAAACCCAACCAAGAAACTGTGAAGAACTGGATGAGAGGTCATTGAGATTTTTTATTTTTGAGTTTAAATATCTAGCATTGTATGGATTGCATTTTGGAGTTGTGGAGTAACCAACTGACAGCCAGGTTAAACACACTTATACCTTATCTTTGAGAAAACCCAGAAGGACTGATAGTGCCCCAGGACTAGAAGAGATCCTATCTCCTATCTCCAAAAAGTGAGAAAAGGAAGATCCCAAAACACTACAAAAACACTCCAACATCAGTTCCTCTGGGAAGACTGCAAGGCAGAGCATAAAGAAGTCCATCTTTAACCATCCTGAAAATCATGTAGTAATTACCAGAAGTCAGTAGAGATTTCTTATGGGAAAAAAAATATTATTACCCGTCTCAATTTTGATCACATAACGTAATAAACTGTAAGAGCAATTTTGACTTAATCAAAGCATTTGACAAAGTACCCCATGACACGTTAATTAGCAATCTAATGACATGACAGTGAAGTGGATATACAGCTGACTCGAAAATTGTAATCAGAGAAGTTCCTCTTCAAACTGGAGAAAAGTGTGAAGTGGGGTGCCAAAGAGTGATTAGTCTCATGCCCTTCCCTTGTCAATATTGTTATTAATGACTTGAAGAAGCAGAGGGTGTGCTTACTGAATTTACTCTTAATAGTAAAAGCAGTTTGAGTTTCCCTTGGTTCGATGGGCCGAAGTATGTTTGGAATGGTTCAGTTTGGATTTGTATATCAAGCAGAGGTTACTTCTGAAGGGTCCTTCCAACTCTGATTTTATACTTCTGAAGGTCCCTTCCAACTCTATGATTCTATGGCCACAGAATGTAGGAGTTGGAATAAACTATGAAGACTATTCAGCCCTATTTCTCTGCCCAGACTAGAAAACTGTAGCGGCATCCTTGACCCATCCATCCTGTATTCCATCCTGTATTCCATCCTGTAGTATTCCATCCATCCTGTATCAGCCCATCCATCCTATATTCAGGAATTTAATAAAGGGGAATCCTTCCAAGATAGCATGTTCCATCACTGAGTAATTGCTTCTCATTGGGAAATGTTTCCTAGTGTCCACCTGAAATTAATCTCCTTGTAATTTAAAATCATCATTTTTATCTTCTGGAACAATTCTGCCCATTTGTGTATGACAAGTATGATGAATTCTTCTGATGTTGCGAGACAATCATACCTTTCCACAATTCTCTCTAGGATATACGTCCAATATTTTCACCTCTTCCACAAGTGTTTTCTTATTAGATGTCCCATTTTGGTTGCTCTTCTCTGGAAATTTTCCACTTTATTAACAACCTTTTTAAAGTGGAGTACTGAGAACCAGATGAAATATTCTGTCTGGCCAACAGAGAGGAGAGAGCAGACTAGTCAATTTCTACAATCTACAGTGGTACGTAGACATTTAGGAACTTGGTCAAATTGTAATTTCATTGAATAACTTACGTGAGCAACATTTGATAAACCTCTACATGATACAAAATTAAGTACTACTGTCTACAAATTTGAATGCATGCTTCACATAAATAGTACAATTGTTTGGATTCAAAATGATAAAGCAGATAAATTTGACTGACTACCTTTCTAGTGTATAATTTACAACACCTCCATTGGGAGAAATTATAGTTCCCAAATCTTCCCTGTAGAGATTAAGAGACTTTCTCAACCTGCTTTTGGATTTTTTTCTTACACATACTGGCAGAACTATTCTAGTTCAGAAGTGTTAAACTTCTTTACAATCATGGCATATTCCAGATCTCCCCATATATACTGTATATTTGCAATATTCAATTCTGGGAACTAAGAAGGCTATCTTGATATCTTTCTAGTAAGCACTTTATAGTTGACTTGGAGATACATTTCAGCTGTATTAAAGCTGAAAAGAAATTGGGTAATTCAGTAAGACAGAGAAGGACTTTTAGCTGGCCACAATAAAGTCTGGAAGTTGCTTTCCCTCCGTAAGGCAATGTTACACACTAACTGAAAGGGTGCCCAAGCTTCTGCAGCTGCTGTGTCCACTGTTTTCTTATTTGAAGCTGTAAACAACTACACATAAATAGTAACAATTTGTTCAAATTTGTTGAAAGATGCAGTGTTTAACTCTGCTTCGTGTAGAAGTTGTGAAAAATTCTATTCTTTTAAGGATTCGTGGAAACATACAATTTGACCAGGGGTGCCTGACCTTTTGTATACAGAGGCATGGCACAACAGGTATCAAAATGAGTTTGGGCTTCTAAAATTCTTATCATACAATTAATCCAGAAAACTTGTCAGGGTAAATTTAAAAATTTACCATGAAAAAATCCTGGTAGTGGACTTCTGGGTTGAGCCCTCCTCGCCGACAGACTGTAGATTGCAACTGTCCACGGCTATGGTCCGTGCTCTTTCGTTGGAGAGCCCCGATCATTGCGATTAGGGGCTGAAGCTGCCTGGGGGGGCGGCGGTGGAGTAAGGGGAAGCCGCAAGCCAGGTTGAGGGGAGCCACATCTCCCCTCCTGGGCTTGGTCTTTTTCCTCCTGAAGACGACTGAAGCGGTGGTCTAAAATGGCTCAGCTGGACTAAGATTTGTGCAGGAGGGAAGAAAGAGGTGGATAACATCTGAACCGGGACAACTGGGCAACACAACTAAACAAAAGTACCCTGGGATTAAGGTAACATTGAATTTTTAAGAAAAGTGAGCAGCACAAATACAAAGAGACAGGAAAAAAATAAGAAAATATTTTTGACACCTAAGCAGGGCTTCGAACCGGGAAAGGAAGAAGCCTGAACTAAAGATTTAATTAAATTGGACTAAAATATTTTGGCAATAAACAGGCATAAAATAAAGCTGGACTTAAGATTGTCAAAAAACAATAATAATAAAGTTTACAAATTGGAGACTGGATTGTGCTGGAATATTGAGGTTCGAAAAACCCTAAATAAAAAAATAGGGGAAAAAGGTGAAGACTTTGAGAGATAACGGAGAGTGCCATTTTCTAACAAAAACTTGAGCTCAAACAAGGGAAAGCATCCTGTTTCTGAATGAACTTGTGTTGCTATAATGTTAAAGAAATATTGAAACAAAGTAAGAATCTTAGAAAGTGAAAGCTGAACCGGAATAAAGAAAGAAGCAAGGAAAGACTGATTGTGGGATTGATTGATGTTTTTGGTATAGACCCTGGGCTGGAATTGAGAACTTTAGAAAATTGAAAGAAGAAAGAAGGAAAGTAAAAGTGTTTTTTGTGGACTTTAACGATTATAAAATATAAGAGTGTGCAATGATGATATCTTTTCGGGAATTAAAAATTGAACTTTAAAATATGAGAGAATTACTATAGGAAAGAGGCAAATCACTTTGCTCTGTGTTAGAAAAAATGGAAATGGCGATTGAAGAACAAGAAGAAAGAGCTTCAGAGGAGGAGGAGTTGACTCAAGGAGAAGACATCTTAAATAGACAATTAACACAAAGAACACTACAAAGATGTGGGGAAAGAAGGAAGGCTAACAAGTTGAGATTTAAGAAAGTAATCAAAAGGGGGAATACCTGTGAAATCTGGAGATGTAGATAGATCCAGCAGAAAAGGGGAAAGGAAGATATTAAGAAAGAGAGGGATATAAACTGGAATGAGAAAAGATATGGGGGAAAGAAGGGGAGGAGAAGCAGTAAGAAACACATGCATGAAATCAAGAAATACGGAAATAGTAAAATGATGAAAATAAATAGTTTTTTCAGAGATAATGGTTGATGAATTAAAAAGGGGATTCTGCAGGGTGACAAGGGGTAACAAGAATATATCTGCAATTCAAAATATTTAGAAAATAGGGTAATATAGATTATTAAAAGAGGGATAGATACTGATAACTCTTATTAGATGAATATACATTTTTATTTTTTATTCTTAAAAGAAAAGTTAAGGTTTATTGAAGAAATTGTAATAATTGAAATGAATGTGAAGATGTTTAAAAATGAGGTCAATATCAGTGACCAGAAATTGAATAGTGAATTTTTTCCCTTTTACTTTTCTGAAATTAGAAATAAAATTAAGGGGGGAAAACATGCTGCTGAATCCAAATGAAAAGATGTAATGATTATTATTGTAACTTCTTAAAAATAATGGTTTATTGGGAATTAAGATGAGGGAATAAAGGTATATTTTAACCACTGAGGTGTCACACTCAAAGCAGTAAAAGGGGGGAAGAAACCTATACTTGTTTCTTTTTCTTTTGTGTTAAAACTTGTATTAATCTAGAATCTATAAAAAGAATGTGTGATGGAAAGGGAGTATGACAGATTAAGGAACTACTTAAATTAATAAGTTAATTCAGACTATTAAAAGGAAGGAGAGACATTGGTAACTTTATTATTATTAAGCAAACATATAGTTTATTTTTATTTTTAAAGTAAATATTAAAGGATTATATTTGAAATAACTGAAATGAAATGAAGATGTTTTGATTGAGATTAATGTAAGAAACTAGGATTAATTTGTTTCTCTCCTTATTGAAAATTTGGAATGGAAAAGGTAATAATAGAATTAAGTATGCATATATGAATATATAATTGTTGTCATATTTGTATGTAAATGTGATGACCTGGAAATATGTTGTCCACTAAAAAGAGCTTTTTGTTTTTTATGTGAAAAATTGAATAAAATTTGTTTTTTAAAAAAAAATCCTGTTGGTTAAAAGCATCTCTGAGATCCAGTTGGTTGGAGAAAATACTTTGTGGAATTTTGACACTAATGCATTCTGCACTATATAACAAGGGTCCCCAAACTTGGCAACTTTAAGACTTGTGGACTTCAACTCTCAGAATTCTCCAGCCATGTATGCCAAGTTTGGAGACCTCTGCTATATAAGAAGCCAGGAAACGCAATGGGGAAAACATGGCTCCAGTCTAATCTAGAGACAGCTGCTGCTCTATTAAGTGTTTAGTTTTGGTCACTCGGATGCTTTTTGGAATCCCTGTAGCATCTGATTTGAAAGTGGATTTAAAAATGGCAAGCTGTAAGAGTGATATGGAAAAAGACATTACATGGATATACAAATAAAATTGGCTGATATCTTAATAATTAAAAGGGTGTATACAAATGGCAAACCAAAAGAGCGATTTGGATAACTCTCTTATATTGGAATTTGGAAACCTATTCTGTGAACAGGGACAAAGGAAAAAAATGAAAATAAAGATGCAGGGAATTATTTGAAGGGATTCAAGATTAAGATTGTTAAAAGAAAAAGAAAGGACTGTAAAGTAAGTTTATATAATCAACATTAAAATAAGACTTAACCCTTAATGGACTTTTACTGATCAGGACTGAACCACAAGTGTTTAAGGATCTGTTCTATAGATAAGAGATGAGATATGGAACATAATAGTAGTTACATTCTAAGAGAAGTTGATAAGTTGTTAAAATTGTTTTTACTTATTGTGATGAGGGGGTAAGTCACTTCTTTATATAGTTGATTTACAACTATAATGGAGCCTGCCCATTACCATCCTAAGTCATGATAGTCATAAAGGGGGTCGGTCACATGACTGACCTGATTTTATGACCTTTGTTGTTAGGCGAATGCAGCAAAGCAAAAGCTTGCTATGAGAGTGGTTGAGCCAAACGTAAGAAGTAACTACCAGTTTTCAGTAAAACCATTGTAAAATGCAGTCACATGACAGGAAGACACTGCCAAAGCTGTAAATGCAGCCTCTTTGCCAATGCACCTGAAATGCAGCCACACAGCCACAGGGTAGTGCACAACTGTCGGAACTTCAGATCCAAGGCATAATAAATAGCCACCGGACAGACAGCTCCATAGGAACTGTTTAAATGATTATATATATTTCTTTACTTTTTGTTTGCTACATTGTTTTTTCTTTTTCCCTGTATACTTTTTTCCCCCTTCGCTATTTTTTCTTTCTATTCTTTTATCTTTCAGGTTTTGTTACTTACAAAAATAAGAGGAATTCCTTCAGCCACAACTAGTAACTGGTACCTTCTATGAAGATAGCAACGCTACTTGAATTCAGCTTAATCTTCATTTATATACTGCTTGCTACCCTGGGCAGAATTGTAACAGGCATGTATTTGAAACCAGGGCATGTGGGAAAGATTCCAGTATGTTACTGGCAGATAACGCTGCATTTTGGACAATCAATCGTCTTTGCCCCTTAATACAAATATCTAAACATGTAGGGTTTTTTCCCCATTGCTATGCATTTTCTACTCATAAATCCTGATTTTTGGCATTTTTGCTGATGAAGAGCAGTACTTTAATCTCCAGAGCTTTCCTCCTGAAAAGATTAACTTGCCATAGATTGAGAAATTACAACTGTGCCCAACAGATACTATTTAATCATAATCATGCTTTCTAGCTACATGATGATGTAAAAAGATTGAATTCAATGAGATGTTAAAGGCTGTGTTGACATGGCTGTTATTCATTGTTAAAGTGGAACACATTTTTAGTATATCTATTTTTAGTATAGATTTGCAACTAATGTACCTCCATGATATTTTAAAACCCCTTATTTCATCTGTACGTTGCCTTTTTATCCCCCTTTCCTGTCTTGTTTTTATGTCTATTTACATATCTTCTTTAATGTCTAATGCAAACAAAAAAAGAGGCAAGTCAAGGAACTTAAAAGAAACTGCATTTCACGGGATGAATCAATCACTCCAAGCCAAAAAGAAGTTTAGGAAATGTTTTATTTTTTAATTTAAAATACTTACAGTTTTCCCTTCTGGCAGATATATAAGCTGGCTAAAATAATTCTGTAACTTGGCATAATTTACAATATAACTGCAATGTAACAAAACCAATTAGTCACCCAAGATTAAGCATACATGATATAAACAAAAACACATCCAAAATGAAAATATACTTAAATCACTAATTACAGCTCTTCACATATTTTCTGGAAAAATCATCTTTATTGATACAGGAAGAGCAAATCTTATTAAGAAACTTTTAACAGGAAGGGAATTGAAGAGGCCCAAAGACCTTGTTTTTTCTAATGTGCCTTCCCTTTGAGCCTTTATTTTATTATTTTATATTATGTATTCAAGAAGATCAAAGGCTTCCATAGTTCAGGATACTCACCTTAAAATCAGAACCCAGAAATACTTAGTTAATCCACAACATAGGCCTATGAAGAATAAAAATAATCTTTGGGCACTGAGAACATGCGGGTCAGAATATTTAGCGGTGCACCTGTAAGCAACTAGAAGTGCACAAGTTTCCTCTCTCACAACTGAAGCCATACATCCTCTAATTTTCAGGCACATCTTTTTCTCACAGCTCCTTAAAAAACCCCACAACGCATGCCATAATTAGCAGGAAAAATAACTCTAGCACTTCTGAATTCTTTCCCCAAGGGGAAAAGGGAAGTTCACAGCCTGCTGGCAAAGACGTCACAGGACAGTTATTGCTGCTAAAGGCAAGAATAACAGAGCAATTTTGCAGCTCTCCTGTTACTACATCCTCTTAGCTCCAAGAATGTGGCCTGGGGTTGCACAACGGGCTAGGGCTAAACTCCGGCCGACTCGTTTGCAGCCAGGTATTCGGTACAGACCTTGCCAAGGTGATTTTTAATAGCCCAGGAAAGGGTAGGAAAACCCCAGGAAAACTTGGCAACCAATAAACCGTGGTGAACGACGCTTGTTCTGCCCTGTTTTGATTCTCCTCCCCAGCAGCCGCCCGTGGACTGTAGAGCTTTAGAGCTAAAGAGCGGCCGTCTTCAGCCTCCCCTCTGCCGATAAGAGGAAAGCCGCTTGCGTTTCGGCGAGGGCCAGGCCATACGCCTTCAACCGGAGGAAAGACCCGAATCCAGCGGGCCAGAAGGCAGCCCAGCCACCGCGCCGCTCCGGTGCCTTCTCCTCGGCCCCTTGGCCCAGCCGCTGCTCCTCGCCACAGCCGGGGCTGGATTTGCAACTGCATCCCCCCGCTAAGCGCGACTTAGCCGGCGCCTTTCCCGCCGCCATGCCGGAAAGCGGAGGGGCAGCGCCGCGTTTGCAGGCACCAGCCGCACCTGCTGGAAAGGCTCCCCCCCCCCCCCGCCTCAGCTCCCTCCTGACCCCGACGGCCTAAAGGGCGAGCCAAGGCCCGCTTGCCCCAGGCGCTGCTGCTCCGGGCTCGGCTGCAGGCGGCGGCGGGTCCGAGCAGGAAAGCGGCGCTCTCGGCCCGACGGGGAGGCGCCTCCCCAGGCAGGAAAGCGAGCGGCGGCCGCCTCGCCCGGCCCGTCACGCAGGCGCAGCCTCCGCCGCTCCGCCCGCCAAACGCGGCGCTTCAAGCGGGCCCTCAGGGAGGCGGCTTCGGTGGCGGCGGCGGCGGCTCCTTGGATGCTTGGCCGCGGAGATCTCGCGGTGCTGGCGGCCGGCCCGGGCTGCCTTCAGACGCCGCCTCCTTTTTGTGTCGGGGTCGGGACTGTGCGCAGTGGAGCGGGCGGGGAGGCGCGCCGGCGGCAGCGGGAGCAGCAGCAGCGGCGGCGGCGGCGGCGGCGGAGGAGGAGGAGGAAGAGCCGGAGCCGCAGCGGCCGGAGGCGGGAAGGAGGAGCGCGCTGGTCTGCCTTCGCCAGCGCCGCCGGAGCCTCGCCCAGTCCGATGTGCCTCCTCCTGCGGCGGTGGCGCTGCTGCTGAGCCAGCCGACGTGCCGGCCGAGCCTTGCCGTCTCCCGCAGTCCGAACATGGCCACCCCGGCAACGTGCACCCGCTTCACCGACGAATACCAGCTCTACGAGGAGCTCGGCAAGTACGTCTCTCGCCCGGCCGCCTGCCTGCGCGGCGCAGCCCCAGCACCGCCGCGCCTTCCGGGGGCCCTGGAGCCGTCGCGGGTCGCCTTCGCCTCGGCCTCCCGGGGTCGGTTAGCTTCCCCGGGCTTGGCAGCGCCGCCCGCTCAGCCCCTGGACGCTGCGGTCTTGCCGCAACTCCCCTCCTCGGCCGCCGCCGCCGCTGCCCGCCCGCCCCCTCCGGAGTTGCTCAAGCGAGCTGCAACTTCTGCGGCCGACGGGGGCGGAAAAGGGCAGCGCCGAGGCAGCTGGAGGGCCCCCGTCCCCGCGGAACCCAGGCCAGGGAGCTGCGGCACCGGCGCCCGCTCCGGGGACCTGGGGGCCGGGGAAGCCAATCTCGGCGCTCCCGCTGGGCAGGCCAGCCTCACCTGTCTCGCTTCGGCTCCAACTTCGAGACTGCCCCCCCCCTCCCGCCCGCCCCAGGGCTCCCTTCTGCATTACGGCAAGCGCCGTTGCTACGTTTCTCCTACCTCAAGCTCGGCTCCCCGTGTGCCTCCCCTCGCCCCGCACCGCTTCTGCCTCTTCCCGCCTGCCTTCTTCTCCCCGATGCCCACTCTGGGTGAAGGAGCAGCGTCTGGGAAGGGAGGGGATTAGGGATACCCAGGGGCACCTCCTTCTTGCCCCGGTCTCTGCGCTTGGACCTTGGGCTGGTCTGCTTTAACTTCTGTGCAGGAATGGAAGCCGGGTGGAAAACGTCTTTATCAGGGCAAGGCGGGGACAGCTGGGTCCCGACCTAGAAAGGGTCCCTTAGATCAGGGCTCTCCAACCTGGGCAGCTTGAAGCCTGGCGGACTTCAACTCCCAGAATTCCCCAGCCAGCTGAGTTGAAGTCCGCCAGGCTTCAAGCTGCCCAGGTTGGAGAGCCCTGCCTTGGAAAGATGGACTTCACTCCCCATGGCTCCCAAGCAAAGTACTTCGGAATCCTTTGCCTTGCAAATGGGCAAGTCCACTGCTGACTTTAAAAACGGAATTCTTGCCTGCAAATCGTAATTCGAACATAGTCTGCCTTTCCCATATAGTGTCTGGGGGTCTCTCTTCTCTCCACTTACCCCCTAGCCCCATAGAAGGGGAGTCAGATGCTATCTTCTGCCATCCATGCCAAACTGCAAACCAACCTCCCCCCACAAGGGGAAGGGGATGGCGGGCGACATTTTCCTTGCTTTTTGGGCTGGCCCCTATTTCAGGGTGCTGCCTCTTGCTTTCTGAGCACCAGACAAGATGGGGATCCCGTTTTTCCTCTCAGAGAAATGGAGGCTTCCAACCTACTTTGTCCACAGTATTACGACTTTGGAGGAGGCTGCTTTGAGGTGGCTTGTGCTTGTCTGTCTTAGGGCTGGGGCTTCCCTTGCTAAATTTGGATTGACCGTGTTATAAAAGGCCACTATGAAATACATATCGAAGCTCTTCCCATTAGAGTAACAGTATTTCACCTCTGCAGTTGGGTGCTAGAAAAGTTGGAAGAGGAGTGACCATTTGAGATTTCCCCATCCATTTGCTCTGCTGCTTTGGAAGGCTTAGTGCTGAGCTCTTCCAATGTGTTTGTGGGGGCCTCTGTTGAAGAAACTGAGTAATGGATTATAGTGAGCTCATTTGGGGTTGTGTTCATGGTTAATCAAATTAGCAATAGTCACAGAACACACTGAACCATAACCACATTATTTTAGTTCGTATAATCTATTGAGCTACAAACTACATTTCAACTGCAATCCTGGTTTCTGTGTCCAAAGAGATAGTAGGAGGTCAGGCTGGAATCCAAGAGTAAATTAAGTTAACAAACCACAAAACTTGTCACTTTTTTTTTAAAAAAAAACACCATGCTGGCTGTTTTCCAAACCGTCAGAAGCTCCTTCTCTTTTTCTAATAATTTTTCAGTTTTTAGTTCTATTACCAATTGAGCATATGGGTTCTTTAATTAAATACCTTGACAGATTTAATCCTTTGTTCTTGATTCAGTTTCACGGAATCAGTCTGTCCATATTTCTTCTAGGGGTGCTTTCTCAGTGGTACGGAGATGCGTGAAAAAAACCTCATCTCAAGAATTTGCTGCAAAGATCATCAATACCAAGAAGCTGTCAGCAAGAGGTGAGCATCCGAGCATTGGTTTTAATCAAATTCCTATACAGAATAATGTTGGAGAATTGCTTCTTAATTGACTCTTAATTGATACAGTGTGGCAAATGTTATCATTGATCTTCTTGGAATCGGTGTTTCTTTTGGCTTTGATTTTGGAGTATGCTGCTGCCTCCAAGCTCATAGCTAGAATGGATTCATTTCTTACTAGATACTAAAGTCTGAAACATTCTGAATCAATGCTTAATAGTTAGCATCAAATTAACTACCTACTTAATAGCTCACTCAAACTATTAGGGAGTTAGTTGGTGTTATACTTTCAGAAGTATAGAACGCATTATGACTCTGTATTTGGACTGGTTCTTTTTAAACTCACAGGGGCTTAGTTCTACATAACTTTGCTTAGAGCTGCATTGAAATTGGCCGAAAAGATTACATCAGGCTTCTCCAATTCAGGTGTATTTTATTTCACATTTTGAAGCCTAGAAGAATGTTTGAATTGGAAAGAGAAGGGGATTGTTAGAGGAATTGTCTAGGACCCTTGTCCTGAAGCTGATAGTATTAGAAGCAATAATGTTTTTGTTTTTAGTGTTGCGATTTGGGGCTTGATTTTGTGACTATTATTTATTATAGCGATGCATTATTCTGGTCTGGGAATTTGACATGTGAAAAATCTGTTGTGGAATTTATAAAGAACAAAAAGAATCAATAATAAAGTAATGTTTTCTCTTCAGGGATGTTATTCTTTCAATGGACTTACACATTACTAACACACAACATTAACGCCACATTACTTGAATACATGTGTGAAATGGTACTCACATGATGCATAAAATGATGTATTCCTTGATGTTTATCTACTCCTCCAAAATCTCTGTTCATACTTGAAGAAGCCCATCATAGCATGCCACCGTGCTTTTATACTGTTTTGAGTAGCTTGCAGTGGCATGAAATGTGTAATAATCCAATTCAAGTACAAACGTTTATTTATTCAGTGCCTTCTATAGCAAATAATTTACATATTCTGCGTAATTAACCGGTATGTATTATGTTATTTTCCCTTGAAGCCAGGGTATTGATTTAATCCTAATCAATGTGTTATTTTTTTACTCATTTTCCCATTATCTTGCCTGTTTTCAGGTTGCAATGCATCTCACCGATGGCATGCAGTACTTGAATGAAAGAGTTTTCTTCGTTGCAATATTGTTATTGTTTCTTCTTGTAATTCCTCCATGACATAATTGTATCTTCAGTTCAGCGTCTTCTTAATTTCCTCCCTCCTCCTTTTTAGCAACTTCGACAGTAACAGCCTCAGCCTGTTAGGCAACAACAGTCACTTTTCTTTGCTCTGACTTAAGAGCTCCCAACCAGGAAATTCCTGGTTTATAACGTATTTTGGGCATGAGTTTGAGGAAGAGGTGTCTACTCTTTCAACATGGGGAGAGTAAGGATCCACAAAGGCTTTTTCAACCACTGTAGTAGATGGTGGAAAATCAAAGACCCAAACAGGTGCAGCGTTGGTAGAGAAAACTTTTCTCTTGCTTTCCTACTGCAAAATATAGATTATGATTATTTTTATTTACCACATTTATGTCTTTATTCCTGCAATCCCTGATTTCTTTTCATGGCAATCCTATTGTATAAGAAAGATGTCAGTTGTCCTAACAATTTCCTTAATGTCTCGGTGGAAATTAGAATTTCCCATTGTCACTTGTAAGTGTCGCGTGTGTCCAGTCTTTGGTTTTTCAGTGCATTTTGGAAGAACTATAAAGTAATAATTAGGGCAGCTAATACTGTGCTGCAGTTTTGGTTTCTCTGACATACCCTAGTCAGAGAGGTGTATCAGGTGGAAGAAAGAATAATGGGTTACAAAAAATAGTGCACCAAACTTCATTAAAAAGACTACATAATTTTATTCAAATTCCTGACAAACTTATGCAGCTTTGGGAGAATAATTTCAAAGGAAAAATTGATTTATTTGCTCATCGGTTATGGTGTAAGAGAAATGAGATGTGGATTGATTGATTGATGAAATTAATAGCAAAAATAAAACCATTGGACTAAAGGATCTGTGACTGTGAAGAATGGAGAATTATTATTCACATATTGTAAGATGAAACAGTCAGATAACAAAGTCTGAGCTTCTACAAATTAGTAGCAGCGTTCATTATTAAATGGGGGCAGTTGTGTTCTGGCAAAATCAATACAAATATTAGTGGTGCCAGGAATCATGGAGAGTTGTTTTTTGGTGATGATAGGAGATACTGCCTTATTGTTTTTGTAATAAGGCAGCTGTAATACGTGACATCTCAAAGCTATCCAGAGCTTAGGAGCAGTTATAAGGCAGAAAATATAAAGGAGTGATCGGTCTAAAATGACAACAGCATCCAAGTTGATTCCTGATTACAAGTATACCATAAAAGATGGAAGGAGAAGATCACTTTTTATCTCTTCCAGGAAAACCATGGGTCAGATCTCGCGACTGCACATCTGTAAGGAAAATCACATGAATTTCTATTGCTGTTGGTTCTGCTGTCATTTTCCTCTTGTTGGGCTCAGATTGCTGGTTGCTCTGTTGTGTGGGAAAATGTGTCTGAAGTTGGGCTTTGCTTTTGACCATATGTTGTATGCAACAAGATTGCCATACAAATCTGTTCCTTGTGAATCACCACTATGTGGAGATGGCAAAATAAACCACAGTACACACACAGAGTGATTGTGCAGATTGTGATAAGGGTGTGAAAATTACAAGAAACAAAATCTGTCAGTTGTCATGATATCTAAATCATGGAATAAGAATTTAAGGGCCCAGACAACTATTGAGCTGCAATAAAACATGAGTTGTTATCACTAGCCAAGGAAGTCATAGGTAGTTAGTTATTCTAGCTGATTTCGGGCTTGGTTGTCTAAATGTCAGTGATAAATGATCATGCTTGTTCTAAAGATGGTGGATTAATTCATTTCAGCATTTTTGAGAACCGTGAAGGGTGGAGTCCTGAGTATATAATATAATATGTAATATTGAATAGAATAGCAAAGTAGGAAAATACGTAAAGTCAGAAAATACCAAGAGGAACCCTTTGGGTCTCCGTATATAAAGAACCTCTGCTGGAAAAAGGAATCTGGCAGAGGGTGTAGGATCAGATATAGCTCCGGGTGACCTAAGAGGTGTTTAGTTTCTCTGGTGCTTCAGAGCAGCAATGAGAGTCAAGACTATGACTAAATACTCGGCCCAGAAAGCACTGGAGCCACAGTAACGCCAGCTGCAAAGTGGCAGTGAGATCTCGCCACCCCATCTCTTTCTTTACAAATCCAGGCTGCTTGTAAGAAAAGCCTGTGGTGCAGTGTTTCCTCTAGCAAGTACTATTTGGCCCTGATCGTTACTGCTTCCTTTAAATACCAGCTTTTTTACTATTTCGGTACTCTCTTGAGTCACATGCTCTAGTATACGCTTACGTCCTTTCCTTTAACGTGTGTTGGCCCTCTTATCTGCGAAATAAAACTGGTTTAGAGTGGGGCAGCTTACATTTCTTAGTACATACTTCTGTGGGAGCCAAGATTCTTGATGCTGACAGAGACATTGAAAACAGAAGTGAACGTTTGCTTCATTACCAGGGTGGCTGTTGTAATCGTCCTGTTTGGTGCTCTCACTAGCTTGAGGTTAGTAGAAGCAAGGCTGAAGAACTGCAATCTATTCTAGTAAGGAAGGCGGTGGATTAGTGGAAAGCCTTGTCTCCTGCCCCGTGCTTCCTCTGCAGCCTTCTTTCCTTCCTCGTCTCTTGAATCCGTCTTACTCTGCCTGCAACACACGAGGTAGGCTCTTGACTTGGATGCAGATATTGCATTGTAAAGGTTTAACACACTGCTAAACCTTGACGTGGATTTAGAATAGTAGCTGTCATGGCTGTGACTTTAGTCCAGAATTGATTTAGTAACTGGAAAAGAGGCATTGGATTTGTTTCTGGCAACACTTTAGGGAGAGAAGCGCAGGCTATTAAACTGAAATGTTTGTCTGCTGTTATAGCTTTTCCCTTCATGATATCTGTGCTGAAGTCACATGGGTTTCCTTTGCTCTCTTTGAGAGCCACCTCTTTCTGTAAAAAGTATTAATAGAATATTTTCAGAGTGGATAAAATAAAATATGCTGAATCCTTTTCCTCAAGCCTAGCAAGGAACAGAGGCCATCCCTGGGCCACAGGCCACACCTGACTGCCCATCTGCCATGCCAAGATAATGTTCTGCTAAAATTGAAGTTAAATGGTATATTTTTCCCCTCCGAAATAATGCTAACGAGGCCTTCGGGAGGGAAGATGCCCTTCCATCCATTCCCATTCCCAAATTTGGCTGAAACCAAGCTGCTGAAATTTCTGAACAGTGATGCAGTTTTTACCCATTTTGGGAGTGAGGAATAAGTGTGGCCTGCTCTTATCCCTCCAGCCAAGCTTCTGCTTCCTTTCCCATATTTAGGCCAGCAAAATAGGCAAAAAAAAACAACCCCACACACATTTGTCTCCTCCATTCTTGTTATATAACACTGATGATGTCTGGTGCCCAGAAGAGGGCAAATAGGAACAGAGTAAACTAGAACAGTAGAGCGAGAGGAACCATTTGAATTTCTGTAGGTAAAAAGAACTGGTTAAAAATAAAAGAGTGGAATCTGGCAGAGGATGTAATGGTTAGGTATTGCTATGGGTGGCCTGAGAGGTGTTCAGTTTTTGCAGGGCTCTGGAGTAGCAATGTAAGTCAAGACTCTGGCTAAATATAGGTAGTCGTGGATTAAACAACTACTGTATTTGTTTAAAGACCATTAGAAGTTACAGCGGCACTGAAAAAAGTGATTTATGACTGGTTTTTTTTCACACTTACAACTGTTGCAGCATCCATGGTCATGTGATCAAAATTTGGAGACTTGGCAACTGACTCGTATTTATGACTTTTGCGACCTTCTGACAAGCAAAATGTCAGCCTTCAAGACTCCTTTCCTTTCTCTCGCATCTTTCAGCTGCCATAGTAACGGGGGGAGGGTGAAATAGTTCGGCTTTGTGGGAGTGGGAAATGTGCTATAGAATGAATTGTACAACTTGGGGAAAACTTTATGGTTTATGCTTATTTGCTTGCTTACTGCGCAACTGCAGCTCTTTATCAAAGTAGGCCAAGGTCAACAGCCAGATGCCTGCATCACCACCTGAAGATGCTCCACATGACATTATACACATCTTTGATTGGATGGACCGTTTGAACTATTGTGGGTGATTTATGACGTTGCAATCACTTTGTATATGTGCTTTTCAAGTGTAAATCCTCAGATCTAGAATTCTTTTGATGCTATCACTTGATTTCCAGTAAAAGTTTCTTTTCTTCATAATAATGGAGTCTAAGAGTGTCTTGGATTTTGAATGGATCATCTGACATTATTCTATGAGGAAGTTAGATTCACTTAACAACCGTGTTACTAATTTAACAACTGTAGTGATTCACAGAATTTACAACCAAGAATGGTTGTAAAATGGGGCAAAACTCACTGAACAACTATCTCACTTAACAACAGAAATTTTGGGCTCAAATGTGGTTGTAGGTTGAGGATTACCTACACTGGCCAAATGGTTGAGCACTTCTAGCTCAGCAGAGATGGTGTTGGAAGCAACGAGATGTTATTCCAGTTGAAAGTTAATGGCATCAAGAATGCTTTCATTCTTTTACTGGGTGTTCAAGCTGTTCCATTTTCTTTTTCTTTCTTTTGTTTTGTTTTGTTTTTTGCCTGGAAGAGAATCTCTTTTAATAGTGATTCTCAGCCTTAAGCCTGGAAGCACTATTTCCTTGCTTGGTCATGTTGCAATTAAGCATCCTGTTCTTCATGTAATTAAATATGGGCCATTGAGAGACTAATTTGCATTAAGGTTGTGACTTGCTGTAATGTTTATGTCTCACTAAACAGTCAAGAAAGTCCTTTCTCCCCTTTTCCCTTTCTCTGCAGCCAGTTGCATTGGATAAGGGAGCTCCGGAGTAAATTGTGATGGAATGACGTGAATGACCCCATATCACCCAACCAAATAAATCTAATTCATTTATAGGATTTTTATCCTGCCCTTCAAACAAAAGCTCCCCAAGTGGCTTATGTATAATCAATGAAAAATGCATTGTGTGTTGCAAACTTACAAACAAAAGAGATAATCCAGAAAGGAAAAAGTACATGGAGAAAGGTGAGATAATGATCTCTTTCCCCTCCCCCATTCTTGGGCTTAAAAAAGAGCTACTGTAGGTCCAGGAATGGCGCTGATACAGTTGGATCTTTTAGCAACTGCCTTACTTCCTCATTAGGGTCTAATTTGGCTTGATAAAATGACAGGTGTTGTGGTTCTTCAGTTTACAGGACTGGGGAGCATTTGTGGGATTGGAACTACTGATCATCCTTCTGAAGGAGATGCTGGAACTCATTCATTGTGATATCAGTGGGAGGGACATGGTAGGACCCAAAGTTGTTTTTGGACCCAAATTCCAAAAGAGAACTGGACTTCCTTGTTTTTTTTACTTTGAAAATGTTTCACTTCTCATACAATAAGCTTCAGAAGAAAAGTGAAATGTTTTCAAAGAAAAAAACAAAGTCTAGTTGTCTTTTAGAAAATTGCCTTTGGGAAAACCATGATTGGGTGATTGAGAGTCTCCATAGAGAGTTCGGAGTACCCTGGTAGTTTCTAAGCTTAGTTTTTGAAGATATGGATGAGAGTTAGGCAAAATGCTTGTATCAGGTCTTCACCCTGAAAAACCACCTCAAAACAGACCAGTATCAATACTGGCATCATGTTGCCCAAATTGGAGTGCGGCGAGTGTAATGTGGGTTGACCAGTCTTGCTTTGAAAACTATGTTTAAGTGAGGTATGGAGTATTTCTGCTACCTAATCAAATTGCTTCCTCCCATGTTCCCTAAGAGTACTGCACTGTGAAGCTTTAGATTTCAGGCACAGTTACAAGGCAGTGTAGTCAGGAATGAAAATTAGAGTTAAGGTGTTGATTTGAAATTGGCTAAAGGAAAAAAAAACCAAGTATGTGAAAGTGAGCAAAATGATTAAATACAGTAAGACCAAATAATATTTGAGTGCAGATGGGCAAAGGAGCTTCAGGAAATGGGTAACTGAGTAGAAGGAATCAAATTTAACTTGGAAAGTCAGCAGATGGTTTTTGAATCTCCAACTGGATTGTTTTGATTTAATGTACAAATTAGCTGTAGAGCTAACTATCACAAGTCTTTGTACTGAAAGTAATTTGTGGTTCATCTTCAAGTGTTGAAATTGATGCAGACATAATATTGGGGTTTAAAAGGGCTGGATTGACAAGTAGTAGTCTGTTAAAACTTTTTTGAATAACAAAACAAATATAGAAACAGCTGAGCAATGATATTCAAGTAATAATATTTGGTAATATGCTTTTGTTAGACAGGTTTTCTTTTTCTCTTTTGCTTGTGTCCAATTCTTAGATGCTTCCTGGATAAGTCCCTGGAGTTTTCCTGGCAAGGTTTTTCAGGAGTGGTTTGCCATTGCCTCCTTCCTAGGGCTGAGAAAAAGAATCTGGCCCAAGATCACTGAGTTGGCTTTGTGCTTAAAGTGGGACTAGAACTCCTGCGCCCTAAGCACTAAACCAAAGTGGCTCTCAAATTTCAGGTTTGGGATCACGTTTTAAACTTTTTTATACTGAATTATCTGTTAGTTTCCCAGAATTCCCAGTCAAGAAGCAAAGCTCTAGTAATACAAA
This sequence comes from Pseudonaja textilis, assembly GCF_049901715.1. NCBI lineage: Eukaryota > Metazoa > Chordata > Lepidosauria > Squamata > Elapidae > Pseudonaja > Pseudonaja textilis. The sequence continues at coordinate 13,493,225 of NC_141993.1, forward strand.
ATTATATAGGAATAACTCCCAAGTACAAAATTCCAAGCAATTTTCAGCGTGATCCACAGCTGTTCCAGATGTGCATCCCCCCCCACAGGAAACTGCCATACTTGTTTGAAACAGCAATTCCCGACTTCAATTGTGTACTTTGCGGAAGCTGCTTCGAGTATAGCCCAGTGGGCTTGGGGGAAAAAAATAGGACCTTCTGTAGCAGACAAAGAATAGTTTTTCAACTTGTGGAGAGAACATCTTGATTTTCCCAAACATAGCATCGCTAACATGAGGCATATTCAAGGCTTTTTCTTCATAAACTCATTTGGTAATGATTAGTCTGAAGGTATTTGTATTTAAAGTCCTGTTTCTCTCTGCTCCATTTTTGTGGTGGCTATCAATTGCTTAATAATATGTCCAGATGTCTTTTTCATGAAGGCATCATTGGAAATGGCCCATCCTACTGTCTCCTCCCAACTTTGTACCACTAGCATATACATTATTATAGCAGTAAAAAGTTGGCACCGAGAGTCTGAAATGGAAAGATGACAAATAAATAAATAAATGGAAAGATGACCAAAAAATAAATAAATCAAATCAACAAATAAATGCTTTATCTTACATATTGGCAAAAAAAATCAAAAAATAAAATACAAGCTAAATAGTTAAGACCTTGTTGAGGATCCAAACTCTGTCAAGGACCTTGGAGTACTCATCTCAAATGATCTAAGTGCTAGAGCCCACTGTAACTACATAGCCAAAAAGTCATTAAGAGTTGTTAACCTAATCCTGCGTAGCTTTTTCTCCAGTAATATCACTCTACTAACTAGAGCATATAAAACATTTGCTAGACCAATACTTGAATACAGCTCATCAGTCTGGAACCCGCATTACATATCTGATATTAATACAATTGAGAAAGTCCAGAAATATTTTATGAGAAGAATCCTCCACTCCTCTACTCGTAGCAGAATACCTTATGCCACCAGACTTGAAATTTTAGACCTAGACAACCTAGAACCACGCCGCCTTCGGTTCAATCTAAGTATAGTATATAAAATTATATATTACAATGTCCTACCTATCAATGAATACTTCAGCTTCAACCAAAACAATATACAAGAGCACTAAATAGATACAAACTCAAGATAAATCACACCAAACTTGATTGCAGGAAATACGACTTCAGCAACAGAGTGGTCAATGTCTGGAATGCTCTATCTGACTCTGTGGTTTCTTCCCCAAACCCCCAAATCTTCAACATTAGATTCTCTACTATTGACCTCACCCCCTTTCCTAAGAGGTCTGTAGGGAGCGTGCATAAGCGCACCAAAACGTGCCTACTGTCCCTGTCCTATTGTTTCTTTTTCTATTTCATATATTTATAACCATGTTTATACTTATACCTGTTATCTAATAATTGTTTGACAAAATAAATAAATAAAAATAAATAAAATTGGTTGTGTTCAACTGATATATTCCTCCTTTAGTTTATCATGAAAGCCTAACCATTTTTTTGTGGAATCCCAGAATATAATTTGGAAAAAAAATCCCAATTCACTTATCTGATAACTGAAATTGGGCTCAAATGTCTTCATTTGTGAAGAAATCTGGATATATCTGCAACATTAGCACACTTTCCTAGATTTCCTAAATGTGATGCCTTTCTGGACTAGCAACCATTAGAAAGCTAGTTATTTAGTATCTGGTTAAATTTTTCCAGAAAACATTGAAATAGTAGGCACGTGTCTTGCCAATTAGAAGATGGTTGTCAGTGTTTGATAAAGTGAAAGAAAAATGCACAGTGAAAAAGGCCATAATTTGAGTTTAGACCCTTCTAGTTGAAACCTTGTCTCATTTATAAATTCACTGATGCAGTTCGGATATGCATTAGAATTATGCAGCTAGTATCTTTTTCTATAGGGAAAAGAGCTTTCATTTCTGCGGATGAATTGCCTCATAATATACATAATGGATTTGTACAACTTCTATTTATATTAAATGGTTTTAAAATGGCATTGTTTTTAGAAATTCAGTTCAAATACATATATTATGTATACATTTAAGCCCCAAAATACATAATATTCCCGAGAAATGGAAACAATAGAAAATAGAATAGAATGAATGAGCTGAAAGGGACTTTGGAGGTCTTCTAGTCCAGCCCCCTGCTCAAGCAGGAGAACCTATACTATTTTAGATAGAGAACATTGTTAATTGTAGCAGCATATTTGTTATCTGATTTCAGAAAAAGCATAACATATGTGTTCTTATTCATACTAATGTGACTGTAGACCTTGTTTTCAGGAAATTTCTTGAAGGGAGTCTTGGATTGAGTTAAATTTGTGGCTAAATTACATGAGGATTCACTCTAGCACAGAAGAGTCTTTTTCTATTCTTGTGAAAACTCTTAATGCCATAACTGCTGCATTATATAAGGAATCTAAAATCTTGGGTGGATGCCGACCAGTGAACTGATGTACTTTGCAAAAATGGCTGACATTAAAGCCAGAAAATCAGCCTCTTTGATGTATGCTTGGATTAAACAGTCTTACTCAGCACAAATCTGATGCACAGTGTGGACTTCCGGCCATGGGATCTGTAGGGAAAGCTGGCATGACCAGGAGTTCTGTAAGTTAACTTCTACATTTCTGGTGGCCTTTTTGGCTGAGGAGGACTGATGCCTTTCACATGGGTAACAATGCCCCTGCTAGACACCAGTTGAATTTAAATTCAACAATGTTCTTCTCAAGTGACACCCTGTACAATTGCATAGCAACTTTTGCTGCTAACAAAATTTATTCAAAGACTGAAGCTTTCATGAGCTTTGTCTGATGAAGCTGCTGCTTGCTATGTGCATCCAGCGAAGTGAGCTACAGCTCACAAAAACGTATGTCTTTTAGCACACTTGTTATTCAGAAAAGATACTATTGGACTCCTGATGTTTTGTCCCTCCCGGAACAAATAGATTATCCTACTGAGAAATGTCTATTATTCCAACATCATTATACTCAGCAGTTGGTCTGCAATAGTTTCATGGAGTGAATGTTCAGGTCTTGCTTTTATAAGTTTTTTTGCTGTGGTGGTTTTTGAGCTGCAGTTAAATTTGGTCTGATCTGGATGTAGATCCAGTATTCGTCTTCTTTTTTCCCCAACTCTCATCAATAAATGTAATGCAAATAATTGTTTGCTTCTGTGAGATTTAATGGGAACATAATCCTAGGTGCTGAGGATGATGGGCATTCTTGGACCTGTAGTCACTTTTCTTGGTACTTCCAAGTTCCTTTTCTCCAGCTGACATGTTTAGATTCTTTCAGTAAAAACTGACAAGCTTTTAGATCATCTTTATTTCTGAGTAAACTCTACCCTCCCCTCAAGGAAATAAAAATAGAGGGGAGCTATGCCTCAGTGCTTTGTTTGGAAATGTGCCATTCCATTTTTTTTTTGTGTGTGTGTGTGACTGGCCATGCCAGTTACGGCAGACATTTTGTGGCTAGACTGATCTCCCATGGCAACCATGTTGTGAAGTGGCCACGCAAGGGCCTCTGAAGGATGTTAAGTTCTTGAGCCACCCACTGGAGCCACACACTGCAGATTGCCTTGAGACGGAGGGAGGGAGTGTGTGGAGAATACAACTACATTTTTGGTCCTATAGAGTGTTATTTTGGTTTGTAGCACATCATGAAAACTTCCAGAAAATATTCTAAGGCCACAAGATGACAAATGCCAGGCCCTTCTCTAATCATCATACCTTAGCCCCTATTCCATTTTTAGCATATTTAAGCAAATGAAAGCAACGACAGAATTGGTAGGGGTCTTAGAGGTCATCTATTCCAGCCTCTTGGCAGTATTCGTTAAAACATTTCTGACAGACAATTGTCCAGCCTCCTTCTGAAAATAACAAAGGAGAATTCAAGACTTTATGTGGTAGCCTGTTCCATTGCCTGACAACTTAAAATAATTTTTATTTACTTGATTTATATGGCTGCTCATCTTGCTTTTATGTAACTCTAAGCAGCTTACAGTAAAGCAAATAGCACAGAATAAATGATACAAAACAAGAGTAAAACAAGAATAGCAGCAAGGCACAATCTAAACTACCGCAGGAGATGGGCTCTAACCGATGCCTGGGTCCTCAGCACAACGTCAGGTTTTTAAGGCCTTATGGAAAGCCAACAGGGCCAGGCCTATCCAACCTGAGGGGAAATGATGCTTTAAAGGGTGGGCGCTAAGGTAGACATGGCTCTCCCTCTGAGCCCTATCAGCCAACACTCCTTAGCTCCCAAAATATGCCCTTCCAGACAGATTGGATAGGATAGGTAGAAACAGTTGGAGTGAGAAGATCCTATAATTTACCTAGTATAAGCCATAAAAGGCTTTAAAGGTGACGGCCAGCATCTTGAATTGCAGCTTGAAGCACACCAGAAGTCAGTGTAGCTCAAAACACAGTGGTGTCATAAGAGCTGCATAATTGGCATCAGTAACAAAGTGCCTGTGCTGTTGCATTTTGCATCAGTTGAAGCTTCCAAATACTCCCCAAGTACAGCACCACAGGAGGTGTATTGTAGCAGTCTGGACTGGAGGTCACAAGGACAGGAGTGACTGTGAGCAGTGCCCCAACAACTGATGCATATCCCTAAACTGTGATAAAACCCTCCTAGCCCTGGCTGCCACCTGTGTTTTGAGCAGGACCTGCGAGTGCAGGAGGGCCCCAGGTTGCATATCCGGTCTGTCTGGGGCAATACCATCCCATCCAGAACCAAAGATAGAAGAACCCAGAAGGTTCAAAAACCCCAGAGCCCCTGAGTCTTCCTTGAGTTGTGAAGGGGCTTGTTGCACCCATCCAGGCTGCCACAGCTTCCAGGCACTTAGATGAAACCTTCATGGCATCACTCAGATACCATCACATATTGAATGTAGCTCACTCCAAACTGTTGGATGATCTCATCCAGTGGCTTCATGTAGATGTTAAATAGGTGGGGAGAGATTACCAAACCCCGAGGAACTCCATAAACGAGGAGTCCCTAGCTGGATCTCTCCCCTCTCTCAACATTGACTGGAACAAACTCTGGAGGAAGAAGGAAAACCAGCACAACATCATGCTGTCCACTCACAACTCTTGGAGTAGGTCAAGAAGGCACCCCAATTGATGATACCGAAAGCTATTGAGAAGTGAAGAAGAGGTATTCCTGCCACAAGTTATCCAAGAGTGCTAAGATCAGTGCTATCTTGGTCTCTGAACGGAGACTAAGATAATCCTTTTTTCCCAAAGTCCTCTGAAGTTGCAATGCAACCTAGGAAGTGATCAAAAATTATCTAAAATGATGTGGTCTAGTGATGTCTCTTGAGGAGGGGATGAATCACTGCCTGCTTAAGGGGTCTTAAGGGGTCTATGACAATTTGCCACGGTCAACTCACCATGACCAACTCACTGCAGGAAAACTCGCCATGGCCATTTCACAACAGGGCAACTCGCTGCAGGACAAGAGTTACACTAATGTCAAAGAAATTGCGGAATAGAATCATTAAAGAAAGGATGCAAAAGGAGGGATGGAACAAAATATGAATGGGAAAAATTAAAAATATTTTTATCTAAATATAATTATTAAATTGTCCTGGGGCAAGTTGGCCATGTTGAGTTGGCTGTGGCAAGTTGGCCGCAGCAAATTGCCTATGGGAAAATGTCCCATTCCTGTGCTTAAGAGGCAGCAGAACTACCCCTTCTATTAAAGAGGAATTAACCATCCTCAGAACCTAACCACACATCTCTTCCCAGGAGGCCTTAATCCTAGCAAGGAGAATTAAAGTTAGGAGGTTTGTGATGTCTAATCTGGACCTCCTTGTAATTTGAAGCCACAGATCTTGTCCCCTGGGAAAGTAAGCTCACTCTTTTTGTGTTCCTTCTGATCAGTAGTGGGATTCAAAAATTCCCACCACTGTTTCTGTGGATGTGGCTTGGTGGGTGTGGCTGCAGGGGTGGTCGTGCGACTCACGCATATGCATGACTCGTGCACACGCATGCCAACCATGTGCTTGGCACATGCCTTAAAACAGTAAAAACTAAGCTACTGTGCCTCTCAGCTGTTTAGCACAGGAATCCACTCTGCTGTGCCAAACAGCTGAGAGGTTAAAAAGGACCTAGGAGCAGGGGCAGGTGGGTGGGCCCAACTGCAGAGCATTGGAGAGACTCGGAGTGAACTGGTTCTCTGCCAGCTGATCTTCAGCACTACAGGTACACCAGAAGCAGGCCGAACCGGGAGAATACCACCATTGCTTCTGATGCTTGAGGACTACCATGGCATCTTTTCTATAGGCTAAACATACAGTACCTAGGTCCTTTGACTATAGGACTTACTTCTTTGAGGACCAACCACCATGTATGGTTGGCAGAGTTCATGCCAAATGTAAGATTGATGGATTGCAAGTGATTTTATGCAGTTTCAATTAGTTGATTTTTGGTGGGATTATAAGCAAACAATACAGCGTTAAAATATAATCAAATTATATACCAAAACAAATTTATAGTATTTACCAATTCACCTTCATTTATCCCAGGACCATCTCACTATTCACTACTTAGCTAGATCTGCAGAAACCACCTAAATAGCAAGAATGAAGGTGTAGATCTTGTTTCTGGTAGAAAGACATTCTAGAGGAGGAGTTCTCCTGCCAAGGAGGCTCTCTTCCAGTTCCCCTCTTGCTCTGTGCAGGACCCATTGAGCAGATTCTTTTTTGAGTAAGCAGTCTTGCAGATAACAGGGGTCCAAAATGACATAGACTATATAATTAGTGCTATGAATTGCATCTGGAAACTGCAAACGGAGTGCTTTTCACAATACTGGTCTTCTGTGGTAAGTATCCCATTGCTGATGTTACTGCACAGGTTATTCCAGATTATGCTCAAGAACAATGTAGAGTGAATTACAGAACTCCAGAAAGTGTTGAGAGTGTGAATTGCCAGCCCCTCCAGTCCCAACCATACCTGCCATTCCTTTGGGCTACAGTTTTCTTATTACTATTCCAGCAGGAGATGAGAGTCCAGGAGGACCTCCATGTTGCTCACCATCTCCTTTTGGGGGAGTAGAGCCTCATTGAGAATTAAAGTTGATGTTCTCCTGGTGTTAGCTGAGTTTTGAATTTGGCTCCATTTGGCCTCGGCTGTCTTAGTTCTCCCCAACTAGACCCTTGCAACCTCCAGACACAAAGGGTTTCACTGCATTTTCTGTTTGGTCTTGGGTGGCAATGTATAATTGAGCACCATCTGCATACTGAGGATAACTGTACCCCAAATAGTCATAGTTTTCCCCCACAGCTTCATGTAAATGTCAAATAGTAGAGGATAGAATCGAGCCCTCTGGTACTTCATACTAAAGTGCCAAAAGGCTCACCTTCTTTCTTCATACAGACTGCCTGAGTCCATCTACTCAGGAAGGGTAGAAGGGTACTTTTCCCACTTTTCATGTCAGAGTGCACACAGTGTGACTAGGTGAGACAACCCAGGAGCAAATATAGCACACAGGTTTGTACTGTATTTGCATATAGTGGTTTTTGTTGAGGTATTAAGATTTAAGAGCAATAGTAATAGTAATAGTAATAGCTGCCAGATGCTGTAAGTTTGATGCAATGTTAGGCTGATGAAATGAAGTTGATTCAGCATAGCATGGGTATTTTTCTTTAAGACTGGGAATTAAAGATCCCTTTAAGAGATGTTTATATAATGGCAGCCATTAGAAGGAGTATCCTCTTTCCTTGTGTCCGGTATTCATTGCAGAGTTCTCCATGTAAGAGTTAAGAAGAAGTTGTGCTTGCTTGTAAGTTATTTCGCCTTCCACGTTTATTTCTCTATATAACTGTCTTGTAGATAAATCATTGTTAAACGTCTAAGTCTCTGTGTGTTGTGTTTTGCTCCTGGGTTGACTCATAATAGCAGTCACGCTGCAAACGCTCTTGACAGTTTTATCCCTACAAAAGCATATATACATACAAGTACTTTGATACAGATCTTGAACGAACAGCAATCAGTAATCAGCAACACCACAGAAGCACACATGGAGAGAGAGGTACGCCCTCATAAGGTCTCTAAGAGTCTATTACAGCCTCTTAAAGTGGTAGCAGTCAAATAACCCTGGTGATTCATGGCTACCATTGCATCTTAATTATAACATTACGGCATTACAGCATTACAATCTTACAGCAGCTGATCAGCTATTAAATCATCATTTCCCTGAGATTTCAACCCCATAGTAGGCAGTCTAAGAAGCAAAAGGGAGCATGGTTGCTCACCCTGGGTTGAGACCCAAGTGCTGCCATGGGATGGGGTGAGCTCCCATCTTTTGCTCCAGCTCCTGCTAACCTAGCAGTTTGAAAGCCTGCATTTCCAGTAGATAAATATCACTTGGTGGGCACATTAATGGGGAAATGAAAAGAGCCCCCAACAGTGATATTACTGGCTAATCCTTTCAACGTGGAAGCCTCTTGGTGCTTCCGATGTGAATGGGATGTGATACAAGTCCAGGAAAATGCCAATGGTATCAGAAGCTACCAAATGCTCCAGGAAGATTCTTCCTATTCAAGTTCCATCATAGATAATCAACAACAGTTATCAGGTATACTTGTATTGTGCATTTCAGATAGGCTGAATTTAAAGAATGTGCTGAATCTGGGTTAACAAAAATGTTAGCCTTTAAAAAGCAGGACTCAAAATTGGATTGTTTTGGAACCTTTTCAGAGTGATTGAAACACATCCCAAAAGTTTGAATCAGTTCATTTTGCATTTGAAACATGGGTGGGAATCTACCAGTTCGGGTGAAATGGATGTTAAAGTTACAACTGGATGTTAAAGTTTGGTTCACCAAACCAGTATTTCAACCGATTGGCAGCCCCCCCACCCCCCACCCCCAGGAGTCTTCACACGATGCAGGTAATTGCAGGGTCTGTGTGGAGGGGGAAAACGGGCCTTCCAGAAATTCGGAAATGGGCCAGTTTCCGGCTTCTGGAGGGCCTCCAGAGCCTGGGGGAGGCCGTTTTCACCCTCCCAGAGGCCCAGGGGAGGCCTCTGGACCCTTGGGAGGGCAAAAACGGCTCCCCCCACCCAGGCTCTGGAGGCCCTCCAGAAGCTGGAAACAGGAAGTTCCTGTAGGCTCCGTCCACCCTAGCCCCGCCCACACAGCAACTGGGCCGCCAACCGGTTGCTGGGATTTTTGAACCCCACCCCTGATTTGAAACCATTTTAAGCTTGAGACATTTCAAATTTAAGGTGCTTGTAGTGGTTATTGCTCAGTTGAGGAGCTTCTTCAACTACTTTGAGGAGAAGTGTTTGTACATTGCCATTTTTACCATCCTTGCTTTAGAAGAAAAATGAGAGGCCTCAGAAGTCTTAAAACATCCAGCCAAAAAGCTCAGAACTCTGCATTTAGTGGCCCTGTTAGAAAATGTGGTGTACAGGCAGAATTATGTCAGCTTGATTTCCCTGTGTGTCCTTTTGCCTTGCGTGACGCCAAAAGAGGACAATTAAGAGGGTTTGGAAATATTACTGACATCAGCTGCTGCTTAATTCGGATTTTCTCTTTAAGCTATCTGTGCATCCTGTCTGTGTAATATGAACAAAAATACGTTTATATTTTTAAATATGTTCAAAGCACCCACCATCTGTGAATCTTGTTTATAACAATCCTATAATTCAGGTTATATAAATTAAAAGGGAAGTTTGAAGCTGAGAGAATATCTTACTTTAGGCCACTTAGTGGATTAGGGGCAGAGGAAAAATTATGAACTAAGGATTCTTTACATTTTTGTTGTTGTCAGACTGAAAACTTTTCTTCTTTCGTTGAGAGGCATAACCCATTTCTGCACACTGCTCAGATTATAAATAACTGAATTAGTTCATTTACATCAGTGTTTTTCAAACTTGGCAACTTTCAGATATGTGGATTTCAACTCCCAGAATTCCCCAGCTAACACGGTGCCTGGGAATTCTGGGAGTTGGAGTCCACACATATGAACGTTGCCATGTTTGAAGAACACTGATTTCCACGAACAAGTTACTTGTTAATTTCAAGAGTTGGTAAGAAGGTTGATTATGTTTTTCTGAACAGAAACTGTTAAGTCTGTCCTCTTTCTTCCACAGTGGTTGCCTACTCACAGGTTAAGGGCTAGTGCATTTGGATGCAATTTGTATAGTTGTACTCAGATTCTTTTTATAGGTGCTTTGGCTAAGGCAGGAGGTGATGGTAGTTCTCCTGGGAACTCACAAATGCTTTGCTGGCAAAAGTTGATTAAATACTAGAGCAGAGAGGTATTGGAAATCATTCCATGATCCAGCTCACTCTGTTGTCCTTGGGAGGAGCGGGCTGCTGTATCGTGCGTGCTGCAACACCCAATACAGCTGGTTTGGAAAAACCTTAGCCTTGCCATGGCACCAGTCCCACATGAGGAGCCCTTAAAGACAGTAGGCATTTTGCCACTGGGCAGTAGTGCATCTACAGCATTCTGGTCTACAGGAGTCCTGTTCGAAGCACAATCCCATTTCTCTCTCTCTCTCTCTCTCTCTTGAGAAGATGTATATACATATGAATGTATACACAAAGAAATTATTATTTATTTATTTGTATCCTGCCTTTATTACTTTACAAATAACTGAAGTTGGAGAACAATACATAAAACATCTTCAGCTCCTATTTTCCCCACAAAAACAACCCTGTGGTGTGGGTTGGATTGACTGGACCAAAGTCAGCCAGCTGGCTTGCATGCCTAATGTGGGACTTGAACTCATAGTCTCTTGCTGTCAGTGCTTGCTTTCTAGCCTCTTTCTGCTAATAGATTAAATTAATAGTTAACATTAATAGTTAATTTACTGTGGGAAGAATCATTAGTTTTATCTTGCTTTCCTCTGATTCTCAAGAGAAAATTCATACCTTCTATGCAGAAGTCAACGTAGTTTAACTTTACATTGTTTATAACTTCTTAGTTGTGCATATTTTATTAGCAGTAGAATTATCTCAATTCTCAGCTCAACTAAATATAATATGAAGCATTGCAAGGCTGAAATGACAATGTTCTGCTTGTTCGCAAAACCAGTTTAAACCAGCTGGGCATGCATTCCAATGAGGGAGAATATTTTTTTAGCAGCCGTGCATTCATAAGTCCTTGTAAAAAAGTTTTATTGTGAGTACGTATGAGAACGTCTATTCTTTGAGACGAGGATCACCTCTTTTGAAGCATAGAAGGAATGATCATGAAATAATCGCTTGAATAATTTTATCTTTACTGTTAGGAAAGGTTGTGGTTTGGCGTTCCCAGCAGGGAGTTTATGGTATCTGAAGTCAAACTTTGAAACGTAAAACAGATGAGCAAATAAAGTAATGAGCTCTTTGACAGCTGCATACCAGTCTCTACTGAAAAATCCAAATATGCATTTACACTTGAATGTTGACTTATTATAATACACAACATCTGGCAGTTGTAGGCACTTTATGTTAACAATAACTTGGCACTCTCCTAGATATGATGTGTTGCAGCTACAGCTCACCTCTAACCCCAGCCAACATGGCTGCTGGTCAGGCGGAGTGGGGCTCATGAAAGGGACGACGACAGGTTTCAGACTTCAGGATCCAGAGATGGTAGATCCATTTGGGAGAAATCAGCACAAGAATGAATTGGAAGTGCATGTCACAGATTCCTCCTTTTTTATGTGGCTTAGTCTTTACCACAACAGATTGATTTGTGGTGATTCTTTATTTAAGTCTTATTAGATCTTTATATCGTAATTCCTTTTGCATTTTCCTGTTGTCATGATCATTTGTAAAGGTAAGCAGCCATCTCACGGTTAACAAATCTTTCTTGTCTCTCTGAAGAAGTTTTGCTAATGTGATACTTTCTGATCTTGGAATAGTTATTTATTAAACATCTTTCTATACCTTAGCAATCATAAGATTCTTGGCTTACATAGATAAAATACAGATTAAAAACATCAATTGGGCAAGATTAAAAAGAAAACCACCACAATAATATAACAGTAAAACCATAAAAATAGAAATAAAGACAAATATTGAATAAGGGAAATCTCTCCAAAACTCTCTGGTGTTTAGATTTGGTCTTCAGAAGAGAGGGCTGACTAATTAGGCCTGGATTGTTATACTGTGGAACTGTCCTGGTTTCTCAGCTCAGCTAAACAGTTCATGAAACAGTACAAAGCAGTGTATATTACTTCCCAGGTGCACACACACGCGTGGACACACACACAAAAAACTACACACACACACACACACATACATATATAAAGTGTATCTGGGAAGTAATATACATTGCTTTGTACTGTTTCATATATATATATATATGTTTTCTGAGGTTCTCGCGGGTATTTATATGTGGATCTTTGGTTGTTTGGGTTTTCTCCCGCGTAAGATTCGAAGTATCTAGGCAACGTTTCGATGAAGTCTCATTCATCATCTTCAGGCTTCTGTCTCCGGCTCTGTGCTTCTCAGAGTAATGTGAGATTGCAGCTGCAAAAGGAGGAAGCAATATATATATATATATTGCTTTCCAGATTCAAAGGGGCACTAATATAGTTCACATCATTTGGGGGGCAAAGGGTTTTCTGATTTCCTGCAAGATTCTTCGAGGGAGAACTGATCAGTGGGTTTTTTGGGGTAGGGGGAGGTGGAAAGACCTGCTTTTATGAGACATGCATTTTCAGATGCAGATTTTTTTTATTGCCATTTTATTGTTCCATAAATTATCCTGGGTACTTTATTCTAAATTAATGAAAACAAGAATAAAATTTAATCAGCCGGCAGGTAAACCAATTGCTTTTTGCCTTTTTTCTTTTTTACTGATGAAGCCAATTCAAGGAGCAGCAGATTGTACTGAGTTTTAGATGTTCTCTGAACTTGTTTTCTTGCAGACATTTCACTGCGCAAGTAGGTAACATCTGAAGATAACTGGATAATGAAACTTCTGCAACCAATCAACCGAGTTCAGAAAGCACCAATGCCCACTAATAAAGCACTACTAAGTCTCAAATATTATTTTCTATTGGGACTGTGTTGATGTGGTTGGCCCAATAGTTCCGTTTTTATGGCCCCTTAGGGATCTTCATCAACCTTTATGGCATCTCCAACCATGAGTAAAGAGCTAATTGCTTGTTGATATTCAGAGCAACTAAATGCAAGAACATGGAGATTGTGAAAGTTTGGGGTTCACATAAAAAGTATCTGTGTATTTCTCTTTTCTGTAATCATCTAGTTCAGTGGTGGCTAACCTTTTGGGGCTCCTGTGTCAAAAATTGTGCGTGCGCCAGTGCGCACACACTCACGTGCCAACACCCAGAATGCAATGCATGCCCCCCTCCCCACACCCCCTGCACATGCATGCACAATCCCCACCCCCTTACCCTCTCTGCTCCACACAGCTTATTTTTTGGCTTGTTTGAGGCCTTTTTCAGCCTCCCAGAGGCTTGGAAAAAGCCTCTGCAAGACTTTTCAGGGCGAATTATAGGCCTGTTTCATTACAGGAAGTGACGAAACGGGCCTAGTATTTGGCCTGCAAAGCCTGCAGCGGCTTTTTTCAAGTCTCTGGGAGGCCAAAAAAGGCCTCAAACCAACCGAAAAAATCAGCTGTGAGGCGCACACATACACAGTTAGGTAAGTTTGCCTGCAGCTTGCGTGCCAGCACAAATGGCTCTGCTTGCCACTTGTGGCACCCGTGCCATATGTTCGCCATCATGGATCTGGTTAATGTGGTATAGTATACATTGGGAAACCTTTACTCTCCTGTACATTATGAAGGGAGGCATGATAAAAAGGGCTCTGCCCCTTTTGTACTCTCCCCCCCCCCCAATTTAGAATTGTGCAGTCTTTAACAGTACCTTTTATTTAAAACTATGGTCACTTGGAGTTTCAGTATAGTATTGTGCATTCCTTGTTCTTATTCAAAATCTAGTTCTTAATTACAAGATTGTGCTTCTTCATTTAAATTACTATTGATAACATTCAAATAAGGAATTACTTATTGTCCATTTTTGTTTTGGTTTTAATTTAGGGTATGCCTGTTTCTGTAAATCAGAAATGGACTTAATTTATGTTTTTGTGAGCCCTATCTGAAAATACAAGGTGAATATTTGAAACATTTCAATGAAAATGAAAGAGACAGTAATATAGAGAGATCTTAAAGTTCTTACTTTACAGGCTATTCTGCATAAAGAGGCAGCATAGCTGAAATGGCAAGTTGTGTTTATGTATCTTTGTGATCGTGGAGTAAATGAGATCAGAACTGCTCCATTGGATTCTAACACAAGCTGCCCGGCTCGATCAGGACTAACTCTGTGGCCTTCTGGCTGGCTTCATGATGTGTCCACTTTAAGATGGTTCATCTGCAATGCAGCTGTTAGCTGAGGAATTCTGTAAATCAGGACAGAGCCAGCCCAAGACCTGTCCTTGCTTGCATTGTGGCAGGGTCGCTGTTGCAGCAGGAGAGAAGGGAAGGGAAGGAGAGGGGGAACCTGCATAAAAGAGAAAGTATTTTCATGCCTTGCACAAGAGGCTCCTTAACCAAAGCCGTTCTCTTTATGCCCACATCTGTACCAGCTGTTCTGGCTGGAAGATACTAGGCAGCTGTGGCCAGTAGTTCAGAAACCATAAAAAGCCACTCCTAAAATGTCCCCCGTCTAATCTTGTGCTTTGCTTCTCAGTTGATGCCCCGATTTCTGGGGCATCCGTCTTGTGTACAGGTAGCCTCAGTTAATGATGGCGACTAGAATTGCTGTTACTAAATGACTGTCAGGACAAGAAGTCAGGAACCAGGATAGAGTTCAAAAATACTACAAGTTTATTTCATACTACCTATACACAAGAATCTGAACTGCCAACACTCAAGTCAACAGACTTCAAGGGGGACTGGAGGGGGGTCTTTTATGGTGGGGCGTAGGACTCCAAACTGATGATGTGTTTGACCCCACCCTCAGGCTCGGTTTGCTCGGCTCCTGCGGGGACACAGTCAAAAATCATGACTCGTGTGATTGTGCTGCTTAGCAATGGCAATTCCAGCATCCCTTGTTTGTTGTTTATTCAATTAGTTTGCTGCCCATCTTACCATGAGGTGGCTTGTAATGTTAATAGGTTGCTGTTGTTAAGTTGTTAAGCAAGGATGTCACATGGTTGCCTTTCGCAATCCCCCGCCATGTTCCCCATTTACTTTGCCTGCAGGGAGCTGGCAAAGAAGCCGCCAATAATGATGGTGTGGCTGTGGGAAACTCTGGGAATTCTGAGCACCACCCATAAATATCTTCGAATGGTCACTGAATGAATAGTTGTTAAGCAAGACCAACCTGCATTGCTAGGTTTTCGGCTATTTAATGCTCCAGGATGTGTCCATAAGTGAAGTGATGCTTGAGAACCTCTTTCATTCTGCTTAAGGCAAAAGGGCTTCTCGGGTTTCTCTTGAAAGTCTAGCAAGACAAATATAATGCAAAATGCAAGCATAAGAAATCATAACAACAAACAACCTTACCAGTTATAAGAGAATGATGCCTTTACAGTTGATTATAGGAGAGGAAATGTAAGCTTTGTTTCCTGTTTTTTCTCTCTAGCTGGTCAGTATTCTAAAAGAACTTATGTGGGAAAGATGATGGAAGACACTTCTGTATCAATGGCTTGAACATCTTTCTGATTCAGAATTTGTATCTGGGTGATAACACAGTTATATGAAAATGCAAAGTTCAGAATCTCTTTAAAGTTGGTACCTACTTGCAGCCAAGAATAATGTTGAGAGCTGCCTTGTGATATGGTTGAGTCACTGGCCTTCACAACAGTACCACCATTATATTTGAAGGGGCCAATTCCCAGCAGGGTCTACACTCCTATTTTAGTTTTAAATTTGACTGCCTAGGTTTGTCAGTGTCCGGTAACATGGAGTCAAAGCCAAAAGTATAAAATGCTGCTTTGTAATGACGTGTCATCTCCATATGTTAAGTTTATTTTTTAAGAATACAAAGAGGATAAGGAAATTATGGTTAGATCCGCTGGGTGAGGAGCTAAGTTATTCTAAACTGGCTTGGGCCATGTGTGCCAGCATCTGTTTGCTCTTGTAAGAGGCTACGTTTAGGATGTGCTCCCTGGGCTATGCAGTAGTCCTCGACTTACAACCACACTTGAATCCAAAATTTCTGTTGCTAATCAAGGCAGTTGTTAAATGAGTTTTGCCCCATTTATGACCATTCTTGCCATATTTGAGCAGCCCTGGTATGCAGTTGTTAGAATGCACTATTTATTGCAGAGGCAAATTCTGTCCACAGCCTGGAGCTCGATCCTGATGGGCTTGAAGTTGACTCAACCTTCCACCTTCCCAGATCAATAAAATGAGGACTCAGATTGTTGGGGGCAATAGACTCACATTTTAAACTGCCAGAAAGTGCTATAAAAGCATTGCAAAGCGCTATATAAGTGTTATTGATATTGCTAAGTGCAATTGCTGTTGTTATTCATTAAATGAATAACTGTAGTTGTTAAGTAAGTCTGGCTTCCCCATTAACTTTGCTTGTCAGACCGCCGAGAAGGGGGATCACATGACCCAGAACACTGCAACCAACGTAAATATGGGCCAGTTGCCAAGTGTCCAAATTTTGATCATGTGACTATGGGGATACTGCAACGGTTATAAGTGTGAGAAACGGTCATTAGCCAGTTTTTTCAGCGCTGCTGTAACTTTGAAGTTATCACTAAATGGATTGTTGTAAATTGAGGGCTATCTGTATTGTTCATAGCTGGATATAATCAGGAGAATGTCACTGCCACAATGCGAAAGCCCCTAAAGCCGTGATGGTGAACCTAGGGCACACGTGCCTCAGGTGGCATGCAGAGCCATTTGTGCTGGCACACAAGCTGCAGACAAACTTACCTCACTGCACATGCGTGCGCCTCACAGCTGATTTTTGGCCGTTTGAGGCCTTTTTCGATGTCCCAGAGGCTGGAAAAAAAGCTTCTGCAGGTTTTGCAGGATGAATAATAGGCCCGTTTCGTCACTTCCTATAAACACCAGAAGTGACAAAATGGGCCTATATTATTCATCCTGCAGAGGCCAAAAAAGGCCTCGTGGTGGCTGAAAATCAGCTGTGAGGTGCAGTGCAGGTAAGGGCGGCGGTGAGGGATTGTGCACGCATGAACAGAGGGCAGGGGCACACGCATTGCCTTCTGGGTGCTGGTATGTGAGCACGCAAGCTTACACAATTTTTGGCACAGGAGCCGCAAAAGGTTAGCCACTACATTGCTAATCCTTTAAAATGGTTGTACTGGAGGGATTCAGCTACCAAGCTTCTCAGAAGTATATTTCAAAAGAGTTAAACATTTTACAGTTAATGAGATCAAATTTGGTATTAGGTCAAAATGATTCTAATTGCTAGAGAAAATGAAGAGTGAGAAAAGAAGTCTACTTCACATACCCATCCAGAATAGGCTGAATATCTTGCAGTATTACTCAGGGGCCTTAACTTGAGCGCCTGGATTTTGGAGAGGATTGTAAAGCCAGTTTCCAGTCAGATTGTGATTTCGCATTAATTTTCTTTTTAGACTTGTTACTTGCTTGCTTTGGGGGGCGGCAGGGAGCAGGTCATTCTTTCCCCACTTCTCCCAAATAATCCATTTAGTGTTCCTTTCTGGGAATGAAAACCCAGACTGTGGATATGGCAAAGACAGAAGAAAATGATTTCTGGCTACAGTAAGTAAAATCTGTGTGCTTGAAGTTTTGATCTGGTTTTTGATTTCTTGGTTGATTTTAATCCCTGTGATGCAACAAAGTCCTTGTATGTGTGTGTGAGGGGGTGGGATGCAGGTATGAGACTCTTCCCAGTGAGTTGAGATATCATTTTTTAACGTGCGAAGAATGAATGTGCTCAACTACTTGCAGGGGAAGCACCCACTCTCCTACTTTGGATCAAGTTGCCATGGAGGCACCGGGGCCAGTTGTTGGGAATATGAGGAGTTGGTAATCCAGGGTCATTAGTTCATCATACCTCTTCAGAAGGATCGTGCCTCGTGTCATTTATGATCAACAATCCTAAAGTCATCGAAAGTGGTCGTGTTGATGGAGCAGGAATGAATGTATTTGAGGTATTCGAAGCCTGTCACAAAACTTAGCCATGTTCCTTATACAGTCTGCGGTTTATCGTTCTTGGCAAAATCCTGATTGGCTTTCTAAATTGGACTTCGGCATGGAGAGGTTCCTTAATGTTATTTATCTTCCCCAGCCAATCATCCTTGTCGGAATAGGCATGCATGACTGATTGGTATCAGTCCTATGCTAATATTTATAGGGAAGTTCTAACCCCTGGGAAATTTGTCCTGAAGTTAGAAAAGTCTTTGCTTAATTTAAAGCGACCTTAGAATTGCGTGCTTGTTGTTCTTTATGTTCTAGTCTAGCACTTTTGATTATTTCTTTGGAAGGATGGCTGAGGAAGACCTGGGCATTCTGCTGAGGGAGGAAAGGTTGTGTTACCAATGGTTGCTTTATTTTTAGAACGTAAGAAGCCTCCTTCGTAGTCTTTATGCTCTTCTATCAAGTGAACCTGTGCTTTTCACACCTTTAACATAACTCTGCACCTTTATGGACTTTGCATGTTTGAGACTGTATACAATTTTCTCTTTCTTTTCTCTTTGACCCTATGTATTTTAGCCAAGATAAACCAGAAGCTTTCTGGAAAGATAATCCCTTCTGTCACTGAGGGTGTGTCTGTTTGAGTAGCTTTGCAAGCTACTGCTACAAATATATTGTGGTAGAATTGTCTAGAACAGGAACAGTCAACTGACAACCTATTGGCCAGATTCAGCTCACAAAATCAGTTGCTGCTCCTCAGTGGCATTGCCAAATTTTAATTACAGGATAACTGAATGAATCGGATGCATATTTAAGGAACAGCACTAGGCCTAGAATGTACATGGCTGCATTTAGGCAGAAATCTAGGCCAGTGGTGACTAACCTTTTTGGGCTCCTGTGCCAAAAATTGTGCATGTGTTCGCGCTCGCATGCTCGCGTGCCAGCACCCAGAAGGCAATGTGTGCTGCCCCCCCACTATGACCCCCACATGCTGCGCATCTCTGCGCATGCTCACGTGATCCCCTGCATGCCATGTGTTTGTGTGTATGCACATGTGATCCCCCTGCATGCACCGTGCATCTCTGCGCATGCGCACACAATCCCCTCACACTGCGGGTCTCCCATGTACCCCTGCCCCCCACGCATGCGTGCCAGATACCGGACAATCAGCTGTTGGGCGGCGGTTCATGCTCAGTGGGGTTCTTCCGGGCGACCTCTCACGTGCCGGCAGAAATGGCTCTGTGTGCCACTTCCAGCATGAGTGCCATAGGTTCGCCTAGGCACCAACCTGAAGGAAATTGTGTATTAAGCTTTGGGCTGCATGTAAGGGAGTGATAAACCAAGACTATTTCATAAAGTTTCTGGATCCAATCTGGGTCGGTCACCCGAACCAGAGATTTTGCCTTCTGATCTGTTGGACTCGTGCTTGAACCCATGTGCAGGGAAGTTCTCTAAGAAAAGATGGGCTCCAGTACGAGTCTGAAAGCTTAGAAGGCAAAACCTCTGGTCCCAGTGAACAGCCCAGATTGCATCCTGAAACATTATCCTGGGACATGTATATTCGCCTTCATTCATAAAATTTCTGTACATCTCAAGCATTGTAGGCTGCCAGTGATGGTCTGTTTTCCATAGAGCTGTCTCGAGCGTCCAGGTTGGGAGGAGCTCCAGTCTCGGCTCTTCCAGGCTGAGCTTGAAATTGAGGAACGCCCCCTCACCGTCACGTGGTCCTCGGGCGCTCCCCAGTTTTTTGCTCAGCCTCGTGGCAAACAGGCTGTTTTTTCCCTTGCTCCGGTCGTTCAGCATTCTAGGCCTCTTCTCTCATCGCTTTTCACGTGGATCACCGGCAGGCAGCGCAGGAACTCAGGTTTGAACTCCCCAGGGAGTGTTTTTAATATCCGAGCCGTTTCTTTAAGGGGAGAAAACGAGCGCTTCGAGCGCTCCCCCCCCGCTTCGTTTGCCGCCTAATCGCTCTGCGCGAGGCTGCTTCGTTTCTGCCTGCCTCTCTCGCTTTAGCCGCCGTTCCCCCGCGAAAGCCTTCTAGCCCAGGGTACGCTTCCCTGGTTCTCCCAAAGGCTCTAATCTTCCCTGGGAGTTTACCGCCGCTGGGGCTGCCTCCGTTACTTGCGGCCTCCATCTTGGGCCCCCTGTGGCGTCCGCCATCTTGGGTGTGCCCTGGAACGGCCGCCATCTTGGGAGTGGCCGCATGGCCATCCGCCATTTCTAGAGGCCCTTTTACAGGCCGCAGCCTTAACTGACTATTAGGCAGCCTGGGATTCCCTCGTCTCAGCCTGTCTTTCATTCTACCAACAGGCCTCCTGCAGAACTAGGGCCCGTTGGCCCTGCAGCCTTTTTCCCCAGCAGGCGAAGTAGCAGCTCTGCCCCCCCCCCACCCCTTCCCCGGTCCGTCCGGCAGGGGTAGCTGCCTGGCGTTCACCTTTCTGGCTGATTGGTCTCTGGGCTAGGCCCTGGTTCGTACCAAACCTCTATTTTAAACAGAAAAAAATTTTTTTGACTAAAAGGGGGGCGTGGAACGTGCGTTGGGATTCCCGGCCTCCCGTAGGCCGCATCCAGACCTGGTTTCAGCTTACATTATTCCCTTCTGCCTGCGGCCCCAGGGTCATTGGTTTTTATCAGAGGCCTACCAGTAGGCCGCATTGTTTCCCTGACTCCTGGGCAGATCCTGGGACTGCTCAAATACCTTGCAATCCTGCCTAAGTCTCCCCCCCAACTAAGGAGTTAGTTGCTTGCCATGTCCCTTCCCCGGTTCGCCCGGCAGGGACAGCTTGGCGTTTATTCTGGCTGATTGGCCCCCGGGCTAGGCCCTACTTCCCAACACGTTACAGAACAATTCTGTGGCCTTGACAAAAAAGGGGGTGCAATACGAGCACTGGGAGTTCCAGCCTCTGCTTAGGCTGTACCCAGACCCGTTAACCGCCTCGCATTAACCAGAAAATTTTTTCCTTTTTTCTCTCCTCTCCAGATGGCAGACGACAATACCTCTCGTGGCACTTCTCTGAAGGCCAAGGCCAAATCCCACCACCTGCGCAAACAGGCACAGGAACCATCCAAAGCTTCCCAAAGGGATGCCCTCAGGCGACACAGGGCCCTCGAAGGGAAATTGACAGACGCTCTCAGGAGTCAAGCTCTGTGCCCGGGACCCTTCCGTTCCATCAACCTCCACCCATCCTCCTCTCCCCTCCCCTCCTGCTTCTGCTTCTCCCCCACAGCCTGGACAGGCCCCTGAGGTCACCTTGCCCACCACTGCTGTAGAACTGCGCCCGGAGGAGTCTCTCCCCATGGCGGAAATACCCGAAAACCTAATGCAGGCTATGGAGCTGGCCATCCGGCAAAGGGTAGCGCAACAGATGCAGCAGATGGCCGGTCCGGCTCCTCGGCCCACGGCCCCCGAGGCCCTAGGATCAGCGGCCTCGCATGGTCAGGCAACTCCCCAAGAGGACTTAACCTTACCTTTGGAGATGGAGGGAATGGAGGCCCAAGAACCCGGGGACCCTTCCCTCTTTGGGGACGAGCAGGACCTTGACATGAGGTCCCTCATAGGCAGTGAACTCTTTTCGGGAACAGGCCCCCTAGAAGGGGACATGTCGGAGGACGAGGGCCTCCCTCCAGGTCAGCCCGCGTTTCTAGGGCTCTTTAAACCGCACCTATTTAGGTCCCTCCTGTTCAAAGCCAGGACCACCTCGGGCCTGAACCCCCCTCCCCCACCCAACCCAGCGGCGGCAGGGGTTCCTCCCGACTCTCTCTTCTCTCAGCCCGTGGCGGAAACTGAGGTGATCCCTGTCCTGCCCATATTCTCAGACATGGTTTCTAGGCAGCTGGCCTCCTCGGGGCCCCTCCCCCAACGCCCAGGACAAGCGGTTTTTAACCTGGAACCGCAGTTCTCCACCTTGCTCGATCCCCTCCCCGTGGACAAGCCCGTGGTAGGCCTGGCTTCCCGCTCTACTCCCAGCGACTCACTCGATGCTCTCCAGCCCGAGGACAAGCGAGCTGAACTGGCCCTGTGCCGCGCTCACCTCTCTGACGCTTGGGCAGTCAGGGCTTCCACTGCCGCGTCTTTTTTCACCAGGTCTTCCATCAAGTGGCTCCAGCAGCTCAAGCAGCATGTTCCCACAGCCAATCTCAGGGCGCACCAGGACATTGCCAAGATCCTGGCCGCGGCCGAGTTTTCGGCAGACGCCACCTTCCAGGCGGCAAAGTTCTCCACCAGGGCCATTTCGTCCCAGGTTACCGCCCGCCGTCTACTCTGGCTCCGCCACTGGCAAGCGGACGTTAAAAACAAGACTAAGCTAGCAACAGCCCCCATCTCTGGGGGAAGTTATTTGGACCGGTTCTCAACCCATTCCTGGCCGAGACCGGAACAAGCGCAAGTACCTCCCTTCCCTCTCTAGGAGGTCCGACTTCAGAGGCTCCCCCCCCTCTCCTCGCCAGGGTTCTTCCCATTCCTCCTCCTTTTCCAGATACTACCGATCCTCTCCCTATAGATCTCCCTACCGAGCGGAGCCGGATGGGTCCGGAGGTAATTCTTCCAGGAAGCCCTCCCGGGGATCCGGGAGAGGTTCGTTCCGTCGTTCCCGATAATGCAGTCGTCCCCAGGCGCTTGTCCTTTTAAAAAAAAAAAAAAAAGAGAGAGGAAGGAGTGCGAGAAGGCCTATCACTACTCCGACCTTTAACCCCTGCTTGCAACAGGCTCCTACCCCAGGAGCACTCTTGTCCTCCTCACCCTGCCCTGGGCAACTGGTCGGCAACACATCTACCCCCATTCAATGCTAGCTGGGGTCCCTTCTTGCGCTCCCGGGCCTCACACAGATCTCTGCCTTCACTACTACTTTGATCCCCAGACAAGGCGGCCCTCGGCCAGCTGGGTCCTTGAGCAAAGTCGTCCGCCTCGCCGTGGGGCGGAACCGAACCTGGCTCCCCCCAGGACAGGCCGCTGTTCCGGGAACTCGCTACGTCCAGGCAATTGCCCCCCGGGGCCTTCCTGATCCTAGCAGAGGGGCCCCTCCTTCTCTCCCGGGTCATGGAGGTAGCCCATTGCCGTGTTCCCCCGGTCTCTAGTTTTAGGGCTCCTCTGCGCCTCCCCTCCTTCTCTCTGTCCCAGAGTTCTCCCAGGGGAATTCCCAACACGGGTCGATCTTCCCAGTTTCTTGAATCCCGGTCCCAGTGCACACCTGTTGGCCTCCTTGGCGGGACTGCCTCCTGGATAGCTCCGCCTCCTCTTTAGGCCCCTTGTTGAGACATTCCAATATCCAGGGGTTTCTCCTGTTGGGCATGCCTTCCAGCGGGTCATCAGGGTTCCAGGAGAGATTCTATACCAGACGGGGCCCCACCCGCAGGACTAGCCAAGCTTTGGTATGTCCCAACCTGGACGCTCGAGACAGCTCTATGGAAAAGGGGCGTTGGTTCTTACCTGATACGCTTCTTTTCATGGAGCTGTCGAGAGCGTCCAGCCCCACCTGTAGGCCGTCTGGTGGGAAACCTGGCTGTTCGACCGAGCAATCTAATATATTTTTTTCCTGAGTGTGATGAGAACAGGACTTTCCTTCTCGTCTGTGCAAAAACCTGGGGAGCGCCCGAGGACCACGTGACGGTGAGGGGGCGTTCCTCAATTTCAAGCTCAGCCTGGAAGAGCCGAGACTGGAGCTCCTCCCAACCTGGACGCTCTCGACAGCTCCATGAAAAGAAGCGTATCAGGTAAGAACCAACGCCCCATCACATCAGAAGTACCCTGGTAAACTTCCATTGCTACCCTTTATAGCTTCTTGGAGTGCAGCAATACTGATTATGTCTAGACTCTAGAGCAGGGGTGTCCAACCTTGGCAACTTTAAGACTTGTGGACTTCAACTCCCAGAATTCCTCAGCCAGCTAGCTGAGCCAGGCTGAGGAATTCTGGGAGTTGAAGTCCACAAGTCTTAAAGTTGCCAAGGTTGGACACCCCTGCTCTAGAGCATATTTGAAGCCAAGGAAGGAATGCTTTTGCCCATGGGTAGTTTTCCTTGGGAAAATAGAAGTCCATTCTAAATTGGCTTTTTCAAGTAACCCGACTAGATCACTATTTCCCAACCTTGGCAACTTTAGGATAGCAAGACTGACTGGGGAATTCTGAAGATTGAAGTCCCCTTGTCTTAAATTTGCCAAGATTGAGAAAGACCAGACTACACTAAGTGCACAGTTGGACACGGTATTTGTTTACACATTTTGGATAGCTATGAAAACCTTTTGACCAGAATATGTCAATTTTACTCTAAAAACAATGCTAATATTTTATGTTATTATAAAACCTCACTTTTGCTGAGTGGTTTCTCTTACTAACATCTGGAGAACAGATGAACCATGTCACAGTTTAAAATCAAATTGTCCGTTACCTCTTCTAGAGGGCTGATACATATGCTTGGAGCTAAATTATATTAAACTCGATAAGAGCCCTCCAATTTTTTTCTACTATTTTGAATTTAAGCATTCAGATGCTTAATATTTTAAGTTAAGCTACTGACATTGCCTATGAAACTTCCTGTGGAAACATCCACCCAGCCTGTCTGACAACCGCAGAACTATTTGCTGAGAAGAAAAGAGGGATTCTGTAGTTTCCTGTCTTTTGTTGGTGACTGTAATGGAAACCTATCTACATTTTGGTCCACTGATGTGAGAGAGAAAATGTATAAGGAGACTAGATCTTTCCCATTCCAGAAATCTGGCTCTTAGCATCATAGTATAAATATGGGCACAACCCTCCTTGAAGCATGCAGCACCTTATATATGAATCCTAAGCTTTTAAGAGTACATGTGATGCTTGTAGGGGGGAATTTTTAGCTAAAAATACTCACTGACTAGAAAAGAAAGGATTTAGCTGTTGGATCTTACCATGAAGAGGAAAATTAATACTTCTGTTGGTTCAATTCCTTGTCCTTCCACTTTATGCCTTTTTGTGCTCTTATATTCTATGATTATTCACCCATCTTTTCCAATGCATAGTAGAAAAATAAAAACCAGGCATTTTTACAAGAGCAAAAGCTGTTCTTTACCCTGTAATTTCTTCTCAGGGTGCCTAGAAGTATAGATGACTTTTGTGCAGTGGTTAAGGTGCTAGGCTAGAAACTGGGAGACAGTGAATTCTAGTCCCACCTTAGGCACAAAGTCAGCTGGGTGACCTTGGGCCAGTCACAGCCTCTTGTGCATGGGAAGCAGGCGGTGGCAGATCTCTTAAGAAAACTTGCCAAGAAAACTGCAGAGACTATTCCAGGCATCCACCAGGAGTGACTCAAACATACGCAAAATTGTACAGAATTGTAACTTGGGATCTTATACTACTTCCCCATCAGGAACAGAAAAAATGGTGTGCTCAGAGCATTTGTTTGACATCCAAATCAGCAGTCGTCATCCATTTATTAAAGGTCTAGAATACTCTAGAACAGGAATGTCCAACCTTGGCAACTTTTAAGACTTCTGAATATGGAATTCTGGAAATTGAAGTCCACAATCTTAAAGTTGCCAGAGTTGGACACCCTAGCTATAGAGATATTCTTCGCTTTCCTTGCTTTCAGTATAAGCAGTTTTCAGTATAACTACAGAAGAAGAAGAGATCGGGATAGGAAAATGCCTTGTAATTTCGTGTTAACTTGTTAGATAACTGTATTTCAAATGGAACAATAGAGGATAAGTTGCCACAAAGTTGGCTGAACATGCTACAGCATGACTATGTCTTTTGGGAAGCACTGCAGTAAAAAAAAGGCTGATTTATTGCCTTCCTTGGGTCATTACTCAGTATTTGAACAGTTGGAGCATTATTATCTGCCCTAAATATAGTTCCTAATTTCTACTTAGTAGCTTGCTCTTACATGTTGAACATTTTGAGGAGAAAATTGCTGGACGTCCATTTGGATAGGGTGTGCGGTGTGCTTTTGGTCCCAGATTATAGGGAAGGTCTGGGTTATAGCAGACCACAGACTTGGTATTTTCAAAGCTACTATTTGTTCCTTACAACTAATCATATTAATTACAATAAGTTAGGGAAGGAGCAAAGTGAGCTGCGTGTATCAGTTGTTGGATTCTATAACTGCACGATTAAACTGAGGCTGCATCAAAGACATTCAGATAATAAATTCCCCAGAAGATACTTCTATTAAATCAGATGTGGCATTGGAGTTTAGCATGTCTGAATGTGCTTCCCTTCCTTCTTCCCTTCTTCATATGAATTGGAGAGGGGGGCTTTGAGGTGTTTACATAAACCATTTTCTTGGTCTTGAAAAGAGAAAGATGCTGCTGTGAGCAGTAGTAATAACGAGTCCCTCTAATCAAACTGAATTGAACTCCTAGTGACTACATGGGTAAATCTATGTAGTTTCCTTGGAAACAATTGGAATTGTTTGGCTATTGCTTTCTTTCAGGGCTTGCATTTATTTATTTACTTGTTTGTTTGCTATTTTTCTTTTTACTATTTTTGCTATTCCAAGTCCACAGATTTCTGGAAATCTTCCATCCAACTATTAACCCAATGCAACACTACAAGATTAGCTAGGGGCTACCACCTATGTAACTGAGAATGCATATCAATACATGCAAATTCACAGATTTATTCTACAGGAGGTCCAGAAAAGTACAGACCAAATTAATTGTCATTGGTTGTCCAGTAGACTTAAGTAACCATTTAAGTGAAAATGGCTGTGAGAATAGGAACAGGAACAGAACAGAACAGAAAATAGAATTGTTTATTGGCCAACGGTAATTGGACATACAAGGAATTTGTCTCCGGTGCATAACCTCCCAGTGTACATGCAAGCAATGAGTGATAAATCATAATCATAAAATACAATCATAAATCATAAAATACAATAATCATAAACCATAAACCATAGCCAGATTCAAAGTTGTATCACCAGTTTGTAGAATATCAGGTGTATTTGAATTATAGCCATTTATCCAATGACTGTTCAAAGTTATCATGACAATGGATGAATGGTAGTCATTCATGATCCCTGCAGTTATGACCATTACAGCATCCCTGTGGTGATGTGATCAGAATTGGTGTGCTTGGAAACTTGCCTGCAGGTATGACAGGAAGGGTCTATCTCTATCTCCCCCCCGCATCCCCAATCCCTCCTTTTTGGCCCCCTGTGCTCCCCTGCCCACGATGCCCAACCGAGGCCTGCCTCGTCTGCAGCAAAAGTGAGAAAGACTGTGAGGGTCACTTGGGGCTGTGGCGTACAGGCAAGGGGAGCCTTGGAACGCAGGACAGCCGGGCCTTTGTGTGTTGCATTGCTGGTCTGGGGGCAGCTGCAGCTTTGCAGCATGGTGCTGGGCATTAGCAGGTAGGGCTTCCAAAGGCAACTGCTGGTTTTTGCAGCTCTGCAACTTAAGGGCTTCTCACAGCTCTGCAAGGCAGGACGCAGGGTGGCCAAAAGAGCCGGTGGACAGTCAGTGGTTGGGAAAAGTTGAAGGCAAGTCAACCCCTTATCTTGGAAGAGCCATTGTTCAGGCCTGGGAGGGAGCAAGGGGGAAATAGCTTGGATCAGAATGGGTCAGGTGGGTGGGATGATGGCTAACAACCGGTGGGATTTGGTTAAAGATGGCGATGGAGATTGCCGGGATTGCTGTTGCTAAACAACGCAGTCATGAGACGTTACGTTTTACCACTGCATCACTTAGCAACAGAGACTCTGCTCCCTGTTGCCATTATAACCCAAGGATTTGAAGAAGCAGGAGGTGGTGTGAGGAGACCCATTGGTGACATTTGAGATGAAAGGGTAGCAGCAGTGCCAGGGCAATTTGGCATATCCAGGAACATACAAGCAACCCGTTCCCTGCCCCCCGCCCAACCAAAAAAGGAGAGATATAGGAAGTAATTGCTGGAAGCAGGAGGCCGGTGAGAAGAAGTGAGTCAGGTAACTTAGATCAAATCAAGATGGTCCAGGAACCTGAGTAGACAGGACCTTTTAGGCGGATGGTAATATTGCAGTATACTTCCTGAGAAAATCTGGTGAACCAGAGTCCTCCATGAAACTTACTTTTCTTTGGTTAGTAGATGAAAAAGCAGAAATAGATGGCAGATAAAATGAACAGTTTGATGTGGGAACTTGGTTGGAAATTCTACAGAGAATTAGGAAGGAAAAGAATAGGAATTCTTTCAGATCAACCAGATCAACTTGATAGTTTTGTTGTGCTGAAATAGTTTTGTAACAGAGATCGCCTGAATTTATTTATAGTTTACTTCTTACAATACTAGACAACACAGTATCAACAGTAGAGACCTTCAAATTTCTAGGTTCTACCATATCACATGACCTTAAATGGACACCTAACATCAAAAATGTCATCAAAAAAGCACAACAAATGTTTTTTCTGTGCCAGCTCAGAAAGCTCAAACTGCCCAAGGAGCTGCTGATCCAGTTCTACAGAGGAATTATTGAGTTTGTCATCTGCACCTCTATAGCTGTCTGGTTTGGTTCTGCAACCCAACAGGACAGACACAGACTCCAGAGGCTAATTAGGACTGCAGAAAAAAAACAATTACTACCAACCTGCCTTCCATGGAGGACCTGTATGTTGCATGGAGTCAAAAAAAGGGCCGTGAAAATATCTAGGGACCCCTCACATCCCGGACATAAACTGTTTCAACTCCTTCCCTCAAAACGACGCTATAGAGCACAGCATACCAGAACAACTAGACACAAGAACAGATTTCCCCTGAAAGGCATCACTCTGCTAAACAAATAATTCCCTCAACACTGTCCAACTATTTATTACGTCTTCTCCTCACTCCTATCACCTATCCTTTCCCACTTGTGACTGTATGACTGTAACTTTGCTGCTTGTATCCTTACGATTTATACTGACTGTTTCCTAGTATGATGTGATTGCTTATTGTATGTACCCTGTGACTATTATTAAGTGTTGTACCTTATGATTCTCGATGAATGTATCTTTTCTTTTATGTATACTGAGAGTATTTGTACCAAGACACACTTGGCCAATAAAGAATTCTGTTTCTATTTGTATTAAATTTTGATTCAAATCAAGTAATCTTTATTGATGTATTTGAATGTTGAATTCTCTCTCACCTGTTAGAAAAAGCTACATTTCTATCTTTCTTTCTGAGGAAAGTGGTGGCAGCAACAAGTACAAAACAACAACAGCAACAATAACGGTAATAATCATAATAAAAGTGTGGTCAGTGTGGAAGAGAAGCAGGAGACAGCAACCCAATAATCCTGTTTTTAAAGGGTGCCGTAGCTAACTTGCTCTTAGGAAAACCTTGAGATCTGGTGTTAAGATTCTGATGGGTTTCATTGTTGGACATGGATAGTCTTCCGTTTACATTTGCCTGGTGGCTGAAGCCATTAATAGAGGTTATCATCGTTGTGTTATGTGCTGAAGGCTTTCTATATTGTGGTAGCCACAGTCTGGAACACTGTTTCTCAGAAATAAAATATACTGACTCTGTTGCAATTTAAGCACATGTTTTTAATATTTCCCCCTGTCATTTGAGAATGTATGATTGTCCTGTTGCATTAATTCTTGGCCCCCAATTAGGTTATAAATTTGTGTTTTATATTTTAAGCAGTAAGTGACATCTGGCATCTAGAAATTTAAAATAAATGCTACGTGTCCTCTTACAGGGCGAAATCCACTTAAGAGACATTTTTAACAAACTTCTCTTATTCTCCTTGTCTTTGGCTGTGTCTACAGATTCGTTCTAGTTATGCCTATACTTTAATTTCAGAACAGACTCGCAACTTTTGCAGCATCTGATTCAAGGCAATTGTGCTCAGTCCATGGCTGCTGTTTGAAAGGATTTGAAAAGCCTTTTCAGGCCCAGCCTTCCTAGCTCGCCATCCCTCGTAGTAGACAGGCTCAAACTCAGCCAGTACACGTCTTCTCTCAGGCATGGGCTCCCCCATGTAATAAAAGACGGGTGTGCTCCAACCTATTCAGAAAGATAAAGCACTGGGGTTTTTAGGAAGACTGCAATAGGATTGATTTATTCCGGGGGCATGCCTTGGACTCTGTACGGCCCAGAACATTCCTTAGAAAGTGGTGAGAACTTCCAAGCTGCTCAGAGGGTGGGGCCAAGCTGTTGAGTGAACTAATGGGGAAAGGAGTTAAACGTCTTCAGCCCTCCATTATATGGGTTTACTACAGCTGTATATTTGAAATCTCATTGACAGCCTTGCCTTACAAAGGGAAAGAAACAGAAGGTTGTTTGCGGTATACAGAATTCAGATGGGTGATGGGTCAGCTCATGTGGATAAAATTCCAACATATGAAACAAATTAACTTATCTGGGCAGTGTTCACTCTTTATTATTCTTTTAACCACTGTGATCTATTACAGTGTAGGGCCTGAGTGGCGCAGTGGTTAGAGTCTAGTACTGCAGGCTACTTCTGCTGCCTGCCAGCTGCCTGCAATTTGGCAGATTGAATCTCACCAGGCGCCTTCCAGAGTCGGTAAAACAAGGACCCAAATTGTTGGGGGCAACAGGCTGACTCTGTAAACCGCTTAGAGAGGGCTGTAAAGCACTATAAAAGGGTGTATGAGTCTTAAGCGCTATTGCTATGGCTATTACTATAGGTAGACTTTTTGTGACTCACGACCACAATTGAGGCCCAAATTAGTACTGCTAAGCAAAACATTTGTTAAGTGAGTGTCAGGATTCTGGCAGTTACTCCAATTAAATCATGAGCCTCGTGGTGGGTATGACATGGGACTCATATAGGGGGCACCTGTGGTGGTCAAGTGCTAAATGCAGGACTTCCTTGAGACCCTCCCTCACTCTCATTATAATCTCCCTCCCTCCCTTCCTTCCTTTTCTTCTTTTTCCTTCCTTCTCCTTTCTTCTTCCTTCCCCTCTTTCCTTATTTTTCCTCCCTTGCTCTCTTGCCATCTTCCCTTCTTTTTCTTTGTCTTTCCTCTTTCCCGTCCCTTCTTGCATGCTCAAATGCAAACGGGGAAACATTTCTCCTTTTGTTTTGCTTCTAGTTTGTTTGGATAGCTCTTTGCCAGCAAAAATGGAGCTCTTGCTGGCAGAGGGCTGCAGGAGGCCATCACGGCCAAAACCCGCCCTCTCACGCTCTGTTTTTGCTGGCAGAGGCTCCGTGGCCCGGACCTTTGATATTTCCGGGCTGGCTCCATGGACCGGATCTAAGCACCCCATGGGCCAGATCCTGCCCCCAGGCCTTACATTTGACACCCCTGTGCTAAAGAATCATCACTACACCTGCCTGGCTTTGCAGGAAGGTATAGTGAAGAGTTTGAAAGAATGCTCCTGCTGCAGCCAACAGTGTAAAGGTTTATAAAGCAGGAAGTTTGTGACATTGCCTATCTCTACATCTTTCTTAGCAGATCTTTGTGTTACACCGACTCTTTGCTGCATGGGGTTGGTTTTTATACGATCGGAAGAGGAGCCAGACTCGCCTGAAACTCACTTATGCTTTGATTTCTTGACTGAATTTATGATCGCTTTTCTTTTCTGATATTAAACCTTAGATTGTATAATCATGCTTTTGCTGCTTCTAATCCCTAAAGCCTATCACAGAGCAGAATACTCATCACTTTTATATTTTAAAGATGTCTCTAGGGCATAGAAGAAGCATAGTGCAGTCCTTTGGAATTAAAGTGGCAAGAGTGCATGACATCATTTTGCAGTATGCTAGTCTGCAAATGTTTTGATCTTAAAGTATTTATTCGTTAAAAAAAGTTTCAAGAGTTCTTGGGAGCTAGGAAGGACAGAAACCCAAGTTTTGGTATTATTGAACTTGGGGAAAAAGGAATAATACTGACCAGTGACTTCATGTCTTTGGGGCAATATCTTGGTAGCATTAAGCATTGAGCAGCTGTTGTTACTTGGTTGATGTTGGAAAACTCCTATTGATGGAACAAATATAATCTGTTACCTGGTTTCATTTAATGAAACTTGCCTGATCTTGGAAAATTAACTTGGCTAATATAATTTGTAATCTGGAAAAGTAGTTTTAAAAATTCAGTGAAGAAATCATTTGTACACTGCATTTAAGAGTAAACACAAAAGTACTTTTTCCTAGAGTAGAGTAAGAAAGGTAGTTTCTTGGCTATAATAATACGGGTTTAACAAATCTTTTGAACTTTTTATATTCTCAGTTTCGACTGATTTCATTGCTGTTTGTAGGGCTAACCAATAACAATTTATCCAAATTAAAGCGGCTGTAAAAAAAAGTTGGCCTCATGGAACTTTATTCAGAATAAAGATTTCCCTGAAATAATTGTGTATAAATTATATGCTCATTTCTAATTATTGTATTCTTCAACTGTCACTGTGTAATTGCTTGCCTCCTTATAACGTTAACAAGTGTGTGCTAATCTAAACTCCAGTTCACAATCATGAAAAACTTTTATCTCGTACTTGAGATCATGATCTCTACTTAATTTTGGGAGATTCAAGGTATCCAGTGCTTTTCTTAATTTGTTCTCAAGATTTTATTTAAAAGAATCTGCTACTTTTCCATATGGATCTTCAAATAGTAGGATGATAATCTCCAAAACTGTTTTACAAAAAGACCAATACGATATATGAATGACAAGAATACAATCGAGGCAGATTAAATGACATTTAAGTTAATAATATTTTTGCAGAAAAAGAAGCATTTCTGAGGGAAAGCCAATTAACTAGCACCCCAACTTCATGTGTCCAAGGAAAGAGATTAAATATGAAAATCTCATTAAACTCCCATATTTCATGAGATTTTGTTGTTACTATCTGAATGATTTTGCTAGATTTTTAATATCTAAAGTTTTGCAGGATTAGGTGATCTGGAAATATTTTGATCATTTAAAAGGAAACTTTTTATCATGCTTGTTGGACATTGAAAAAGCCAAAATATTTTGGATTCAGATATATACAATTGAAGCCAGAGATATTTATTTTGGAACTGATTGACAACTATTTGGGGGAAAAAACCTCATGGTGCTTTGTGTTTATATATGATAACAGATAATAGATAATCAGAGTTCGAAGGGA
Source organism: Pseudonaja textilis (assembly GCF_049901715.1). Taxonomy (NCBI): domain Eukaryota; kingdom Metazoa; phylum Chordata; class Lepidosauria; order Squamata; family Elapidae; genus Pseudonaja; species Pseudonaja textilis. The sequence goes on from NC_141993.1 coordinate 13,526,287, forward strand.
CCTTGTAGGTCATCTAGTCCAACCCCCCGCCCAAGCGGGAGATCGTACACCATTTCTGACAAATGGCAGTCCAATCTCTTCTTGAAATTCTCAAGTGATGAAACTCCCACAACTTCTGAAGGCAGCTTCTGTTCCATTGGTTGATTGTTCTCACTGTCAGAAAGCGTCTCCTTATTTCCAGGTTAAATCTCTCCTTGTTCAGTTTCCATCCATTATTCCTTGTCTGGCCTACATGCGCTTTAGAAAATAGCTTGACCCCTTCCTCCTCCCTGTGGCAGCCCCTCAAATATTGGAAGACTGCTCTCCTGTCTCCCCTAGTCCTTCTCTTTACTGGACTAGCCAAGCCCGGTTCCTGTAATCATTTTTCATATGTTTTAGTCTCCAGTCCCCTAATCATCCTGGTTGCTCTTCTCTGCACTCTTTCTAGAGTCTCAACTTCTTTTTTATAATGTGATGAACAAAACGGAATGTAGTACTCTAGGTGTGGTCTTACTAAGGCTTCATAGAGTGGTATTAGTACCTCCCTTGATCTTGATTGTATCCCTCTGTTAATACAACTTATGACTAGCTCTGTACCTGTGCTTTGCTATGAAACTATGTAATCGGGCTTAGTTTTGGGGGAGGAAAATAAGGGGGAAAAATCTGTCTCTGCCTACCAGCATCCATTGGTATTCATCTGGCTAGTGTTCTGTCAGTGTGTGTGGAAGTTGAGGACTTGACGAATGTACCTTTTCTTTTATATACACTGAGAGCATTTGCACCAAGACAAATTCCTCGTGTGTCCAGTCACACTTGGCCAATAAAGAATTCTATTTATTATTCTATATCAGAAAAGTTTTGGAAGATTTCGAGACTATTTGTTGGTTTCTCGGGCCAAAAATCCTGCATTTTAAGAGTTTAAAGATACCTTCACTAACTTCCATACTCAGAAAGTATATATTCTTTTGAATTTTGGAACTGAGCTCCCTGATTTTTCTTGGAGGAGGAAGAGGGCTATAGAAATGATCAAGGAGGCAGCTTTTGGACTACCCGGTTCTGTTAGAAGAGATCTTGAAGACTGCAGCCATGCTTACATTTGAAAACAGATGGGAAAAGAGAGAAAAATCAGGAGTTAGTAAATTAAAATTGATTATGAAGTATTTATTAATGCTTTCTTTTTAAATCATACATATCTAGGCTAAGATGGAAAAACTGGTCTTTGTAAGAAATGCATCAAATTGAAAAGTAAACTAATATGTTAATGTGGTTAGTTAGTTAGTTGGAGCAACCTTTTGCAATACCCGCAAGCTTTAATTTTCAGAATGATAGGGAAAAATAATAATGTTGTAAAAGTGAATTCCCCGGAGAAATAGAAATAGTTGGCTTTACTTCAGATTTAGAAAATGAGATTGATAGAGTATGGCTCATTAGCAAAACTATTCTGAGACTTTCATTAGGGTTTTTTTTTTCCAGAAAATTAATACGTTTTTATCTGTTTGTAGAGACAAAGTCCAGAAAATAAGTTTTGCTGCAATGTTGATGTTTCTACTGTTTTCCACTCTTTTGGGCTGCCTACTTGTCCTAAAAAGGCAAAAAAACCATGAGATGCTGCATTCCTCAAGGTTGAGCAGCAAAAGAACCCAACCTTAAACAGACTTGGGAGAGCCGACCAATGGATGGCTTGGTTTTATAAAGTGCTCTGCTATCGCTACTGAGAGATGTTACATATCTTTTATGTATTTTTTTAAAAATGAATACATCTTTCATGAAAATGAGTGAATAAAAATTATAAGCTGGCTTTTGGATGGGGGCCAGTATGTTTGATCACTTCCACTTTCCTTCCCTTATTGAGCATAGATCTTTTGGCTAAAGAAGCTTTCACACACCTGATTTAAGGGGTGGCTTACTGATGATGGTTTGATCCAGAGGTGGTATTCAGCCAGTTATTCCGGTTGTATTATTATTATAATACCGGTTATTCAACTGGTATTCTGACCAGTTCTGGAGAACCGGTAGCAGAAATTTTGAGTAGTTTGGAGAACTGGCAAATTCCGCCTCTGACTGGCCCTGCCCCCATCTATTCTCTGCCTCCCACTGAGTCCCAGCTGATTGGCTGGGTCTTCTTTTGTTGCCCTGCATAGGAGAACAGGGATGGAAAGCAGGTTAGTGGGGTGGGGAGGGAATGGGATTTTGCAGTAACCTTCCCCCAGGACTGGGGAAGGAATAGGGAATTTGCCATACCCACCAAGCCACACCCACCAAGCCATGCCCACAGAACCGGTAGTAAAAATGTTTGTGTTAGGAATATAAGTCACCTAACAGCTTTTGGGTTGGAAATATATAAACCAGGGTAAACATTTTAATACTGTATCTTTAAGAACATGCAAAAGTGTAATTGGGTGTGGTTTCTCAAAACGGCCATAAGATGGAACCAGAAACCTGGGTTGTCTTAATCTTCATCTCAGAAGAGAGTGTGAGGGTATCTCTGTTTCTTTCTGTTGGAGAATATTGCCGTTCTTCCTAATTGACTGATATTCTTGGATTTGATGTAAGTCTGTTACTGAACTGTTTTTGACACTGGACTTTGTTATTGGATTAACCCTGGACTGTACACTGACTGCCTTACCTGTGAATGACTTTGGACTGTGTTTTGAACTTTGCTTAAACCTTTCTGGAAGTAAAAACCTACATCTCCTGTACAGCGTATCTGTGTGCTGTGTGTGTATTATTCAAACACTTCTCTCAAATACGTGTCCCTGTATGTGCTCATTCTTCTAATGGGGAATTACCTCAACAGTTTGAGTCCCACCACTGATTTGATACTTTAAAAAAAAATAATAATACATGAGCCATTTTTGTCTGATTATTAGAGTGGATGGAGTGAAAGTTTTGGCCTCAGGCATTTTCTTTCAGCTTTCTACTGCTGGGAAGTATTCATTTGCAAATTGTACTAAAAGATACATTAAAGGAAGTATAAATGCGCATTCAGCCTTCCTTAAAGTACCATTTTTGTCCACATGTTATAATCAGGGAATTTAGAATTTTTACCAAAATTCTGAGGAAGGTTTAAAAAGGAAAGATAACTAACTGTACTCTAATTCACATATTAAGCTTTATTTGTGTGAGTTAGATCTGATTCTGCGTCAGTACTACTGGAACCCCTTTCTGAAATCAACCATTTCAAAGGAGAAACGGAGACTTCCAGTCAAGAAGATGGGAAGTGCTCCAAACAAAACTTTTGTCTTTTATTCATTCCCCCTTCCATAGCAATAAGAAGTGATGGGAAATTCTGTGAATGCAATGCATGCACAGGGCCTCCAATGTACAGTGGTACATTTGCAAGCATGTAAGCGCACACTCTCATAACTAGCTTAGAATAAAGTAAGTGGAGATGAGCTTAATCTCCTTTCTGCGTCATTACCTGGGCTTTGACTTCCACCGGTCATTTCTGTTTAAGTGTGTTTGTTTTCAGAGCTGTAAGGGAGGAATGGGTTACTTTCAGTTCTCCAGGTGTTGTTGAATTACAACTCCCGGCCTGTAACCTGCGATTCAGATGTGATTCAGAATGATAATCTGTGATGGAACTTGGAGGGAGAGGAGGACCCAAGTAGGCCCTTTCACCTAGATTTCTTTGTGAACTTCAACATTGACAACCCCAGTATCCATCTGGACCGCATGTAAAGTTTGGGAACTTGGAACTTTTGATCTGAAAAGCTTCAGCCTCCTCCATCAACTGTGGCCATTCACTGTTCTGATTTTTCTTTAAGCATCGAGAAGCTAGGCAGTTTGCAGAAAGAGGTAAACATATGCTGCAAACGTGCAGATTACTTTTGTTTTCTTAAGGCATGACCACTAACAGGACTTCCTTTTTTTGTCCAATTTGTGGGTAGCATCATTTGTTGTCGTAGAACATAGAATAATCAAGAGTTGGAGGGGACCTTGGAGATCTTATAGCCCAACCCGCTGCTCTAGCAGGAGACCCTGCCACAAAGAAAGGGGTGGGGTCAACTTATTTCCCAAAGCACCAGAAAGCAAGACAAGAAATAATGGATGGAAACTAATCAAGGAGAGAAGCAACCTAGAACTAGGTTGGCAGGAGAAATTTCCTGACAATGAAAACAGTAAACTAGTGGGATGGCTTGCCTTCAGAATTTATGGATGCTTCATCGCTGGAGACTGAATAACCCTTGTCTGGAATGGTAAAGGGTCTCCTGTCACAGGCAGAGGGTTGGAAGACCTCCAAATCCCTTCCCATTCTGTTATTCTGTTAAATTTCTTGATGTTTATCATCATCATCATTTTTCCATTTTGCAATATTTAGCTTTTGTAGCAGGAAATTTCTGTATAGCATAACTGGGTGTGGAATCCTGGAAAATTTAAGGAAGCTTGGGATAAAACAAATGAGAGAGATTTCCCCTGGAATCAGGGTTGAAAAACAGCTGCTGTTTTACAGTTCAGTTTTTATAATATTTAATTACTGTAGCAAGCTGGCTTGATACAGGACTGCTAATGTTCCCCACCGATAAGGGTAAACAAAGAACTTGTATATTATGCAAATTGCATCTGTGTACATTGCATCAGTTTGCTTTAGAACTGGGAGTTTTGGGAAAGAAACAGCACAGTAATTAAAGAGCTTGTTGATAGTATAAGAAATATTGTTTAAAACATGTCTCATTTTTCTTCAGCTCAGCATGCAGCTGAATGCTATGTGGGAAGGAATGGAAACCACATAATTGCTGTCCCCCAAACAGTATAATCTTAATTGGACACCTTGCTAGACAGCGAGAGTCTTTTACACAAGCCTGTGTGCCGAATTGCCAGGGACACACACCCGTAATCATATCATAGACTTCCCTCTTGTTCTGGCATTGCAAGTTTTGTTCTCCTGTTTATTGCATGCTGGTGCAACTATTAGGAGGTTGAAATGACAGATTTTATAGCCCTCCATTACCCACTGAGATGTATGTCTGTTTTATTTTTAATCACTCGGGGTGTGTTGTTCCAGAAGCAATGCAGTAGTCATAATCAAGTGTAGAATTAGTTTCCAAAATCTGTTCGTCTGCTTGCTCAGTGATGTTGGCCCACAGGCACTGAATCTCTTTACATCTTTACAACCTTTCTCGAGCAAATAATAATGAGAATAATTGTGTGTATGTGCACTCTCTGTGTAACAGATGGATCTGAGTATTCTTTTTTTGAGTTCCTGCTCGTAGGAAAGCATCCCAAGGCCATCACAATGTTGTCATTTTAGTGGACGTCTGTTTTCACTTAGCACAGTTTTACTCTGCGATTGTTGTGATGAACCAAGAATGCTAGATGTCTTTTAAGGCTCACACATTTCTCACTGCCTAAGCCTTATAATGGGTAAGAGGCGCCTTCAGCAGATGCACGGAAAATATGCGCCTGTGGTCCATGTCTACACGGTCACTGGAATGGTGAGAGACCACTGACCGATCACGTCTATTAGCAAGCAAGTAATTAAGCACAATACAAATTAATTTTATCTCACTAAATACTCTTGGTTTCTGAACCATTTCGCATATGATAACTTATCTTGATTTCTCTTTATTACTGAATCTAAAACCTTTAAATTTCCTGATGAATTCCAACTATTTGCTGTAATATATATGCCAAGAAAAATTATGCATCCAAATTTTTCTGAAAACTGTTAAATTCTTACGTTGCATTATGCTGCTCTTACCTGTTTCTTCACTATAGTGATATTCTTTATATATTGTTAATAAATAATATAGAAGAAAGTTCCATAGCCTGATCTCAGAGAGGTCAATTTAAGTAAAGGAACATATGATACTAGAGTTTTTCTATTTTACTGAACGAAAAGCTGATGGATTTCAACATAAAACCAACATTTCTGTGTTTTTCAGTGGATATGCCTTTCCTTGTGAAATGCACCTTGGCAGGTAACAAGTGCTAAAACAACACTGAACCTAATTTGCATTTCAATTTCAAGCCTGTTTATTCAGAAATAATTCTAATATCATTCTATGGAACATTTCAAAATATCAAGGAATACAGCAATATTTATCAACCAATTATCTTAGAGATCGTGGGGAAAAATTGGTTACTTTATTACAATATTGTACATTTGCTTCATCTCTGAGACAAGAAGTGATTATGCCGAATAGGAATTACCTCTGGACAAGAAGGGGAAATGAGTAAAGCGTACGGAAGTATAATATATTTAGACCGTGGGCGATGCATGTAGTCCTTGACGTACAACAATTCATTTAGTGACCTTTAGAAGTTACAATGCACTGAAAAAAGTGACTTTATCATCATTTCTCACACTTGCAGCGTCTCCATGGTCACACGATCAAAATTCCAGCTCTTGGCAACCAGCATGTTTGTTTATGATGGTTGCAGGGTCTTTTGGCAAGCAAAGTGGATAGGGAAGCCAGATTCATGTAACAACTGTGGCAAAAAAGGTCATAAAATTGGGTAGAATTCACTTACCAACTGTCTCACTTAGCAACAGAAATTTTGGGCTCAGTTGTGGTCATCAGTTGATGGTTCAGTTGAGAATTAAAAGAAATTCCACCTCTCCACCTTTCTTCCTGCATCTTCTAAATATAATTCGATTTTTGATTGTAATTTCCATTTTTATTGTTTAAGAAAAAAATCACTTTATTTATTTTAATGTTTTTAATACTGTAAGCCGCCCAGAGTCATTTTGAAACAAGAAGGGGGGGCAATTAAATTTAATAATACAATTTAATAATTGTTTTGGAGCTTCACCGCAGGCATCCACCAAATTTTAGCCTTTTCAACTAAAACCAGAGTCAGAATAATGTACCTTGAGTTTCTGTTTCATTAATAGTGTAAACCAGCAGTCTCCAACCTTTCCACCTTGGCAGCCTGGCTGGAGGGCGGGGGCATATGAGTGGCAGGTGCACATGCACAGTCCCATTGGTGTGAGCGGTAGAAGTGCACACCCTCCATCAGTGGTGGGATTCACATTTTTTTACTACTGGTTCTATGGGCGTGGCTTGGTGGGCGTGACAGGGGAAGGATACTGTAAAATCTCCGGTCAGAGGTGGGATTTGCCGGTTCTCCAAACTGCTCAAACTTTCCGCTACCGGTTCTCTAGATTTGGTCAGAACCTGCTGAAGACCACCTCTGCCCTCCACTCACATAAATGGAGCTTTATGCACAAGCAGAGGGCCCTTGCGCTCGCATGCGAAGCTCCACTTACATGGAGTGGCACATACTTGCGCTCATGCACAAAGCTCCACTTATGCAAATGGAGCTTCACATGCAACCTCAAGGGCCCACTGCTTGCATGATTGGAGCTGTACATCCTTGTGTGCCATTCATGTGAGCAGAACTTCAAGTGCGCATGGCCCGGTTTCGAACAGGCCATGGCTCACTAGTGACCCGTCGGTTGGGGACCCCTGGTGTAAACAGTGATTTGCAGCTTCTCTAACTTGGAACTACAGGAAGGATGGAGGTTTCCCACCCGCTTGTGTTAAGCTTAAATTCAGAAGGAAGTTTTTATCTCTTTCAACTTTGCAAGGTGTGTACGGGCTATAGGTTCCCTTGCTTGAGAGAGGGTTGGACTAGAAGACCTCAAGATCCCTTCCACCTCTGTTATTCTGTAATTCTGCACAATGCAGTTTTGAAAAATGTACACTGTCTTAGTACAACCTTCCTTTTGTGCAAGTTGTGCATTGTTTGATTTGTTTCTCCAAAGTCATTGCACTTTATTGCATAATGAGACTCATAGTAAAGTTGCACTATGAATTCCTAACCACAGTAACTGATTGCGGAAGCTATGGAGTCTGTACCCTCCTACCTCTGAAAAGGAGCACAAATGTGAAATGATCTGTTTTGATTTTTCTGCCCACCCTACAGAGATGTTTTCCTATGTGTCTTGCACATAGCTTCTTGTAGGGAACATGTTTGTGTTTGATCCCTGATAGTGTCACCACCCACACCATGAGTCACTGGTAATGTCTTAGGTCTTATTTTTAGCATGGTTGCTGCCATCATTCTGTATCCATTAGCTAGTAAGAGACTTATGCCCTGAGATAAACCTGTTAATCTGTGTGCTGCCTTCTCCCTTGGTTGCTTTAGCTCCAGATGCGGTTCTCCTGGGCTTTAATCACTGGGTGATTAGAGTGATTCAGTCTTCTCAGGGAAGGTACAGGAGTATTCAGTTTGATTGTAACACAACAGATCACTTTTTCTACAGTCTGATTTTCAATTTGCTCGTGGGAAAGGCCACATTTAAAAACAAAGCAGAACTTGCTGCTGAGAACAGCAACTAATTTAAATTCTCATGGACGGACGGACGGATAGACAGACAGACAGACAGATAGATAGATAGATGCAATGTTACTTGTCTGAATTGGCTAGTTTTCTTGTTACTTTTGTAATTATTGACAATCTTGTATATGGAATTTTGTATTATGAGCTGTACAGGTCATCCTTAACATCAGTTCATTTAGTGACTGGGGTTACAGTGGCACTGAAAAAAGCACTCTACACAAATCCCTGCACTTACTACTGTTGCAGCACCCCCAGGGTCATGTGGTCAGACTTTGGGTCAGTGGTGGTATTCAGCCAGTTCGCACTGGTTCGGGTGAACTGGTAGCAAGGATTTGGCAAGGGTTGCCAAGCCGGGAGTAACTTCTGGCTGGCCACGACCCCAAGCTGGTCGCCCGGTTGCCGCTCACTCGCTTGCTCTGCCTGCCTGATGCCTGATGCTCGCTCACCCTGTCCGCCCGATGCTCGCCCGCTTAGTCACTCTTTAAGGCATTTCTTTTCTTTTTTTTTAACCTCCCGACAATCAGTTGTTCCTATGAACAGCTGTACCAGAATTCCCCTCGCTTCTTACTGCTTTGCCCTAGAGGCTCCTCTGAGGCCAGAAAGGCCCCAAAATGGAGTGTGGAGGGGTGCTGCATGACCTAACCCGTTTTTTTTTCTTTCCTGAGCCCGAGGGGAGCCCGCTGAGAGCAAAAATGCCCCCTCCCAGAGGCTCCTCTGAAGCCAGGAAGGCCCAAAAAACAGGGTGGGGGTGATGCTGCAAAAAAGCCACACCCACCCAATCACGTGGCCATGCCCACCTAGCCACGCCCATAGAACCGGTAGTAAAAAAAATTTGAAACCCACCACTGCTTTGGGTGCTTGACAAGCAGCAGGTACTTGCAATGGTTGCAGCCTCTGAGGGTCACACAATCGCCATTTGCAACTTTCCCAGCCAGCTTCTGGCTACTAAAGTCAATGGGGGAAGCTGGGTTCACCAAACAGCAGCACAATTCACTTAGCAACTGCAGTGTGTCAGGATTCCAGCAGTTGCCCCAATTAAATCAGTTGACATCGTGATTTGCTTAACGGTGGCAAAAAAAAAAAGGGGGGGGTTGTTAAATTGACGTGACAACCCCCTGGCTTCACAGTGGAAATTCTGGTTCCAGTTGTGGTTCTAAGTAAGGACTACCTGTAATTAGCTCCTGTTATTATGAGCAGTTTTGCATGCAATTATATGAGCATTAATGGAATCCTCTCCACTCGCTTTGAAGAAGGTATGTTAGTGAGTCCTCCCCATACCAACCATGAATAGCTTTCATGCGGGAGGGGCTACATCTAAACTGCCACTTACTTATGGAACTGGGCTATCTGGCTATTTTAGTTGCACCATGTACAGTATAGAGAAATAAACTGGTTGTTGACGCGCGGAAATGCCTGAAGAGGAGCGTCTGGTTACTAAAGCAAAGAATTGTCCGCTTTTTAGTGCCTGTCAATATGAACTCCATTCAGGTGTAATGAAGTGCTCAGAGTAAATCTCTGCCTCCCACCAAAGCTGTCTAATGATAGCTTCCTGATAGGCATTTGTGCATTTAGTACATTTGTCTGTAGGAACATCTAGTCTAAGACTATCCCTGAAAAGTGCATCAGTTACTATGGGTAAGCAGACAGCAGCCTGTACAGACAATGCTGTTCATAATTTAAGGTGTTGGTCTTGACCTTTGTAAGCCTAAACAGCTCAGGGCCTAGCTATCTCAGGGATAATCTCTCCCGCTACAAACCTGTCCAGTTATTAAGATCTGCAGGAGAGATGCTTTTGAAAGCGAACCTTCTCTCAGAAACTGGTTTTCTGCCATGTGGCAGAGCCCTGCGTTGCTCTTGAGTTGCAGAACACACAGCATTTGGAAAACCTACAAAGAATGCGATGATTTCAGTATTATTTTGTTGTTAATTTCAGTCTGTGGCTTTAAATGTGTATTCACTCTCTGTTTTGATGGTGTGTTCATCTCCTTGAGTATCACCAGAGCAGAAAAGCAGCGATTAGATGAAATAATAAATAAGCTGCATTGAATGGCATAGCCAAAGGCAGGAAAAAAAATTAATACCAACCTGCCTTCCATTGTGGACCCATATGCTGCACGAGTCAAAAAGAGGGCTGTGAAAATATCTGCAGACCCCTCACATCCCAGACATAAACTGTTTCAACTCCTACCCTCAAAACGAAGCTATAGAGCACTGCACACCAGAACAACTAGACACAAGGACAGTTTTTCCCCAAACGCCGTCACTTTGCTAAACAAGTAATTCCCTCAACACTGTCCAACTATTGACAAAGTCTGCACTACTATTACTATTAATTCTCCCATCCTTCCTTTCACCCATCTCCTCCTACTTATGACTGTATGAGTGTAACCTTGTTGCTTGTATCCTAATGATTTTTATTGACTGTTTCCTAGTATGATTTGATTGCTTATTGTACCCTATGATTATTATTACGTGTTGTACCTGATGATTCTTGACTCTTGATGAATGTACCTTTTCTTTTATGCACACTGAGAGCATTTGCACCAAGATAAATTCCTTGTGTGTCCACTCATACTTGGCCAATAAAGTCTTTCTTTCTTTCTTTCTTTCTTTCTTTCTTTCTTTCTTTCTTTCTTTCTTTCTTTCTTTCTTTCTTTCTTTCTTTCTTTCTTTCTTTCTTTCTTTCTTTCTTTCTTTCTTTCCATCTAGTGCAGGTGGCAGAGATGGTCCTGGAGGCCAGTGGCTGAGAGCCATTTTGATTGTCCACTCTACCCCTGGAAACGTTTTTGAGAGTTCCAGATGTGTCAGATAATTAAAAAGCGTTCCAGCACCTCATTTTATTCCTCTGTTATTGTTCCCCAAAATGACAATTATTCCAGAGTAGGCGTGTTAAAATTGTACAGTTGTAATATGCTAGGAGAGCAAACAAGTTTGTGTGAGAAGGAATATTTATTCTTTCTCTACACTTAGTATACAAAGTAAATAAACCCCAATGTTGAAATGGGAATCATTCCATCATTCCGTCCTCTTCCTGTAAACTAGTAAGTTAGCTTTAAAAAAAAAACCTCCACAAAAAGACACATATCAGGAGGTTTATTTGCAATGTTCTTCTACTCAGAAAAATCGTGGTTATTTAAATTTAGCACTACTGCCAAGTTACCTTCTAAAATTCTGTACTCTATTCTTATCCTTGAGAGTTTATTGTTCTAACTCTATGGGTTGATCAGAGTTTAGATTTATTTTAACACATTGCACTTTTTGCCATAAAAGGTAAAAACTGGCACCTGCCATTTCCTTGGCAGCAAAATGGCGGAGGCTCCCTGTGGTTTCCTTCTGGAACAGTTTTTGACGTTCTAGCCTAGCAGACAGCTAGAGAATTCCCAAGTGCTCCCTCATCTAAATACCAACTAGGATTGATTCTGCTTACTTTCTCAGCCCAAAGATGTTAAAGTCAGTCAAGTATAACCACATGCTGAAGTACAGTACAATATTTGTTTTCCTCTAAGAATTTTGGCAGTTTATCCATTCTTATGTACTGTATTTTCCACATGGTGTTTTAGTTTTGACTATCCATTGAAATCTTATAATTATCTATGTTTTCTTTTTTTAAAAATCAATGTATTCATACGAATGAGTGCTTCCTCATACCACTCTCCTTCTGAACTCCATCGTTTCTTAGGAGCCCCTTTCAACCTAGTGGAACACATCCTTTCTGTGTGTTTAATTTGTGATTTAGATCTCAGATTTGGCCTTGAAAATTTATTATTTCAGGTTTAAGTCAATTTAAATCATTTTACTTTATGTGCTTATCATTAAACTATACATCACAGGTGGCATTAAATGAATTCATTTACACACATACTTTCAGTTGTGCCATTTTGCTTTTAACCAGATAGGTAATAGCAGGAGGAAGATGTGTTGGATAAAGGCAGAACACAAATAAGTAAACATTCTTCTTTGAAATGCCTAAAGTTGAAAAGGCTTTTCTCTAGATGTTGGTGCTTGTAAAAAGATTGCAATTCCGTTCAGTTTCTGGCTTCTTCTGTCCTCTTGCTAGTAATTCTCTTTTATCTTTTTACTTGCTTTTTATTTTAGCTGATTGTATCCCCTTTGCTTACCTCTTAATCAAAATTTCTTTTTATAACATGAAGCCAAGATAGAGGAAGTCTTGTATTATTCAGTAGGAGTGTTTAAGGCTGGATTTCTGAGTTCTCCGGCATGCTGATTGGAGAATCCACACACGCGTTGACAGATGCCTTTCTGCCTTAATCTTTGCCCTGCCTCTCAGTCAATGGTCAGGACCCCAGTTAGACTCAGTCTTGGCCCTATAGAGACGTGGTAAAGATTTGGCTCAGAATTTGGATGGAAAGACTTCAATGAATGGAGTGTGGATTCACAGCATAGGAGACAGGATTGGAGGGGACCTGGGCAACAGGCTCCTAGCAAGGTGCAGTTAGTGTGCTATTGCCAAAGTTAATTATTTGTTCGGCTGGAACCGTGGCCTTTATCCTGATCTGCCCGCTGCCATTACCATCGGCCCTGTCATGGACAGACAGTCGCAGGAGCGCAATTAGACTTCAGGCTTGCCACCCGCTGGGGATCTCCCCGGCGCTTCACAGCGCCACCATTAACAGTGCTCAGAAGCGATTTACAGCTTCCACCATTAACAACACGCAGAAAGTGTGAAATGGCTCACCCAATTAACTCCGGTGATGATTCCTGCGGCCATGCTGCCTTACAGCTGATTGAGGGATTCGGTCTTACTAGCCAGCCAGCCTCATTGGAGAGCAATTTGGCGCTATCTCTTGCTGCGACTTTGCCCGCGTGAGTGTGCAGGCTTCCCCAGTTACCTGGTCTTGCCGCCGCCACCACTAGCCCCAGACTGGTCTGTGATTGAGACCTGGGCTGCAAACTGCCACCAGAGTACCTCAGTTGGGCAGAGGAGTGTGGATTCAGCGTTCTCATAAGGCAGTGTTAATCGGAGCTTAAAGCTGTCAAGATGGCTGAACAGTCAGCAAACAGCCTGGAACCTCAACATTCCTCAAGCTCCACTATGTTATCTAGGCACAGCTCCAGGAAGGCTAGATCTGCTAGCAAGGATGCAGCAGACAAAATTAGAGCAAAGCCCATCTATTCCAGGAAGCCATCCAGAGAGGGGGAGAAAGATGCCACCAGGAGACAGAAAGCCCTGGAGAAGCAGATCTCCAGGGCAGAAAGAAAGGCTGAACAGGAGAGACAGTCTGCCTCACTTCAGACAGAGTTCTCCATTTCCTGCCCTCAGTAGCTGTAGCCGTTAATTCAAACAAACCCTGCAGTTCCAATAGCATGGTCACCAGAGGGCAATAGAGAGCAAATATCGTTCCCTCTAACAACAGAGGAATTTTAAAGGGAAATTTTTCCCTTCTCTTGTATGGCATCTGATTTTGCTGACTCTCAGCTCAGGGATAGGCCCCAGGTTCCAGAGGCCATCTTTACTCCTACTGTGGCGGGGCTCCGCCCAGTAGATAGACTTGGACCCGAGCTGTCTGAGGAAATTAAAGACCTAATCTCACAAGCCACCAGCCTGCAGATGAGAAGCCATCTCCTTCCTTAGCCTCTGAGCCTCAAATGCAAGCCATCCATCCTTACCACTTCCCCACGGAGGACCTCAGGCCTCAGGGGTCGGTATCACCTGCCCATTTCTCTAGGAGCAGGGCATCAGTGCTAGAAGAGGAGGATCGGAGGGAGCAGGGGTTTTCAGAGGATGAGGACCTGTCCCCTGACCATACTCTGTTCACTGGCTTATTCAGTCCTGCGCTCTTTAAATCATTGCTTCACAAAGCCAGAACTACGGCCCAGATAAGTTCAGAGCCTTGCACTCCAGCAGAACCATTTGATAACCAGGGTCCAAATAACATGGTGTTCTCCTCCATGCTGCATCGAGAGCCCAGAATGGGTTGACTCCTTCCTATGACGTCATTTAGCTGAGTCTGTTCTAAGATATAAAAGCCAGCCCCCGGGAGAGACCCCAGCTTTTGACTCAGCTCCTTTCAGTCAGTAGCTGTGTCTCTGAAAGTGTTCTGTTAGATAGCACTCACCAGCGATCTTCAGTACTTTTTTCCTCGCTTCAAGCAGCTCCCGGGGATCTGGGCAGCTGCTCTTCCAGGAGAGCAGGGCTCTCTCTCCTACAATGTTGGGAGCAGCTTTACAGAGCTCTGTGCAGGCAAGCTGGGCAGCGTCTGCAGACCTCCCCCACTCCTGCAGTTTGGAGCGATCGTAAACATGATCGGCAAACTGATAAGAGTGCAAGCCAGCTGATCATGAGGCTGGTTGTTGCGTTTTTCCCTTGCTGACTTCGCTTGGGGCTCTGTATAGCCTAAGGAGCGATTCTTCAATCTTGGAGCCTGTTTTCCTGTAGTCAGTGGCCATCTTGGATTCAAGCCTTCTTCCATGAGGTGAGCGGCCATTTTGTAAGCCTGGGGGCCATTTATACCCTAAGGGGCTTAATAAAATTTTTTTTTAAACAGCTTCTTTCCAACGCAAGAGCCTTTATTCTACAAATAGAGCAAGATAAGGCTCAGGCAGAGCTTTCCCCCCCAGTGGAACAGTCTCTTAAGCCCAATAAGAGAAAAAGACGTAGGCAACGCACCCAATCAGCCCAGAGGGAGGTGGCTGCTAAAATCAAAGCTAAGGCTTGAGCCCCTAAGAAGGCAACTCAGGCTGAATTGAGGGCAGAGAAGCGCAGACATGCAGCTCTAGAGAGGCAGTTCAACAGAACTATTAAACAGAAGGGAGTGCAATTACAGCATGTTTCAGGTGATATTCGTGGGCCCCAACCAAGCCCTCCCAGGGGAGGAGAAGTTATCTATGAGCCTTTCCATCCTCCATCCTGGTCTCCTGAGGCTCTTGTTGTACAGTGAGATCCTCAGGATCTAAGCAGATCTGGGCCTTATTTCCATCAGGCTTCTGGGCCCTATGCTCCTCCCCCGTCCCTCCAGGCCTCAAACCTCTCCTCAATCTAGGCCTGAAGCCACCTTCTCTCCCACAGCAGCGGGCCTTCTGCCTTCTGCCTCTACCTTTGAGCATAGACCAAGGGATATCCAAGATGTTGTCTCATTAGCCATTAGGCAGGGATTGTCTGAAGGCTTCAAGCAAATTCTTCAACCTCTGGAAAGGGTTCAGGCCCTTCTCCCTCCTCAATCTATAGGTTCCTTGCCTCATCATCCTGATTTACATAGGCCTCAGGGCCTCAGGGTCCATTCTTCTCTACCAGAATGGGAGGAGGTTGATGAGGAAGGAAGGCCTTCACCATCTGAACACAGTTACTCTTCTCATTCAGAGTGTGAAGAGGGTGAAATTTTTGACCAAAATCTTTTAGAGGAAGAGTATTCTCGCCCAGAGCAGACATCCTCTGCATTGGTCTTCAAACCTAGGCTCTTCAGGCCATTACTCAGCAAGGCCTTGGTCACTGCCAAGCTGTCGCCAGAAGAAGTGGCTCCCGAGCCACTAGGAAATCCCTCTAGCCAAGGGGCTTCTCTCTTCTCCAAGCCTGTAGTGCATGCAGAAGTTTTGCCTTCTCCCATTTTGTTCCTGGACATGGTCAAGGAACAGTGCGCTTCTCCTTCAGCAGGTCCTCGCCCATCTTCTCTGGATAAGCGTTTCTACAATGTCAGCACAGCTCTGGACAATGCCCTGGCAGTGCCTTCTGTTGACATTCAGTTCTGGCCTCATTCTCATCTCCCTATAAAGGAACTTCATAATTTGGGGATGCTTTGAACCCCTTCCTTGTTGAGAACAAGGAGACATGCAAGGTCTTGTCATCCCTGACCAGGCATGCAGACAGGCGGACCTCCCCTTATGTCCGCAGTCAGTCCTTTCACCCGATGGACTCCAGCTCTGACTTCAATTACTTCCAGCACTCTTACCCTACAAGATCTGGTCATCCAACAGACAGATCAGGGTTTAGAGACAGGCCTAGACAACAATTCCAGGCCAAGCAGCTCTTTCATGGACATCCCTTTCGCTGTTCCAAGTGACTTCCAGGACCCTCCTCCCATTGGTGGCCACCTGGCCCTATTTGCGAATCAAAGGGAGAACATCACCACTGATTCTTGGATCCTGAATACGGTACGATTTGGCCTCATTCTAGAATTCCTCTCCACACCTCCGAGACGTTTCACCTGTTGCCCCTCCTCCAAAAATCTTGTCAAGAGGGCTCTTATGAACAAGGCAATCTGGCAACTATTAGACATCCAGGCCATCGAGCCAGGGCGGAAGATCAAAGGGGGCATGGGTTTTACTCCAGCTTGTTCATAGTTCTGAAGGCCTTGGGGGGTGGGGGTGGAGAGCAATTCTGGGCCTCAAGAAATTGAACGTCCACTTGACGTCCACAAGATTCAAAATGCAATCTCAGCAGTCAATCTTGGAGGGCATCGGTAGATGACCACCTTGATATCTATTGATCTGACAGAGGTTTACATCCACATCCCCATCCTTCCCTTCCATCAAAAGTAGCTCAGGCTCACCATTTTCAGTACAAAGCCCTGCCGTTAGGCCTCTCATCGGCCCCCAGAACCTTCACAAAAGTGCTGGTAGCACTGGCCGCGCACCTCAGAACAATCCTGGTGCATGTCCAGTGCTACCTGGATGACATCCTCATTCAGTCCAGCTCTTACCAGCAGGCACAGAAAGATCTGAAGACAACAATCTTCAGGACCACGGGTTCTCTATCAATTTTCCAAAGAGTCACCTAGTACCATCCACTCGCCTGTAACACCTCAACATGGTGGTAGACATCAGGTTATGTGAGGTCTACCTTTCCCAGGAATGCCAGGACAGCATCAAGTCCTTGGTGAATCAAATCCGAGTGGAACGAAGCATTCCCTTGTCGATGCTTTCACAGCTCCTGGGAGAAATGGTATCGTGCATAGCTATAGTTCCTTGAGCACAGCTACACTCCAGAACCCTGCAATGGTTTCTGTTACCATTCCCGAGGTCAGAAGACCGCACCTCCAACACCAGGGTTCGGGTACTGTTAGAGACTCTCAGGTCTCTCAGATGATGGGCTTCCCCAGCAATGACCAAGGGAACCTTGTTCAAGGAATCCAGATGCCTGACCGTGACCTTGGGTGTCAGCCTCTTTGGCTGGGGCGCCCATCTCCAGTCCCGGCTGGCACAAGAACAATGGTCCCAGACAGACCTGAAAAACAACATAAACTGGCTGGAGCTCTGAGCAATCCATCTAGCTCTATGCCAATTCCAGGTTACTGTATCAGGACAACATATACCAATCCTGATGGACAACTTGGCTGCCAAAACACATGTCAAATGACAAGAGGGTACCCTCTCCAGGTCCTTCATGCGCAAAGCGGAACAACTGGGACTCTGGACAGAAGCTCACCTGCTATCCATCAATGCGGAGCACATCTCGGGAGTGACAAATGCACAGGTGGATTACCTGAGCCAGGAACAAGGTAGACCATTCTGAGTGGCGCCTGCACTTGGACCTCTTTGGGGAACTTTCCCAGAGATTCGGCTGTCCTCTGCTGGACTTGTTCACCACCCTGGCAAACTCGCAACTGCCCATATTTTTCTCCAGATTTCTGACACTGGGAGCAGAAGGGGTCAACACCCTTCTCAGTCCATGGCCCAAGGGCCTATTATATGCCTTCCTTCCTCTTCCCCTCTTTCCGGGGGTGATCTGGAAGGTTCTACTAGAAACAACAGAAATCCTGCTACTCGCTCCCCATTGACCCAGGCGGCCATGGTATGCAGACCTGGTGAGCCTGTCAGTATCCTGTCCTTAAAGGATTCCTCAGGAAAGGATCTCTCTCAGCCAGGGGGCCTTGGAACATCCGGAGTCTCAGTGGCTCCACTTGACTGCCTGACACTTGAGCAGAGACTCATGAGGATGGATAATTTCTCAAGGAGGGTGATACAGACAATCCAGGCTTCCAGTAGACCTTCCTCTAATAGAATTTACAACTCTACCTGGAAGGTGTTTTGTAATTGGTGTGCTAGGAGGGCATAGACCCTACTGTGGTAGGGTCTATTCCACAGATCCTGGACTTCTTACAGGAGGGTCTGGACATGGGGTTATCCCGTAGTACTATTTGCAGACAAGTGGTGGACTTGTCCACAGTGCTGACTTACAGAGACTTGGCGTATATCGGAACTGGCAGCTCTCTCTTTCAGAGAGGACCTTTGCATTTGTCATATGAACAGGGTGGTTCTATGGCTGGACCCCTCCTTCATCCCCCAAATAAACTCCTGGTTCCATAGGGCCGAGGAAATCATGCTACCGGACTTCTGTCCCACTCCATTCAACAATCTGGAACACAAATGGCATACTTTGGACATAAGGAGGGCGCTCTGCAGGTACATCAAAAGAACATCATCTCATGGTAGAACAGAAGCCCTGTTCGTGTCATTTCAACCATCTTCCATGGGTACCAAAGTGACATTATTGACCATAGGCTGTTGGATAAGAGCGTGTATAGCCAAGGCCTACGAGACTCAGGCTCTTCTCATACCCAGATAAGTAACTGCCCATTCTACAAGAAGTGCAGCTACTACGCAGACCTCGATTGAGGACATCTGCAGGGAAGTGACATGGTCCTCCCCATTTCCTTTTGTGAGGCACTACAAATTGGACACCTTTGCTTCTGCTGAAGCAGCCTTCAGCAGGAGGGTGCTGCAACAGGTGCATACAGATGGCGGGACACAGGACCAGACTGCTCCCCGCCCATAGGGACAACCGTCTTTGGTATATCCCGTGTGTGGATTCTCCATCAACATGCTGAGAAAGGGCGTCTCAGGTAAGCCAACGCCCCATCTCTTCATTATTCCATTGCCCCATCTTGGCCAAAATCATGTTCAATATTTAAAGATTATAAAAGACATTTGCTTAAGATTGCTCTTAAATGATAGATTTTTTTAAAAGACAAACCTGGACTCTGGGTAGAATGAGGCACAAAACTATCTTATAGTATAGAAATCAAATTCCAAATACCGGTAGTTGCACTATATATACGAATACAGAATTTATAAACAGAATTTTGTCCTGCATTGTCTGATCACGTTACACCTTTGCTAAAAATATGCTTCACTCTATGAATTCTGTGTCCCAGAAGAATCTAAGGTTTGTATATCCCACCCCCACTCCCCCCCAGATATTTTTCTTTCCCAATAATCTGGTCTGGCTTGTTAAATGCTGAGATGCTACATGAGTTTCACCTGTAGTGCCTGATGATAATAATATGAATGGATTCGGTTCATCTACCCTTTGGCAAAAAAATGTTAAAGAGTTGTGATCAGAGAACAGTGATGTGTGTCCTACACTCCTGAAACAGATGCTGTGGAGATTAAGCTGCATCAGGATTGAAGAACTCAAATTATCTGGCAGGCAAACATCCATTCTGTCCTATGCTGCTAATGGACCAGTTTGTTCCTAGCTGCCATCTGGCTGTTTCCTCTTGCTCTTATTAGCAGCAAAGACAAATATAACATTCAGGATTTGACCCAGGCAGCACAGGCGGCCAGTGGCTTTTTTCAGTATCTAGCCTTGATTCTGAATATCCAATGCACAAGGCTGCCTGTTTTACTGGCTTTAAAAATCAACTACTTTCATGTCCTGGTCACTACAGATAGCAAGATGTTCTTGGAGAAAATACTTAGCTCCTTTACTGCAGATTGCTCTGATAGTATGCCAGGGCAGAAGCAACTTATATCAGCAATTCTTCAAGGAGCTATTTACAAGCGTGGTTGATATTTTAAGGATTACTTCCATACACATATGCTCCAATTGCTACTTTCTTTGAAGGTAAACAGCGATGTGCAAAATGCAGAAAAGGAATAATAAGCCAAAATTAAAGACATAAGGTATCTAAATCTACTTTACCACCAAACCATTCCTATGTCTCTCCATAACTTTCTATCCTTCCAAACCCCGTATCTTATTTTATACATTGGCTTTTCTTTAAACCTTTAACGTATTTGTAGATTTTGGCACCCATATCCAATCTCTGCTGTCTCCTTCCTCTCAACTGGTTTGCTCATTTTTCATTTGTTTTGTTATTTTGCTATTTCATTATCTCTGTGTGACTAATGACATCAACACAGTTTATATTCAGTCTACAGTCATCATCCATATGTTCTTAAATCATAACTCTTCTTGTATTATTGCACACACTTTCAGTGTATCCCATTCCCATTGCATTCGACTTAGCTTTATGCTACTCCTGAAATACTCAACTCTCATTTCTGTGACACGAAATCAGCAGAGCATGCTCTTCTTACCTACCACTAATTTCACTTCTTTCAGCAAATATTCCTTCTTCGCAAAAATCACATACAGTGTTACCTTTCTACCAGCATCTGTCTTCATCTGTTTCCCATTCTACCAAGTAATACAAATTTGTTTATTTGTACTATTTTGCCATTTATGTATAAACTGCAATCACCACCTTTTCTCTGTCTAACATTACCTTACTCTTTGGTACAGTTCTGTACAGTTTGCCTCAGACACGGAGTAGCTGATACTTTTGCCTAACTTTTGGTTTATTAGCCAATAAGTGTGGTATCATCAGCATACAGAAATACACATATATTCACATCCTCAACCAACACACCACTAATATAATCAAAGACACATTCATCCATATAAATTAAAAAAGAACAAACATTGCACTTCCTTATGTTGACTCAATGCTGACTCTTTCACTAAGCATTCCATTCTCATGAATTACTCCTATTGGCATTCAGCAACCAACATATATATTTGCACGGATCATTTATTAAATCAGCACTATTCACTTTAACATATAGTTGTTCTAAAATCAGGGGTGTCCAACCTTGGCAACTTTAAGACTTGTGGACTTCAACTCCCATGGCTGGTTTGGGAATTCTGGGAGTTGAAGTCCACAGGTCTGAAAGTTGCCAAGGTTGGACACACCTGCTCTAAATTAACATAAAATAACGTTCCATACATTTCCTTCAAGTTCATTTTTCTCACAATGTATTGAAGAACAAAAATGCAGTCTCAAGCTGCACTGCAGTTATCATTTATTTTTATAGTCACAACCGATATTATAGGGACCAGAATGTTGCTAGACACTTTCTCAGAGTCTTACCAGACAAATTCCATTTTAACTTTCCTATTCAGTTTTGGATTTCAAATATTTCCATCCAATATTTCAACCATGCTGAGACTCACAGAACATTAACAACTCAATTTAAAATCATGTCAGAAGTCTCAATGAACCATTAGAATTTTATTATCCATAAACCTAAGCCTATGAAATAGAAGAGGCAGCTTCGGAAGAAAGTAAGTGAGTGTTCTCTATCTGGTGTTAGAACAAGATTAACTCCTTGATGGTCTGATGAACTGCTAGCATTGAGTGTTTTTCACCAAATACCTAAAAAAAGAAAACGAAGCAATGAGAGGATTAGAGTGGCAGTCCATGCTGTGATTGAGCTCAAGTTAAAGCATTGATTCGGCAGTGGTAATGGCGACAAGAAAAGAAAGTTGTTTGGCATCAATGCCAACTAACAGTAAGTAACAAGAGATCTTGTAATCATGGCTCACAGGGCGGGCAGCTGGACTGATTAATGATTTGCGGTGATTAATTTGTAAGACATTTGGGGTCAAAGTCATTCATATTCTTTCCCGCTCTTTGCTTCAATTATAGGAGCACACCAATAGCTGCTACCTTCTTGGCATGTTTCTTTCCAGGTCAATTGAATTTAGATGTACTTTTCAACAGACAAGAGCATGTAAGCCTAGAAACCACAGTTTATCACAAGGCCAATAGTCCACACATTCTGAATTTCAACAGCACCCATCCACTATTACACAAAGAGTCGATCAGAACACTATATTCCAGGATGAGGACCCACTGTAGTACCCAGCGAGCCAAACAGCTGGAGAGCAGGTAGCTTCCTTAAAAATTCAAGCAGAGTGGGTACCCACAATACACAGAATGGGTACCCACAAAGATGTCTGTGTAACACAGTAGGGAGACTAACTACATGACACTTTCTCGGGGACTTGCCATACATCAAAAAAGCTGTAGAATGCAGCTTCCGAGATCTGCAAGTGGGCATTGCACACCGCCCAGAGGCTACCATACAAGGATAAATTATACATTGTAAAGATCGCTTGGAGGTGGGAGATACTTCCAAGTGGAATTTGTCTGGTAAGGCTCTGAGAAGGTGTCTAGCAAATTTCCTGCATGGACTACTCCTGTGTCTGTGTAGGATAGACAAGGAGGAAGCTAGCCACCAGATTGCAAGAACACAAGCGAGCAGTCAGATGAGGAGACCCAAACTCATGGGTAGCTTCACACTGCAATGAACATGGGCACAGATTCAATTTTACAGCGACTAAGACTGTTGGCCAAGCAGGCACAAAAACATCCAAGGAAGTGATTGAAGCCCCTCAGTCAACAGGGGTGCTGATTTACCATCGGCCTATCAAGTACATAGAAGGCAAGGGCTGAGCAGCACAAGCAAACAACAGCCAACAGCTTAAAAGCCAGCTGTCAACACACCCCAACCAGCATCTAAAAAGCCATGTACAACAGGCATCATAAATACCTCACACAGAACAGCGCACCCTCTGCTGGAGAGAAGTTCCCTGAAGATGGGCCTCAGCATGAGTCTTCCGATCCCGTGACCAACCTAGATTGGATCCTGCAACATTATCCTGGGACACGTACATTTGCCTTCATTCAGATGAGTTCAGTTCAGTTCAGTCTGTGGAGACTGAGGATGTGAGCAGGATTCTTGAAAAGTGAACGTGGATTTGACCCTTGTCTATTTTATCTAATAAACACACCCAGAGATGCGCTGGTTGAGTGGTTGCTGAGTATAAGAAGTGAGTCAATGCAGGAGGGATACTTTATTTGTGGGGGGGAAATATATGACAAACACTTTAAGAAATCATTTTCAAGCCACATCTGATAGAAGTATTTTAAGTAGTCTTACTCCATTTTCAAGTACGTAGTAGTTTCTTTAGTTTTTTTTTTTAATGAAATGAGTGTGTTGTTCTATTTCATGCTGACTTTAAGGATCAAGAAATCCCTCATTCCTTTGGTTAGAGGCCATCAGGATTTGGACAGAGAACATGTTTGTTCTGCTGGATTTTTCTCTGGAACCGGAGGGTTTGGGTTAGGCTTGCCTGACTGGGATTTAGAAACAGTTTTTACAGTGTCTTTAGACCCCCCTGAAGAGCTGATCTTGGGAGGTAGTGTGATTTTTCTGGCCAATGGTCTTTGGAATTCCCCATAGTTCACTTCTGTTCCCATGCTAAAATTTGAAATTTTTAACATTAATTTTATAAAAATAATTTGCCCTTTTATTTTATTGTCTTCTTTTTAGGCAAACATAATCAATTTACAAACTGGAAGGCATATCAGATGCATTCCTTTAATGTGATGATAGTTACCTACAGTATATGCATAACTAACAATGTAGATTTGAGAAATGAGACAGAAAGAAGATGTTTGTGATCTCTTTAACTCTTTCTTAGTATGCCAATTCACGTTGAGAGAAAGTGATGAAAACTGGTGAGCATCCTAAAGACCATCAAAGAAAAACCAAATGGTTCCCCTCTATGAGTATGTTACAATGTAGTGGTTGTTGTGTTCAGAACTAAGTTTCCAGTGATGAACTTGACCCCACAAATATCTTCCACTCTTTCGAGTTCCTATGCTTGAGCATTTTTCATTTTAACTCTTTTAGTATGACTTTTGGTTTTACACAGCTAATCCTTTGTGAAATAGGATAGTTTTTTCCTGTCCTTTCCTTCAGCTGTATTTGTGCCCCATAAGATAGCTGATTAGGCACACTGACTTTTTTCATCATATCTCTGTATGTTACATAAACATGCCCAACTGACAGTTCTGAGGTTTGCTGGAGTTTGCAGATATCTGTTGCTTTGTTTGTCTGTTTGAACATATTCTGCCCAAGGGTTCCTCTCCTTCCTCCCCTTTTTTAATGTGCTAAGAAAAATCAGTGAGATTTTTGTAGACAGGATGAAAGCTACGGATTCCTATCAGCTTGGCAAATCTTCTACGCTATCTATATTTCCAATGAAAACTCTCATTTTATAGATTTAATTTAGTGTTCAGAGACATGTTTGAGCTTGAAGAACATTCTTGAGACATGCTGTACCAGCAACGCTGTTGAATAAAATGCACTTGGAGGTAGAGACGTAAATGTGTGTGTGTGGGGGGGGGGGAATCGGAGGAAAACTTACTTCCATTTCTTAGTACTATTTTTTGATTTAGCAGTATCAGATGTAGCCTCAGTGAGTTTTCAGCTATGAAGGTTTCCGTTTCCATTTTCGAAGGCCACTCCTGAATTCTGTGGTTCATCTTAGTTCATCTTAACTCTGTGTAATAAAGCAAGCGAACTTCATAAACGGTATTCAGCTGATATAAATGATGGTGGGTGCTCTACTAGGAATTTGTTTTTCTGTTTCTATAAGACAAAAACATGTTTTTACACATTGGGGTCAACAATGAAGTGGGTTGTTAAAACACAGCTGAGATTTTTTTTTTCTTAAGGAGCATTACTACCACATTAATTAATAGGCAATCATTCTTGATTTGGACTAATTTTGAGGATTGATTAAGCAACTACTTAAAAGCTGGTTGAAGTATTTATAATTGCAAATTTTGTGTTCAAAATCATCTTCCTCAAATGTTTTGAGACATTATTGTTTTCTGCCTTTCAGAATTTATTTATTTTTACTTTGACTTGCAAGCTCCTGCTTTATATATTGGTATCTTTTCCTGAGCCATTTTCAAAACAGAGTATTTGTGTCATGGGTTATGTTGTACACGCTTGGGCATTTTAGTGGCTTGTATGGGGAGGAAACTTGGAAGCACATTGCCTGAATATGTTTCAGAGTCTTTAATTACAGGGCACTCTGATGGTCACAAGAATTTCTGGAATAAGCATTTCAGCTGGTGATCTGTCTGCACTCCAAGTGAGTTGAGGGTGGGGAATCCCAAATCCATTTTTACCTGACCTTTCATTGTTACGAGGGGTTAATGCCGTAGAGACCTGAGAGGAGACCCACAGAACTGGAGCAAGCTTAGTTTTCTGCTTTGTGCTTGTCTGCCTGTTTTGTTGCTCTGGAGACGGAAGAGCATGGAATTCTTTCCCCCATCCAGAAATAGTTCCATTACCTTGTGACCGGAGTGTTTTCCTCCTTGGTTGGAGGCCAGCTCACTCTGTGTATGTGCACACTTGGATGAGGCAGAGTTCTGGGAACAGAGAGGTCATCATTCCTTGCCACAAGCTCCTCACATCCTGACTGCCTTATATCTTTTACCTCAGATGGGGGTAACCTTTGCAGGAGCAACGGGTCTTGAAGCGGCATCTCCTTTGGCACTTCACATATTATGTCATATCTGCCCTAGGCTATGAGCTGGTCAGCTGTCCATCTTGGCCGCGTGGCTGGGCAACACGTGAAAGCTCCTATCTTTTCCATTTCTGTTATGGCTACTCAGCTGTTTGCTTTCTTGAATTATTGCCCATAGAAACTGACCTCCCATAGGCAACCGAGAACTGGATTTTCACAGTTGGAAGACCTGGATATTGAGCCTCCTTTCCTGGTGTGGAAATCTTCTGCTAAAAGGAGGGTTGTAATTGTCACCCCTTGTTCAACTCTTATTTCATAGAATTCCTCAAATTTTGAAGCACAATAGGTGAATTCTAAAAGGATTAGGTGACCTTTTTATATTTGTCATAGGAAGACTATTAGCATGAATTGGCAGAATTTCTTCAATAAATGTTGGGCATCTTTTCTGAGTATGGGTTTTAGCAGGGCTGCTCAAAGGATCTCCAAACTTTCTTTGAGACTGGATTCTTAGTTTGGAAATCAGCCTACTTGCCTTCTCTTGATCCAGTGCAACTTTTCCAAGATCAGGATTTTGTGTTATTCTGGAAATATGGAATTGTGAAATTATAGGTTTCTGAACAGCCCAAAAATATTATTCTGAACGCTTAACAGGATTGGTACTTAATTCTCCCTGAGGCCCAATTCCTTCGCTGCATCCCCCTTTTAAGCTTTTTGCTCTCCAGAGGGAAGAAACGCATTTTATACAAAAATTCAATTTAGGTTTTGTAAGAAGACTACAATCAACAACAATAACAACATGTACTCTTCTTCAATAGCATGTTGCTGAGCTCAGATTTCAGCATAGGCTGATTTTCTCATAAAGAAACCAAACCATAACCATGTTTGTTGCTACTGACTAATGTAGAGTGGCCCTTGGACTATCTCTGATTTTCTGGTATGCAGCTTTTTATAGAAGTTGTCCATTGTTTAAGACGGAGGTCAGCCACCCTTTCTGGCCCAAGGGTCCATGGTGCTATCTCATATGATAGCCCAAGCACCTGCTGAAGTAGCATGGAATCATGTGAGATTTTAGTCATCTTGACAGAGGTCCTACGGGACAAATGGCTGAAACCTTACAATGTTTGGATCGTTTTAGAAACCTGGGATGTATGAAGTATTTCAAATTAGAAATGGAAGAAAAGCAAAACACCCACCTCAAGGAAATACCTTTAAGTATTCTGGAAGTGTGTGAAACTTAAACAGTTCAAATCACTTCCAAAATGCAGGTAGTCCTTGACTTATAACCCACAATTGAGCCCAAAATGTCTGTTGCTAAGCAAAGTACTTGTCAGTTTTGCCCTATTATGCCACAGTTGTTAAGTGAATCACTATAATTGTCAAACAAATCTGGCTTTCATAATTGACTTTGCTTGTCAGACGGTCACAAAAGATGATCATGTGACCTAGGACATGGCAACTGCCATAAATACATTCCGGTTGCCCAAATTTTGATCACATGACCATGAGGATGCTGCAGCAGCCGTAAACGTGGAAACCAATCATAAGTCTATTTTTTCAATGCCATTGTAACTTTTTATTTATTTATTTAATTGAACAAACACACACAAAAAGAAAAGGACATTAAAAACAATGGACATGGTACAATCATCCTAACCCACATAGTTGTCTTATATCGTTAAGTCATATAAAAAATAATACATATTTACATTCTATATACATAGTATGTAATATATACATAAAGTCATTTCTTATTTTCTTGATCCTTCCTCTTTTCTAACCAGTAATAAAACTTATCCCATACTTTATAATAATCCGATTTATCCTTATTTTTAAATTCTTTTGTCAATTTGTCCATTTCTGCGCACATCCAAATTTTCCTAGTTATTTCTATTTCACTTGGAGTTTCTTTACATTTATACTGTTGTGCATAGGCCAATCTTGCAGCTGTGATTACATGAATTATTTGGCATATAATATCTTTGTCATATTTTCCCACATTAATTCCTAATAAGAAAAATTCATGTCTGTATTCTATTTTAATCTTACACATCTCCTCTAACCATTTCTGAATTTTCTGCCAAAACTTTTGGGCTTCTTTGCAATTCCACCATAAATGATAATACATTCCATTTTCCTTATTACACTTCCAACATACAGGGGAAAGATTTGGATACAGTTTAGCCAATTTTGATAGCGGCATATGCCATCTATAAAAACAATTTAAATGCCATTGTAACTTTGAATGGTCACTAAAGGAATAGTTGTAAGTCAAGGACTGTTTTGCAGTCAAACCAGACCCATTTTGTGCTTGGATTGGAGTGTTTCACACTCAAAACTCTTCCAATTCAAAACATCTTGCCCAGGCCAATTTCCTGTTGAGGTTTGCTGGCTCTTAACCAGAGTCAAACATTACTTCTCCCCGTGTCAAGGTGAGATTGAGATTCTAGGCTAGGAAGCTTGAGTCTTGAGTCTCAGCTGCAGACCTACTTCTCAAGATCTCCATTTTTCCCCAGTCCTAATCACCATCATGATCATCATCAGGATCCACCACAAGCCATCTGAAAACCAAAACCCATCACCTCCTTATGCCCCGATAGCTTCAGTGTAGCTTTAGCAGAGTACTAGGTGTGCTCAGTTCAAAAACAAGAGGGCTCTGCAACTGACTGGGACCAGCTCTAAGAATATTTGGTTGCTCTTCACAGAACTTAATTTCTACTTTCCTGATCGATTTTTTGTTCTTTTCTAGGCCTGTTCTTGTTTCTGTGGATTCATGTCCAGTGCCCAGAACTGAATGCAATACTAACCCAGATAATCTTTCAAAATTTTCTTTTCTTGTGATCCTCTGGCTAAGGGTGCTTTTGCAGTTTAATTGCTATTTTCTGAAGTAAAGCTAGATTGGTCTTGAATTGAGCTTGACTCTTGATGACTCCAACTGCCCTGGAAAAGTTGGCAGGAACTTGGAAATTGTTTATCATTGCTTTCTTCCAGGTTGCATTTTGGCTTCCCAATTTTCTTTACCAAGTTGAGCTTCCTTGTTGGTACTAAACAGACCTGTTAAGTCTTAGCTTCCAAGCTTAGCAAAGCTGAGCAAGGGGTGCCTCCATTATCTCCCCCTAAAATTTTGAGGTTTTCTTTATTCTTCTTTGGCACAGTTAGCAGCAAATAAGACTAGTTGCCTAAATCATCAAACTATATTTACCAATAACAACTCCCAAAACCAGAAAAAACAAACTACCTATAACAATAAGGAAGCTTCAATCCCAAAAGAAATCACTTTAGAGGAAAAACAAATCTGGTCATGTTGCCAACTTCAAAAGCCAATACAAAAATTTAAGCCATCAAATAAAAACTGAATACACCAATTATCACGTTAAACAAGAAGAAAACCTTCTACACACCAATTCCACCCGCACTTTCTACAATTTTGGAAACAACAAACTAAAAGACTCAAGGTCCATCCCACCCTTGAAAGGACCTAATGGTAAAGACTGCAACGACGACACTATTAAAGCCAACCTCTTTAACACATTCTTTTGCTCAGTATTTGTAAACAGCAATGGATCATGCCTGATATTTCCTAGTCAAACCACAGACAACCACAATGATCGATTCTACATATCGATTTTACAGAAGACAATGTTGAAAAAGCACTACGCAACCTAAAACCATCTGTATCTATTGGACCAGATGGAATATGTGCCTACTTCTTAAAAAAGCTATCCACTGCCATAGCCGAACCTCTAAGCATAATCTTTGAAAAATCTTTCAGGACCAGCTCCTTGCCAAAACTATGGTCACAAGCCATGATCATCCCCATCTTCAAAAAGGGAGACCGCAGCCTAGTTGAAAATTATAGGCCAATCTCTTTATGCTGCGTCACCTGTAAAGTCATGGAATCAATTATTAACCAATCCATTATCCTCCACTTAGATACAAACAACCTACTCTCTAACAAACAATTTGGTTTCAGAAAAAAACTATCCTATAATCTGCAACTCTTACACTGCAAAAACATATGGACTACAACTTGATCAGGGCAAAGCAATAGACGAAATTTACATAGACTCTGTAAAGCCTTTGATTCAGTGGTACAAGTCAAACTACTCCTAAATCTAAAAATCTTATGGTATCTCTGGACATCTGCATAACTGGATAGAAGCATTCCTGTCAAACAGACAACAAATGGTCAAAATTGAGAGTGTCCTATCAAATTCTGTACCTGTCAACAGTGGTGTCCCCCAAGGCAGTGTTTTAGGACCAACTCTTTTCATACTCAACATAAATGACCTCTGTGGTCATATTAAAAGCAACTGCGTTCTCTCGGCCGAAGATGTAAAGCTATTCAACACCACCGACAATTCTGCTACCCTTCAAAAAGACCTTGACTATGTATCAGAATGGCCAAACAAATGGCAACTTCAAATCTCAACAAATAAATGCTCTATTGGCAAAAAAAAATCAGAAAATAAAATACAAGTTGAATAGTCAAGACCTTGTTGATGATCCAAACTCTGTCAAGGACCTCATCTCTAATGATCTAAGTACTAGAGCCCACTGTAACTACATGGCCAAAAAGGCATTAAGAGTTCTTAACCTAATCCTACATAGCTTTTTCTCTGGTAATATCACACTACTAACTAGAGCATACAAAATATTTGCTAAACCAATACTTGAATAAAGCTCATCAGTCTGGAACCCGCATTACATATCTGATATTAATACAGTTGAGAAAGTCCAGAAATATTTCACAAGAAGAGTTCTCTGCTCCTCTACTCATTGCAGAATACCTTATGCCACCAGACTTGAAATTCTAGACCTAGACAACCTAGAACCACGCCGCCTTCGGTTCGATCTAAGTATAGTGTATAAAATTATACATTGCAATGTACTACCTGCCAATGAATACTTCAGCTTCAACCATAACAACACAAGAGCACACAACAGATACAAACTCAAGGTTAACCGTACCAAACTTGATTACAGGAAATACGACTTCAGCAACAGAGTGGTCAATGTCTGGAATCCTCTACCTGACTCTGGGGTTTCTTCCCCAAACTCCAAAAACTTTAACCTTAGACTGTCTACTATTGACCTCATCCCTTTCTTAAGAGGTCTGTAGGGGGGGCGTGCATAAGCGCACCAACGTGCCTACCGTCCCTGTCCTATTGTTTCTTTTATTTTTTTGTTTTATTTTTCTTACATGTATCCATTTCATGTATTCATAACTATGTTTATACTTATACTTGTTATCTTATAACCGCTTGACAGAATAAATAAATATAATAAATAATAAATGTTGAAGGTGGAATTTCACCATGGAGAACTTATGTGTTTATGAAATGAGGTTTTATGTTGCAGCCCCATTGCCTCCTCTTCACCCCAGTGAAGAATCGGTTTGGTTATCACATTATTATTGTAGGACAGGAAGAACTAGGCAAAAGACAATACACTTGTGTTGTAGTACTATGTCAAACAGGTTTTCTCCTGAAAGATGTTTCTTCTGGGCAAAGGTAAAAGGAATTCTAGTCTGAGTGGAAACAAAGAACTTTCAAAGAAATATTAGCTTGTGCCGTCCATAAATCAGGGCAGCAGCTTTAATAGTGTTGCCGTAAATTATGCTGAAGATAAAACAGTCTCTTGTGCTTAAAAAAAAAAGACAAATATACAAAACATACTTGGTGCTAATACTTTGCTTGCCATTGTTGATGCCTTGTGACTAAAGTTAACCTCACTAAGGATGATTTTCCTGTGCTTGCAGTCTTCAAAATCTTATGGGGGAGGAAAGGGCCCTGATTCCCTTAATTAGCTGCAGCTGGGAACACAGTATTTAAAAAGGGAAGCTACGCACAGCAAAGTTGTTGGGGGCAAATCGTGAGTTATCTGTTATTGTCGAGGCTTATCTGGTTCCTGGCATCTTCCCAACTGTGTGTGTTGTTGGCCTTTCAAGTCTGCAACTCCTTCTCCTGCCCTGTCCAGTTAATTGCTGCAGCGTGGTTTGTGTGGATTTTTATTTACAGTTTGTATGTATTTTGTTTTCGGACTGAATTTCCTCCCCTTAAAAACTGTTCTGGGGAGAGTTTTTTCTCCAGCTGAAGCTAACCTGGACATTGGGGGCAAAGTTGGAGGTATTAAAGGGACTTTTCTTACTTATGTGACTGTGTTGCCTTTGTGCCACGCCCCTTTGGGTCATCACACCTGCCCTACCCTACCCTACTCTCCTATTTCCTATTTCCTATTTTCTGTTTTCTTTATTTTTACTTTTTTGGGTGGTGCTGCTTTAGAAAAAAAAATTGATTAGTATCTTTATAAATCCCTTCTCTGTCTGATCTCAGTGATCAAGAAGGCTTCATTGGCATTTTCGCCCACCCACCGCTTCTTGCCACCTTCTGAGCTGTAGCCTCACTAGTTTTTTTCTCTAGCCCATGACAGCCCAGCCTAAGTGACACTAGGTTTTTTTATTGCAATGTGTGATGCTTTACCAGTTAGATAGCCAGCATTCTCCTCTCCCCCCACTCCAAAATTCCTATTCTCCCCCATCATATCCAGTTCTTGCTGTGCCTCAAGGAAATATATTACTGCACTGAAAGCAAAATATGCAAAGAGGAAAATATACATCCAACTTCCTGTTCTAGGTTCAGTGCACAAGCTTGGATTTTTTTTTTAAATGGCATGTGGGAGATGATTACTATAAAAGGTGAACAGATTTATTGAGCCAACAAAATGTCTAGAGGCTGCATGTTTGTGAGACTATGCATGCCTTCTTCTAAGAAATATTTTGATATTATTAGATCCAAGGAATATGCTATTCAGTTGTAATAATGGATTTAAAAATTGTTCCTTTTAAGACAGGGGTCCCCAAACTTGGCAACTTTAAGACTTGTGGATTTCAACTGCCAGAATTCTCCAGCCAGCTATGCTATGCTGGCTGAGGAATTCTGGGAGGTGAAGTCCACAAGTCTTAAAGTTGCCAAGTTTGGAGACCTCTGCTTTAAGATAACAGTATACAATGGTTCAGAACCAGAAAATTGGAATGATAGACATTTTGTCGTTTGTGCCAGAGATATTTGTTCTACCTGTTATGATGGCATTTCAAACCAAGTTCAATGGATCTCAATTTGCCTTAGTTTTTGAGACATCTTATTCACCAGATTTCGCTTCTCTAACTGCCGGTTGGTTGCCCCACTGCAATTATGGCTGAGCTGTCAGTAAGAGAAGCACTTGCCCAAAATGCCATTAACTGTGGTGAGTTGGATCATCAGAGGTTCAGCAGCTCTGCAATACATTCAGAGTCCATTCTGGAGGAAAAAAAGTTAGGATGAATTAATATGGTCACAGAGTTTTAAATCGCATTTTGTGTCCAAATTACGAACAATTTCTGCCAAATAAGATACCACCCCACAAATATAAGCAATCACAAGGAAGCCTGCATACATTTTTAAATTTTTATACTGCCCTTAATATAAATATTTTCAGCCAAGAGCAACTATGACAGCATCAATACGGGCAGATACAGTTTCCTAACATGCACAAAAGCACACACATGTCAAAGAGTGTAGGTGAATCTCCCTGAAATGGAGTGAAAAGGCCATCTGGGAATATCAGAAGTCAACATTTCTTTGGGCTATTTTGATTCTCAGTCTGCAGGATTTAAAAAATAACATTCAGGAAAGAACTCAATTCTAGAAAGAACCACAGATAGTGTAGGGACATGAGATGCATCCACAGCTCTTGGTAACTGGACAGCAACGTTGGGGATGTCAGTGGAAGAGAGTGGAGAAGTAGCAGGCATCCTAACTTTAACCCTAACCCCCACCTATTAACAGCAAATCCGCTCTTTTGAATTGGTTCTACTTCTGACTGCTTCCAGTGGACTCATTTCCTCTTTTCCTGGCTCAAATCCATCTACCCACAGCCTTTAAAGGGATTATTAAGCTTCAGTTGACTGGCTCATGCACAATCCATTATTTCCGTTGCTTTGCCTGTTTTGAATTGCAAGAGGGTATACTAATTGGAGGAGCAGTATTTCTTTGTTTGCTTAAATTTTAGCAATGTATAAACCATTTTTAAATAACTGGGCAAATGAACATCAAAAAGTTCACTGTGAACAGGACAAAAACTCTTGAAAGTCCACAAAGTTTGTGTTAAAATATTCTTGACAAAACTTCTGAAAGAGGAATGCCCCAACTAAATATATTCTCCACACATATGGAAGCAACATGAGAAATCTAATCTAACATATTAGGCTAACACATCTCTGAAAAGCAGAAGTTGTTATTAGGCCTTCTGAAGCTGTGAAACTGGAGTCTAGCTTTTTTTAAATGTACTTAGAGAGATAAAGTAGGAAGGTGCATGTTCAGCAACTATAATCCACAATAGTCAGCTCTTGTGCCTCTTATGACCCCGACAGAGGATTTTTGCTGATGTGTGCACCCTAGTATTTGTTCGTTATAAATCTCATTTACCTGTCCTCCAGGACATTCCCTAATAGATCCAAAAACTCAGTTTAGGCTAGTCAATAAATATCTGGTGAATGCATTCTTGCTGGAAACCTAATACTATTACTAGATGTATAAACAGTTAGGAAAACATTTATAATAATAAGCATTATTCTTGCTAGGTAATGCTTCTTAGGAAATGGTGGAATACGCTTAATACAGTTGAAATTCACATTTCATTAAAAAGAACGAACAACTGTTTGTCTGGGATGATATAATGTCTCCTGCCATGGGCAGGGGGTTGGATTAGAACAGCAGTCCCCAATCTTTCTATCTTGGTGGTGTGTGTGTGTGTGTGTGTGTGTGTGTGAGAGAGAGAGAGAGAGAGAGGTTGCATGCATGCACGCATAGCTCCATTGGTGCAAGCAGCGGGCAAGTGCACCCTCCGCTCGCTTGAATAGAGCTTTATGCACGAGCAGAGGGCACTTGTGCTCACATATGAAATTCCACTCGCACAAGTGCTCACACACAAAGCTACATTCATACGAATGGAACTCCGTATGCGAGCACAAGTGCCCTCCACTCCAGCTCTCTCCGCTTATGTGAGTGGGGCTTCCTGCACAAGCGCGAAAGCCCACCCCTTGTGGGAGTGGAGCTTTGTGTGGCGGGGTGCATTTGCCCGTCACTCACATGGCCTGCTTTTGAACAGGCCGTGGCCCAGTAGTGGGCCTGGGTTGGGGGACCCCTGAATTAGAAGACCTCCAAAGTCCCTTCCAGCCCTATAAAGATATAATAGATAGTGACAGGTTTGAAGAGGGTCTGAGTTCTAGTTTGTATCCCTGGAAACCTTGGGACAAACAGAACAAAAATATACTGGTTGTGTTACATGTTATAACCGGCTATTATTTTGATTTTTATTAAATCCAGTGTTTAGTTTCAAGTATTAGTGAGCTTAGCTTGAGGAAAACTGGAAGCATCACTTGAATATCTCTTTTGTTGTTTGCATGTTAATATCTGTAATTCTAACAAAGTAAGCTTTAATTTAGATGGTTGGTTTTGCAATTCCATTTAGAAAGTAAGGAGGGATTTTATTTATGAAACAGGTTTCTGTGACTGCCCATCTAACCAGTCAAACTATCAGCAGCAGTGCAAAAGACGGAAATGGGTATTAGGATATTTCACACCAAAAGTCTG
This sequence comes from Pseudonaja textilis, assembly GCF_049901715.1. Taxonomy (NCBI): domain Eukaryota; kingdom Metazoa; phylum Chordata; class Lepidosauria; order Squamata; family Elapidae; genus Pseudonaja; species Pseudonaja textilis. The sequence continues at coordinate 13,561,534 of NC_141993.1, forward strand.
ACTATTGTCCTTGGAAAAGAAGAGAAATGCAATTTAGACTCTTTTGGGTTTGGAACACATTAAGAAAGCTAATCAGAAGTCTGTAGGCAACACCTTTTGGATCTCTCCAGTGCCACAGACTCTGAGTGTGTCCGGAAGGAAACCATATTTGCTGGTATCAAAATCCAGGTCTGAAACAGGATTGAAGTGGCTGGAGATAACACAAAGTGCTTGGAATTAAATGTTGCCTTAAAGCAGTTCAGACTAATGTTATCAGGCACAGCAAAAGCAGCTTTCTGTCAGATGCAGGGCAGGGTAGGGTGAGAGGCTGAGTTTTTTCACATCATCTGCTGTCTGGTCTTCTGAAGTAATGTAGTCCAAATACAAGCTTATCTTCTCAGTGAGAAGTAGATTATAGCTTTGGGAGTCATTGGGATTATCCTGATAAGTATTTGTACTGTATATCTAAGTGGAGAAAGGATGCAAGCTTTTCCCTGTGAAATGTTTTTCGGAACTGAGTATACTTTCCCTTTGAGAACAAAGGGATACCTGGTTTGTTGAAGCGAGTGGGGTACAGCACTTTGCTCATCTCTTCCCATTTTGCCAGACCTTTTTGTAAGAAAGGGTTACTCAGTAAAACACTCGCCTTTTAAATCTTCTGTCATTTGTTTGTCCCATCACACTCAGAAGTGATGCCTTTTTAACATCTTTTTAACATCTAACATCCTGATATCCAAGGCAGTTTTCAACCAATCAGATGCTTACTTTGCCCTTACACTTTAACACAAACCGGCACAGGCCCCAACAAGTACACAGTAAAAATTAGAGGTACCTTCGCATTCTCTCTTTCACATGTTATCTGTTCTATCCTCTGCCAGCAATGCCCCCACACCTATACGCACACATGCATATATGCACACATTTTTAAATAGGAAGATAACAACTAATAAAAACTAACATAAAGTAAGGAAGAAAATTAGAAAGGAAAAAAGATTCAAAGAAATGGCTTCCATATTCTTCACTGAAGTTACAAGTACAACTATATTTTAACTTCACTCTCTAAAGTTATATTAAAAGTTCTTTCTATAATTTACCCTATCTAATAATCAAGTCCATGAATCACATTTATTTTATGCAAAATATCCATAAAAGGTTTCCAGTCACCAATAAATGTAGATGGTATCTTTTCTCAATTGAAGGGAGATAATTTAGCCATCTCAGCCATTTTACCAACCCTTCTTCCATAGTGGGTGTGCCGAAACTTTCCATCTCTATGCATATAATAATCTTGCTGCAGTAATCATATATTGAAATAATCTTCCGTATTTTTTCTAACTGTTTATCCATTAGTCCTAAAAGTTCTGACTTCAGCTGAATATTAATCTTTAAAATACTCTGTATCAAAGTATGTATTAGAATACTTTTTAAAGCTTTTTTACAAGTCTACCAAGCACAATAAAATATCCCTTCATGTTGTTTACATTTCCAGGATACATTTGAAGTGCCTTTATATATTCTACATAATTTTTCTGCCATTATAAACCAACAATAAATCATTAAAAATATCTTTACAAGTTTAACACAGTGTAAATTTCAACCCTTTTCCATCTGTATATTATAGCCAAACTTCATAGCCCACATTTTTTAACTTGTTCTTCCTCTGTTTCAAATTCAGCAAAGGTTTACTTATTTATTTCCCACCTTTATTATTTTGATAAAAATTCAAAATGCTAACATTCCTTTCTCTACCTATTTTCCTCACAACAGCGCTGTGAGGTGAGGTGGGCTGAGAGAAAGGGACTGACCCAAAGTCACTCAGCCATGCCTATGGCAAGACTAAAACTCAGTCCCCTGGTTTCTAGGCCTGTACCTTAACCACTAGACCAAACAAATTCTCTATTATACATTTTATCTACATCTCTTCATACATTTTAGTAATTACATGTTCATGTGTATACTTGTTCTTTAAATTCTTACTTTGTTCTGCACCATAAATCTTTTGGTTCGTTTTAATCTTTCTGATAAATGTAAATGGGAAAACCATTGACAAATATATTATTCTGCTATTAATTGCTCTCTTGATTTAGTTTTAAATTCCCCTTGATGGCTTTCCAATAATTTCTGATATGTCAACCATTTGTCCTTGTCTGCTGTTTCTCTTCTATAATATGCCTCTTGAGCTGAGATCTATAAAAGTGTTTTGTGCACAACCCTGGGTTTATATCTATTCCATATTCTCAATATGGCATGTCTAATAAAATGATTTTTTAAAATCCAAATTAACTTTATTATATCATAAATATCCATGCCATCTAACCTTAGGTCGTGACCTTCTAAATTTTCTTGTTTCTCAGCAACATCCATTATTTCATCTATTTCAAATAATAAGCAGCAAAATGAAATTTCAAATATGATAAATCCCATCTTCCTCTTTCCTTTATATCTTATAACACTTCATATTTGACTTTCCCCCTTGCTATATGAATTTAGATGCATCTTTTTGCCATTGTTCAAATGGTAAACAGATGTCAAAGCAGGTATTATCTGAAACAGAAGCACCGTTCTTGCCAAAGCATTCTCCCCAAAGTGATCATGTTAATTTCTCCCACCTTATCATGTCCTTCTTAATTTCATTATATGTCTTAACATGATCATTTTCAAATAGCACTTCTATTTGTCATAATAATACCCAGGTACTTTACTTTTTTCTCAATCTTAAAATCAGTTTTTTTCCATCAGTTTATTTGAACTTATAATTTCATGTTTTTGTTAACATCTTTGTCTTCTGATTATTACGGATAGACCTTGACTTACAACCATTCATTTAGTGACCATTTGAAATAACAACAGCACTGAAAAAAGTGACTTACGACCGGGTCTGGGGAACCCAGAGCGGGATGGAGCCTGTCAAATGGCTAGTGTGATCTGCTATCGTCGGGGCAGGGGGTGGGAGTTGGGGGGTGATCTTTTTTTTTCTTCCAGATTTTGTTCTATTGTACTTTATTAATTTATTTGATTCTTTTTGTTATTTTTTATTGTTTTTTTTTATTTTTTATTTTTCATTTTAAATATGGTTTAGAGAGCCTCGGTGGTGCAGTGGTTGGAGTGCAGTACTGCAAGCTACTCCTACTGCAATTTGGTAAATCGAATCCCACCAGGCTCAAGGTTGACTCAGCCTTCCATCCTTCTGAGGTGGGTAAAATGAGGACCTAGGTTGTTCGGGGTAATAGGCTGATTCTGTCAACCGCTTAGAAAGGGCTGTAAAGCACATAAAGCAGTATATAAGTCTAAGGGCTACTGCTATTTTACATTGTGTAAGCCGGTTTGAGTCGCCATGGGTGAATAGGTGGCAATACAAAACAAACAAACAAACAAACAAACAAATAAATAAATTTTCACACTTACAATAGTTGCAGCACCCCTAGGGTCATGTGATCAAAATTTGGAGTCTTGGCAACCAGGATGTATTTATGATGGGCGCAGTGTCGTGTGGGTCACATGTTCTCCTTTTGCAAACTTCTGGCGAGCAAAGTGCAATGGGGAAGACAGATTTAGTTAACAACCATGTTACTAACTTAACGACAGTGACTCACTTAACAACTGTGGTAATAAAGATTGTAAAAGGGGGAAAAGCTTACGTAACAAGTGTCGCTCTTAACAGTGGAATTTGGGGGCTCAGTTGTGGTCACAGGTTGATGTCTACCTGCAATCTGAAAACCTGGTAACATACCAAAATCCTTTAACTTCTGCCTTAAAGTTTCTACTCCTCCTAATAAATCTTCTAAATCTGTACTTGCAGAGCATTTCAACCTCCCTGACCACTCTGTGGCAACTCCAACGGTCTCAGCTAGCAACAATGAGTCTTTAATCCACTATACTTGTTAATTGCTGAAGATGCTAGTACTCTGTGTCCCATGTAACCTGCACCTGCATAACCAACCTGTGGGTCAGCCTTCAAGAATCTTTCTTCTGCTTGTCTTTCCGACTGCCACAGTAATGGGGGGAGTCAGCATACATTGAGCTTTGTTAGGGTGGAGGCGGGAAGAGTGCTAGAGGCTTGAGAGGGTGAAATGTGAAACTTGGGAAATCTTTCTTGTATATGCTTGCTTGCTTACAGCGCAGCCGCAGAATCTTACCTTATCCAGGCCAAGATCAATGGCCAGATGTCTGAATCACCACCTGAAGATGCCCCACATGACATTATACACATCTCAGATTGGATGGCCAGTTTGAACTTATTGTGGGTGGGAACGTTGCCATAACTTTGCATATGTGATTTTCATGCCTAGTGCCTCACATCGTGAATTCTTTTGATGCTACCACTTGATTTCCAGTAAAAGTCCTTTTCTCTATAACAATGGAGTTGAATGGTTTCTTTCTTGGATTTTGAATGAAGCCTCACCTGACACTGTGTTCCCTTTCCTCATTCCCCATTTAAATGGTAGACTTTAGAAGAAACCCTCCCATTACCATCTCTTACAATACTAGACAACACAGTATCAACAGTAGAGACCTTCAAATTTCTAGGTTCTATTATGTCACAAGACCTAAAGTGGACACTTAACATCAAAAATGTCATCAAAAAAGCACAACCAAGAATGTTCTTTCTGCACCAACTCAGGAAGCTCAAACTGCCCAAGGAGCTGCTGATCCAGTTCTACCGAGGAATGATGGAATGATGGAGTCTGTCATCTGCACCTCTATAACTGTCTGGTTTGGTTCTGCAACCCAACAGGGCAGACACAGACTTCAGAGGGTAATTAGGACTGCAGAAAAAAATATTACTACCAACCTGCCTTCAATTGAGGACCTGTATACTGCACGAGTCAAAAAGAGGGATGTGAAAATATCGACAGACCCCTCACATCCTGGACACAAACTGTTTCAACTCCTTCCCTCAAAACGACGCTATAGAGCCCTGCACACCAGAACAACTAGACACAAGGACAGTTTTTCCCTGAACGCCATCACTCTGCTAAACAAATAATTCCCTCAACACTGTCCAACTATTTACTAAGTCTGCACTACTGTTACTATTAACCTTTTCATCACTCCTTATCGCCCATCCCCTCCCACTTGTGACTGTATAACTGTAACTTTGTCACTTATATCCTTATGATTTGGCCAATAAAGAATTCTATGTTTTATGTTCTAAATACTTCATCTGTCCAGCCGCTCTATGCAGCTGATGGGGTGAGCTCAAACTCACAAAAACAGAAAAGGTGTTAGACTTCTTCTGTATTGTGTTCTCAGGCTGATCAAAGTTTTCCAAAGCCTGTTTCAGGCTTCATACTAAAAAACTGTACCTAAATTGATTTGGGGTTGGCGATAAATTTTTCTATATGTATCTTCAACAAGGTGCATCTAGATTCCAATGCTTGCTCGACCATTAAAATTGATTAAATCTCAGGCTTTCCTGCTGCCACAGTTGCCAAAGGGATTATCGAGAGCATACTTTAAAAACAGCAAGGGCTTTAAGCATGTTGTCATGAGTAGGCTCTTATTTATTTTCATGTGGATACTGCAGATTCTGCATAAAATTGAAAATGGTGAGTTGGCATAAAGTTAAATTTGAATCAAAAATAAGCCATGGTTTTTCTTATTACATAATAGCAAGAACAGGATTAACTGCTGCAGAAGGCAATAGCTGTTTCCATTACTGAGTTGTACTATTTTTGTAGGTAGGTCATTTGCTTTTGAAGTGGAAAGTATAACATATAGATTAGTGACTACAGAACAAAATGACCAGCATATATAATAAATCTGAAACTAAAACAGAAGTGAAACCTTTACCAAAAGTTTTGAACTTTTACATTGGGTTGTGAAGGCATAATAACACTACTGGAGAAGGGTATCATAGCAAAACATGATCCATGGATCTCCCAAGAGCAGAGTTTTGCCTCCAGTGGCAAGTTCTGGAATCTATCTGTCCATCATTTGCCACACAGGGGCACAAAAGAGATAGGAGATAAGTGAACTCTGGGTAGTATTTTAGCACTGGGCCATGACGGGAACGAGGCAAGCGTTCACTAATCTGCCTACAGATGACTCTCATCCCTTTACAGCAGGGGTGTCAAACTCAAGGTCCAGGGGCCGGATCTGGCCTGGGGGGTTGTTTAGATCTGGCCTGCAGAGCTTCCCTGGAAAGAGCCAAGGACCAGCCTGCGGTGCCTCTGCCAGCAAAAAATGGAACTTGGAGGCTTTGGCGGCCTCCTACAACCTTCTGCCAGCAAAAACGGAGCTCACGGCCTTCCCAAGCTCCGTTTTTGCTGGCAGAGGGTTGTAGGAGGCTGTCAAAGCCTCCCAGGCTCTGTTTTCACTGGCAGAGCACTTGGGCTACCATAGGTGCCCCTGACATGAGTGATGTCAAGCTGGCCACGCCCACCCCAGCCACGCCCACCCATCCCCCAAGTTCAAACACAACCCTGATGCGGCTGTCAATGAAATTGAGTTTGACACCCCTGCTTTACAGAGCTAAGTCCCAGCTGTTTTTTTTTCCTTAGCATTTTCAAATCCCAGCAAATTAATAAACCCAGGGGAGAAACCTTAGAAGTGACGTCACCACACCCACCCTCCCTGCTACTTTTCCACCTGAATTTAAATCTCTTTTCTAGAATTAAAAGAATTCAAGCTGGTCAGCAAGCAGAAAATATTCTCTAAAGCCTGAAAAAGAAACTAAAACTGGAACATAGTTAAATCAAAACATCCTATAAAACATTTGCCTTTGGAATATTTCACCTATAGAGTATTTACTATAGAAAGTTTGCCTTTTTTTAGGATATTTACAGGTTCTGGGAGATACTGCCATGCATTTTCTGCTGTCTGTTTATTGGCAGTTTATGTCTGATTTTTGTTTGAACATAGGCAGAAAAGCAGAAGTCATTAATACATTTTCCTCTTTTCTTTTTCTTTTTCCAGATCATCAGAAACTAGAGCGGGAAGCTCGAATCTGCCGGTTATTAAAACACCCAAATATTGGTAAGTGCCATTGCAACAGACTTTCAAAGGAAATGAAACTTGCCAATGTCTTCTCTCGTGAGAGTAGCGAGCCAGAACTATGGCAACCACTTTGGAGACAGGGTGTGTGTACTTTGTGCTGAAGGAACTCCTCAGAAAACTTGCCTTTCGGTATGAAGCCTTTCCGTCTGTCCTCTGCTTAGGCAGATATCTCACCCAAGAAAATGAACTGCACCATTGTTCCTCCCTCAATTCAGCTTCTCCCATGAAAAACAAGAGATGTGTTGCTAGAATGTTCTGTTCTAACCTTGAAAGGGGCTTTTCCAATTTCAGAACAGAGTATTAGAAGTCTTTTGGACGGCATCCATCTTTAAAATGGGCCCATTTCAAGTCTTGAGGTCAAACCACTTCAGAATGGTCCTCTTTCAGTGTTGGGTTCTCATGCAACTTAGAACTAAAGAGAAATTTCCTGAAAGTTAGAACAATTAATCAGTGGAACAACTTGCCTCCAGAAGTTGTAAATGCTCCAACACTGGAAGGTTTTAAGAAGAGATTGGACAACCATTTGTCTGAAGTGGGGTTGGGTTTCCAACCTAAGCAGGGGTTGGACTAGAAGACCTCCAAGGTCCCTTCCAACTCTGTTATTCTATTCTATTCATAATTGTTTGACATTCTGTGCACCTCACTGGACAGTCCCTTTGGCTTGTCCCTGCCTTGGTTTGCATTTTCTTGTTCTTCCACTGGAGTGAAACTTATATTAGATACAGAAAAAGTGTTTGACTGGGTCAAACCAACATCCCTGTAGTTCATTCTTCTCTTCCTTAGAGGAAACAACATTTCTTATGGAAGCTCACCAGAGAAATAAGACGATTGTGTGATTTTTGTATTTCCGTGTCTGATCTTTAAAGGAACGTTACTGTCTGGGTGGTGATTTGATTCAGATGTTGTGCTTCAGAGCTCTTGATGGCCCATAGCCATTGTGCTTGAATTTGCTGAGCTATCTAAAGGCTGCCACCATTCCAAGAGGATATTTTAATTCTTTCCCCGCTGTTTTTCCCTTTCTCTTTTATCGCAAAAATTTTGCCTGCAATTTCCAAGATCAGAGAATCTGTATTTGGCGTATTTGCTCTCCTTTCCCACCTAAGTTAGTAATAATTTCCTTCTAAGTTCTGCTGAAATGAGATTTCAAAAATGTTGCACAGGGCACATTGGGATCCAGTTCAGAAATAAATCCTGAAACGCCCAAACGTTTTTCCTACATACCTAGAAATGGGGCAGAATTACTTAAGGCCGGTGTGTTTATAAAAGGACACAGCTGCTTACCTTCTAGTTTGCTGCTAAACAGGTTAGCGTGAACAGAAAATACCAAGGCCTTTCTATGATTCTTCCTTTCATGTTCTTACCTAGTTTTGTGTCTCTTCAGCTACATCAGAATAGAGCAAGCAAAGATTACACAGTCAGTTGTTTGGGATAGTATGAGGATTTCTGCTCTGAGCAAGAGGTTGGACTAGAAGAGCTTAAATTCCCCTTTCAACTCTGTGATATTTTGCCTCCCTGTCCTTCTGTGGTCCCTGGCACACAGGCCAGGTAGTTGCCAGAGTTCTGGGAAATGTAACATACAAGTGTACTTACCAGTGTTTGACCCGCCAGTAGGATTGGGGACAATTTGCCTGTCTCTATCAGAAGGCGGAGTCTTTATCAGAAGACAGAGGCTGTAAAAGGAAAAAAAAAATCTAAGATGAAAAACTCTGATGCTGGAATAAGTTGTTCTCAGCTCAGAATGGCCAGTGTTGGTGTCAGCACATTCTGAGCAGGAATATTTTGTGTTGTCCCAGTAGACAACTGTTTTTTTGACAGCAGCCATGTTCTGTTATGTTCAGGAGTTGATACTGTACCAGAGATGGTATTCAACCAGTTCTTACTGGTTCGGGCGAACTGGTAGCGATGATTTGGCATTGGTTGCTGAACTGGTGGTGACCAGGAGTGGGTGGGATTCTACCGGTTCTGTCTGGCTCTACAGAACCGGTAGCTCTGAAGAGCAGCAGACACAGAACCGTTTCTGTGTCTGGTGCTGTTTTGGCCGCCTGCCTGGGCTCTTACCTGTCCTTTATTTCCTGCTTTTTTAACCAAAGCTGCTTTATGCGGCACAACTGCGGTTGAAAAAGCAAGAAAAGAGCTTCCAGTTTGAGTTCCTTCAGCGACAGACAGAAATCCGTGATTGTGTGCGGTTTCGATCAGGGCTCGCTGCTGGAGCGCCCCGAGCTGGCTGGTTTCAGGACTAAGCCACCCTGTAGAGGTGGTGAAGAGGGGGGAGACTGCCAGCAGGGTTGAGGAGAGCCACATCTCTCCTCCCCAGCTGGCCCTTACTCCCTTTCCCAAAGGCTGTTGCAGCGGTGGTCAGAAATGGCCACCTCAAAGAAGAACTTGATTGGAAAAGAATGTGCAGGAGGAAAATAAGAAGTGAAAGTTTTGGCTGACCAGGTTAAATTGCAAAAGCAACAACTAAGGTACCCTGGAATTTAAACTTACAAAAAAATAACATCGCTCCCAAAGAAGAGACGGAAGCAGCGAAGCAAAGTGAAAAGGGAAAGGTTTGGTGTTATTTTTTCTTCTCTCCCTTTCCCTATACTGACAACTAAGAGACTTAAATAAGAAATCGAAAAAATCCACTTTGACATCACCAGGCAATTAAGCTGAAAATAAAACAAAATGTCAAAGGGATAATAAAAATTTCTGGACACTAAATTTTTTTTTCATAAGCAGGAAGGGAGAGAAAAAGAATAAGCAGGATCTGGGAAGAGGGAGGAGACTGCCTGGAATTAAAAAGAATCTACAATAAAACTTCAACAAGATTTCTAAAAGATACATTTTAACTGAAACTTTGTAACTAAACAGTAGAACCCCAGGAAGAGAAAGTGAAAAAAAAGAGCAAAAAGAAACAACTTGCGTGTATTTGGATTACTTGGTGATTTTTGGATTCTTGGTTATTGCATTTGAATGACTAAAATTAATCGGGTGGTTGTTTAAAAATTTATACAATGGCACTACTTCTGGATGAATTGAAAATGGAACTTAAAAAGTATAAAGATGCACAAGAAGGGAGGGGTTCTTTTGGCTTCATTTTTCAATTCTTAGAAATGGAGATTTGGAACTATGAGAAACAACAAGAAACATCTGCAAAACTGGGACAAAGAAGAAGCCATCTTTAATGAACAAGTAATTCTATGTGGGGAAGAAAAAGGAAAGGGGGGGGGAAGAGAATGAAGAATTTAAGACTTAAAAAAACCACCAAAGAAAAATAATTCAAAAAATAAGTATAATACTGGAAAGCAACAGAAGAGGGGAATACAGAAGAGAGAAATAGAGGTAGAGAGACAAGGGGGTAAAAAGGGGAGAGAGAAGAAGAGAGGGAAGAAGGAAAGGAAAAGAAGTTACAAAGGACTGGAACAAGATATAGAGAAACAGGACCTATTTAGAGATAATGGGTGAAAATTTAACTGAAAAAGGGATTCTGTAAAGGTACATGAAAATTTAACTGAAAAAGGTACATACGATTATATTGTTATATTAGTAATAGAAATAACTTTAGAAAATTGGAAACAATGTGTGATTAAAATGAGGTGTAAAATAGTGTAATCTAGTGAAATGTTTGTTAATAAAATAAGTGAAATAAAATAAATGAGAAAATTGAATTAGGAAGGGACGGGAACATTTTAATTAGTTAATGTTTTATAAAATATAAGTGAAGGGGGGGGAATTAATTATGGAAAGCTTATAATTGTTCCCATAGAAGTATGATATATAATTGAAAAGTAATGTTAAAGAAGTTAAGATTTTAATGAATATTAATATTAATGATAGAATTGAATTGGAATGGAATGTGTTGTTTTAATTACATATATTTATAATTTTTTCTTTTTTAAAGAATATAGTGTGTATTTTAAGAATGTACCAAGCAGAATCCGAATGGAAGTTATGTATTATATTGATTGTTATAACTTTAGGGTATATATTGAAGCCTAAATAAGAGTTAAATGGATAAACTTAAAAGATATAAAGGCGTCATACTCCAATCAGTAACTACAGGAGAAATTTTGTTTAATGAGAAAAGATAATAGATAATTGAAACAGGACAGACAAAAAATATAAATATAATGATTTGAATTGAGACAAGATAATTAAAATAAAATTGAGAAAATTAAAAGAGGGGAGAAGCTATGCAAAAAATGTAAACCAGTAATAAGATATGGAATAGAACATAAAAATGAGCATGAAATTGAATTTGTGTCTGTACGAAGAAATATAACCTGGGATTACACTACTTTCAAAAGAGATGTTTTATTTGTATTTTTTTTGTGAAAACTCAAATAAAGTTTACACACACAAAAAAAAAGCAGGAAAAGGGGCTTTTCCATCTGCTGCGCACCCGTATGCAGCGCTGCTCAGCTGTCCAGGCAGCTCAGCAGATCATAAATTGCACTCGCGTGACTTGCGCATGCGCGCGCGTCACAGAGCAACAGAACCAGTAGTTATACTGGTCGGATCCCATCCCTGGTGGTGACCCCTGGCTGGCCACACTCCTGACCTGATCGCCTGGTCGCTCACTTGTCCCGAGCGCTCTCCTAGCTTTCCCTACCAAGTGGTGGCCATGGCACAGCTCGGGCAGATGTCCCAGGGCTGCTGCATATGCGCACTGCGTGTGCAGCTGCTACACATGCAGTGCGCATGTGCAGCAGCCTCGGGAAATCTGCCCACCCTTCTTGAGCAGGCTTTCTTCCTTCTCCCGCTAGACATGCCTCTTCCAGCCTGGCCCAGCTCGGCCAGCCAGCAGGTGGGTGGGCGGATGTCCAGGGGCTTCTCACCCCCCTTGTTGCGAGATGCCTACAGCTGCTGTCTGCTTTTTTCAGTGTGGCTGCAATCCAGCAGCCGCACAGAAAAAAGAATGCCCTGTTCTATGTGCTGGGCCCGGGAAGTCCGAGCAGCCGGCGCAGAGAACAGGGCAGTGCTGGACCATTGGAGAAGCAAAGCGAAGCGAAGCGAAGCCAGATATCAGTAGCCGCCTCTTTCGCAGCGCAAGAAGCCTCCCCCAACTGGCCAGCTGCTCCCCTTTTTCTCTTCCTGTTTGTTTTGTATGGCCCAGGAGGAGGACAGCAGTTGGCCGATTGGGGGGAGGCTTTCTGCACCAAAGGAGGCAGCTAGAGACCAAAAAAGAGTCACCTCCAGCATCCACCCCTTTGTCTGGCTGCTCTCCTCCTCCTTGGCCATACAAAACAAAGTCACATGACCACGAAGCCATACCCACCAAGCAAGCCACGCCCACAGAACCAGTAGTAAAAAAAAAATTGAATCTCACCACTGTACTGTATGTATAGGGAGCTGAAGCCAAGTGTGGTCATATAAACCATTGTCTCTGTTGCACTTTTTCTCCTCACTTCAACAGATAGCAGACTATAGTAAAATGCTTATTAGAAATTGGAACTTGACCTTTTACCAAATAATTTTGGAATTAGACTGAAGACTACAAATTGCCTATCTTAACTACATTATTTTGTAGGTCACCTCAAATTCTTTTCAAAATAAAATGTGCAGTTGCACAAGAACATGAAAGGCTAGAAGAGAATTCCCTATCATCTGTAATTTTGCAAATATCTCACTCACGTATACAGCTTTGCAAGCTGGACAGTCTGTGTTTGTCAGATTCATTATGTCTCTTAAGAAATGTTATTCCTGTCCAAGGATCTACACTGTAATAGGCTTACTTTAGTGAACCAACTATATTTAGTGGATATTTAGTGCTTTTTAAAAGAGACTTGCTGTTTGATACGATTTGCTTTCCCAGAACTCTTCGTTTTGCATTCAGATTTAAAATTCTTTTAAGCAAGCACCTAAGTTACAAACTTCCTCATTCTTGGACCAATAGCTTCTGAATCAGAAGAACTGGTAAAATGTGTTTATTGAGATTCCTCTTGTCTCTTGTTGGAGTACATTTCTAACCAGTTCTCTATTTCATACTTTTTATCTTGTGCAATAGATTTATTTTCTCTCCTTTAGAGGAACAGGGAACCTGATAATAACCCGTTGGAGGGATATAACAAAGTACTAATGAAAACATGCAGTCAAATCATGGTGATGCTTTTCATTTTAACCAAGGAGGAGGAAGAATAGAATTTGTCCCAGTGAAATCATTAACTTTGGTAAACAGCAGGAGGACTGTTATTTATTCTTCAAAACCTATGGAATCCCCCATTCACTCTCACATTCTTCTCATTGTAGTTCAGCGGTTGGAAGGAGGAGAAAATTGAAAGAGAAAGAAACCTTAATTTGGGTTTGCTTTATAGGACCAATTATCATGATTGTATTTCTGAGTCAACAATTTGGGTTATACCTATTCTTAATTTGTAATTTGAACAGAAAAGCAGGGCAGTCACTAAAGCAGTAGCTTTGTTCCGCACCCAGATCTTTACTCTTCTTCAAAACATCATCTATTTTCCCATTGCACTGTATTCTCTTGCCAAAAAGAGCTGACCCTGGAAGGCAGATGAAGAAAAAGGCAGGGATTAGTTATGTTTCCCACCTACCCCAAAGTATCAGAAATTACTTAGAACTCAGAAATGGAATTCCAGCAACCTGTCTGGCATTTTGGAAGGTGCTCTTTACAAGCTCTTGGAGATTCAACAAAAGTTCAAGTGCAGCTGACTAGTCTGGTGGTCTCCAGCCTTGATTACTTTAAGCCTGGGGAAGCAAAGCTGGCTGAGGAATTCTAGGAGTTGGAGCCCCAAGGCTTAAAGTTGCCAAGGTTGGAGACCCCTGGACTAGAAAACTGCTCTTGCTCATCAAGGGGGCCTTTGCTAGCAGGTAGATAATTATGCCTGCGGGCCCTTGGTGCATTAGACAGCTGATTTTGCCTATTCCCAGCAGCTAGACGGAGACTTGCCTGGACCAGAAGGCTCTTCCTTCACATTCTGAGGAGAAAGCTGGTTCAGAAATGTTTCTCTTGAGAGGAACTGGGCCCTGTGCAATTGTTTTAGAATCTCCTGCTTCTTGGGGTCCCAGAACCTCTTCCAAAGCGGTGCTGGGCACAAGAGATCTGCTTAATAAGTATTTTTCTGACTTCTGGTGCAGCTGGTGAGTTGACAGTGCCCTGAAGGCGTGCAACAATAAGGATGTTTTGAACAGGCTGGGCTGTGTGTCTAAAATACATACATTAAAATATGTTACCAGGCTTCAGTCCTGTCCTTAGTAAATAATGATTTGGCGTGGCTTGCCCTGGTTTCTCCCTAGTTTCAATAGAGAGAATTGCTGGAAATTATTTTATTTGTTAGGCCCATTTAAAGCAACATAGGATGAAAGCACAGCATTATCAAGTGTTGATAGGTCATGACTAACTTATCTCATTGACTTCAGTGGGAGTGCAGTATGACTATGCTCTAGCATAGATCCAACCTATAATTAAAACAAATAAAATTTGCTAAAAATAACCACAATAAAGGGTGTTTGGTGTGAATTACACAAGGGTATATTGCAAAATTAATTAGAAGCATAAACTCCCTACTAACAGAAAAGGCACCTCATCAATCAGCCATGAAATAGAAGCAGAGTTTCTGATTAGTAATCTTTGCATAGAAGACTATTCCAGTTGTATTACTTCTTATGCCATCTAAACTTTGCCTGTATCTTTATCTTTATGGAACTTTGAAAAAATGCTTGTCTCAGAATTTATTGGGTTGGAGTTTGTTTGTTGGAACACTGACTGCCTGTTTACACGTTCACACATAAAAGATAAATCCTTGGCTTTGCTGTCCTTTTGTTCTCCTTGTCCTTCCATTTTTTTCCTCTCCCAAGAACTATGGGTATAGTTTTGAATATTGAATTTTAAAAGTATTGAATTTTAACTGAATTTTATTGGTATAGAAATGTGAAGCCGAGAATATCCAGTGTTTTAGGATGATTTATGGATTGATTCTTTAGCATCATTGTACAAAAAGGGGCACATTGTTAGCAAACTACACAATGTTTGTGCATTTGCAGTGTTGATAATGATTGTTGGTTTATAGCTTAACTCCATTTCTCTGATTTTAGTGCTTGTAATATGACCTGTATTTTGTTATTTAGAAAAATAAAATAATATTGTAGGCCCACAAAAAGGTGGTCACAAATTGCAAGATATCAAAATCAGTGCCATCTGATTTTGAGTTTGTATGAAAAGACAATGTGTTTCTATCCAGCATGCAACCTTCCTCATACAAGCTGCCTTTAGGCTTGTAGCTGTAGGCTAAATAGTGTAAACAGCTGTTTTACACTGGCAGAGGTTCTCCAGGGATTTTTGCTGTTATTGTACCAAGGATAAACTGTACTAAAGGCTAAAACTAGGGCTTCTTTATATAAGTAAAGCACGTGTTTTACCACTGAACTTTGTCATTTTTCAAATTTGGTAGAGTTGATTAAACAGCATTGTTTAGAGTAAATCAGCAGCAACTGGCTTCATGACCTAAAGTTCTTGACCTGCTTTCATTGAACAAGTGGGCCATGCAGCCAAATTGTAACTCTGGTTCAGAATATATATTAGAAGAGAAATTCACAAAGCACAATGCATTTCCTATCCTTGAAATTTGCACACATTAATTTGTAAGTTGCATTTAAAAAGAAGGTAGGAACGGATTGCTTTGAGAACAGCTTGGAAAATGTAATTCTAATAATTCTTCAGTTGCCTCTCTTCAGTTTCTCCATCACCCAGCTTGCTCAGGCTCTCTGCTAAGCCAGCCTCTTTGCCTCTTGCCTTCTGCGTGCGGCACTCAGTTTTTCCCGTGTGAACCAGCAATTGCACAGAAGGCGCAAGACCATCTATTTAATTTCTCTTTATAACAAATGCCACTTGGTGCTTTCCTGGTTCCTGCTTTGAATAGCATTGCCCTCGAAGGGTCCCACAGCTTGCTGAAGAAAAGGCTGGGTTGTCATGGTTCCAGGCATTGGTAGGGTAAAAGAGTTGTCCCCCTTTCTCTTCCTTTCATGGTGATTCCCAAGGCCTGCGTTGCAAAACATTTCCTAAGCAGCTGATTGCACTGCAGAATGGATGGTTAGGGAGTCCAAAAGAAGTTGCTTGGGATAGGTTTGTCATCTCCCTTTTTAAGAAATTACATAACTTTTAGTGCCGAGCATCTCTCAGGTATGTTTTTAAGTACGTAGATTCCGTCATGCTGTAATGAGGGAGAGCTCAGGTGAATAGCAGTAGCGTGTTCTTTTTGGTGTCTGATGAATCGTATTTTCCTTTCCTTTCCTTGCTTTATCTCAGCTGTGAGGCTGATGGCAGGCAATGAAATGTTGCTCCTTTTTTCCCTTCTTATTTTTCCCTTTTAATGCTGGGTAGCACCTACGCTGAGACTGAGATTATCGTGGGAGGCACAGTGTAATTGTTTCTGTTCCTTGCTGAAAGTTTTGCATTTGTGTGTCTGTTGTGTTTAGCTTTTTTAGTGTCCTTCAAATCTTCTGTGTCTGTTTCAGCGTTGGCAAAAGTGTGTGTGTGTGCGTGCGTGCGTGCATAGGGGAACAAAGAAATAATTTTTCCATTTACTTAAGTTACAATAAAAGATAACACGAACATTACATATTGTACTGGTTTCTCCTTGCTAGGCATTTTCTGATACAATTTGCTAGAAGGGAAAGGAGTCCAATTACCCTCATGACTGGCCGCAGACTCTTAATTCATCCAGTCCTTTCAGAACTAAAACCCTACACTTCTAGAGAATGTTCATGATCAATTGGGTTATCCTTTTTCCCTCATATAGTATAGACTGGACCATTTCCCCTCCCCTTGACTCTCAGCAGAGCCCCAATGAAGCCTTCTCCTCCTCAGCTAATTTGTAGAACTACTTGCCACTTTACTCCGGTTAGGAGGAACAAAGGGAACACAAGGAAAACTCCATCCTTGTTGGAGGAAGCGGACTTGCTTATTGACTGCCATGTTCCCCAGCCAACCTTACTGGTATCCGAGTCTCTCCCTTGCCGCCCATTGCCGTTAAGAGATTTCAAATTTTGGCCTTGTTTCCAAAGCAGCCAATTGTGGCCTTGCCACCAGCCTGTTGGCATGGAGGGAGGAAATAAAGGTGGCATGGATATGCTCCTCTAACTTCTCTTGTGCCATGCAATCTGTGGTTCTCTGAGAAATGAAGTGTGGTACTTTGCCAAATTTTAATCCCACAAGTATATTGGGTCCTGGATTTTGGACACATTCTGTAAGCTAGCTGATTTGATAGAGTTTGTGACCCTAATTGTTGCCCTATAAGGTACCATTTTGCCCAATTGAATGTTACAAACAGATAAAAGAATTCTGATGGTATATATGTTCTTTCTTCCACGTAGTTGAGGCATTTATTTATAGAATTTCCAAGGACTAGTTGTTGGTGAATACTGGGAGAAGGAAGAACAACATCCTAATTTCTTAAGGAATTGTTATTATAATATATACAAGCTTTAATCAATTAGAATCAAACGTTTACAGTGGAACAGAGGCCTAGTATGGTATGGGGTATAAATTTCATGTATAAATGGACACAAAAGAAAAAACTCCTTTGTCCTCAATTCATGAAATGAGAAGATAATCATGGTAATAGTTTGGGGTTATGTGAATGCAGGATGAAATTTCTTTTCAGTTTTTGTTTGTGTAGTTAAATAGTTCAGCACTTTTAACCTCTGTGAAAGCAAATACCATACTTTATTTTCTAGGTATCACAAGTTTTAATGTTCACAAAGGTATAAAATTTAATTGCACAATTGTGTGGTTAAGTTCGGTTAAATGTGCATCATTAAGCATTTAGCCAGTTTTGTGTATGTGTGAAGATCAAGCCCTATCAAGGAGAGATTAATGTTCCCAGGTTAATCTCTCCTTAAGGCAGCTTTTACTATACCCTCAATATTTGTATATGTGCTAATACTGAGTGGTAATTGAAAATAAGGGCATATGCTGCGGTACATTTTTCTTATAATTATGTGAGATTGGGATTTTGAGGTAAGACTTTATTCTATTTATCATAAATATGACATAAATATAAATTAATATGTATAGAATAATGCAATTAAAACAAAATAAAGCATACCCTGCTTCATTAAATCAATTCATCAGTTAGAAGTTCAGAGGAAACTATCCGCATGTTTGGAATGTTATTCTAGCTGCAGTAAGTTCTCTTGGTAAACCATGTTCTAGATTGGAATCTTGGGAAAAAATCTTAATTACTGCATCATAACTTAGTTAAGTCAACTTTATTCTGGGAATAGTCAACTTGATGATCTCCAGGGGGTTTTGATTTCAAAACCAATATCCACTTATTGATATTACTAGTTTAGATTTGTGGTCAGATGACTGGACAACTCTAAGGTCCTTCATTCTGCTTCCTGAGTAGCCTCAGATCTGCATTGCAGAAGTTAGGCAG
The DNA here is from genome assembly GCF_049901715.1 of Pseudonaja textilis. Taxonomy (NCBI): domain Eukaryota; kingdom Metazoa; phylum Chordata; class Lepidosauria; order Squamata; family Elapidae; genus Pseudonaja; species Pseudonaja textilis. The sequence continues at coordinate 13,579,893 of NC_141993.1, forward strand.
CCTGACTATTATTCACATACTCCTCATCTAAAGTTTAGTGTGGTTGCTGAAACTGTCAGGACCAGCAGCGAAGAACCTGAGATTAGGCAAAATAATGTTATACACTCTCCATCAAAACCTAAAAATGAGTAGCAAGAGGCCCATTGATTTTCTGTACTTTACTGTCATGCCTTCTGAGGTCTTGATGAACCCTATATCCTGCTCACGTCTTGGCGAAGTTTCTGTTAAGATTTTGTTCCTTAAATTTGTCTTCATGGCAGATGTCGCATTGGCTATGACCAACTCAGAATGATGGGTTGTAGCAGTTCAGAAACAGCTCTGCAGTTACCTCAGGCTAGATCCTCTCTCTTCCCCAAATTAATATAGGCTTGGAGAGGATACAGTGCAGGCAATGTGTCGCTTTCCTTCTAAAGTCATTGCTCCAAAAAAAGAAATGAACCAGACCTTATATGGGAAGCCTTCAGACTAACTTGGATTACCTCGGCTGCCTTAACTATACAAACAAGGCAGTCCCTGATTGAATTGGTTTATTTCAATAGGGAATAATAGGAATTAACAGGTAAATAGAAAATTACTATTTACCTCAACAAAAATAGTTTTGCATCAGAACAAAAAATACAACACTTTCCTTCCAAAGTTGTCCAGAACATTCCATTAAACCAGAACTATGCAGAAACCATATTTGGCGAATCATCATCATCATCAATCAATTATAATAGAGCTAGAAGGGACCTTGGAGGTCTTCTAGTCCAACTCCCTGCTCAAGCAGGAGAACCTAGACCATTTCAGACAGATGGCTGTCCAGTCTCTTCTTGAATGCTGCAGTGATGGGGCATCCACAACTTCTGTTCCATTAGTTCTCACTTTTAGGAAGTTTCTCCTTAATTCCTGCTTGCTTTTCTCCTTGGTTAGTTTCCATCCATTGTTTTTTGTCCTGCCCTCTGGTGCTTTGGAAAATGACTTGACCTTCTGTACTTTGTGGTGACCTCTCAAATACTGGAATATTTATTATCTTTGACTTTCATTATAAGTCTTTGTTCATTTTGAGCCTTTGCTTTCCTGACTTCATCTTTGCAAATTCTGGCTATCTGCTGATATTCTGCCTCTAGTTTTGTTTTTCCATTTTTTGTACTTATCCTTTTTGTCTTTAAGTTTACCAGAGAGATCTTTGTGCAACCATCCTCTTTTTTTTTCTTGGATTTCTTCTTCTTTTTCAGTTTTACTCTGCTGGACTGGACTTTTATGATCATATTTTACAGAGTTTTCCATGCTTATTGAGTTTCCCCTTTTTCAGGAATTTCATCCATGGAATGTTTCTTAGGCTCTCTCTCTCTGTTTGTTAAAATCAGCTCTTTTAAAGTTTAAAACACTGGCTGGATTATGTTCTATTGCTTGTGATTGCATTATATTGAATTCCAATAAGACATGGTCACTCTTGCCCAAGTTTCTGGTGACTTCAACTCCCTCTACCACTTATTTTCTATTAGTAAGAATTAGGTCCAGTATAGTTTTTCCTCTAGTTCCCTTTCTACCTTTTGGATGGCAAAGTTGTCAGCTAAGTTGGTTAGAATCATCATTCTAGCCATTGTCTATCAACTGCGAATGAAGGCCTTTTCCTCATGTTCCCAATCAATGTGGTCTTGAGCTTTTGGGCACACAATACTTGCTACTGATGTTGATCCGTCTTGTTTTATATCTCTTTTGTGGATGCTTTTTATCAAGTAGAATCGATTCTATGATGCCTTAGTCCACCTGCCATCAATTCTTGCTATGTGATCAGCTCATTGCCATTTCAATTCTGTTACTCTCTTGATGATGTTTGTTCTCTAATCCATGTGCAGGTCTTTCTATCTTGTCTTGTGATGCCGAACATGTACCTTTCCATGGCTCTTTGCGCCACTTGTAGCTTTATCGATTGTGAGGTTGGTGTCCATGTTTCGCTGGCATATGTTTGAATACGTAGCACATACCGATTGAAAACTTTTCTCTTCAGGCACAGGTGGGAGGTTATTCTTGAAAATTATGCTTAGCTTGCTGAATGTCTGCCAACCACATTTGGCAAATATTGGCAATTAATTTTCCTTAGCTAAAAACTTCCAATAATTCCTCAGAGCTTTCAGAAGTTGATGCATAACATATTTGCTTTTCTTAAGCAGATCTTTACCTCGAAAGGCAGATCCTGCCTTTTGTCTTGATGACATGAAGCTTGAGACTTTCAAGAAGAGATTGGACTGCCATTTGTCAGAAATGGTGTAGGGTCTCCTGCTTGGGCATGGGGTTGGACTAGATGACCTACAAGGTCCCTTCCAATTCTGATTATCTGTATCTGCTTGTTCTGGAATTTAACAATATGTCCCCTTGCTGCTATGAAAGACTCTTTTCTGTAGTTCTCTGCTGCCATCTAGATTGTCTACATTTGTGTTGCTTTACAAGAAGCTCTAAACCTTACATCACTCATATTCCTTGGCTGGGATGTAGAGATTAAGAATTTTTTTAATGTGCTTCTTAGTTTACTGTCTACATGTCACTAGAGTAAGCTAGATGATCCATGGCTACCTATTGGAGCAGAGTCTTTCTGAAGAATTATTTGTATTACACCTTACGCTTTTAAAGACAAACGTTTAATTAAAAGCTCAGTCTTTCTGGAATTTCTGGAACTAGCAGCAAGAGAAAAAACTGACCCTTTTAATATAATCATGAAAGCTGGGGGTGGGAAGCTGCGCTCTCCTTGACAGATTTTATTTAAGAGTATATTTTTACTGGCAGCTACATTGCAGCCCTGCTGGCAAAGCTCGGCTGCTCGGTCTGTGGTTGATGATGTAGGCTGCTCCCAGTCTTTTCTTTCTGTGCCCTGGCTGTGCTAGTATGAGTGGGCTGTGGCCCTCGGAGGCAATTGATCTATCAGTAATATTGTTAAAAATATATAATATATATATATAATAACATAACATAACATATAGCCATATTTCCTTGGCCATTGTTAGGTCGTATGTATCTTATATCTTTAGCTTCAGCATATCCTGATGCTAAAGGTAATATTTTGAGTAATATGGCGGATTTTTTTTCTTTTTCCCATTCAATCATGTCCATTTCTAAGGCCCTGCCTAGACCAGAGCCTGCAGTTTTCTTGTTAAGATTTTTTTCAGAAATGATTTGCCGTTGCTTCCTTTCTAGGGCTGGGAGAAAATGACTGGTCCAAGGTCACCCATCTGGCTTTGTGCCCAGCATGGGACTAGAACTCACGATCTCCCAGTTTCTAACCTGATGCCTTAACCAAGCAAAGCTGGCTGTGGAATTCTGGGAATTGAAGTCCACAAGTCTTAAAGTTGCCAAAGTTGGAGACCCCTGTCCTGGAGGCTTGCTAATGGCTCTTTGGCAAGTATCTAGGGCAGTGGTTCTCAAGCTGTGGTCCACAGACCCTGAGGGGCCTCAACATTATCACAGAGGGTCCACGAAGGCTTGAAGAAATGTTATGATTTAAGTCTTGAGATAATTGTTATGATTTAAGTGTTGAGGGGTCCATGGCCATGAATTGTGGCCAAAAAAGATATTTAGAAGAGGTCCATGGTGAAGAAAAGGTTGAGAACCACTGATCTAGGGAATATGATAGAAGTGACTTTGATTACGTGACTATTACCATCATCCATTGAAAAAGACTTCAAAAATATTATGCAGGTATTACTGTCCAAAGAATTAAGATCTCTGTTTTCAGTGTCCATCATTTGCAGTCCTAGAGCAATTCCAGTACTATAAAATCCACCCACGTCTTGGGTGGGTAGCCGAGACTCTTTACTCTCATAGGTTGGTGGTGGTGAGAATTACCCTGCACCATTGCTACAGCAAAAGAAATGTCAATGACTTTCATGAATGGAAGTTTAGAAAGTTGAATTTTAATTGATGGATGGTGAGAGCTTAAAAAGGATTTAAAAATTTGGGTTTAATTTTGTTAATTGGTTGGACCTCTACGGCTGATGTTGAGTTTAGCTTTGCAAATACTATAACCCAACTAATACTGGGATTAGTAGAACTGAGATTTTTATCCCTAAATAGCCATGGTGGTCTGGGCTTAACTAAAGGTTCCCCAGCCATTCTAATAGGAGTGAAAGGGCAAGTCTTCTCCTCCTATTATTGGACACAGAAGAAATCAAACACAGCCCCTGAGCTGCTCTAGGAATCTCCTCTTGCTGTTCCTGCTTTTTACCACGGCCCCACCAGCTTGTGACCCTGGGAAGAAAGGGGCAAGAATGAGGAAGCCCCTTCAGCTCAGCCAATCCAGCAACCAATTCTGATTGGACCTGATGTTTTTTGTTTTTGAACTTTTTCTTTAAAAAATGTTCTTTAAAGGGTAAGGAGGGAGAGTCACTCAGTCATCTTTGCAAGGACTTTGCACAGTATCAGAAATTTCTGGCTCTTGTTTGACCCGGGCATTGAGGCTCATGTGCTGTTGATTTAATGGATAAGTAACAGGTACTCCATTCAGGTCCACTGAATTTTTGACCTAGCTATTGATTTGCATTGTTCATCTACCGTGCTCACACATATTAAAAAAATCAGTAAAACTCTATATAATATATAAATTCCATTTGAGTTTTGATTTTGAATACAAAGATAATAGAAGCAGTATAGATTCACACCCTAGTTATCTGAAATGTGTTGTATACTACAGTAAGTAGTCTGTGGTATTAAGTGATTCAAAAATATTTTTTCATGGGCAGAACCAATTTTGAAATTGATTTGACAAAGATATTGTGTAATAAGACATATCTTTTCCCTTCTTTGCATTTTTCTCTGTGTCTTCATTTGAACACAGTGTAGGTAACTGGGAACTGCATTGTTTGGGATGCGTATCCTGTACTCTTTCCAGTCTCAGTTGGCCTTGTTTGTTTTGAGCAATCTTGCCAACACACTAAATTGTCCGTATAATGCCATAGTGACATCCCATTTATGATGTGATCTCCATCTGGATCAATTACATTACCAAATAAGGAAAAATGGATTTCCGGTTTGGGTTTCTTTGGCAACACACCAAAATCCACAATCATGCAGGCTTTCGATCCGTGCTCGCCGCTGGAGCGCCCCGATCCTTTGGATTCAGGGCTGAAGCCACCCCGTAGAGGTGGCGAAGAGGGGGGAGACCACCAGTTGAGTTGAGGGGAGCCGCATCTCTACTCTTTGGCTTGGCATTACTCCCTTTCATGAAGGCAATTGCAGCAGTGGTCAGAAATGGCCATCTCAAAGAGGAACCTGACCGGACAAGATTGAGCAGGAGGGAAGACAAAGGGAGAGAGCTTGACAGACCGGGATAAGCTGAGATAACATCTATGCAAGAGTCCCTGGAAAGGGAAAGTGGAAGAAAGAAGCAAGAAGAAACAGCATTGGATTTCTTGGTGATTTTTGGAATTTTGGGTGTTGGATTTTTAGTGGTTTGAATTAAAATCAATCAGGTGGTTGTTTAAAAGCGTTTAAAATTGTTAGTAATTTGTTCTTATATTGTCTAGAGGATGGCTCCTCATACATCACTTCTCAATTTTCCATTTTTTTTAAAGATCTGTAACCATCAAAGGAGAATGCTGTAATTCCCCTTAGTCAAGTTTTTGGTGATCAGTTGTTCATGACTAATTTTCCCATGTTCTTTTTTGTTGTACTTGTGTTTTGGTCTGTGACCGCAAATAAAGTATTAATAATAATAATAAAGTGTTTAAAATGGCAGTACTCCTTGAGGAATTAAAAATGGAACTTAAAAAAATGAAATAAGAGTCGCAAGAGGGAAGAGGATCCTTTAGCTTCACACTTCAATTTTTTTAGAAATGGAGATTTTGAACTATGAAAAACAACAAGAAACGCTTGAAGAACAAGAAAGGGTGGAAGGAATATCTAAACAGTGCATAAGAGTCATAGTCTGGAAAAAAAATCCTATAAAATTAATTACGTTTAGCTTCATAATGCTAATATAAAGAGGCACTGGTAATGAAGATGCAATTCATTTTTACATAATTTTTGCCTATTTTGCTTCTGTAAATTTTCACGTTTTCTTAGATCAATGTTGAAAAATAGGAGTAGCTGTCTCTCTCTTGATACTAATACCTTTGGACAGATTAAGTTTTTTAATCTATGCTCATGAGTCTCTATATGGACTCTTCAAGATAATCCAGTAGTGTCAAACCTTCCCCAATCTGATTACTTAGGAAAGAAAGGCCTTCAACTCCATTTGGTTAAAGCAAAGGGTTCTTTATTAAGGATGTTGAGTGCAGTAAAGTCAAGCCAGCTCTGAAACCTCCCACGCTCACTAGATACAAAAATAAGGTTAAGTTCTCCTCCCCCCCTGCCCCTCCCATGACCAGTCTGTTTCCAGCCACCCCGAGCTCGCCAAGATGTAGATGTTTGGAGGGTAATCTGCATATTTCTCAGGGTGCCTGAGCATGGGATTCTGGTACAAACAGGATTGGCTGTTCTGGCCCTTATCACCTGCCATTCCTCACTCCCGATTTCCTATCACGTACACATAAGCTTTATTGCCCTTTCATCCTCCTCCCTTCTTCCCCCTTTCATATTTCCCTCCACTTCTTTTTATGGCAGGATGTCTGCGAGACCCCCAAGCCGAGCCAGGCAGATCTGACATTTTGCTCTCCTTGACAGAGACATTAGTCCTGCAAAAGTAAAAGGAGAGGGGTGGGAGAGACATACAAAATTTCCCAATCAGTAAACAATTCAATGCGGCATATCTGGGTATCGGTCATGGAATTTTCAAAGCAGTTTGGAGGCTTTAATGTGTTGGATTTTTAGTGTTAGATTTTCAGGTGAGGCGGGAAAGTCTTTCCAGGCTACCAAACACTGGGTTTTTCCCTAGTGTATACAAGAGTCCAAAATGTTTTTGACTTCAAAGTTCTGTCAAAATGGTGACCAAAATTTCAGGTGCCGCACACTGCTGGCTCATGTTTAAGTGATTATCTACTAGGACTCTAGCGTCCCTCTCACAGTTATTATTTTTGAGACAGGTTTCACCTAATCTGTACTTGGACCTTTGCTTTTTCCTGCCTAGGTGTAAAACCTTGCTTCTCTCCATGTTTCATGTTGTTGGATAGGGCCCATTGTTCAAGTCTGTCAAGATCCATCTGGATCTTAAGCTAATCTAGGGTGTTGACTGTTTCTGCCAGCTTAGTATCATCTGCAAATTTGATAAATTCTGTTCCCTCATCTAAGTCATTTATTAAGATATTGAAGAGTATTGGGGCTAAGACGGAACCTTGTGGTACCCGACTGCTTACTTCCGTCCATCTAGATGTAGTATCATTAAGGACTATTCATTGAGTATGGTTTGTCAGCCAGTTATGAATCCATCTAATCCTATCTATCCCACTTTTTTCTAGCTTACCAAGAAGTAGGTTGTTGTCTATTTTGTTGAATGCCTTGCTGAAGTCTAAATATATTATGTCCACAGCATTTCGCTGGTCTACTAATTTAGTCACTTTGTCAAAGAATGAAATAAGATTGGTTTGGCATGATCTGTTTTTAACAAACCCGTGCTGGCTAGTAGTTATGACTTTAGTTGTTTTTAGATGTTCACAAATCTGTTTTTTTTAATTATTTTTTTCCAGTATCTTTCCAGGTATGGAAGTTAGGCTGATGAATAAAGGAGTATATTCCATATCAAATACAGTATTATAGCACCATTTTCTATCCAGGTGGTTTGGATTATAGTCCTTAACCAAAGTCAGGTAAAGTAATTTAAAAACTTTAAATTTAGACTAAAAACAAAATTGCCCTTAATTGTTTCATCCTTTTATTGTAGAGCAGGGGTGTCAAATCCGCATCGTCATGGCTGTCAGCTGGTGCTCCATTCAAAGTCCTTTAATCAGAGAAAAGATATCTTTTACTGGAAATCAAGTGGTAGCAACAAAAGAATTCTGAATCTGAGAAAATGGGCGCGTAAATCACATATACAAAGTAATGGCAACGTTCCCACCTCCAATAGTTCAATTGGCTCATCCAATTAAAAGTTGTGTGTATCATCATGTAGGCATCTCCAGGTGGTGATGAGGCTTCTGTCTGTTGACCTTGACATAGTTTGATAAAGGTTTGCAGCTGCGCATAGCATAGGATAGAAACCTAAGCAAGAATGTACCACCACCACCACCCCCAGTTTATACAGTTCTGGTTTGTAACACCTCCAGCTCACTTCCCATAACCATTTCCCCTTCCTCCCCCTGTTACTTATGACAGCTGAAAGATGCAAAGCAAAGGGAGAAAATCTTGAAGGCTGACATTCAGCCCACCTAGAAAAGAGACGTTAGTCCTAAAAAAGATAAAAATAGAAAGTAATAGAAAATATACATGTAACAGCAACATACTAATTTTTTAGGGTTTATCAGGATATTTAGTACGAAATGCCTTGATAAGTGTAGGAGCTCTAACATCCTTCTCATTCACCCACTCAGCCTGGGAAGGAGGAAAATGTTTCCAAGCAACCAAATACTGGAGTCGACCCTTTTATTTTCGAGAATCCAAAATTTCTTTAACTTCAAAACATTGTTCACCTTCAATTAGCAATGGTACAGGGGGATCGACCTGCGTTGGTCTCAAGTCGGAGGTATGTTCAGGTTTTAATAAACTAACGTGGAAAACAGGGTGGATCCATCGAAGAGTTTTTGGTAATTTCAGTTGGACTACTACAGGGTTCACAATTCGTTCAGTTGAGAAAGGTCCAACATACTTAGGTCCAAGCTTTTTTGACTTGTGTGGTCTGCAAATATCTGGTGGATAAAAAGACTTTATCACCCACTTGATATGGTTTTTGTGGAGTTCTCTTTTTATCTGCAAATTTTTTATGAGCTTGATGAGCATTATCTAATGCTTTACGGGTAACCAGCCAGTTAAGCTGGAGCTGTGTTATCCATTCATCTAATGACTGAATGTTAGGTTTCTTCTGTGGAAGCTCGGGTATGGGTACAAAGTCTTGTCCTGAAGCCACTTTAAACGGAGTAAACCCAGTACTACTATGTACCAAATTATATGCCACCTCAGCGAATGGCAATAGGTCAGCTCAATTATCTTGCTGGTAATTTATATAACATCGAAGATATTGTTCCAATACTGAGTTAGCCTCTCACAAGCCCCATTGGTTGGTAGGTGGTGGGCAGAGCTTAAGCCCTGGGCAGAGCCCAATAACGTCAGGAACTCCTTTCAAAAGTTTGAGGTAATCTGGACACCCCTGTCTGAGATTATGTGTTCAGGAACCCCATGTAACCTGTAGATATGTAAAATAAACAGTTTAGCCAACGTTTTTGCAGATGGGATTTTCGCACAAGGTATGAAATGTACCTGTTTGGAAAACAAATCAGTTACTACCCAAATAACTGTATTCCCCCCACTTTCAGGTAATTCCACTATAAAATCCATAGAGATTTCCTTCCATGGAGCCGTTGGTCTAGCCACATTTTGTAGTAAGCCTGCTGGTTTCCCAGAAGGCCGTTTGGCTGAGGCACAGATAGGACAACTAGCTACATAAGTCTCAATGTCCTTTTTCAAGGTAGGCCACCAAAATTGCCTTTTAACCAAGTGTAAGGTTTTCACGAATCCAAAATGACCAGCGGCTTTAGAGTCATGAGCTTGCTGTAATATTTGGTTTCTCAGCTTCGCTGGCACATATAATTTGGCCCCCACCCATGCCAATCCACCTCTAACCATACAGTTATTTGAGTGAACTAGAAACCAATCATCAAGTTTTAGAGCATCTCTTAATTGTGCAGTCAAATCATTTGATAAATCAACCTCCTTCTTTTTCTGGGCTCTGGTAACCATTGGAGCTGCCAACTGTTTGGTTGGGACAATCGGCCGTACCACTTCTTGGTGAACACTATTATATTGAGGTAATCTAGATAAAGCATCCTCCATGAAGTTCTTCCTCCCCCGGAATGTACTTCAGTGAAAAATTAAAGCGCTTAAAGTACTGCGCCCAGCGAACTTGCTTGGGAGACAGCTTCCGAGGCATTTTCAAAGCCTCCAAATTTTTATAATCTGTCCACACCTCAAATGGGTGTTTTTCCCCTTCCAAGAAATGCCTCCAGGTTAACAGAGCCCATGAACTGCAAAAGGTTCTTTTACTCATATGGCCCATCTTCTTTTGGTTTCAGTTAGTTTACGGGAAGTATATGCACACGGTTGCAGAGTCCCCATCTCGTTTGCTCATAGTAACACCGCCCCGACTGCTACGTCACTCGCATCAGCTTGGATTACAAAAGGAGCGTCCATGTCCGGGTGCTTGAGTACTGATTCAGCAGCAAACAGTCGTTTCAGCTTCTCAAAAGCGGCTTGACATTCCATGGACCACTCCGGCGGTTTACTAGGCTTTGGTTTCACCTCCCCTTTGGTTTTTAGGAGATTTGTGATAGGCATTGCAAGCTTCGCAAAAGCAGGGATAAATTGATGGTAAAAATTAGCGAATCCCAAGAAACTTTGAAGTTGTTTCCTGGTGTGGGGAGGGGCCCATTCCAAAACGGCATGAACCTTCCTCGGATCCATTTCTATGCCATCATGTGAGATGCAATAACCTAAATAGTCAATTTTTTCCTGGTGGAATTCACACTTGAACAATTTTGCATACAGCTCAGCAGCTCGAAGTTTTTCCAGAACTGACCACACTAGTTTCACATGTTCATCACGAGTCTCCGTGTAGATAAAAATATCATCAAGATAAACAAACACCCCTTTGTATAGATGTTCATGCAACACCAGATTGATCATTTGCATGAATACTGCAGGGGGCCCCTGTAGGCCAAATGGAAGAACGTTGAATTGGAAACAACCCATTGGGCAGTTAAAAGCAGTTTTCCATTCATCCCCTTCCTTAATTCGAACCCGGTAGTATGCTTCTCTCAAGTCGAGTCTTGTAAAAATTTTCCCTTTGGCCAAGTGGGCCAACATGTCTTTCATCAAGGGGAGGGGGTACACGTTCTCCACTGAAATAGTGTTCAAGTTTCTGTAGTCAACACATAAACAAAGGGAGCATTTTTAAAGGAATAGGATAGAAACCTAAGCAGGAATGTACCCCCCCCCCCCAGTTTATACAGTTCTGGTTTGTAAAAACTCCAGCTCACTTCCCATAACCATTCCCCCCTCCTCCCCCAGTTACTTATGACAGCCGAAAGATGCAAAGCAAAGGGAGAAAATCTTGAAGGCTGACAATGGCATTGTCACGTGACATATCACAACTTTTCCCCCTTTGCTAAACCAGGCATGGGTGTGGCCAGTGCATGACGCATCCAGCCTACAGGCCGCAAGTTTGGCAGCCCTGTTGTAAAGGTGTACTAAAATTTCTTGATGCTTTGAGGTTTTTCTGTACAAATTTTCCAACTATAAATACAGAATTCCAAGCACATAATTATTTTTAAAAATAAATGAGCAAGATAATTTTCCAATTTCAGATTTTTAATCTCAGGCATAAAATATTCTATTTTTAAAAAATAAATGCTGCAGAAATTATCAAAAAGGAAATAATACATATCAAATTGGAAGCTTTAGGAATAAATGAATTTAAGTGGATCAGAATTAGCCACTTAATTTATAAGATTACACAATACATTTATTAACAACATGAGGCACATGAAGGCACAGAGTGGCAACGATACTCAGAAAGAACTGTGCTAAGTATGTGATTGTCTGTAGTCCAATAAATGATATGCTCATATCTAGGAGAATTAGTGGATATCCAGTAAACATTAACTTTGTGTGAGTGTATAGAGTATACCTGTACTACAGATTCAGAGTATATCTGTACTACAGATTCAGTATGAAAGTCATTGGGAAATTCAAATCATGCCAAATGCTCCATCTAAAAAGGATATATTACTAATGGGTGATTGGAATGTAGAACTTGAACTAATGGAAGAACCTGAAATTACAGGAAGATGTGAACTTGGTAAATAATGCAAGGGATAGATTAGTAGAGTGTTGCAAAGATAATTGCTTATTCATTGCTAATACTTGTTTCAAAAACATAAATACAGACTCGATTGTCTGGATGACACCACAATCCAACTGAGTACATAAGAAATTAAAAAGGGTCTGCAATCCAGTTAACCAGTCTACTTCTAGATGTAGTTTGTAGGATAGAAAATAATAATTGCTGTCAAAATATAGTAGCTAAATCTTAAAAATTGAAGAGAGTATATTTGACCTGGAAGTCATGTTGTCAGAACATAGGATCTGTTTGTAGAATAGATGTGAAAGAGAAGCTAAGGAACATAGCAAAAGATAAAATCATTGTGAAACATTAACGGGGAAAAATTCCAGAGAGGTAAAGATCCAAGTGACTTTCAAAATACTATATTGTGATAATCAAAGAAAGGCAGAAAGTAAACCTTGAGAACAACAACAAAAATAACAACAATTTCAATTGCAACAGGCGGCTTTACTGGGGATAGCTTTCATCCTGCAATGTTATCTGTAACACCATCAAACACCTAGATCTGCCTACCCAGCTCCTTAGTAAGGATCCAATAAGTAGACAAGAATGCCAAATCCAGTCTGAACATCTGGCTGACCGTGCAATGATCAATAATAATAATGATAAAGAAATTAAATTGCTCTGGAACTTTAGACAGAATCTGTCACATCCCGGGATCTAACAATTCTCAATAAGAAAGACAAAAAAGTCTGGATAGTGGATGTGGCAGTGCCTGGAGACACCAGAATAGAAGAGAAAGAATTGGAGAAGACCACAAAATTCAAAGACATATGAATAGAAATAGAACGACTGTGGCAAAAGTAAGCAAGGGTAGTACCAATGATAATAGGCATTTTGGGTGCAATCCTAAAACAACTAGAGTATCACTTGAACATCATTGGCATTGACAAAATTCACCATTAGTCAATTGCAAAAGATGGCTTTACTAGGAACAGCTTCCATCCTGCAACACTAATCTGTAACATCATCAAACATCGAGATCTGCCTATCCCGGGTCCTTGCTAAGGACTCGATAGGTAGACAAAAATGCCAAATCCAGTCTGAACATCTGGCTGACTGTGCAAATAATAATAATAATAATAATAATAATAATAATAATAATAATAATAATAATAATAATAGTAGTAGTAGTAGTAGTAGTAGTAGTAGTAATAGTGATACATTTTTAAATGTTCTGTTGACTGAGTTTCATGTTTAATGAACATTATTAATAATAATAGATAACAAAATCTGGACAGTGAACGTTGCAATATCTAGACACAGCAGAATAAAATAGAACATCACAAAAGCACTACAAATAGAACTAGAAGGACTGTGGCAAAAGAAAGGAAAGACAAACAGTAAGAGGTGCCTTGGGTCTAATCCCAAAATCACTGGAGCTCCACATGAACGTTGTTGGCATTGACATTATTCAACAGTAATCAGGGTTGAAAGAGGTGGACAGGACCCTTGTGTTGTTAAGGATATTGATTAATAGCTTTGTCCCTTTAATAGTGCTAGTTTGTGGATGCTTTGGTTGTATGATGCAACTATTATTTTTAATTCTTTGAAATAATTTGGAGTGGGGTAGCTTAGTAATGTGATAAATAAGAGTTAATAAAAACAAATAGGCAAATAATATGCCTGTGGATAATTACTGATCAGTACTGGACAAATAAAGACATATTAATTCATTGAGATAATGCTCAGTAATCAGAACCGTGACCTTGGGATGAGAGAAAAACAGAAAGAATGGTTATTGGGAGATTGAGAGAAATAAAAGAATAGGAAGATAAAGTGAATGGATAGAATTAAAATGGTTGCTGGAATGTCCTTGGAACCTGTACAGGTTCTCACTGAGGAAATATCAAAATGATAGGAATTTGTCTATATAATCATTGAGGTTAGACCTGACTTGGTAACATCTAACTGAGCTGATTTTTTTTACTAGGATGTCCAGCTGAACTCAAGATTTTTCAGGAATTATCACAGCTAGTTCCAATTTCAATATGCATCATTATATAGATTGCAATTATTATGCAGTCCACTTACTCTCTTTGGCAAGGCCCTATAGAATCTCTTCTGTTTATTCTTTTGGAATAAAATTTTATTTTAAGGAGGAAAAGTTGATTCATACTTGACACTGAACTGCAGATCCTTATAGAAACAACTTTTTAAAAGTCAAGATTAATCTATAATCGTTAAATTGGGGAAAGCCCACTTTTTATGACCCTTGTTGCTTTTAGCTTGCGGTGTACCAATGCACCTGGCAGTCTACCACTCCAAGGTTGTATGCTGATCTTATAATTACATACTGTAGTTAGAGATTAATTCTTGAAAAGTTTTGCATGAACTTTTCAAGTGCTTAATTTTTTATGAATAGATGGAAAATGAGTGCAAAAATACCATGTATTAAAAAACAGGGTTCAACTGAAAAGATATATCCTATTTCAACCATTGCATTTGTATGCATATAAATAGTTTTCAAAATAGCATTTTTAAAATACTTGTAATACATTAATATCGTTAACAGTTAATTGTTTTTACGCCACCTGAAGTTGAGGGAGTGTCAATCCATTTAATTGAAGTGAGTTGTTCCTTACTTAAATATCTATGGAGATTCTCAGTCATCCAGGTCATGGTTGTCCCAAAAGTGATTTTTTTCCCCTTTCAAGAGGCAACTGGACTTTCTGGTTTTTCTTTGAAGATGTTTCACTTCTCATCCAAGAAGGTTCTCCAGCTCTGACTGGATGATGGGGAGTGGACCTACGTGACATTTGTTCTTAGTCTGGTCTACTTCGTAGGATTGACAGCTACACAGCGCTATTACTTCTAAAGCAGCAACAATATACGTCAGGATTATAATCAGTCTCATAATAATCAGACTCTGAAAGATATGAAGCCTGTCTGAATGGCCGGCTTTGGAACAGGCCAAGGCTTGGGTGAGGGGAAAAGGTGAGGTGGCCATTGCAGCATCCTGAACAATGACCGGGCACTTCAATGGCTGTAACTTTAAAACCAGACCTTAACTACCTTTGCGGGGGAGCTGTTATATCATAGGTCGCTAAGCAACCAACTAAGTTGAGGACTCCCTGGAGTTCTTACGATTTATTTGATAAAATATGTAGTTGAAGTGATTTTGTATCATTGGTACTTACAGTATATGGATCTTTTTCTGTTTTCTTCATTTAGGTATTCTTCCTTCACTGACTAGCACAGTCTACTTATTTTGATGATGCTGTAGCTTTTTGTATTTTACCATTTAAAAAGACAATAATCATAAGCGTGTGTATGTGTGTTTGTGTTTGTCTGTGTCCATGGCTAAATAAGAGCTGTAGTATTGAGGAGTGAAATTTAAATGCCTTTAAATCTACAGTACCTTTTTCCTGATCTAAATTTCCCGTAGCAATGCTGTTTGTGCTATGGAGGTGGGGTTGAATGAAACAGCAGGTTTGACTTTTGGAAAATAGCAGCAAGGAAAAAAGAAGCTTTGCATCCAGTTCTCATCTCACTCTCCATGATTTACCTCCTTATTCTTAATTCCAAAGTACTTGTCCTCTAGGTCTGAATGAGGACGCCCCAATTCACTTCAGTCCTGTATTGATCCGTGTTGTCTTAGGTGTCTAACCGCCTTGTCTCAGGCTCATTCTCCCGCTGCGAGGTGATGCTGCCCCATTGCTTTAGGAATCACCGCGAGCCTGTATGCATAACAGGGTTTGCTATTTTGTCACAGTAAATATTTTAATAGTATTTCAGTTACAACGTTAAGCCTGGGAATTTAGAAAAGTAATTAGTTCGAAAGGAGGGAAAATATTGGTTTAAAGGTGCTGCAAGCTTTTTTCCTGTTAAAGTTGACGTACTTCTGAAAAGTGTAAACGTTGTCTTCTTCCTCATAGTCTTCGTCTTTCTTTGCAGTGCGGCTCCATGAGAGTATTTCAGAAGAAGGTTTCCATTACCTTGTATTTGATCTGTAAGTCTGCTTTATTTATTTTTTATCTTTGGTCATTGAAAAGTATGTAAGACTTGGAAACATTTCTCCCTGCCTCTCTCCCTTTCCCATCCTTAGTAACAGTATCTGCATGTAATTGCATGTAAACTGCAGAAAAAAATAATTACTATCAACCTGCCTTCAATCGAGGACCTGTGTACTGCACGAGTCAAAAAGGGGGCTGTGAAAATATTTACGGACCCCTCACATCCCGGACACAAACTGTTTCAACTCCTTCCCTCAAAACGACGCTATGGAGCCCTGCACACCAGAACAACTAGACACAAGGGGAGTTTTTTCCTGAACGCCATCACTCTGCTAAACAAATAATTCCCTCAGCACTGTTCAACTATTTACAAAAGTCTGCACTACTGTTACTGTTAATCTGCTCATCACTCCTTATCGCCCATCCCCTCCCACTTGTGACTGTAGGACTGTAACTTTGTCACTTCTATCCTTACAATTTATATTGACTGTTTCCTAGTACGATTTGATTGTTTATTTGTGCCCTATGACTATTATTAAGTGTTGAACCTGATGATTCTTGACGAATGTATCTTTTCTTTTATGTACACTGAGAGCATTTGCACCAAGACAAATTTCTTGTGTGTCCAATCACACTTGGCCAATAAAGAATTCCTATTCTAGTCTAGTCTAGTCTATGCCATGCCATGCCATTTCAACTTAAGCAAACAAACAGTATTATGGCCCTAAATCCTGCAGAAGAAAATGTCTTTTTGTCAGGATTTGCTAATTAAGACAGAGTTAAGACCAACTTGTAAATAATGAAGTTATTTCAGATTACTTTCTTGTGTGCAGTTATTGGGTATTGGCTGATAGACAGCCCCCCCCCCAAAAAAAAATAAAAAATAAATAGAGAATAGACTTCCTCCTGTTCAGTCAGCAGAATTGCTTCTGCTGAGGCATGGTTTCTATTGGTTTCTTTCCAGTAAATTTATAACGCTTGGGCTAAATTAGAAGTAGTACAACTCCATGGTTATTTGTAGTCTAGACTGCAGGCCGTAGTTTTATTGCCATCATTTCATTCTGCAGTGCACAATTCAGCTCCTGCACTTGGCCTTGCTACAGGTATAGGAAAAAGCTTAGGGTTAGCTATTGGGTGCTGAACAGACATGATTGAGGATTATTAGTCTTTAATTATCTCTTGCTTTGGAATTAAACCTCTTAAAAATTATTTAAGAAGTGGAGGAGGGAGCTTCTCTTTCCATTTGCTGTTGAGTGTTAGTGTTTGACATCTGCTTCATCAAAGTCTTTATCCGACTTCTTAATTTCATGGATTATGTTTGATTCTAGGGTGACTGGGGGGGAGCTATTTGAAGATATTGTTGCCAGGGAGTACTACAGTGAAGCCGATGCTAGGTAAGTTCATGCTGGTTAGTATGGGTTTCTTACTTTTATTTTGTTTTAATTGATTTATGGCCGATATCCTAATGTCAGTCCTGCCCCAACTTGGTCAACATGGCGGCAATTTGGACATCTGCTAAATATCAGTTCTTGACAAAATTTTACTGAAAGTGTTCATACAATTTAGGCATAATACTTGAATAGTTTATAGCCATTTTAAACATTAGTTGCCACAATAAATTATTCTTAGGCCAGATTATATAAATATAGGGAGAACAATAAAATATTATAAAATCTGTTTTATCACGGTAGCTTTTAACAAATGAATATGTGGCTAGGTAGTCTTTGCTCTACTTATCTTGACTGTATTACTTGGTGTTCAAGTACTTTAAGATGTAGGGTAATAAAATTGCCCTTAAATTGCTTGTGTTGCTGAATTTGTGGTTTTTTTTTAAAAAAAGCTAGTTAGCTAGTTCCCTGTTACAAAGCAGGGTGGGCTCAACCACCTTACTGAACAGAACAGTAAATCCCTGTAACTTGCATTTAAGTGCATTGTTGTTGATATTGACTGCAGATAGGTTTTGTTGAAGATTCATCAAGCCTTGCTTCTCCTCTGGAACCTTAGAGCAGCTTACTGGGTACACCTTGGATAAGTGGAACAAAGTTGAACCCTGGTTCTCTTTATGTCCTCTAGATAGCACCTCAGTTTCACAAGGACACTCACTCTACCTACACTTTCTCTTTTTTAAAAATTGCAATACCAAAACTGCATTGCCACTGTTTGGTTAGGAGCAGCTCAACAGTAAAGACAATCTTTATTTTTAATCTGTTGCTTTTGTCATAAGTACAATCTAATCATGACATATATTTTTACTATGTCTTGTGTGGTATTTTATAAGTGGCTTTTCTATAAAGGAGAATGATATAATCTTTCTCTCCACCATCCTTTGTAATTTGTAAGTGCAAAGTAAGCTTAGGTCATATCCAATGCAGTTATTCTATGTAAGTAAATACTTATTTTTTCCTCTGTATATAATGGCTGTATAAATATATAATAATTTCTCTTATTATATCATGCATTTGATATAGACATAATCTACAAATATTTAGAATATCCGTTATAAAATAGGTGTCACAAGGCTCTTGTATGGTTCCTGCAGGGTAGCCTAGCTAGAAATTGCTGTCTGGTTTACCTTTGGAAGGACATGTATATCTAGAAGATCACATCTATAGCTGAATCTTGACTTTGCTGCTTTTCCCTTGTCATTGTTTGCTGGCCCGTTGCTGCAGAGAGCCACTTGCAAGGAAGGGAGAGCGGTGTTCACTTGCTTGTGCCATTTTGGGCCCGAAAGGCCTTCCTAAGTATTTGGTTCTGTTCTAGTTATACAGCGTGGGTCTGATTCTTGCTCTCCACCCTGCTTCAGAGCCTGCCAGAGTAGTTCACCCTGCCAGCGCCTTTGGCCTGGACCTCCTGGGAATGTGTTGAGGCGCCTTGCTGTTTCCCAGAGCAAGCAGCTACGCCTCCACTTAAGGCAAATGGTTCTTATTGTGCAAGTTGGTTGCCACATCTCCATCTGGGTAGTTTACATCCAATGGTACTTTCTAGGAATGCTCAGTTAGCTTCTCTGTTGTATTTATTGAGTTATATCATTTATTATAAAATGTGAACAATTGTGCCCAACTCCCTTTCAAAAGCACTTAAATGGTGATGGCTATGACTTCAAAACTCCTAAGAGTCAATTAATATGGGACTCACCCCATGGCAGGGTCACTATTGCCATGGAGAGGCATAAACCAGGTAAATGTCCCTGGTTTATGCCATGAGAACTGTTACAGTGCAAAATTAGTTACTTCCTTCTTTGCAATAAACTGCTTCTGCCACCGGTTTTGTTACTTTTATTATAAGTGCCTGGAAATTAGCTTAACAAACATTTGCAGGTTTTGTCTGTGGTGCTTTGTGCAGGCACTGTATGGGTGTAATGTTGATCTAATACAATACGTGTTCATGACAAGTTACACCACTCATTCAAAGGGAGAGGGACAGAGAGAAATTTTTGTTTTGCTGGAAAACGTGGAGCTTAAAAGCTGGAACAAGGGAAGAAGTAAAAATGCAAGTTAAGCAGGCGGCACCTTTCAAAGACTCCAGCCCTTTTGTGCAGATATGCTTGTAATGTCCTTCTGTGCACTGCTACTTAAACTTCCCACTGGCAGCTTCCCAACATGAAGGAAGTGAGAGAATCTTCAGTTTCAGCCAGGCTAGCAAAGAGGTTATAGTAAATACAGGCTAATGGACTTGGCTTCTTGTGTGGCAGATTTCAGGGACTCTTGCAAAATCTCTTTCAAGATAACCTCGATCAGGGAAGGAGGTTTCTGGGTCAAGGTTGGGCTAGGATGGCTTCCAAGCACTTCTCAGTGCATAGGGCTGTACTGCAGAAAGTGCTGTGAGTTATATTTTCTTCATAGAACAATGCAGAAAGCCGGCATTGTCAGTAATAGCTCATATTTGCTTGCGATATTTTATGTATTGTTAAAACTTTAATCTGCAGTTCTTGATTAAAAGCATATTTTGCTGTGGGACTCTTACTAGAAAAATATTTATATAATTCAATAAATAAATAAATAAATAAATCATGTTTCTTCTCTGCTTTGTTTGTTTGTTTTGCAGCCACTGCATTCATCAGATTTTGGAGAGTGTCAATCATATTCATCAACATGATATTGTACATAGGGATTTAAAGGTAATACATGGCTCCAGTGCAAAGTAGCCTTGCCTGGAGGCTACAGTTAAATGAAATCAAGGTAGTTGCACAGGTGGACCGAGGGCAGTATAAAATTGGTATGCTTCTCTGCTACAGTCTTTGGCTTAATAATCTTCCATTTAATTTAATATCCTGGTCCCTTCAAATGCTACACAATTCACAAAAACATTCGTGTCTCCAATTGATATTGTTCTGTAGTTGAGGGAGATGAAGAGTAAGCTTTCTGCTCGTAGCAGATCATAACTACCATTTAGAGCAGGGGTGTCAAACTGACGGCCGGCGGGCCGGATGCATCACAGGCAGGCCATGCCCACCCCAGCTCCGTGGAGGGAAAAAGGTTTGCCAGTCAGTTCTCATTCTAATTTTTAAAGAAATACATGTTAGAGCATATTTTCCTTGCGCGTAAGGAAAATTATGCAGGTAAGATATGATATGGGTCTAACTGTTCATGTAGCGCAATAATTCAAAGGATTTTAAAATTAGATAAAGATATATCTTGATAAGAGATCTGGGATGAAAACCCAATTGCCTTACAGTGGACACCAGTTGGAGGGAAAAATGGATCCAGAAATGCTGCAGAATCAGTTAAAATACTGTCCAAACTTATTGCAACATTATGGTAGCTCCATGGTGCAGCCAAGGTTTCCTAAACAGGTTTGTTAAGATACTTTTATGCTTTGATGGGGAAACTAATACTTATGGAAGGGCCAGTGGCCCCTGCTAACAGGAATTTCACATTGGCGTGTTTGATCACTAGAGAGCAGGCTTCAAAATACTCATAAAGTTCTTTATCTGTTTTCAGTTTTTTATTACTGTATATATGACAAAATGACAGAAGGGCTTTTGTGCATTTGTAATATATATTTCTTTTAAAAATGGGGTCATGCATCGTATTTGATGCCTGTATCCTCCTCCTCACTAGGTGAGCTTGTTCATGAGGCACCATATGGCGTCCTTGCAGGACCTGGCCACCTTTTTTGGAGCAACTTCCTGAGAGAGGAAACCCCCCTGCTTCTGCCATACGGTGCACACTGGTCCTTGCAGCTCTTTTGTGATCAAGTAGAGAGACTTCTTGATTGTGTCACTGGTTGCTGATGCTGCGCACAAGCTGCTTACAGTTTACTACTGGACAGCAGTGGTGTCCATGAGTGTAACTGAAAAGCCCCTGCACCAAGGAGCCAGCATGAGCTATGTAACCCAAGCAGGTTGTCTCCCTTAATCACCAGCTTGAAGAAGGCCAGCTGCTACAAGGAAGCTGTTTGAAACTTTGCATCTGGGCTGGTGCTGCTAATTTCTGCCTCAACCAAGTGAAGAGAAGGAGGAACAAATACAGATGCACCATAAGAGAAAGAGGGTGCTTGGTATTATTAGTTATTCATTTATTACCCATGGTTTTACAATAGAATGGAAATCTCATAAATCAGAAGGGTCACCACTATCTCTTTTGTTCCCTGCAATTCAAAACAATTGACTTGATGCTGTTGCTATTGCTTGATGCAATCATAGTTGCTTTAGCAGAAATAGAATGCCATGTTCAGGATAAGACATAATTCCTTTCTATATTTTGTGTTGGCCAAACATACCAGGAGCATTGCACCCAGTTTTGGACACCAATGCATTGACAGATTGTAGGTAGTCAAAAGAATATAACTAAGGGATGTAGAGGTTTGAAGGCATGGGGCATTTTTAGTCTTCAGGGAACACCGTAGCTCTGTTCAAGTATCTGAAGAGTGTCAGAGTTGTTCTAGAACACAGATCAAGAAACCACAGATTTATATTGCCATCGAGAAAAAAGAAATCCTATTCAACTATCCAACCATAGAACAGACAGCCTTGGAGCCAGTAAAGCTTTTTTTGTTGGAGATATTTCAGTAGAAACTAGATGGCCATTTGTCGAGTAGGCCATACTCATGGATGCCTGTGCTGAGCAAAGGATTGGATTATAGATACTTCAGATCCCATCAAACCTTTTCATTCCATGACTCAAAGGGTTCCTTTAGCGGAGATGAATCCTGCATGGTAGTAAAAAAGTTTGAGAACTTATGAGATTGCCTTTTCCAGGACAGGATTTGTTTTTTCCCCCTATTGTTTACATACAACCTTGGAATTCCTTCATTGCCTTGTATTAAAATATTGACTTGGAGGGAGTTGGCTAGGTGCACTACTTAGAGAAAAGTTGTTTGTTTAATCCTTTGATAAATTAGTCAGCCAGCGTAATAGATTCCAGCCAGAAGTGTTCTCAAGAATGATCCTTCCTTCAGTAAATACTGCCTTAGCTGGAATTGCAGGAGGATTACTTCTTTTTCTAGTTTGTTTTATTGGGATCTCCATGCCAATGATGACAGAGCTACTCTATTTGGAACACAGCACTTGGCTGTACCATTTATTCTGAGCTTCAGGACGTAGCCACACTTATTCTTAAAAATATTCTTATCCTGTGCTTTTGCTGAACCAATTCTACCTGGCTTCAGATAATCTTGCCTGGACTCAGTTCAGATTATAAACTGCCACATCCTAGGTCTTACTGACAAACAAATCATTTTGCTCTGATGGCATTCACCCATCCAAGTATTATTATAAGGAGTTTAAAGTTAAGATTGTGGACTTTCTAACTAAAATATGCAGCCAGTCTGTACATCCAGCCTTTGTAGTTGAAGACTAGAAGGTATCATCTTAATTCCAATTGTTCAGAAGACTTCACAGGGAGATCCAGGAAATTAAAGACCTATCAGTTTAACATCTGTTCTAGAAAAACAGTGGAAACCAGAAGACAGAGCAAAACCTAAAGATGGACTAAAGCATTATCATTCTCCCAGCAGACAAAGCAAACCATAGTTATTATGGACATATGTCAATACATGCAAAAAACCAAACAATTATTGGCAGACAGCAAAACCTACACCCTAGTAAATACCAACTCAATAGAGAAACTAGACAGCCTGATCAAGAGTATTCTTAACGCTCTAACCAAGGGAGATCAAATCACAAAAGAAGAATAGTGGCAGATGAAAAGCAAGAGACCTACTCTCCCACACTTTTATGGACCACCAAAATGCACAAGCCCAACACATCTCTTTGTCCAATTGTATCATTACCAGGACCCCCAACACACAATGTAATCAAAGAACTTACAAAACAGCTTGGACGATGAGATTATGGTTTAATTCAATGTTACAATACTCTTTACATCTATAGATTCAGAACTAGCAACAGAATCCATAGCAACTGTACAACACAACATGGCCTAATTATTTTTATTTAAGTATTTATTAAACAAATTTATGTAGCTACCCGACTCAAATATTCCCTTCTAGCACTAAAGATATTACCTAGCCAAGTAATGAAATATCTGCAAGAAAACAAGCAAGTTTAACACGTGATCTGATTAACTTTGTAGATGTAGAACTACTGGTTTGCATGGTGCAAATAAGGGACTGGATGCAAGGCCTTGTAGATGGCTGACATCTTCATCTGCTTGTTCTCAACATGCATTTATGCTACAAAGTCCATGCTTTGGAAGTAAAATTCTCTGTGGCAGTACTTTTTTTAGACTTCTACTTCCAATTCTTCTGATATCTGCAGAGGGTTATTCTGGGAGCAAAAGGAGGGGACTCTTAACTTAGAAGAGAAGAATGGGGAGAGCAAAATCGCCACCGTATTAACGAAAGCTGTAGTGGGATTCAAATTTTTTCATTAATGGTTCTGTGGGTGTGGCTTGGTGGGTGTGGCAGAGGAAAGATACTGTAAAATCTCCAGTCAGAGGTAGTATTTGCCAGTTCTCTGAACTACTCAAAATTTCTGCTACCGGTTCTCCAGAACTGGTCAGAACCTGCTGAATAGCACCTCTCCTGTCAACAGAACTAACATGGAATCAGCAGAATTTAAAAACTGAAGTTGGTTGCGTTGTTTTTCAGCTTGATCTCCCTGTTCAGCAGCCAGCATTAGAACTGTTTATGTGTGCCAGCATAAAACAAGGGTTTTAGGTTAGGCATAATAGAGTACAAATATAATAAACGTATGAAAGATAATTTCTTGGGCCTTAATGCTGTGCCAGGTAGACCTGGGAGGTTATGAGGAGATGAATTTGGTTGTTCCACCACACAATTAGAAGGATGCATTATTCCAATGCGTACTTGGAATAATTTTAGTTTTTCTTGGAACGTAATTGGAATTTCCATGCAGCAAATGTAACTGAAGTTTCTGTGCAGTTAAATGAATGTATGTATGTAGCCTGGGAACTTTATGAAGAGTTCGTCTTGCTGCAGCTTGTTCTGCTTCCTTCAGAATTACTCCCAATAGTGCCTTCCAATAGTCACAGGGAAATCTGACGGCCATGCAGAATTGGTGCCATCTACTGTTCGCATTGGCGCATAAGAAATGCTTGTCTGGGAAAGAGTTTGACAAGCTGCAGTGCGTTGTTGTGAATTTTAGTCCATCCTTTCCATTGCCACCACCCAAAGTTTGTTAATGATGCAGGTAAGAATCTGGATTTTTAAAAGAAGGATAGATTTGTGATGCAGTGAACTTTAAAAAGAGGGCAATGGTTTTAAGATAGAAATATTCACTTGAGGTCTTTCTCTTGTCTCGTCTCTCTGGATTCTCTTACTTAGCCTGAGAACTTGCTCCTTGCCAGTAAGTGCAAAGGGGCTGCTGTCAAACTGGCTGACTTCGGACTTGCAATTGAAGTACAAGGAGAACAGCAGGCGTGGTTTGGTAAGTGTTTCAGAAGTGTTTATGCTTCATCAAATTAAGTTTCTTCTTTAAATAAATAAGGGTTGCAACTTGCCACTTAAAGAACAGCTCCCAATTCTCCTCCAAAATGGGGATCGTTCTCTTTGCATGTATGATACAGCCCAAGCTCCATTTTGTTTGCTCGCTTACATATTGCGGCCCTTGCTTCATTTCACTCAACTCTGTCGCAGGGACTTTTCTTCATCCTTGGTTTAATATGCCAAATTCTGGAGCATGAGATTCCCCAGCTTTCATTCTGTTAGTTTTTTCATTGAGACAAGCCTGAAATAAAGGCAATAATACAATATTAGAAAGTGAGATGGACAGACTTGCAGGGCCTGAAGCCTGTGGCTGCTGCAGCGGGCATATCTGTGAGAGCTGAAGCCCTTTTCCAAATGCCAAGGAGCACCTCATATTGCAGATCCTCCCTTCGCTGCTTTGGGCAGTGTCTGGCCCAGGAGAAGATCTTTGACAGTGGATACCAGGTAAAGATTTTTTGCTGCATCTGGACATATTTGCTGGGATTGCCATAGGCTCAGTCAATGAGAAGCACACTCCCATGCAGTTTCCTGCTTCCTTCAATGGGGAGATGTAACCATGCCCTCCTCCAAGAACCCCACCTTGAAAGCTTTGCATGGTAGAACTAAGTTGGATACTCCAAGATGTAACAAAGTTGCTGCAGTTTGAGGAGGAAGAGGGGACACTGGAAATGTGATTTTTGGGAAGGGTGGAGGGGGAATGGCTGAATTCATTCTGATAGTTCCTGGTGAGAATGGGGCTGGATGGGAGTTGATTGGAAGATTTTAGAGCGAGGGGCCCTTGATTGTCTGGTGAGATAATGGATGAAACTTGATTGAGATGGTGGGTGCAGAATTGGCGCTGATTTCCTCAAGTGCAGTCTGTGGAGGAGTCTGGGTGATGGGCTGCCTTCAAGGAACATTCAGACCCATGTAATACATCTACTCTAGACTGGCTGATAGTTGACTTCTGGGTGCAGTTGAAGGTGCTGGTTGTCACCTTGAAAGTGTTAGGTATTTCAAGACCTGTGTATCTGCAAGACTGCCTTCTGCCAATAACATCTGCCTGCCTAATAAAATTTAGTAGGATTGGATCTTTACATGCCCTGCTGATCAGACTGTCCAGAGATTTCAAGGACTATGAGTGCCTGGCTTCTCGGTCATCATCTCATTTCACCACCTTCACACCTCCAACTTTTGAACTGATCCCTCCTTCCTGGCCTTCAGAAAATTAGTGAAAACTTGGCCACTCCACTAAGCTAAAAGCTTAATTTGCATTGCATTACATTGCATTGTATCAAATATGTATTGGACAGGTATATATTGCTCAAAGTTGGGTAGTTGGAGTGGGCTATAAGTCCTGTAAATATAAGAATGAAAAGCAAATAAAATAAAGGAGCCCCCAGATATGTTCCAGAGGAAACACAGGATATAAATACAATATTTAAGTAAGATTAAAATATTACTAACATTTGGCTACAGCATTAGATTTCGTCTGCAAATTGAAGCTGAATCAATTGTGGCATTCTATGATTATCTTCCCTATGGCTGGAGTGGGAGGGAAATTGGTTTGATTGACACCCTGTGCTAACTTGGTCCAAGATTGCCTCGTCTGGGAAGTTTTTCCATGAGGTGGTACTCTCACACGTCCCTCGCACTCCATGTCAGAAAGCTTATTTTCTAGTAATCTGTGAAAGTAGTAGCTTTATTCTGAAGTGCTGCGCTGTACTTTGACAGGGTTCGCAGGCACTCCAGGTTACCTGTCTCCTGAGGTCTTAAGAAAAGATCCTTATGGAAAGCCAGTGGATATATGGGCATGTGGTAAGAGCCTCTAACTTTTAATCATAGTTGTTTGGGTTGTGGGATATATTTGCTTTAAAGTGGGAGCAAGTTGCATAAAGGTGTCTGACAGTTTCCAGAGATTGAGAATAGTCTATGAACCTGTGACTGTAATGTTCCTCAATTAAATTGAAACAGCAGCTCTATACTCTTAATCCAGCTGCTATCTATTCTTTAGAAACCAAGGTTGGCCCAGTGCTTACAGCTACATCACCGACACATGAGGTCATCCTCATTATTTGGAAAGTCATAATAATAATAATTATTTGGAAAGTCATTAGTTTCCTGAAAACAGACCTATGTGACATAGAACCTTGATGCACGTAGAACCTATGTGACATAGAACCTTGATGCATTCTGTCCTGTCTGATGGAAATGAAGAATCTGGACTGACAGATCTTACAGTGAAAGGGAAGTCTGGATGTAGGGATTGTGAAATGAGCCTGCTCTGTCTTTTAAAGATTCAACACATCCATTTCTTTTAACCAATAATTGGCTGCAAAGCTCTCAGGGTAATCCAACTTTTCTTTCGATCACAATATATTTTGCAGAGCTCTCTTTTATTTTAGCATTTTAATTATTAAATTAGGCGTCTCAATTTTCAGACATTTTTATCTGTTTTTCTTCTTTTAACAGAAAATTGGCCCATGAAAATTCCCAGGGAACTAGTGGAACAGCACTTTTGTAACTTAGTACTTTTTCTTTATATAGCCTGCAATTATCTGCTGTTCCATTAAGCTCTAAGAGTATTTAGACCTTTAACTCTCTTCATCAGAAGTTTGGAAGAAAAACTTGTATTAGTTGGGGTGAAAAAAGACTGATTTGTTGTCCATTTTTCCCTAAACTGATTTAGAATGGAAATGGTCCAGTTCAGTCTGTTCATTCAAGTCTGAGATGAATGGTGCTTTTAAACTTCTCATTGGGATACTTCATTGTAAAAAAACAGAACATTTACCGGGTGAATAATGGGAACATTGTTCTCTGCTTGCTAGAGTAATAAACCTGGCTTCAATTTATTAATGCACTTTTGATGCTTTGTTACATACAACCTGTTCAGACTTCCACTTAGAAAGTATGTAATTTTTATAAAGTCTGCTGAGTGGAGCAAATGAGCAAGCAATTAAAAATGTCCTTAGTCATCCATTATCTTAACGGAACAGATCAGAAAAAGTCTAACTTTGCTATATTTCCTATGTTTACATTTCATTTTGTTCACAATAAAATGTTTTATCAACTTGCTGGGGTGGTCATTTGCACACATGGAGCAGGACTTATTAATTTTTAAAAATAATTTATCAAGTTTTTCTAATAAACATAGTAAAGACCAGTATAGGCTAAACTGTTTGTTTGTTTATTTACTAAATTTGTTTGCTGAAAGGCGACTCTGGGCAGCTTACAATATAAATATATATATACAAATATAAATATGTATTTATATCAATATATATACAAATGTGTAAAATCACAATTAAATCATAATAAAATACAGGTTCTAACTGAAACCAGAAGATGTGGAGGGAATGACCAGAATGTAGGGTGGAGGGGAGTTGGGAGCTGCTGTTAGTTGATCGACTACCTCCAGCATGATAAAAATCCCCCCTCCCCAAATTGGAGGCCCAGGCCAACTGGCAGAGTCAGGTCTTCAGGCTCTTGGAGAAGGGCCAGGAGAGTGGAAGTTAATCTCACCTCAGGGAGTAAGCTGTTTTAGAATAGAAGAAAGAGTAATAAAAGTTCAAAAAGTGCAGGAAAGAAAGACAAAAATGTAAAAGAAAAAAGGAAAACGGCAACAAAGGTGGCCTTTAACCTTCATCACACCAAACCTAATGTAGTATACTAACTTTTCACCCTCTTTTAAAGTTATAAATTAAAAAAACCTCTTTTTCCCATAAGTTAATTTTGTATCTATACACAATCCAGAAATCACCAACTTTTCAAACCTAGTCAGTAAAAACTGAACTCTCCATGAAGAGTTACCAGAAGTATCCAGCAAATAGTTCATTCCTGGTCAAATACTCCTTTTTGCTCTGCCCAAGCTTGACCTTATGGTATTAATTCAGTATTAAGGTATGAAGGATTTGATCTTTGATCACCTTTTGGCATTTAGAATAAGTCTTTAAAGCTTTTACCAGCCTATTCTGTAAATCCCATAAAGAGGCATTGTCCAGCATTTCCTGTTGCAGCTGTTCCACTCCAGATACTTTTCTTGATTTGCCTTTTGTAATTCCATTTTGGTAATCTCAATTTTGTTGATTCCCCTGCCTTCAGATTCTCTAATGTCTAAGTCAAGTAAAAGCTTTTTCAACATATTTTTCTCATCCTGTAAAAGTTTGTTCATTAAAATCTGTATCCTTTTTAATACATTTGTTATTCATATTCAGTCCAGGTTTCAAAAAAAATTAAAATAAGAAACAGTTATAGCCATTTTAACTTTTTTCTGCCTGATCCTTTAGTTCCCTGTTCAATCTTCATTAACCTCAGTTCCTAATATGGGGTTTGTTGTTTCAGTCATTTCCCACAAGTATATTATTTAATTACATACTTGTTTTTTTTTCAAACCTTCCAACAAAAATAACCAACATTCCAAATCTCTCTGGTCTCCAAATTCATTTAAAACTTTCTTAAATCAAGGTATTTTTTGCTTTTTGCCAATCATATATTAAACATACAATAACATTTCTTAAATCTAAAGAAGAAGGTAATAGTCACCAGGTGTCAAATTAAGTTTGCTGGTTTGAAGGTCTCTAATATTAATAAAGTGGTTAAATTGAACATTTTGAAATGTGATTAAAATGAATTTGTCTGGCTTAGTGTCTTATGAAAGACTCCGCCACTGCTGAGAGCAAAGATATTGTCTCTCTCAGGTCCTGGCATTCAGTCCCATGGAAGACTTCAAATAAATATATTAACATACAGTACTTGATGGCTAAGGATGCTGCTAGAATTCTCAGATTTTTCCATGTAGAAATATTTATAGTAACTTGAGAGATGATGGTATGACAGAGAGGGAAATGTATGTTCCTCCACAGAAGTTGGAATAAGTCTTGAACATAGAAGATAGATTACCTTGTGACAATGGACAGCAGCATAAAAGGTGACCAGTCCCCATGGATTGACTCAAGGGTACATTTGCCTTTCAGGGTAACTGTAATTTTTTTTTATTCTCTCCTAGGAGTTATTCTGTATATATTACTTGTTGGATATCCTCCATTTTGGGATGAAGATCAGCATAAACTGTATCAGCAGATCAAGGCGGGGGCCTATGATGTGAGATAATTCTTTATATGTTATTCTCTGCAGTTAATTGTCTGGTTTTGATGCATCATACTGCAAAATACATTGTTGGACATAGGAGATAAGGAAGAAGGACAGTGTCAGAAGTTACTCATTCATAAAAATGGGGTTTGTTTTATCTGAATAATACTAGTTCAGTAATTTCTGAAGTATTAACATCTTTTAGTGACCGAACATTCTTTTGAAGAGAACCATTTCCTATTCTTGTTAGCTGGATGAGATACTAGGAATCAGCTAATGTTCCCATTTAACTGTCCCCTAAATTCAGCAATCTTAACACTCCAAATAGTTTGTAGTCTACAACTCACATCCATACTGCATCACCTATATTTTTCTGCTTTGATCCATAATGTGAGTCCCTGAAAGGCCACTCACTTATACTGATTCAGTATGGAATAAAAGCAGAAGCAACTGCAGGAATGTATAAACTGGTTTTAAAAAAACCCACAGCTTCTGTTATCTCTCCTCTTAGTTTCCTTCTCCAGAGTGGGATACTGTGACCCCAGAAGCAAAGAATTTAATCAACCAGATGCTGACGATAAACCCTGCAAAGCGCATCACAGCAGATCAGGCACTCAAGCACCCATGGGTCTGTGTAAGTATCTATAGCTTTCCTTCTCACAATAATTTAAGAAGCTTGGAAATGGGAACCAACCAGGTTAAAGTTGAAATGGAAGAACCAGTACAAGGATGGCATGTAGAGGGGGAGAGATTGAGACTGAGAGCCAGTGGTTAAGTGGTTGGATTCAGACTGGGGGGAAATAAGCAGTGGTGGGATTCAAAAAATGTAACAACCGTTTTTCTGCCCTAATGATTTCTTCCAAGAACTGGTTCACCAAACTGCTCAGAAAGTGAACAGCCGGTTCTCCCGAACTGGTGTGACCTGACTGTGAATCCCAGCACTGGACATAAGTCCAAGCCTCTCTTCCTTGATGGAAACACTGAATATGGGCCAATTGCATGCAGCAGAATAACATGAAGAAAGATTGACGTATAAGCTATCTTGAACGCTTGGAGGAATAGCAGAATAGAAATCTAGTTATTAAGTAAACTGAGATAGTGATCTAAATGCCATCTTTCTTCTTGCTTTTTTCCAGCAACGATCAACGGTAGCTTCTATGATGCACAGACAGGAGACTGTGGAATGCTTGAGAAAGTTCAATGCCAGAAGAAAGCTGAAGGTATAGTCTTAAAAGGGACGGTGACTTACGAGTCCACGTTTTGTGATTATCGAAGTTGGCAATATACATTTTAATTACTGCGCCTAAAATCAATTCGGACAGATGTATAAGCATAATGTGTGTGCGCGTGCACACACACATGCATACGTCTACATGCCTGGGATCTAAACTTTTTCTTGTACCTGGTGGCTGAGCATTCCCCTCCATCAATTTACCTTTCCTTCATATGTTTGTTGTGAGTTCAGCCCTCATTCATTTTCTCTACAGCACCCGCCCACTTCTACATACTGTAATTCCTTCTTTTATGCACCGAGCTTCGTACTCGGCACCCATTCTTCCTGTTCCATCACCTGCAATCCTGAAGCCCTCATTCCACTCCGTATGGCTCAGCTTTTTGCTTCTTCTAATATTGCCGCTTCTACTCTCAAATAGCAAAGTGAGCAGAAGAATGCTTTACAGACTTCAATTAACATTCTTTCCTTCCAATAAACCACACATTGCTCAATACCTTTCTACCATCCTTTGCACCAATTGGTAAGATACAGAATTTCACCTCTATTCTTTAGTTTTTCACCATGTATTTAAAACTTGTAATTGCTTGCTCTGTTTTCCCTGCTAAAAGAGAAAAAATAATATCTGGGTCTGCAATATTAATTTTTGGATGTGTATCCCCATGTTGCATCATACAGTTTAATATTTACCAGTTTGTTTACCTTATTCTTGGTGAGCAATTTGGCATCATCTGTATACATTCATGTTCTCAGTCAAGACATCTCTGCCACTGCATTTACATAGAATTGTAGCTCTGGAAGGGACCTTGGAGGTCTTCTAGCCTAATCTCCTGCGCAAGAGTAAATGGTGTCCAGTTTGTTCTTGAAAACCTCCAGTTGATTGAGTATCCACAACTCCAGGAGGCAAAAGGCTGTTCCATTCCTTCTTTGTTCTCACTGTCAAGAAATTTCTCTGTTGTTGTAGGTTGTACCTAGGTTGAAACTCTTTCATGAGCTTCCATTCATTATTTCTTGTCCTGACTTCAGGTGCTTTGGAAAATAAGTAAACCCCTTCTTCCCTATGACAGCTCCTCAAGTACTGAGAGACAGCTATTATAGCGCTCTAATCCTTCTCTTTGATAGGCTAGACATGCCCTTAATGTTCATCTTACAGTTTAGCCTCTAGACCCCTTATCATCTTTGTTCTCTTCTCTGCACATTTTCTAGGGTTTTGGCATCTTTTTTTGTATCATAGTGACCAGAACCAGGCCAAAACAAGTAAGGCCTCACTGTTGCAGTATAGAGTGGTACTATCACTGCTTGTGATCTTGATGCTATCCCTCTGTTGATGCAACCTAGGACTGCATTGGGTTTTTTAGCAGGTGCAGCACACGGCTGGCTCATACTTCATTGGTGGCCCACTATAACACCTAGATCCCTCTCACAGTTACTACTGTTGAGCCAGGTGCTGCCTATTCTACACCTATATTTAGGTTTTCCTGCCTAAGTGCAGAGCCTTGTTTTTCTTACCACTGAACTGCATCTTGTTGAATAGGGCCTAACACCTGTCAAGATAAAAATTTGATGAGTTCACCTTCTATCCCCTCATCTAGATCATTTATGAAGATGTGGAAGAGCATTGACCCCAAGACAAAACCCACTTGAGGCACCCCCACTGCATGCTTCCCTCCATGTAGATGCACTTCTATTAAGCACCACACTCTTTCATTAATTCAAGTCAATATAGTTTATGTATACTTTCCCTAAATCAACAAATGTATGATCAGTTCCCTTTTTATAATGTTTATTGAAGCTTAAAAATACAAAGATAAAAAACTAATACAAACTAAGAAAAAAATGAAAAAGTTGTAAAGAGAAAAAGTGGGAGGAAGGGAGGAATATATATATGGAAAAATACACTACAAGTCCAATTTAAATTTTGACCTTATTTAACACCTCATCCAAAAATCTCTTTATCTCACATCTCGCCTTTTATCTATTAGCAAATAATAAAGCCTTATCATTCAATCAGTAAAAGTCCATCAATGAACACACACACACATGGACACATTAACACATACACGTTAAACAAGTAGATCAATGTCATATTCCTTGATCAACTTCCCTTCTCACATAAGTACATTTTTCACTCACCTGTTGGGAAACAATCCCTCTGCCCAGCAGAAAGTTTCATTATTCTTCTCAGATTTATCTTATATTTAGTTTTTGATCCAGGTACGTTTAATAATAAATCCTCTGTAATTATTTCATTCACTTTCACTACTTTTCCCTTTATATAAGTATAATGCTATTTTTTTCAGTCATTAGGCATAGATGCATCCCTCAAACACGAAATAACTCAAATTGTAACCCAATATGTATATCAAATCCATAATTTTACATTTCTCTGTTTATATGTCTGTACCTCTTTCCCGTGTAAATCTCATTCCTTCAAGCATTCTCTCTCTCTCTCTCCCTCCCTCTCCCTCTCTCTCTCTCTCACACACACACACACACAAACACACACACAATGCCACTCTTAACATCCCTATCTGACTGTTCAAAGGAGCTTCTGCATCTTCTTTCCTTACATCCACTATGTAGTATTAGGAAATTAATCCATCCACTTTTATTATTGCTCTTTCACTGTCATTTCTTTCATTTTCTTTTTTTTTTCTAAATCCATTTTCCCACTGCTGATACTATCAAAGAAATGTCCCACATTCAGAGTCACTGATTCTTATGCCCATTACTATTTTTCTCTTTCATCAATAATAGTTTTAGATTGACATGCATTCCTTTTCCATATGGCTTTATAAATAAATTTATGTTCTGTCACATATTTGAAACAAGCAGACAGTTTTCTGAAACCTTTCACGAAAAACAACACAATTCTCAATCACTTTTTAGTCTCTGAATGGCCTAAACAATTTTTATTTTCTTTTGTTTTGTTCTCTTGCACCCATTCATTTTATCTGAAAGAGTATTTTTTTATGCCTGGATTGCATTTGTTCAGAATATTGCACAGTTTTTCATCAAATTCATATCTGGTGCTTTTATTATCAGCACCCAGTATAACATACATCGTACCTTTTGACATACATTTATCCCTTTCATTCATGGTTAAACTTTCAGTACTTTGTATGTATTCATCAGCTGCACACCACAAAATCAGACAACCTTTATTAAATCTATTACATTCATTCCCCCCATCTTAGTTTCATGGACACAGAATAATCTATTTTGTTCCTTTAATTTCATTAATTAAGTAATGCTCTTCACTATTTACTCCTCCTACATTTCATGTTGCAGTCTTATGTGCTCTGGTGATCACCAAATTGTTCTATGGATATGGGCCACTGCTATTAGTAATATAGAAAAGCATAGAAGTTATTAATTTGGTGGTACCTGTGGCTCATGCAGGGTCAGCAGCTCTTGGTAAAGTCAGTAACAGCCAGTTTTAGCATATTTGGTTTCACCAAAACCAAAACCCAGTTTGCCCACATATAGTCACACCACTACATTGTAATTCACATCCTACTAACTAGGAGGTACATGCAACATATAGAGTCCCATTTGGGAGGCTACAATATGCAAACCAGAAAGGTATTTCCTTGAAAGAGAAGAGAAGAAAGTTCAACTAGTGGCTACATGACATATCTTTCTATTTTGTGGTATAGATAGATCATAATAAACATATATATTCACTGATATAGTGTCCAGAATATTCATTCGTTACTTTTTATGTATTTTATATAAATATATATGTATGTGTATTGCTATTTTTAGGGTGCAATCCTTACCACTATGCTGGTGTCTCGGAATTTTTCAGGTAAGAGTTCGTTTTTCTTTTTTCTTGATTTGTTTCCAGCAAATATGTTTAAAGAAATTATAGATTTACAAATCAGACAGATTACACTTTATTTTTTGAAGAAGAGTCCAATTTCACGCAGCTATTGTTTATCTGATCTGATCCTAGATAAGAATTGCCATGATTCTTCCATCAAAAAGGGGCCAGTAATGCACTTGGCACTTTTCAGGTTTCTCTTTGTTTTTACTTGTTTATATTGTGCAGCAAAGTTTGTTTGTTTTTTCAGCTCAGAGGAGAGAGAATGAAATCCTAAACAAATACGTGGTTGATTTCTGGTTGAGGAATAGTAGGATGGCTACTACATATACAAAGTCCTAGAGCGGTGCTTCTCAAGTCCTAGAGCGGTGCTTCTCAAGTCCTAGAGCGGTGCTTCTTTGCAACTTGGAGATGTGCAGCATGGCTGGCTGGGGAATTCTGAGACTTAAAGTCCACATGCCTTAAAGGCTCTGAGATTGAGAAACAGTGTTCGAGAGCATCCAGAATGGGAGTAAAAACAAGAATCAAGATGATGGCCACAATGCTGCCATCTTCTTGACTTTTTTTGAACCTTTCCCCTCATTCCATGAATGTCCCTGCATCCAGAGCTGATTCTGATAATTGTCTCCAAAATTCTTAGTCCCAGCTGGCATTTATATCTATAGTTTTATTAAGAAATAGGAAAAACATGACATAAATTAAAACCATTGGCATTTTCTTTCTCTGCGCCATTTTAAAGAGATTTTGCATGACATTCTAGTGCCAAAAAGATTGCTGGCCCCTATTGCAGCATTCTTTCTATTTGCAAATCTTTTTAATCTTTATCATTGTAATCCATAATGTTAGGTACTTTACAAAGTAATAATCCATAGACAATTTCTTAAAAATGACTCTATATCCTAACTTCTCAAATTTAAGCATAACTTTTTCAGTTTGAAGAGGTGGGTTTGCTTATAACATATTTTTTTTTAGCAGTAGCAAGAAACAATAATTACTTCGGAGAAAACGGCTTCTATCAGTATTTTCTTTCAACAAAATGTTTTCTAACTTCATATCAATATGCATACTATTGTTTTCAGAACTTGGGTTTGAAATTTTCCTCCCTTTTTGCAAATAGAAACCAGTTTTTCTTCTTCACCTTCCAGTAAGAGAACTTCTGAAAGTCCTCTTCTCATATTTCCAGTTTAATGTGAAACTAAGCACTGCAATGGTTTGAGAGGGTGCTTTTTAAAATTTCAGTCTTGAGTGTAGGGGTTTGTTGAGGGAAAACCTTAGATCTAGATTTCAGTAAAATAGAGTCTTAGCTCCCCACTATTCAAAAATACAAGATGCTGTGTTTACACAACCACTCAAAACAATTTCTGTCAGAAATGTTATAAAAAGATTTTATACTCACAGCAGAGAATATGATGATTGTGATAGATTGAAAAAAATCAGGAAAGGATTTGTGTAACTATAGTCCTCTCCCTGTTTCTTCTATCACCAAATCTTCCCATAATATTTATAAGTGGCCAGATTGTGATCAAAGGACTGACTAGGGATTCATTACTCAGGTCTGATTGAATTTAGTAATAGGATTTGCAGCAGTAAAAAGACAATGTTTTAGAACTAAAGTAGCTCCGGGCAACTGAAATTCTTCATTGCCCAAGCTCTATGTGTATGAGAGGAAGAATGTCAGTTAAGTATTGGTGTAGGAATCAACAGGACAGTATAGGAGTCCTAATGAGATCAGGCACCTGTAAGGTTTGTAAATAATAAAATATATTTAAGCACCTTTTATTACTAATGGACATCAGGTCATTGAGTGTATTTGTTTTTGCAATACATTGACTGTATTGATAATATTTTACAAAATACATGCATAAGTAGAAACAGCGCAGATCACATTATTAAAACTGTACCGACAAACAATATAGTAAATCCTGCACTAACATCTTACACTATGTTCACAATGCTATTCATATTCCCTTGCAAAAGAGTTACGAGCAAAGGTCACATAAATAATACCCATTATTGGTGCAACTACTCTAGAAAAGGCATGCTCTGACTTAATTTCTGAGAAATACATACCCAACAACAACCTACAAAATCCAAATAGAACTAGAAATCCAAACCCAACATAGAGGCGCCTGGAAAGAATGACAGGGCTGCAGAATGCCACCATCCTGTGAGTCTTCAAAAATGTGGGCATTAATACAGAAACCTGTATATCAGAAACATACAGAGGAAATAAACAAACCTTTTTCAGATCTCTAAATCCAAATCAGAATAGACCCAAAGGAGCAGAGAAAGCAGATGCAATTGAAACCATAGGAAACAACAGGCCACAGTTGTTCTTAAGCACAAGTGATGGGTGGTACTGTAATATTGAGCAAAAAAGAGAACTAATGTACCTAGAATGGATGGAAAGGGACAAAGCGGAGATCACAGAGTTCTGTTTGTAGCAAGGTCACCTGACAAATGAGTGTGTGTTGCCTTGTAAGGAAAGGCCAAAATCAAGGCAGGTAATGAACAGAGCCTTACTCATTAGAAAGTGGAACATAACTGATATTTCAAGCCCTGGAATTTCTAATATTATTGGGATTCATTTTTGTCATCTGACTAACTTTCTCTCCACTGTTTCTCAAGCAGATACGTTCTTCACTCCATATACTCTCTGATTATAAATGTTTACATCAATAAACCACTCTTTTCTTTAGCTGACATTTTTATTTGTCTTACTGGAGTTTTCAAGATAGCCAGCCTCCTTTTTGTCTAAAGCCACTAGCGGTGAGATTTTTTGCTCCTCTTTTGGCAAAAGAAAACCTTCTCAAACTTCTTATGTACTTTATTCTATGTCCTTCACTTGTAAACATGTGCTCAGGTTTTTATTTAAGGAATTATCAGGCTAGTTTAAAATGGCCTTTTTCTTGTAAGGTGCTTCAGTTGAATGCAGAGGTGGGTTTCTACCGGTTCTGTCCACCTCGGTAGAACCGATAGTTCTGAAGAGCAGCAGACATAGAACCGGTTCTATGTCTGCTGATGTTTTTGCCCACCCGCCCACCTGGGCTCTTACCTGATCGTTATTTCCTGATTTTTCAACTTCAGCTGCCGAACGAGGCACAGCTGCAGTTAAAAAAGCAGGAAAAGAGGGCTGTTTCAAAGGCTGTGTCTCTGCACACAGCATGCTGATGATGATTTACAGGCGCGCGGCTCCCAGCGTGCAGGGAAGCTCGTAAATCCCGGACTGGTAGTTAACCCTGTCGTATCCCACCCCTGGCTGAATGCGAAGAAGATCCAGGGTCATTGTGAAAGCTGTTTGTGATTTACATGTTCAAAATGTTTCCAGCCTCTATGCTTCATGATTTGAATTGTAATATCCCTTAGGAATAAGAAGGGAGCCTTAGGGAGGTTCGATGAGGCAGAAGAATGCATGGCAGTTTTCTAGCCTTTCTCTAGAACAGGGCTGTCAAACTTGCAGCCCACAGGCCGTATGTGTCACGTGCTGGACACGCCCATGCCCAGTTTAGCAATGGGGGGAAAAGTCATGATACATCATGTGACAACGACGTAAGTTTGACACCCCTGCTCTAGAAACTTGCTTTGTGGGAGGGCTGCTGATTTCATACCACCAGGTTCACGCAGTATCTGAACTTCGCATCTTTTCAGTTCCTGTGGCCACCATCAGTTCCTTTGAAACAAACCCCTTCTTAGAAGAGTTTGATTTCCATGAGGTTCTGCTTCTCAATTTTTCTTTAAAAATTCACCTCTACCAAAGCTTAAAAAATATAATTGTAGTGTCTTAAAGGTCAGTAAGTATGTAATAACTCCACAGAGACACCTGCAGAGAATCAGACACCTGCTGAGAATTGAGTGCAACTCAAGACAATTTAAGAAGTATTGCTGGTCTCAGTCTGAAGGACAACTGAGAGCTGAAGACTTTGCTGGCATCTTACAAGCATTGACCTGTTTTTATATGTATATGGTCCCTTTTGTCTGTCACACTCCTCACAGCCACATCCCCTGCCTTTCGTTAAGAGAATCCACAAAGTTTCTCTCTTCCACTCACACACACAAAAAGCAAAATGTGACCATTTGATAAATTAGTGCTTTCGTTGAGGTGGGTGAGGGAAATCTCTGTTATCTCTGTGAGAGGAGAAAATGGCCTAAAACTAAATGATTAATGGGTGGGTTGGCTGAAAAAGAAAACAAATGAAGGGCTAGCACTGCTATTGCTTCTAGAACAGGCCTGTCAAACTGGCCGGCCTGTAGGCTGGATACGTCACACGCAGGCCACGCCCACCCTGACTCCGCAAAGGCAAAAAAACGTCCCAATCCATCATGATCCAGCCCGTGATGCAATCACATTTGACAAAATGGTGTGTTGTGGCCCTTAAGAAACACTCTGGATCTGTCATTGATGCAAATGGATTGGGAATCAGATTCAAATGTCATCTAAATTGTCATCTAGTTTGATTGCAGGGCTGAGAATGTCAGCAGGTAGCAGCAATGGCCAAGGATGCCTTTGTCCAGCTTCATCTGGTTTGCCAGTTGCTTTTTCCTAGATTAAAAGGACTTCCAGGTAGGACTTCCAAAAGGACTTCCACTCTTGACTCGTGCAACAGGCTCTATGTAGAGCTTCCCTTAAAGATCACCCGGCTATTTCAGCTGGTCTAGAAGGCAGCTGTGTAACACCCCTGCGTTGTTAGTGGCACAGTTACCAGTTTGCTTCTGGGTGTGAATCAAGGAGCTGGTCACTACCTATAATACCCTACATGGTATAAAGCCTAGTTACCTGGCTGATCTGCCTGGCTGATTTGATTTGGCAAGGTTGGCGTGCTCCAGATTCCTTTAGTTAAACAGTGCCATCTACTAGGACCCCAGAAGTATGCCTTCTGTGTTTCAACACCTCTGCTTTCAGGTTCCCCATGGAATCTGAATGCGTCCTTGTAATGGTATGTGTGAATGAGTTTGGGAGCAGTGAGATGCAGCCAAGGGAACAGTCAAATAAAAGGCAGCTTAGCCATCCCCTGGAATGTGGGTAGGCAAGAATCTCAAAAAGTCCCTAGTTTCTTGGGCTGTAAGTAAGTGGAGAGAAGTACTTTCAGACTTGCAAGTTTCTGTTAATGTAACTTTACAATAAAGCAGAATTAGCTCTTTTGCTCATTTTTCCTTCCTGGTCTACCTTGTAAAACTGACATTCTGACCTATTGGTGTTTCGAAATGCCTTAAAGATCTGGTTGTTCACTTAAGCCTTTGGCTAGAGTGGTTGAAACCCCTTTTGGGTCATGTGAATGTATCTCTTCTTGCCTGGTTTTGCCATCTTCTGTTCCTTTCGCCTTTATTACTGTTATTTTTCCTGCGTTTTTAACTTTGTGCACCATCAAGAGTTGCCCTGAGTTGGGCAGTGTACCACATTTAATTAATTAATAATCAGATGAAATGGCCCTGACCAGTCTTTGCTTCCTCCTTCTCTCTCCTTCCTTCTTCCTTCAGGGTCCTTTCTTATCAAAGAGATGGTAATTAATAGTTTTGCAATTAAGGGGGGAAAGATTTTCTCCTAAAAAATCAGTTTGGATTTGAATGCTTAAGTACATCAGTCTTGCCCAGAGAAGACAGTTATTTTGAAGAGGATGAGAGCCATAGTCTGAATGTCCTTCCTTTTCACCTGAGCTGAGCAGTAGACAGAAAAGAGCCCAAGCTTTTGAGAGGAAGTTTTAGGATGACCTTATCTCAGGTGACAGATATTCTAGGTATCAGTTGTCATATGTTATACATGAATGATATGTCTGCAGATCTAAACTAATTTGGTAAGAATATAAACAAAATTTTCTGTATGACTGGAAGTTTGCAGAAGAATCAAAAAGCCACAATAATTTTTTCTCCCTCATTTTTTTCCCTTTTATAGCATGTTAAGATATGTTTGGAAACTGCAAACAATGCCCGTTATAATCCTATTCAGGAATATTCTTGGATGAAGGATCGCATTGCACCAGCAAAATAATTATGCAAAAAGTGCTGAATTTAATTTTGAATTGTCCTGGTAAACAAAATTCAGTTCAATGCAGAATACACAGTCTCTCTCTAAATTCTTCATTATATTCCCCAGCATTTTTGGAAGCAAATTTAGAGTTCCAGGTTTCTTTCTCAGACAATGTGGTCTTTTATACTACAGTAATAACATTATATACGCTACCCAGAATCACTTTTTCATCAATATGATGAATGGCTGGATTAGCTACTTAGTGTATATAACATTGCAAAATAATAAACAAGGCTTTTAAATAAATATTAATTCCAAAAATGCTTTTTATTTTTTTAAAAGTTTCAAAAAGCAACAAAAATATTTTAGAATTTAGAAACATTAGCTCTGTGGAAGAAAGAGGATTAATGTTTGAGGCTCTTACAGTGAAGCTTTTGTACCAAAAATAGCTTTTGATCATAATAAAAATGCCTTTCATGTACTTGCATGAGATGGTTCTAACTTCTCACTGTATGCAGCGCATGATAGAACAGAAAAGGAAATCATTGTTGTTTCCATCTTAGCAGTTCTCAGATTGCCTTCCTACACCCAGATGGTATCGTACTAAAAATAGAAGCAAAATTTTCAATGGCATTTTTTTTATCACTTAAAAAATAAAATGAGGGTGCAAAACCTAGTTTTTAATCCTGAACATTAAGGATGAAATATTTCAATTCTGTCCATTCTTATAATTTAACTTCTAATTGCAGGGATATTCTCCTCGCAGGTAGAAGACAATATTTTAAAATACACTTTTTACCCAAAAATGTTGCCTATCATTGCTATATAGTATGAGGAGCCAAATATAGAATGTTAGAAGGATGTTCTTAAAAGATAAGGTAGAATCGTGTGATATTTTTGCAAGTGTGTGTGAAGCACATAAATTCATTCAGGGAGGCCTAATGTGATTACCTTTTGAAATATATACATAATATATCATAAACAGGTAAAGCTGCCCTATAGTTGAAATTGACTCGTGGTGACTTCATTGACATAGCTATGCGGCTTTCTAAGCAGCAGTGCAGGATTGGTTTGTCATTGCCTGAACAATGATGTCCAAGTGCCTCTTCCATAGGCTGAAATTCTTAGACATATCACCTGAATTCAAGCTGTTAAGGAGCTCCAGTGTAATTGTTGACTGTTTTCATGCAAAATAAGAATCTGACATGAGAAAAATGGTTATAAAATGTCACAATTGCCTGGTTTACCAATAAGAAGCTTCAACATCATGATGAGATCTTAACTAATTGAGGATAATGGACATTGCAGAAGTGATGGATTATAGCTCGGATTTCCAGGAAGGAAGGGTAGCAAGAGACAGCACAGTTCAGATAACTTAAGAGAAGAAAGGTCAAGACAGCTCCTCCCTAACAGTTCCTAAAATATATGTTTTATGGTGCAAGTAGACTGCTCTAATTTGGCAAGATTACTGTCTAAAGTGGGGAACAAATAAAGGAAACTCCTTAGAAGAATCTCAACATGTCTTTCTGTGTTTTTGGACAGTAAACAAATTCCAATTCATGCGGACACTATTAGCTATATGATGTCCTAATCAGAACAATAACATTTTTACATTAAATATGCTTATAACTTACCATAGCCTATTCTTTAAAATGCTATATTGCCCTTTAATCATAGTGGTATTTGTCTTAAGTGGTGTGTGTGTGTGTGTGTGTGTGTGCGTGTGCATGTGCGTGCATGCACGAGCGTGTAGTGGCTCAGCAGTTAAAGATGCTGAGCTTGTCAGCTGGAAAGCTGTTAAGGTTCAAGACCCAGGTGCCACGTGATGGGGTGAGCTCCCATTACTTGCCCCAGCTTCTGCCAATCTGGCAGTTTGATGCATGCAAATGCAAATAAATAAACAGGCACCACTTTGGTAGGAAGGTAACAGCACTCTGGGCACCTCAGAGTATAGTCATGCTGGCCATATGAGCACAGAAATGTCTTCGGACAATACTGGTTCACTCAGCCAAGAAATGGAGATAAGCATCTCATCTCATCTCCTAGAGTTGGAAAAAACTGGACAAGGGACCCTTTACATTTTTATTTCTCATAAACATAGTTTACTTTACCCCTCCCTACTCCAATCTTGTTTCATCTAAGGTTGGTTAAAGAACTGGAAAATTTGGGTATCATTTCCTTCTAATCATAAGCTATGCAAACCTTTGGTTATGGTGATGTGGCTTTTTCCAGTACAGCAACCTGAATTGTCAATGAGCATCAAAGACCACAATCGATATTAAACTAATGGGTCACAGATATGTATTTTTTTATCTGTTGAAAAACCAGTTGTTTTTGGCCACGTGTACAATCTCACATGCCACTGAAAATTACATCTGGAGTATGACAATTCTAAGTGTGGATAGCTTGCTTCATGTTTGGTGGAGGGATTTGGATACATTCATTGTTCTATTCTTGACAATGCTGGAATTTCTTCTGCAGGGAATCTGGTCTTAATAAAATGTTTTCCTGTTCAGTGAAGTCTTTTGGGGGTCCACTCCAAAATGGATATTTATTTAGGAAATTTATATGGTTGCTCATCTTAAGCAAATTAATCTGGGAGCCTTACAGTACAGAATGATAAAAGCAGCATAAATATATGGGCTTCCGGTGGTGTTCTGGTCGACGATGGATCAGAGACCATGATTGTGTGTGGCTTTGATCTGTGCTTACCCTGTTTGAGGGCTCCTTAAAGGACCGAATCCATCTGACCCACCTCGTAGGGGTGGGGGGAAGAGGGGGAAACCACCAGCTGGGTCGAGGGGAGCCGCATCTCCCCTCCCTGGCTAGGCAAACTCCCCTAGAAGACAGAAAGAAGTGGCAGTCTTTTAATGGCTGCCCTGAAGATAGGAAGCTGCCGGGACACAAGTTTTGTGCTGGAGAGTGAAAGTGGTGAGCAATGTGTAACTGGATAAAAGAGTTTGAATATTCTTTTTGATAACCCCGAAAAGCGGAAAGAAAGAGCCCTCATTTGGAAGAGTGGTAGTGGTGAACGAGAAATAGGAAAATATAAGGTAAAGAAAAATCCGGAAATAAAATAATTATATGTGATTAGAGACTAAATTTGGAATAACATAC
Organism: Pseudonaja textilis; assembly: GCF_049901715.1. Taxonomy (NCBI): domain Eukaryota; kingdom Metazoa; phylum Chordata; class Lepidosauria; order Squamata; family Elapidae; genus Pseudonaja; species Pseudonaja textilis. The sequence goes on from NC_141993.1 coordinate 13,623,921, forward strand.
AGAATTGGACATTAATCAGGCATTGGATAAAATGCAGGACTTATTTGGAATTGGTTAAATCTAATATTAATGCTACGGAAAAGTGAATTAAAAATAAAAGAATTCTAAGAAGAAAGTGATATAGAGCACCACCTAAGGGTTAAAGATTTCCTTCTTTTATGTTTCTATGGAAAATTGCTGGTTGTATATAACAAGATCCCCGGAAGCTTTATAAAAAAAAGAAGAAGAGGGGATTACAGTTAAAACGGAGACTTTTGACAAGGACCATAACAGAAAAATTTGACTTTTAATAAAATAAAGAATAACTTAATAGACCAAAGAAATGGAAGAAATAAGCAAAGAATTTAAGTAGGAGCTCCAAAATGTGAGAGAGATGTTTAAAGAAAGAATGAGATTGGTGGAGTTAATTCTGAGTAAAGTAATGGTGTCACAGTTTGCGGAAGAACAAAGGAAGCCCAGAGAGGATGAATTAAAAGAGAGAAATAACAGCCTTGACGAACATGAAGAACAAGGATCATTGTCAAAGGACATAAAAAGACTTAAAACAGAGACATTGATGTTAGAGACAATAAATAAAAGAAAGACACTCAAGACTAAGAAGAAGAGGAGGAGAATACATAAGAAGAAACCCCAAGAAAGAGAACTGAAAAGGGGGGGAAACATGGCAGACAGGCAGAGGGAAATAAAAATAAAATTAGAAGGAAAAAAGAAGAAAGATTGGGGAAACTTAGAAAAGGGAAACCTAGCCCAAATTAAAAGGTATGATAACGTTTCAAGATTTAGAGATAAGGGTTTGGGATTGTATAAGGGAATGTATATTGGCATTTAGTTTAAAACTTGTTGGAAATTATTTTAGGATTAGGGTTGGGTTGTATATGAATTATGCTGTTATGAACTCTTACATTGGAGGATTAAAACGGGAATGGAAATGTATTAGAACATAGATAAATTTTAGTGATTTCAGGGGGAGATATCTCAAAATATATATATTTTAAAATATACAGTTGATTATTTAATGTGAATAAGTTTAAAGCTGGGGAGTGAATTATTAAATTAGATAGATCGAGGGGATATACCATGTGGATCCTAAATATATTGGTTTTTATTTTTATTTTTATATTGTTTATTATATAATTGGCTTAGGGAAAATTAAGGATAATAATGATGTGTAATATTAAATAAAATAGGTGGTAAGCTGAAAACTGAAATAATAGGGGATAAAGAAATGGGAATCTATATATGGATGAAGTGATATTGATATTGAATTAATGTATTGAAATATGAAATGGAAATTTATTTAAAGATGGGTGAAATGGATAATGAGATGAGATGACATCATATAAGATTGGTGGAAATGAAAGTATGATTATGTTCAAGTGTTATAATCTGGAACCATGTTGCCCACACAGAGATGTGTAAAAATGAAAAAAATAAAAACTTTTTGGAAAAAAAAGCAGCATAAATATCTAATGAAAACATAATAATATACAAATAGAACACAGTATACAAATATAAACATATTAAATGCACAGTAATAAAAGCTGAGGCAGTTTACACATTATCCTCAGTCGCAGATTACCTATATTGGGCTTCAGTAGCAATTCAGCTTGAATGCCTGTGGAAAATGTCAGGCTTTACAGACCAGCAGTTGAAGGTCATCTAGATCTTCAGGGGAGGCTATTACACGGGGTAAGTGCCACAGCAGATTGTTGAAGGACTTCAGAGGGAAACCGGTACAGTCCATAATATGAACGATGGGTGTCAGATCTCCCATTTAAATCTCAGCTGAGTGATAAAGCCATCAGATGTCCTTGAGCAGCCTCAACCCTCTGTTTTCTTCTTACATTACATTCACTGGTCTACAAATTTTGGGAAATTATAGACCTCCAAGATAAAATGTGTTAATTTTACATATTTTGATTAGATGAATTCAGTGGTGGGATTCAAAATTTTTTACTACTGGTTCTGTGGGCGTGTCTTGGTGGGCATGGTAGGGGAAGGATATCGTAAAATCCCCATTCCCTCCCCACCCCACTAACCTGATTTCCAGCTCCGTTTTCCTGTATTTGCCAGTTCTATGAACTACTTAAAATTTCCGCTTCCGGTTCTCCAGAACTGGTCAGAACCTGCTGAATACCACCTCTGGATGAATTCTAATTTCAAATATCTAAAGTTTTCAAGATATTTCACAATAAAGATTTATACACGGGTGAGTATATTTGCCTAAAGAGAGGTGGTTTCTAATAGTTACGATATCTCGTAACTTCTTGACAAAGTATGGTAGAACAATGAAAATGGTACTACATAGAAATGTGTAAATTTATCTTCACTTTGAGAACAGCAAGGCAGATGACTATGAAAAACAGGTGGCAAACTTGCTTAGGTCCTGTAAAGTACTTAGTGCAAACAGGTCGCTGAACCTTCACATCTTACACTCACACTTAGATTATTTCCCTTTGAACTGTGGGGCAGTGAGTGATGAGCCTGGGGAGAGATTCCACCAGGATATCGCAGGCATGGAGGAAAGATACCGAAGGAAATGGAGTCCGTCAATGCTTGCCGATTACTGATGGAATCTCCCCAGGGATGGTACTGCAGTTCACAAGAGAAAAGCCAAAAAGCATAGTTTTAGATACCGAATAAAGATTGAACCTTGTCATTTAATCTGATGTTAGGGCTTGTCAGTTTTTCATGCAAAAAGCATGAAAATATTACATGAAAAACCATTAAATGAATGGAAAATTGTTATTGGTAACAATAAAAAGATAAATTTATAATGATCGGTGAGTTACCATTCTCATATTTTGCAGAAAAGTTAGGAGCACGCCCCCCTCATAATTTTGAATTATCTTGATGCAATTTTGACCTTGGAAACTGCAGCCAATTAATACTCAGGACTTAATTTTCTTTGTTAATGACCAAATTCTGGTAAAATTAAGCTACTGGTACTTTCATTTCTGAGGCTTTCTCCTTGTAGACCAGTGTTCTCTATGGTACACAGCTTTGGAAAGGAGCAAACATAAGTGAAGTGCCTTACTTCTTGAAATAAACAATTCAATATAATATAATAGCCTGCCTATTGACCTCTTTGCTTTCATTTGGATTAGAGAAGAAAATAGCCTTAAACTGCTAAAATAAGTTTGCTGTTGGCTGACTGCATTTCTTTGAAAAGGCAACTGCTCCCTTGAAAAAAATCTGTGTAATCCTCTCCTTTTTCAAAGCAATTTGTTTTCCAGCTTCCATGCTACTTTGAAATGCTATCCTTTATTATATTTTTATTATTATTTTAGATTAGTGGTTCTGTAGCATTACTAAGACACTAAAATATTTCCATTACTCTAACTGGTGAGGTAGAATTACACATTTTCCTCTTTGGCTTTGAAATAACCTGAATAATTTAACAAATTGCAGACTTTGACTTATTTGCTATTTATCTGACAATTACAGTTCTGAATCAATAATCATCAGAAACTTTTGAACCTCTGTGAGTGCTTTTCAGACTGGAGGATAATAAAGAATCCTGAGCTAAATATCTGTATTTTTCTAGAGAGCAAAAAGTTAAAGTACTTTAATAAACTAGTTCAATCCCAGGACAGCACTTCATTCTTCTTAACGAATACTGATTTCCTTATTCATGTTTCTTCACTAAATACACAGTGGATGAAGCTGCTGTTCATAAATCAAGCCAACTGGTTGACTGATCATTCTAATATTTATTTGCCTTTATTTCTTTAATTGTTCTTTTAATACAGTAACACAACCTGTTGCAACCGGTGTACATAGCATCATCCAGTTCCTTTTGTGATTTTAAAGTAGACATTCTAGTCTTTGTTCTGCAGCTAATACCTTCGTCTTTGATTTTGTTGACATAAAACTCTATAACTGAAAGTCTGTTTTACAAACACTGTTTACATCTAAAACCTGCAGCTTTCTCAACTTCCTGATGTCCAACCCTTTGTGCCGGCTCCTGTGGTTTTATCTTCATATTTAAAAGGGAATAATATTATCTTTTTTATAATATTGTGTTTCCCCTCTTCTTACCTTTCTTTTTTTTTTCCACATTTCTTTTTAAACTAATCTACTTGCACCATGCTAATGGGCCTTTATTGCTTTATTATGGCTCCTCCCACTGAATGATTGTGTCCAATCAGTTGGCAGGCAGAGCTCCGCCCCTGCTTCGGCCACCATGAGTGCTGCCGGCCTGGCTGAGCAAGGTATGTGGCATGAGTCGTATCTCCTGAGTGCCTGATCTTAGACCCACACACTTGCCCTCCCTTGATCAATTCCACTGCCAGTAAAAACCAGCATGATAGTATTTGTGCACTTAGTGAGACACACCATCCATGCTTGCTGGCTGAGAAAAGGGCATGCACTAAGGTATCCATCTAACCAAGTATCATAAGTACATTGAGTTTGAACCTACTAACAAAATGCATGTTGGGTAGTTAACCCTGTTTTGCTGTGAATTGACGGAAGACATATGGAGACAGGGATTGTCATAGTGTCAGTACATTTTTAAATAGTTTCAGAAAGTTGCTATGGCTCCTACAGCCACGAATGTCTTAGGAGGATATCAATCTGTTAGCAGATTCTGAATTTTGTTTTTTAATAACATCTACCATTTTATAGGAGGATAGCATAAGATTAGCCTGCTATTTTCTTATACGGATTGGTGATAAGCAGCGACACACAGTAGGATTCAATATTATGCATCCTGTTTGTAATTATATTTGACTGCAGGTTAAAATTTGAGGGATAAAAGATAAAAAGCAGTGGGATAAGGTTTCTTGTACTGGCAAAGACACTTAACTTTTATTCAATAAAGAACATTGGTCTTGTACTTCCAAAATTATTATCATTTAAGAATGGAAAATATCTGTTAAGTCCTCTGTTAAATCTCCCCCCCCCCGCCCACCCCCAAAAAAGGCAGGAAAAGAGTGTGCTGGTAGAAGCATTAATCCCAAATTCGGAAAAAGCTTCAAAGGCCAGATAATTTCCTATTGGTAATTGTTCTTCAGCTAAACAAAAGTGTTCAGGGACAAATAAATATGTCAATAGCCTGAATGTTGCTTAAATGGGAAGCATACAATGTGGGGTGCTCAGTTGACAAATTTCAGAGTATTTTCTAATGACTTTAGAGCCAGAGCTGAGCCAACCTCCCTAGGATTTCTTTATGGACCTACAGGTGTGCTCCTAGAACTACTGAATGCACACAAGATTTCCCATGATCCCCTTGCTTATCAGATGAGGCCCCTTAGAATAGAAGGTGGAATAAGGACCCTCTCATCGCAGTTTATCTTCTTCCTACTTATTAATTTAATCTCCATGCTTCTACCTGGGTGCACCTACATGTGTGACATTTCATGCAAAATGTATGAATTCGTGCAATATATTTGAATATATATTGCAGATTTTGGATGTATTGTGATTTAATTTCCCTGTTGCAGACTGTAGGAGTAGGGTTTTGGTTTAGTAAATAGTGCATGTCCAGAATCTGCAGGAACAAAACCAGCCTTGGTGTTCATCAAAAGCAGTTACTAGGTCTCAAAGTTAGTGTTGCAATCTTCAAAATTAAACTAATTGAAGAAAGAGCTTTATCTTATCAGATATACACCAATTATAAATCATTCTTTAAAAGCCACATTAGTTCAAAATGCAATCACTATTGCATTATAATGAGTCTCTGTATAAATGAAAAGTGCATTTTATCCAACTCAATTAGGTGTGTGAGCAGGCATCTGCAACTTATATGTGACTAGAGGCAACATTTCTTTTTTATGAGAAATTGAATTTTTTAAATGGAATGGAATACATAGAGTGGTGTGAGGAGAAATTCTCCACCACACTGAGCAAGCAGTTTTTTCCCCAGCCTAATTAACTTCTGATATGAAAACTAGACTAGGAGAAATTTGCTTGCAGCCAAAGTGGGCATCTCTTCAATTTGTGCCATATTTGAAATCTGTGATTAGATACACGAGGAGAGCCCATAATATAATACTCAGTGGAGGAAATGGGAACACTTATTTTTCAGGCTACTAGCTTTTCTTGCAAGGAATTTTCCTTGAAAAGTAGCAGAACCAGTGTTGCCTGCCTTTGATGTAAAGACACTGGACTAATTGGTAATTTCTCATAAATAAACAGGAATTATGGTGAGGTTTAAAGGCCCTCTAAGGACTACTTATGATATATTTAAATGCCTATGAAGGGATGATCCCACTTGCTTCAAACAACTTTCTCCAGGACTAGTTTTTAGAATCTACAATTCTGGAGGTAAAGCTACACACACGTATTTTTAATCAATTATTTAAATAGTTTAGACTAATAATAGGAAGAAATGTGTGTGAAAGCACTTCAGTAATATATATTATTGGGAACAGATAAATTATTCCTAGTTAATGTTGATCTATAATTTTAGGAAAGGACTTCAACTGCAGAATAGAACATTTTTGTTGTCTTTAGAAGGAAGGCAGGAATAGTTTGTAAGTCTAACGTAGTCAGAATCTGTCCTTCGAAGGCAAATTGACATTTAAGTTTTAGCTAAGCTTAACAATCATAATGCTTCCAAATTCATTATGGCCACTGACTTTTTAAAGATATATAAATAGCCCTCACAATCAGTCATTTTACAAGCATTTGAAGTTATGATGGCCACAGAAAGCACTGGTGACTATCTTACATCATCTCCCCACTGCAGTCACATGACTGCATATAAGCTTTATGACCATTACAGTATTCCATGGTCACATGATTTCAATTCGCTGGTTTTTTGCTGATTTTTGGCAAAAAAGGCCATTCAATTATATGGATTCATACTGTTTGATTATTGAGCACCGCATTTCACAACAACTGTCACATTCACTTAATGACCACTACAAAAAAAGGTCAGAAAATTATTTCAGTTCATGTGGGTGCTTCGACTTATGACCATAACAATTTACAACTCGATTTCCAGTCCCAATTACTATTGTAAATCAAGAACTATTTGTAATACCTTCACAATTGCAAGCTCATTTCCATTTAAAAATTTCGGTGCAGATTATGTGTCATTTAGGCCAATACTAAAAACAGAGAATTAAAATCAAGATGGAATAATAACTAAGGAAAAGTCAGATTCAAGCAATCAAAAAGTCAGATTGAAGCATTTGTGTTTCATTGTTCTCACCCTACTCCACCCTGGCCTACTGTGTAAGGATCCTGTTAAAACGGGGGGGAAACCCCCATGGGTGCCATCTTTAGAACTAAAACAGAGTATTCCCCTAGGCCACACATAATTCCTGCAAGACTAAATGCCGCTTTCCTTTGTGTGTTGTGTGATCCGTTATCTTTGCTATTCAAAGACTGTATTACAACCCGGTTCAAAAATGGTTGGATTCCCCTGTCCTATATCAAAGGCAGGATATAATTGCCCAATAAATATTGTGAGTATGCATTTTAATATTGTTTACAGCTGTAAGTTAGAATTGGATGGTGGTATGTCCCCAGAATCTGCAGAGTATAGATATAGAATGTTACATTCTCTGGAAAACCTCTTTGCAGCTCATCTGTTGTCTTGTGCTGAGAAAAGCATTCTCTGTGTGTTTTGTCTTCTAAGTAATCCCAGGAAATTTTGTGTTCTTGTGTGGTGCTTAATTGTAGGCATCCAAGTTTCTTCTTTTGGATAACAGTGTGTTATCTAAAAGTCCAAGCTTCATGCAAAATGTATCTTTGCTCTTTTTTTTTTTTTTTTTTTGGGGGCTGTTTTGTAGATTAATAAATATCAGCCTTTCCCAGCCTGCTGTGTATGTGAATGTTGAGGAGGAATTAAATTATAAAGTGTGTGGCAAAGAGCTGCAGATGATTTATGAGATCAGAATATGGGTGAATTTCAAGACCTCCTGTGCTCTCATTAGCCAGCTCCTTGGGGATTTCCTTCTATTATATCAACTCTTTACATTGACCAGAGCTGAATGAATAACTTCCACTAATTCTCTTCTCAATGTCTGCACTCTATATTATAAATGCAGACTTCCCATTCCCATAATATCTATGTTAGATTTTCAGTAACCTTAACGTAGATTTGACCACATAATTTATTCCTGACCTCCCTCCAAATGCTTGTATCTTGCTTAATCTTTATTTATTACCATTTTTAGAAAAAAAAACAATGGTAATCCTGGGGTGGAATCAGAGGATCTATTCTAGAGCAATGCTAATAGCTTAATTTTTGACAGGCCAGAGGGAAACTGCCTGACAGGAATAAGAACACCTTGACCTTATTCCTTTGGCAGAAAAGGGCCAACATTGGGCTTCTGTGAAACCAGCTCTGAATTTTATGTCACTATTCAGAAGGCCTATTCTCCCGCTGTAACTACATCAACTGCAATAAAGAACATTGCATTTCTTGGTGTTCTTGCTTTATAGTGTACAAAATCTATATCCAGGTTGGATTGGTTTTCAGGGGCCACTCTGTTGTCTCAATTACACTATGGCATCATGTCTGATGGAGGCAAAACTAAGGCAAAGTCTCAAAGCTTCAGAGAGGGATTACTTTTCATCCTTTCTCATGTTTTCTTTTTTTTTAGTATGATTAACTGCATGAGGTAGTTTTCATTTCCATATGATAACCATATTAAAGTTGGAATAAGGACTTCTCTTTTTCTGCCAAATATGTTGCTGAATTTTCCAGAATCAGCTTTCTGTAGATAACTTTGATATTTTCCTTATGCTGCAAATAAAACTACAGTATAGGAATTCGAGATCTGGAATGGATTAGGGTTTAATTACACAAGCTTAAACATAAATTGGTTTCCTGCTAGATGAGTGCAACAGCGCCTTTTTATTACATCTTGCCTTAATTTCTCAGAGCTCTTCTCTGCTACCCTGAATTTTATCCCATGGTATGGAAACATACATGAACCAGCATGTCTTCTTCACATGTGAAATATTTTTGTACAACAGAGTTATGTAAAAGAGGAGGAATATCCATTTCTCCCCTTTAGATTCTTGCACTTACATGTTTTAAAAATTTGCCTCATTAAAAAAAAGAAAAACGATTAAAAGCAGTTAAGACTTGGTTGTTCTATCAAGCACAGGGGAAGGGCATATTGTGAGTCAAGTTGGATCCTGGCAGGCACATGAGTTTGTATAGTTGATATTGTCAATCTTGTTCATATTATGAGTAGATTTTCTTATTATTTTTGAAGGAGGTACCTTTTAAATTGATCTTGGTAATTAGCTGCACAGGGCCTTTGAAAATGGATAGTGTATAAATGAATAAAACATAATTTTAATGTTGTTTGCATTTAAATGACTCACAGGGACAGGATTATGTTATCTAACAACATTTCAGATTAGGCCTTAGATTCCATATTTAGTGAATAGGAAACCAAATCCAGCTAGTGTATTCTGTACATATTTTTCTCATTAGTATCATAATCTGTCTGGTCTTGGGTTTTAAAAATTTATAAAGCTACAAAATAAATGTGAATCTTGTACTTCGTATTAAATATATGTGGTACTTAATTCTTTTTAATGTACCTTTTTAATGTACCCCTCAATCGGCTGCTAGCTTGTTTAAGGCCAAACATATGCTGCATTGGCCCAGCAGACCAAATAATGTATAGAGGAATATTCTAGAGCCATAAGGACCCTTGGATATCATTAGGCTTTTATGCTGCCTGTATGTTCTAAAAAAGGGGTGTTGGGATAGAGATCACAACCCCAAACGTTGGCTGTCATTTCAGGGAACAAACGCCATGAAACAAAGCCCAAGTTTCATTTCAGGGTGTTTTGAAGTTTGGAACATCTTTCCTGGAAATTAGAATACTAAAACTCTTGGTCTTTTAAGCACCTGGATTAGTGTTTTTATTTTTAAAAACATAAAGCATGTTCTTTAGGTGACCAAAAACCTCATAATTTTTGTAAGGGTAGTATAGATATCACTATTCAAAATATGCTGTTCCTGATTAAATTGATACATCATTGCATGGATGTGAACAGTTTTCAAAGGACATGAACTGTTAACTAATGTGTACTGTCCAGACCCTAAAAATCCTCTTCCAACTACAGTATATGATTTCTGTAATATAAACTACAAGATCTAGGTTTCTTGTGTGCAAATGTTTCTGTGTTGAGTGTGCTGATCAAAAATTTATTTTGAAAACTATATATGAAAATTGTAATTGGCATGGATAGGCCTCAGTGAATGTCAAGCTTCTTTGGGTGTCCTTCTGTTATACATTCATGTTCTGGTTTTATGTGTATTCTGTCTTCGTCTTTGCAAGCTAGTTAAATGAAAAACAAAGTAACTTACTCTTCTCCAAATGAAACATGTAAACTTCATCTGATAAGCGGTCTCTTTTGAATTCTCCCTCTTGACAACGGCCGATCTGACCTCTGCCCAGATTAGCAGCAATCAAGTTTTCCCTAATGTTATCCTATATTGGATTTTAGTGGACAGTTGTATTTTTCATTGTACTAAAGTACTCAGACTTAATTTTTACTTTTTCTATTCTGCATTTTATAGGTAAGGGATGAGCCACTTCACATGCCATATTTCTTCAAAGAATATCATATCTGCCTATCGTCATGTCTATGTGCAGGAGGAAATCAAAAGATCTTAATAGTCACTGCACGTAACAATGGCAACTTGGCATTAAAATGTTAAAAAAAAACTTTTGTGACTTTCTAGAATAAAATTTGTCATATAAAACACTGATTCAGGGGATAATTCTTCTGCATGTCAATTTAAGAGTTGGTTTTTAATTGCTTCTTTGCTGATAGCTTTGGCTACTGAAAGGGACAGAGGTAGTAAATAACGAAAGCAAAGATATCAACATCTCAAAAGCTCTGATGATTTGTGTTTTGTCCAGTTCCTTTAAAAAAATATGATTGTGGTGTAAGGTTTGGATGTTGGTAAGGCTATTGTTCATGCAAATTTTATTGTTTTGAGCAAATAACAGCCTAAAATGAATCTAGCTTGTTTTTTTTATGTTGACCTGCTTTAAGGAAAAGAGAAATAATGTTAAAATGTGGTTCACATGCTTTTCTCAATTCTATTTGCAGCTGCCAAGAGCTTACTGAACAAAAAGTCAGATGGAGTAAAGGTAGGTTTTGAAATCGGGAGCATCTCTTCCTTTTCCAGTCCCTTGCATAGAAATCTGCATCCTTGGCCAGCCTAAGTGATTCATATGTCAGATAATGGCTATGCACAGCTCCTGCTAGGATGATCTCTGCAACTTGACCATGTGAGTGCAGCAATGAAACTGATAGCTGAACAAGCCATTAATGCTCAAGACTTAATATAGGATTTTCTTCCAATTATTTCAGCAAGTACAACAACTACCGTAATATTGAGCTATGGAACAAAGGACTCTCTCTGGAAAATTCTTAGACCCACAATTCCTATATTATGTTATCAAAAATATTTTATACTTAGTGAATTTGCAGGGTATGATTTAAATAGCTGGAAGTGCTTACTACCTCTTTAAATAAATATATAATTATTTCCATGCTACAGATGCCCTGCACTTCTGTGTGGAAATAAAATGAGAGCAAGAGATCTATAACATTGGATTAATAAAGCAATGTACATTAATGGATTTCACAGCTGTTTTACCAAAGATCTCTTGATTATTATTTCTGTTTCCTTTTCCAGTGGGTATTTGTCTGTCTGTTAGAAAATTATGCTTACCATATTACCTATATTTATTGGAATAATTAATTTCTTATTTTATATCTGAGTTTCATATTCCTGAAAACTACTTTCAAATCAAATTATATTATTTGACAATATTGTTGGTTCTTTTATGTTTGGGGAAACTAATGGTCCTCAAGCAAGGAAATAAAGTATAGTCCCGATTCTTGCATCTTATCTACTATTCTGTGAATATTACATCTTCTGTGAACTATAAATTATTTAAAAATGAGAATTGCACATCATTGAATTAACATTATTTCCCAGTCACAGAAATAGAAACTAGCAGCTCCCCATTAAAATCCATTGCTGCATTTATTTATTTTGCTATGTTCTGTTAAAGACCCTTAAAACATTTGCCTACTTTCCATTCCACATATCACTGGATGCACAGAGAGAATTAAACCATGAAAGCTGTGCTCACATGTCGGTGATTCTCCAATTTTCCTGTCCTCCGCCTCATATATACATAGTGTAAACTAATACAGCTAAGCAATATATTTAATATGGTGCATTTAATCATAATAAGCAGCTGATCAGGCTTCACTATTGCATGAAAGAGGTCTCTACAGAATACAAGGACTCCTTTAACATTAAACATGGGTGAAGTCAAAAGGCTGTTCCTGTTCCTCTCGTCTGTTCAGTAGAACATTAGAATATTAGCACTTATACTGCTTTATTGTTGTTTTTGCAATTTCCCACTAATCATAAATATTTCTTTAGGCATTAAATTATGAACCACACTATGGTTCTTTGTTAATTGTTTCAGCAAAAAAAATGATGCTCCTGATATGCTACATGTAATAATTTTGCTGCTGGGGGAAGAAGAATGTCTCTATTGTTCTCGAAACTCCTGAGCTAACAAAGTAGATTACTCTAAACGCTTCCCTATTGACTGTCCTCACTTAAGAAGTTGTGGGGGTTTGTTTCCATTTCATGGTTTGTCTGATTCTCTTTGGATGTCTTTCAGAACTGGATCAGAGAGAATATGCTTAAAGAAGGGTGAGCTGTAGGTCAGTGGAAAAAAACAACTAGGAGAGAATTTATAGGTGTAATCCTTGATTTCATCTCAGTGACAAATGTCTGTAGAGATTCTCAATCGTCCAGGTCATCAGTGTTTTAAAGGTGCTTTTCAAAACGTTTGTAAATGTTTCACTTTTCGTTTGCCTTTTGAAAAGCACCTTTGGGACCTCAGTGACAAAATGAACTTAGCCTTTTCTTCTCCACATGGAGAACTCAGAATGTTCCTCCTGGTCCAATTCACAGCCCGTTTATGTAAGCAAGATAGAAGAGGATTTTTCTTTTCTTTTCTTTTCTTCTCTCTGCTTTGCTTTCCCTAAAGTCTTCATTTTTAAAAAGAAAGAAAATGGGCCTCGAGCTCCTTGTCAGAATATTCCGGCAACCATGATGTGCAATTAATATTTCTGAGCTAAACTCATCTTAATAAGTTCAACTAAGGGAAATGTTATTACTTGTTCTCACTAGTTTCAAACCTCAAAACATATTTGGACCTAAAGGGATGAGTTTGCCTAGAACTCCTGGCTAATGATGATACAGACATTATGTAGTGATTGAACTCCAACTCTAAATGTCTGTCTTCCATATTGTCCTGAACCCCAGTCATTTTCAAAGGAGTCTGTTAGTTTGACTATAATCTTACAAATAAACCACCTGCAAGATTTTTATACCTTTTTAGCGCAAATTGCCAGATTTCTTTATTCATTGCTACTTGCTGACAGATAACTGTGATTGCATAGAATCATTTAAGCCAGCTGGAGATAAGTGGAATAACTGTTCTTTATCTGTAACCTTTTGTAGTTTAAATCCAGATTTTGTGGTTAATTAGTCATTTCTTAAAAGCCCTTTGTAACTTGGGCTTGTCTAAGACACGGTGTTTCCCCAATATTTTTGCTCATTTGACCTGGACCACCAGTTCCACTTCCATTGTGAGATTTAATTGAAAAGGGAACCCTGCTGTTGGGAGAACTAACTACCTTTGGAACAAGTTGCCCCCTGAGGCAATTGTGGCTCCCTCTCATGGCTTGCAAAACGTTATTGAAGGCCTCTGGGAATTGATCACTACAAAATTCCCAACACCTCAATTCATGTATTATTGATGTCCATTTTATTACAAAATATATTATTTGATTGTATTATTTTATTAACCTTGTTTTCTTTATTTGATAAATTGATGAAACAGTCCATCTCATGTACATTATTGTTTTGACTCAAACCTTGTTCCAAGGAAACAAACATGAAATAGAGGTAACAGCAAAAACTTAATGATTCTTTACAAATTCCGTTCCTCCACGGTTAAAAGGCTGTTTCAAATTAATTATCTCTGATAAGAACGAGCCTTGCCAAGGTGGTGCAAGGGTGCCAAGAATACTAGATAAAGTTACTAAGAAATATTTCAAACACAAGGAGTCTCCAACACCAACCAAGATATTCTGAATGTCCACAAGGCTTGAGTGCAAAAACTACTTTGCTTCCCGCCAAGAACTCCAGTTTCTCAGCTGGCTTTTATCTCTTATTGGAGAGGCCATCACCTTGCAGCCTTACTCCCGAGTTGCCCGTGCTGCTGCAGCTGCTCTTTCCTTCGAGCAGCCCTACGTGCACATGCACTGGGCACAGGTTCCTCAGGGGCCTCTTCCTCACTGCTGCCTGCCTCCACAATCTCCGAAGGCAGCACCCCACTTCCTGATGGTCCTGGCCCCATCCCTGCATCACACACAGGCCCCTCATCTGAGTCCTTGCTCTCCAAGACCTCAGCTATCCACACCTGCAGCCATCAAACCACAATAACTGACCATTAAAACAGAATAAAAACCAAGCAATAATTATAAACCTATTTTATATTCTAGGAGATTGAGGTATGCCCTCCCTAATAGTAATTTAGTGGGGGAGCACTTATATGAGGTTCAGATGGAATCAAATGTAAAGGGAACACACCCACCTTCGATAAAAAGAGAGAATAAAAAATAGGGACTTATTACTCCTTGTATCTTTTAGATTTTCCAAGCTTACATAAAATTTACCTTCCAGCTTTTCCCCAGGATGGGCTCTGTTTGCCACAGGACAAAAGTAAAAAAAAAACCAACAACAGTACTTTAAATTCCAATTCAGTCAGAAAAATCCTTTTATTCTTCCTTTTGCAGCAAGTGCAGATTTCTCATCATTTCTTCTTGAAATTTAGTTCACAGATTGTGATGCTTGATGTAGGCAATGGTGTGTGCTGCTCAGAGCTCTTGAAAAAAAAGATCTAATTCTAATGTTGAATGTTCTCAAGAGAAAATACGGCAAGTGAAATAGGACAAACTTAAGTGCCTGCATGCTAACAGGAGTCTTGCTTTGTTTACCCAAAAGCACTTAAAGTTTATGCATTATATTTGTAATACTTTCTGATAAACTTCAGATTGAAATTCCAGTAAAATAACTTTATAATCCCAAGGCTGTCTAAGCTTTTGGCACGTAAGAGCCATACTGCATGCCTTCCAGTAATGAAAAAAGCACATTTATCTTGTACTCAAAGCAAATCTAAATGTAGTCTCAAATCTTTGCAAAAATGAAAAAGCTGCTTGGAAGCTTCAAAATATTATGCATATAATCAACATGGAATAAAAACACTGAAGATGTCATGGTACCAAAGGCAAAATGTCAGCAAAAAGAAGTTACAATTATCTAGAAGTACAATTGTTAATGTATGTGGGAGATTTAAAATATCTTCATGTAGCTCTGAAAAAATTGCAACATAGCGGGAGAACATACTCAAATAAGAATGATCATTGCCATGGTCTTTGTCTCTGTGGTTCTGTCTGTAGGTAGGTTTCTCCTGCTTTGCTCTAGAACAGCAGTCGCCAACTGGTGGGCCGCGGCCAACTGGTGGGCCGCGGCCCACTGGTGGGCTGTGAGAAAATTTTGGTGGGCCGCAGAGAAATCTCAGCCGCAGAGCACCCCCCAAAGCAATTAATCCAGGCTGTGCAGAAACACAAGGCTGCGCCTCCCACATGGCCCACGGGAACCCTCTCCGCCCACTCAGTCCTTACCCAGCAAACTTGCCTGCTAAGTTGCTATTTTTCTTTTTTCCAACCATCATCTGTTCTGCTGTGCCAGGAGATTTAGATTAGCTAGGAAGCAGGAAATGGTTGGCTTTCTTGATTTCTAGCTAGTCTTTAGATCTTCGGCTTTGCTTTTAAGCACAGCCAAACCTCCCTTAGGACTGAAGGTTCTATTATTCAGTGCAGACTCAAGGCAAGCAAATTTGAGAGACTGAGCTAGCCGATGACCGATAGATCACTGAATGATTCTGTGAGCAACTCAAGCTGCCTGTCTGCTTTGCCTGATTTGGGGTAAAAGTTGCTCATTTTTTAATAAAAAATTCAATATTTACATACATGGTGTGTTGTGAGTTAATTTTGTGAGTTTTCTTGCAAGCAAATTTTATGTGACAGACTGAGCTAGCCAATGGCAGATAGATCTCTGAATGAATCTGTGATTCTGTGAACAACTCAATCTGCCTGCTTTGCCTGATTTTGGGTAAAAGTTGCTCTTTTTTAATAAAAAAAATTCAATATTTATATAAATATTTATAATATTTACATACAAGCCATGCCCAGCCAGTCACATGACTACCAAGCCACACCCACAAATTAGGCCATGCCCACAGAACCAGTTAGTGGTCCCTGGGATTTAAAATTACGAGTTTGGTGGTCCCTGAGGTCCAAAAGGTTGGCGACCCCTGCTCTAGAAGGCTTAATATGGGGCAGCAGAGAAAGGAAGCTATCTCAGTTTATGTGGTACAAGTGGAAATAGGGGTGCAAATGGGTTTATAACATGAGTTCTAAGCAAAATTGGGAAGATGTTGCAGATATAAGTATTAGTAGATTCTGAAAAAGGAAGAGAAAAGTGGCATGATTTGGGTGGACTAAACCAGAGATCTCCAAACTTGGCAACTTTAAGACTTGTGGATTTCAACTCCCAGAATTCCTCAGCCATCATATCTGGCTGAGGAATTCTGGGAATTGAAGTCCACAAGTCTTAAAGTTGCCAAGCTTGGGGACCCTGGACTAAACCATAACTCGGACCTTGAATAAGCATGGTGCAGGACAGATTTAGGGAAGGAAATATCATCCCCCTCATTGGCATCATGGTAGAATAATTTCGGTCTCTACACAGTTCTTAAGGAATGGTCTTTCTTTTTCCCTGCCATGTTGATATTTCTCCTATTTTTCTCCCTGATTTCTCACACAGCACAAGAAACGGAGAAGCTCATAAATTTTAGCTTTATCAGATGAAATATCTATTCCATGTACTTTTCATTCATATCCAGTCCCTCCTTGTAGGACATATATGCCATCTGATCAGTCCTATCTGCCCCCTGTTTGCAATTATCTTTCATAAGTATTTGTCTTTCTATACAAATATTACAGAGAATTAGAGTCATGGAATCATAGGGCTGGAAGGAACCTTGGAGGTTTAGACAGATGGAAGGGACCGTGGAGGTCTTCTAGTCCAACCCGCTGGCCCAAGCAGGAGATCCTACACCATTTCTGACAGAGGGCAGTCCAGTCTCTTCTTGAAAGCTTCCAGTGATCTTCTAGTCTAACTCTACCCAAGGCTCAGACAAATGGTTATTCAATCTTTTCTTGAAGATTTCCTGCCATGGAGCACTCACAACTCTGAGAGGAAAGCTGTTTCATTGTAATTGTTGTCACTATCAGGAAGTTTCTCCTTAATTCCAGGCTGGCTCTTCCTTTGATGAGTTTCTACCCATTGCTTCTTGTCCTGCCCTAAGGTGCTTTGGAGAATTAGTGGATCATCTTCTCCTTGTGACAACCCCTCAAATACCAGAAGACAGCTATCACCTTATCAGGGAAATGAGTGGCATAAAAATATAATCAATAAAATTAAATCATGCCACCCCTAATCCGTCTCTTCATTAGGCTAGACCACGGGTGTCAAAACATACCGTGTCACGTTGCCATGCGGTGACATATTGCAATGATTTTTCCCTTCGTGGAGCTGGGGTGGGCGTGGCCTATGCATGACACATCAAGCCCGCAGGCCATCAGTTTGACACCCCTGGGCTAGACATACCTAGTTCTCTCAATTGTTCGTCATATGGTTGAGCATCTAGATTCCTTATAATCTGCGTTGCTCTTCTCTGCACTCTTTCTAGGTTCTCAGTGCCTTTTTGTATCGTGGCAACCAGAATTAGATGCAATTTTCCAAGTGTGATCTCACTAATGTGGTATAGAGTGGTACCATCACTTATTGTGATCTTGATGCTATCCCTCTGTTGATGCAACCTAGGACTGCATTGGGGTTTTTTTTTTATCAGCTGCAGCGCACTGCTGGTTCATACTTCATTGGTGGCCCACTATGACATCTAGATCCCTCTCACATTTACTATTGTTGAGCCAGGTGCTGTTCGTTCTACACCCGTGCATTTGGTTCTTCCTGCTTTAAGTGCAGGATGTTACTTTTCTCCCACTAAACTGCATCTTGTTGGATAGGGCTTAATGCTCAATTCTGTCAAGATGCAAATTCGGTGAGTTCCCCTTCTGTCTCCTCATCTGTATCACTTATGAAGATGCTGAACATCACTGGGCCCAAGAGGGAATGTGGAGGTACCACACGCTTCTCTCCGTGTAGATGTAGTTCAGTTAAGGACTACACGCTGAGGGCAGTTGGTCAGTCAGCTGCGAATCCAACTGAAGATGGTACTATCTATCCCACATTGTTCTATCTTACCAAGAAGTAGGCTGTGCTCTACTTTGTCAAATGCCTTATATTAAAATCTAAGTAGATTATATCCACAGCATTTCCCTGATCCACTAATTTAGCTACTTTATCAAAGAAGGCCATAAGATTTGTCTGGCAAGATCTGTTTTTAACAAACTCATGCTGATTTCTAGTAATTGTTTTGTTCATTTCTAGATGCTCACAAATTTGCAGCTTGATTATCTTTTCTAGGATTTTTGCAGGTATTGATGGTAAGCTGGAACCACTTTTCCTCTGTCTTGGAATCATATACCTGCAGCTCTTTTTGAGTCCTGCAGTTCCCTCTTGCCGTTGCTTCAGGAGCTCCAAAAGATTTTGTTCAGTAGTTCTGAGATCACATCTTTCAGCTCTTTCAGTATCCTGGGTTGTAAACTATCTGATTCAGGTGTTTTCAGTTTGTCAAAATGGGTAGGTGGGGTTTTTTTTAACCTATTTTGATTTGCATGCCTGTTCTATCTCTCATTGTGCTGCTTTTGATAAGTTGGGCTATTTTTTTTCCTTTTGCATAAAGACAGATGCAAAGGAGGAATTAAGCAGGTCTACTTTCTCCCTCCTGCCCATCATCTTCTTGCTAGCTTCTTCCATTAGTAGACATTATTTCCTTAATATTTCTTGTTCCTTACATATTGAAATAGACTTTTTTTTGTTATTTTCAGCATGTGTTCATTCTGAGCCTTAGTTTTCCTGACTGCACCTCTGCAATTGAGGCTATTTGCTGGCATTCTGTTTTAGTTACATTTCTCTGTTTCCATTTTTCACACTTGTCCTTTTTGCCCCTCAGTTTGTCAGACAGCTCTTTGTGCAGTCATGCACATGGTCTCATCTGGTGTCTCTTGTTTTCATTTCTCTGTGGTATTGTTTTTGTTTGGGCCTTTAGTATTTTTTCCCAGAGCTTCCCATGCATCCTGATCTGTTTTTCCTTCTAGGAATTCCATCCATGGAATCCTTCCTCGTCTTTGTCTTCGTTTGTTTAAATCAGCTCTCTTAAAGTCTAAAATAGGGGTGTCAAACTCATGGCCCACGGGCCGGATGCATCACATGCTGCTCACCCATTTCAGCGAAGTGGGAAAAAGTCACAATACATGACAACGTGACACCACGAGATTGACACCCCTGGCCTAAAACATTAGTCTGCCTGCATTCAGCTGCCAGTGCTTGCATAATAGTGAATTCTAATATGACAGGCTCGCTTTCCTCCAAAGTTCCTATAACATCTACTCCTTCAGTCATTTCATCTCTGTTAGTTAGGATTAAGTCCAGTATAGCTGACCCTTTAGTTCCTACCTACACCTGCTTGGTGACAAAGTTGTCAACTAGGCACATCAGAACCTTGTTCAATCTCCTACTTGCTGCAAAGTCCGTTTTCCAGTTGATGTCCCCCCATTACTACAGTGGTGTGTTTCCTGCACACCTCAGCTAACCAATTAATAAAATTAGTTAAAATTACTGAAGAGTAGTGGCTAAATGTAAAATGCTGAATGGATCTTTTTCACATGGCGTCATGTGTTTTCTAGATCTGTGTATTTGTGCTTATCTTGGAATTATAAAACAAACTCATAATTACTACAGACACCTCCTCAGTCATTGCAATAATCAAGCCTTCCTCACCTGAGTGAGAAGATACATGATTGCTATATACCTGTCAGGAACTAATCACTTGAAAGTAGAGGATCCAAAATTCCGTAGATCAAATATTAGTGTTCATGAATCAATATGATAAAAACATTTTTACAGGTAGATGTTGAATAAAATACTTTTTGATGGACATTGTATCATCTTAATAATTTGCAGGACAAACAACTCTTCCAACAATAGGACCCAATTTGAAAAACGATGGTCCTCTGGTTTGAGTCTTTCCTGCGTCACACTGGCTACATTGTTTGCCATTTTGCTACGCTTGGAATTTTTTATATCCAGGTTTCTAGTACTATTATATAACTGCTGGCTTTCATGAGCTCATATTTGTGGCATTTGGTTCCTTTCTTAAAGGAACATGATTGGCAGCAGGGCTCTGCTGATGCATAAGTGCCAACATTTTCTTTGCTTCTCTTCTCATCTCTTCTTTCCTTCTCTTTCCTCCTTTCAATGGTGTGCCCAGAAAAGGAAGTCAAGCTCCAGCGTACATTTGATGGTGAGCTCCTCCCATGAACTGCTTGTAACCCTGTTTAATCACCATTCTCATGCCATGCACGTCCAGCTTGTGCTCATCACCTCACATAGCATGTCTGGGCAAGGGGAGGCGGTTGGTTGAAGGGAGAGACATCTTGCACTTCAAAAAGCTCATGTTCCCACAAAAAGGGGGCGAAACAGAGTAAGAAACAGTCTCCCACATGCTATTACTCTGCCTGCCCTTTGGTGTCAGGGCTGTTTTGTTGCAGAAATGCTGTAATGGGCAGCGCTAGTTGAAACATCCTTACTGGTAAATAGCCCTGCTCCCGTTGGAACAGTCTTTTCTGGTATGTGGGTGTAGCTCTATGGGAAGTTCGCAGCTACCCTCCGCTACCCTTCCAAGAATTTTAAACAAACATCTTGTGGAATTCAACCATTCTCATATCTCTCTTCTTCTTCTTTCCCATCAAATTTCAAAATTATAAGGTTGGCATTAATGCCAACATTAGTTGGCATTAATCAAAGTTCATCATTCTTCCCATTCATTTTTTTCTTCATATGAATGTGTATGTTCCCTGGGATGTGTTGGATACATAATACAATCAGGTATGATTGTTCTATGTCATTTGTGATGCTGTAGCCTTTGCCTCTTTGAGGCTCAATTTGGATGAAATCAACATTGTTGCTTTGTGTTAGCTGAGTATTTTGAATCCTTGCAAGATAGCAGGTATTTTAAAAGCAAGCTACATCAAACGGTAGATTATTTCAAGAGAAAATGATTCTCAGTCATCCATCCATCTGTACTTAGTGATGGCAAAGCAAAGTACCTTTTATCAATTATTTTTGTGATCTTGTGTGATTATTTTTAGTCTCCCTTTTCTCATGCACTTTTCAGAAATGTCAGATATGTTTGATATGACACAGTACCTGATGTTGAAACATAAATGACATGTTGGGTTAGCACTTAACAGAACGTCCTCCTCACAAAAAGGCAAGACAGGGGACAATATGATCATTTCTAACTGGTCTTTAGAGATTCAGCCCTTGGGAATGACTCTCAGCCCCTGAATTCCTGGGTATCTTTACTTTAAGAAGTGCTAATAATTTTTCTCACTCTCAATACTGGAATAGAAAAGAAATCTGGCAAAGGTGAATTCAAGAATGAAAACACACACCAAGTATCATAAGGTTCAGAATGAGAGCTGGGGCATTAAGAATGCAAACTATCTCATTAAGAAAGAGTCTGGTAGTCAATTTTTAGGCTAACAATTTTATGAGCCTTAAATAAAATTATTAATTTCAGAAATTCTACCAAAGTTTGAATTTTGGTTGTATCCCCTTCCCCTAATATAGTATTGTGAATCCCATCTTAACTGAATTATTTAATAATATACTGCACTTGCTGGCTTGTGTCAGTTTTTAATGCCTAGGTGTGGCCATGAGTAATGAAGCAATTACTATATTCAAGAAATATGGTCTCAAAATCAAGCCACGGTAGGAGTCCAGTGCAGCCAGTAACATCTAACAAATGCAACTAGCAAAGGGAGAAGCTGGTTGCTGTTTTTATTTCAAGATTTATATAGCTGAATGAGCTCTTTGAGCATGCACACTTACCTTTGATCAAGGTCATTAGCAAGGAAACTTGAAATCTTATTTTTCATCCTTCACCTCTTAGTGGCACTTTCCAAAGGAATACAGCAGCATTAGTTTTAGCCTTTGTTCCACAGCCATCACCAGTAGAACATCTAGGTTGTCCTCCAAATCTCATTCAGTGGCTCCAAAATATGCATCAAAGTTATAATATGGTGGCCCTATCTGATAGTTGGCAAAGAGATTATTTGCTATGTCCTTCTTAACTCCTTGGCACAGTAAGTTCAACTCTTGTCTGTATATGTAATTTATTCATAAAATAATTCCAGAACTGAATGGGACATCAGAGGAGTCTACTCCTTAAAATGATTCCTATCCATATATGTAACTTGTACCTAGTAAACAGCAACTTGTCCTTCAGGGACTGAGCCTTCTTATATTTTTGTTTATCTAATTCATATAACCCCGCCCCCCAATCTCATAAGCCTGTGACTAGGCCTCCTACAACAAAGCTAAAAATTTAAGCAGATTATTTTCTACATCTGGCAGGGGATTCCAATTGAACAACCTATGACATGGCATTTCAGGACAAGATTTGAAAGCTGTATGTGTATATAGCTGTATATAGGCTAATTACTAGCCCAAGGCTGGAGCAAATACAGAGCATTTACTCTCCATCTGTTTATAGAGAAGCGATGCTATCCTGAACTGCATTCGTGTGCCTTTTCTTCATCAAGGAAGGGTACATAATGGCTTCTTTTGCTAAATGCCAGACCAAGAAAATGGGCAGCATATTTTCGGTTCCGTTTATTGGCACTAACTAAATCTGGTCATATTGTTAGAAACTGCCCATGATAAACATACCTGACAAGGCAGAATATTATATCCTTTCCTATCAGATTTTTCTACTATGACAGTGGAATTGAGAACAAAAGACATAAATATTGGTGACACACATAATTCTTGACACAATGACAGTGCAATCTTGGTAGTAATACAGCCACCAAAAGTATCTTGCATCATGCTACCTAGTTTTATTATGAAATGTGTGCAAGAAAACAACAAGGCTCAGAGAGCACCAAGGACCCCACAAAAGTATCTTCTATCACAGTTTGTAAGATTTATTCCATCTGATAGCAGTGAGTCATAGTGGCATCAGCTGTAACGGTTGAGATGTTCAGATGGAATCCTAGCCATATTTTTAATGTTTTAGTGACAGCTCACCAATAAGATGTATTTGGGAGATCTTCATGAGTTGATGCAGCTGAGCATTGCAGGCTTTAAGGGGTTAAGAAGCTTAGGCATTAAGTTGTTCCACTAGCTTCACACAGGGATGATCGCATTTCACACTTGCGTTGTTTACTTTGTGTTTTGACTAAAACCTTGAAGGCACAAAAGGCATGCATTTAGATGAGAATAATTCTATGTCCAGGAATTTATTTTGAGTACCAGGAATGAATAGAATTCATAGCCATTTTGACAGGCAGTCTTAAAATGTTTTGATGAGCTGTTAATTACATATTTGGGGTAAGTTGAAACCTATGTTTGCACGTGCAAAACGTAGTCACGAAATGGTAGTAACACCAGTTGAATCCCACCCCCACCTATAGTGCTTGAAATGGTGCAAAACCAGTTAGGTTTCCCCAGATAAACATCTATTAGGTACTCAACATTTCCAATCGTTCCTTGTAAGTTTTTTTTTCAAGCTCCTTATCATTCTAGCATCTCCCATTTGGACTCATTATTTTGTAGATATGGTGGGATCAAGGCAGAATAGTGACTTCTTAAATACTTTTTTGCATGCAGTTATGCTTTTTAAACATGCAAACTTACTTTGATTTTTTTTTCTTTTTACATTTGATTTTCCAACACTCTCTAAGCCAAGAAATGGAGGATGCTACTTTATCAAGGTTAGAGAAGGGCCTGCTAGTCAAGCCAGACTGGGACAAGAGATGCTGGATTAGATGGCAGAATTTTATTTTGGATAGGGCATAAAGGGATATAGGATGTCTGTGTTCACAGACACGTTCTTTCCTTTATTCATTCTGTGAACGAATGAAGACTCCCTTTCAAACCAGTTTGGAGGTATGCAATGTAGCTCACTTATCATATGAAAACCTGCCATGGGCTAATTCTCTCCTAGATCTCTTCAGAGCCTCCCACATTTTGAAGGTTTCTTTGAATGCAGGCAAAACAAAATGGAACATCCCTTGTATATATCTGTGCCAGGGATTCTGACGCATTGTAATGCCACATCTTCTAAAGGTGATAAATTGAGTTTGTATGGATTTTGTCCCCATTCATGGTTAATGTTGGGGGGTGGGAATAAAACTGGCATTTGCTTTTAATAATTACAGTGCATTTGAATTTGTGTATCCTGTGAAACAAAACTAGAACTTTGAGTTTATGAAACAAACCTATTAAAATACTACTAATGAAGTTTGTTAATGTACATTTCTACAGACATTTCAGAGACAACTGATGCATTATCATTTACCATTTCAGCAGAGTTGCAGGGGATTGTTTTCACAAGAAGCTGAATGCAGCTATCTGTAGCCAATATCCAGTCAAATCTTTGTTACATCCAAGGCCGGCAAAAGCAACCCATGAACCATCTGCATCAGTTAACAGATTGTTGCATGATCAGTAGATGTCAATATAATCTGCAGGAAAAAAATACCTTTGTTGAGTCCAGTTGTGCTAGCTCTCCCCTCCAAATATTTGAAATGTATTAAATATATTAAAGCTGTCATCAAAGCAAATTATAAAAAACATTATCAATGTAACAATGGATTTTAATGGATATAGAAGTCCAGGATGACGGGGTCAAGCCTTTTGAGGAGGGCCAGTAGTTTTGCCCAAGGGCTCAGATCATGCCCAGTGCCTGGTCTTTCTCTGGGATGTCGTACTCAGAACAGGTTGTGATCAAGCCCACAGGTGGTAGAACATACTTTTTGAGAAGTTGAGATGCATTCCAAAATAGATGATAACGGTAAAAAGTGTGCAAAGATATCAACAATTAAAAATAGCACAAATTTGTGAACTTATTCAACCAGACACACATGCACACCATTGTACTTTATATTCTTCCTAAGCCCTGTCATTTTTATTGCATGTCCATTAGAGTAGCAGCAATTGCAATGACAACAGGCTATACGAGTAGGACTGGATTTTGAGATGACGAGAAAGTAACAACATATAACTAAATTTAAAAAAAATTACAGAAGATGTGAAAGGGTGTAACATGTTCAGAACCAGCAATTTGTTGGATGGAGCATTTGGTGAACAAACTGACATTCCTTGCAGATCGGGGCCAATCCACCATCAGCACTACTTCTGGTTATCCTCATCATAAGCCTGCCATATTATGGAATCACCACATAAGAGTGAACTCTTTACTTTGATCTCATTCTGTGATGTTTTACCAGGAAATCATCCTGTATTGGGGAACAGGACTCAAGTTAGAGGGGCCTCCTTCATTGTCACTTTTACTTCCTTGGTTAGACTTCAGCCTAAAAGGAAGGGAAACCAGCTAGAAGTCTATTGGTAGGTTGTAATCCAGCTGTGATCTTAAAAATCTGTTCCCAGGCTATTTCCTTTTCCTTGTTTCTATCTTCACGTCTTTGTCTTAACACCAAACTACAATAAAACTACCAGTAGTTTTTTAAAAAACTCTCAGATATTCTCAATATGTGTAGAAAAAGAACAAGGGGATCGTTGCTCTCCATAGTAGTCCTTCAAAACTTCTCTCAAGGGTTTTCCTCAATGGTGGCTTCTTTTGGGGTGAAATGATGCAATCTGGGGCAGAGGCATCTTGGATAGGAAAGCTGAATGAGCACCACTGCCCAAGATGTCAGGAGTTACTTGGAAGCCCTGAGGCCTGATTAATTAAGGAGGGAGACCCGGACCAAGTGTGGCATCCCTCATAGAATGGCTGATTTTCTTAGACTTGTTCGAGCAAGAGTTGGCACTAACATCCAGGTAGAGTTCCTTTTCAGTACCAATTCCAAGGAGCTAATTCTAGGAATGAAGCCTTTTCTAAGTTTGGTTCTTCAAAGGGAGGCAGGTATTTGGAATACTTGCAAATTCTTAGGCAGAAATTTGAGAGGTCAGATCCCATGGATCCTCTGTCCTCTGTGTTTCTTTCATAATACTGAAGCAACAGATATCTTTATTTTCTATAGGCAGTGGTGGGATTCAAACGGTGTAACGACCGGTTCGCTGAGCGTGCACCAAACGTGCGCTATGCGCATGTGCATTGCATTTGAAAATAGCAAGACAACTTGCCTTTTACTCCAGCCCTGGTGAGTAAAAACAGCTGTGGCGTGGCAATCTGCACTGCCGTGCCAATCAGCTGGGCTTTAAATAAAGGAAATATAGGACAGAATGTAGGTGCTGCCCGTTGCCTAGGCCAGGCGAGTCAGGAGACTGAGGCCTTGGGGAAGCACTTTCCCTAAAAACAAAATGGCCACCCAGCAATTCTAAAATGGCCATCCACCATGCGGGGTGGCCCTGGGACGACCTAGCCACCGTCTTTGCTCCTTATGCTCTTCCCAGGCCCCGACCGATCGAATTAAGCTGGAACAGCTAAGAAGCGGCAAGAACAAAGCTTCGGAGTCAGCTGTAAAGCGGCTAGGCCGGCGGCAGCAACAGCAAAGTTGCGATCAGTGGGGCTGCATGAGAGGTTCCTCTGAATGTTCCCTGGGTCCGCAGTCCTTGCGCTACAGGGCCAAAGCCTCGGCATTGCAGGAGAGCGGATCACCGCTCTCCTGGAGGCAGAGCTCTACTGGATGCCCAGGAGCTGGATTTTAAATTTATTGCTATCTCTTTGAGTCCAAATTTTTCCTTTAGCTGTTTAAAAGTACTTCTTCCAGAGACTGCTCTCCGACAAGAAGCTGAGCCAAAAGATGGGTGGGCCAGCCAGAGGCTGGCTTGTTATACTGGCAGACTCAGCTCTCTGATGTCAGAAGGAGGAGCATAACCCATTCCTGGACTCTCCAGGTAGCGAGGATGAGAACTACGGGTTTGCCTGAACTGGTCTGTACTGGCTGAATCCCACCCCGTCTATAGGTGGTTCTTGCTTAACTACCATTTGTTTCAAAATTATGACAGTGTTGCATAAATGTTAGTTATGACTAGTCCTTGCAGCTGTTGCCATTGCAGTGCTCTCAAAATCAACATGCTGGTGCTTGGTAGCCCGCCTGAATGTATAACTGCCCCCACTCGTTGTCTTCTTCCTCTGGTGCTGTTGAAGCAGCCTGGCTGGGGTGGATGCTGGCCTTTAGTAGTGGAGTGCAGGGCAGCCCAAAGGGCAGAGATGGGGTAAGATTGGTGGGGGAACCGAGGCAGGAGCAAGCACAGCATCGTGGGGGAGCCTCATCTGGGGAAGGGAGCTTGCTGGACCCAGCTGGGGAGGAGACAACAGGATGGAGCCATCAGTTTGTGCAGGATTGTTTCTCCCAACGACTATCCCCTCTGGTCCTAATTAGGGTTCTTTAAGCGAGGACTGCCTGTAGAGGGCATCATTTTTCTGTTTTACATTATTACTATTCACAGCACTGCTCTTAAATATTTGAGAAATTCATAATAATTGTTTTTTTATGTCACTGTATATGAAAAGCTTTAAAATGGGGAATTGGGCTTGGTACCTGTTGAAATGTGCCGTTGCAAAGAAGAAGATCTGGAAGAGCCTTGATTCTGTCACAGGCCCCCCTCCTCCCCCCAAAAGAGCGTGATGGCGGGAGTTCTGTATCCAGATGCTTTTTTTGCTCATTACATTTTACTTGGAGGTTGTTATTTTGTCCTGCATTTATCATAGGTGTTGTAAGAAGCTGTTTGGAATTCCTAGGTAATCCAGCCCTCGATGGGGCTACATCCACTTAGTCCTACTGAATGCAACAGGCTTTCAGGCATGGTTACAGGCCGGTGCAAAGCAAATTTGTTCTGTAACTTTCAGCCCAGTAATGAAGCCTCCCTTTTCGGTATTAAGTCCTACAGGTGAACCTGAAGGTGCCTTGGCTCACTTGCTAACCTCTTCTTACAAAATGCACACCTGGATCTGCCCAGCTGACTTCGCTTCATCTAAATATGTTCCTTTTTCTTAATTCCTCCGCCCATTGGTTGATTTAAGTCTGTCTGGGGCAACTCATTTTCCTCCATAGACTTTGGGCCAACCGTCATTTTCATCTCCTCCTTTTCCCCATCCTCTCTAACTTTCGGGCATTATCGGTGGGAGGTGATAAATAAAGCAGTGCTTGTTATTGTCCTCCAGATCTCTTCTCTCATAGGGTTGATTTGGGAAGGGACTGAACTAATTTTTAGCAATAAATGTCATGTTGTTATGATTACTGCCCAAGGGGGGCAGAGCTAAAACTAAACCATCTGTTTTTCTGTCTTAGCCACAGACCAACAACAAAGCCAGTGTAGTAAGCCCAGCAAAAGAAACGCCCCCAGTGCAGATGTCCATGGTATCTTTCCCAACCATTTCTTTGTCCTTGCTTCATTTTTGGTCCTTTACCTTTGGCCAGAATGCTGCCTGTGTTGCTCTTTTGTTTTGGCTTAGTTCTGTCTGCACTCCCAAACATTATCCCAACTTTCCTTGCCAGTTGGAGGTGCCAAGTGCTCTAGTGTCTGTATGTGGGTCCTGCAGCTTGGCCAGACCCGAAGGAGGCCGTAGCAGAGTGGCCATCAGCATCCAGTCTCCAAGGAAGGAAGAAGGAAGGGAAAACTCTCCTGTGGTCTGATTTGCACAGGGTTTTTCGCTACTCCCCACTAACACTCTTGCTGAGGGCCACCCATTCCAAAGGCCCCTTTGCTGGCTGTCCTTAAAAACCGAGTGGTAGCCTTATGCGGTATCTGAGGGGAAAACGCGAGGGCATTATGCCCTCAGTCCTACTGCTGACGAGGGGGCACCTGAGGGCTCCCGGGGAACAAAACTGGATAAGGACAAGCCTCTCCATAATCATTCAGGAATGAGGGCCAGTGTAAGACCTTAGTGGGATTCTTAGAGACTGGATAGTTGCTTTTCATTCCCTGTAATGCTTTTTTCCCCTCTTGGGATATTTCATAATTTTCATTCCCACATACACAGTGTCTCCCATAACACACTGGCTTTAAAAGAGTTGCTTGTAAGTTGCTTAGCTATCTTCTTCTCTTAGTCATCCCATCTTGGCAACTCCATTTGAATCAAACATGAGATTTTGCCTATTCTCCGTGTAGTTCTTTGCTATGGCCTATACGGGTGCTTTTGTCGCCCATTGCGTGGGAAATTATGAATGTCCTTATAGAGAGAGAAATAATTCCAAGAAGCCCTGTGGGGAAGATATGGAGACAAAGCCATATGTTCAGCCTCTTTATTCTGAGTGAAGTTTTAAGTGAACATTTTCCTTTTATTTAATGAATTACAACAGTTTGCCCAAACTTTTTACTTGATAGTTGTAATGAGCTTTCAGATGAAATGTATAGATTTTTAGAATATGGAGAAATACACATGGCTTTGTCTCCTAGAAAATGTAGGTATTAGTGGGCCTTTTTGAGTAACTTTTGGGCTCTCCAAGGGAGTGGTTTGTGTATATCTATTATCTGCTCACACCATCCTCAGATAGAAATCTTGCGCTTTGTTCTTGTTTGTTATTTTGCTTTCCCAACAGATACTGCACAGAGAAGGAAACCTACTTTGAGCTAGATTTTGATTCTTTATTTCTGTCCTCTTTCAATTAGGAACCCCAAACGACTGTTGTCCACAATGCTAATGATGGCATAAAGGTAAGGTGAGATTCACAAAAGACCTCCATAATTCTGAACTGGCCTCTTCTTTATCATTTGAAATTGCATGCATTACCTAGGATTTACATTAGCCAAAGTTATATTTAATTAATTGTATAAACCTGCTAGAAAAGATGGTTGGCAAGTTTTTCCTGAGTCCTATGCTGTCTAACTGGCTTACCTCATTATTTAGATAGCTGGCATAACAAAAAAATTCATTTTATTTTGAAATATATCTATATTTATGGCTGATTTGGAAATTTCAATCAGAGATTTCTCCTTTTTTGATACAGAAATTATAATGCAAGCTACTAAAATACTAAACTTATTGAACATTTTCTTGTACTCCATTTTTATGCTTGGCACAAAATTGATACAAAATATAACTTTCCTACAAATTACAAATTAGGTGTGGTGTTTCTCATCATATGCAGTTTCAGTATAACTTCTCTTCCTGACCATGATTTCTTTTATTATTGTAAGCTTTCTTTTAATTGTGAACTTTGATCCATTTGACCCTGAATGTTATCCCATATAAAAGCTTGTAGTTGGGTTTTATTTTAAAGAAATCAAAATCTACAACATAATAATGTAGTTAGTTCCCCACTTACAACCATAATTGGACCCAGAATTTATGTTGTTAAGCAAGGCAGTTCTTAAGTGAGTCATACCCAATTTAACCATCTTTTTCCATAGGTTGTAAGTGAATCACTGCAGCTGTTAAGCCAACCCAGTTGTTAAGCATCCCCCATTGGTTTTGCTTATAAAGAAGTCGGCTGGGAAAGTTTGGGTTGCTGGGAGTCACACAATCATTGTGTGAGTCATACAGTTTGACCTCTAGGAGGAAAGCCCTGTGCCAGGCAGGCATCACTAGATTGATGTAAAAAAAGAATAAATATGAGGGCTATCCACAAAATAGATTACGTTTTCGTCTGGAGCAAGAAGGGGCGGAACTAGCGCGGCCATCTTTGGTCTGTGCATCCGCTGCTCAGTCTGCATCTAGTCGTGCTAGTGGGAGGTTCGTATCGTTGCCTGTTATTTCACAGCAAACGTTTGAAATGTGTGCTGCAATTGAAAATCCTTCGAGTTGTGAGGTGCGATCAGTGATAAGGCTTCTGTTGGTAAAAAAACATAAACCGATTGAAATTTTTCAGCAACTGTGTGAAGTGTACAGGGACAACATCATCACTGAAGGTGGAATGCGCCAATGGTGCATTCAGTTTAAAAATGGCCGAACTACGGCACTCGAGAAGTCCTGAATGCTTTCGCTTGGTGCAAGATCGGGGCTGTAGGGCGGATGAGGAAAAATCTCCCAATCGGTTTATGGTTTTTTGCCAACAGAAACCTTATCACTGATCACACCTCACAACTCACGGGATTTTCAATTGCAGCACACATTTCAAATGTTTGCTGTGAAATAACGGGCAACGATACGAACCTATTTTGTGGATAGCCCTCGTATATCCACAAAATTTCAGAGTATAGAAGATTACAGAAGGCATTCCATAATTTATCTGTAATTTAAACAATACTGTGGCTTGGAGATGTTGAGAGGCCAGTGCAATGAGGAAAGGGGCAATAAAAAATTACTAGTGGAATTTCAAAATAGTATATGGTATAAGACTGCATCAAATGAATGAAAGTTACCAAGTGTCCATTGTTCCTTCTCATCTGATTTTCTTGAAGAAGTCTGCCTGTCTTGTGAATGCTGATGTTTCTATCCTGCAGGGTTCTACAGAGAGCTGCAATACCACCACTGAAGATGAAGATTTGAAAGGTACATACAGCTAAAGAGAAAACAGAGCAAGGATCGCAGGGTCATTGGCAAAGCGGTTTTTTTCTATGCCAGCTTCTGTGCATAGAAAAGATTGATTGACGCCGTTTAAAGGAATAAGAGTTATTGTAATTCCTGTCTTCTGGATTTGCTGGTTTACTGACTGGGCATATTATTATTGTGGTCGGTTGCACAGTCAGCCAAATGTTTAAACTGGATTTGATAGTTTTATCTTCCTATTGAGTCCTTCCCAAGGACCTGAGATATTACTGTTATTTATTAAATTTACTTACCACCTGACTCTCAGCAGCTCTGGATGCTTTACAATTGTTAAAGACATTTAACACAAAAGCCCAGAAGGCAAAAAAAAACAATGATGGCTAAGAAAACACACACATATATTTCTTTATGTATGTAAACAACTTCATCATTGTTCTCATTTCTAATATTTAACCATTTAGGAATCTTATTGAATCTTGCTAGTAGTTTCCGGGAAAACAGATTTGCAGTATTTCTATGCAATGTGTAAAAACTATAGGATGAACTATTCACAGTTCAAGCTGCTATAATAGGCAAAACATTAATTTCCATTATTTACAGCATGTCATAATGAGTCCTTTAAACCGACCTTAACTTACTGACTAGAATTGAAGGAAAGTACTTGCGTTGTTCTGTGTGGATGTGATGCTTCTGGAGAGTTCTTATATCAAACTGTTCTTGCTTATCTATCAAGGCAAGCCCCTCAATTATGGAATTACATCTCCAATCATGCCCCCCATGCAAAAATCTGGATGATCACAGGGTGGCAGCACAGGGTCATAAAAGTGCAAATGCCTTGCTACCATCTAATGGGTAACTAGGTTGTACTAATCCACTGGTTGCCTTGTTCTCCCTTGTCTTTGGAAAAAGGGGTAGGGTGGGAAGTGGCAGAATCCGGCGAAAGCAGCATACAAGCTTGTAATGTTTTATAGGTCACTCCAAGTGATCAAAATCTTTTATTTCTAAACAGAAAACTAGATTGAGGGTCAGCCTGTTTTAAACAGGGTTCATGCCTCCCGAAACAACAGCTTTGGCGCATACCTGGGAGTCACTGTCTACGTTACTCATTTCTGAGCAGGTCATTTGGCATTGCTTACCTATACTTTGGTTCCCTTCCACTGTACTGTTCCGTACATTGAGCTACATTAGTAAAGTCACAATAAGTGGTTATGTTACTATATGATATTAAAAAATCTGAAGCGTTGGGCAACTTCACTGAGTATAATGAAGGTGTTGTTTTTAAGGAAAAATGACTTATGGGATGACTGTCACAGGATCTATTTCTCCCCTTATGAAACATCTGTAGTGGTGGAAGGAAGGCAGTGTTACACAGTTGGGGAAGCATCATCTTCACATTGTTCTTGTGAATTGCCTCTCTGTAGAATAATTAAAAATTAGACCTAAGCTGAGACAATTTCTTAGTTTCGCTTTACATAATTATCAAAAGGCCCCATGTTTGATCTTTCAAGGCTTTTACTTCAGGAATTTGAACATGAATCTCCCAAGCCTCAGAATCAAAAAAGTGAAGGGATCCTTGAATTTATTTGACCAACTTCTAACCTGACTAAGCTTAATGTTAACAAAGCCAGTCTCTATACTGTCAGTGTTTTGTTTCTTCCTCCAGTTCATATAACCACTAGACCAGTATTTGGTTGGTTGGCAACTTTAAGATGTGTTGACTTGAAGTCCGCACAGGCTGAAGTAATACAAAATGGTTCTGTTATTTAAAGACATTTTCTTGGACTTGGTGAGACAAAGCCTACCTTTCTTGAGTCAACAGAAAAATCTTCCTGGCTATGCCTTGCAGACTATCCATTACATCTGGACAGATTGCAAAAAGTCACTAAATATATTCTTGTTCTTGTTTGGTTTTGCAGTCATCAAAGTGAGAAAACAGTTTTCTAATTTAAAATGTGGCTTAGTATTTGGCTGTCATTCTGTAGAGATTTCCACATTTTTGAGTAATCTACCTTGATTAGAGGAAGTAGATATTAAGAGGTGTTAGGAGAAATGAAAGGAACAGAGATACTTGAAAACCTGTTTGGTCAATCTGCTTTCTCAGTCAGACAGTCCCAAATGTTGCATTTGTGAAGACAGAAGGTTCTTTGCTTGCATGAAAATGAGGTGGGAAAAGCACCGAGAGTTATTAATGGGCACTTAGTATTTTTCTATCTTTCTTCAGTAGGACAGAGAAAGCATATAATCGAATTAGAACAGTAGCATTATGCTTGCTGCATTTGTAACTCACTTTTCTTCCATGACCTTCAAAGTACCCTTGATCTGATCCCCAACCTACTGAGATTAAGTTGAATTGCTCACTCAAAAATTGTTATAGGAGACAGGGATGTAATGCTCTGGCCTTCTTACAATGCCCCCTCCAACTTATTGATTGGTTTAATAAGAAAATATTGATTTGGGGACAAGGTCTGACATTTTCCCTGCTGAAATTGGCATTTTAAAAAATTCCAAATAATTGCGATGTCTTTTGTTTCCTCCTAAATGTCTGGAAATTATGCTCCTGGGTCAGACAAACAAACTTCTCTCTGCAGTATAGCTTTGATTGTAACATGGAATCGGTGGAATATTTTATTCTCCACCTTGTGTCTCATTTAGTTCTCAGAGTCAGTATATCAAAAGAATGGATCTCTTTGAAAAGATACTCAATGTGTCCCTCCAATGGAGAAGGTGTTCCAGAGATCCGTCAAGGAATGGCGCTTCTCGTATCCAGGAGCAATGTGTGCTCTGGGATTTTGTCTATGTGAATGGGTGTGGATTTGTATTTTCAGTGCTATTCTTATCCTGCTTTCTGCTTTTGTTTTTATTTTAATGCTTGCATTTGTTTTGCAGCTACTGCTACACTGTCTTATGAAGAGAAGCTTCTTGCCTGGGATAGCCCAGGGCAGACAGTGGAGTTGGATCGTGCTCGGTCGGAGCCTGTCCTAACTCCAGTAGTTCCATTTGCATTTAACAGTCTATCATGTAAGTTAGATGTTCATTAGCAGTAGTAGTAGCAGGTAGAGAAATATTAGTAATGATTTATGCCCCTTATTTTAACACTTCCCCTTTTTAATTTTTCTATTCCTACCTTTCTTCTCTATCCTCCTATAGCAGTTACCACTTTCTGCTTGAATTAATTAGTTAGTAAGCTGTTCATTACTAAGTGTCCCCACCCCTGGAAAACTGTCATGTGCCACACTCTATCTGCATCCCCTTACGTTTCACCCTGGGATAAGTCATTGACCAATTGAACATTGTTGACCAAGCGTTATAGAGAAAAATGTACATGGAAATGTTAACAAAAATCCTAAGAAACCATCTGTTAATACCACTGTCAATTGTAGCAAATTAGCATCTCTTCTAGAATTATCAGATAACTTATCCTCAAAGTATTCTCCTCCTCTGAGCTGCCGCTGTTGGAATGGACTTTCAAAGGGCATATCACGAAGAAGAGACAGCACAAAAACATATCAGAAATCGTTGCTGTTTCCTCTGTCGGGCAGTGACAAAGGGTCCCTTGAGGAATCTTCCTACATATTTAGTTATATGACAAAATGGGAACATCCTTGCCCAAGCCATAGGATGGGAACTGAATCAGCTGGCCATCTTTCCACATTGTCCTTTCTACCTACATGAAAACCTAAATGATAAGAGTGAGTGATGAATGCCACAAAGTTCTTTGCAATTCTCATTAAAATCATTAATATTGTTTATGTTGACTGGATTATTAAGTTTATTTTTTTGCTTATTACATGTAATGATCATCAAAGCAAGCTTATGTTTTACTGTCTGTTATCCATGATGATTACTGCACTCCCCTTGGTTTTAAAAGCTTTCTGTTTATACTGTCATGTTTGCTTCAGTCCAAGGCCATAATAAAGTATTCATCATTGAATCTTCCTTCGAACAACAAAGATCAAAATGTTTTTTTGTAGCAGATAAAGATAGAAACTCAGATGTCCAAGAAATATTTGCTTAGAAATGGGACACTTAGACATGAGATAATGGTCTCCCAAGCAAGCTCGCTCCTCTAAAAGTTGGAGTTTTATTTGGATTGTACTGGAGTACTCAAATCGAGCTATTTCAAGGCTAAGTAAAGACAGATGGTGGGCTGATAGGCCATAATTGGATACTTATTTTCTGTGCGGACATAAAATGACCAAGATACTCCATAAAAAAAGACGTTAATCCAATATTTCAGGTAGCCAGGCTGCATATGAGTCTCCACGGAAATTAAAGATTCCAGGGCTTCAATGGTATTCAGAACAGGTCTCCAAAATTTAGATTGAGTTGCCTCTACAGGCTCAAGTCACAGTAGTAACAAATATATCTACCATATAGCAGGCATTGAAAGATCCGAACTCGGAATATATTTGTTGCAGCAGAAATATGATTATTGCCATTATGGTTAGAAAAATGCAGAATTTATTTGAAAGTTTATGGGCCTGATAGTGATATGCCTCTGCTGTTAATATCAGGTTGTCAAAACTTGGAAAGTTGCACCCAAGTATTTGAATATAAATATATTTTGTTTACTGTGACATGGATCTATGGAAAAATGCCTCAGTTAAGTAGGAAAGGGAGAAAAACAGATTATTGAAAAATATGATGTTTCTTTCTTGTTGGTTGAGATGTTTAGTCTATTTGGACATAATTTAGTAGCTGGCATATGTACAATCTGTTGACAGTATTTGTTGTTTTATTGATGCTAAGCACAATAAAAGTAGTAATAATGTATTGCTCAGTATATCAACTTTGAAAGCGCTATTTCATCCGTACCTTCCATTCAGATCTAACTTCCCATGGAATGACAACACAGTAGGCCTTTTAATCCATTCTAGCATGAATGGTTTAATGTATCAATTAGCTAACCATTATGCAAATGGTCGATGACAAAGATTCCATGGCTTTGATTCCATGGCTTCAAGCTCAAGGTTTCCACAAAAGCAAGATGCTTGGTTGTGCAAACCCTTGGAAGGTAACCAGGAAAAAAATTGGTAAGGATTAAAGATGTCATGAACATTTTGCTCTTTGACTTCAGAAAAGATTGACAGACATGAGATAAACTGCACACGTCTGCTTTTACAAAAGCATTGCATGTTTTTTGTAATTGGATAAAGAGAAGCATAGCATAATACATAATGCATTGCACCAGTGGATATCATTCAGAAGACTTTAAAAATGAAGGCATGAGTTGTTTTTGCTTATAAATGAACAATAGCGTAGCGGAACTTCTGTTATCATTCACATGACATGTCTGTAAACATTCAAGATCTACCGATCAACCTGTTTCTTGAAGCCATTTATTTCTGTCATGGAGGAAATCAGAAACGGATATTAAATATACCGTATTGCTCAGCTGGAGCGTAACTGAATTCTAACCATATGCTTTCTGTGTGCAGTTGAAACTTTAACTTAAATAATTTCCTTACGTGGTGAGAGTTAGAATTTTGAGCTGAGGTAAAAAGTTGTTGTGGCATACATAAAACTGGGAATAATAGTCACAAAGGCTAATTGAATAAGGGACAAAAATGTTTCTTCAAATGAAAGCCTGAACATTTTCATGCCCAACATGAAAGCAAGATGGTTTCTTCATAGCAAGAGAATCTTCTGTCCTCGTCGCTAATCCTCACCTTTAAAAGGTAAAAGGCAGGATAGTGGATTGATCACAAGGCCTGCAAATGTATTCTATTGAAACCATTGCTGAGGTTCTACTCCTAGAGGCTGAGCTATTTCTCTGAGAATTATTGCCGGTGTGACACTTCTTCAGATAATTCAAATAAAAGGCTGCAAGAAAACGCTGATGACTTTGCTAAATGCTGATCAGTTTAGCAAAGACCTTCTAGCAGAATGAGGCTGCACTTGGAACATTTTCAGGAGAAGCAACAATTTTATTCAAGAATAAAAACTGTTGCTATTAAATCATTTATTTAAGCCACCAAGCAGACACTGGAGGCAGGGTCTGAAAACCTGTCAGTGGGTTCTCTTGTTAATGTGTTTGAAGTTCTGTAACTGCAACCCCATGCTTGCATAATTTGTTGAAAGTTTCAAAGAGCCGGCGGTCTTACTATAATCTTATCCGGGTCAGTACAAACACGATTAAACTTCTTTCTGCAGATCTGCATTTTATCCCACCAACCTTAAAGTTTTGATGGTGATGACATTTCTAGTGTATGTCAATATAAATCATAGTTACTAAAACCCAGGTTTCTACAGAACCATAGTAGTTTACAAAATACGAATTGTGGTTCAAACTAGAACTGCATAGCGTGAAACTAAGGGTACATCCCCTAAAATAATTAGTATACAAACCTTCCAGAATTTGCTACTAAATTGCAATGTCTGATTTGATGGATTTTTTTTTTAAAGAAAAGTTATTATATTGAGGATATCTAATTTAAATTTATTCCTGTCAGTGAAAAGCCGGTTTGTGGCCATTGGATGAAAAATAACATTCCTGGTACAATTACTTAGCTTCTGAGAGAATAGTAAACCAGCAATAGGCTTGTAATGTGCCCATTTCTTCAGATTTGCATCATTTGGTGAATCTTTCTCATCACAGAGATGACGCTTCCAAATTTGTTCCTGATTCTTGGAACATTACTGCTGTATATGGATTATGTCTTAAATATAGTACAACACCTTGACTTTCTGAATGGCGCAGCTTATTTCCTGAGCTCTTTCCTCTTAACAGCAGGTGCCATCTCTCCAAATCGGACAGGCAACTATGGCCCCCTTACAACCTGTGGTCGTCAGCTCCCCAAATTCCTGAGCCAGCTGCACTATGGAGTTGAAGTCCACAGGTCGTAAAGGAGCCATAGTTGTCCATCCCTTCTCCAAATGGTTAACCTCATGACTGGGCTGCTTTTCTGGAATGCAAGAAGTCAGCTCCCCCTGCAAGAAGACTGGTAGTTTCCCTGTTGATTCTCTTGAGGGAGCGACTTATTCACCATATAGTTTTCATAATTCCAGGGCTTTAAAATTGTCTTTTTTACGCTTGTCCCCAGTACGTAAGCAAGAAATCATCAAGATAACAGAGCAGCTGATCGAAGCAATCAACAATGGAGACTTTGAAGCTTACACGTAAGTGAAGAAATGCAGAGGTCCTTTATGTATCATATAATGATCATGCAGTTAGTCCTCATTTAGTGACCACTCACAATTACGATCAATGAAAAAGTAACTTTTTCTTCTTAATCTTCACATTTTTTACAACTTTTGCAGGTCTATAAAACAAAGGAAAGCTGAAGACAGATCATAAACACAACTATAGTTTCACTTAGTGACTGCTTTGCTTAACCAAAGTGCCAGTCCCAATTGTAGCTACACGAGGACTACATATAATTAGTTACTTAAGCTATGAAAGTTTGTGCCAACTAATAGCCAGAAATACTTGTAACCTATTGATTGATAACATTGACTGTCAAATACGCCCTTGTGTTTTTTAGCTAGAACACCAGACAAGCATAAGTGAATATTTGTCGATGCTGTAGAACCAATATGAAATACATGTAATAAATGCAGCTTGTCAATATCAATATTTTGAAAGCATGAAAAAATACTCATTGTATCAAACTCATTCCTTTATACTAAAGTATTGTTAGGGTTTTTTTCTGAAAAAGTGGTTATTTAATCTGAAAAAGAATAGTTAAGTAGGAGGAAATTATGAGTCTATGTGTTTTGAGTCCTAATAGGAATAGAAAACCAGCATAAATAAATGCACTTGGAAATGAATCCCATATATTGAATTTGGAACTAGAACAGTTCCACCCAAGGTTTGTTTTCCTATAATCTCTAACTATTTTGTCAGTCCAAGGGAGAGTTAAGATCTTCTCTAAAGCAAGAAATAATTAGCATAAATGATTGTATCCTTATATTTGAAGCTGCTTCAGGGTTTTTTGATAGGGAAAACCTGCATCAAAGTGGCACAGTACTAACAACAATGTGTAATAATAATAGTTGCGGTTGTCTGATAAATGATTTCAAGGATTAGATGCCAATGAGATCAGATTACTTCATTTGTTATAGGAAGATCTGTGATCCTGGGCTGACCTCATTTGAACCTGAAGCACTGGGGAACCTCGTGGAGGGGATGGACTTCCACAAGTTTTACTTTGACAACTGTGAGTGGTAGATAACTGGCAAATTCAAAATGATTCTTCCCCCTCTCTCCATGGGTAGGAAACAGTCTGGGATTTCATCTCCAGCTCTGGACTAGTTGTCAGTAAGGATCATATTGTAACTTTGATATATACACTTCCAAAATTCACACAGTTTTTCCCAGATTGTTTCTGAGATTGGACAAATCTGTTCCATGTCCTCCATTTTGTTCCCTTTTTATTTCCAAATCTTGCATATAAAGCACGTGCACTTTGCTACAGCTTTCTATCTCTGTGATTGTCTTTTGATACCACCTTGTTTTGTAGGACGAGGGATTGAATACCTGATGGTATCTAGGGAATTCTGGGGAACGCAGGGGAATTCTGAGAGTTGAAGTCTACACGTCTTAAAGTTGCCAAGGATGGACACCCCGGCTCTAAAGGGTCAAGAGCTGTCCAGAGTAACTCAACAGTGAGATGAGTGACATATAAATTAAACAATTAAATTAAGAAGCACATACTTAAAACCCTGAAAAATTCCTGGCTACCTAAAAGGCAGCATTCTCTGTTTTTAGAAGTACACATATGTGTTGAACAAAACTCACTGAAATTTTAATATAGTCCTATATCTAATTGCATCAAGATTTCATTTATGTGTTTTACTAATGCACTGCATGTATGTATTAATTAAATATCATAAATAGAATGCATATTAATTTAAAGTATTATATTGACAACCACTGAACTCTGTTGGGCAATTTACAGTAAAAAGTATCATCCATATTCTTATTATTTAACAATAAGGAGAATATGTCTTAGTGAACTACAAAAGTAGAAAATTATAGCAAAGTGCTCTAATTATTTTTAATTTCACCTGTTTCAGGAATGTAGGTTACACTTCAATATTTTGCAGAACAATATATATTAAAATACTTAGCAGCAATCAATGTGACCAAAACCCAAATTAATGTTGAAAGGAAAATTACAACCTATTTGGAAGTGCAATGTTTGGAAAAATAGCAAAAACAATATAGCTTCCAGGCAAGTCTTTCTAGGCAGAGATCCCCAGGAATGGCAGGAAGAAGAAAGGATAAAGCTCTCTACTTGCAAACAAGGTGTCTTCTCTCCTTTGATGGGAAAATATGGAAAGGAAAGAGGTGACTGGAGGTTCTGCTGAGTTTGACTCTAGTTCCCAAATCATTTAGGGTTTTCAGGACAGGCAGTGGCTCTCACTGTGGTTCACATATGGCAGTGCAGTAAAATTAACAATAACCAATTTCAATCATGAGATGGAGTTTGTACTTCAGTTTGCCATGGGCCATTTCAGAGATTGCCCGACTGAAACTGAGGGTCAAATAGAACCTTGTTTCTGGAAACCCAAAGCTTCCTGAGTCACTGCAGCATTAACAAATGGCAATTACTCTTGGACAGAATTATATGATGTGATGTAAACACAGTCAAAAGTACCAGCCCATTTGCAGATAAACAGATGCAGAGGAGCTGCTAAAAACATCTATTTATTCATAAGATTGGATATAATTTGTGAAATCGCCTGCCATATTTTGACTAGCTGGGGGAAATCTTTATACTTAAAGCGTTTTCAAAGCTGGATTGGCTTGTTCTATTTTCTGATTAGGCATACACAAAAATGATATTTGTCACAGAAACACTCCAAGGGGAAAAACTGTAAAAATTGTGAAGGAAAGAGACAGGGTTCTTTGTATTATATATCTTTAAAGTTGACTTGTAGGGGACGAAGGAAAGAGTTAAAAATGTATTTTCTTTCCTAATCATGATTTCTATGCTAATGTAGATTACAGGCAGATGCAGAGTACATTTATAAAAGTATTGTGAATGAAAAATAGTTCTAAAATTTAATTTCTTACCAAGTAAAATCATGGGGAAATTAAGTCCTTCATCCTGATAAATACCATCTTAACATGCGAAAAGTATTCGTTCTAGTACTGTCCTTTTGTGTGGGGGGATTTGGGGTTTTCTATTATCATCTTCCTTCTATTTTCCTCACAAAAGCTGTGATTGAAAAGAAGACCAAAAAGAAATGTTCCAATGGAGAGCTGGTGCTGCTGTGAAAACAAGGCCTTTTCTCCCTTTTCCCGCATTGAGATAATATTTATAGGGAGATCTGTGCAGGGAGAGGTTTCCCACACTTTATGTCCCCTCAAAGCGTTCATCATATTTTGTAGAGACCCAGATTGACTTGGGTGCAGTTTGGGAGACAATTGCTTCCCTTTGGATGAATCCACTGTCTCAATTAATACTCTGTAGCACATGATTTGTCCAACTTTGATGCACACCCCTTTGGTTTCTTACGATTTGTTCTTAGAACTACCTAATCTTAAAAGTTTTTTTTTTTCATTAAAATTCAGGACAAGTGAATAGAAAATTCTATTTATTTCAGTCCATGGTTTGTTTGAGGATAAGATTAAAGGGTAGCATTCGTTTTAAAGAATGTGCTATTGCCCCATAAAGTACTGCTTCTCTTTTCTTGCAAAAGATAAGCAATAGCTTTGCTACCAAATTTCTTCCGTGGTAGGGTTTGAGGTATCCTGTATAGCAGGGGTGAGATTCAACACGTGTTACTACCAGTTCAGTGACTATGTTTTGTGCGCACATGTAAAAAACCTTAAACTGTGCCGCCCAGACAGCTGAAAAGCTCTGCACACAGGTGCGCAGCGTTTGAGCCACTTTTTTCCTGCTTTTTCAACCGCAGCTGTGCCGTGTAAAGCAGTTGAGGTTGAAAAAGCAGGAAGTAAAGGACAGGTAAGAACCCAGATGGGCGGGCGGGTGGGCCAAACAGCAGCAATCACAGAACCGGTTCGGTGTCTGCTGCTCTTCAGAGCTACCCATTCTGTAGAGCTGGGCAGAACTGGTAGCACCTCACTCCTGCTGTATAGGCGGTAGGGAATATGATAATGCAATGTAATGATATCTCTGGTCTCCCATCATGTGGGTGGATGGAAACC
Organism: Pseudonaja textilis; assembly: GCF_049901715.1. Taxonomy (NCBI): domain Eukaryota; kingdom Metazoa; phylum Chordata; class Lepidosauria; order Squamata; family Elapidae; genus Pseudonaja; species Pseudonaja textilis. The sequence goes on from NC_141993.1 coordinate 13,666,734, forward strand.
TCTGCAATACAGTCCTCTCTTGACAGCCAGGTAGGAGCAAAGAAATTTCTGTCACCATCTTACAGCTTCCCAGAGGCAGATAGCGGAAGCCTAATTTAGGCTGGTCAAGTTACTGTCTCCTTCCTCTTTCTGCTGCTCATCCATGTCTGCCTTATCAATAATTTTCCTAATTCTGTTATATTCCATAGAGGCAAAGTGGATTCTATTGCACATGATTATGTTAAATGATAAATCCATTCATTTTATCCTTCCAAGAATTCTTTAGATGCAAAACAGCAGGAAAATAATACCATTTTTAGAATGTATGGAGAAAGTAACTGAAATGCTGGGTGGCTTGGAGCTTTGGTTTGGTTAGGGAAAGAAAAGTTAGAAAAAAAACATTCGTAAAAAGGGGGAAATGTGGATGCAACATCCCCGATTGAGATAGACGAAGACAACAAAGATGCTGAAGATGGATCGTGTGGTTGCCATACTGCAACTGACAAGCAATTTCTCTTGGGTGAGTTGAGAAGAATCTTGATTGTTTTTTGTATTTCCTCAGTACTGTCCAAGAACAGCAAACCAATCCACACTACCATCCTGAATCCCCATGTTCATGTTATTGGTGATGATGCAGCTTGTATTGCCTATATCCGTTTGACTCAATATATTGATGGCCAGGGCCGGCCTCGCACCATGCAGTCCGAAGAGACCCGTGTCTGGCATCGCCGTGATGGCAAGTGGCTGAACGTACACTACCATTGTTCCGGGGCTCCTGCAGCTCCGCTCCAATGAAGCTACAAATGGGTAGGTTTGGCAGGGAAAGGCTACAAGCGCTGTTAGGAATATATTGGGCAAAGTTTAGCTAGGCAAGGTCCCCCAGGTCTGAAGACTTTCAGGGAAAGTGAGCCATATAAATACTTGATATTCTGAAATGTCACCAGGGATGCAGAGAAGGCAGAGAGGGAAAGCTTGCAAGTGAAAGATGTACAGATGTACTAATTCATGTTAGTGAGTCTTAATAGAAGAAGAAAAAAGACCTTTTGAGCTAATGCAACTAATCTCACTAGAATACTTTTAATCAGAAGGATGTTCAAGTGAGGTTTACTTCCTGTGTTTAACTTAAAAGCTAATAGAGAAAAGAAGTCCATACTGTACTGAAATGAGTTGAAAAGCTTTGAGAGGAGGGAATGGATCAAACATCCTTCTTCTTCAGGTTGTTACAGACAACGGCCTTAGGCGCGCACACACCCTCACCCCATAGAGAACCAAAGGATTCCAAGTTTAGTCATCTCATTTATTGAGGCAGAAGCCAGGAAAGACTCTGGGGAGTTTGCCACTCCTGGGTGCTGATGTTTGTTCACTGATCAGCCCTGCAAGATTAGATAGCATATTTGATATATGGTTCAAATATCACAACCATACTTGATTCCCCAAGTTTTTAAGGCCCCAGTTAAAGCAAAAGTCCTTTCTCACAATAAAAACATAGGTATTTTTGTAACTTGCCTAATTCTTTGATAAATAACTCAAGGTAGCAAAGATACCTAATACTCCTTCCTCCTCCTATTTTCTCTATTTTTTTCTCTCCAAAGAACTAAACACGATAGAGCAATTTTTAGTCTCACGGGACAGTGCTATTTAGAGTGAAAAACGTACATCTTTACAATCCCCAAGTTACAGAACTTGGAATTTTTTTATTGGGGTATGTTTTCAAGATAAAAGCTATATAATTAGTACTATATAAATCCTGTATAATATTTATCAAGGTGTTCAATTTCTCTCATCATTTCTAGAGGAAGCAAAAATTATCTGATCAAACCTAAGCTAAAAAGTAACAAGACTTTTTCTGAAATTTCTTTTGCTCTGTTATGATGAATCACAGAAGAGCTCCCAGAAGCTTTCTTACCCGATCAGGCTTTGCTTTCCTTAAGATTCAGCTTGATAACTAGCATTGGTAACTGGGGCATTATATTCATTTAAACGTTTATCATAATAGTGGTTCAAGTGGATTGCCGAATTTCCTATCTGCCCTTGCAGAGGGGCATGGAAAAAGGGACAATAGGGAAGCAAAGACAAAGAAACATTGTCTTCTAATAGTTCAAGGACATGGTTTCCTAATTTAAAAAACCTGAGTTCCCTTCAGCAGTTCATGAGGACACAAAAAAAAAACCCTTAAATTATGTAACTTGATGGGTTGTTTAAAAAAAAAAAGCCGACAGACAGTTCTGCCTTTTCTCTTGACACCCTGCAAGTGCCGTTTCTTGTCCCTTTTCAACCTATTACGTTTTAAGTTTCTTAAACTTCTTGGCTTTCTGTGTAGAAACTCATCCTCTTTATTCATACAAGATAAACAGAGCAAAGGGGGGCCATTTGTCACCTCTTACACAAAGTTTATTCTTCAAATCTGCAATAAAACATACAAGGAAACAGAACCTTTTGATGAATTTGGGGCAATTTAGTTTCAAAATCAGAAGTATGCCTCCCTACGCTAGGGGTGCTCAAAGGGGCAATGCAGCGTTGTTTGTTTTAGAAACACTTTGAATAGGAAACAGCACAGAAGTCATTTTTGGGCAACACGCTCATCCTACAGCATCCTTGACACGGAGCAGATACAACTCTGGTTAAATTCTTAACTATTAGAAGAGAACAATCCAACAAATAATGTGTCTCTTTTTCACCGTTTCCTTTCTTCCATACTAACTTCTTAAATTTATTGTTTTAGATTGCTGAGATAGTTTGCAGCCAGTATAGAATATTAACTTAAAGAAATGATTTTAATAATTAATAATAATTAAGTGGGAGAGGGAGGACTATCCCCTAACTATCGTGCGCTGTGAAGTATAACCCTCTTCAGTCTGCCAGCTCAAATGCAGGGGCCATCATCCAGGCCTTGGGTTTCCTAACCTGTTTTGCCCCATTGACCCGGTTATGTTTTTTCCTTCCATGGTTTTCCTCTTCATGCTTTTTCTTTTCCGATTGCAGCAATTTTCGGAGATACTCAGCGGGAGGGCAATATCTTCTCAGCAAGCAGCTCTGGAGTACCTGAATTACAGCAACGGTCATATTCGTTTTGACGTTTAAAGAAATATGAATTACAAACCGGCAGCAGCCAAATGCACGAAACCCTGCATGAATCGGATGCTCCGGGTGCTGCCGCCTTTCTGTTGTTTTTCCATGGATCCATCGTGTCTGTTTCTGCTGTATGAAGGTGTCTTATAAATCCTGAGAGAAACCCATATTGTTCGTATAGAAAAGAGATCATCTGTGATGGAGTACCCAGCACCTCCCCTGCAGGGCTGATGACGGAGCAACAGCTGTGAAGCATCTTTCAGAATTGGAGCAAAGAAAGGGAGAGAGAGAAGGAGTTTGAGAGCGAGAGACTGTGCCTCTTAGGCAGCAGGATGCTGTCCTCTGCTGTAGGCCCAGTGGAAATTGACCTTGTCTTCGGGTTATGCTGCTGCTTTAATCAGTGAGGTATGGCTGATGGTGGCGAGCTCACAAGGGCCAGTCTAAAGAAAAGGGGTAAAGCAAAATGGAGGACTTTCCTTACGCTGCTGCCAGCAACCCAGCAACCAACTGGAGCCCAAACCTCAGCAGTAAAGATGAGCCTGGCTACTGGCTCCCACTGATGGACTGGATAAAAATGAACAAGAATGTTTTAAAGAACAAGTACGAGCTGGTTTTGTTAGCATAGGAGCTTCAGAGATGCACTGATTTTTACAAACAGCCACTCCTCGATGATGTAAAACTTATAAGGGTAGAATTTAAAAGCAAATAATCTTAAGAGGGCAAAAAAAATATGTGAATGGCTTACTTTGTTTTATTTTTTATTGTTTAGAATAGATGGGATCCAGAGTGCTGCAGAATATGTGCTCCTTAGGAAACAGTTGAAAAGCTTTGTTACACTCCGCCCTGAAGATTTGCACACACATGCATTTGCTTCCTATATGGTGTGTAATTTAGTCTCTGTGTTATACTAAAATACTATATTATCTATGAATTTAAAAGAATCTCTCTATAATTATGGGGCTAACTGGTTTCCCAGTTTGATTTGTTTTCTGATAAAACTAGCAGAGGGAGCCAGCAACTTCCAGAAGTGCTTTTTTCAGTAGCCCAGTCTATTTGACGTTGCTTTATTTCCTGTTCTGTAGTTTTTGGAGGGTTGTTTTAACCATAGAACTTTTGCATCAAACATATTTATTGTCTTTGCTACAAAGAAAGCAAGTAATGTTCTTTATTTCCTACATCAGAAGTGTTTGTCAACTTTATGGTTTGATTATTATTTTTTTCAGTTTCTGAGTACAGAAGTGGGATAAAAGCCTTCCCAATAAATTTCCAAGATCAGATTTACACCATGACATTCTCTGCCCCTTGTGTACAATGCACATCAAACATTTTTATGACTATTCATTAGATCCGAGAACATGGAATTCCATCAAATTGTTCCCTTTGTTCCTGAAATAGGATGGAGAATAATTTTGCTGTCTAATTAAATAGAAAATAGAGGGTGAATTTAATGGAGCTTAGGATAATACAAAATTTTAATTTCAATATGAATTGGAAGGGAAATAAATACCTTCTTCTGTTCTTCTAATGAGAAACTCCTAACTCAGCTCCATAATATTTGTGATAGCTTATGACTCAGTGCAGGAAAAAAGCATTCCTTCTTGCAGAGGTTTGTGCAAAATTTCCTTCTCCTTTATAAAGAGAGAGAATATTTTCTCAAACAAGAGAGATGTTCTACTGGGACTAAAGAACCTGTGACACTTCAGTTATTGCTGGCTACACCTCCCAGTATCCCTCACCATTGGCTTGTGAGCTGGAGTTACGGATGGAGTTAATTCAACATCATCTGGAAGGTGACAAAAACTTTGCTTTTTCCTATAAATTTAATGTAGAACACATCTAGGACTAAGTGTGTGAAGTAAAACCCCTGATAATTTTATTAGGATTTTAAGGAATAATGTTACAAAGTGAGGAACAGGAAATTAGTTACACTGCGTAATAAAAGATGTGCATGCTTCTAGGTCTGATCTTTTCTTGTCTTTATCTGATTATTCATAATCCTCTGTATTGAGTATCTGCATCCTTAAAACATATTTTTGGAACCGTTTGAGTTGTTTTGTCTTTGTTTTTACCGTCTGTAAGACCTGTTCCAATTTAATGAGAATCTTAGCTTGGTACGGCCATTTTCAAACACAGCTATAGACCTTTGGCTTTCTTAATGTTCTCCTATGAGGTTAATGTAAGCATCTATATCATGTCCAGTTTTACACAGGAAATGGAACACGTTTGATGCAATTTTTTTGCATGATAGTGAAATAATAAAATAAAGTTAGGGTTTTTTTCCTGAATGTTAATAGAACCTTCATAGCTTTGTCACAATGAAACCTTGAACTGAACATATTTAATAAAATAACATTTAAATGGTGCAAAATATCAGATAGCAATCTCCTATTTTCCTTGAATGCCTGAGAAAACAGCATCAGCTCTTTGGAGATGTCCCTTTATCAAGATGGCAGTGAGGTATGCGCAAATGTGTTGTACACCTGGAAACAGCTGAGTGAGATGAATGAGTTTTTATGTGTATGTAGCTGCGTCAAACTGAGCTTATGGCCACTGATCCAACAAGCAGTGGCTGAAAATAATGCCCAGGCATGTTTGAAATTACCTATAAAGCAATGCCAGGATTGTGGCTAAATGTTTAGGGTAGTTTAACTTGAAGAAGCCACTAATTTATTTAAATCTCCATTGTTTATTAGGTTTTTATGCTGTACCAAGTGCAGCTCCGTCTAAATATTTGAAAGTTCCTGTAGTTCCATTTAGAATTGAATAATGGACTCAGAGGTTTAGCTGTTTGATTTATAGGTCAGATTCAACACAGATCTAACATACAAATACAGAAATATCTACATTTATAAAAACAACTTCACCATGTTCTACAATTCTATAGGATTGTCTCAGGATTTTGGAATTGGCAAGGCATCTAGATAAAACAAAGTACTAAACTTAAGAGTCTGAATTCCATTTGAAGGTTTTTAAAAGCATGAAGCTTATCCTTCTCACCAATTAATATTAATTTAGATCCAATCTTTATATTAGAATTTCCAATAATCTTTTATTTCCATCGTCCAATGCAGGACAAAGTATATGTATGTCTGAGTCTTCCCACATTTTCAATGTAACCATAAATATGGTAATGTAGAGATAATGGAAGTCGGTACAGTATAGTATTAAACAATACAGTACAGTAGATTGGTAGTATTCAAAAGTATAGATTCCTAATGGCGCTATTTCCTTTTTACTCTACCCAATTCAGACAAATATCTCAATTCTTTCCAATAATATTGTTATCATAAATTTTGGAATTAAGAGAATTAAATCCAGTAGTTGCAATCTTATATACAGGTAGTCCTTTACTTATGATCACAATTGAGCCCAAAATTACCACTGCTAAGCAACATAGTTGTAAATTTTTGTCTCATTTTACGACCTTTCTTGCTACACTTGTTAAGTGAATCACTACAGTTAATTAAGTGAATCATTACAGTACAATAATGCTGTTCACAGTAGCACAGGATTAACCCCCTTCAAATTAGTGAGCGGCATGGACTTCGTCCCAATGCCTGAGTATCCAAGGGATCCCCTCTCCTCAGTCAGCTTGACTGATTGGATGTCAATGCTGAAAGCAACTTAGGAGAATGTAAAAAAGGCGCTGGCAAAAGTGGCACAGAGACAGGCAGAAAAAAACACCAGGCCCCGCAAAGGCCGTTCCAAGTGGAGGAGAAGGTCCACCTCCCCACCAAATACTTGAGGTTAAGGCTCCCTAGAAAGAAGTTGGGGCCAAAGTTCATGGGACCTTCAGTGCAACTGAAGTTGCCTGGCTGTTAGGGAAAATACACCCAGTATTCCATATTAGCCTCTTAAAACCCATCATGGGATTGACCCTGAGGCCACTACCTTGTGAGCCCCTAGACCCCGTGATCATAGGGGGCCAAACCCATTATGAGGTGCAGTGAATCTTCAATTCGAGGTGGCACAAGAGACAGCTCCAATATTTAATCAAGTGGAAGGACTACCTCTTATCAGAAACATCTTGGGTAAAGAGTAGGAACGTCGAAGCCGATCACCTTGTGACGAGATCCCATGCAGAAAACCCAACCAAGCCTTGGGGGGGGGGGGTTCGCAACCCTAAGTTCTATATCTGCAATAAATTTGTTTTTTGTTGTGTTGTACAAGGTGACCTTCAAGAAATGAGGGGAGCTGAATGTCAACTCAAAAATATTTCTCTGGTCTTTTAGAGTTGCCAGCAGAAAGGGTGTGAGGGAAGGAGTGCATTCCTTAAATGCTTCATATATAATTTCTAGGCGGCCGAAGCTTCTGGCATGCAAGATTATTATTGGAGAGCATGATTGATGACTCTTGTCTATGGATGGGTCCCATTGGAGAATATACATCCAGGGGGTGGGGGAAGATCAGGGTCAAGGGTGAAATGAATGATGTGTCTCAGAGTCAGCTACACCCAGGTAGCACCGGCATGTTCATTCTTAATAAATCTGTAAACTCTGAGAGATGAGGCTAGAGACTCATGATTTAAATGGGGGTGGATGCCGGAGCCCTGACAGTTAAATTACCGGTAGTAACACAGTTGTGAAGTGGACCCTGGCTTCCGCATTGACTTTGCTTTCAGAAAGTTGCAAAAGGTGATCACATGACCCTAGAATAATGCAATCATCATAAATACATGCCAGTTGCCAGACGCCCGTTATGATCATTTGACCCTGGGGATGTTGCAACAGTTGTTAAGTGTGAAAAATTGTCATAAGTCACATTTTTCAGTGCCGTTGTATCTTTGAATGGCTGTAAGCCAAGAACTACCTGTATTTAGTCCAGTCCAATTCCCCATATTACTTAATGAAATGAACTGTCTTTCTAAAGCAGATTTGTCCTATAGATATGGCTGTCCAGTTCTATTTATGGAGTTCATTGGTATACTGGTATGATAACAGCCAAACATCATCTGCTTTAAAAATAAGTCTTGATTCACAGTGTTGAAGAACATCACATACTCGGTTTTTGCATTGTGCCAGATGCTAGTATGGTAAGACAAACATAAAGGAAGGCAGGTGATTCTCTTTTGCCTTTTATAAAATGATGTGCTCTGAAATCTCTACAAATGTTTGACCTGATGTACAATTAGCAAGTTTGTTGCTTTCAGAACACAATGGATATCCACCAATGCTCTTTATTAATGGTCTTTTCTTCGGTCCCTTTGAATTATCATATTGGCCAGCATAATTTGATCATGTTCTGTGATCAGTCTCTTGTTCACAATTCATCTTTTCTGGGCCAATCAGCAAGTGTTTAGCAAGACTGGAGATAACCTCTGTGTACAGTTATTAAGGAGAAGGATTTTTAACTGCTATGTTAAGCCTTTGGTACTAGGAGGATCCTTGTATGATTAAGATATTTGGGACAATTAAACAGCTATCTGGGGAACTGAAAATCAAAATGAAATATTCCAGACAAAACTTCAACCTTGTTTGTGATTAGGGAAGGGTCAAATACAAATCCTCAGGGATTTTAACTTAGAAATTGAAGACCTTTTGAGAACTCTTACCTTCAAAGTTTTAATTGCTCTTTCAATTTGTATAAATTTCAGATGTCTCTACCGCTTCCATGCCTTCCTTCAGGTTAAAAATCTACAAGATTTTGCTATTTATGTGTATTTTTAAGAAGCAAGACAATTCATTGTGGAAAATTGCATGAAAACTGACGGGATTATCAATGAAGATCACACCACATATTTTTATTTAGGGATAAGAAATTTTTCTGATAACCACCAGTATATGAAGTCCACATCAAAAAGCAATCATACAATAACATACCTTTTAAAAGTATTAGTAAAAAGACTACAGTTTACAGTGTTAATATGTTTTTGATAGCAGAATGTGTAAAAGTGAGAAACAAAACCAATTCACAACCTGCCCAACAAGTGGGCCTTTTCCACTGGCACTCCTGACAATTCTACTTGGAGAGAAAAGGGACCAGAGAACAATGAGGCTCCAAACCTTTGGGGGATTCGGGTAGGAGCTATGATATAGAAGGCACATTTCCTAGGCCTAATCAGATGCTATTGCTCAATGAATGGGCTACCCTATTGACCCTTAACCCAAGGGAGCGAAGAATAAGAGCAGTCCCTCAAACTGCCAAGTCCTATATCATGAAGAACTTTTTAGATGGTAACCAGCACATGGAATCGCACTCAGAAGTTCACTGATAACCAGTGTAGGTCACATTGCTGAAGTGTCATATGGGTGCATTAGATTGACCTATAAGCCTCACGTTGCTGCATTCTGGACCAGCTGTATCTTCCAAACGGTGTCCAAGGGCAGCATCCTGTACAGCATTTTGCAGTAGTTCATACATGAAGGTCCAAGGTTTAAAGGACTGTGAGATGGAGCTCCTGGTCTATGAAAGGTGAAATTGCTGCAGTAAGTCTGTGTGAAGTTCATCCTGGTGTGCTGTGAAGCTATGAGCCCAGAAGAGGGAAGTACAATTCCACTTCAAACTACACATGAAAAGTCACTGCAACCAGAAGAACCATGCACCCATAACCTTGTTAGGTTTGAGCCTCTAGCACTGAGACATGGTCTTAACAGCCTGGTTTAGTTAGCCAGAGGTTCAGTTCATGAGCATCCTGATGATATCTGACCCCATCCTGGCAGATGACTCGTCCAGCTGTTTCATGTAGATATTAAATAGGAGAGGCGAGACCGTAAAACCCCGAGGTACCCTGCAAACAAGAGGCTTCGGGCTGGACCTGTTTCTGCCTGTCAGTGATGACTGGAAGTGACCACCAAGAAAAGGGAAAACGGCTGTCAGGTAGATTTTTAAAATGTTGCACGGGTTTGAAAGACAATTCTCTATTTGTCTTTAGTTTAATTATTTAGTTTGTGTTTTTTAACCTATATGCTGCCCTTTAAAACTGTTTTCCTGGGGGAATGGGAGCTGAGAAGTGGCACACATTCAACAGTGCCTTTCAAACTCTTCCACTGCATATGATTTCTCATGATTGGGCCCTGAAAATGGAGGAATCCCACTCGCCAAGAATTAGTTTCAAGGGAAAAAAGGAAGAAATCCCTCACCGCTCTAGGCCTTAAATACACTCTTCATCAAATGTGATGTGACCAGCTTGCTTTTGCTTCACACATTCTTACACTGATAGTTGCTATTAAGAAAAATATCCACTTTGATGGGCTGCGAACAATATTAATACCAATTAATTAATCCAATATTTAAGATGCTGGTTATAAAAGGAATATTTACTATTTTTAATAGTTCCCCTACTTTTCAAAACCAAAAGCCAGAGAATTCTGTAGAAAGGACATTTGCTAAACATTGTAATTCACAGCTGTGCTATTGTCACTACCTAGTTCAGGGGTCTTCAAACTTGACAGCCTTAAGACTTGGGGACTTCAGCTCCCAGAATTCCTCTTCCAGTCATGTTAGCTCAGGAATTCTGGGAGTTGAAGTCCACAGGCCTTAAAGTTGCCAAGTTTGAAGCCCCTTGGCCTTGTGTGTAATCAGGACCTCAGCAGCTCTTACATTTACTTTTCCTGAATCTGCTTTTTTTATGGCCTGACTTCTATGCCAAAGGACACCCCAGAAAACCACAAGTAGCTACTTATATTCTAATCCAGTACTGGCAAATTGCAGAAATGACACTGTTAAGGACAATCAGTGAAAATCAGAATAAATGAATTTTGCAATGAGATTTCTTTAATTGGAATTCACTACAGTACTTGGGAAACTACTTTTAATTCCATGTTCTATCCCCTTTCTGAGCGTCATCTTTCCCATTAGGCGGGTATTTTTCCATTGCTTTTCAGGGAGTAAATGAATTATGTAAAAAAAATGTGGAGAGTCACTTGTTTTTTCAGGGATTCTTTTCTGAACTAAAAAAAATATCCTTGTACATTTGCATCTGACTGTTTCTATTATTTTACCAATGGTCGATTGCCCAATTAATGTTGCTTAAGCGTCTAATATCAGCAGCTGCCTGGCCAATTCAATCTTTTAGGATTGTCACATTCCAACAACGACTAAACAATGTCATCTATCAGGACCCCAGAAACACTTTTCTCTATAGCAAAGTCCACCCTCTAGAATGAGGTCCCATCGTTGCTGTTCATACAAAAATGTCCCAAGATTTCATAATCAAATCAAGTGAGTAGGTTTCAGGTGGCTTTGCAATTTTTAAAAAGTTGTCCTTTAGAATTACAATTTATAATTAATTGGGTGGGCCCACAAATCTGATCTGAGGGTATGTGCCACAGCATGTAGGGGTTGGACATTGCCCTTTATTGGTTTACATACAGTTCTCAAAAGCTTTGAATGATAATGAAGTGGTCCACATAAAAATTTAGTCTTCTATAGATACAGATATAGGAGAGAGGAAAGAATAGTAAACTGATAGTTCTACAGGTGAAACTTGAAAACTTAGAATATCGTGCAAAAGTTAATTTATTTCAGTAATGCAACTTAAAAGGTGAAACTAATATATGAGATAGACTCATTACATGCAAAGTAAGATAGTTCAAGCCATGATTTGTCATAATTGAGATGATTATGGCTTACAGCTCATGAAAAGCCCAAATTCACAATCTCAGAAAATTAGAATGTTACATGCAATCAATAAAATAAGGATTTTACATAGAACAATATCGGACCTCTGAAAAGTATAAGCATGCATATGTACTCAGTACTTGGTTTGGGCCCCTTTTGCAGCAATGACTGCCCCAATGCGGCGTGGCATGGAAGCTATCAGCCTGAGGCACTGCTGAGGTGTCATGGAAGACCAGGATGCTTCAATAGCAGCCTTCAGCTCTTCTGCATTGTTCGGTCTCATGTCTCTCATCTTTCTCTTGGCAATGACCCATAGATCCTCTATGGGGTTCAGGTCAGGCACGTAATCCCACGGTCACTTAACCATGTTTTGGTGCTTTTGGCAGTGTTGGCAGGTGCCAAGTCCTGCTGGAAAATGAAGTCAGCATCCCCATACAGCTTTTCTGTGGAAGGAATCATGAAGTGCTCCAAAATCTCCTGGTAGACGGCTGTGTTGACCCTGGACCTAATGAAGCACAGTGACCCAACACCAGCAGATGACATGGCTCCCCAAATCAACACAGACTGTGGAAACTTCACACTGGACTTCAAACATCTTGCAGTGTGTGCCTCTCCATTCTTCCTCCAGACTCTGGGTCCTTGGTTTCCAAATGAGATGCAAAAGTTGCTCTCATCAGAAAAGAGGACTTTGGACCACTGAGCAACAGACCAGTTCTGTTTTTCTTTAGCCCAAGTAAGATGCTTCTGATGTTTTGTTGCTCAGGAACGGCTTGACAAGAGGAATATGACATTTGAAGCCCATGTCCAGGATCCATCCACTCCTTGTGAAAGTCCCCAACATTTTTGAATGCCTTTTCCTGACCATCCTCTCCAGGCTGCGGTCATCCCTGCTGCTTGTGCACCTTTTTATTCCACACTTTTCCCTTCCACATAACTTTCTATTTGTCAGCCTTCAAGATTTTCTTCTTTTGCTTTGCATCTTTTGGCTGTCATAAGTAACGGGGGGAGGAGGAGGAAAAAGTATGGGAAGTGAGCTGGAGGTGTTGCAAACTATTACTGTATAAACTGAGGAGGGGGGAGAGTACATTCTCGCTTAGGTTTCTATTTCTTGCTTAGCTTTCTCTTCTCTGCGCAGCTGCAAACCTTTATCAAAGTATGCCAAGGTCAACGGACAGAGGCCTCATTACCACCTGGAGATGTCCACCTGATGACATTCACTTTTAATTGGAAGAACCATTTGAACTATTGGGAGTGGGAACATTGCCATCACTTTGTATATGTGATTTACGTGCCTATTTTCTCAGATTCAGAATTCTTTTGTTGCTACCACTTGATTTCCAGTAAAAGATATCTTTTCTCTAATTAAGAGTCTAAGACAGTATTTCTTTCTTGGATTTTGAATGGAGCACCAGCTGACACTATTAATGTGCACTTTGGGAACATCCAACTTCTTTTGCAATTACCTTTTGAGGCTTTCCCTCCTTATGGAGGGTGTCAATGATGGTTTTCTTCACAACTGTCAGGTCAGCAGTCTTTCCCATGATTGTGCTTCCTACTAAACGAGGCTGAGAGGCCATTTAAAGGCTCAGGAACCCTTTGCAGGTGTTATGGCTTAATTTTCTGTGATTGTGGATTTGGGGTTTTCATGACCTGTAAGCCATCATCATCTCGATTATGACACATCATGGTTTGAACTTTCTTGCTTTGCGTGTGATGAGTCTATCTCATATATTAGGTTCACCTTTTAAGTTGCATTACTGAAATAAATGAGCTTTTGCACGATATTCTAATTTTTTGAGTTTTACCTGTATTTCAAAAGGATTTTTCAAACCCATTCACTTTGTGGCTGGAGAATCTAGGCAGCAGGTGGAAATACAACCCACTGGATGGCTTTCTATCTTGGCCTCCTTATCAACAAAGTTTAAAAGGTGCTTCACTTGGATCTGCAAGATGTCCCTACTTGGTCCTTTTTCAGCTTCAGGTGGGTTTTGATGGAGGACAATATTTGGAAGTTTCTGAAGACCCAACATCAATACAACATCAGCATTCTTCAGGCACGATGAAGATGATGTGTGAGCTGATCCTGTATTCAAGTTGAGCTTTTTTTATGAATGAGTTCAGTTTCAGAAGCCAAACACCACCTCTCCAACAATGGAAAAAGAATGTTTGCAGTTATTCTCAGGCATCAGACTGAACCATTTAGGGGGAAAGTTACTGAAAGAGAATGTGAGCTTTTAACACAAAAAGCAGAGATTCTACTGCCTTTTTTTTCCTGCCTGGATAGGTTTGTGAACATTTAGCAGTCTTATAACAAAGCCCAAAGGGATTGAATGTTACAGTAATCCAAAGGCTTAAAAAAAATATCTTCGTCTCTGTATTACGTGTGAGAAATAACCATTAAAAGAACAATATAATTATGAAATTGTTCTAATTTTTTTGAGTCCCCCACTCCCTTTTTTTAAAAAGGGTAATTTCTGCTCCTCACAGAATTGTTCTCTGGGGCTGGGAGCCGAAGGAAGAGCCCCGAGGGGCTTCCCATTTCGGGTCTTCACGAACGCTGGGCTACCCAGCCAGGCGGCGGCGACCCAGCCCGGGCGGTCTGAAAGCGCCCCAGGGACGGCGACATAAAGCTCCAGCGGAGGCGGCCCGGGCGGCGGAGAAATGGCCTTTCCTTCCCGAGAGGGTCCGCCGGCCTGGCAGCCGAGAAGGGGACGGAGAGGCAGCGCTCTCGTCCCCGTCGTCTGCGGCTCCCCCTTCCCCTCGGCGGCGGCGGCGGCGGCGGCGGCGGCGGCCCCAGCCTGGCAGAGGCGGGACTGGGCGGACGGACAGGCGGCGCTCTCCGCCTCCCTGGCCTGGCTTGGCTCGCCGCTTCCTCCCCGTCGCCTCCAACGGAAGATGGCGGCGGTCTGACGCGCGCGCGCGGCCCGCCAGAGCTGAGCTGGGGCCGAGCCGAGGGAGCCTGCCGGCGGCTCCGGCCGGACCAAAAGGCTCCCGGCGCTCCGGGGAGGCCCAGCGCGGGCACCAGGGACCGGGGCAGAGGCAGAGGGAGAGGGAGAGAGGAGCCGCCGGCGGGAGCGCAGCACCTCGCCGGCGCCTGCCTGGGCTCCGCCGCGCGTCGTCGGAGAAGGTAAGCCGGCGGGCGGGCGAGGGGCTGGAGGACGCCTCAGACGTCCTTCCCGGAGCCGCTGGAGACGAGGCGGCGGCGGCGGCGGCGGGGGCGCTCCTTCCACGGGCGCTCCAAGCGCAGCAGTTCGGCCACCGAGCAAGGGTCGAGGAGGAGGCCCGGGGGGCAGGGCTGGCCGAGGGGCTCGGGGAAAGAAGCGCCCCTGTTGATGGTCCCCTCCTGCCTCGCTCCCGCCCTCCCCCCAACATGGCAGCGGTGAGAGCCCCGGCGACCACCCCCGGCCTTGGGGGCTCTGGCGGGAAGGGGTCCCAGTGCGGGACGCGACTCTGGAGGGGAGCAAGTGCGGGCTCCCCCCGCTCTTGCTTGCGGCTTTCCTTCGTGCCTTGCCCGGCGCCCCGGGTTCGGGTGCGGTTCCCAGGCGGGGAAAACGACTCCCCAAATACCGTGGCCTCAGTTCACAGGGTCCCAAAGCGTCGCGTGCTGATCTCTCACCGGAGCCTTTAACTTAGGCTAGAATGGTCGTTTTTCTGTTGCAAAGGGCGACTGCTTGCCCTCTTTGGTGTGTGTGTGTGTCTCTCCCCCCACCCCCCACCCCGTTACCGGCTCTAGGATAGTTGGGTGGTTTGGAAGTAACTTACGGGGTGCTTTCCTCAGTGCACTCAATACATGTACAACCTGCCTGGGGTTTGGACGGCTCAAGTCCAAAAGTGAAAGCACACTGTTGCATTGGTGTCCTGGGAGGGAATGGAAAGGGAAGCACAATACGATTTATCTGGAATTTGGTTTGGTTGGACGTGAATGAGGACGTGAAATACCAATGGCAAAGAACCACACACGTAGTGAGAAAGGAGCATTGCCCTGTTGTAGAATAGGAGGGGAGGGTGCACAAAAAAGGGAACAGATTATTACATCCACATTTGCTCCAGGAGGAAATAATGGCTTGTATTAAAGTCTGGTGGAGATTTTGAAGAGCTGCTGTATGAAAGTGATATACTGAATATAGAAAAAAACCTTGTTTATAATTACCTAAGTTGAATAATTTATTTTTTATTTCACACTCCAAGTAATAACCACATTAGCTTTCAATGTAGAAATGACAGTGAATTAAGTAACACACAACAGAATCTAAAATGGCAAAAAAATATGAGTACAATATTTGAACCCTACAGAATTTAGAGAACAGAAGCAGCAGTCTGAATTGAGTGAGAGAGGTTGAAGGACCATCATCTTAAAAGATCACAGTGTTACTATTATGTGGTAATCTTACACTATATTAAAAATTAATGTCAGTTTCTGAAGTATCTTCCAACACATAATATCTTGTTAGGTGCTAAGAATGATAAAAAAGCAGGAAAAAATTAATTGAGAAAATGAAAATGAAGTACAGCTAGAAAACTTGTATATCATCCTGATCATGTAAAATGCATTCTTCAACATTGAGTTTTTCTAGTCCATGGTTTGTTGGGATATTGGACTACGAAATCATGGTTTACAAACCGATGGCTGGCTTTACAGCTCATGCTAAATCAAAATGAATTAATTTATATCTAGCATAGTTTGTGAATCAGTCAATATATGTTTCCGAGAACAGAGCTGGGTCAAGAAACACCCAGTTGCGCATTTGTTCTTTGAGAGAACAGGATGACTCCCTGAGGTAGATAAACCTGAGCACTTCCATTTCATTAACTTATTGGCACACATGAGCCTATCCATTACAAGCATTCACTGAGCACACCTACTCTCTCATCTGAGAAAAAAATTGATCTCATCAGCATAAAGTTGATTTCTTAGCTCATATCCCAGGTGATCTCACTCATGTAAATAAGTATTGAAAAGTGCCAGGAAACAGGGCAGAGCACTGCAGTGGACTCCAAAGCAAAAACGCCATGGATTTAAATGGTAGCTTTCTAAGGCCGCCTTCTAGAGTTAGCCATTCATGGGCGCCCTCGGTGGGGCAAGGGAGGGGAGGGACATGATGATAATGTGTCACAACACCGTTACATAGTTGCATCATATGCAATGGCAGGGCACCATGTCATCATTTTGGCAGTTACTGTAGTAGGCATGAAACTGCCCTCTATGTCTCATGTTGCCCAGGCTTTAATTTATCAGAAGAATCAAGCAAAAACCAGGTATCAACTCTCACAGAATTTGATCTTGAAACTCAGTGTCATTCAAAAGCACCACTATGGCATCTTCCAAGATAAAAAAAACGTTCATTTCCGACACAAGAAATCTTATCCCTTAGTCTGACAGATGGTATAATTTGTTAAATCTCAAACGTTGTTGGTGTCAGTATTGTTGATAATGAAACTGTCCTGGGTTTGGAAAGTCAATAACTGCACAATGCAATAAGGCATTGTTATTTTGATTTAAGTCAGATCTTATTTCTGAATTTATTTCTAAATTGTATTTCAGCAATTTCAAATTTCCTCAAGATCTTTCTTTTAATAACTCTCTCAATATATTTAGGCTTTAACACTATTAGAGTCCTTTTTGCACTTTATTTCTCCCTGATCTCATTGCTTTGTTTTCTCCCCATTTCCTATTTATTATAGATGAGGACGGGCTAATCACTCAGTCATATCATGAAGGCTACTGCCGTAATATATTGGTTAGGTTCTAATGCACAAGATTGCTTTGTGCAACAAATTAATATGGCCATCTATCTAAAAATTGTAGTGGAAGTTTCTTGGAGGCTTCTATCTTGTAGTTGGCATAAGTAGGCCCTTTTATTCTTGAATCTCTGGGTTGTGCAACTCTTATATCTGAAAAGGTTCTTTGATTCTGGCATGAGCGTGACAACCAAACCTCTCGTGAATTTTTCCTGGGCTCACACAGTAGCTAGGTGGTCTTAGAAAAATATGCCTTTGAATTAATATGACCTCAGGGCAGCACCTTTCTTGTTTCGGATCCAAATAGACATAAAATATAGAAAGGGAATATTTATGACCAATTAACAACCATTAAGATTGATGTGGCCAGAGTAAGGGTCTTCAGAAACAACTGCAGCAGTACCCCCTTTTATGGCAACAGTGATGTAAAAAGAAACAGATATTACCTGTTGATCACGGCTAATGGAGGGAGGCAAGAGAAGTGAGCTACTCTGAACAGAGCCAAATTGATCTCCTGGGATTCCTGAGTTGAAACAGTATATATCAAAATGAGACGGTCCTGGCTTTCTTGAGATGGCCACTTGTGCATTTTTACAAAGTAAGATTCATTCATTAACATACAGTAGTATTATGAATAGATTTGTAGATTGTAGATGGTGTCTTCCTCAAACCTGATATTTCCAAATGATTTTGACTCCCGAAATTCTCAGCAGTGGCTATACTAATTAGGAATTCTGGGAATTGAAGTTTATAGTTCTGAAGAATTTCCAGTTTTCAAAGGCAGTTGTAATGAAATCACTACTAGCAGTATAAGATGCAGAATATGTGGGCAGTTTTATTCAGAAAACATTCAGAAAGATGTCACAACATGCCCCAAGAATTCTTGAATATTTACACTTTGACAAGATTGCAGAAAATCTGAATTATTCAGATAGTCTCTTGGCACTTCAAGGATGCAAAGATGGCAGAATGTTCTTTGCCACCATCACTGTCATACAGCAGATTGAAAACAAGCTGTCAATATTTTCAGTGAAGATTCTAGTTATTAGTATATCTTCTTCTGTAATAAAAGGCATATTCTAAATTTCTTCCCCATCATAGGCTTACCTATGATGCTATTGGATCTCCATCAGTGAAGTCTTAGAGACCATTACTAGAAGAGTAATTATGCTGTAAATAAGTATTCTGGTCTGTTGTTTAAATTTGTAGCTTGACCGTATTAGACAGGAATGAAACTTAATTTAATTAACCAGCAAACCAGTATAGACTAAATCATAGTAAAATGTGAACTGAGTTGACAAAGCTTAGTTTTCCAAAGGAGTTGAGAAAATGGCTTATTGGTATCATTTCTTCTACTTTGGCATTACTGCTATATAGAAGATTTGTTGTCTTCTCATTCTTTTTATCAATAGTTGCTTCCATGGATCCTAATGGGCTCTAATATCATGCTGCTTGAAACATGTTTTTAATTGCTTTTCTTTGTGGCCTTCTGTATATTTTTAAAATAATGATATCAGATAACTTGAAACTTCTAGTTTAGTGGAATGGATTATTATGTATTTAATTTCTTTGTATCGAGAAATTGTGTCTGCTTCTTCTGAGTTATTTCCCGTTTGGTTATTTATTTTTGTTATTTTGATGAGTTAATCAATACTGTGAGGTGGTATTAGTGTTTTCTTTCTCCACTGAAAATTTGTCACTCCACTTGCCTTCTTTTCAAGAGGGAAATGAGTCACCAAAGGACAGAAATACCCTTTTGATTGAAAAAGCTTGCCCTTTTATGATATGAATATTTTAAGGAACTTCAGATAAGTGATAAGTTTTTAAATGGTCTAAACAAGTTGGGTAAATAATATGTTGGATACATGAGAGAAACCTCATTACAATATGTGATACTGTCGTTCTAACAGAAAAATAGTGATATATGTGTGTGTGTGTGTGTTTTCTGAGGTTCTCGCGGGTATTTGTATGTGGATCTTTGGTTGTTCGGGTTTTCTCCCGCGTAAGATTCGAAGTATCTGGGCAACGTTTCGATGAAGTCTCATTCATCATCTTCAGGCTGCAATCTCACATCACTCTGAGAAGCAAGAGCCGAAGACAGAAGCCTGAAGATGATGAATGAGACTTCATCAAACGTTGCCCAGATACTTCGAATCTTACGGGAGAAAACCAACAACAAAGATATATATATATATATATATATATATATATATATATATATATATATACACATATACATATACATACATACACACATACATACATATTTGTTTTCTGAGGTTCTCGCGGGTATTTATATGTGGATCTTTGGTTGTTCGGGTTTTCCCCATTCGCCAAAACCGAACACTTCAACAGCAGAATAATCAGAGAAGCCATAGAGATAGAAAAACGCCCACACAGCATGAACAAACGAGATGACACCTCCCGCCTTCCAGCCATTTGGAAACCCGCCCTCATGAACAGACGAGTACCTAACATGAAGAAGGACACCGGACCCACACCCATGAGAGCCACACAAGATGCCACCACCACACTTCCATGTAGAAAACAGACTCCCACCCATTCAGAAAATGAGAAACGACCATGGACCAGAAGCTGCACTGCAGCTGCATCACTACCCACTTCAAACCCCTCTGAGCCATACATGAAGCAAACCGACACCCACTATGAAGATGCAGAAGGACCACGAACTAGAAGCCAAACAGCAAGATCACAACTCTCCAGCTCAAATCCCCCAGCAACTAAGACTAACCTGAGCACAACCAAGCCCCCACCTGAACAGAACATGCCTCCAACCAATCAGAACACGGCTAACCCCCCACCAATCAGAACACAGCCAAACCCCTACCAATGAGAACACACCCCCACCCAATCAGAACACAGCCAAGCCCCCACCCAATCAAGTCCCACCCCCACTGGCAGTTAAAAGGAGGAAGCAGCTGCAATCTCCATTACTCTGAGAAGCACAGAGCCGGAGACAGAAGCCTGAAGATGATGAATGAGACTTCATCGAAACGTTGCCTAGATACTTCGAATCTTACGCGGGGGGAAACCCGAACAACCAAAGATCCACATACATACATATATATATACATATACATATACATACATACATACATACATACATATGAATATTTCTGTTCCTAAACCTATATATATAGGAACATTACTTATGTCTCTGAAATATGTTGAGACATACTTAGCGGTATCAGTTACTTTTAGATCAGGGGAAAACCAGACTGAATTTTACTATGCCAATGCGAGAAGGAAAGGCATAATGTTTTATATTACAAATCAGCAATGTTTATGTGAGCTTGACTCTCCTTCTGGATATTCAATTTATAGCAGTCTCTTAATTGCCATTTCATGGTACAAGATATTGGTTATCTACTTTATAATTATATAAACATAAAAATGTGATGTAGCTGATTTATAATTGACCATAGTTAGAATAATTGAGTGAAAATCCATTTGGTGTCTCATAACAATATGACTGGGACAAGTCATATATGTGAAACACAACACTTTACAGCCAGCTGAATCCAAATGTCACTTGGGACTTTCTCTCTACCAAACAGAAAAATACTTCCTGCCCTCCAATTAAAGTAAATGCAGATTTTCTGGTAGGTTAACTCTGAAAGCTTTTCGCATTCTTTACTTCAAAGTACATTACTTGAAAAGTCATTGAGATGGAAATAATTGAGCTGAAATATCTCAAGAAAATAAAAATGTAAAAAGTGTTCCTTTACATGAATATGTTCTACAGGCTGGATTTATCAAGATAGTTCCCTTAACTATAGTAGTATTTTTTTTTCAACATGTGCTTATTTTATTCCAATGCTACGGTTTCCCCTGAATGTGCTTGCAAGGGATACCCAAATTCAATGCAATTTTAAGGTCGCCTAATTTTACTTGCATTGTTTCTATTTTTTATGCAGTTAACAGATTGCATGAATCACAGAGGAAACAGAGCTTGGGATTTAAAGAAAGGCAGCTGTGGCAAAAGTGACTCTTCTAAAACGGCAGTGTGTTCATGTCTTTTTTCCTGAACCTTTCCACAAAGGTCACAAAACAGGGAAAAAGCACAATTATGTATAAGTATAAAAAGTAAATATTAAAAAAGGGTTTGTGGATATGTAGATGCATGGATTTAGGAGTACAAAGGAAAGGAGTGTCCAGTTTTTTATTTATTTTGGTAAACATGTCTATCCACATGGAGAACAAATATTTGCCTGCAATCATGGGTGCCCACATGGGGGCAAGTGATGAAACAGGAATCGTGGCCCAAGTCGGTTCGTTATATATTTGTATGTGATGTTGTGACCCAAGTACAAAAAAAATGGAATAAGCATTATGACATTACAAAGTACATTTCATCATTTTATTGTCACTGTGATTAGGGACACGCATTGTAAAAGAGGTATTATTTATTTAAAACATTTATATAGCCAGCCAGTTTGGTCTAGTAATGCCAGAAACCAGGAGTCGGTGAGTTCTAGTCCTGCCTTAGCCATCAAACAAGCTGGGTGACCTTGGACTGATCCACCTTAGAGGATTGTTGTTGTGGGGAAAATAGGTGGAAGGAATATTAGGTAAGTTTGCCCCTTGGGTGATTTATAACAATAATAATTGTCGGATGAAATTATATTTAAAAAAAACAATTTTGGATGACTCATAAAACCAAAGAATACAACAATATGTATAAACAACAGAAATCAAACAATAAAACCAGTAAACTCAAAAAAGCCTGACAACACTAAACTTCCCAAATGCAGACACAACACCTTCCTTTCACTGTGGCCTCTCCCTATCCCAACACCTGGGGAAAGATAGATTTTAAGGACTTTTAAGAAAGTTAAAAAGTAGGCATGGCATATCTTGAGGGAGAAGATCTCAAGGGAGAAGATCTCGAGGGAGAAGGGCGTGGGAAAGGCCCACTTCCGAAGTCCCTTAGTGGTCTTCTGGCACAGACTTTGAGAGCTCAAACCTGCATGTCCCTCACAAGCCAATGGAAATTAGATATTCCTGTTTTAGAACCTTGGCTGGAACCAATTTTAATCAGGTTCATTATTAGTACCAATAATCGGTACCACCATATACTGTTGATATCCAATTATCTCTCTTATTCTGGACTAGCCAAATGAGACTGCTGAGGTTCTGTCCTAGGGAACAGAACTGGAAGCTGTGTGGGTCTGCTTGTTCATGCTTGACACAGACTCAGCCAGCTGAAGATATGGTATCTTTGACCTTGGAGGGAGGTGTTCCTGGACTCTCTGCTCCTGCTTGATGACAGGTGACAGCTGTGACCGTGAAGGCTTTTGCATAGCTTCATCTGATGTACCAGTACCACCGTTTCCTAGATTGAGGTGCCCTTCAGACTTCTACTTGTGCCCTGATCGCCTGAAGAGTTGATTATGTAACATCTTCTAAATGGGGCTCCCTTCGAAGACCACATAGAAGCTTTACTGGTCCAGAATGCAGTGGTTTGGGCAGTGATCGGCATGCTTTGCTATGCTAATATAACATCTCTGCTTCATGAGCTGTACTGATTGCCAGTTTGGTTCTGAATGCAATTCAAGGTGCTGCTCGCAATCTGTAAAAGCCTACATGACACGGGTCCTGTGTGCCTGTCTCCTATAGCAGAGGCACCAAACCCCATTCTGCCATATCGTCATCATCATCCCAAGAAACTCCATCAAACTCCCGAAATTCACCAAATTTTGAGGGGTGTGTGTGCTGGGGATTGTCATGTGTGTGTGCATGTGTTGGGTTTGGTCTCTGGGTGTTATGTGAATTTTGTTATATGTATACTGTGTATATATGTACAATGACAATAATGAATTCAAATTCAAAAAGAAAATACCATTCTAGAAAGCCCTGGCATTCTTTTGCATATACAGTATGTAGTTCATAGACTATAAGCTGTCCAACTCTAATTTAAATGCTAATTTCCTTCAGACACAGGTTGATGAGAATTTTGCTCTTTTTAAAGCGAGAAATCCACTTTGCAGATGAAAATATCAGCAATTTACAAGGGTTGGTCAATTCCTGCAGTTATTTCTATTATATAATTATATAATAAGAGAAATAACTGGCTAGAGAAATAAGTACTGTATTTACTTGCTTCTAATTGCAAAAATTCACAATTGTCTGTGTATGTCAGTTTATATAGTGAAGACATTATGTACCCCTGGATAATGTATGCTCTTACCATTTTCTTCATCAGTGCTTTATATTATTTCCATTTATAGTGTTTGACTGCAAGCTATAAATTTGTTGGGCCAGTTGAACGCGTTAGGTGGGCAGAAAACATAATTCTGCCCCTCTCCTCACAGTTCTTACCTAGTTCCCTGTTTGTGTTCATGAAAAGTCTCTTTGAAATCAGTGGAAAGCTTTTTTAATTTAACTTTTCTTTTAAGTTCTGTAGCCATAGAATATAAAGCAAATAATTTGAAAATTCATGGGTTTGTAATTTATTTGTCAGTGGAGGGGGGTTGAGTTTTTGCATGGAGGAAGGTTGATAGAGGGACAGTCCCCAAGCAGAGAGAGGCCTTTAGCCATATATTGCAATGGTAAAGGTGGATGAAATAGATTAGATGATGCTGAGGGTGTAATATAGCTGGTTTGATTTGGGCTTAATTCCACAAACCTATTAATTGTGGTTTTATAAACCATGGTCTGTAATATGGTGGGACCTCACACTTCATTTTAAATTTTAAATGTTTAAATGTTTAGTAGGGAGTACGAGAGAAAGTGAGGACCATTCAAAGTGTGTAAATCAGGAAGTTGTATTTAATTCCTCATTGTTTGTCCAGGATAGGTAACATCTCTTAATCTTTTATTATCTTGTCATTTGTCATCAACAAATCAACCCAAGACCAGGTTAGTCCCAGCCCCAGGTACTAGAGCAATCAGGGATAATCTGGCAATATAATAATAAACCTTTTAATGATTAATTGATATAATGGCAAGCAATTCTAAAGTGTCATCAGGGTTGTTGGTTATCTTTTGTTACCTCTCTTATTATTTTTAATTTTTACTTCTCTTATTATTTTTTCATAAAAGAAATTACAATGGTATGTCTGTAGATAACCATCAGTAAACAGTAACAACTTCTAAGCAATTGTTTCATGCATAATTTTTTTTTTCTGACCATTTTATTACTTTTACCTTTTCATGCTCTCATATGAAGTTCTTTTTAATAATGAATTATGTTTTTCAGAGGCTGGATGTCTTAAAATAACAAGTTGCTCCTAACATTTGGCAAGATGATAGCATTAAGTTCAGTTATTTCTGTTTTTTTCTTCTCAAGGATAGCCATTCATATGGTGTGACCATTTTTTCCAGTGTTATTTAACTCAAAGGTTTTTTTTCCTCTGGCTCTCCTCCCTGTGTGTGTCATTGACAACTGTCCCGTTTTGGCATATGCAGCAAAAGATACTCCTGGGACATTATTTTACCAAGAATGTAACTTTACTGATAGGTCCATATAGGCACAGTAGAAGCAAAGCCAGTTCAGACACTTTTGTGCAAAAAACTGCATAATTAAAATCTCCCCTTTCCTGCCTGGGCCACCCACTTCCATTGTCCACCCATCCAGGGCAATCTCTGTTTTGGGAAACAGCCTGTTCAGTTCAGAAGGCTCTCATCATTTGACCTTGAGGTGTCGAGATGCTCCCAGGCACATTAATTCTTCAATTCCCTCCCAGCCACCCATACATTCCAATCATGCTCCTCCCCTCTCCCTGTTTTCTGTTGTCTGGCTTTGAGCAAAGGCCATGACATGCCAGCCCTCCAGAAGAAAGGTTAGTCCTACAAGTGAGCAAACTTACATAAGGTTACATTATATAGAAATTTCTGTTTTGACATCCTATCGGGATCAGGTGAGATGTTTGGCATGGAAGTTGTGAATATGTTTAGATGCCCTAATATCTTTTGCTGCCACCTACTCTGCATCTGCTAAAGGGAATCCCTTCCATAATACTAAATACTGCAACTTCCTTTTATAGTACCTGGAGTCAAGGATTTCCTTGATCTTAGAATGTTCCTCTCTTCATTAGGATGGGAGAGCGGGGTAGATTCATAGCAGGTCTTAACACTGAGCTACAGAAAGGTTTCAACAGACTACAATGAAACACTGGATGAAAAACCTGAGGCTTATCCCACTGTCACCGGATTTACAATCCGGAAAATTGGGAAAGGTCCTATGTATTTGGCTCCCAACTTTTTTCAGGGTTGCCCTAGGTTCAAAAACTTCATGGCCAGGTACACTCTATCTCCTATTCTGAACTCCCTCTGGGGTGCCTTCTTTCTGTCTGTTTGTCTGTTTTGTGCTTCCCTCGCTTTTTCTAGTGCCTTACTATGACCCATGTGGCTTTCAAAGTATTGATCTACTCGGTCAATGAGGCTGAGAAGGGTCTCTCCTGAGGGAGTTGTGGCATAGGCACAGACTCTATCCTTGTGGCCACCCAGAAAGGGGTAAATTCAGTGCTACTACGCACTGATTTATTATAGGCCACTTCTGCAAATGGCAGAAGCTCAGTCCAACTGGTTTGTTGGTAGTTCACATATCACAGGTATTGCTCCTGAGTTCATATGTTTACAAGTCCCATTCGTTTGAGGGTAATGGGTGGAGCTAAGTCTCTGGGAGGAGCCTATGAAACTCTTGAAACTTTGAGGTGAATTGCACTCCCCGGTGTGAAATGATATGCTTTGGGACAACCCTATGCAGCGATACACATGCTGCACAAATAGCTTAGCCAAGGACTGGGTTGAAGGAATCCCGGGGCACGCCACAAAATGGGCTTGTTTGGAAAACAAGCCAGTAAGACCACAGTGTTCCCAATCCTTTCTGGCAGCTCCACAATAAAGGCCATCGAGATTTCCTTCCAGGGGTTTGTGGGGTTGGCTACTGGCAGCAATCCTGGGGGCTTGCCAGGCAGGTGTTTCATCAAAGCACCTACAGTGCAGTTAGCTCCATAAGCCTCTAGGTCCTTCTCCATCTTTGGTCACCAGCTCTGCCTCTTCATTAGGTGGAGAGTCTTTACAAATCCAAAATATTCCACTGCCCTAGTATCATGACTCTGTTGTAGGATTAGAGTCCTCTGGCTAGCTGAGACATATACCTTACTCCCCATCCATGCCAGTCCCTCCTTTAGTGACAGACTGCCTCTATGATGTTGAAACCACTCATCGCCTGTCAAAGCATCTGAGGGCTGGCGCAAACTGTCTGGATGGGAAGAGATGTAATGACCTCCTCTCGGGCATTGTTGGATTGTGGCATCTGGAAAAGAGCATCTGCCAGGAAATTCCCACCCACCCACCCCCATCCCCCGGTAGGTAGCAGTGTTGAAGTATTGAGTCCAAGGGACTTGCTTAGGTGGCAATTTCCGGGGTGGGTGATTGGGCTCAACGCTTCCAGATTCTTATTGGTTTGTTCATACCTCAAATGGAATCTTACTGCTTTCTAAGAACCACCTCCACATTAGGAGGGCCCATCGGACCATATAAGCTTCTTTCTCCCAAACAGCCCATCGCCTTTCGGTTTCAGAAAGTTTACAGGACGGAGAGGCACAAGGGCTGCAGCTCCCCCTTGGACTCCTCTGAAGCAAGATCACGCCTACAGCTACATCACTAGCATCTGCCTGCATCAGAAAAGGCTCATCTGGGCGTTTTAGGACTGGTTCTGCACCAAAGAGGCACTTTAGCTTCTTGAATGCAACTTGGCCCTCAAGAGACCAGTTCAAAGGTTGACTGGGCTTGGGTTTCATCCAGTTTCTTTGTTTTGGGAAAAAGTCTGCTCGGTTCAGAAGGTTCTCATCATTCAACCTTGAGGTGTCAAGATTCTCCCAGGCCACAGACGGTGCACATACATTTCTCAATTCCCTTCCAGTCTCCCATACATTCCAACCATACAGACCCTTCCCCCTCCCTGGTTTCTGTTGTCTGGCTGCAAGCAAAAGTGGACAGCGAGTCAGCTATGACAGTCATGTTGTCTAAAACCATATCTAGTTTCCATTATATAGAGGGGGGAACCCTCAAAATATTCGTCTTTCCCTAAGGATTATCAAAAGGATGACAAAAGTTCATATTGGCACCCAACTCTATTTTGGTTCTAGTAAAGCAAGTAAACAGCCTGTTCCCATAACAAATGTAGCCTTCCCAGGATGACGCTAAATCTCTATCTAGGGTGGATCCCTGTCTTGTATAGTGACATACAAGTTGCTACCAATAAGTTATGAACAAGGCCTGAAGTAAACATCTTCTTCAAATTGAGTTCAGTTCATGGACACATTTGTGTTGTTTTCTTGTCAATAATGTGGAACTGTTTGTGATTGTCCTGTTCTGGTTCAGTCTATAGTTTTGGGATTCCTAAAAATCTAAATACTAGCCCATCTTCCTTGATTTGACATGATTTGACTCTATCTATCTACCACGTATTTATACATCAGTTTCTGTTAGTAGCTGTAACCGTATAACTTTTCAGTTAATAATATAAAATAATTAGATGCTGTGTGGAGAAGTAGTTCCTTTTGTTCTTGCTGAATCTTCTGCCTGAAGATGCTTTTTCCACATTAGCTGCCTCTATTGTATTTTACAGCTTCTAAACATTCACTTTTGATTATCATTCTTGCAAATTAAACCTTCAGTGTCTCCACAGATAATTGTTTCAAGAGCCCCTGGTCATTTTGGTTGCCCCCGATTGCATCTTTTCTAGCTCCGATACTTGTTTTTAGCTGAGAAGAACGTATCTATGCACAGCAGTATTGCAAGGGCAGTCCATTATACATTTGTGTCTTTTACGGCTAACACCCAATAAACTGAACTTTTTAATATGACTGCCCATGTTATTCAAGCATTTTTCTATTTCTTTAATATGTCTTTTTTGAACCCAATTAACTATTTTAAGTCCAGTATAACATTTAATTCTGTGAAGTGTTTTTCATTCGTCTTCAACATGACTATCTTACCAGTCACTCCCAACATCTATGAAAAGTTAACCTTGATTCTAATTTTAGAAAAGCTTATTTGGTGGAGAGGTAGCATACTAAAAAAACTAGAATCAAGTCCTATTTCTTGGCAACATGTTATAAAATTTTTGTTAAGTCCAATGTTTGGGGCACATACTAGAAGCTGCATGCTATTAAAAGTTGCCACAGCTAGATAGGATCTAGGTGAAAATAAATTTTAAATTAAATTTAGTTACTTAAACAGAGTTATCTGTGTGTTTAACCGTTTTTCTGTTTTGTTGTATAAGCAGTATATAAAAACATCAGTGATAAAATCTGGAAATTTGATGGCTGTCTGTGACCTAAACTTGTTCATTCTGAAATTTAAATGTCCTGAGGTTGGACAGTGAATAATTGTTGGTTTTCCCTCTTGTAGTGATAAGGTATACATGATATCAAGTCATAAGGTGTACAAGATACATTTAGTGATTGTTCTAAGTTATGACAGGAGTACCTGGGACCTGATTCTGAAGTTCCAATGGCCCCCTCCCTCGTGGTCACCTGAGCATATGTTGAGTGCTCTGTAGCCAATCCACATCTCTTTGCAGTATCCTGCGTTCACATGACTGTGTTGTATGAAGTTTTTGCTAAAAAGTGGCATTTATTTCTAATTTTGCCAAAACTGTCCCATTGTGAACCATTGGTTCACTTAACAACTGTAGTGTTGGCTTAACAACTGCAGCATTTGCTTAACAACTAAAGCAAAAAAGATAGTAAAGTTAGGTTTGTCATAAACGTGACCTGCTTTTCGACTTCCATGACTTACAACCCTGATGGGCAGTCTCCATTACGGTTATAAATCTAAGACTATCTGTATATACTAATACTGTACATATTAGTTGAGAAAGACGTTGTTTATAATAAGTTACTTTCCATTTCCTGTTTCACCAAACTAGAAAAAAATGCATGAAGCTGCAAACAGGATATAACTAGAATGTTTTGTTGAAATCAAGACTCTTAGTAATTTAAGAAAAAGAATTAGAACATATCATCTGATAAAGACAAATATAAAATACAATGAATGTAGTAGGAGTGGCGGTTAGCATAGAAACGTTTATTGTGAACAGATGAAAAGTTAGTGACAATGTCACAGTCAATTTGTCCTTCAAATTCAAGTGCAATTTCATTCTTCCTATCTCTATTTTTTTCCAGAGCAAAACTCAAGTATCTAAGGCTAGAAAGAAATTTTGCCTTTCTCCACTATTTCTATAATAATGTTATTCTTAAGTCACTCAATGCTACTTCTCTGTAACTTCTGCATCCTCAGAGGCTGTTGTTAAAAATCTAATTAATCTCATTTCCAAGAAGGCTTATTGTTAGCTTTGGTTGGAGTACCACCTGTCATGATTTTGTGGGGAGTTAATCTTTGTACTTTATCCAAAAGCTGCAGATTGTGCAGAATACAGATCTCAGGTTGATCCGTGGGCCATCTGACCATATGCATGTATGATAACATACTGTTGAAACAAGTACATGTTTCAACAGAAATCCTACAGCTATCACACCAGGTTGAAGGTTTTATATAGGATATATATGAGGCTCTGGTCAGCCACTAAGACTGTGAGAGGACATCCTACGGATACAGCAGCTCCAGTGATTCTGACTCTTACTGTGGGTACACAGTTTTCTTCCATAAACTAAAAAATGGACCTTCATCCATCTTGCATGGTAGTCTTTCCAAATTTAGATGATCTCCAGATGTGCCTAACATAATTCTCAATGATGCCTTTGTAACTGGGGAATATGAGGAATTGGCATCCACAATTGTGGAAATCTGCAGTTCATTTTTTATTCAATACCCAGAGGATGTGGTATATATATCACATCTGTTTGGGGGCTAAAAATAGGTAGAGATGGTTGTTGAGCCATCACAAAATTAGTTAGGATATTACTTAGGAGGGAAATAGATTAGCTGTTGCTGAGAAGAATTTGCCATATTGTTTGGGTCACGTGCACTTAATATAAGCTGTGCTTAGCAGGTAGTGTGAATACATGGTCAGGATTCTTTTAACAAGACTTCTCATGCTATAAGCTGATTTGCAAATGATGAGGGTTGGTCATTTTCAACCAAGACCAGACAAATTAACTTGACCCACATGATATGCTAACTCATCACGTGAATAATGCAGAAACTCAGAACATTTCTGCAGCATGTCTTCCTACACACAGGCATCCCTTGCTGAGTTGCCTGCACTCTCCTGTAATGGCCAACCACTCTTAGAGGCTGCCTGAAGTCATCCATCCAGGACTTGGGCTTCCCCTCTTCCAAGAACAGCCTTTCCTGGACTCTGACATCACGCCCTGACCCTGAGCCAGGCAGCCACGCATGGTGACGCTTTCCCATCATGAGAGGAAAAGACGCTTTGCAGTAGGAGGCTGGTCAATCCTAGCAGTCGATTAGTGGAAGCCTTGTCAGGATGCGATTGGACAATCTAGAAATAGAAACAGGCCCATTTATTTATTATTTTAGACCGCGATGGCAGCACCAAGCTTGAGAATCCCAGTACTAAGCCGGAATGTGGTGGCAGTGTGATGTATAAGCCATCCATTATTAGCGTTTCTTCCATAAACTGTGCTATGAAATATGAATCTAGCTACTCAGCATTTCTACAACATACTAAACATGCATTAATCACAGCTAAGGCTGTCACCCCTGAAGGTCGCCTTGGTGATTCTATAAAGCAGGATATGAATTGTCAGATCCCTGGTGGTTTTCATGGTATCCCAGCAACCTTTGTGCTCGTGGGCTCTTTGCAAAGATCAGCCTTCCTACATGGCAGGTGGGGGAGAGGAAGCTCTTCCAGACGCCATTCCCCACCCCCCCCAAAGAAATCTTCAGGGTCTTGGAGGGAGAATCGGAGAGGGTGCTCTGGAATTGGTTTTATTTTCCCAGAAGACTACTAGCTACATAACATTAGCTGTTAGTCCAGGCTTGTCAGGTCATGGTTCAGGTAAATTAACTTAGAACAAGCTGCTGTTAAGACATTCCTTTTCAGTCATAACTTGATCCATAGTTTGGGCTAGGATGCAACTTACAAGTAGCCCCCGAATGGCAGCAGAATTGCTGTTGCTAAATAAGTGAATTGAGCCAATATGCAACTTTTTTGCCATGGTTTTTAAGCGAATCACTGTAGCTTTTAAGTGAATCATGCAGTCATTAAATGACTCCAACTTCCCCCACTGGCTTTGCTTGTTGGAAACCAGCTGAGAAGGTTGCACATGGAGTTCAGACAACCCCGGGACGCTGTCATTGTTGAAAACACATGCCGGTAGCCAAGTGCTCAAATTTTGGTGGGGCCACTGTCCCAGTCGTAAATGCAAAGACTGGTCATAGGCCACTTTTGAGTGTTGTAACTTTGTTAAATGAATGGTTCTAAGTCAAGGGCTACCTGTACAGTATGTCTTATTAGGCTGTGTGAACCAAATATATAACTGATGTGTGATTTGCTTGCTTTTCACCTGCTGTGGTCCACATCACACCACATGTGCAATGCAAACATTGCGAAACAGCATTTTGCGTAATTTAATTGAGACAGATGTTCTTGCTTTGTGCTGTGTTAATAAAAATAATTTTAACACTCCAGTTTTGCTGCTAAAAGCATGTGCATATGAAATATATATGAGCGCTTAGAACCAGAATACTAATCATTAATAGTTCTGCCCTGAAGGTAAAAGATGAAATGCTATATGGCAAATGGAAGTGTACCAGATACATTTCATGTTGCATAAAAATGGGTTTTGTGTTGCATAAAAATAGGCTCTGTTTGTTGCAAAGCAAATATTAACATAACATGAGATTATTACATCAATATAATGTAATTTAAAATGAAAATATGTTAAAACTAGGATTTCACATATATTTTACCCATTACAGCTCACCCAGTTTGCATTCTATTATGTCTGATCATATTGCTAATAACATGGGAAAAAGGATAAATGGAAATGGAAAGATTCACTACAATGTAAAATTCCCCTCGTTCATTCCGTTGTTCCTTTGTTGGGCTTCAGAGCCTGTTTAGAGATGTTTAGTTTTTCAGCTTTTCTCTGTAATTCTAGTTTTTGTTCATGGTTCTGTGGGAGAATGCTAATTGAGTCAAGCTTTGCAATTGATGCTTGGCCAAAGGCTTAGAGCACCCGATGGCCAGCAGGACTGGGGTTAACGGCACAGGGAACACTCCCATGTGGCTCACGGCTCAGTGCCAATGGGTCAAATGTTCACATGTCCCTTTGCTTGTACTCCACTAACTAACAATATTTCTTGAAAATCAATGGCTGTGCCTTCTGCTGCTAGAAAGGAGTTAACTAGTTCAGGAATCAATTTAGGTAGGATTTGAAGTGGGAAAGGAAGGAACTTAATTTGGTCCTTGACCTGTAGAACGGGACCAAAAATGTTAAGAGTTGCCTTTTATGCAGATAAGAAAACAAATGAGATCATGCCCAGTGCTTGACCACTACAGAATATGGCAAGACAAGTTAGGGCAGAAACACACCGAGTAAAAAGTACTAGGCCCTGGGATATTCAGCATGCTGAACGCAGATGATCTGGATGAGAGGATGGAAAATACATGGATCAAATTTGCAGAGGGGGAGGGAACCTTGGAGGACAGCCTCAGGGTTTAGGAAGATTACAAGAAGCTGGAAATATGAGCAGAAACAACCCCCCCAAAAAAGAATTATAGTCCTCAGCTTATAACCATTTGTTTATCAACCAATCAAAGTTACAATGGCACTGAAAAAAATTACTTATGGCTGGCCTTCGCACTTAATGACCGTGCAGCATCCCTGCTTGTCACACGATTGCAATCCAAGTGCTTGACAACTTGCTCACACCTACAGCAATTGCAGCATCCGGCCCCGTTGCCATTTGTAACCTTCCCCAGCTGGCTGAGGACAAACAAAGTGAACAAAGTCAGTGGGGAAACCAGCCGGAAAGATTTCAGGTCACAGCCATGTAATGTCTTGCTTAACCCTCAGGACAAAAAGGTCATTAAATCAGGTGTATTCACAGGATTACTCACTTAACACTCAATTTTTGGGCCCCAATTGTCTTAAGTCGAGGCTGCCTTTAATTTCAAAAGTGGCATGTGTTGAGTCCTACGCTTGAGTAGGAAAAAATAAAAGACTTGCGTTTAAAGTGAGGAAGAACATACTGGGCAGCAACATACATGGTATAAATCGCACTGTCTTCATGACTCACAAATTGAATATGAATATGTATACTGTAGCCCCCTCCCCAAAAAAGAAAAGAAAAGAAAGTGTGTGTGCACGCACACACACACACACACACGTAGGGGATGTAAAGGCTTTTCTAAGAGTAAGAGCAGAGTTTCAGGAGGTAGGATTTCCTTCATTGGAAAGAATTTCAACAGCAATTAGATCGCTTTCTGTCAGGTATGCTGTAGGGGTGAATGCCTGCTTTAGACAGGGGATTTGGACTAAATGACCTCTAAGTTTTCCACATGTTTTAACAAATGAACTGGCATCATTTAATCAGGTAGGTTAAAGAGTTTTGGAGTGTCTGGGTCTAAACATCTCTTTGTTATAGATATGGGAAAGATACTGGCAGCTTCCCCTGGTTGAAGTTACCCAGATAAAAATAAGCTTTTATTCCCTGTATATGTATTTAACATGCTTTGATTAGATACAGAAGCATATTAGTCCAACTATTATTACTAACGTCTGCAGAAATGTTATGTAAAAGAGAAATTCATGCAGTATTTTCAAGCTTTTAAGAAAGCAGAGTTTCATTTTCTTTTCAAACTTAAAATGCTTGTGTTTGATTTTTTAAGTTAGAGCTGACCCTTGCTCAGATTGGTGAAGGCATATTTTTCTATAGAAAGCTACCTCCTGACAAGGGAGAGTTTTGGAAAAGGTCATTCTCTATTGACTTTGCTTCCTGCAGTTGAGCAACTCTTTGGCCTGTTAGTCTCAGTCCTCTTATCTTTTAAGCATCATCAAACAAAGTCCTTCTGTATCAAAGTTATTTCAGTTAAGGATCTAAATGAATATTTTGCCTTAAGTCATCTCATTTCCTATTTGGCATACTTTGGATAAAACGTTTGTTTGGTTAAAATATAAATGGGATATTATATTAAATTCCATTTCCTTCACAAAAAAAGTATAAAGTTATGTGTGGAGTCCTCCCCCATTTCACTACCATTTTCTCTTGTAATATAATATGTTGAAAGATACACTCAAGGAGAAAAATGTGAGACAAAGGGTGAAAATATCACACATCAATTCTGAATAATCAGTAGAGGCATAAATGAAATATTTTTCCTCAGGTAGTGGTTAATAACCAAGCACTTCCGGGACAGGCTTAAGAAAAGGATTTATTTTCCTTTGAACCATTAGAAAAGAGTTTAGTTTGAAAGATCAGTAAGTCCTTAATATTACTATATTTTAAATTTCCTTTACTCTGTTATAAAAGAAACAGCGTGCAGTCTATTCTATGTATTTTTCATTTGTTTGTTTGTTAATCCTATCCTAATGAATGCATCCTGTTATTAAGCAGTTTGCTACAGAAACTTGGAGAAATTATACAGAATCACCTGGTTTCAGGGGCAAAAGAAGGAAAAGATGGGGGCTGCATGAATGCATCAAGAATGCCGCACAGGTTAAAGGGCTGGCGTGCCTAGAGTGCCCTAGGTTAATGTTGGGCATAGCATTTAGTAGACGAGAAGGTTGAGATAGATCCTGCAACTCTTCTAAACACCGAAGAATCAGACTTGTACATTCCTATTTTAAAAGAATAATGTTCTTTATTTTTTTTCTTGATGGATATCATTTTCATTTTTTTTTAAAAAACAAACTTTATTAATTATAGAACTAAAATATCAAACAAAAACATACACAACACACAGAAAAAAAGAAGAAAAAGGAAAAAAAGAAAATGATTAAAAACTAACAATTCTACTATCGACAGTCTATGGTTCCTTGTTATCAATATTGGTGACATATTTACAAATACATCTTATTGTGAATATATAATTACTACCTCTTTTACATTTTACATTGTTTACTAATATATTTTCTATCTTTGTTCTATCCAGTCATACCAGCATTCCCAGCTTCTATAATATTCTGATGTTTCTTTTTCCTTAAGTGCTAAGGTTAACTTATCCATCTCTGCACAGGCTGTTATCTTCTGAATAACCATTTTCTTCTGAATAACCATTTCCTCTGTTGGAATATCTGCTTGTTTCCAACACTGTGCAAAGGTTATTCTGGCTGCAGTAAGAATGTGCAGTATTATATATTTGACTTTTTTAGTATCATTTTCATTTTAAGTTAGCCTTTATAAGTATACAGTGTCTTGTCTACAGTGAACCGAACTGAATGATACAGATTTTATGTCTTTCTGTCTGTCTGTCTGCTGGTTTCACAAAACATGCTACACACCAGGAGTATCACTATATACTGTATTTTCATATTATATCAAACCAATATTATATCAAATAAATCACAGCATGCTGAGACAATAGCTGGGTTTCTCATGGATACTAAACCCCACACTGATCAGTCCCATTGTAACCACATCTAGCAAGTTGTGCAGTTGTGCAGTTCTAGTCATCCTGCCACCTTTGTTAGAATGGAGTTGCTGAATATGGCTGAGCTGAATAGGAGCCATGCCATCAGGGCTTTCCTCAAGATCCTACCTTTTGAGTGAAGAAAGGGCGCATGAGTTTTGCAGGCGAGCCTCTTTAAGGAAGCGGGGGGTCTGAAAAGCACTAATGACAGAATAGCTTTTTCAGGCAAATAGAAAATGAAAAGAACGAAGGGTTTCTTGGTCCCTGTTGATGTATGTGGTGAATCTGTGAAGCAAATGAATAATATACAAGGACTTCTGTTCAACAGGCATTGAACTAGAAGACCTCCAAGGTTCCTTCCAAATCTGTTATTCCTATGTTCTAATTGGGATCAAAAGTAATTCAGTATAATTGATCAGATGACTCCTGTTCCCAATATTTGCAGTTTGCTCTGATTCCCTGTGTAAGTAAAGCTGGCATTGGGCCCAAATTTTGAGATAACAACATCAAATTAATTGAAATATTGCAAGGTCGTTTTTAGTCACTTTATGGGAGACGGTAGAATAAGGTTGGTTGATGTTCCTAAAAATTATAATTTAGCATCATTTAGAAGCCCCTACTTTTTCCACCTTAAAAGGAAATCTTATTTATTTCAAATCTACAAAACAAAAACAATTTGTCCCAAAAGTGCTTTTCCAAAAGGCAGTTGGACTTCCCTTTTCTTTTTTTCTTGAAAAAGTTTTGCTTCTCATCCAAGAAGCTTCTTCAATTCTGATTGAATGATGGGGAATGGAAGCATTCAGTCAGAACTGAAGAAGCTTCTTGGATAAGAAGTAAAACATTTTCAAGGGGGAAAAAAAACCCCAAGAAAGTCAAATTGCCTTTTGGAAAAGTACCTTTGGGACAGCCACAACCTGAATGATTGAGAATCTCCATAGACATAGAAACATTTTTCAAGTATGAAAATAGATTTTGTTTTTGTGATACAGATATGGACGAGCTGAACTCTCATTGTAACTTGCAGTAACTTTAATATTTACTTTCCAAAACTACATATTTTGTAGTTTATAGTTTGGAATATTATACGTGAACTTCTGCATTTGATGACTTTCAAAAAAAAATCCATAGAAACATTTAATTTAGCACTACTGAAAGACACTTGCGCAGCATCTTTTAAGAAAAGTTTCAATATGTGACAGCGCCTGTGAACTAATACTAAAATCTATAAAGTAAATAATCCCATCTCCAGCAAAAATGCCTGACCATCAGCTTATAATCCTTAGCCATTTACTTTTTACAACGTGGATTAGACTAACTGTAGAATTAACTTCACTGAGAATCAGCAAAGCATAGATGGATCTAGGGGTTAGGGATTTTTCTCCCTTTTTATAGATTACTCCTAAGAGAAACTCAAAATAATCAATAATAGTTGAAGAGACAGGTCTCTTTCTGTTAGAAGTAAGCAAAGCAGGAAGTTGCTTTTTTCCTGTACCTGAACAGACTGCGTTTCCTCCTTTTGCATAACATTTTTTTTCCTGCAAGGAAGGGAGAAGATATACAGATAAAAATGTTGGCTGAAGATAGAAGCCGACCTTTGAAATGTTTGAAAAATATCCTATTTTTCTCAGACCAGTTCTGGTGTAGTGATGTGTGTGTCTATGTGTTTTGCATTCTTCCCACCTACTGCCCCTTTCTGGTTACCATGGAGAATCCAATGTTGGCTGCATTCAGGCAGGTTGCTGAATAGCTCTGAGGTTGATAGATGGTGAGAACCGTTCATCTCTTTACCTCCCTCCCTTTCCAAACACAGCTCTGCTGGCATTTGGCGCTTTCCCTGGTCAGAGAATGGCTGTCAGAGGCATCTGAAAGGGAGGCCGAGAGCATTGTGCTGAGAGGCTCGTTCAGTGCTGAGGATGAGAGCAGCCAGGCTGGGAAGAGCCTGGAGATTTAACCATCAGCCAGTCAGGTAGCTGAAGCTTAAATGTTTGCATGCATGATTGTTTTCTTCACATGCAAGCCATGCACATTTTACCAAGCACACAAAAACGTCCTGCCTTCCCCCCATTTCTTGGGACTCCGTTTCTGGTAGTGATGCATTCTTGGATAGATAAAAAAAGGTAAGTTACTTTTTGACCTCAGAATTAAATTGCATCTCTTGTTAAATGGACTCTGCTTAACTGATATGTATCTATCATTTTTAATTCTGGGTGGTTTAGACAATATATATGCCTGAAATATATGAGATGCCTCTATATCAAGCCAGGTTCAGTTTTCTGTTTTCTTACCGTATTCATTGTTCAGAGTTACTTAGAAAGTTGCCTAGAATCCCCATTCTTCTTTAAGAGGAAGTTTGGATGGTATTCTTTAGTTCTACATTATTTATGCTCAAATGAAAATCCATATAAATATTTAGCTGCATGGTGATAATTTGATGGCCCTCCTGAATAAAAATGTGGCTCATAGTCTAACCCTAACAGAAAGACTTTCAGAGAAGAACTGTATGGAACTAGAAGCCAGTTGTAACTCAAACAAAGCAGTCCCTTCACTTGAGAAGCCTTATAATTTCAAGTCAAGGGTTAGGTTTTTACATAGGGTTTTTTACCATTATTTTCTGAATAACAATAGGATGGATTTACATTTTACATTAAGCCAGAGTTTAGTTCTCATATCGCACTTAGCCAAAAGTGTACAAATGACATAATAACGGAGCACAATATCATATTCACTGTGGTAGTAATACAGTTCTGTCTTGGGGAGAGGAGGCTTTATCTACTTCTCAGAGTTTTGATTTGCACTGCTATTTCAAAGTTTTGTTGATGTTATATTGCTGTCATTTCATTGAAAGTTTCCCACAGCAAGGCCGTTTCCTGTCAGGCTGGTAACTTCCGGAGTGGCTAATTCAATCATCCATCTGCTTTTGTACTGTAGTATAGAGGTACGGGGGAATACATTCTTATTTTGATACTTGATGAGCTTTTGGGAGAAAGAGGCTTTGAACTATATAGGATGAAAACATACAAACTCCTTTTGGGCTTTCTGATTTTGAGTTTACATCTATATTGCCACTTTTAGCAAATGGAATAGAATTACCTTCATTGTCAACTCCAAGCTAGAGACCAGAGAGTGAACCTATCTATGCTTGAACCTGCAATTAACAACTAATACCAGTTATTCTTTTGGGAGAAGCAGGTCCTCTTTTCACCACATACCAAAGGCAAAAGTTTCTAGGTTGGTCCACTAACAAATCAGTATTTTAAAATACAAAATAAATTACACGTTTGTAAACTTCTTGGTAAGAGCTTGTTCTTTTTTAAAAAAATCTATGCCTTATTTTGTCCCTGTCTTCTGACAAAAGGTAGTTTAATTAGGCTTGAAGATGTCAGGGATGCTTTTCACTTAAACAAATGAGAAATTATGACCTACAACTTGGCTTAAGAGAGTGAGGATTTCCATTCCTGTAGTTCAGCCAACCAGAATCTGGCCCCTTAATCTTCTGCCTCACTGGCCCCACTGTGAGCCTGGCCATTATCCCATAGGAGAGATTTTTTACCAAGGGAAAGTGCTCCAGACATACCACCATCAACTCTCAATGAATTTGCACTTTGGGGATATGAATTTGTTTTCTTATCAGTATGCTTGGACAGCTATTACAAGCTGTTATTATCTCTTACGACTGAAAATTAAACTAGGCAAAAAGTTGCAGTAATTGGGATTGGACTGCCTAAAAAACTCAATTCTTCCTTTTTTTAACCCCCCCAGCTGAATTTTTATATGTTCAAAAGAGATGGGTTAATCATATTCATTAATGCCATACATGTATTCAGCATGGATTTTTACAAGCTGTGTTTGGTTTGACTTTAAAAGATACTGGCATATTTTAATTGTTTTAAAATTACAGCACTTCGGTGTTGAGTAGGATAGGCTGCATGAACCCCTCATCTAGAATTTCACTGTCTCCTAGTTGTTGTGCATCTACCCCAAAGTAACTTGTTCTTGTTTTGTTTTTTCTTTGAAAGGCTTGTAACTGTGACCCAAAATATTAAGTCCAAAAAGTAAGAATTGCCTGCACTTGCTGAATCTTACCACTTAAGATCTCACCATAGGTTAAAATCCTCTTTTCTGTTTTGTATCTATATTTGAAACATCTAGGAATATCAAGATCCTTTTTATTTATTTTTTTGGCTTTCATCTCACACTAAAATGTTCCTCTCCTGAAGAGCATTTGAAAGTATGTGGATTTCTTTTTGAAGTATTAGACAGTTTTATATACTTTTTATATGCATGACACTGAGTTAGCAGAACTTCAATAAAAGAGTAATAAATTTAGCCAGGTGGACTGTTTCTTTGTGGCCTAAGAAAAAATTGAATTTTGAGAGTATAGTGAAAAGAGGGAGAAGAATTTTGCTTCCCTACTCGCAAAATAGTGTGATCCTTTATAATTTGGCCACATGAACTGTTCCAGTTACTGTTTTAATCTTGAGAGCTGTATAAATACCTCCTACAACCAGTGCAAAATTCTTGACATTATTCAATTTTAATGTCACAGCACAAGTGGGTTAGATAGTGAGTCACCCAATAATTTAAATCTGGAATTCTGTGTTCAAGAATGTGTCCTTTCCACTATAGTATATTTGTTCAGAGATGAGCAAAATTTTACCATCAAGGAAAAGCAGTGGAATAATGGCTAAAGGGTTTGTTTGGGACTTGGATAGCTATAAAACAGATACTTTCTTCAGGTGGAGCTCCTGGGGGTGACTTTGGCTCAAACTCACAAGCTTGTTCTGAGAATAAAAGTAGGATAAACCTTTGATGTACTGTCTATAGTCAGAGGTGAGCTTCACATAATTTAACAACCGGTTTGCCTAGTGCAGAACCAAAAATGTGGGTGTGTCCGCACACACGCGTTTCGCTCACATGCACGCCTTCCGCACTTGTGTGAGGTTTCAAACACATGGCGATTTTATGTGTGCAGCTTTCAGCAGACTCTCTCAGGCAGCCGCAGTGAGTAGAGCAGGCGAGGCGTGGAAATCAGCTGGGCTGTGTGGGCGGGGCAAGCCAGCCAGAGCGAGAGAGATACATAGGACAGGATAGCACCGGGCGGGGGCGCGGGCCCAGCTGGTGGTCAGAACTACCAGTATGGGCGAACCGGTCCAAACCGGCAACACTTGCCCACCTCTCAGAGAAAAATGACAATAATACCAATAGCAATAATATGGTGTAGAAGCTTGTAGTTACTACCCAGAAGCTGTTACCAGGAATACTTATGCAATAAAATCAGTCCCTATATTCAGCATGGGAAAATTCTAACAGGTTTGATGTAAAAAATGAGCTCAACTACCTTCATTTCATATAAACATGTAAACCGATGGAGATTGTTTATAATTTCTGCAGTCAACATTATTTTTAAGTGTGATCATTTATTAAACATTCTGTACTTGAATCATGGACAGAAAATCCCCAGAGCTATTCAAGAATTGACATAGTGTCTATTGTAAGCTGGTACTAAATAGGGGAGAAACGAAATCTGGGGAAAAAACTTTTATCCCAAAATATTCTAGAAGATGAAGCAAATATAAATGATTCTAATGGCTAAAAAATGTTATCTAAATGAATACAGATAAATGGAAAGTCTCAATCTAGATTCTTTTTAAAATATTTTAACACTTCACAGCAGAGGGGGTATTCAGCAGGTTCTGACCAGTTCTGGAGAACCGGTAGCGGAAATTTGGATTCGTTCAGAGAACCAGCCAATCCCGCCTCTGACTGGCCCCGCCAACCCCCATCTCTTCTCTGCCTCCCATTGAGTCCCAGCTGATCGACTGGGTCTTCTTTGGTTGACCTGCACAGGAGAACGGAGCTGGAAAGCAGGTTAGTGGGGTGGGGAGGGAATGGAGATTTTGCAGTAACCTTCCCCTGCCATGCCCACCAAGCCATGCCCACATCCACCATGCCACACCATGGCCACCAAGCCACAACCGCAGAACCGGTAGTAAAAAAATTCGAATCCCACCACTGCAGTGAACCTGAGTGTGCCACTTCTAGAATTGTTCAGATAAACTGAGGAATCGTTTATGCAGCAGTTCAGGTGAGCTACAGCCCTCTCGCTAAGTCACTTCAGACAATGAAAGAATGTTGATAGGATAAGAGGAAGAATGTGCTTGACTCCCGATAAAGTTTAATGATGAAAAAGTTCAAGATCAGCATCCATGTGTGGCCAAAGACAGGTCAGCTCTTAATTCCATTGAAGAAAAAAATGATCTGGAAAGTTTGAGCAAAATCATTCCTGCTAGACTTTTTAAGGAGTGGTAAAAATAGTTCAATGAACCGCCTCCACACCAATGTCTGAGTTCAGTGTTTTTCCTTGTATTTTTTGCTCCAGCTTAGGGACTATGCTTCCTTAAACACACTAGAAACATTAAGTCATTTATTTTGGGGGGGGCATGGGGGGCGTAATGTACCTGGAGCTGGGCAAATAATTTTAGATTACAGCTTCAGTTTCTTACCCTTTTGTTCAAGATGCAAAAAAGCAGTTTGAATGCTGTCATGTGCAATTTAAGTGCAACTGATTGGTTAACTTCACTTGCTGGCTCTTTTTGAGAGGAGAATCCTATGTAGAATTCTTAAACCAGTTGGGACTGTCGGCAACCATTTGTCTGTTTACAAATACATTTTTATTAGGCAGTTTAGAGAAAATGTAGACCTTAGAAAGAGGAAGGAGTGAAAGAAAGATAAAAGGATAGAGCACCATGTGTTCAAGTTAGCTCCTGTAGATTCTGAGGTGTAAGGCCTACTTTTTCTACTGCAACACTTTGAGAAGTTTGTAATGTAATGTAAACATTGCTTAATAATAGT
Organism: Pseudonaja textilis; assembly: GCF_049901715.1. NCBI lineage: Eukaryota > Metazoa > Chordata > Lepidosauria > Squamata > Elapidae > Pseudonaja > Pseudonaja textilis. Next base: position 13,709,470 of record NC_141993.1, read on the forward strand.
GTTGCTGCTCAAGGTGCTGCAAATAGGGCTCTTTAAAAAAAAGCAATAACAGGAAACGTGCCAGGTGGTCACTAAAATCTGTGCAATTACAGGATATACAACCTTAATTAAAAGATGGACGTGTTAGCTTCTGTATATTTTATGTTTAGTACAAGTCTCTTAGTCAAACTAACACTTAACAAATTTCTTTTTACTGTTCTGATTCTTCCAGTACCAGCAACATCCCAGCAGGAATTCTGTCTGAGCCACCAAATTTACCCTTAAATTTTAAATTTAAGCCAGTTTAACTCCTAATACCTATTGTAACCAGTGCAGCAGAAATCCAGTGATCTTTTTTGCTCTTTGCCTGACCATAGGTCCATCAGCCTTGAGTAAGGAAATTTCTCCTCAGAAAAAAAGAAGAAATGGAATTGTGATTATTATTTCAAACAGACAAAAATGACTGCTTTTCCAAATGACCATGGTATCTAAATTTAAGTCTTTTCAATCTTTTTATTGGACCATGTAGTTTTTAAAAATCCAAACAGTTCTGTTGCTGTTTAAAAATATTTTTTCAGAGTCTAAACAATACAATTTTAAAAAAGAAAAAGAAAAGTGCTAAGAAAGAAATAAAAGAGAAAAGAAAGAAAAGATATAAAAAAAGTCTTCTAATTTTGTTTACATCAGTTATACGTGCATTTCTATTTTATTCTCTCTAGTTATATTTTGGCTCCCTTCTTCCCATATTGTACTTTTTGTCTTAAGTTCATTTTTTTCAACAAAAAGCCCATGAAGGTTTCCAGTTACTGACAAATGTAGTTGTTATCTATTCCCTACTCAGACAAGTCAGTTTTACTACCTGTTTGCTGTTGTTTTCTCATGGCATCTTTGGATATGGTTTTGTGTCCATAGAATGCCACGTTTAAGAAAGGAAGTGAAAGAATGAGCTCTAATAGGTTGCCTAATTAGTACTATTTGGTAACTGAACTTTTACTAAGTAGTTTCCACATTTTCTTCCAACCATATTTGGTTGAAGAAGTAGTGAAAATTTTCATTTCTCTGATATGCAATGTTTAGCTTTCTCTGTTAATGTTATGTATACAAATAAAGATAGAGATATGGCTAAATGAATCAATGTGATCCAGAGTAGAGGTCCTCTGGAAGGTCAATGATTAGCAAATAAAGTTTTGTTCCCAAAACTTTATTTTATTTTTTTAATTTTAAATGAAAATGCAACACTGATGAGAAACTGAGCAAACGATCCAAATTCACATGCCATATTATGGTTATATTTTTTATTAGACAAAAATGATTATACAATCTATTCAAAAAATGGTTAAAAAAATTAATTGATATGAATAAGCATCTTTGAAGTATCTATTGTTTTTATACAACTAATTTTTATTTTAAATTAAGAATCTTTTTACTGAGCTTTGAGTTAGTAATGCCTTGGCAGGTAACTTTCTATTTTGCTGGCTTCTTTTTCTTATTCTATTAAACAGACCCTCCAAAGGAATGCTTTCATTTTTCCATAACTTTTTAAAAGACTTCTGGTTTCAGTATTGAAAAGGACTGCCTTGGTGCTTCCTCAAATGGCATGTCCAGAGTTCAAAGCCACTTAAGTATCAGCTACAGAAAGATAGAAGAGATTTCCTGGCCATATTATGCATCCTGATAAGTACCATGCATGCACGCACCGAACCTCATTTTTCAGATCCAGACCAGCAAAGTTTTACTCAGAATTATAATTTTTTAAAAAATAATTACCATAATTCAAATTTTTGTTTTGAAATAGCCAAGCAGACTTACTCTAGGTTGCTATTCCTGAATCCCAACGTATCTGGAGCTTGGGAAAGGATACTTTAGATGTGGCCATAAAAATGTTTGTGCAGAAATTATATGAATTGATTTGATTTAATTGATCGATTGATTAACGGTCCAGCAAAAAAGTTTTAGTTTCCCACTTTTAATGCTTTAAATAAACTATCAGAGCTGGGCAGTATGGTCTCTTAAAATTCTCCATCAGACATAGAAATACTATAGAAACATAGAAATGGGACATAGAAATTGGGTGAATGATTTCTTTAACTTTCTCCCCAAATTTCTCAAGGAAAGGGGTCCCCCTTATCAGGAGGAACAGCACTGCTATTGAAGAAGGCTTATTGGCGGAGTGCCCTCTGAGTAGGCCTTCCCATGGGATTGATTAGAAGCCTGAGAAGCAAAGTCCTGAGGAGAAGACCACACAGGGATGTGCAGTGCGGTCACTCAGTATATGCAAGAAGCCCCCCTCCCCCCCCCCAAGTTCCTTCAAGGTCCCTTCCAGCTCTATTCTGATTGAAGTCTTATTGTTTTCTTTGATAAAGTGACAAATTAGTGGATCAAGGAAATGCTGTGAACATAGTATACCCTTGATGGCGAACCTATGGCCCGCGTGCCACAAGTGGCACAAAGAGCCATTTGTGCTGGCACGCGAGCTGCAGGCAAACTTATCTCACTTCGCATGCGCGCGCCTCACAGCTGATTTTTTTTCCCGTTGGTTTGGGGCCTTTTCTAGCCTCCCAGAAGCTTGGAAGAAGCCTCTGCAAGGTTTTTCAGGCCGAATTATAGGCCCCTTTTGTCACTTCCTATAATACCGGAAGTGATGAAACGGCCCTATAATTTGGCCTGCAAAGCCTTGCAGAGTCTTTTTCCAAACTTCTGGGAGGCTGAAAAAGGCTTCAACCCAACCAAAAAATCAGCTGTGAGGTGCAGTGCAGGTAAGCGGGTGGCGGGAGGGGGGATTGCATGTACATGCGGGGGGAGTGGGGCGCACATTGCATTCTGGGTGCTGGCACATGCGTGCGTGTGTGCTGATGCTCACACAATTTTTGGCACAGGAGCCCAAAAAGTTTAGCCACCACTGTAGTATACTTTGTCTTCAGTAATGCATTTGACAAAGTAGACCCCAGACTATCTCTTGTTAAGATAGAACAATGTGGAATAGACAGTACCACCACTGGATGGATTTGCAGTTGGCTGAACAACTGGACTCACCAAGTTGCTACAATGGAGCTACATCTATATGGAGAAAGGATGCAATGGGTACCTCAATGTTCTTTCTTGGGCCTAGTGCTTTTCAACATCTTCATAAGTGATCTAGGTAAGGGTCTATCCTTATAATTATTATTATAATTATATACTTAAGGAAACTCATCAGATTTGCAGACAATACCAAACTGGGGGGAATTGCCAACACTCGGAAGGTAGACACAAGATTCAAGGATCTTGACAGAGTTGAGCATTATTCAGCAAGATTCAGTTCAGTGGTAAGAAAAATAAGGTCCTGCGTTTAGGCAGGAAAAACCAAATACATAGGAGGTACCTGGCTCAGCAGTAGCAACTGTGAGAAGGATTTAGGTGTCGTGATAGATCACCACTTAAGTATGAGACAGCAGCTGCCAAAAAAGCCAAAGCAATGCCAGGGCAATCGACAGTATAAGGTCGTGGAAAGTAACAGTACCGGTTTATACTGCCGTAGTGGCACCACACTTGGAAGACTGCATCCAGTTCTGGTCGCCATGATTCAAAAAAGAGGCTGAGGCCATAGGAAGAGTTCAGAGAAGAGCAGTGAGGATGAGGCTAGAGGCTAGCTCATCCAGTGAAGGCAACTAGGTATGCTTATTCTAATAAAGAGAAGGCTCAGGGAGACAGAATAGCAGTCTTCCAATACTTAAAGGGCCGTCACAGGGAAGAGGAGTTCAATTTATTTTCCTTAGTACCTAAGGGCAGGAGAAAAAGCAATGGGTGGAACCTCGTCAGAGGAAAATCAAACCTGGAAATAAGGAGGAATTTCCTAACAGTAAGAACAATTAATCAGTGGAACAGCTTGCTTCTGGGAGTTGGTGCCCAATTACTGGAGATTGCTCAATTTCAAGAAAAGATTGGATAACCGTTTGTCCAGATTGGTATAAAGACTCTCCTAAATCCCTTCCAACCATATGATTCCATAACTTAAGATTTATTGATGAAGTTTACCACATAAGGAATTGATCAAAATAGCAATTCATAATGTTTGAGCCATCAGGTTCTACAAAGCATTAAACTACATTCTCATTTTGTGGTTTTTTTCTTTACAAAACTAACTCTCCCTGGACCTGGTAATAAGCAAACTCTGAAGAGCAAATTGTCATCAATCAAGACAATCATAGCATCTAAATGGCCAACTATGACTAAAATGTATTTGATAATTTAGTTGGCCTTTGTTGGGTTGATTTGTTAGAATTCTAAGAACTAGTAAAATCCCAAATGAGGTCAGGGCCTCCAGTATTCCTTGCTGTGAGCTGACCTCTGCTGTGAAGTGTAACATTCATTCTGCAGGCATTGACAGCTTAAGTGCATTTATCAGATGTCAGTTAGAGTTTTAAAAGGAAAATGATTTTTTGGTTCTCTTGATTTCTGCAAAGAGGATAAGTGAAATAAGTTCTCTGTCATGAAGGGATCACCTTTGAGTCTTGCATTAAAATAACTTTCCAAATGTCTGTTCTAATCTACATTTCTATTCAAATCCTTCTCACACTAGAAAAGTTAAACTGCACCATCTAAATAGAATAGAATAAAATAGAATAGAATAAGAGTGGGAAGGCATCTTGGAGGTCTTCTAGTCCAACCCCTGCTTAGGCAGGAAACCCGTGATGGCGAACCTATAGCACGCGTACCGGAAGTGACATGCAGAGCCATCTCTGCTGGCATACGAGCCGTCACCTTGATCAGGTCCACTGTGCATGCATGCGCACCTCCCGCTAGCTAGTTGATCATTGGGTATCTGCTGTGCAGGGGCGGGGCATGTGGGGGAGATGCACGCACATGCACAGAGGTGTGTGGTGTGTGTGTGTGGGAGGGTCATATGTGCATGTGCAGGGGTGGGGAGGTCGCACACCCAGTGCATTATGGATGCAGGCACACATGCATGCATGCACACTCGCGTACACGCACACTTTTGGCATGCGACAACGAAAAGGTTAGCCATCACTGCCCTAGACCATTGGATAACCACTGATGGTTACCCAGTCCCCTCTTCAGACATGATATTCTTCTGATTAAAATCGGAATTCCGATTTTTGGGGGAATCGCCCCCCCACCCTTTCCCCCCCCACCCCTTCTTCTCCTCCTTCCCCTCCCCTTGGAGGCCCCCTGAGTCAGGAGTTGCTACCGCCGGCGCGGCTCCCTGCGGCTCCGGGAAGGGAAGGGCAAAAAGGAAGAGCCGCGGCGGCGCTTTGCAACGGCAGCAGCGGCACCGGAGGCTCAGGTGCAGCAGCTCCCGGGTTTCTTCTTCCTCCTCCTTGTACCTTTCGGTCCATGGATACTTAAAAGAGAACCGCGACCCCTTGAATGGACAGCCGCAGAGGCGCGCAGAGCCCCAGCCTGAGCGGAGGCCGCTGAGCAGCAGGAAAAGGGAGCTGGGCAGCCACAGACCAGCTGTCTCTCCATCTGATGGCCTCGGCTGAATCTCTGCCTCCCAGCGCGCTTGGTCCTCCACCCGCAGGCTTCCCCGGCGCCTTGCCAAGTGGGTTTTCTGCCCCAGCCCGGCAGGGCCCTCGCTGCCTTCCCCTCGCCTGGCCAGCCAGGCTCCTTGGGTAACCTGGCTGCTTTGTGCCGAGAAGCATGCTGCCAGGCGGGGGCCATGCGGCGCAGGGCAACACGCCACTGCCCGGCCCTGGTGAGGGAAAGCAGCGGGCGCTTCCCGGGCAGTGGCCTTGGCCCCACCATCAGGGAAGCGGCTGCCCAGCTCCGGAGCTGATCCACACCTGACCGGCTGGAAAGGAAGGGTGTGTAGCATTGGGGTTGTGTGTGTGATTTCTTGGCGCACGGCGCGGGATCTCTTTTGGCCGGCCCCAATTTTTTTTTTCAGAGGGGAATATCATGCCTGCTTCTTAAAAACTTCCAGTGTTTGAGCATTCACAACTTCTGGAGGCAAATCGTTCCACTGATGAATAGTTCTTACTGTCAGGAAATTTCTCCTTAGCTGTAGATTCTTCTCTCCTTGATTAGTTTCTGTCCACTGTTTCTGGTCTTGCCTTCAGATGCTTTGGAGAATATTTTGATCCCATCTTCTTTGGGGCAGCCCCTGAGATATTGGAAGACTGCTATCATGTCACCCCTAGTCCTTCTTTTCATTAAACTAGACATTCTCAACTCCATTGACTGTTCTTTATATATTTTAGCCTCACGTCCCTTAAATGCTTACATGATTTTTACAATAATCCCTAGGCTCATATTGCATACTATGCATATAATTGCCTGTTCCTTTTGCCGCCAGAAAACTGGTTAATGGAGAAAAATCGTCCCAGTAGCTATTGAATGAGATAATGTTTTGTCCTGGTATTCAAGGATAAGCATAGATCAGTGAAAGATTAGGGATATTTGGCTGAACTATCTTGAGAGCAAAAAAGAAAAATTAGTGGAGAATAGGACCAAGGATCAATACCTTAGTATTTTTTTCCCTTGGTAGAGACTGCTAAGGAAGACTGGCATGGTATACACTGTTTATTATACAGAACACCTCAAATTATCCACATCTAGTTCTTAATTTGAGCCAACATTAAAGTTACATTCTACAATTTGAAATCAAAATCTTCTACTAAAGGATTCTTTATTTTGGTGGCAAGACAAAATATTTCCATCTATTCACAAAGAAAAGGGAGTCATTTTTTTTCCCTGCCTTTAGTGATAAGAATGAAATTTCACAGACTTTTTATTCTCAGCTGAATAAAATGAATATAAGGCTTGTTAAGGCTCTACGATGACTGTGTTCATTATGATTAATAATGTACTGTGAAATATTCTGGTGCAATTAAAAAATGAGAAGCTGCCAGACCACACTGAGAAGCTAAGTGCCAGTTTCAGGAATAATCCCGATTTCAAACAATTCCCCAATGTGTACCTCAGAAGCATTCTTACAAAATATGATGGTGGGTAGATACTTTGAAATATGTCTACCAGAAAAAAAAGAAAGAAAGCTGAAGTTCTGTTCTAGCAATTTTCTGTGCTTTCCCAAATACCTTAACAAATATATTTTTAACAAAATTCAGGAGGATCTTAATATATTTGCTATTTTCTGAATCTTGCTACTGTCATTTAAGATTAATCGTATTTTCTAATATTTTCTAATCCCTCATTTAAGTCATTTAAAATTATGTTGAACAGCAAAATGTCCAGAACTCCATTCTATGTCACTGAATCCTTCCTTCACATGATACCACTGTTATACTAGACAGTCATTAGATTCATCCAGCTCTGCATCCAGATAATAGTAGCAAAATTCAGCCCACATTTTGCCATCTTCTCTTTCGGGGTATATAAATTCTGTTAGTTGTCTTACTGAAGTCAAGGTTCCCACCCACATCCCATGGTAAACTAAACTGGTAATTTTTAATCAAAAAAAGATCAAGTTGCTTTAACAAATAAGGTACCCTGGAATGTAAATTTAATAACATTGTTCCCAAAGAAGATTTTGAAGCTGCGAAGGAGAGAGAGAAGGGAAAGGATTAGGTTTCTTTTTTCTTCCCTTATACTGAGAGCTAAGAGACTTAAGCAAGAAATTGAAAAAAATCCACTTTGACATTAATAGGCATCTAAGCTGAAAATAAAAGTCAAAGGGTTAATAAAGATTTCTGGATATTTAAAAGCTTTTAAAAGCAGAAAAGGAGAAAAAAAAACAATAAAAGGGCAGGATCTGGAAAAATGGAGGAGACTGCCTGGAACTAAGGAATGGAACTGTAACTAAAAGGAACTTACAGTGAAATTTTAACAAGATTCCTCAAAGATACATCATAATTGAAACTTGGTAACAAAATAATAGAACCCCAGGAAGAGAAAGTAGAAAAAAGAAGCAGAAAGAAACAGCCTTGGATTATTTGGATTACTCGGTGATTTTTGGTTTTTGCATCTGGATGACTAAAATTAACCGGGTGGTTGTTTAAAAGTCTTCAAAATGGTATCACTCTTAGAAGAACTGAAAATGGAACTTAAAAATGGAAAGAAGATGCACAAGAAGGGAGAGATTCTTTTGGCTTCGTATTTCAATTCTTAGAAATGGAGATCTGGAACTATGAGAAACAACAAGAAACGCTTGCAGAACAAGAAGATTGGGACAAAGAAGAAGCCATCTTTAATGATCAAATAATTTTAAGTGGGGGAAAAAAGAAAGGGGGGGGAAAGAGAGTGAAAGGTTTAAGACTAGAAAAAAGAACCAAAAAGAAGAAGAAGAATTTGAAAGATAAGTAATATTAGAAAACAACCGAAGAGGAGATTACAGATGAGAGAGTTAGAAGTAGAGAGACGAGGGGGCAAAAAGGGGAGGGAGAAGAAGACAAGGAAAAGAAGTTGTAAAAGACAGAAACAAGAAATGGAGAAACAGGGAAAAGATATTAGGATTGTAACCATAAGCTTGTTTAGAGATAATGGGTGAAAATTTAATTGCAAAAGGGATTCTGCAAAGGTAAATAAGATAGCATTGTTATATTATAAACAGAAATAATTTTAGAAAATATGATTAAAATGATGGATAAAATATTTACTGTAATGTAGTTGAATGTTTGGTAATAAATGAATTAAAATGATTGAGATAATTAAATGGGAACATTTTTAATTATTAGTAATTTATAAAAATATAAGTGAGAAATATGGAAAAAAAAGAATTAACTATGAAAAATTTATAAGTGTTCCCAAGAAAGTATGATATTTAATTGAAAAGAAATGTTAAAGATGTTAAGATTTTAATGAATATTAATGATAGAATTGAATTGGAATGGAATGTGTGCTTTATTTACATATATATATAATTTTTTCTTTTTAAGAATATAGTGTGTATTTTAAGAATGTACCAAGCAGAATTTGATTGGAAGTTATGTATTATATTGAGTGCTATAATCTTAAAGGTATACATTGAAGCTTAAATAAGAGTTTGAATGGATAAAATTAAAAGATATAAAGGTGTCATACTCCAATTGGTAACTACAGGGAAAAATTTGTTTAATAAGAAAAGATAATATGAAATTGAAACAGGACAGACAAAAGTATAAATATAATGATTTGATTGAGATGAGATAATTAAAATAAACTTGAGAAAATTAAAAGAGGGGAAAAACTATGTAAAAAATATAAAATGGTAATAAGATATGGAATAGAATATAAAAATGAGCATGAAATTGAGTTTGGTGTCTGTATGAAGAAGTGATAACCTGGGGCCATGCTATTTTCAAAAAAGGTGTTTTATTTGTATTTTGTTTTTGTGAAAACCCAAATAAAACTTTCAAAAAAAAAAGTTCAAGTTGCTTTGAACATTGCTTGTTCTTTAGAAAAGAGCCATAGAATATTAGTTTTATATCTGATTACTACCGTGAGATAGATGCACTCTAAAATACCCATAATGGAGGAAAAGTTGGTAAAAGTGACAGAAACAGAGCAGAACTGGCAAAATTGAATTGTTTGATTGAAGATCATCTACCACATTTATCAGTTCCTGGAAACCGCTTAGGTTGGACTTTGTTGCTGAAAAAGAGTAAAATGATTTTGTGGTTTCTGGGTTTGAAAACTCTTTTATTCTCCTTTTTCTCCCCTCCCCCCCTTTCCTATTTTCTTTTTTCACGTTTTACTCTTTTTATTATCTTTATTTGGTTTTTACTTTATTAAAAATGTCTTCAATAAAAATTATTTTAAAAAAGAAAAGTACACACAGGCTTTTGCTAAAGTATGAATTTTGCCAGATGTTGATGTGAGGCTGACTAATCTGCTCTGGTTCTCTTTTGCTTTTATCTTTGAAGATAAAATGAGGAGCATTTGTCCTCACCAATCTTCTGGCAGTTAAACCCATCTTCCATACCAAGATTATGGAATGGGTCTTTTGAGATAACATCCGCAACTTTTCAACACCGTTGGAGATAATTGATTAGGTTCTAGACATTTTAGATAGGAAGGTTAGTATTAATTTGGTGTTGATAAAAAAGTGTTAGAGGAATAAAAACATAGCTTAGACCTGCTGTGAAGTTTGACTTAATTGCAGTTTCAGTACCCAGCTGACTAACATTTACAAATATTTGTATACATTAGCCGTTGGCTGGGGAGAGTATTCTGCTGAATTCTTATAGTACTGCAAAACTTTCCCAATCCTGAAGGAGCTCAGAATACTGTAGTTCATATAAAATTAGCCAGTCTTGGCTTTCAAATAGCTAAGTAAGCAGGTCACATGAAGATCTGGGCTTCTTAGGAATGCTTAGAGCCTTCAGGAAGTCATAGACTAATTTGCTGCTAGGCATCATAATTTATTGTGTCATTTCACTAGAATTTAGATTGTTGATGCCATCTTCTCACTTCTGAGCCAGCTGACAAGGCCTTGATGAGTCAACTTCTCAAAAGCCTGGCAGTCTGATGAAGGGTGTGTGTGTGTATGTGTGTGTGCGCGCTTGTGCGTACAATACTTGCTTGTGCTTGCATTCTTGGAACAAAACATTTCTATGAAGAGTTGTCCTTGGACACAAATTGATGTAGTCACTAGGTGTTGTTGGGTCTTGATTTGACCGAACTAGTCCTACAGCTTTGCACATCTGCTTGCTTTTGAACAGCAGATGTATGTCTGATGAGCGTGGAGCTGGCCCTAGAATTCTAATGTATTTTGATTTGCAGGAAAAATCTTTATAAGGCAAAAGTTGAAAGAAACCATGAGGTGATGAAGATTATTAGGCAGTTTGTTTCATCTGTTTTCTATGATAGGCTTGAATATCTAACTATTTGATCTTCCTTATATAGATTTACTTCATTTCCAAATTTAATTATTTTTGTGAATCCCTTTTGAGTGCTGTAAAAGTAGAAAAGCAACATAAATATTTTAAATGAAATTAACTATAAATAACTATTAATACAGGTACTCCTCGACTTCCAACTATTTGTTCAGGGACTGTTCAAAATTACCACAGTGCTGAATGAAGGAATGTATGATCCCTACTTGAAGTTCCAACTGTTGCAGCACCCCAGCAGTTACATGATCAATAATTGGGCACTAGAAGGGCACCTCTACAGCCAGTGGTGCATTGCATCTCACCCTACAGTGGGTCAGGCGGCCTCAACTGACCAGGTCCACTAGCATGTGGGTCTTCTCACCTGCTCCACCACTCCTGAGAAGCCTGGGCTTTCTCCCTATCCCACCACACCTCAGTCATTTTCTTTTACCTGCAGCTGACAGGCATGCCCAGGCAATGCAAAGTGCAGCTTTGTGCAGAAAGCTAAGTGAAGCAACCTTCCTCATGGCTAGAAAGGCAACATTTCTCAAGAAATGGAAAGAGCCTCTCTAGCTTTGAAGAAGATAGCCTTCGCTAGCTTTTTGTCCAGCAAAATTCTTTTTCTGGCCAGCCTTGAGAGAAGGCCCCAGGTGTAAGGACCTGGTGTCTTGGGAGTGGTAGGTCCAGGAGAAGGCGCCCACAGAAGTGAGCCTAGCCAGCCGAGGCTTCCTAACCCACGGCAGGTTTCTGTATGCTGGTGGGTGCCAAGCCGCTCACGGCCTCCCGCACTTCCTTAGACATTAGGAGTTGCTTAATACCTCAATGGGGAGAACTGAAATTGCAGTTGTTGAATGAGCCATTTAATATGGGTATCTCTCGTAATGACCAAAATTCCAGGTTCAGTTGTCATAAATTGAGAACGACTTGCATAAATAAAATAAAATATTGTTTACTGGTTAGATTTTAATTTTGTGAAAGAGAATTTCCTAAATATGAGCAGTTATGAGATTCCTGTCTTCATTTATTTGCTATAGAAAGTTTCTTAGCTAGGCAGATTGTATAGCAAGAAACATTCAGTGGTGATCAGATTAGTTCGTTCTTCTAATGAAGACTAAAATCGATAGTACTTGCCAATACTACTACTAGCCCATAAAATTGTTTACCAATAAGACCACTAGCCCATAAAACCACACTTGGTCTATAAATACATATTTAAAACACTTGTGGTATCTTAAAGGAATGAAAAGTAACATTTTCCCCACACACAACTTGATACTCTCGAAGCAAATTTTCCTCTAAATTCTTTAAATAATTCTGTTAAAAAAATTACCGTATTACACTTAGCCATTAGAGTGGAGATAGCTGAATAAGTAAAATGGAATATTTCTCTTAAACAGAATTGGTCTCTGCTTACAAACTTGATTTGAGTCTCTGCTTTGAGGACACAGGACATCTGTTTCTGATAAGACTTTTTTAATTTTGTGTACTTTGGCATCTTTGAGAAGTGAGGCATAAAGTAGGGAGTTGCTGTTTTTTAATACTTTGAAAAATATTACCTTATTTTCTTTTACTGTTTTCTATTGCCACACTTTTCTTTGTAGCATTTCCAACAACTTGTACTTATTAAATAGTTTGTTTTACAATTTAAAGATTTTATACTAGTATTTAACTCAAAGGTGCTTTTTTTTTTAACAAACTTTATTCAGTTTTTCACATTAAAAACAAAAATCTCTTTTTAGTGGACAACATGTCTCCAGGTCATCACCTTTACATACAAATATGACAGCAATTATACATTCATATATGCATACTTAATTCTGTTATTACCTTTTCCATTCCAAATTTTCAGTAAGGAGAGAAACAAACACATTACTTCTGGCCTCTTTCATTAATCTCAATCGAAACATCTTTTTGTTTCATTTCAGTTATTTCAAATATAATCCTTTAATATTTATTTTAAAAATAAAGATAAACAATATGTGTTTGCATAATAATGATAATGATAATAATTTAAAAAGTTACCAATGTCTCTCCTTGCTTTTAATAGTCTATATTAACTTATTAATTTAGTTGGTTCTTTAGTGTGTCATATTCCCTTTCCATTACACATTCTTTTTATAAAGTCTAGATTAATACAAATTTTAACACTAAAATAAAACAAGTATAGGCTTCCCCCCTTTTACTGTTTTGAGTGTGACACCTCAATGATTAAAATATACCTTTATTCCCTCTTAATTCCCAATAAACCATTATTTTTAAGAAGTTACAATAATAATCATTACATCTTTTCACTTGGATACCACAGCATATTTCCCCCCCTTGATTTTTAATAAAAATTATCAGTATCTATATTACCCTGTTTTCTAAATATTTTTAATTGCAGAAATAGTCTTATTACCCCTTGTCACCCTGCAGAATCCCCCTTTTAATTCATCAACCATTATCTCTGAAAAAACAATTTCTTTTCAACATTTTACTATTTCCGTATTTCTTGATTTCACGCACCTGTTTCTTACTGCTTCTCCTCCCCCTCTTTTCCCCATATCTTTTCTCATTCCAGTTTATATCCCTCTCTTTCTTAATATCTTCCTTTCCCCTTTTCTGCTGGGTCTTTCTGTCTTTCCCGACTTCATAGGTATTCCCCCTTTTGATTGCCTTCTAAATCTCAACTTTTTAACCTTCCTTCTTTCCCCACTTCTTTGTAGTGTTCTTTGTGTTAATTGTCTGTTTAAAATGTCTTCTCCTTGAGTCAACTCCTCCTCCTCTGAAGCTCTTTCTTCTTGTTCTTCAATCGCCATTTCCATTTTTTCTAACACAGAGCCTCTTTCCTGTAGTAATTCTCTCGTATTTTTAAGTTCCATTTTTAATTCCCGAAGAGATATCATCATTACACGATCTTATATTTTTGGATCGTTAAAGTCCACAAAAAAAACACTTTTACTTTCCTTCTTTCTTCTTTCAATTTGCTAAAGTTCTCAATTGTTCCAGCCAGGGTCTATACCAAAAACATCAATCAATCCCACAGTCAGTCTTTCCTTGCCTTTTTCTTTATTCTGGTGGTTCTTTCACTTTCTAAAATTCTTACTGTGTTTCAATATTTCTTTAAGATTATATCCACACAAGTTCATTCATAAACAGGATGCTTTCCCTTGTTTGAGCTCAAGTTTTTGTCAAAAGGTAGCACTCTCCATTATACAAAGTCTTCACCTTTTCCCCCTATTTTTTTATTTAGGGTTTTTCGAACCTTAATATTCCAGCACAGTCCAGTCTCCAATTTGTAAACTTTATTATTATTATTTTTTGACAATCTTAAGTCCAGCTTTATTTTATGCCTGTTTATTCCCAAAATATTTTAGTCCAATTTAATTAAATCTTTAGTTCCGGCTTCTTCCTTTCCCGGTTCGAAGCCGCACTTAGCTGTCAAAAATATTTTCTTATTTTTTTTCCTGTCCCTTTGTAATTTCGCTGCTCACTTTTCTTTTCTTAAAAATTCCATGTTACCTTAATCCCGGGGTACTTTTGTTTAGTTGTATTGCCCAGTTGTCCCGGTTCAGATGTTATCCACCTCTTTCTTCCCTCCTGCACAAATCTTAATCCAGCTGAGTCCTCCTCTTTGGGGTGGCCATTTTAAACCACCGCTGCAGTCGGGGGGGAAAAGACCAAGCCCAGGAGGGGAGATGTGGCTCCCCTCACCCTGGCTTGCGGCTTCCCCTTACTCCGCCACCCCTCCAAGGCAGCTTCAGCCCCTCATCGTAATGATTGGGGCTCTCCAACGAAAGAGCACGGACCATAGCCACAGAGAGTCGCGATCTACGGTCTGTTAGCGAGGAGGCTCCGCCTTCTTCCCCAAAGGTGCTTTTTCAAGAGGCAACTAGACTTTCTGGTTTTTTTTCATTGAAGACATTTCGTTTCTCATCCAAGGAGCTTTTTCAGTTCTGAGAACTGAATCCATGACCTGGATGACTGAGAATCTCCATAGACACTACTAGTATTTAACTTATTCACCTAAGCCTAGATGAATTAATTATATGATTTGTTAATCTAAAAATCTAAGGAAAAAAATAAGAGTGAAATCTCATTTTAACAGACTTTACTGGAGAAAATATTCTGTTATTTCTCAGAGGACAGCAATATCATTGTGGCACCACAAAGATTACATATTGTATCATTTGTGTGATTATGTCATTCCAAAAATAAACGCACTGGTGCACGTTCTGTTATCAAACAAATAACACCAAAGAGTTTTATCCCTATATTGTAATGATGATATTCTAGAGTTCCTCATTTGCTTTTGTTTGAGTTTACGGTGGTAACTATTTTGGAAAAAAAATTAATCTCGATAGTATGAATATAGAGCAACTCAGATGACAAAACAACACTACATCAGTGTGGAAAATCTGGTAATTCTCTGAGATAAGGAACAGAAATAAGGAACAGTAGTCCTTGATGTTTCACGTCCTTCACCTGTTCAAAGTTACGCTGTGCCCCCTCCTCCATGCGCCAATGTTCCAGTTCCAAGAGGTGTCCCTGGTCTCATGACCGCATTGTGGCACACTTAGAAACTGACCGACATTTTGGCAGTATCCTGAAGTCACATTACTGTGATTTACAACATTTTTGCCCAAAACTGTCCTTTACTTCTCATTTTTGGCAAAGACACCAATAGTAAACAACTAGTTCACTTAACCACTGCAGCACTCATATGTTATAGCTACCACATTCATTTAACAGCCACTGCAGAAAGGGGTTTTAAAAGCAGATCCATCACATGATGACCCATGTTACGACGGTTACAATTTAGGCCCATAATGAGCAGGCTCCATTATGGTTGTAAGCTGAGGTCTAGCAGTATACATATTTCCTTGTTCATTAAGGGACCTTCTAAAAAGTATTTTTACACCAGAAGCATGGAATTGAGTTGCTCTGAGTACACCTTACTTGCACGGCAGAGGCATGATTTCCCAATTCACCTCATATATGCAAATAGCCAGCTGAATTGTGACATCAAGGAAACTAAAGAGGATTATTGAAAAACAAGGGGGAAATAATGCGATGGTTGTGGGAACAGAAACATAGGAAGAAGCCTTGAAAGGGAAAATGAAACACAGAAAAGTCCAGGAAGAATTTGAACATACTCAGAGGGCATTAGAAATAATTGGTAGGGGAGACATGAAATAGAAATTCGTGAAATTAGGGGTGGCATATTGGAATGCTGAGCTTTCTCTGTAAGTCCCACTTATCTCTATTGATAATGTCAGAAGCAGTGTGTGATTTTAATAGGTCATCATAGGCAATTTCACTGTAGCACTTACTGATCTTTCTAGAACGCCTAAATTTATCTGGGTTTTTCTTTAATTGCAGGTGGCGAATTCAGAATAACAACCATGTGATTGGCAAGCTCATCAGTTGGTGGCACCACTTTGTTTTCTGGAGAGCCTGTACTTTCCTTACAAGTGCATGCAGCCTCCTTGCTTCTTAGGACTCTTCTCAGCCAGCAAAGAAAGAAAAAGGAGGAAGTGCTCAAGGGAGCAATGGGAATTGAAGGCCATGGTCACTTGAGATAAATGGCAGATCACTGGGGATCTGGTCTTGCAGCTGCTCACTTAGACCTGTTTCCTCTCTGCAGCCTACATTTCTTTTCATTGAGCTGCCACTGGCTCTTCTGGTGGTGGCGCTGGAGACACCAAGGCAGCTTGATAGGTGCCAAACTTGAGGCAAGGTTAAGCCACCCACCTCATCATGATTCAGCTGTGGAAAGTGGTGAGGCATGTGCGACAGTTGGAGCTCCACAGACTGATTCTGCTGCTTATTGCCTTCAGCCTGGTCTCCATGTGCTTCCTGGCTTACTATGTCACGAACAGTCCCAAAATCAAGGAACCACCCCCTCTTCCCTTCAGCGATTGCAGTAGTCAACACAGGATCCTCATCCAGCCCCAGGCAAGCTGGAGGCTTACAAAATCAGTTGACAACTCACGCACAGACCCTGTGGTGCTAGTTTTTGTGGAAAGCATTTATTCCCAATTGGGTCAAGAGATTGTGGCCATCTTAGAATCTAGTCGGTTTAAATACAGGACAGAGATTGCTCCCGGAAAGGGAGACGTGCCCACTCTAATGGACAAGGACCATGGTCGCTATGCTCTTATTATCTATGAGAATATCCTTAAATATGTGAACCTGGATACCTGGAACAGGGATCTTTTGGATAAATACTGTGTGGAATACGGAGTAGGAATCATTGGTTTCTTCAAGGCAAATGAGAACAGCTTACTTAGTGCTCAGCTCAAAGGCTTTCCTCTCTTCCTACATTCCAATTTGGGATTGCGAGATTATCACATCAATCCCAGTGCCCGACTTCTGTATGTTACCCAGGCTAATGAAGTGGAACAGGGCCCTCTGCCTGGGGACGATTGGACGGTGTTCCAGTCAAATCACACAACCTATGAGCCTGTATTGATGGCCAGCACCAAGTCATCTGAGTCGATCCCTCACCTGACTACGCACAGAGCTCTGCATGCCACAGTGGTGCAGGATCTTGGTCTCCACGATGGTATCCAGAGGGTTCTTTTTGGTAACAATCTCAATTTCTGGCTGCACAAGCTCATCTTTGTTGATGCTATTGCTTATCTGACTGGCAAACGTCTCTGTCTGACCCTCGACCGCTACATCCTTGTGGACATTGATGATATCTTTGTGGGCAAAGAGGGGACACGCATGAAGATGTCGGATGTAGAGGTAATGTGGAACCGAGTGGATGGGAATATAAAGTAAATAACTGTCAAAACTCCAAGTATCTTTACTAATATAAATTCAAAAGGATATAGATTCTCACTGTTTCCGTGAAACATATGAGAATTGCAGATCTTTTTTTGTTGTTGTTGTAAAATACTAATTCTTTGTAAAATAGCTTTTTTCTTTCTCTAAATTCTGAGATCATCAATTTGAGGGAAATGAAAGATCAAATGTCTTTTGTTCTAAAACTGTTGCCCCCTAATCCTTATCCTACGTTGAAGAAGAGATCATGAGATTTGCTATCACAACAGTCTACATTTATCTTTTGTTCCAGTAATGTGACTGGGTTTGCTAAATTCATTCTTTGTTGCATTACAAATTCAAACTTAACAATCCTCAGGAGGAAAGTAGAGCTAGGCTGACAGCAGTATTTAACAATTGCTAATTCAGCATGCATTTGGTAAGAGATGGATGGCAGTGTGGGTGAGATGTATTGCCCATTTTCCAAACCCCAGAGAAGTCATAGGTTTAGGCCAGAGGTCCCCAAACTTGGCAACTTTAAGACTTGTGGACTTCATCTCTCAAAATTCCCGAGCTAATATGACTGCAGGAGGAATTCTGAGAGTTGAAGTCCACGAGTCTTAAAGTTGCCAAGTTTGGGGACCCCCTGGTTTAGGTATTTAAATTTTTGAGTACAGTAAGATAAAATCATAATAAATTTGCTAGGAGAATAAACCCACTGGATTTTTCTACTTAATCAATATATAGAATTGGGTTTAAAGAAAGTTATCTTAAGTCTCAGTAGAGTATGAGGTTAAAGATTTCACAGTAGTTTGAAAAATTATTCCTCTGATAGAGCTGATTAATGTTTACATAGCAGCATATTTTGGAGTTCATTTAAACTGAGATGTTCAAGCCCTTTTAAATGTGGTGCACTTTTAAGAGTTTGTTTCATAATAACATCTCATATAAGAGCTGATCCTGTTTCAATTACTGTTTTTTAAATAGTAGTAATTTTAATGCAGCTTCCCATAAAAATAGGCTTCTGTTGAAAAAGATAGGAGTAGAATAATCTGGATATCTTTCCTGATTGAATAATACAAGAGTCCATAAACAAGATAGTCAGGTCTGTCCTGCTAGTTATGTGTATTTTGTTTTGTTTTAATCCCTTTTATGAGCCCTTGCTAAATTGCAGAAGAGATAAGGGTCAGCTTTGCCTTATCCTTCTGCTCAGAGGAAGTAATGAAAGAAGTCTAGCGTGCGTCTTCCAAGTAGTTAGAAAATGGTACACTCAGCGGAGCAGGGTTTCATTTTAATAGTGACATTGCACTGTGTTTTGGAAAAGAGGGGTTTTATTCTGTTTTCTCTTTCCCAAAAGTTCGGTACAGTAGGAAAAACAAGACTTTCTTTCTTATAAAACGGTGGTGCGTGCTTGAGAAGCCGGAAAAGTCCATGCATAAAGCCAGACGGCTAAAGTGATTGTAGTCCTGTACACAAGCGTGGCACGACAAATGAATGTAGTGAGAAAGGCAGAGCCTGCAATGCCCTCATGCAAAAGGGGTGAGAACTTGCCAGGGTGGAAAATCCTAACTAAAACTCTGGGTTTACCCAAAGAGCATAAGCTCAAATGAGAAATCCTGCTGATTTCCAACCTCTTTTAAGTGATGGTTGTTGATCAGTTGTTGTTTTTTTTAATCACACATTTCTATGACTCTTTACTCCAAATTGTTGTTGCATGATGGGATTCCAGCCAAGGATGAAACTCAGAGCTTCACTGGCAGTTATGTGTGGAATTATAGAAGTTAACCTCCCTTTACAAAGCTTCTCTGGTGATTACAGAAAGACTCAGATGAGATCATTGTTAAACATACTTTGTTTATCAGTTTAGCAGCATGAAATTGAGCATTAATCTGACATTAGTTTAATGGATTTGATGCTAAGAAGATAATACTTTTATGCATTTGAAAGAGAATCTCTGCCAGATTAACTTCGTTTTTCAAAACAAAAAACAAAAGATAATCTTACAAGTTTGTTGACTTCTTAAATGAGAGGTGCAGTAGAGGAACATTTCCCAGTGTCAAAATAGTTGGCATGTTTTTTGCAGATTAATTCCAAAATGTAAGTATATGAACTTTCTGTCAAATCTAGTTTCCGTGTGATACATCCAGCTGCTTGTTTCCAAATCATTTTGTTAAAATAATTTTCTGGTGTACGCTGAGCAAGTTGGAAGAACATGCATACACTTAATTTGCTTGTACTGCTTTTGTCTTTTTTATTATCTGACACTTGAAAAGATTGGGAGAGAAAAAATGGAACTGAAAGAAAAAACCCAAAAGAAACTGGTGTGAAATGGGAATTTGCTGAGTGAAATCTCCCATATTTTGGAAATAGTCTTGACCAAATAAAGCACTGTAAAGGAAAAAGGGATATTCAGCCAGAATATCCAGATGATTACAGGGGACACAGGATGTGCAACTTGCCATCACTCTTACATATTATTTTTAGAACAAGTTTTGTGTGTAGTAATCAGTACACAATTAGTAATTAGTAATCAATCAGTAATTCATCTTGTTGCTTTGATTTGAAGAAGGTGGGAAGTAAATAAGATGTCAAACTGCCTTTCTCTCTTTCCTGAAGAATGAGTATATTGCTTGATAGATTTCATATCTCCCCCAAGTATTTTGTTTGAGTGCCAGTTTTAGCCTAAAAAGTGAAAAGAAGAAAGATACAATTCTTTTCCTTTTTTAATTTCTGGGTACATTTTTCAAGACTGAGATCGTTTCTCCTGCATTCCTGAAGGAAGTCACAGTGGCCAAAGGTCAATGTACCCAGAAGCTCAACGGGGATATTCTTGTCCTCTTGCTTTCAAGAACCTGCTTGCTGGGTCTTTTCATCTCATATTCACACAAATCCTGAAATAAAGTCTTGGAAGAGTAAATAAAATTGAACTACATGATGAGCTAATCAGATGTTACAAAAACATAGGGATCATTGCTTTCCTTCAACCCATGCATGTTCTTAAAAAAGAATAAAAGGGAAATATGTATCACGTTATAACTTTCAGAAATGAAATAGTTACGTAATTATAGGAACAAATATATTTGCATAATAAAGTTTAAAAGAAAGTATGAAGCCTTGCCTAGAAGTACTTTCCTGCTGTGACAAAGAAATTAGAAGCATCTGATAAATATTGTTTAGGAAAGTTACATCAGTAAAATCAATTTATAAGCGTGGATTTGTTTTCAATATTCTAAAGTGTAAGAAGAAAGATAAATAGTACCTGCAAATAGCATTTATAAAACTTCTATTTCTGCCTTTTATTGATGGTGATTGATTATCAAGCTTGTGGATATTTTGAGATCCGATCTTGAGAAGCATATTACATCCAGAGACACCCTTGAAAGAGCAGTTTCCTGAGACATGGGGATCAACTGACATGTGTTGTTATAGTAACCCAAGTTTGGCTTTGCTAAGCTGCTTCGCCTTCTCTTTCTCTCTGAAGGCATCCCTTCCCAGGTGTTTTGGAATGTCAGGACTCAGGAACACAAAATGCAGATGCCAAGTATCAAAAGGGATTTTAGTCAAATGCGGTTGCTTAGAAATTTTATGTATACGCACTATATATGTATTACTCAGTGGAAATAGTGTTCTAAAGAATGAGACAATTGTCTACCCTTAAACAAACAATACACAAACAGACATCCTAAGACAGGGGTGTCAGATTCGCGTCATTATGGCGGCATCACGTGATGTATTGGGACTTTTCCCCCTTCACTAAACCAGGCGTGGGTGTGGCCATCACGTGATGCATCCAGCTCATGGGCCAGGAGTTTGACAGCCCTGTCCTAAGAGGACTATATGGAGCTCAATTAGTAATTCAGAATGTGGATCGTGATTATTACAATTTTGACTCTGGAGAGCCAGCAGAATTACAATTATCAAATGCTGAACTCGGACATAGAAAAAACATGCCCCAAACCTACCTACGAAACTCAATGATGTTGGGCATTTTGTTCCTTTCATTTTTAGATTGTGCGTATTTTTTGGAAACTAACCAAGATATTACCAGTGTACATTTAGTATGCCAGCTGTTGAAAAAGTTCAAAACAGTCACGTTTGATTTCAAAATAGCAAATTTCTAAAAATAGAAAAGGTATCCAGAATGATTGTGGAGACAATTTAAAGTGCAGTAACTGGAGTCATAAATGTTCAGAATGTATACAACTGTGTGAAAAAGTCCTGCATACTTTACACTTGTTTATGGTTTATGACATTTTTTGGATAGGCCATTGATTTTATGATATTTTATGCTAACTGCTATGCGAATATTATTATATTTAAATAAATACTGGTGGTTTTTAAGTGAAAAGCATAAGCTTTTTGCAATTGGGTGCTGTTTGGATGAGGATTGTGAATTTTCTTGCATGCTTACAATGCATGTTTACAATGACTATGAAAACATTAACTGATGCATAGCCAGTGGCATACGTGTTGCAGTTACTAAGGCCGATGCTGGTGTTTTGTTAACATTTTTATTGTTTGTGGCCCTGAAAAGGACCATTGAGGTAACCAAACATGGTTACTAATATGAGATTGGCCAGCCCTTATTGCTGATCACCAGGCGGCAACGCTTCGGCATAGACTGTTATTATAAGCCTTTGCACTTGATCTTTGGTGACAATGTGGTGCAGTTGACTTTGGTTACATTAATAAAAATTATGCATCTCAATCCGACTACAGAAATGTTCATCAAAGTACTAATTTTGTGTGATTTCTATGAGTGAAAAGTTGATTAAACATGTAAATACAGCTTAAAATTGAAAGCGTACAGGACTTTTTCACACAGCTGTAGACCAGGAAAGATGCCACAAGTCCAGAAAATGCCAGAGCAGTTAAAGATGAAAGAAATATCTCCTCAGAACCCAGACCCAGAAGAAGGCAGATTCAGCTGGCCCAGAATTCGGACTCTGGTATATTTCAAGCAGGAAATGTTGCCTTTGGGAAGCCTGAAAGTGGGAGGTGGGCGTTGATGTGGGGCTGTGTCTTTTGGACTTACTGGGCTTCCAGTTTATGCAGTTGAATACAAGTAATAAAAGAGGAAGCTGTTAAGAAGGGTATGAATTCCTATCATCATGTGAGTTGATTAAGAAACTGGTTTGAATGGTTTCACTCAGCCTTTCTCTCTTCTTTTCCTGCAAGGCTCTTTTAAACACTCAGAACAAGCTGAGGGCCCTGGTTCCCAATTTCACTTTCAATCTGGGATTCTCTGGGAAATTCTACCACACTGGTAAGATTTTTTGTTCTGTATGAAGTTATCCTATTTCTTAGGAGCAAATTCATGTTGGATTCACATTTAATCATCTCCTGAGTTGGCCAGATTCAGGCAACTTTGAATGGGAGCTGCCCAGAGTTTGATATAAGATAGGCAGCTATATAAGCCTTTTAAGTAAAAAAGCCTGCTGATTCAAAAGGTTGCCATATTACTGCATAGTGAAAAGTAAGAGTGGCCTTTTGAAGACCAAATAAACAAAGAAATAACTGGCACAATTAGAATATTTACCCAAGATTTCTTTTATCAGTCAGCTTCTTGCTTCTATTTATAGATTTCTTAACTAAATGTGCTTGGAGCTGACTCAGGGAACCCAGTTTTTGAGCCTAATGGCTTTGAACAAATAAATGGTTAGGTGCTTAATCTGCTGTGACACCAGCGGAAGGTTTTCTCTCTTTGAAAAAAACTGCTGAAGGAGCTTCCAGTCTCAGTGAAGACCTCATTAGGGGACAAAATAAATAGCTGGCGTTTTTCTCTTCAAATCTGCTGTGCAGTAGTGTAAAGGAGGTTTTGTCTTGTTGGAAGTATCTTTGCTCAATAACAACCCAACAACCCTTGCTTAGTCCTTTTGCCACGTGCTTCCAGGTACAGATGAGGAAGATGAAGGAGATGATATGCTGTTGAAGAACAGGAAGGAATTCTGGTGGTTTCCTCATATGTGGAGTCACATGCAGCCGCATCTCTTTCACAATGTTACTGTGTTGGCAGAGCAAATGAAACTCAACAAGCAGTTTGCTTTGGTAAGGGACAACTTTCTGGAATGTTTCAATCTGCTACAAGTTTACTACATGACCACTGCTGAGTTCTAAGATAAGGATGTAAAGATAATAGTACAGTCTGTAGTTGGAGTGAGTTTGCAGAAAGTGTTTAATAAACAGGTGCCATCTGTGACATAGAAAAACAGAACTCTGACAGAAAGTATGAAATTTCTTGCAATTCCTAAGTGTTGTTCTTCCTAATTCCTGCATCATACTTTCCAGTTCCGTTAATATTTCAAATTATAAAGTATAACCTTGCAATTTGATCCTGTATGATGCTTGATTGATTGCTTGATTTCACATCTGACCTGGAACTTGCACCGTCTCTCATATCTTCTGTATGTTAGAAAAATTTGCGAATGACAAATGGAACTGATTTGTACTGATCTGTCCATCCTACTTAATGACTTTATAGCAAGCAAACAAGTTTTGCTTTGTTATCTATATATTCCTTGTCTTGCTCCATAGCCACCTGCCCTTCTCTTCCCTCTTGCTAAATTGCTAACAGTGAATGTAGAACTTTTACAATTTTGTTTTGACCCCAGGAACATGGGATTCCCACAGATATGGGCTATGCAGTAGCTCCCCACCACTCAGGGGTTTACCCAGTCCATGCCCAACTCTATGAAGCATGGAAAACTGTTTGGGATATTCAGGTGACCAGCACAGAGGAATATCCTCATCTTCGACCTGCCCGATATCGACGAGGGTTCAGCCATAATGGAATCATGGTAAGACGCTGAGCCCTATTAACAATCTAGAGGAGGAAAAAAGTGCGACCAATTCTGGAGCGCTCTTCTCATTGTTGGACATCAACTTTCTGAAGTTCTCTAAATTGAAGAAAGGGTTGTCAGAAATGAACCATCTTGTTCTCCGTAAACAATATTGGGTGATGAACACCATGTACGTTATAAGTCATAATTCCATTATTTTCTGTTGAAGCAGGGAAGTAATTCTTTTTGACTTAAAACATCTCTAGTCTTAAATCATAAGAGTCATCCATACAAAGTTGGGTAGTTAATTAACAGGTTTTGGAGAAACAAAAGATTTTAAAAAGGGTGATGGGGTTGGTACACGAGGCAGGGAGAATTGAACATAATCAGTGGCCACAGAGAATGCACCAGGTCAGGCAATGGAACACAAGGTACTAGAATAAAACTTGTCTCCATAGAGATACCCACACAAATACATCTTATTTCCGGCCCAACTTATTGTGTGATCATAATTCTATACAATGAATAAAAATTATTTTGAAAAAGAGCTATTTCAGCTCTAGCCTTTTGAAGAATATGAAAATAGAAAGACAATTCTTGGCAGTGTCACTGTCAATCTCCATTCTACCCCTGTTGAAGTTTTCATAGGACTTTAGGAATCTCAGCTGAAGACCAGGACATCTGATGTGGAGGAAATGGATTCTGCCCATCGGTTGGTCTCAGCCTTTCCCCTCAGCCTGTGAACCAGCACTCTGTGTTAATATTTCTCCTCCTCCTCCTCCTCTCTGGCTCATCTAGGTGTTGCCTCGCCAGACTTGTGGTCTTTTTACTCACACTATATTCTATAATGAGTACCCTGGTGGCTCCAAGGAATTAGACAAGAGCATTCGTGGTGGAGAACTTTTCCTGACAATGCTCCTGAACCCCGTAAGTATTAAGAACACGAAGGTCTTCATTCAGTTGGTAGACTTTCTCTTTTTCTCTTTTCTGTATTTGTAGATCACTAAATAAATGTTAATTGATGTGGGGACTACTAATTTAAATATCCCTTCCTTAATATTAAATAGAGAAATAACTCCAGCAGAGTTTTAAAAAGTGATACAAAAGCAGAAAAATAATAAAACACCAGGACCAGACAGTTTTCCCAGTGAACTATATAAAAATATGTACGAACTGTTTGAACCAATACTATTAGAGGTATATAGTGAAACGCTATTAGAAGCTAGATTACCAAAGCCCTGGTCTGAGGCATATGTCACTTTGATTCTGAAGGAAGGTACTGATCAACAGATGATTTCAAATTATAGACCAATTTCACTATTAAACATAGATTATAAAATATTTATGACAATTTTGGCAGAGAGAATGAAACCAATTCTAAGTGAGATTATATATTCGGACCAGAACGGCTTTCTGCCAAATAGACAAATTAGAAACAACATCAGAATAGTGTTAAATACAAACGAATACTACGAAGCACAGCCCGAAAAGCAAGCAGCATTAATTTTTTTGGATGCATAAAAGGCCTTCGACAATCTTAATTGGAAGTTTATGCTACAGCAAATAATAAGAATGAATTTCAGTACTAACACAGTAAAAATACTACAAGCCATATACTCTACCCAAACAGCAAGGTGTTACTCAATGGAGATTGTACAGATGAGTTTAAGATAGGCAAAGGAGTGAGACAAGGGTGCCCACTATCACCTCTGCTGTTCATTTTATCCTTAGAAGTGTTACTTGCCACAATCGGACAAAATTCAAGAATAAAAAGGATCAAAATCAGAAATGACGAATACAAGGTCCAAGCATTTGCAGACGACCTTGTATTCATAGTGGAAGAACCAATAAAAAAATAGACAAGTACTACTTCAAGAAATAGAAAAATTTGGAGAAGTTGCAGGATTGAAAATAAATAAAAACAAAACTAAAATGATAATTAAAAATTGCACTGCAAAACAGAAAATAGAACTACAAAATAAAATGGGACTACAGAGTGAAAAAAGAATATCTGGGAATATGGCTATACCTACTAGGTGCTTGTCAATTAAAGATAATTATACTAAATTAAACTAGGAAGGATTTGGAATTATTAGGGAAACTACAACTATCAATATTAGGCAGAATCGCAGTGTTGAAAATAAATACCCTACCAAAATTGATGTATCTCTTTCAGATGATCCTGATAAAATTAGGAAACCCATTTTTTATTGAATTAAATAAAATAACAACCAAATTCGTCTGGCTGGGCAAGAAATGCCAGAATGAGATCTTGGGGACAATTGTGTCATGGCCCAACAGACTTTTTGAGTCTCTGAGAGCAGACCATCTTCAGTTTAGAAGGAGAAATGATTGACATCTAAATTTCACTGGAATGTATTTAAACCATTTACCAGAAAGTATTAAATACTGTTAAGATAAAAGATGTGCAGGAATTTAAAGTTGGATGCAGAAAGCGGCTTTTGATTTTGAGTCACGGGGCGTGAGTCACGGTGGCCCCTTCTGCTGCCTGCACTTTGGCAGTTCACATCTCACCAGGCTTAATTATTGCTTCATCTTCTCTTTCCCTTCCTCTTTTCACATCTCCATATCCATTTAGTGCAAGAACCCTGCAAAGGGTTTGTAGAGAAGAAGGCTGGTATCCTTAGCAGCCCTCTTCCTTCCAATTCAGCTGGAGTTAACAGGCTCATTTGGTGAAGCAGAGTGCTTTCCCCTTTGTAAGGCCTCTCAGACCCAGCCATCTCTGCGGTTGAAGGTGAAGGGGCAGCTAATGGGTCATAGACAGTAATGTGTGCATGTGCGTGTGTGTGTGTGTGTGTGTGTGTATCGGGGGAGGGGGAAAGAGAGATAAAAAGGCATCACCCATTGTGGTCACAACGGGTAGAAATACTTGTTCTACATGTGATAATTGCACTTGAGTGTTCAGATGTTAAGATACCATTCATTGTTAAATTGTCTATTGTGTTGCTCATAGTATCTGGCACTCATAACTACAATTGTCTGAATTGTGAACATTGACCAAAAGATTATAGAGTTACTACTGCAAGATCAAACATGAGCAGCTAGTAATCTTTGTCAAGTTCTGAACAATAATTATGGTGCCCAGCAATCCGTTGGTAACTCCAGTACTAATTGTTCTAGGTCTAATTTTCTCATAATTTGAAGTATTGTATTTGTGTTTTATTGGGACTAAACAAAACCAGGTTCAAAGTTAGTTATGTGATACGGACATGCCAGTAAGTTTAAGTGGCGGGACGCTTCCTGGTCACACCTCCCAGACTATGGAAAAGATGGAGCTCCCCAGTCTTAACAATACTGTAATTGGAACTAAGTTCCAGTTATAGTTGTTTAGACTGATTAGGGTTAATTTATAAATAAAAACCTTGGGGGGGTCGGGGGGCAAAGAAATGCAGGGGTCATATTTCTAGAAAACTAAAGGTATTTTGTTGGGTTATGACCCCCCCTCCCAATGGAGACTAGACTTTCAGTAAGCATGCACTTGTCATGACAGTAAAAGGAGACTCCCAAGTTCCTTGCTCTTGAAATCTAATTAAAAAATAAAAAGGACTATATAAATAAATAGTTCTACATTCAACAGATTGAGAGGAATGATGGCTTTCTTTTCAGAAGAAAAGAATTAAATGGAACTGATGAATTAATTAAAACCCTCTTAAGAAATTCTGGGACATAGGAGTTATTTATATTAATATCCTTTGTGGGAAGGATGACTATATATGTCAAATCTAAACAAATGAAAGAACAAAAACTTTAGGATCATGGACATTGTATACCTTGCAACTGCAGAAAGCAGGTGATGGGACCCAGGGGTGTTTGTTTGTTGATGCTAATGAAAGCTTCCATTTTCTTCCTTCCTTGTAGATCAGCATCTTCATGACTCACTTGTCCAATTACGGCAATGACCGCCTTGGGCTCTACACTTTTGAAAGCCTTGTCAAATTTGTGCAGTGCTGGACCAATCTTCGTATTCAGACTTTGCCTCCCATCCAGTTGGCTAAAAAGTATTTTGAAATATTTTCAGAGGAAAAGAACCCTCTGTGGCAGGTGAGGAAGCATTTTCCAACAATGCCTAAGATAGGTTCCCACACTTCAGCTGAAGATTTGATTTGACCTTGATACAAAAGTAGAAAGTTCAGCATTTAATGAATCTTTATTATTTGCTGCAGGAGAAAGGTTCCTGCATTTCATTTTCCTTTTGATTTCTTTGGAATTAACTGGGAATATGGAAAGTTATGGCTGTTTCTGTACATAGGAAACTTTTATTTCTGAGAGAAGTTTGACATTTTTGAATTGACTCTGATTCCATTTTCAGCACATACTTTCACTGTATAAGTTCATTGGTGAATCCAACAAATCTTTCAATGGCAGGTCCCGTTTACATTGTTGTCTGGGTGGGTAATCTAGCTTTACACTCCCAAATGAGGCTGTCATTTTGAAAAGAAAATGATATTCATAAGTAGGTCTCAGGACTATAGAATTGGGAACTGCTGTACAAACACCGGGGGACAGCTCTCTTTTGACAAGCAGGTTTTAGTGACAAATAAAAACAAAGTCAACAGAGGCATTCCTGATTGGCCGCCTCAGCACATATTTGACCTTCCTCTTAGCCAGAAAGATAACCTTAAAACCAGTTTTTGTTTTTCCTCATGCACCAGTCCAGATTATACATTAACTGGTAAGTACATCATGGCATCTCTATCAATCCTTGAAAGAGGAATGTGGAGATGATTATTAGCATACCTATTGCAACTATCTTAAGAAATTCAACTGGAGAGTTCACCTGGGTGGGCAGTATTTCAGTGACGTCCAGCTTTCTTTTATTCCTGGAAACTCCCTCTGATAATATGCAATTAATCAGTCCTTTGGTAGAATAGATAATAAAGGAATTGGAGTCTTTGAATTTCAGTTGCTCCCATAAACTGGCTATAAAAGTTATGCTATGCTAGGAATCCAGCTAGACCAACCTTCAATTAAGATAATTTCACCTGCCTTAGCTATTTCAAATTCTTGCAATAATACTAGATTAGCATCCCCTTTCCTCCAAATCATAGAATATAAGAGAGAGAGTATCCTGCAGGAATGGGTATCAAGATGAACAAATGATCTGGTGTTGAATGCTAACCCTTACAATTTCCTGCTGTTCAACCAAAATCCCCCCTACCCCAAAAGTATCCAAAATTGGAACTCACAGTTTTTTATTCTATCTTTTGGAACAACTCTGAATGATCTTCAGGGTTGAAGATGTCTTGAAGATGTCCATCAGGTGTCTTCCAAACTAAAGATATCCATAGCACCAACTGTTCCTCATAGCCTTTTCTATTTGCCAGCCCCTTGTCATCTTGGTGGCTCTCATCTGAACATGTTCTAATATCAGTGTCCTTCCTAAAATGTGACGCTCAAAACCAAGCATGTACTGGGGGAATATGACCAGTGCAGAAAAGATTGGAAAAATTACTTCTCTTGAATTTCCTATTAGGAAAAGAGCAAAAATCAAGCAAACCAAATTTCAAAATAAGCGCAGATTTCAAAAGATAAACTTTTCAAAATACTTTTTATATTTTGATACTATAAATGTTTCCTAACATTATGAAAAAAGTAATGTGATTAAATGGCTTTGCTCCAAGACTCAGTATCCAGTATCACTGTAGTACATTCCGAAGGGTAGAACGCATCTTAGATGAGGGACCTTCTCATACAATTTAGTTACCTAATGTATATAAAGTCATGTATTTCCGACATCATCTCATATTTGATGTCTTTTTTGACATAGAACCCTTGTGATGACAAGCGGCATAAGGACATCTGGTCAAAAGAGAAGACATGTGACCGGCTTCCCAAGTTCCTTATTATTGGTCCTCAAAAAACTGGTAACGTTTATCCCCAATGGCATTTTTCATCGTGCTTATAGCGATTTGATATTTGTATAATGCATTGTGAGTCTCCATTTTGTGATTTCATCTGTCAGCATAGTGGCCTTTAAAGTCCAGGTAGAAAAGTTTGGCCTTCTGAATGCCACCAGACTCTGCCTTCTCACATCCCTCACTGCTGTCCATGTAGACTGGGGCGCTTGTTCTGGTTCAGCGGCCTCCTGACTGCTCTCCTGCCCCCTCTGCTGATCAAAGTTCGAGGAGGATTTGACCATGTGGAGAAGGGCAAATCTGTACTGAGATTCCCTACTCCTTTCAGACCTGTCAAACTGAGATAAGACAGATCTGTAACTCAATACATTTGGGGATAAATCAATGTACAAAAAGAAGTTTAAACTGGAAAGCATTCTTCACCACTCCAGTATATGGGATGTGAAAAGAAATACAAGTATTCCTTGACTTACAATCATTTGTTTAGTGATTGTTCGAAGTTACAACAGCACTAAAAAAAGTGGCTTATGATCAATTCTCACAACTGTTGCAGCTTCCCCATGGTTATGTGATCAAAATTTGGGTGCACTTGGCATTTGGCATAGATTTATGGCAGCTGCACTGTC
Organism: Pseudonaja textilis; assembly: GCF_049901715.1. Lineage (NCBI taxonomy): Eukaryota > Metazoa > Chordata > Lepidosauria > Squamata > Elapidae > Pseudonaja > Pseudonaja textilis. Next base: position 13,740,231 of record NC_141993.1, read on the forward strand.
CTGGGGTCATACGATCATCATTTGTAATCTTCTCAGTTGGCTTCCAATACGTACAATCAATGGGGTTTGCATAATGACTGCATGACTCACTTAAAAACTTCAGTAATTTGTCAGTGTTCCAGTAAACCTCCATTCCAATCAATAACTCCCTGACAGACATAACTCGAACGTACCTTTATTTGGATAGTAAACTGAACGTTTTCGGGCTTCCTTGCAATATTCGAAACTCCAAATCCATCCTGCCTTGGCCGTCATCACATCACATGGCCACATGATTGTACCATTCGTCCTAAAGTAAGATCCTTATTTCATTCTGCACCATACTCAATGACCATGAAGTAACAAACGAATTTTATTTTGTCTACTTAGAGCTGTGATGGCGAGCATATGGCATGGGTGCCACAAGTGGCACACAGACCCATTTGTGCTGGCACGCAAGGCACAGGCAAACTTACCTCACTGCGCATGCACGTGCCTCACAGCTGATTTTTTTTTCGGTTGGCTTGAGGCCTTCCTGTAATACCGGAAGTGACGAAACGGGCCTATAATTTGGCCCAAAAAGCCTTGCAGAAACTTTTTCCAAGCTTCTGTAAGGCCGAAAAAGGCTTCAAACCAGCCAAACAATCAGCTGTGAGGCGCAGTGCAGGTAAGGGGGTGGCAGGGTGGGGGGGTGCATTGCATTCTGGGTGCTGGTACGTGAGTGCGTTCGCGCTGGTGCATGTGCAGTTTTTGGCACAGAAGCCCAAAAAGGCTAGCCATTACTGACTTAGAGCTACTCAATAGTATTGGCCAACTCAGGCTTGTGGCAGCATGGGAGCATCGAGTCTCAGTATGGCTTCCAAAGATGACATAATTCACTTAACAACTCTGGCAAAAAAGATCATAAAATGGGGTTCAACTCACTTAACTACTTGCTTAATTTGGAAATTTTGGGTCCAGTTGTTATCTTAAGTCAAGGACTACCTATATTTGGAACCAGCAGATATTTCAGTTATTCATGGCTGAAGTAAACCCAACGCAACCTTGATGAAGCTTTTATTTTCTTCTTATTTCTCTGTTGCAGGCACAACAGCTGTGCATTTCTTCCTCTCCATGCACCCAGCTGTGACTAGCAATTTCCCAAGCCCGTCCACCTTTGAAGAGATCCAGTTCTTTAATGGACCCAACTATCACAAAGGAATTGATTGGTACGTGCTGAGATGCCTATTGAATTGGTCTCCGAGAGCCTCTGAGCTTGGACTCTCTAACCCTGGTCAAAAAGCTAGGCCAAGGTTCTCCACATCCGGTTGCACTTCCATGATTCTCCCTTGCGCTAGCGGCTGATTCTTGTTCCAGCGTCCAGCCAGTCGTATAAAACAGTGTTAACTTCAAATGTTAAATAACACTGCTGACTTTTAATTAGTCGCTTGTATCGACTATGTATGCTTGTATCGGTTGCTGATTTGCCTTCAACAAGTCTTTAAAAAAATAGTTTTATTAAACTATTATTAAACTAAAATGAGAATGAAAATAGTGGGAAAATGGGGAAAGGAAAAGAGAAAAGAAAGAACTGTAGGGGAAAGGGAAAAAAAGAGAAAGCCTTGATTCTTTTTAGTGCAGTGGAATAAAATAATAGCACTACATCCTCAACTTTTTACTTTCACATATTTAATATGCACCAGCCATTTCTATAATCACAAACTTATCTAATCAGCAAAGTTTCATTTTTTTTCCCGTCTCAAGAACAAAAATTCAGTCGTGGCTACCAAGTCGAAACAAAGTTGGATATATTCTTTTCTTCGATTAGAGCAGTTCGTGTAGTAGATGCATTGATCCTTTCATAAAGCAATGACTAGATTGGTATTTCTCAACCTTGATGACTTTAAGATGTGTGGATTTCAGTTCCTAGAATTTTCCCAGCCAGATTGAGAAACACTGGAGTAATTGACGAAGGCAATTTTCAGAGGGGATCGTGTTTGTATCATGGAAGTTCCCCATAAGACAGACCTCATTTGCATCCCAGGTGGAATCAGAATCCAGCCTGAGGCTCCCGCCAGGATGATGCAAATGTTTGTGTGTACTCTGTCAGGGCCTGCAAGCTTCTTGTGTATAGTAAGAAACCAGGAATTTCTCAATTCTAATTCAATCCATCCCCATTATTATTATTCCCTTATATTTTTTCCTGATTTCCTCAACTTGACAGGTACATGGAATTCTTCCCCATCCCTTCTAATGCCAGCACAGACTTCATGTTTGAGAAAAGTGCCAATTATTTTGATACTGAGGTAGTCCCCAAAAGAAGTGCAGCTCTTCTTCCGCAGGCCAAAATCATCGCTGTCCTTATCAACCCCGCTGACCGAGCCTACTCTTGGTACCAGGTAACACGGAAAGGCCAGGCTGCCTAGGTGACATTTTACATATTATCTGCCTTTTGAATTGGGGAAAGCGGAATTTTATGCTCTTCATTCACTTTTCACCCTTGCAGCACCAACGTGCTCACAATGACCCCGTGGCCCTTAACTACACCTTTTACCAGACCATTTCCGCTGGACCCCAGGCCCCTCAAGAACTGCACAATCTACAGAGTCGCTGTCTGAATCCTGGATTGTATTCAACACATCTGGAGAGATGGTTAACGTATTTTCCACCAGGGCAGGTACAGCAGTTCTTTTTTCCAAGATCCAGCTTATGTTTGAACACAATTTAAGTGAACCCTAAAACGGATTCTGAGCAACCTTTTCAAAATGTTTTAACTTTCACTTGCACAAGCAAACCAGGATTTTTCTTGAATATCTCTTGTGTGTGAGAGAGACTTACAAAAGATCTCTCTCACCAAGAAATATTCAAGAAGAATAAAAACTGGCTTTCTAGGTTTCAGAGATGAGCGGACCCAGAGTGGAAAAAAACTTTGAAGAAGCAGCTTCTTGAATTTTTGAGCTTTGTCATTAATGCAAACCCTGGTTATAGAAAATTCTGTACCCTACCTTGCCAGCTGAATCATTGTATAAATAAGACAAAGGAATTTCTCAACCACCTCCTTCAAGAAGGGGAAAGTGGAATAGTCTGGTAACCAGATATAACTAGGAAGTGTCTGCTATGTCTGTCCAGCTTTATAATGTTGACTCGTCAGTCAGGAAATATCATTAACGTGATATGCATTATACAGAAATACTCTACAAGCCTCGGGGGAGATTTTGTGTATATGCTGTAGGGAGAACGTTGTCAGACTTTTTGAACCATCCATAATCCAGGTCACAGTCTGGCAGGATTACAGATTGTACTAAAAGTTCCTTTTATTGATGCAAAGGTTGGTTAGATTTACCAAGAACTTTGGCCATGTCTCCTTCCATTTAGATTCTGATAGTTGATGGGCAGGAGCTTCGACACAGCCCTTCTTCTATTATGGAGAACATTCAACGGTTTCTGGGAATTACACCACCTCTCAACTACACGCAAGCACTAAAGTAAGGATTCTCCATTTGCATGAAGGCTCTTTTGTCTTGAAATCTTTGTAAAAAGGTATGGGTGACATACATATGGGTGACAGCTGCTTGTAAGCTATTTTCCCTGTATTAGGACCTGATTTAAACACAGCACTTCTAAGCCAACAAATGAAGAAGTGGTCAGGCAATCCCTCCCCTTCCTTTCTCTAGCTTCCTAGAATTTCTGGTTTGTTTTATCACATAATGAGAAACGGAGGTTGTGAAGCCTAGTAGCTTGTTAATTGCTCCCCCTTCTGTCAGTCTTGGCTTGTTTGCCAGGGCCTGGGAGGGTGGGCAACTTGCTGCCCTCGTTATAGTCCCATCAAGCCGGGTTCAATGGTGCTAGTGGCAGTTAAACAACTACAAGAAACACCTGAGCTTGTTGCCATCTTCTGGGGATTCCTTATCTCTGAATCAGGCTTCTGTGTACAAGTAACAGGGATTTACCAAATGAAAATAATAATCCCTGTGATACTGTAATCTTGAACGGCATTTTTTAAAAATCCAGTCCATTTTCAGGAAGTGTCTGCATAGAGGAAGCTGCGGATGCGCAGTCTCTGTGGATTTTGAAAGGGTGGTGCAGAGAGGCTCCCTTCTCTTCCCAACTGCTGCCTGGGAGTTCTTGCCCGGATAGCAGATGGTGGGCAGGGCTGGAGGGAGGGCCAGGCATTAAAAGGGGCTTTCCCAGAGAACAGCAGGTGAGCTGCCTCTGCCCTAATCCTGCTGGCTCACCAGCACATCCCCCCATTCCCCCACTCGGCCTTTTTCTCCCCTCTTAGGCTAGTGCACATACACACCGCATCTCAGTGGAGAGTCTCAGTCATCCAAGCAGAATTGTCTGCAAGTTGAGTTACGGCAACTGGGCTTATCACTGGTTTGAGACGTTTTGTTACCCATCCAAGCAGCTTCTTCAGTCTGAACAAATTGGTTAGAGGGATCTGAGTAGGCAGGAAGTCCTTGGAATGTACCAACTCCTAACATTTTTAGGGGCATTCCCGCCTCAGGGTTTCTTCCTCAAATGGCAGACTTTTTCTGACTGAAGAAGCTGCTTGGGTGGGCAGCAAAATGTCTTGAACCAAGAAAGTAAGTCTAGTCGCCATGATTTCTAGACACACAATTCATTTTTCAAGAGTTCTGTTATTTTGTCCCCTTATTTTGCAGCATGTCGTTCCCATCTAGTTTAATCCAAGGGGACAAAAAAGGCAAGTTGGACAAAGAGTCTGTAGGTAGAAGTTACCAATCCCGATGCAATTCTTGCTAGCATAAATGCAGAGATTTATTTATTGCTGCCTTTGTTTATATTCTGGGTTGCCGACACCACTTTCATCTGCCTTTCCTGCTTCTTGCATTCATCTGAAATTGTTGCTTTTGCTTTGTTCCTGTTATCTGAGCTGCCATGGAAAGGACAACAAGGATGCATAAATTAATTTCAATCAGTAAACTGTACCAAGGACGAAGAGCTAAGAGCCAGGATGCCCAGGAAGGACTTCTTGTTCCCTCTGGCTCCAAAGGCAGCGATCAGTTTAGATCTCGCAGAGCTTTCGGTCAAAGGAGATGCCTTGCCTTGGAGAGCCCATCAGCTCCCTGCCACCCCAGATTCAGAGCATCCTTGACCCACAAGGACGCAGACTATCCAGAGGGAGACAGAGCCAGCCTGACATGTAGATCAGTTGTGTTTCATTGGTGATGACTTTTCTGAGAGATGGCAAGATCATTGTCCAAACAGATCATTGTTAGGCACTGAAAGAAAAGGCAAATTAGGAAGGTATTTAGCTAACCTTCATAGCACTCTAGATTCAAGCACAGGTGTATAAAAGGACAATATAAAGTAATTCCCCTTTCAGGTATGATGACGCAAAGGGATTTTGGTGCCAGCTGCTGGATGGAGGAAAGACGAAATGCCTGGGAAAGAGCAAAGGGAGAAAATACCCAGAGATGGATTCCTCGGTAAGCTACACAGAATTCCTCCTGCACGTCTGTTATAGTTGTCAGTGGCTTTTCATTAACCGATCCTCTCTTTTGGGGACCCCTGCAGTCCCGTATGTTCCTGGCAGATTTCTACCACGAGCACAACATTGAATTATCCAAGTTGCTGAGTACGCTCAGGCAGCCTCTCCCCACGTGGCTCAGGGAGGAGCTGCAGAATTCGAGCTGGAGCTGAAGCCCAGATCTCCACGAGCAAGACTGCTAAACAAACTCACGTGGGAGCCTTCGGGAAGGACACTTGTGTGTGTGCGTGCACACATACATTCACACACCACTGCCAACTTTCTTTGGATCACCCAGAGAGGGAGGAGGAAGCGTGCCATCTGGGGGTGAACCATGCACCTTCAGCTATTTATGGTTTGATGCAGCTGAGAGACACCTTCAGACCACAGTGGCACAAGATATTGTGCAGCAGTTGCCCACTGTTCCCAAATTCTATGGTAACTAACATAGGAATGTGTGTAGCCTGTAATCCCCAGATGCAAGGAAGCTGAAAGTAGCATCCCCAAGAAGCAGAAGCATGCAAATGTGTAGCTACTGTGACATTTCTTGTTAATGTCCAAAATGCTCAGGAAACTAGCAAGTGAATGTCTTACTATTTGTGACAGCTCTGTTACGTATGATGGTGGTGTTTCCAAGGTTCCTAGTCCTAGACATCAAAATGGCATTTTCTTGATTCCATTTTAGTTATTTCATTATTTCTACCCCAGGGGTCAGGGAAGCAAAATAGGTGATGTCCCTAGAATGGTAGAGACATTCTCGAATAGAAAGTGATTTGTGACAAGCAAACGATGGGGAGAAATCCAATGTGCTCTCTTCAGCCGCTGCAAGAAACTTACCTTCCTCTGGGATGAAAAGTTGTCCTCTGGTGCCCGCTGCATGGATTTTTCTTCTGCATTTAGTTGTCCGTGGTCTCCTTTCATTCCTTTCTGAGCACAGCAAGGAGATGATGATTGAGAGGGAATGGAATTGGTCCAAATGTTCTAATTTTGCCTCAAGTGAGTCTCCGGTTTCCTTGTAGAACCTACTCCTATTTTATCTTCTGCCTTGCTGCCATTCTCTCTTCTGAGCACAAGGCAGATTCTTGCCCATCTCTCAAACATGCCTTATGCCCAGCAACGCCCAAGAAAACCAGTCCTGAGCTCACCGGAACTAGGCAGACAGGGAGACACCTTGGGGGCAACACCTGTCACTCAGCGCATTCATTGAACCAGGGAAGAAAGGGATTTCAACCAAGCTTTCGCATTGAGCCTTAGTTGTTGTGCATTTTTAATTGTGCATTTACCATTGTCTGTAAATATATAATATGGACTTTATAATATCTCATTCAATGTGTCCCCAAGCAGCGGGAAATGTTGAGTAACCAAAAATGTAACCCACCAACCTAAAACCCTGTGGCTGAAGAAAGGAAAAAAAAGTGATGTTCTTCCTGCACTGGATTCGTGTATATTGTCATTCACATTGAATGATACAAATAAATTCTTGGCTCTTGCAGCTGAGCACAATGTCTAAATAAAAATTAGACATCGCATTTGGATCAATACATGAACTGCTTTATTTCTTGTTAGATGTAGATTTTCAAGTTGTGCTTAACCTTTTTCCTGACCGAATAGCTCTGATTATACATGCAAGCAATGGAGATACCTCTACTCTGGATTGTAAGAACCTGACTTAGTTATTAAAATGAAATTAGAAAACAGTATCGCTTAGGTAGATAATCTCAAAAAAAATCTGATGAATAACGTAAGAAACACATATTTTCTGGAGGGGAAACATGAGGCTAATTGGAAGTGGCGTTTTTAAGTCTGATTGGGATGGGCTAAGAGATTCAGTGCTTAACCACCGACAACGATGCCCCTGTGAACGCCAAGAGAAGAAAGTTCTAAACAAGGAGTGAAGGGGAAGGTCAAGGATGCATTAGAGGAGGAAAGACACACACAGTACTCAGCTCAAGTCCATGAACATTACAGGAGAAAAATTGGGTGTAAAACTAATTGCAAAAGAGGCCAAGTCTGTACTGTGTTCAGCACTTATGAGTCACAGACATTTGAAGCATTTCAAAGTCACACTTGAACAATGTAGGCCTTTTCCTGGGATTGGGCTACAGCTACAGAGGGCGGCTGAGCATTTCTGGAAAAGGAGACGGCTGTTTGAAACAACTACATGTCCTGATGTACAACTCAAAGGAATCAACAAAGGCATTTCCAGAATGGCCAGTATAAATGTTAATTGGAATGTCCTGGTCATCAAGGGTATCAAGGGTATGGGATAAGTTGATGATTAATACCACAAAGATAAATGAGTTCTATTTAATATTGTTGCAAAAATAACAGGAGGTAGAAGTTTGCAGTCTGTGCTAGGCAGTTCCCCATATTTGCAGCAGCCAATCATAACCTATATGCAAGCAAACATAGATTTCAGGGTTGGAAGAGGCCAAGCTCACCTAATTTCTAGATCCCACCATTGTGCTGCTTTTAAGAAGGTTTCTCCATCGCTCAACCAGAACTGACTTGGAACACTTGGCTTGCACTTTGCAGTGACCTGGATTGCTCCTTTCTTCTGTACACATGACTTCAAATGCCTGAAGAAAGCGCTGAGCGTTCTTCCAATGTTCGCATTCTATCATTCATGGAAAAAGCAGCTGCATTCAGACATATAGGAGCCTCTGTGGCCCAGTGGTTAGAGTGCAGTATTGCAAGCTTCTTCTGCAGCCATCTGCCTACAATTTGACACTTCAAATCCCACCAGGCTCAAGGTTGACTCAGCCTTCCATCCTTCCAAGGTGGGTAAAATGAGGACCCAGATTGTTGGGGGGGGCAATAGGTTGACTCTATAAACAGCTTAGAGAGGGCTGTAAAGCACTATAAAGCAGTATATAAGTCTTAAGTGCTATTGCTATATGCAAATTCTAGATCTGAGAACAGGATTTTTGTAATGGAATGTAAACAGAATAACTGAATAGTTTCTCTTACAGGCAAGTTATTTGTTATCTTTGGGCCTCAGACTGATGACAAATAAAAAGCTCACCTGTAGGAGACCGGTGGTAGTCTGGTAGACTCACATGACAAGATGCTGGGCCTGCTCACCGCTGAGGTCAGCAGTCAGCGGCTCGATTCCCATGAGTGAATCAACTGCATACGGACAAGAAAAGAGACTCCCCCGAATGCCTACCAGCATTCAGGCATCCCACGGGTAGAGACACCACCGCCCCAAAGCATTCCTTTCACAGAGGCAGCTAGCCACCTTGGTGATCCCTGGCTAACACGTGCCATACACTAAACAAATAAATAAGTCAGGTAGAACTCTAGACTCACAGCTCTGCTCTGGACTTGACATCTATCCAGTTATGCTTAGTTATTAATGTGGCTGGTTTGCATGCGACTCATTTTGCAGACATTCCGGAGAATTATTTTCCTTGGAAATTTGGCAGTGCCAACTGGCAGTGTAAAAAAAGCAGATACCACTTGCTAACTATTTAGACAAGTAATACGGGCAGCCTGAGAAATCTTTTTTCCCTATATAGGACAAGATGAAAGGATTGGGCCTATCTATGGAAAAGGATAGACTTTGCCAGAAAGTCAGGCAGTATTAACTTAGGTAATTCAGTACTGGATTTAAGACAGTGAGGTGCTATAGCAAACAAACATCTGTACAACTTATAGGACAGACATCTGTATGATGGATACTTTCATGGAGTCCTTGGTTCTCCCTGAGCTTGTTTGCTGAGCTGCTTACAGATGTTTCAATACCCAACTAGACATAATCAATGCTAGGGACCTTTCCTTATACAGTAGCTTGCCCTGCCAGGTGTTTTGTCTGGTGTTAATCCCTGCTTATCTGGGGGTTGGCTGCTGGAGAGGATGGTCTGTTCATTTCCTTAACACCAGCTTTATCTTACTATATGTAAACCCCACACTCACTAGCACTGATTAACTGCCTAGCCAATTAATGAAATATCTGCATGTAAACAACCAAGCTCTGAGAGCAACAAGGGCTCCAATAGTTCAACTTATATCCTTTTCCACTGACATAATTTTATCTCTATATACAATTAAATAAGACCCATTCATAAGGACCAACTGCCTAGTTGGCCAAGATACTGAAATCACCACTATTAGGAATGCCTCTTTCGGAGACATTTCAGAAGGCAAATTTGCCTTCGGCTTGAAAAACTTTGAATAAAGTTTTGCTAAAACTACTAAGAGGCTCCCTGAGGGTTTTGGAAGGAACACAAGGAAACGAATTGCAAATGCCTGCCTAGATCTATTAGATGTTGAGTGCAATAAAATTATGACTCCCTTATATATTTTTTTCCTGATTTCCTCAACTTTCCAGGTACATGGAATTTTTCCACAGCTCTTCTTCCATAGGCAAAAATCATTGCTGCCCTTATCAACCCTTCTGATAGATGCCTACATAGATCTATTAATCGTTGGGTGCAATAAAATTAGGAACCAAATATGGTATATAAATGCCCAATACAGCAGCCAAATATAAGCCATTAAAGGATCAGACAAAACTTTGCCTTCAAGAATCATTAGAAATATTACCATACAGTAACTGTAAAATATTGGCTTAATTAAGTGAATACAATACACCTAATTGTAAGGAAACATGGTAGAACTTTTGAACATGGTCTTTTGGGCAGATATCAAGGGGGACATGGGAAGAATGATATCTAGATGGTGTTAGGTTCCTAATCGAATGGGTTTTATACGCTTTAAGCCTGGAAAAAATGGAAGGCAGTGTTTATCTTTAACAATCATGCTATACAAATACTAAATACTGGAATTTAAGGCAACAAAAAGGGCCACCAAGATCTGCCTACTGCCCCATAAGCTTCTTCAGCCACTACATTTTATGTCAAACATGTACATAAGAAATTGTCAACTGTAATTGGGTTAATTTAGAGTAGAGTAGATTATATGAACAGAGTGGTTAAAGCTGCGTATTCCACTGCAGCTCCTGGCCAGAAAAAAGTGTTGGTTCAAGCCAAGATCTATGATACTTTGGGGCTTATTTATTAACCAAGCTCTGTGTCATTTTTCTTCAAGTTTGTATTTGATCTCATTTCCAAAACAACGGAATAAAAAACACAATAGATTACTTCTGTTAATGCATAGACTTAACAATAATAAGGTATGCTGTAGTATGCAAGACCACTGAGGAAAATCCCAGTGACAGCAATATTTTAGTTCCCTGTTGTTCAGTTGGAACAGCAACTCTCTTATGGCTGAAGAAAGTTCCTTAGCGCATCATCCTGATAAGTAGCCAGGAGGCAGACCACAATCAACAAGCTAATGCTTCTGTCATAAACATCAATCAGACCAAAATGAGATCTAAGCACTCCAGCCACTTACTATTCAAAGTACTTGAGATCAGCTATGTTAAAATTAAGACCTTGGTGTTTGCAAAGTGGTCCAAAGTGCTTACCTGGCAACCAAATGATAGACAATAGAGTGATCGAAAATCTTCAAATACCTACCTATGCTTTTTCATAGCTCAAATGCAGCACAATCCAAAATGCACAATGATCAGTTTCTTATTTGGCTAAAATGTGTTTATTCACTTGTTCCTAAGTAGTCAAGCCTCTGTTAGGCTGGCAAGGTATTTAAATTAAATAACTGTCCTTAAATTCCAAACAGCAGTAACATTAGAATATCAACAACCTCCTAATAGCAGTAGCAATACCACTTGGACTGATGTATTGCTTCACAGTGCTCTAAGTGGTTTTACGGAGTCAGCCTATTGCCCCCACAACCTGGATCCTTATTTTACCAACCTTGGAAGGCCGAGTCAACCTTGACCCAGTGAGACTCAAACAGCTGGCAGTCGACAGTCAGCAGAATTAGCCTGCAATACTGCATTCTAACCACTGCCCCACCATGGCTCATAGCCGTTCTTCAATGGCAAATACAAAAAAATTGCTCATAGAACAAATTAAATTGCTTTTGTGGAGAAGTTGCTACTTAAATCCTGTTACTTTGAGCTTTCCAGAAAGCCACAGGACCTGCTTGGTGACCCCCTATCTGGCAAAATGATTTATTTCATGTGGTTACTTTTATTAAAAAGTAGTATAATAATTATATCTTTGAATGTGGCTACAATTTTACTGTCTGTAAAATTTAACATGGACCAATTGCTCCATTTATCTAATTTTAATTTTACGGGGTTTATTTGAAATAGAAGTGACTCAATTAATTACTGTATTCTGTCAACTTGCAGAACTCCAGCCAAACTTTATTAAGATGGCAGCTTTTGCACCCTTCCTTGGGCAGGAAAGTCCTTGAGGTGCAGATGCATCAGTAACTCTTTTCTGCCATAGGCACAAGATCCACAATTAACATCAATCATGTCTCATGTAATGGTATTATAAACCTTTCAAGGAATTATAGCCTGAATAAGGACCATGTAGGAAAGAGGAATGTGGGATAACTACACTGTGCTAACATACAACTCAAGAAGGATCATTGCTCTAAAATATAACATCCCTATCCTGGCTTTGAATCTCACTGAAGTCAAGATGGTGACATTCATCAGGACTAATGGGAGCAAAATGGAACCTAATCAGCCCATACAAACACTGAGCTTTAGCCTTCCTGGCAAACTCCGCTGGCCGCTATACGAGCCCACCCTGCTTTCTTGCCCTCTGGGTTCTTCCTGCTTTTTCATTCTTCTCTTTCTGTGCCAGTGACAAGAGCGCTGCTTCCTTCATCTCCCTTTGTTCTTTGCATAGAGAAATTTCCAAACAACTCTGGTCCCACAAGCCCTCCAAGGGCAAAGAAATTACTCTTTACGGGGCCGTTTGTTGTATGTAATTGTTTTAAAAAATAAGGTACTCTTGAAGGAATGGAAACTTTTAAAAAAAATGGTTTTCTAATGTGAATTGTGGGAATGACATAAACTGACTTGGAATTCTTAATCCCGCCGGCTTTTGCAGTGCTCAAGGCAAGCTCAAGCGTCAATGTAGATGATGCACTCGTGGATCTTGTTCATGGATCTTCAGAGCACCGACGTCAGGCCTTGTGCTTTCAAAGGGGCTCCCTCCCCCCTTGTACTAAAACAGTGTTTCTCAACCTCAGCAACTTTGAAATCTGGGAATTTCAACTCCCAATATGCTGGGTGGGAATTTTGGAAGTCTTTTTGCAGGCTGACATTAAACAATACAATGACTGGACTAACGAACTGAGATCAGACACTGTTGTTTCAACGGAAGAGTCACATCTAAGGTAAGTCCACAAGGGCCAACCATTGCATGATTAAAACAAATCAGAATGCCCAACCATTTGGCAGAGAGATGACAGCTGAGGAAGAAACCAACAAGTTTCAGGATGCAAAGTTTATTTCCCCGTTTAGTTAGTGAAAAACAGTATGAAACACTAGCATCATGTAATATAAAGAATGCTGAGAATTAATCAGAGGAAGTCCAACGTTACTAGCACACAACTTTTTTCAGATTGAGGGCTACAAAGTGGCTGAGGCCGAGACACATTAAATTTCATTTAACTTTATTTAAATGTAAATTTAAACTATTTAATTAAATAGTTAATATGATTATTCCCCATATATTTAATAATCGACTAGTTCACATCAGGTAAGACACAACTATGAGGAAATTTAAGGTTAACAAAATCCACATGAGCTGGATGAAGTAAATAAATCTTGCCTTTCCCCAAGCTAGGCTGAATCAGGGAAAATGATCGGCAAAAATTGAAGTCAGGCAAAAATTGGTGTTCACAAAATGCATAACCAAGTTTACTGGATTAACTACCACCGGATGATGTTGTGGGCATTTAACAATATATGTGTGTCTAGCAAAAGCCATTAACCATGAGAGCTGAATGGGACCTCCAGCTTCAGGGCAATACATGCCTGAATATCAGTTGCTTGTGGACTAGCAGCAGATGAGAATCTTCCTTATCTTTAAGACCAAGTTTCCTTATTACTTTGTGGTGAGAGGTTGTGTGGTTCAAAGGTCGCTGGGACAAGACCAAGTTTCGGTATTTTTTCAGTCCTTTGCAAAAATAGGTTAGAACTTCCTACTCTAAGGCACTCTTAGTTCTTTGTTTTATGATGTCAGCATGATAAACAGAAATATGGAGAAGAGTCAGTCTAAGAAAATGAGGGTTTTAATCGGGAAACTGAAACAAGGAGTAAGAAACTGATTACAGGAGAGCTAACATCTCTGTACAACTTGGAGCCATTTGGGGTAGAATATCCTATGTCGTCTGATGAGGAGGCCCTCAGATCACTATCTAAGAGCAAAGAAATCGTACCAGCCAGTTCTGTACTTGCTGAGGCCAGATGCTTCCAGTGGTGTCTTGGCCCATCCAAACAGGTAAGCTGAACTGGATGAGGGACCTGCTATGGCAGGAAGGAGGAAGGAACAGTGTTGGAGAAAACCTGGATGAGCAGAAACAACCTCTGCTTCTGCTGGCCCAGTAATGGCTGAAATTTTAAGAACCATATAGAAAGTAGTATACATATTTATAAATGCCAAAATAAATATTATAAAGAAACAGGCTTGATCCTACCCCTAACATGCATGCATACACACCCAGTAAGAGAGAGAGAAAGGCAGAAATGATGTTCATTTATAAAGACATCCTATACAAGGAAAAAGACTAAAACTGTTGACCAATGATCAGCCAGTTCCCCCTCTCTCTCACCCACCCATACGTACACACACACACACACGCACACAGTTTCCTTGCCTTCACTTGCTGGGGAGGAGAGAAAGGGAAGTAGAACACAGCCACAGCCACATGGACGAGGAATGTCATGGTAGAAATACATTGAATCAGTGGTTTCCAATAGCTAAAATTAAAAAGATCCCATAAAGAAGGATGCAGGATGGGCATCAGGGTGAAAAGGTAGTCATTTCCAGAGAGACCCGTTGCCACAGATCCTTGGTCTGTTTGCTGCGTTTCAGATTCTGAAGGATGTCGTTGAACTGCATCATGCCCATAGGAGTTAGGCAGAAGGCGCTTCGGGCGCTGCGAATGGCATTCACAAAGTCATCGTAGTCCGCTGGAGTGAGATGGATCAGACGATGATGGATGTACTTGGGAAAACCAAGGTAAAACAGGGATGAAATACAGTTTCTGGTGGGAAAACCCATTTTATAATCTCTCTGAATAGTGCCTTTCTTTTATGAGGAACCTTAAGAATCTAGATCAGGGTAGGGTGGGCCCAAATCTAGATGGAATTATTACTGTAGTAGATTTATCTACCCTATTGGGTAGATAAATGCCAAAAACAGTTCAATGGTCCACCTTCTTCTTCTTAATAACATTTCTCTCACCCTTATCCAAAAGGCTCAACGTGACCCAGTCCCTCCCAACTGTACTGTTAAGTCTCATAATTACCTTGGGGAAGAAATAACAAGCAAACATGAATAAATCACAAAGTATTAACGGGTGAGCAGAAACCTAAAGCTAGGTCTTGGCCATCACAGCTCTGTATCACCTGAGATCCCATTTAGGTCCTCAGAAAAAGAGGTTGAGAGGCAGAGTTAGGAGAGGGGAAGAGGAAAATACTGTCCTTTTAACACAAAGTCAACTCCTGGTTACTTCCATAGATGCTTCCCTCTAGTTTTCTTGGCAATAATACAGAATTAGATTAACTAGCCCAAATTCCTCTGCTGTGTCCCTCCAACAACTACTAAGACTCAACCTTCCTGAAGATTCCCAACTTCCAAGAGGGCTTACCCAGGGAGTCCCACCTGTTGAGTTTGGGAAAAAGCGGCTTTGTGGGGAAGTGGAAGGAAAGCCAAGTGAAAGGTCTTCCAGGGACTCAACGAATAACCTGTGCTGCCTGACCATATTTTCCCCACAAACTGTGCGGTGGAATGATGAAGTCTCTCTCCTTGTAGTCTTTCAGAGGAAGTTTTGAAAACAGACATGAATAAAACTGCTGTCTTAATCATCTTTCAACTGATCTGACTTAATTATGTTTCACAGCAGCCGTATTGCTCCATTCACCCAAAAGAGGACATATTTAAGTTCACAAAGCCTCCTAGATAAAGCAACCAACCTTTACCATTAAGAGGAAAGCCCGTGTGTACCTGAATATACGCCTGCTGGCACCTCTGTACCAACTGATGAAAGGCAGGTGTGCGCAAGTGGTTGTGGACATGGGCAGGGTTGAGTCTCTGCAGGGACTCCATGATGATCTCTTGCAGCACAAAAGGACTCAGGACTCCCTTGGCTGCACCAACACAAAACTGATGTACATAGTTCACACCTGCAAAAGAGCAAAGGCATTTACTGTGAATGTAAGGCATAGGAAATAAAGAAGTCCCTGTGTTTGTTTGTGTGTGTGTGAGAGAGAGAGAAAGAGAGGGAGAGGGAGGGAGGGAGGGAGGGAGGGAGGGAGGGAGAGATAAATTTATCTTCTGTAAGGAACAGAACAAAACAAGCAGCTATCTTGGAAGACTACATCCAAGCAAAAGGGGTAACATCTATTGTCATTTATTTTTCAACTATTGGCAATTAAAATAACGTGGGCTAGAGTCTACAGAGAGCCACTTGATGTCAAAGGCAACCAGCTTTAAAATTCTCTTTCTAACTTTAAGACACCTGTACTGTAAATAACATTAAAAAATAGCTGCCAACTTTTTACACTGAAGATTTCAAGCTGGAAAATGTAGCAGAAGCACCCTTGAGTTGCACTGGTTACTTTTCACCAAGGGATCGCTGGCACTAGCAATTTTAGGCAATAAAATACGACTCTCTAGATGCATACAGGCAGGAGAGTCATGTTCCCTCCCCTTCAGTTAGGGTGTCTGTGGATCTTACCTAATTTGGCCGCTAGTCCGAGAAGCCATTTCACATCTTCTGTGTAGGGGGGGCTGCGTGAGAAGTTGTTGGGGTGGTCATTGTGAGCCCTGCGACCCAGCATCTCCAGCGCCAGCATCCCTGAAGGGGAGAGCAAGTTGGACCCTCAAGTGGGCCAGCGCTTCCTCGCTCACACTTCCCACGCAGGCAAGAGAGAGCAGTCTGAACCAACAACCTTTTTGGCCTTCACTTTGTTCAAATTTAAACATTAATTTTAAAGCTCCCTGAGCCACAGAAAAAGGTTGGAGAAGCAGCCCACGGGACAATTTGTGGCAAAGAAAAGCCACATGGGGAGGATGCTAAATAGTTATATCTTTTACTCAGCAGAGCTTTGGTTTGTTTCTTTTTTAAAAAGGAAGAGCCTCAAGACTCTGCAAAGCTTAAGATTAAAAGACTGGAAAGAATAACAAAGATTTGGCATGAGGGTCAGTCTCTTCATGCCTTCTTTAGTACTGGTAACTAAAAGGATTCCCATGAGAAGCTTCTTCCCACATTAATTACTTTTTAGAAATTTATAAGACTGTCCAAATCGATAACAGGGTACAGTGAAAACAACCATACCATACACTGTATGCACAATTATTAAGCAAGTGAGTATTTTGACCACATCCTTTTATGTATATTTTCCACCTCCCAGCTGTATAAACTTGAATGCTTAGTATCAGAAGCATATCAGGTGATGTGTTTTCGTGTAATGAGGGAGGGGATGGCCTAAGATCATCAGCCTATATGTGTGCATAATTTTTAGGCAGCTTCTTTTCCTCACGCAAAATAGGTCAAAAAAGAGATTTAACTGACTGAAAAGTCCAAAATTGCAAAAAGTCTTTCAGAGGGATATAGCACTCTTGAAATTGCTAAGTTATTGGGGGCATGACCACAGAACCCTCAAACGTCTTGTTGCAAATAATCAACAAAGTCACAAGAAATGTGCTGAGAAAAAAAGACACACATTAACTGCCAAATATTTGAGAAGAATCAAATGTGAAGCTACCATTATCCTCACAGTGTTATCATGTTCCAGAACTGCGACCTACCGAGAGTGCCCAGAGATGCAAGATGTTCAATGCTTAGAGACATGGCCATAGTAAGGAAGGCTGAAATCCAACCAAGACTGAACAGAACCACATAAATTGAAACGGCAAGACTGGCCCAAGAAATATCTGAAGACCGATTTGTCAAAAGTTTGATGGACTGATGAGATGAGAGTGACTTGATGGACCAGATGGATGGGGCCATGGCTGGATCGGCAACAGGTACAGAGCTCCACTTCTACTTAGATGCCAGCAAGGTGGAGGAGGAGTACTGGCATGGGCTGGTATTATTAAAGATGAGCTAGTTGGACCTTTTCAGGTTGAAGGTGGACTCAAAATCAACTCCCAAACATACTGCCAGTTTAAAGAAGACAGTTTCTTCAAGCAGTGATACAGGGGAAAGTCTGCATCTTTCAAGAAGACCATGATTTTAATGCAGGGCAACACTCCGTCGCAGGTATCAAAGGATTCCATCTTTCAAAGGTGAAAGAATAATCACATGGGCCCCTTCCTCACCTGAGCTACACCCTATTGAGAACTTGTGGGCCCTTCTTAAATGGAAGATTTACAGTGAAGGAAAACAGTACATTAGTAATAGGATTATTATTATTGAAAAGAAAGGTGGCTATATTGGTTACTGATTTTTTTTTTAAATGTCAGAAATGCTTATTTGCACTGGGAATGGGTAGAGTTTTTTAAAATTATTCTCACTTTAACAGATGCAAATAAACGAGTGAGATGGGAAAACGTTTATTTTTCATTTAGTTGCATAATAATTCTGCACACTTATAGTTCCCAATAATTATGCAAACATAGATATTCTCCTAAGAAAGATAAAACCTCACTTTTACTTTCTTAAATATTCGGGTTTGAGGTTTATTAACATTTTGGACTGACATAGAGCACTGTAGTGGTTCAATAATTAAATTAATTCTCCAAAATACAAGTTGCCTAATAATTGTGCACACGGTGTACAGCTGAATCCCAGAGACTACACCATCACCAGAAGAAAAACAACCGAAGGTCATACACGACCTGCCCACCCCCACCCCCCCGACTCTAACCCTAAGCCTAGGAAAAGAGCCAGATTCTCAGAGCTCTTCTACACATGGCCGGATGTTTGTGATGTTTGTAAACAACAGGTACCACGATAGAGAAGCTCTCCTGGGGTCCTATCCCTTAGTGGATGAAAGTATGTGCACTCTGTCTGATCACACAGGAGCTATGGGGGATGGAAAGTCCTGTCTCATGAAAGGCTTCATAGGTAATAAGCACCAACTTGAACTGCACCTGGAAGACAAGTGGTGGCTCGTGGAGCAAAGGTGTTACATCTTTCTGTTGAGAGGTACCTCATA
Source organism: Pseudonaja textilis (assembly GCF_049901715.1). Lineage (NCBI taxonomy): Eukaryota > Metazoa > Chordata > Lepidosauria > Squamata > Elapidae > Pseudonaja > Pseudonaja textilis. Next base: position 13,758,902 of record NC_141993.1, read on the forward strand.
CCTGCCTGTGCTGCTGCATTCTAGACCAGTGGTATCTTCTAAGTGGTTATCGAGGGCAGCCCCATGCACAGCACATTTCAATAGTCCATGCCTGCTGAATCTCAGACTGGCCATATTTATCATTATTCAATTACACTGAGAAATGCCAACTGTCCAGAGCAGTAAATCAAGACAGCCACAATTTTAAAAATGCATCTTTCTTTGTTCTGAAATGTCCTGAATGCAGAATGAGCACACTGATAACTAGCCAATCCATTTGGTCTATGGTTCCCAATTTAAGACTGGCTTTCTGGTCTCCAGAGTTAGTGGATCAATGAACATATTGTTAACAAATACAATTTCCTGCAACTATAATTAATCCGTGTCTCTTCTCATTCCCCTGAATTATTTATTCACCAGTAATCTGCTTACCAACTAAACTAGGGAATCTAAACTCCCATCTACAAGGCAAGCCTTTCCAGATAGCTCTTAATAAGATATGCATCACTCTTGTCCTGAATGCCAACGAAAACACCGAAAGAGTCACTGATTGTTGTCCTTACCAACTCGGTAGGCAGAATGAAGGTAGTGCAATCCTTGAGGACTGACGGGTTGGCTGTGTTGTTCATCTTCAGAAGGAAAGCCCCCTGTCACAAGGGAACTGGGCTGAGAAGACAAGCTTGTTAAGGAAGTCCCTTGAATTGCTGGGAAAGTAGACCCTGCGTGAACACTTCCTACTGGAAAGAAGAAACAATCGTATAAGGGGGAGAAGTCAAAGACATCAGCTACAGGATTTCAGTTATCCTCTGCCTGGATACGTGTCAGGGATTAATATTCATTAACCTGGTGGGAACATAGTAGCAGAGAACAAACAAACCGGGTTATAACATTGTATGCCTGATAATTCTAAAAGAGGCCTTATTTCCCTAATTTTTTGGATGTTTCCCAACAGCTGAGCCTTTCTAATGTACTCTCTCCTTTTGCATAATATTAGCAAAAGGGAAAAAGTACACCAAAATAGCCCGTGTTCCAGCTCCCCACTGGGAATGATAGAACTTCCCCTCTCGATACAAGGACTTTTGAAAAAGTTTCAAGTATTTGTAATAGCTAATATGTCATTCTATTTAAATAAAATAGAATAGTTAAATCCTCAAGGCACAATGTTTAATTATACAGGCATTTGTGAGAGGGGCAGGCTAATTGACTCACAGTTTGTATGTAGTGTTCCAGATACCATCTCATGACATATTCTTGCAACATCAAAAAGTAAGAAAGACAACCTGGCAACACAGATGAAAATAGGAACTCTTGGAATTCAGTTTATGTCAGGCCATCAGACAAATGCAGATCGAAGGCCCAGTTCTTACTACTGAAGGACAAGAAAAAGGGAGACTGAGACCAACATCTCAGGGGAAGTGACAAAGATCAGGAAGCCATGGCAGGCTGAAGACTTTTGTTATCAAAAGGAAAGGAAACATACAAAGGCAGATATTCCAGGTGTGCAGGAATAGCCCTTATAGTATTAGGAATAGTCCTAATCGTCCTCATGTGTGTCAACGCACTGTCCATGCGTTGACACACAGGAAACACTGTGTATTCTTGGGGGAGACATTTACAGATTTGTGGGTTACTCGAGGAAACACGGTTCAGTGAAGTATAGAGTTAGGAACATATTGCTGTCGAGTTTAAGGATGATTCCCGTTATAAAATTATAATAATTTCTGCATTTCTTGAATGTTATACATCAGTCTTCTTGGAACTGCCTGCTTGACATTAGAATTGCAGTTGTTGTGCTTGGTTGATAATGTCATTTAAAACAAGACCAAAAAAGCAGGAATTTCACAACAAGACAGATAAGCCTTAAATGGAATTTTGTTCCAGTAAGTAAATGTTGGGATATAACAACGTTTCTCTGTGTATCACTAAAATCTTGAAGACTAGAAATCCAAAGGAGGAGTTCTGGTCTTTAACCTGGACTCGATACGACCTGTGGAGAGGAGGTGAATTGATTCCGAACAGACACTTCCTGACCAACCTTTTAACTGAGCAATTAAATCGACTGTCTAGGTAACGCAAAGGAGATTGAGCATGCTTACAACAAATCTGTAATACACAAAAGACACTGATTTCTAAGTAGCTTAATTTTACTAATTTACTCGTTACTTTGTATAAAAATCTGTTTTTCATCAATCACCACATCCCACTGGTTTGCAAATTCTTCAAGGAACACCAATCAAGTGACTTTATGTGAGTAAGCAGATAAATTCTTCATACACATAGGAAATGAGGGCAATAGAAACAGAAATTAAAATGCTAAATTTAAACACAATTCTGGACTTTTGATATAGATATTCAAAGTCAAATTACAGCTTACAATTTGAATGCTGAATTTGAATGACAGGGTAGATTTCTGCCCAAAATCAATGCCAAGAATAATGTCCAAGATCAAATTAAGTTTGAAGATATAAACTGAGTTTTTGACTCATGCACTGAAATTTACTTTCATATTTATAAAATATTTATAAATTTACTAAAGTTAAAATAAAATAAAGTTATTTACTACAACTCACCAATAAATACAAAAGTTCCTATCAGACCTTAAAATATTTCTGCAACTTAAAATGATAGTTCTCTATTTCTCTCTTTCTCTCTCTCTGTCTTAATTTTCCCTTCACTGGGGAGCAACTTTGAAAATATTTCATTAATCTGAAACAAGTTTAGAAAGTGGTTTACTGCTTCCCCAGGAATGAAGATGTGCTATTAACAGCCTTTTAAACATTTCTGTTCACATCTATGAGTGGGCATTAAAATCAGTATATAGATGGGACTTAACGTCAATCAATTCAGTCTGGGGTTTGGGGGTTTTTTTTGGTTCCCTTATCTATAATGCTGGAGACGTTTCCTGCAGTGGTACAGATGCTAATAGGTAAGAAAAGAATTTACGCACATATTGTAGGGTTCTTATTCAACTTTCTATTTCCCCCCTCTTTTCAGATAATTAAAATCTAGTCTACAAAAATCATCATTAAGTATAATTTACTTTCTCTGTGAAAGATTTTTTTTTTCATATATTGCTGGTATTGTTTATGTTCACAGACATCTGGTATTTGTTATGCATTCTTTCAATTAGTCACCCTTGTGGAATGCTATATTTTAATCACTATATTTTTAAATTTTGTAATAATTTTCTGTATTGCAGGAAAAATGTTTTCATGTTACTTGTACTATCTTCAGGTTAAATTATCTTGTTTTGAGCATAACTCCTGTCCTTCAAGAAAAATGTGTGTGTGTGTGTGTGAGAGAGAGAGAGAGAGAGAGAGAGAGAGAGACATTGTGCCTAGTACAGGGCTGTCAAACTCCCGGCCCATAGGCCAGATGTGTCACACGCTGGCCATGCCCACGCCTGGTTTAGCAAAGAGGGAAAAGTCCCTACATGTCACATGACGCCACTGTGATGTGAGTTTGGCACCCCTTGCCTAGTAGATAAGACAGAGAAGCAGCATTTTTGTTTGAAGGTTTCACAAATCAGATTTTCCGGATGAAATGGGCAATCAGTAGTCAGCAAAGCCTACGAAAGTCATTTTGGAAACTTGCCAAGAACAGATAACATTTTTGGACTTCTGGCTATTTTGGGGAGTCGGGAACAGAAATAAGGCATCATCCCAAAAGGGCTGTTGTGAGGCCCAAGATTCCTAGGATGAGGCTAATTATAACTGCTATGAGGATTGTTTCTGTTCCTGCTGTTGAAATCATGTGATGGAAACGTAACTTCAATCTCATCTTTGAAACTGAAATTCACATAAACAGATCAAATCTCTAAAACATCTCTCCAAATGGGATGGGAAAGTAGAATTTAGGTTGTGGTGTAAACACAGGTAGTCTTGGGGTTATGATGGCAATTGGGATATGAATTTCTGTCAAAAAGAGACCTCACTGCTTAGAGCCATCCTGACCATCAAATGGGAAGGGACAGGACTGGTAGCTAGTGGTAGCTACGAGTGGCTGCCATGGGTGGGTGCTAGAGAGTGAGGCAAAATGCCAGAGGCAGAGAAGTGCCACAAGGGAGCCCAGAATAAATTTTGGTGATGTGGCTGATGATCAGGACTTCAAGAACCAGTTGTTATGTCCCTTTTTCAGCACTGTCATAACTTTGAACACTTGCTAAACAAATGGGCGTGCCCAAGAACTATCTGTATGGGTCCCCAAATCCCTTCATATCATTAATTGGGAGGCTTTGCCCTCTGATTCTGCACCGCTTCTTGTGAATAGGGCCTAGCTGAGCATCTGAGTAAGGCGTGCTGTCCTTTTCCCTCGTTTTACACTTTACATCCTTGGTGCCTTAGTACAAAGGTCTCTGGAACCAGGCAAGGGGGAGGTATCTCCTGCAGCTTAGGCAACGTCCAGTTCTAATAACTGATTCCAGCTGTAAACACCTCCCCGTCTGCAACGAAAGCCCAACCCTTCGCCTAAGTGCTCCTATCGCTCATTCCACTTCTCTGCTCTCTTTGTCCCCAGCCCTAAGCACCAGCATCTTGCTTATTCCCTCTCTCTCCTAACCTTACACTTGATTACAAGGATGCTGAACAATCTGCAGTCTAATGTAAAATAGACCAGTTGCAAGTTATAAAGTTTGTGATTAAGCCACATTGCCAATGGAAGCTATTCTGTAATTGATTGCAACACTCAAAAAGAAAACAAAAAACCTAAATACAGCCTCAAAACATTGGGGACATCGTGAGAAAATCTGACAACTGTAACAAAACCACCACGAAATAGGCATCAACATAGTGAAGGTATACCATTGTTATTCGATGAACACTCTCATTGGTTGTAGTCAGAGGAATTGGTGTTGAAAACTGACTGTTAGAGGTTTCCATGCTATATGTCATACCACAGTACTGTAATATTGCAATGATATATGTCTTTTCACCTGTTACAGGAATACTCACTTGCTACATTGGAAGACAGTGAGAGCCCTGTCTCCGCGTGGTAGGGGTGCATAGCAATCTGTGTCATGGAAGGGACGGGGACTCCCGGGAAGGACACTGCGGTTGCTGCCAAAGATGGAGTAGTTACCGAGTAGGGGTACTGGGCCCCGATGAAGGCTGGGTGGACCCCCTGCGGAGAAACAGGATAGAGTTGCCTGCTCCTTCACCAAGAGGCAAGGCTACGTTTTCGGCAGGTGCACACAGCCCTTTGCATACCCACCATTCCGTCTCCCGCATATTGTTTAAGTTCTGAAAGGGGAAGATGCCCAAACTAAAATATTTTTTTTTTAAAGGTAGCATTTCTTTTTAGGCATGTTACCTAGGAAACCTTTACCAGGTTACATGTGAAAATAATCCATAGTTGCAGGAAGAAGCATACTGAGCGTATTTTCATAGCAGTACAAAAATATCAAAGAAAAAAAAATTTATACCATAGCTTTACCAACAGCTTGAAAGTTGTAATGTTAGGAATGTAAGATTTTTTGTTAACACTGACAAAAGATAATAACCATTCTAGTTAGATAAGGCTAAATCCAATTACTTATAAACAAAAAAACCCGGTTTCAGGGTATTAATGAGTTACATTCAAGACATAATCTCAATTAAAGGAAAGCAGATTCCGAAAGTAATTGGTAGACGAAGTTAGCCAATTCAGCCAAACACAGATCAAGTGAAGTTTAGTTCTAGATCGTCCAAGGGGCACCAATAATCTTTCTAATCTCTCAGATTCTTAGTGTTTGATTAGATCAAAGACATCCGAGGGAAACTCCTCTCAGGAAACTTTCTCAACAGCGTAGTTGCTATTACTGCTAAGGGGGGTGCCCACAAGAGCTTGTTGCAGAATGTTTCTTCCTGTTCTGACCCAGGCTTAGCAGAACCAAGAAACAGACTCCTTGTCCCCCCAAAACCCCTCTTTATTTAGTTACTGTGGATTCATGGCATTCACACACAGAAAACTCCCGGCAATTATCCTCCCAAGGGTTAAGTGCAAGAGCAGGCCTATCAATCCAGGCCGAGAGCTTCCAGTCTGGAAAACTGTAAATTAAATAGCTGGCAAGGAGTCTCTGCGAGGCACAACTTTGATAAGCAAATCTTCCCAAAGAAATAGGAACTCTCCTGCAACCATCACTCCCCTTTTGCTTCTATTTATTCCCCGGGGAGGGGCCATTCAGCATCCACGTGTGCCTTTCCTTCTGAGTTGGCCCCTGTTCCTTAATTGTTCTCCTCCCCTGACAGTTCTGCGCATACGTGCATCTGGAACAGGCTTCAGCTGTTCTTCTTCCCCACTTATCTCTGACTCCAAAGGCAGCTGGGAAATGCAGAGCATTTGTCAGAGCCTTCCCCAGACTCCAGGATTGCCCCAAGTTTCTCCCCAACCTGCTCACTGTCTGAGTCTGCCACCAGCTCCCCTGGCAGACCGCAACATTCCCTTGAACAAAAAAACAAAAAAACCCTCCCAACATCCCTGCTTGCAAATTGGAAAAGAAATAAAATGCCATTTCTGCCCAGCCATTGCGTAGCCTTGTCATCTGCATTGAAGAGTAGATATGCCACAGCCAAAGTACTTATTCTAGACTGTTTTTCTAGATGGTTACAAACAACATACCTGTGGATAAGCAGAACCAGGCACCGGGAAGACTGCTGGCCTTGGCATGTGCTGAAGAGGATGGCCGATGTATTGAGGATTGCAAGGAATGTGGGTCTGGAGTGTCGTATAGGGGTGCAGGCCCTGGGTGTGTGCATGTGCCATCGCTGGTCCTGCCACAGTGTGCTGCTGGTATATGGTTGACCCCACTGAGATCACAGGCACTACTGTTGCTGCTGCTGTTACCGCAGCAGCCACCGTTACTGTAGCGGATTCTGATGTCACTCTGGTGTCTGGCAGGCCACGGACTGTTTCGCATGACGCCCGAGCTCCATTTGCACTGCAGCCTGTTGCTCCTTCCCTCTGGGCAAGAGTTCCCCCAACTGTTTGCTCATACAACCAGTACCACTGATGAGCAACCTCAAACAGAACTTCAGGATAAACTCCGCCGCCTTTGGCTGCCTCTTCTACAGCCAAGCAAGCCTTCTCCAACATTAGATTATCCTGCAAATTCAAAAGCTACATTGATTCAAGGTATTTATAGGAGTCTTCAGAAATAACCATTTAGACTATTAGAACTATTTAATTATAACTATTAGAATGAAATACAACTAAAGGCTAAAAGGCAACAAAACTAGCAGTACAAAACAATCAGGCATGGAAAAGGCTAGCGTAAGGCTTTCATGCTCCTGAACTGCAAAGGGAACAGCTACCTCCCCCTCTGGCTGAGCAAAACGAATCAATGATAACTAGCCTCTGCAAATTTAAAATATATTGTAACTATGAAAATCTGGAAGAAAAAAGAGAATTTTTAGTACAATATTCCGCTGAACACAGTACGAAATATAAAACTGAGTGATCAATTTTATTATCTGCATGAAATTATTAAAGATATACACTGTGTGCACAATTATTAGGCAAGTTGTATTTTGGGGGATTAATTTTATTGAACAACTACAATGCTCTCGGTTAACCCAAAACATTAATAAACCTCAAACCTGAATATTTAAGAAAGTGAAACTGATGTTTTGGCTTTCTTGGGAAAATAAAAATAAAGGCAAAGGTTCCCCTCGCACATAGGTGCTAGTCGTTTCCGGCTCTTGGGGGCAGCGCTCATCTCCATTACAAGGCCAAAGAGCCAGAGCTGTCCAAAGACATCATGTGGCCGGCATGACTAAATGCTGAAGGCGCACGGAACGCTGTTTCCTTCCCACCAAAGGGGTCCCTATTTTTCTACTTGCATTTTTACATGCTTTCAAACTGCTAGGTTGGCAGAAGCTGGGACAAGTAACAGAGGCTCACTCCATTACATGGCGCTAGAGATTCAAACCACTGAACTGCCGAGCTTTCTGATCGACCAGCTCAGCGTCTTAGCCACTGAGCCACCCTTCTTAGGAATACGTGTGTGCACCATTATTGGGCAACTATTAATGCGTAGAATCATTCTGCAAACAAATGAAAAACAAAAATTTCCCCATCCCACTTGTTTATTTTCATCTGTTAAAGTGAGAATAATAAAAAAAAACCAGTTCAAAATGTACAAATAAACATTTCCGACATTTCAAAAAAAAAAAAAAAGGACTAATGACCCATATAGACATCCTTCTTTTCAATAACAGTCAAAAAAGCCTTCCATTCATGGAGTCTTGTCAGTTTCTTAACCTGCTGACAATCAACATTTTGTGCAGTAGTAACCACAGCCTCCTAGAGACTGGGCAGAGTGGTGTACGGTTTCCCTTCACCATAAATCTCCCATGTAGGGAGGGCTCACAAGTTCTCAATGGGTATCTTAGAGCAAGAAGGGAAAGTCCCTAGCCGAATAGCTCTTGGAAGCAGAGGGGGCTACAATGGAAGGTGCTGGGGTTCACCACTCACCAGAAAAAGAAGCACACGGGTAACTTGCAATCCGCAATACAATCAGCCAGTTTATTGTACAAATTCAGGCAATTAGCTTATTTAGTTACAGTAATGTAACTTAAAACATAAGGCAGAGACCTTTTTGTGTCCTTGAATGCATTCATTTTTCCCCAATTAAGCCTTCCCCAAATCTTTTAGGACTAAGGAGTGTCCTTCAATAGCTCAGATGAGGAAGGAGCCCGTGTCATTATTCTTTCGTCTTTAACAGCTTTACTGGCTAGCCACACAGTGGAGGACTTCAGTGCATACGATGGAGCATTGTCCTGCATGAAAATCATGGTCTTCTGGAAAGATGCAGAATTTGTCCTGTACCACTGCTTGAAGAAACTGTCTTCTAAAAACTGGCAGTAGGTTTGGGAGTTGATTTTGAGTCCACCTTCAACCCGAAAAGGTCCAACTAGCTCACTCTCATCTCATAAGTCCATCAAACCTTTGACAAATATGTCTTCAGATATTTCTTGGTCCAATCCTGCCATTTCAATGTATGTGTCCTGTTCAGTGATGGTTGGGTTTCAGCCTTCCTTACTGTGGCCATGTCTCTAAGCATTAAACCTCTTGCATTTCTGGGCACTCTCGGTAGGTCGCAGTTCTGGAATATGACAGCACTGGAGGATAATGGATTGCTGATAGCTTCACATTTGGTTCTTCTTAAATCTTTGGCAGTTAATGTGTGTCTCCCCCATTTCATGCAATCCTGCTGACTATTTGCAACAAAACACTGATGGTTCTGTGGTCATGCCCCCCAATATCTTAGTAATTTTAAGAGTGCTGCATCCCTCTGGAAGACTATTTCTACAATTTCTGACTTTTCAGAATCAGTTAAATCTCTTTTTTGGCCCATTTTGCCTGAGGAAAAGAAGCTTCCTAATAATTATGGACATGCTGATATAGGGTGTTGATCTCCTCAGACCACGTTACACAAAAGCACATCACCTGGTATACTTACATCCACTAAGTATTCAGGTTTATACAGCTGGGAGGTAGAAATATGCATTGCCTAATAATTGTGCACACAGTATAGATGTGGAAATGGTTGTACCTTATTTGTTTTAATTCAGTTAATAAAACTATAAAAAAACCAATCTTTGCCACAACACAAGTTGCTAGATAGTGTTATAACTTCACTCTAAAGAACTGAAAAACAGGACTTTCCAGTTTGAGCTTCTTCGCAGACAGACCGAAACCGCGATCGTGCGCAGTTTCGATCCGTGCTCGCCGCTGGAGCGCCCCGAGCTGGCTGGTTTCGGGGCTAAGCCACCCCGTAGAGGTGGTGAAGAGGGGGGAGACTGCCTACAGGGTTGAGGAGAGCCGCATCTCTCCTCCTCAGCTGGCCATCACTCCCTTTCCCGAAGGCGGTTGCAGCGGTGGTCAGAAATGGCCACCTCAAAGAAGAACTCGACCGGAAAAGAATGTGCAGGAGGAAGATAAGAAGAGAAAGTTTTGGTTGACCAGGTTAAACTGCAAAAGCAACAAGACGAATGGAATTTAAACTAAAAAAAAAGTAACATTGTTCCCAAAGAGGATTTTGAAGCAGCGAAGGAGAGAGAAAAGGGAAAGGATTTGGTTTTTTTTCTTCTCTCCCTTTCCCTATACTGACAGCTAAATAAGAAATTTGAAAAAAAAAAAATCCACTCTGACATCAATAGGCATTTAAGCTGAAAATAAAATGTCAAAGGGATAATAAAGATTTCTGGATACTTAAAACCTTTTAAAAGCAGGAAAGGAGAGAAAAAGAATAAAAGGGCAGGATCTGGAAAAAAGGGAGACTGCCTGGAATTAAAAGGAATTTACAGTAAAACCTCAACAAGACTTCTAAAATATACATTTTAACTAAAAATTGGCTACAAAATAGTAGAACTTCAGGAAGAGAAAGTAGAATGTACCAAGCAGAATTCAGTTGGAAGTTATGTTGAATGTTATAACCTCAAGGTATATATTGAAGCTTAAATAGGAGTTGAATGGATAAAATTAAAAGATATAAAGGTGCCATACTCCAATTAGTAACTACAGGAGAAAATGTGTTTAATGAGAAAAGAAAATATGAAATTGAAACAGGACAGACAAAAGTATAAATATAATGATTTGAACTGATATGAGATAATTAAAATAAAATTGAGAAAATTAAGAGAGGAGCAAAATATGTAGAAAATGTAAAACAGTAATAAGATATGAAATAGAACATAAAAGTGAGCATGAAATTGAGTTTGTGTCTGTATGAAGAAGTGTAACCCGGGACCACGCTATTTTAATAAAAAGATGTTTTATTTGTATTATGGTTTTTTTTGTGTGAAAACCCAAATAATTTTTTTTTAAAAAAAGAACTGAAAAACAGGGGAGATCAACTCTAAACAACATAGTTGTGGATGTGTTTATCCAAGAAGCGCAGTAGCCCACATTTCAGCCCTATTCCACAATGCCCTAAAAAAGCTAGCCCGAAGCTTGTATTTGCTAGGCGTTGAAGTGGATCAAAGACGTCTGAATTGCTTACCTGCTCTTTGCACTGGACCAGGGCTCTCTGGATTTCATTGGGGTTCAAGGCATGTGCATGTGGCAAACAACTCAATGCCAACTCGGCAGCTGATCGCACCATGTTGGAATCCCGAGCTCTTGAAGCTCTGTCAGCCAACGATGCCACTTCTGGGGGAGTTAGGTGTCCATCCCAGCATTCCACCAAGATATTCAAGGCTGCACTGCCAATCTCCATGGCTTGCCCTAGAGGCCAGAGAAAAGGACAGAAGAAAGTCCGGTCAGATATTAGGTCTGTATATCAAGGAATCTCTTTTAATTATTTCCAGTGATTAAATTATTACCTCATTACAAAGGAAAATATCTTGGACAACATTAAGGACCCAAATCAGACTGAATAGAGACTAGAAATAGGCAACCTATGGCCTATTTTCCTGCTGCTCCCATTCTACCGACACTGTAAACTCACAGGGTCTGTTACCAAAATTCCACAGTTCTGAATGCATGCAGATACTTCTTGCACCTGACCAAATTCTGCCATCGGATCTCCTACATGAGGTACCTGACCATTCCCACCTAGAACTTGTAACTGTACTGCCCGCTTCTACTAATAGACAGCCTGTCGACTGATGTAGAACAGATCAGGCCCCCCTTTGGCAGGCACCAAAGAGTTCCTAGAGCATGTTGCTGAAACGCAATAGGCGGCCACTGAAGTAGGAGCATGATTTTCATTAAGAAAAACTGACACAACAAGTGTTAAATCTCCAAGGGATTTAAGAAAATTATTGGAGGAGAGCTGACAAGCTGATTTCCATTTCACTGGTGTCCAGATAGCAAGTAATAACTGTATGCTGTTGCTATTCCAAATTTAACCACACATATATGTCACCATGCTTTCTCTCACAGCGCACAAGAAGCTGCATCGCAGGTTAGAAGCCTGTTTTTCACAGCATTCATCCTCACATCAGGTGGAAGAAAGCAAGCTCAACTCTGTCCGGGCTGTCTGTATACCTAACCAACATTATCCCCCCCACATGCTAAAGAGAAGAGGAAGTGGGCTCATTCCTGCCCATTCAGCCACCTTTCCCAGGAAAAACCTTGGCTATTGTATTTATTCTTATTTGATACAGGAGCTTCAATAAATCCTGCCACTTGCCACAGGGAAGGAAGTCAAACTAGCAACTTCAGTAATGGCAAAAAAAACACCTTCCCTTTTTCTAGAAACAGTGTTTTCCTTGAATTTGCTGGCTGCCCAAGCTTTGTTAAAAGCAAATTGTAGCTATTCATGTTAGACAAGATAATATAATATAAACATCTAAGCATCTTCTAGATGGCCAATTCTCAAGGGGCAGGGGAGAGGGATATGGCCCTGGTGGCCCTAGAATGTATTTCCTGGAAAGCATCTAACAGGGGCTACAGCACACACCGAGGGGGCTACAGAGAAGCAGAATGGGTTATTGCCTTGTGGTTGACCAAAAAACACACCAGTTATCCAATATTGGGAACTGAAGAGGGAGTTCACAGGAGAAAAAAATCAGAAGGCAAAAAAGGTTAAGAAACATCGCTCTGGACCCAATGTCTTCATTAGCACAGAAGCTAAGCTTTACAAACTGATTGCTAAAATTAAAAGCTTTTTTAAATTTTATGACATGGGACCTATTAAGACTGACAAAAATCAGTTTTTGAATAGAAATTCAAGAGGGTTCAGAGTGACTCAGAGCTATTATTTGTCTTTGGAGCAGTGCACGCTTCCCACATGTCTATATGGTGATCCCATGCAAGTTCATTCTCCCTATCGCTCACACTGATCTTTTTCACAATAGAAAAACTACACCTGTAAATGTGAATGTAGTAATTACAATTTTCATGAACACTGGTTATAGCAGGAAGCTACTTGGCAAGGTTTTCAAATGTGGGCTCTTTAAAAATAAGACAGGCATGTTGTGTGGAACGGCTCGTGCAGATACGATTCCCACCTGTGATCCAAGAGACGTGAGAAGAGTAAGTCCGAGAGAGCCAGTTTGGCGAGACAAAGTTGTGCAGTCCCAATGCATAGAGTCCAATCTCAAAGGCGCAGAGGTGAAGGTTGCGATGAGGCCCTTGGTGGCCGCCACTCGAAGACGGATGGGTGAAAATGGAGGTGCTGCTGTTTCCTCCAGCCTTAATGAGAACCGTCTTGGCCAACTCAAAATAGAAGTGAGCAGCCGCCTCTGAGGGCTGATTTGGGACATGGGGGGCATGGCTCTCCGGTCGCCTGCCCTTGTACCTGAAGGAAGGAAAACAAAATAGCCATTAAACGAGTTGAAGTGAAACCCAAATAAAGCAAGACTGAGATGTCTCCAAAAGGTAACAAAGCTCCAATTTCTAACGGAGCCTCTCCCTGCTTTAGAGACTCTTTCTTGGGCTAAATGCAGGTCAGAGCCAGGAAACGTTTGTACCATAAAGGCACCGTTCTAGATGAGCAGCAGCACCCACCTCCCAACCTCCACAGTCTTTGCACGTGCCCCGCCGCTGGCCCTCCGGCTTCCACTGGAAGAAGAGGAGCCCAAGGAATCACTGGAAGAACTACTGATGCTGTCACTGTCCTGCCCCCGGCCCCAGGAGGTAGTTGCCCAGCCCCCTCGCAGGGGGCGTCGACTGAGGGTGGGAGAACTGTCAGAGGTGGTTTCTGGGGCACTGCTGTCAATGCTTGCCATTCCTACAAGGCAATGAGAAGAGGTTAAATAAGCTTAGAGGGCACAAAATAATCAGACCACAATATGGAATATACCACCTCATTTTTTTCAGTATTCACAGGATTCTGCAGTTAAGTTCAAATCAGCAACTAGAAAATAGACACCATTTGTTTGAGAACTTCTGGTGGCTACCAGTTTGAATTGTGTCATGTTAGGAAACATTACAGGCTATAATACTGCTCTGATTTGCAAGAGTGTTACATTCAGTTACCGAGGAATGGATATTAATGCTTATCAAAGAATTCTCTTCCAGTTTGGCATATGGAAATATACAAGGGACAAGCTTGACTCTTGTGTGTTTCCATATGCCAAACTGAGCCATCTTATTTGCCAACTGAGCCACCTTACTAATTTGAGTTAATTATTTGCCAAACCCTGAACATTATTTACAGCAACAGACAGGCAAACTCCCCTGTTCACCAAAAGATTGGAGGAAATACTTACTTCTTTATTTCTAAATAATTTACAAATTCAATTATGATACATAGCTTGGTAGCACCAAAAGAAATTACAATCAACTTCACAGACTATACACATTTACGCTAACGTAGATGTTTTTTTTCCCTTTTCTTTCCATTCAATTATGTACAATTCTCGGAGACTTGATTTCCTAGTAAGGTTTTTTAGAAGTATCTTGCCACTGTCGTCTTCTTAGGGACGAGAGAAAGTGACTGGCCCAAGTTCACCCAGCTGCTTTGCCTAAGGTGGGACTAGAATTCAGGGTTTCCCAGTTCCTAGGATGATGACGTGACCACTATCCAAACTGACTCTCCAATAGATATCCGGTAACTCTGCCCCAAGTTTCACAATCCTATAAACTCTTGTAATATTCTCAATCTATTTCTTACCATATTCTGACTTCTTTACGCAGCAACAATTATTAAAAGTTTGGTAATGTAACACCTCAAAGATTTTTAGCTATTTCTGATTGAAAAGAACACACTCATATGGCATTGTGTGATTCTGCAGATTTTCATGAGTTTTACTAATCTATACTTTGGGTCCCTTCACTTTTTTTAATTGGGAGAAAAATAATTCATATCATTATTTAATTTACAAATGTAATAATTGCAAAGTTACAAATAAGAAATGCATGCTTCAGCTAGCTATTTGCAAGCCTATCACCAACATGAGTACTTTATAAGCGCTTTGGGAGTACAGTGGTTAGAATGCAGTATTGCAGGCTAATTCTGCTGATTGTCGGGGGTTTGATCCTTATTGGCTCAAGATTGATGCAGCCTTCCATCCTTCCGAGGTCGGTAAAATGAGGATCTAGATTTTGGGGGGCAATATGCTGACTTTGTAAACTGTTTAGAGATGACTGTAAAGCACTACAAAACAGTATATAAGTCTAAAGGCTACTGCAATTTATATGGCTTCATTAAAATATGTATTTGTATACCTCTGTACATGTCACATTATATTTTACTTTAATGGACATTTTCAGCATCATTAAAACTGGCGCGAGAGAGGGAGACAAAGCCCCAGGTCACAAAAAAGATAACTAATTAATTTTGAACTTCAACAAATCCATCTCGAGAATAGTAGATTAGGATATAATTAACAGTTCAGATAGGTTTTCCATTCATAATCAATGAACGAGCATTTTTTCATTAAAATGTTCCCCGATGTCAGCCAGAACCTGCCTCCTGTCTGGCAATCTTTGCCTCGATGTTGTCCCCTCTTGCAGGAACCTCTGAACCATCACAGGTCTTCACCCAATAGCAGAGGTGTGAAGTCCACCCCCAAGTTACCTGTGTGCTTCTTTTTCTGTCTGACTGGTGAACCCCAGCATCTTCCATTGTAGCCCCCTCTACTTCCAAGAGCTATTCGGCTAGGAACTTTCCCTTCTTGCTTTAAGATACTGGATTCCACAGGTGGGTCGCAGGGGGATCTCTGAGGGTTCTCTGGGGAAGCACAAAGGGTCACTTAGAAAGGCAGTAAGGGGAAAGAGGAAGACCATTTGCAAACAAGGATCTGTATTGATGCTATCACCATAACTCAGTTCCTTTCCTACATAAATATTGAAAGTTAAAAGTCAGGGGTAGATATTCACAGGCTGATTCGGTATCCCTTTTCCCAAATGGGAAAAAATTCCAGTTAACGTATACTGTATTAATGTATAATGTATTTTGCAGTTGGAAGAGAAAGTCCTAAAAATAAGAAAAGCTTCTTTTTGGAATTATTCTACAATAAATGACAAATCGTTTTAAGAAAAGCTGTAACTGAAAACTTTCAGGTAACCATAAGACTGAAGCCTTTACATCAAGAAAATAAAAGCTTTTTATTTCCTATTTCTCCTGGTCATGAAAAAAGGGCAGTTGGTGTCCTGTGTCACAGCTGTCCATACCTTGGGTAGTCTTCTCCATAAAGGGTTCAGAAGGATTGCTTTGGACTGCCGGTGGTACACCTGTCTGCTGAGCAACAGATGTTCCTGGGAGATGTTGCATGGGTGCAGTTGATTGGGTAGCATGTTTGGAAGGAGATTTCTGATTAGGTACTGTAGGCTTGCTGGATGAGTAGAATGAACTCAGAGTTTGAGGTTTGTGTGTCTGACTTTCCCTGTCCAGCAGCTTATCTAAGATCTACAAAACAGGGAACAGGAGAATGCAGAGGTTACTCTTTGAGCTAAATACTTCGGGAATGGAAAGGATAATGTGGCATAATCAAAATTCATCTAAAATCAGAAGGGGCTGGGCTCATATGACAGGCATGAGGCTACGTTCTCATGGATGCATATGCAGCTAATCAGTCAGTTTATTGTACAAATTCAGGCAATTAGCTTATTTAGTTACAGTAATGTAACTTATAACATAAGGCAGGGACCTTTTTGTGTCCTTGAATGCATTCATTTTTCCCCAATTAAGCCTTCCCAAAATCTTTTAGGACTAAGGATTGTCCTTCAAACTCTGGCAGAATCAGAAGAAAGAAACTTATGGCAAACGTATATTCTAATTTAATCTTACAGTACATTAATTCATTACAGTAAATCTGAATATTTAAAAGCAATCCTCTTCTATCTTGATAAGAATTCCAATTTTGTTGTCCCCAGAACATGTCCTTGACTTATGAAATTATATTTATATTTGCATGCAGTCTATTCTTAAAGGCTCTGGGCAGATGACAAGTAAGATCAGCATAAAATAAAAAGTCAATTTCCTCAAAAATAATAAACCCATACATATCATCATCATCATTATCATCAGTTCCTGTGTAGAGCACATTGGGCCGCAAGTGTTTTCAAGCAGTTTCTATCATTTGCAGCATCTTCAGCATCATCCGCAGGGACATTAATACTCTTCAGACCTTCCTTAACTCTTTGGTGCTAGGTGTTCCAAGGCCAGCATCACTTCCTTCCCTGCAGGAAGCATCCAAGGTAGCACAATTTTGGGGTGCAGGTCTTTGGGCATGGCCAACAAGCCGCATTCAACATTCATCCACAGTTCTCAGTAGGTGTTCTTAATCTGACCTTTGTAGTACTTTTTCATTAGTGATGCGGCTATGATGAGAGACATGGAGGATTCTTCTCAAGCAGCATTGCATTGTTGGAAAACATTTATCGGTTTAATCATCTTGGCTGTGCATTTCCATTAAACGGAGCGTAATCAATTTTATTGACTTCAAAAAGTTGATTGACTCAATTCATCAAGTATCATTATGGAATGCTGTAAAATGCTTTGGTATTTCTCAATGTTTTATAAACATCTTTAAGAGCCTGTATTATAACTTCAGCTGCTATGTACAAATGGAATCTGGCAACACAGCTTTCTTTAACATCAATACAGGAGTAAGACAGGGATGTATGCTTTCGTCATTCTAGTTTCTCCTTTCCGTGGACTTTGTTATGCATAGAGCAATGGATGCGCAGTGGTTAAAGTGCAGGACTGCAGGCCACTTCTGCTGACTATTGGCTGCCTGCAATTTGGCAGATCGAATCTCATCAGGCTCAAGGTTGACTCAGCCTTCCATCCTTCCGAGGTGGGTAAAATGAGGACCCAGATTGTTAGGGACAATAGGC
This sequence comes from Pseudonaja textilis, assembly GCF_049901715.1. Classification (NCBI taxonomy): domain Eukaryota; kingdom Metazoa; phylum Chordata; class Lepidosauria; order Squamata; family Elapidae; genus Pseudonaja; species Pseudonaja textilis. The sequence goes on from NC_141993.1 coordinate 13,776,590, forward strand.
TGACTCTGTAAACCGCTTAGAGAGGGCTGTAAAGCACTATGAAGCGGTATTGCTATTGCTATAACCTTAGCTTTGGCATCCCATAGGCAACAGCCCATCTAACAGATTAGATTTTGTGGATGACATTGCATTGCTTGGTGAAACAATGAGGTTCTTACAAGAAATGACCACTAGCTTAGAAACTGAGGCCAAAAAGATTGGCTTATGTACAAATCTTAGACCAAGTTTATGCAAGTTGGAAGTGCTCAGGATAATATGCCTGTAGCAGGTCTTGTCCAGGCTATAAAACAAGTCCAACAATGTACTTATCTTGGTAACAGTATGTCTATTGATGGAGGTATACATGAGGACATTAACCATCAAATTGGCCATGTTTCGACAGAACATCTTGTTATACCGACAACAACATATGCTTGTGAAACCCACACATAACTCAAACAAAAATAATATCAAAATAACAAAGCAAGAATATAGGCAGTCATGCATGTAAGAGATTCCAACCTTCAATGACAACGTAGCCTGTGCTAAATAAGTTTTAACAATTTTTTTTTCTAAAAGCATGACAGAAGGAACAAGATTGAATCCCCATGGGGAGTTACTTCAAGAATATGGGATCACCAACACCAACACCACCAAGAACAACAAAAACCCATTTACTTTTGAGGATCTACTAGAGGAATGTTTTAATAGAAGGGATTTGGATGGAGCTGATCCTCTCTGAACTTGTTGGATAGGCAGATAAAGGCAAGGGAAGGTGGTCCTCCGGTATTCTAGTCTAGAATCATGTAAGGTTTTAATGGTGACAATCAATATCTTAGATGCACCAGGAGACCAGCAGACAACGAACAAAGTCTCCAAAGCACAGTATTCATAAAAAACATATCATGATACACTTGCCATTGTCCTGGCCATCATATTTTGCTCAGGTTTTGGGTTGTGAATGAATTCTTTCCAGGTGCACCTCCCAAATCACTTTAAAATATTCAAAATAGGAGTGACTAAGGTACAAGTGATTGTGAAACTGAGCCTTCCAATGCAGGAATGACCACAATTTGTACATACAATTTACCTGTATAAAAATAAAAACTGTAGCCTGCTAATTGAGTAAGAGCTACAAATCAGGGCAATTTCCATAGAATCAGTTAACCAAAACCTCAAGCCATTGTGTCCTGAGTGAATTCAGTTTGAGCCTATTTCTCCCAACAGCCTTCAGTCACTGGATCAGCTGTGAAGCAAGGGATACTGTGGCACTCTGAAAGAGCAGCAGCAGACCATTCTTGCATCCAGGCTTGGAGCAGGATTTTGGCCTGAAATCCAACAGCCAAAGACCCAGATAATCCACTACTAAAAAGAGAAGGTTGCAGGCCAATTTAAAATTAACAAAATAATTGCACTTCATTCTTTCTCTAAAAACACAATGGCTTGAATTCAACCTCCTGTCACCAAGCAAGATATCTTAACCAACCATGAGCAGCAGAGATCCAATTGAGTAGTGGCAAACTTGACACTACAGACAGCCTTGATTCCTCAGTGCCCAGATCACTTCAAACAAAGCTCCTGTTGTCATCTCCAACCCTAACTCTGCCCAACTAGAACTCAACTCTATTTTATAATTGTATGTATGTATGTATATATGTATTCTAATTTTATCTGGCAACAGCTGCAAGAATTCTTCATGGTGACTCTCCAGACCTTCTTGGCAATTGACACTCCTTACAAGGGTCACCTTAAAAAGGGGCTGCTGGATAATGTTCAGCAAATACAGTTAAGAGCAGCAAAGATGTCCCTTTTGCCACTGACTGTCCAGTTAGATTCCTGAGGAGTCTTCCCCTCCAAAAATGAACTGGTTAGCCCCTCTGTTCTTCACTTCCATGAGCTATTCCGGAAGGCAAGGAACTGCAGCGGTTATGTGAAGAGAAGAGGCCACCCCAGTGCAAGTTTCCTTGGTGCTCTCTTATTCCAGTGGATTTTGATCAAATTGCTCACCAGATCTCAGAAACCCCTGAAAAACTGTGAAAACCCGGTGGATCCATTAAGTGCCTGGGGTAGACTGATCTAATCACTCCTTCCTCACTTTTTTGGTTCTTTTTCTTATTTCCATATTACTAGAGTTCTGGAAATAAATTATGGAAAGGAAATAAAGACTCTTTCTATCTAGCAAGACTACCTGATTCGGCAACAGCTTTGCTCCCTATGCCATCCATCTAGTAAACACACAAGATTCATGTTTCTCGCCATGTACATGTACACATCCAAACTAGACTGTTGTCTCTCTGTGTCATATGTGGGTATATGCTTAATTTTGTGTTTATTTATTCTGTCATGGTTATGTTATATTGGAGGTGGAGACCCTTTGCAACGAAATTTCATTTTAATGTATGCTGATTGGCATACATTCAAATGGACAATAAAGCTATTCTATTCTATTCTATTCATCAATTCAGTTCTATTCAGCAGGATAACTTTTGGGGATGTGGGAAAAATGTAAAAGAAACATAGGCCAAATGAATCTGATGGTTGAAAAAGACTCCGAAGACATTATTTGGGCCACAAGTTCAGCAACAGTTGCTAACTCTTCCGTCCTAAGCACT